>NC_142030.1:49092700-50346450 GCF_982192425.1 Myodes glareolus | reverse complement strand
TTTACCCCGGTTTTGCTGATGGGTTAACCCCAGCTCACTTCTGGACCACCTGAGCGAACAAGCACTGCTGAGAGATGCTTCTGCTGACACCATGAGGAAGTTTGCTCAAGGCTGGGGATGCAGCTCAGTAGTGGAGCACTTGCCCAACATGTGAGCAGGCTCTAACTCAAAGCTAGGCACTAAGAACTGAATCTTAAACTGCTATAACCGTAAGAAGCCCATTTGTTTACAGAGGTGGGTGCTGAGCTTAGAGAGGGAAGCCCAAGGCCACTAGCCCACTCTGGCTAACTTCTGAGCATCATTTTTGATGATCACTAGTTGCTCTGCCTGCTTCTGAAATACATCTTACAAAAGGTAAGAATAACCGGGCTACTCTGCAACAAGGAATACAAGCGAGCTGGAGGTTAGCATCTTAAGCAGCAGAGAGGCGCCTACACACCTCAGAACAGGTATGGAGTTCTGTTTAGCAAGACAGACCAGCCAAGGAACGCGTTTCCATTTCAGTGTTGGAGATGAAAATAAGGAGGGTGGTAGCTAACACTTACCGAATGCTTCCTTAGAGCCGGATGCTGCACAGGGACTTGGCATCTTTCTCGCCTAACGGTGCCCGAGGAAGGTTCTGCTTTTACCACCCCTGTTACCTAGAGGAAGACTCTGAGAGATTAAGGACCTCGTCTAAAAAGTCATGCAGATCAGGTCTGAAGGGCCAGGGGCAGGGTCTCGGGGCACTGCGCTGTAACTCCTGTGTAGGGCACCAAGATGGCTGTTGCTAAGAGCAGAGAGAACTTCCCCTCTTGGGGTCTAGAAAGCCACACACCTTGCTTTTCTCCATTCAGATCTTTAAGAACTGCAGCCCATTGAACTGGTGAATGCGCTCGTCTCTCCCCACTGCCTACTTGGAAGCAGTTTCCCTCCTCTGGCAGTTGGTGGCATACCTTATGGATTTAGTAACATAATGTTGTAGCCTGCCTTCAGTCCTTACTTCCTGGAGCGGCAGGGTTCCTATTTTGATTGATGTCTGTTCACACATACAGGCCCTTATAATTTAATAAGGCGATTAAAACAAGGCCAGCAGTGGATTCATATATAAATCCCCCAAGCATGCTTTAATAGGCAGAGGGTTCATGTTTTAAATTACCGCGTTAGAGGGAAATATTCACACCCAATTATTGTACTGCCACAGAAAGTGAACAAATAACTCGATTTGAGAACGGAACAGCAAATCGAAATCTGTGCAAGGCAGAGGATGCCAGGCGGCAGATCCCTCTGAGTCTGTCCACACTGCCTGATTAAGCTCTTACAAGACTGTGTGGTAAGGGGCCTTTTCCTGATCTGAAAACTGCCAGCGAGAAGCCAAATGCAGAGTCTTCGCTGTAAATGCTTAATCCCCCAGAAGGCAGATTAAGTGTATAATTGACCTAGATAATCCATGTATCATCTCTAGTCAAATGTTCCCCGGGCCTGGTTTGCGGTGACACGGGACCTGCGGGAGAAAGCTGGAGCGGGTGCGGCATTACCGCCAGTGTGGACTCCGTCCAAGTTTGAGATGGCTTTTTTAATCATTCCGCTCTGAGCCTGTGAGGTTTAAGCAGATGAACTCCCCCTAAGCACATCTCTTTTAATCCTGATTTTCTTCTCGGTCTGTGTCTTCAAGAAGTACAAGGAGGAAAGGAAATAAATTAATTTTCGTTTAGACCTTGAAATCTTAGGTGCTTCTCTCGCTGATCTGATGTCTAATTTCGGAAAGCATTTTTTTGGGGGGGGAGGGGGAGTTTGTTTTGTTTTGAGGGAGATGTTGAATTAATCACCAGAGGAGGAGGAAAAGAAAAGCCATCTGCACGGTTTACGGACACTCCAACGGGCAGGCTCTCTCCTCGAGCCCTTTCTCTCCTCGAGCACCCTTCCTTACCTGCTACCTTCAGAGCACGGCGCTTATTACAATCCACGGTTTTTATAAAGCATCAATAATTGACAAGGAGGCAAAGCTTTCACTCAAATCCTAGAGCGATGTGGTTTTCCTTTAAAAAATTCAGTACCATCGATATGCTACAAACTCACAATTACATGTATTTATGATATTTGCTTGATTTAAATGTCTGGATATTTTGTTTCTCCATATTAAAATTTTATTTTCAGCAAGTGAAAACATTATAATTGTGCTTCGGTTTTTTTTTCCTCTGAAAATAAAAAAAAGAGAGAAGCAGATACAAGTGTTCTGAATTACCATGGGGAATGGCTTAGAGGTTCCTTTCTCACCAGAACATTATTTGGATGGATGCAGCCCTTTTTAAAGGTATATTATTAAAGAAGCACTGTTGGTATTTTATAGAAAGACTATATAAACTAACCACGTTAATACGCAGGGAGATTTTCACTGAAAAAAAGTAAATACCTGGTTAGGCAATATTATGTCTAAATGCATTTCTCCAAAAAACCTACAGAATGCCTGATTTTATTTTAAATAAACAGCAGAGATGAATTTGGAAAGTCTGTTTTTAAGTCACATAATAAAATAGATCTAAAATGCAGAGACTCGAATATAGAGCCCTAACTGCTCTGTTGATAATCTCCCACAAGCACCCACTCCCAGCCAAAAGCACAATGATGCAGCAGAAAAGGAAACAGCTCAGAAATCACTGGATAGGGACCTTGTTAAAACATAAAATAAGCCATTAAGTGACCAGCTAGGATCCCACGTATTCTTGTAGACAAACATATATTGAAAGCCATCCAGCCTTCCTGCCAGAGTACATGCAGTAACAGCAAGGGAGAGAAACAATACAAAACGGCAAGAACTCAAGGGATTTATCAGGTAAATAAAGCTAAGACTTGAAACGCAGTTAAAACAACAAGGACTCTTAGTACACGCCTCTGAAATGACAGATGCCAGCAGGGACAGAAAACCAGAGACTGACATGGCAGTCGGAACCAACAACCCCAAACAGCAAACAATCTCAGAGATATATAGTTTTTTTTCTTCATTCAAAATGCTAATTTGCTATTATTCATTTCTGCCATTTATCAAAATGCAACAATTTGGAAGAGAAATTGCTCAGATCAACAAGTATTTCTCAATAGATTTCTGCCAATTGTTTAGGAAGCTGGCCCAGGACCCCCTTCATTAGAGAGCAAGTTCAGCGCAAGAGGACCCGGGCAATGGCAGTGTTCACGGGACCCTTCTGCCTTGATATTCTCAGTTTAGCTCTCTGGACACAGGAGTTTTACAGGGCATGAACGCAGAGGAATAAACACCATGCTTGAGGAAACAGAAGCCGAAAAATAATCAAACATGTTGGTAATCTGATGATTTGCCGCTAGATTATAGAAAAACAGTAAGTCCTGAATTAAATTACTGAGGCTGCATGGTAATGAAGCTTTTTGAGAAGCTCTGGGTTTGTAAATGACAAATGTTTTAAATCCGTGACAGATTCAATAACTTTTAAAATCTTATTTATTTATTTTTGTGCCACATCCGTTAGGTTGCCTAGCACCAACAGATCTTGTAAATGTGGGGACCAGGTTATTTGGGGAATAAGAAAGTAAATGGCTAAGAAACTCATGTCTAAACAAGCAAGTTCCTAAAAGGTGTTTTTTTTTACTTTTATTTTTATTTTTTGGTCCCTAGCAGGTTAGGGTGAAGAGTAAAGAACGATTCTCAGGTTAGAACGGTAAAACTGTATGATGGCAAGAGGAAAGTTTAGACTGCATAGGGGAAAAAAGAAAATTGGGGCAATGTGAAACCAAACTCTGTGTGTGTGTGGGGGCGGTTTCTCAGAGATTTGCTGCTGCCACCGATGCTGGCTCTGTGGACTACTCAAGGGGCTGGATGTACTTGTGAAAGTTTGAAAGGATCCCACTCCCCCACCTCCCGACATATACCTGGAGACAGAGCTTGCTTTTGCAAAGTGAATTCTTAGGAATATTTCTCTTAATGACTGATTTACGTTAAAGCCCAGAGGGCTGGAATGTGCTTGTGTTTTAGTTAGACAAGTCCGTTTTCCCCCCTCGGTGCCAGACAAGGCTCCCTTTTAACTTCTAAGTGAATATTTGGTTGTGATTCCCTTACAAAGAGCCAATCAAACGACCAAATTTGCCTCCCAGCCTTCAGCAGGAATACCTTCAAACAAAATTTTTTTCCTTGCGTTCGTAATTTAAAAAAAAAAAAGAAGAAGCGAAAAGGGTAGATTCTTTGTCAATGAAGAGATAGGCTAAATCACAGATTAAGCATCAAATTCAGTACTAGATGTTTTAAAATTTCGGGGATCGTAGGTTATTAGCACACACATTCATACAGGAACACACACACATACACAACACACACACACTACACATAAACACATAGCACATACACCACACACACACACACACACACACACACACACACACACCACCACCACCACAAAACTTAAAACCAGAAGATACCGATCAAAGGAAAAAAAAAAAAAACACCAGGCAACCTAGGCATTGAAAAGAGCAATCCACAAGCTTCTTGAAAATTTGTCGTTTGGAACTGAATTCAGAGGAGATAGGCAGAATCCATACCCCTCGGCAGACCCGAGGGTGCTGTAGGTCTGTTTTCAATGCCTATTGGATGGGCAACAGTGCCCCAGACAAACTGGGCTCAGGACTTTCATAGAGGCACACATGCAGAGAGGGGGAGGTCCCGGCTGGTGAGCTTTATGCATGTATGAGGCATTCTCAGTGGATGTGGGTCATGCTAGAAGATGTACACAGGAAGATTATTTGATTCCAATTCATGCCACTTGATATAATGTGATAAAACATTTGACATGAGAGATAAGTTCCATTTTCATCGGAGAGAGGACGAGTGGGAATTGAAAAGTAACAAGGGTTTTGTCCAAAGAAGGTGATGCAGGAGAGAGGGGTGTGGAGCGGAGAACAGAGGTGATCGGAAAAGGAAGAGGAAGAAAGAAAGAGAGAAGAAGGAGGCTTTTGAACACACTAGGACAGCCAACAAGCTGGAAGACAAAGCACGGAGAGTCAGAAGCGGCAGCATCTGAAAGCACTGCCAACAATGAGCTCATTTAGCTACGGGACAAAAACACACACAACACAGCGTAAATTGGTGAACACAATTACAGGAAAAATACAGAAACAAGGGTTCCACAGTTGAGCAAAACATTAATGTTCGGCTGGCACTAAAAATCCAACAACCTGGACAGGAGGAGCTGACGTTTTACGGGGCAGTAGTCTGCACAGTGACAGAGAGGCATGGGGACCAGGACTCCAGCTCCAGGGCACTCTGGCTGGGTCTACACAGGGAGATTTGGGGGGAAACTAGAAGCAGTGTGCCTGCGTACATGACCTAATTTTATCTGCTTTGGCTTCAGGCAGACAGACAGACAGACAGACAGACAGTTTGAGACTGAGGCAGATTCCTTTTGACTTCAGGGTTTTACTTTGCAATGGCACTAAATCTTCCTGAGAGCCACTCACCCATGGAAGCCTGCATTTTCTGTGTTTTGATTTGGGTTGATGTGGCAGCCCAATGTATTCGGCTTTCATTGGATTACCCACTCCTGCTGAGGTAGGTGGATGGACAGAAAGCACCATGGATCACAAAAGAAACTGACCAGGCGACTCAGCCTTTGGCAACATCCACAATGGAGGATGTCCAGTCTTGCAGGAGTTCCAACATGTTGGAAGACAAAACAATGTGACATTGATTGCACACCTGCATGCCACTGCTGGCATCATGGAGGCGCTATCCCTAGGACAGGGGGTGCTGGCCTCAGCTTCCCCAATGGGAACTGTGTTCCTTATACGAGGCCGGGTTGCAAGGAGGAGGATGGGGACAGAAGAAGGTCTTTGCCAGTTCAAGGACTCTGCCCCGCCAGCTCCGCACAGAAAGCGCCTGCTTGCCGAGAGGCTGTGTGCTGTCCACACACCACACAGACTGGGACTCAGACACAGTCAACACCAGGAGTGGGTTCAGAACAGACACGACAGTTAAGAACCTAAGGCAGAGGGAGCGGAAGAGATTCTCTTTGAATCAGGACCAATCCATTTTTTTTTTTGTTTTTTTCAAAATGTGACTTATCCTCCTGCCTCCTATTCTGTCACATTTTGGAGGGTCTCCTCCTTGGGCTGCAAGGAGGAGAAGGCATTTACTTACATCAAATAACCTTTCTATATACATCTCCTCATTGACCTTATCACGTAGGACATCCTGAGAGTGGCGGACGAAAGTCACGTAGGCATCGGCCACGTCCATCCCAGGTTTCTGCAAAGAAACAGAGAAGTATGGAGATGAACTGTTCAGACCTTGGCGGGCACTGTCCACCCGTCTACCTTTCCTCTGCCCGTGTCCCGTTTGCTCTGTTTTCATGGCCATGATATCCAGCTCTGGACCAGAAGGAATAGATGCTAGACTCTTACACTTTTTGAAAGATAGGAATAGAAATTTATAGGGACTTTTACACTACTTTCCCCCCTAGAAAGCTTAGCTGATGGACGAAATGCTGGACCACCCAGGGACACTCTCTGGCTTAGCTTCAGACCACAGTTCAAAACCAACCAACCAACCAACAAATCAACAAAAACCAAAGCTAACTATACCCTGTTTTCTTCTATTGTCCTCCTTTCTCTTTGTAAAGTAAAATAAGAAAGTACTTCAGGAATCCTATTTCAATGGCTATTTCCCTTGAATTCAAGACCCTCTCAAGGGGGTTCAGTCTGGCAATATCTGGTAAGTATTTGTGTGTATTTTACTTAGAGAAAGACCCTAAGTCATTTGTCCTGACCTTCCAGTGCAGCCTGGAACTCTAGGGATGGAAAAAAAATTAAAGAATGAATGAATGAATGAATGAATGAATAGAATGAAAAGGGGTTGGTTTTAAAATTAATTAGATTTTCTGGAACGGTAGGCAGGGTCTTCATCCAGTACTTAGGAAATGATTTATTGTGGAGGAAAATAAGATACAAAATACAAACCAAAACAAAACAGAATGTGCACTGCTTGAGATGTCAAAAATCAAAGTTATCTCCAAAGAAACCCATTAAAACACTGTAATATGGGTCATTAGGAGAGCTGCCATACACCTCTTAAATTTCTACAGTAGAGTTGTATGTTTGCTAATAACTAAAAAGATGAGTTTTCATTACTGTGATTTACCTTAGATCACAAAGTATCATTTCGCTACAAGACGTGACTGTCAGGCCCTGCAAATTGAAGTTAGTTAACACTTCCGTGTAATTTCCAGGGTGAAAATGAGGAAGGTTTGGAAACAGTGGGACTGTATTTTTTTTCCCCCTGATACAAAGCTTACAATTATCAAGCAAAGGGCCAATGCTTGGCCCCCGGGATGCTAGTAACATTGCTTAACACATGCTGAAACAATGACAAGGTATTAATTTGAAAAACAATGAGGGACACCCCAAAGCCACAGTATCAAATGTTACACTTCTAAGCAATTTTCAGCAAATGGATAGAGCAGTTCCCGAATGATGGTCCTCTAATTGTAACAGTTTTGTGATCAGAAACAATAGTGCTTCTCCAAGGAGATGG
The DNA here is from genome assembly GCF_982192425.1 of Myodes glareolus. Taxonomy (NCBI): domain Eukaryota; kingdom Metazoa; phylum Chordata; class Mammalia; order Rodentia; family Cricetidae; genus Myodes; species Myodes glareolus. The sequence goes on along the minus strand of NC_142030.1, from coordinate 50,338,922 downwards.
GCGCGGTGCCAGCGGTTCTAAGAGGGCACGTCTCTCCTCTGTCTTTGGCAGCTGTACATCAAAAGATGCTCTTAGTAGGGATGGGGATCCTTACCTGGGGAACCTGAGAAACTTAGTATTATTGTTTCCTGTCTTCCCTGGGATACTTGCAATATAGTCTTTTTCCTGTACAAAAGCCAGTTGTGGCAGCTTCTTGGTAAGTCACCCCGTTAGGAACAGTGCTCTGCAATGCTGGTATCTGCAACATGCCTTCTCTTTCAGTAAAACTCATTTCCTTAAAAGGACATGCATTTGAGGTGTAAAAACTCATGATTAAAAAAAAATCAAATGGGTTTGGCTCTTTTTTTTTTTTTTCATTTGAGACAGGATTTCTTCCATGTAGCCCTGGCTAGCCTCCTAGAATTCGCTCTGTAGACCGCAGAGATCCACTTGCCTCTGGCTCCTAAAGCATGCTGGGATTAAAGGCGTGCACCACCTCCACTAGGCTTTGGTGTGACTCACTGATTTATGCATTTATCTATCATCTATCACCACACCATTGACCAAGAGTTGATGCTGTGCTATGTATTAATTTTGGGGTTTTATTTGCCCTTTCCTCCCAGAAGATAAACTCCATGAAGAGCAGAATTTTGACTCACTTTTAATTATATAGTACACAGGGATGATGCCTGGTACCTATTAGGTTCTCAGGAAATATTAACTGGATGGACACATTTATGAATGAATGACCAGATCCTCTAGTAGCCTCCCTTTTAGAGCTCTTCATTCTACTGTGTGGATTATTATTCCACCCCAAATTGGAACTATGTGAATCATTTGAGCATCCATGGGCCTTGGTTACAGAACCACAGAGTGGCATTGATATCTTCCTATCTGACCATCAAGGATTATGACTGGCAGCTATAATAATGTAGAGGAAAATGTCTTGAAACATTGCAACATAAATTTGAACTACTATGATCCCTGCTCCTTGATATTATATCTTACTATTAGCATTGACTTTAGAGTCAGAAAGGAAAAGGAGACTTGGTGGAGACAAGACACAGATACAGATGAAGTCTTGGCACGATTCGTTCTCCTTCTCCTGCTCACAAGGGCCTTCCTTTATGGGAGTCTCACACCCAATTCAGTCAAGTTGGGCTTCCATCCCTTAATGTACTAGGAGTGGAGAGAAGGGAACCAGGGCATGCCTGGGAACAGTGTGCTAATGAGAGGGTGCTCTTCTGGCCGGATAGACAGTCACATCAGACGCTCAGGCTCACCAGCTGTTGGTGTTCATGGGGAAGAAGGGGAGCTGTTCCTATGTACTGGGAGGTCTTGCAGGGGGAAGCTAGACAGTCATAGTGGTGAACGGTGAACGTTAAGTTACGTAGAAGAGATTCAGTTACAATCAGGACATGATTTAAAATCACAGCGGTGCAAAGGGCAGGAAGCAAGGGTGGTCCAGTTTAAGTAGACTTCCTGCGAAAACAGCTGGGATCAAAACTGCTGTTAGATAAGAAAGCTGATGAGCTAGCAGCTGAAAAGCACACCTGACTGAACGAGTGACCAGATAGGTTAGACTTTGTGTCAGCATTGTCTCCCCGAGGTAGGATCAGCCTTTGGGTGATGGCTTTGTGGCTAGGGCAGACTGACAGACTAGAATACAGACTCTGGAAAGCAGCTAAAGAAATCCATGAAAATAACTGTAGAGCCGAGTGGCCGCCATATGTGGAAGACATAATTTAGAAGGAAGGCACCCTGGATTAGGTAAACTATGACCAGATAAGCAGGGGATACAAACTTCAGGTTTGCTATCTTAAGCAAGCCTTTAGCATAAATACCAATTGTACAAATAAGGGTCAAACTCTAGACGGAAGAAATAGAATCTGCTAAATTATGGGGACTAGTGCCTCTTTCTGCTAGTGGGGCTCACTGAGAGAAGAATCTTTGTAATAATGAACTCTGCTACGTCATTTTTGTTCTCCCATATCCTCAAGTTCCTGAGACGGCACCATCAACCTACAAGTGTCTTCGTGGTTCCTGATCATAGAGAACTCTCAAGTCCTGTTGACCCCATCTACAAAAAAACAAAACAAAACAAAACAAAAAAAGCTGGACCTGGCCTGTGGGAATTGTTAGGCTGAAGCATAAAAGATCGACAGCAATGAGTCTTTTCTGACTTTTTCTAAAATGCTGCTCTCATGTGGTTTGATGCTAATACCTATGTTAAATCCAATTTCTTTATATATTGGGCCTTGTCTGAAGAGCAGGACCCAGAACTACTGATGCTCTCTGATTGCCTCTCCACACCCACAGCTGGAGACAACAGATCTCTGGGCTAAGAGCTTGGTGTTTCCCTTTCTGACACTCATCAACGCAGCGAAGGACAGGCCTACGGCAGCAGACCCATCCGTCCTTTGCTCTGGGTGTCATTACACCCTGAAAAGCCCTTTGCTCCACGCTGCATGAATATCTAACGCGTGCCCACGTGAGTTCCGCACACGTAGCACCATTTAATGGATGCAGCAGACCTAGGTGTGGGGCATCTCCATTTTAAAGATGGAGAAGCATGGCCAGAGATCCCACATAAAGGGAGAGCTTTTACTTTGGAACTTAGGAGTAAATTGCTTCATTTCTCCCCTTGTTACACTTCTGTGAGCCTTTTTTCTTCTCCATTCTTCTGCCTACAGGAAGGAGTGGGGTCTCTTGATGAGAAGTATTGTATAAATTCAAACATAATTATTGATTGTACATTCTTTCATTAAACAAACAAAATGCATGCTAATGCTACATTCACTCCAGTTTTCCATTTTGTCTTCCTTTGAGAAATAAGCCAATAAACCATTACGCACTTAGCTTCCTGGGGAAATGAATTTAAATGTTAATATAAATCCTTTTTAGAAAAAAAACAAATTTTCACAAATAAGTATTTGAACAAGGAGGGTACTTAACCACGTCCAGAATGAGACTTGCTCAGTACCAGTCCCTCAGGGACTGTTGAGATAAAGCTCCTAAATTTAATATTTTATAACAGACTCACACCCCTTTTGTTAGAAATGGAGAAACAGCATCGTTTCCTTTCCCCTTTATTGGAATATATTTAAAAGTCTCTCCAATTTTATTTTGCTAATAGGCAGGGCAAGGTCCGTCTAGAAATGTCTTTTGATTTATTTCAGGTAATCCCACACTTTAGCATTCATGTGTAGTACTTAACCTCAATTTAAATGTAAATTTTGGGCAACCTCAAGTGCCTTCTCCATGAACTTTGAGGGCTCTTTTCATTAATGAGGCTAGCACTAATTATGAACAGTTTTGTAAGTTTTCCTTAAAACAATTGCAGATTGACCCCCAAATGAACAAAAGCAGAATGTATTTGTTTAAACCAAAAAATATTGGAACCGTTGTTGGAACTTCCAGTTTGGAGCCCATAAGGTGTGTGCTGGAGGAGCTGCCGGACTTTGAGCGACAGGCAACCAGAGGAACAAAAGCAAGAGGGAACTGGGTTAACCGGCACACTGGTCCTCCCTTCACGACACAGAAAATCATGCTTTCTTCTCATTGGAAAAACATGGTTCTGGTCTTGGGCTCTGTTGGTCCACACTGGCTATACAGAACTTGGGAGCCAGGCCCGAAGTCAGCACCCACCATGAAAGCACAGCTAAGCACAGAAACAGATACAGTCCAACAAAGCACAACACTCAGATACACATGGATGCAAGCGAAGCACAAAAGCTGTGTGTGCTCTTAATCCCAGCTCCGATGCAGGTGGATCTCTGTGAGTTCCAAGTCAGCCAGGTCTACACAGGGAGTTCTAGGCTAGCCAGGAATATAGAGCAAGGCCCTGTCTCAAAAAACCAAGCTGAGTAAGCCCCCAAAACCAAACCAAACCAAACAAAAAACAAAAAAAAACTTCATGAAAATAGGAAAAAACCAACTAAAACACAAACAGTGATGGATGTTCAGATACTCACAGGCACGTCCACATACTTGGAAGCTGCCTTCACCTGAGGAGGAGAGAAAGCACAACATGAGGTGAGTGTTTGAGTTCCCTGTGTACAGCTCAGTCATTATCTGAGTTCAGACGATGTGATGGTCCATGGAGCTGACCACGACAAACAATCAGGTACTAGAATGCAAAATGCTCCAAAATTTTTCAAGCTCTGACCGCTGCTCAGGGAGAGTGGGTGGCTGTACAGGTTCAGGTTTTAGAGATCGTCTGGAAATTTAGCATCTTCCTCCCTGACTTGAAAGAACGGAAAGGTGACTGTCAAACCTGGGAGAGAACTTTCAAGTCTAAGTCAGTAATCAAGAGTTGCGGCATTCCTGACACCTTGAGATTTTATAATCTGGCTGCAGGTTGTCCTGACTTCTTCCATGCTTAGTGTCTGATAGTTCAGCTTTTGAAAGGTAATTTGGCCCACAGGCCAGAAAGACATGCATGGCTTTTCAGGTAGACATTTTGGGGCTGTCCCAAAGTTGCTGCTCTATGGCCTTTGGGTTTAGGCACCAAAAGCCAATATGGAAAGTGTAGTGAATGATTATGAAATTAATTTTTGAGTGATAGAGTGCAGTGCTAGAATGAGGCATGTAGACTCAGACCAGGGTTCAAATCCAGCACTACTGCATGAAAACCGCATGGTATACCAGTGACTTCATCTCTCTGAGCCTAAAGAGAGGCAGATGCTAGTCACAGCTGGTTCAGTTGCTGACATGGCATTCACACAAAGTCCAGGGATGCCCATAAACACAGAAGCAAGCAAACGGAAGTACTGATCAACAGGCTTCGGTGAGTTCCAGCTGCTTGGGAAATTTCTAGCCAGCTGAGATTGAGGAATAAACCCAGGGAGCTTGTCTGGGGTGGAGAGAGGTCCACATTGAGAGTCAAAGGTTTTTTTTTTTCTTTTCTTTTCTTGCCATGGGGAAAGCCAAGTCCCTTAGGACTTGCAATCTGTAGGACTATAAATTACTAGATGATATCTTCTACTTTGCAAATTTCTTTCATGGGCTCCAGTTTAAGGAATTTCTGTGTCCATGTTCTCAGTCACAAGGCAGTGAAGCCTGATGTGCGTGTACTGCTTTGAGCCCAGGCTAGCCCTCTGGAATTTCCCATCTTCTCAATGCTCAGGGAAGAGAAGGGGCTCAGCGCCGAAACGTCAATGGTCAGAGCGGGTGCTGGCAAAAGAGCTGTTCTCAGTGAGAAATCACCTCCTTTGCTCTGTCAACTTGACGCCTGGCAGTTGGTAGGAGTTTTGCTACAGCTGAAATGATCAACCTTTAAACACGCCTACTCCCCATTTACCACTCACACGCAGTTCCAATCTAGAGAGTGATACCAGTCAGACTCTGTTCCCTTGGGAGGATGAGGCAGGAGGCAAGCTTGTGGCGTGAATGAAAAACTTTGTGTACCCTTTATACTTGCACCAGCCTCCAGTCCAGACCAGCTTGTGTGTGTGTGTGTGTTTGTGTGTACGCATCTGTGTGTGTGTGAGCATGTGTGTGTGTCTGTGTGTACACATCTGTGTGTGTGTGTGTGAGCGTGTGAGCATGTATGAGTGTGTGTGTGTGTGTGTGTGAGCGTTGTGTGTGAGCGTGTGTGTGTGAGCGTGTGTGTGTCTCTGTGTGTCTAGGCTAGAGGTTGACACTAGGTGTCCTTATTGATCACTTTCCACTTAATTGCTGTTAGAGACAGGGTCTCTCACTGACCCCGGAGCTCCACAATCTGCCTAGACTGGCTGGCAGGTAAGACCAAAGAAACCTCCTATCTCTGCCCTTCCAGTACAGGGACCATAGGAGAATGTTTCTGAACCTAGTTTTCATGTGGGTTCTGGGGAGTGCACTCAGATTACAAGCCTCTTGGATTATTATTTCTTTTGGTTGTTTGTTTTTTGAGACAGGGTGACACTGTGCAGCCCTGGCTGTCCTGGAACTTCCTCTGAAAACCAGGCTGGATTCAAACTCACAGAGATCTGCCTTCCTCTGCCTCCCAAGTGCTGGGATTAAAGGCGAGCACCACCACTGCCTAGCTTGGCTTATTCTTTATTCAGCCATCTACCAGGTCTTAGTGATCTTTTCTCATCCTCATTATAACAGAAAAAGTAGCCCATATATGGGGGCGGATTATACTTCTACTGTTTTTTGGAAGGAGGCAGATTGTTGTTTTGGGTTCTGGCCATTAAACTTTAGGAAAGATGTAGAAGGTAAAGACAAAGGGAGCCTGGAGGTCTAGTCTAGAAGGAAAGTGAAGCAGAGGACAAGTTGCTTGGGCAAGTATGAAAATCTAGAGTCTTCCTGTAGTTGGTGAAGGAGAATTCATGCAGGATGGGACTTTGGTATGGAAGTTTCAAAACACTGAATCAGAGTGAGTGAAGAAAATTATGGGGCTCTAGGAGGCACGGCCAGCAAGCATAGCACCAGCTGAGACTGGCCATCTTTGGAGGTCAAGTCTGCCCTCTCACTACAAATAAATGCTACGGACATGTCTCTTCACCAGACTGAGAGGCGCCTGCCAGGCTCTCTCCTTCTCTCCTTCTAGCCCCTTCATGAGGTAGGAAATGATGAACACTTCCTCTTTCCTGTTTTCTAAATCAAAGTTGAGAAGGAACAGGAGCAGAATGTAGACTCTGGCCCCAGGACCCCTTTCCCGTGTAAGGCCGTGTAAGGTGCTTTCAGCACCACAGTCCTTCATAGTTTCATGTCTTTAGGCCAGCAGCACTCTGAGCAGAGAAGAATGACCAGATCCTCCTAACCCTTAGGACTTTGGATTCATCTGTACAAAATTCAAGTATGCCAACTTTGGAGACACTTCGGTAAAGTACAGAGAGCTGAATTTTGATCCACACAGCCCGTTCAAAAAAGAGGGGGAGACAGAGGGACCTCTGACCTCTCTAGTCAGCAAGCCTAGCCAACCAATGGGTTCCAGGCCAACCAATGAAGATACTCTATCTCAAAATAAGGTGGCTAGTGCCCTAGTGACAGCATCTGAGGTTGTCCTTTGGCCTTCACTTACAACCCTCTATGCGGAACCCCCAGTGAGTACACACACACACACACACACACACACACACACACACACACACACACAATGATTGTCTGAGAATAAACCAGGCTCTGCCAATGAATCAAATAAATGACAGCTCTTCAGATCTATCCAAGTCCATTGTCCATGATGTATGATAGATATTCTTTAATGGAGAGAAGAGATTACCTTCCAAAGCAAACTTCTTTTCATCAGTGGTTATCAACAGTGTGTGTGTGTGTGTGTGTGTGTGTGTGTGTATGTGTGTGTGAGAGAGAGAGGGTATGAGTGTATATATATTTAATATCTTTTCTTTTTTAACTTTAAAAGAAGCCTTCCCAGTGTCCGGGAGTATGGGTTCAGGATTGGCTGGGTTAGAAGTCTGGCTTGTAACCCACTTTCTAGCTTGGTACCTTTGTGCTTCCCTTGTAAATGGGGCAGTAGTAACATTACGCAAAGGGATGCCAGAGACTGAATGAGACAATCCAGCCGAGTACATTCATTCTCGCGAATAGTACTATGAGCAGCTATGGTTACCGTGCCCGCTGGGGACAGTAGCTGACAGTAACCAGTACTCCTCACTCTGCGTGTGGTAGCTTCCTTCCACACCTACAACCTGTGACAATTTCTTGCTATAGAAAAAGATGCTGGAGGTACCATCAGGTACCTGAGCTGATTCTCAGGATGGTGGACCCAAGCAGGATCCTGTTCCTCCTCAAAGCATATCCAAAGATTTCTAAGTCCTTTGGGTATTTTCTTAGGCTCCTGCCCCAGCTATACACTTAGTGAAACTACCTTCCCTTTTCTGGGGCCCAGGTACTTGTTGGTACAGGAAACAGGCACGAAGAAGGATTTGCCCTCAGACACCAGGTGTACATCGCTTTTGAGCAGGGGTTCACTTGCCCTCCAAGGAGAGGCAGAAGTGTGGCTTTATCTGGACCTACTATTCTGGGACTCTGCTTTGTGATGGTGATCAGCCCTTCTCATGAGACATCACTGTCTGCTTCTCTGGTAGTATTCCTTAGCCCTCTGGTCCCGACCCCCAGGCAGAGCCAGTTCTGGGAAATGAGAATAGAAAAGGAAATCTAAATCATGGGAGGCTGTGGAAGTGAGGGTGGACCTGTCTGCAACTAAGGTCACTATAGACAAAGGTTCCAACAGAGGCTGGGACGTTAAGCCACACGCTCATGACTCCTAGAATCCTTTAATGACGTCCAAACACACAGTCTCTCTAGATACTCAATGATTCCAGTTTGTCCAACAACTAATAGCAATAGGTTAAAAGTCTGATTTTAGGTGTTTCATATTTATCAATGAGTTTAAATTATGGCATACTGTCTTTGATCCCTTTTGAATAGGGGCCCTTTTTACATTCCCATTCTATAGCTGAACACCCTAAGGCTAAGAAGAAGAACCAATAGGATTTGAAGGCACAGAAGTTATATTTTGGACCTGTCATTTAGGTGTATTTTTCTCAAATGCATCCAAGAGCTTTTTAAAACCAGTGTGTGTGTGTGTGTGTGTGTGTGTGTGTGTGTATGTGTGTGTGTGTAAACACAAACTAAAATGCTTCTTCGGGAAATACATAGGGGTCTAAATAATCATAGGACTGTCAGATTCGAGCAGGGCTGAAGGTCCAAAAGTGTTTCTTTTGCCTCCATGTCCCTGCTAATTCCCTCAACGCCCCACCTGACTTAGTGTGTGCGGACGGGCTTAATGGTTCCTCCATTGAGTGCTTCCATTATTTCTCAGGTGCCCAAGGTAATCTTTTCATTGAGCACTCACCAATGCTGATGACTAAGGGATTTTCTTTGGCCCATTCCTAATAAGGGGACCTGAGTTAATCATTGTGTAGCTTTGACAGGGAGCCCGGCAGGAGCTTAAACCACTTCTACTGCTTCATTAGGGGAAAAAGCAACCCAGGTGCAGGCCACGAGGACCTCAGGGTTTGATACTATTAAATCAATGCAGACAAAAAAAAAGTGGATTAGGTTTCTCTCTCTCTCTCTCTCTCTCTCTCTTTTGAACAGAAATCTGGTGGGTAAGACTCAAAGATGAAGAAAAAAGAAATCCAAAAGCAGATGACTGCATTAGTTAGTGCCTAGGCTTTCCTTTCTCCCCACAGTCTCTCGAAACAAAACAAGGGAGTGTTTTTTTTTTCTCTGTGTGAGTGGACTCTATCCCTGCCTGTTGGGCTGCATAAGAACTCCCTGCCACGGCCAGCCTTCTTTGCCTTTGCTTTGAAACCGCTGACCACATCCCACCACCTCAAAGGTTCAGTATTGAGTTCCAGGACTGCCTGGGGGACCTGACACCTTCTGCCTTTGCTCACCTCAACACAGGCCGTCTTAGAGATGTGAATTCAGTCAAGGTTGTTAAGCAAAATGGTGACTTGGCCATACCAATTCCATCCCTAAAATAATCTTATCGCTTACTAGTTCAGTTTTTAAACCCTCTTTATCTTCATCTGTGGATACAGGCTTTTTACAAACTTTTATTACATTGATTAATTGATGAGAGAGAGAGAGAGACAGAAAGAGAGAAAGAGAGAGCGTGCATGCGCATGTGTGCGTGTACATGGTGCCCTGGTGCCTGTACAGTCAGAGGACACCTTTCTGAGTCAGTTCTCTCTTTCCACCACATAGATTCCAAGGATCAAAGCCAGGTCCTTGGGCTTCACTGCACTTCCTTCTACCCTGGCCCTAGAAAACAGAGTCAGTAAAGGAACAAGAGCTCCTCTTTATCTTTCCTCACCACTAGGCATGGAGGACAAAATAGAAACAATCGGAAGGAATTTGGTAAGACACTCTTTACTCAAGCTAGAGGCTTCTAGAAGTGAGTTTTCTGAGCTACAGCATTCTGAGAGGACAGTTAAGAAGAAAAGCACAATGAGGATCTTTGAGTTCTAAAGGAACTGGTATTTACCACACATATGAGGCTTAGGGTTCCTGTTTACACAAAGTGGGGGGCAGAACACCGATGACTCAGTGGCCGTCTGGTTCTGTTACCTGCCAAGGTGGACCAGGTAATTGATATCTTTAAGCATCTGTTTTCTGCCTGACAAAGGAAGAAAGCTAATGGCAATATTAATAGCACAGCCCCAGCTTGCACGTGTGCCTATGTGCATGAGTCCTGTAGTTTATTAATTGAAAAAGACATATATAGATATACATAAGTAAATAATAAATAAATATATAAATATACATTTATAATGAACATAAATAAATATATAATAAATAAGTATAAGTATATATATTTAAAAAGTGAGTGCACATATAGGTAGGTGCACATGTGGGTGCAGGAACATGTGTGCATAGTGTGTGTGTGTGCACGTGTGTGTGTGTGTAGGTGGATGGAGGACAATGGAGGACAACTTAGGGTGCTGGTTGTCAGGTATATTCAAAACTTTTCATTAGAGATGAGGTCTGTCTATGGCCTAGAACTTGATCGTGTATGCCAGACTCGATGGCCTGTGAGCTTGGGGAAATCTGCCTGTCTCTGGTATCTCACTATGTCTCTATGTTTACGGGTACAAGACATCATGCCAGGCTTTTTACACATGTTCTAGGGATCTGAACTCGGGTCTCCACATGACTCCACATGACTGAGCCATCTCCTGAGTCTAAGAGAGGATGTTTTTTTGCATCCCTGACACTTGCAGGACACTGTTCCAAACATTTTACTTGTATCAATCCTCTTAGTTTCCATAAAACATGAGTGGAATCAATGGAGGTGGAGTCAGGGCAACAACTGGCGATGTGTAGAGAGAGGGCGTGGTGTCCATTCTGATCGGAATCTTGACAAACGCTGCAGGCTTCTGTCTTTTGATTCCTGAAAGCCAGCTGCCATTTAAATGGAACCATTCATCCTAAGGCCACTGCGCTGTGCAGAAACTCAAATCACATGGAAAAGCCTGACAGGATGAGACCCCTCCCTAGGGGAAAGAAAGCGGCGCGAAGAGAGAAAGCACATAAGCAGACATCCAGTAGCCCTTCAGCTCAGCCGCCCGCCCAATGTGGCTGAGTGTACCACCCCAGTGACAGGGCCAACACCTTCCTGTTCAAGCTTGTCTCAGGTTCCAAATTCACAAAACTGTGAGCAGAATATATTGATTGCTTTTATTGTCTTTTGAGACAGGGTCAAGCTAGACTCAAATTGACTGTGTAGTTAGGGATGGTCAGGAGCTGCCAGTCTTCCCATCTCCACTTCCCAATTGCTGGAATTCTAGGTGTACAGCATCATTCAGGGTGCAGGGATCACTAAGCCAATGGTTCTGGCATGGGCTGCTATAGATAACTAAGTCATTGAGTAAGACACCACCTTTTCTCATATTTCCTCCACTCTATCCACTGCATGCATTCCCCAGAAGTACACTGTGGGCAAGTTGTCAGTGCTCTAGGACAGAATTTTGGAATGGTACATGGCCTTTGAAACCTCAAAGAATTTCCCCCTGTGATATACTTCCTAAGCCCACCCAAACTCTGTCAGTGACTGGGGACCAGGTATTCAAACACTCAAGAATATGCAGAGGCATCTCACTCAAATGGGCAGCAGTGTCTAGGGGCATGTGTGCACAGAACACTGGCCAGGGGCACTTCCTACCGAATTCACTCAATTAATCACAGGTTGGGGTACGAAGGCTCAGAAAGGGTAAACAATTCAAGAGTTGCCATTGTAAGGGGTACAGCAGGATCACCAGGTGCCCTCATTACTGGGTTAATGTATGGTCTTGGGGAATCATTTAACCCTCCATAGTTTCTACAGTCTCCTCTGCAACTGCGGAACCCAAGGATGAACGGTGTCTCCCTTCTGAGAGAGTTCCTGAGCCTCAGCAGGTTGGCATCACACACATTGCTAGAGGAATGCCTGTCACCTAGCAAGCTCTCAAAAATGTCTTTTTAAATTACTATCACGGTTTGACTCACTCATGGTTAGCTGCAAGGGCGTTGGCTATACTAACTAGGTTTCTGTTGGTCAGTATGATCCATGGGCCACATTCAACCCATTGCCTGATTTTCAATGTTCTATAAGTTGAGATGGCTTTCATATTTTTAAGCAGTTGAAAGAAAATAAAAAGGATGAATGATATATTCTGTGAGATGAAAACTGTTGAACTTGACATTTCAACATCCAGAAATAAAGTCTTATTTAAACATGTGTGTTCGTTTCTCTATACATTGTGCGTTGCTGCTTTCATGCTCGAAGGACAGAGTTGAGTGGTCATGGCAGAGACCATGTGGCTTCCAAAAACATATTACCTTCCAATTTATAGAAGAAATTTTCTCACTCTTGGATTAGGACAGACTTAAAGGCAAGATAGCTCAGTGTGTATAAATAATTAGAAAATGAAGGTATGTTCTTTTATGTTGGGATAGAATGTTCTATAGATGTCTGTTAAGTCCATTTGAGTCATAACATCTGTTAGTTCCCTTATTTATCTATTAAGTTTCTGTCTGGCAGTCCTATGGAGTGGTGAGAGTGAGGTGTTGAAGTCTCCCACTATCAGTATGTGGGGTTTAATGCATGATTTAAGCTTTAGATTTAAGCTTTCTTTTCATATGAGGGTGCCTTTGTATTTGGGGCATAATGTTGAGTATTGAGATTTCCTCTTGATGAATTTTTCCTGTGACTAATATGAAATGTCCTTCTTTGTCTTTTTTGATTGATTTTAGTTTGAAGTCTATCAGAAAATGGAAAGATCTCCCATGTTCTTGTGTATGTAGAATTAACATAGTAAAAATGGCAACCTTACCAAAAAACAATTTACAAATTTACAGATTCAATGTAATGCCCATCAAAATCCCAGCAAAATTCTTCACAGACCTCGAAATAACAATATTCAACTTCATATGAAAAACACAAACCAAACCAAAACAAACAGGATAGCCAAAACAATCCTATACAATAAAGGAACTTCTGGAGGCATCACAATCCCAGACTTCAAACTTTACTACAGAGCTACAGTACTGAAAACAACCTGGTATTGGCATAAAAACAGACAGGAGGACCAATGGAACTGATCCAGATATCAATCCACAGACCTATAAACACCTGGTTTTTGACAAAGAAGCAAAAAAATACAAAATGAAGAAAAGAAAGCATATTCAACAAATGGCGCTGGCAAAACTGGATAACAATCTGTAGAAGAATGAAAATAGATCCATATCTATCACCATGCACAAAACTCAAGTTCAAATAAATTAGAGACCTCAACATAAAACCCACCACACTGAACCACATAGAAGAGAAAATGGGAAGTATACTTGAACACATTGACACAGGAGACCACTTCCTAAATATAAAACCCCAGTAGCACAGACACTGAGAGAAACAATTAATAAATGGGACCTCTTGAAACTGAGACGCTTCTGTAAAGCAAAGGACATGGTTAACAAAACAAAATGACTGCCTATAGACTGGGAAAAGATCTTCACCAACCCCACATCAGACAGAGGGCTGATATCCAAAATATATAAAGATCTAAAAAAAATGGTCATCAAAAAAGGAAATGATCCATAAAAAAGTGGGGTACTGACCTAAACAGAGAACTCTCAACAGATTAATCTAAAATGGCTGAAAGACACTTAAGGAAATATTCAATATCCTTAGTCATAAGAGAAATGCAAATCAAAACAACTCTGAGATTCCATCCTACACCTGTAAGAATGGCCAATATCAAAAACACTGATGACAGCTTATGCTGGATAAATTGTGGGGAAAAGGGAACACTCCTGCATTGCTGGTGGGAGTGGAAGCTGGTACAACCCCTTTGGATATCAGTATGGTGATTTCTCAGAAAATTAGGAAATAACCTACCTCAAGACCCAGCAACATCACTTTTGGGTATATACTCAAAGGATGCTCAATCGTACCACGAGGACATGTACTCAATAATGTTCATAGCAGCATTATTTGTCATAGCCAGAACTTGGAAACAACCTAAATGTCTTTTGACCGAAGAATGGATAAGAAAAATGTGGTACATTTCAGAATCAAGTACTACATAGGAGAAAAAAATGACATCTTGAAATCTGCAGGCAAATGGATGAATCTAGAAAACATTATATTGAGTGGGGTAACCCAGACCCAGAAAGATAAATATATGTGCTCACTTCTAAGTGACTTTTAGACATGAAGCAAAGAAAACCAGCCTACAGTTCACACTCCCAGAGAACCTAGACAACAAAGAGGACCCTAAGAGAGACAAACATGGGAAGTAGAAAAAAACAAGATCTCCTGAGTAAATTGGGAACATGGGGATTATGGGAGAGAGTAGAAGGGGAGGGGAGAAGGAGGGAGGGGAGCAGAGAAAAATGTATAGCTCAATAAAAACAACTAAAAAAAGGAAAAAAAATTTAGAAAACACCAATCTTTTGCTGACCATTAACTACTTGGAGACTTCAACCAGCTGCCTAGCCTGCTGGCTCCATTTCCTTATGTATTTATAATGAGGATCAGGTTAATTGTTTTTCCTTAGATTCCTTCTCAGAGGGCACAGGACTCAGGTTCTAGAAAGAATGTAGGAGAGGAAGCATTTCCCACACCTTGGAAAGTTTATAAATACTGTAGGGGTAAAAGGAAAAAAATGCTATTAATAGTTTAGTATTCATACTATCCATACTTGTTCTGGAAAGAATAAGTATCTGGGAAAAGCTATTGTATCAGGGAAGAAAAAACATTCAAGGTAAATAAAGAGCAGCTATCTACACAGGGAGCAGACAATGAAGCGAGACCAGCAGGGAGACCTGGCAAAGGCAGAGAGGGAGAAGAGACAGGCTGCCTATGCCAGGCACTTGCCCTGTGCCAGGCAGTTCTGGGTGCCGCCACATTGACTCTCCTAGCAACCCTCTTAGCTGCAAGCTGGTCACCCGACCTCTTAGGCTATTGTGGGAATTGCTCAAAGGCTGCCATAAAGAGGCATGGTGGCCTCTGATCATGTACTATACTCCCATTCCAGGGCTTTCAAGATCAGGCAAGGGCAGTGCCTTCAGGGTGATATGAGACCAAGATATGCTGACCCATGCCCTGCTGCTGCTGGAATTACCAGCTCAAAGGAACAAGATTCTTGTGAACGGGCAGGGAGCCCAAACGCCCATTTTTCAAGACTTCCTACATTTGCCCAAATTCTTCCCTCACATCCAGTTCTCAGGCTTTCCTTTTAGGGCACAGATGGAATGGAATGATAAATAACTAAATACAACCTCTGCGATATGTCCTTCCCTGGTCAGCCAGGGGAAGCCATGACCCTGTCCCCTGAGCAGCAGAATATGGATCAGGAAAGGGTTGTGGGGAGTGCGTATTGGGACTTGAGGCATTCCAGGCTTATAAGCAGGGGTTCAGGAGTTGGATATACATGGCCAAGTTCTAGTTCAACCACTCACGAGACAGGTTTCTTAATCTCATTTTTTTTTCTCATCCGCAAAATGGGAACGACGGCTCTCTCACAGAGAGGCTGAGTTCTCCAGACAGACCCAGGGCAGGGAAGAACGATGGGTCAGCCACCACTCTCGCTTCTGCTGGAGAAGCAGGCTGTCCTGCCTACTATGGCTGCATGTGGAGGTTGCTCTTACCCTGTACTACTCAACAGCTATGTGTGATGATTTAAATGTGAACCTTTGTGCTTTAATTCAGTCCTGGGTAGTGACAGGTAGTGACGACTGAGGACAGTTCAGACGGACAATTTTTATCCTTACAAGAAGGTCTATCTGTCAGGAGTCTTCCTGAAAAACAGGAATGGAGAAATGTGCTGCTTTATCTCTATTTCCTGCTAGAGTTTGAAGTAGAGAGAAAAGGGTTTGGGTGCTGGGTGTCAGGAATCTCATTTTGTGGGGGAAACAAGAAAAAAAGGCCAACAGCTATAATTTATAGTTCTAAAGCTACGAAGAAGAGATAGTCCTGCCAAACCTAGGAGGAGGAGACAGGGGAAAGGGTAAAGTGAGGAAAAGCCGCACATGAGGAGGAAGGACAGGTGAGCTCAGTTTGGCCAGTCATGACTAAGCACATGAACGAGATGTGGCGCCACGTGTCTAGGCAGGAGGGATACAAGTCTAAGGCTAGTTGAGCTATATGGCCATTGGGGGCCAGTCTAGGTCACATATCAACACCCTGTTTTAAAACATACCAAACAAAGCAAAGCAAAACAAAACAAAGCCAAGAAACATTCACATAAGAGTAGTAGTTAGCTATAAGGTAAGCGAAATAGATTCTTAAAGAAATCTGTCTGTCTCTGTCTCTGATTCTCTCTGTGAGTGATGGATGAATGAGTATGGAGAGGCCAGAGATAGACTCAGTGTCCTCCTCTCTCACCCTCCACCTTCTCTTTTGAGGCAGGGTCTCTTGCTGAACCTGAAGACGGCTATTTTGATTAAACTAGCAGGCCAGCAAGCTTCAGTGATCTGCCCACCTCTTCTTCACCCAATACTGGAGCTAGAGATGCACATCACTTCACCCAGATTTTTCATGGGAGCTGGGGATCTAAATTCAGGTCCTCATGCGTAATCAACAGTCACTTTGCACACTGAGCCATTTCCCTAGCTCCTTGAGTTGGTTCTAATGGAGCCCTCAGACAAAAATGCTAAGGAGTAAGTGGAAGGTCAGAGATACATTATTATTTTTAAAATTGAGTGCTTCTATATGATTTCTTCAAAATTTGCATTAAATTTATTTATGCATATATAAAGCCATCTATCTATCCATCCATCATCTATCTGTCTATCTATCATCCATCTATGTATCTATCATTTGCCTGTGTCTGTCTGTCTGTCTATCTATCTATCTATCTATCTATCTATCTATCTATCTATCTATATATATATCTATCTATATATCTATCAATGTATCTATGTATCTCTATCTATCTATCTATCAATGTATCTGTGTCTATCTATCTATCTATCTATCTATCTATCTATCTATCTATCATCTATCTATGTATCTATCTATCTGAGTGTATCTTTATCTATCTGTCTATCTATCTATCTATCTATCTATCTATCTATCTATCTATCTATCTATCTATCTATGTATCTATCTATCCATCCATCTATCCATGCATGCATGTATGCACGTGTGCTATGGTGGGTGTGTGGCGGTCAGAGGACAAGTTGTGACTGCCGGTTCTTACTGTGTGCATTCTAAGGTCTGAACTCAGGTTCTCAGGCTTGGCTGTTAGAGCCATCTGGCTCACTATTTTATTTTTTGAGGTATGTTTTTACATTAATTTCATGGTGAACTGTTTTAAAGAGCAAAGCAAGTGTAGAACTGTGAACACTTCAGAGGAGAAGGGCGTTTTATGGGAAGGTTGTCTCTTTTTGAAAAGTAACTTTATTGATGCCTCTCTTCAATGGAGTCATGGCTTGGATGGAGCATGTGCCCTCTACCGAGGCAAAAGCAACACTTGGCCATCCCCCAGCCCTAGTCTGGATGCTCGAAGTGCGTCTTGGGAAGAGGAATGTGTACCGAGTGCCAACCGAGGGACTGACTGCTTGGGTGAAACAGAATGTGTGAGTGGGTGGGATGTACTGGGACTGCGTGTGCGGGTGAGCAGTTGAGCGAGCCTCAGTGGCTCCTGCCTGGGGCCAAGTGACAATTACAGTGAAACCCCTCCAGTGCTTCCTGAGGACTGGAGAAAAACACCATTCTTGGGGCGCGTGTGGAATCATAGACAGCAGGATGGATTCCCAGAACTGTGCCACCAGAGG
Source organism: Myodes glareolus (assembly GCF_982192425.1). Lineage (NCBI taxonomy): Eukaryota > Metazoa > Chordata > Mammalia > Rodentia > Cricetidae > Myodes > Myodes glareolus. The sequence continues at coordinate 50,321,225 of NC_142030.1, read as the reverse complement.
GGATGAAATGTCTTCATTGCTTGCCAAAGATCAAGGGCATACTGGGCCAATTGTGAAGTGCTCTAGTCCATGTGAGCACGGAATCGAAAGCGGCATAAAGGGACACAGATCTGAGTTCTGTAAGATGAGAGGAGCTTTGCAGATGGAAAAGGTGTTCTCTGACTAATAGCACGAAAATCTAATGCTTCAACTGCACACTTCAAAAGAGTTAAAACAATGCGTTTGGTCATGTGAATCTTACCACAAAAAAGCAAAGCCCTCACAATGCTCCATGGGCACACACACTCACAAGGCCCCTTTTCTCTCTGTGTTTTAGGGGAGGCCCACGTCTGGGTGCTGCTTTTACAGATATGAGAACTGTGACACGGGCGATTTCTCATGAGTAGTTTCTGGCTTAAAAATAATCAATTCCTTTTGGAATTGATGCTTGAGTAAAGAAGTGAAATATCTATATCTTTATCTATACCTATATCTATCTATCTATCTATCTATCTATCTATCTATCTATCTATCTATCTATCTTTTAGAAAGTTTTCTTCAATGGCCTACTAGCGGAGAGTACATTTTTAAAAAGTTCAGGTGACAGAAAACAGAATATTGGCCACATTTCAACTTTTGCTCTTATTCTCTCAGTAACTACATGTCTGCGGGAACAGCAATTAACACACAGTTACGTAGAAAATATGGATGAGTTTATATGTACACACACACACACACACACACACATTACCTGGGTGCCTAGTTTGCTCTTTTCCTTCCTGAAGCCTGTTGCCTGATTTTGGGGGTGTGAAGACCGGGTTCCAGGAGGCTGAGCTGCTCCGTGGAACACACAGCCAGGACAGAAAAGAGCTGTGATCGGAGCTTCTTTGATTTGGCAGCAAAGGATCCTCTACTGTCACACACTTCTCTGCCTCTCTGAGCCCCAGTTTCCTTATCTGGGAGTGATGGTTCTCATGGTGGCCACTGTTACGTTTTCCACAGGATTAGTTGCTAAAGCATGTAGGTAAAGATTAAATGATGACTACGGTAAGCCAAAAGCCTTCTATTCCCCCCCCCCCCCACAAACAAGACTTCTTAAGTAGTTGTGTAACTATAGTGAATACTCTGGAATGCACTTCAAGAACTTCTCCAGATCTCCAGATCAAGGATTGCTGCAGCTCTCTAGAGGGCCAGGGGAAGGCAGGAGAGCACTCTGACTTCTCCCCAAACATCTGCACACAAGAACATTGAGCCCTGGTGGCAGGGCCGTCAGTGAATACTTGGGTTGCGCATGTTCATAAGCGTTGGCTGTGATTTAACTTCTGTGCTGGCTAGTTTTATGTCTGCTTGACACAGCGAAAGTCATCTGAGAGGAGGCGACCTCAATTAAGAAAAGGCCTCCATAAGATCGGATTGTAGGCAAGCCTGCAAGGCATTTTTTTTTAATTAAAGATAGATGGAGAGGGTCCAGCCCATTGTGGTCGGTGCTACCCCTGGGCTGGTGATCTGGGTTCTATAAGAAAGCAGACTGAAAAAGCCTTGAGAAGCTAGTCAGTAAGCAGCCCCTCTGTGACCTCTACATCAGCTTTTGCCTCTAGGTTCCTGTCTTGTTTGAGTTCCTGTCCTGACTTCCTTCAATGATGAACTAAAATGCAAAAGTGTAAGCCAAATAAATAGCTTGTTTTTTGGTCGTGGTGGTTTGTCACAACAACAGAAACTCTAAATAAGTCAACTACTACAGGGAGAGTAAGGGTAACAGTGCTCCCACAGACTGTACCAGCACCCTACTCTTAGCCCTTACCTTTCTGTATCGCTGCTAGGGAGCTGGGCAGGAGGTGGGTGACCGTCTCTACCAAAGCACAAGCATCCTATTCCACACCATGCTGAGAAGCATGCGGTAGCATCCTTGGCTTTTCCATGGCTACTGGAGACTGAAATGAGGTCCTGACACTTGTGCAGCCAGCGCTACTGACTGAGCCATCTCCCCCGTCCTCAGGCTACGGATCATGTCTGTCAGTACCTACCACACTCACTCTAGGTCTGTTGCATAACGGAGATCTTCCTTCTTGCTCCCCTCTTCTTCTAAGATGAAGGCACAGGAGGTTTCTGTGAATGGGAGGGGGCATGCAATGTGCTCGCCTTCTCTGGCCTCACTTCCGGTCCTCTGACACGTGGGGTGGGTAGAAAAGTTTCTGTGCATTCAAACTTCTAGAACCTGTCCCATCTTCTTGTGGCTATAGCCCAGGGCCCACTTTTGGTTTATGTACTGAACATCCCTCTTCTGATTAACTTGGGAGTAAACTTCTTAATGACAGAAACCCCCTCCATTTTTACTGTAAATGGAAAATCAGTGTCCTCTAGATAAGAGAAAGGGTAAATAAATAAAACATACCCATAACACAAAGTCATTAAATTTAGGCAGACATGTTTGCTTGCTGAGAGGGTTGAGCTGAGACCCCTGCCCTCCCCCCAAACACACGTAAATGTTAGGAAAGTATAAAATGCAGTCAGACTAAGTAGAAACATTATATCTGATATAAAGATAAATATAAAAAGAGGGTTTAAATGGAATGACCCTCTCACATATGGTTGGGGTACTTAATGCCAAATTTTTACAGTATCTAACACTGGCACCATCTTAGCTACAATGTAGTTACATCCTATGCCCAAATTCATATCTGCCTCCTTCTAAAAAGACAATAATAACATAACACCAAAGCAATAACAGCAGACAAATTTCTTCTTGGTATGTTGGCTAATATTGATAGTACAGAAAACCCAGCATGGTCAATTTCAGGTGGCTCATATAACAATATAAATGTGGACACTGGAAGCAGCAAAGACCATTGGATCTTATTAGCAGTGGGAACCAAGTAGACAGTGACAACCACTGGAAACACTAAGTCAGAAAGTCTCAGATGTTCTCTTTATTAATGTACTATAGGTAATAATGTCTAGGGTACACATGTGTGTGTGTGTGACATACATACATACCTATATGTTTGTCAAATAAATTATTTAGAAAAAATTTCAGACAGGCGTTATGTAGCTTGGGCTATCCTGGAACTTGCTATGCAGACAGGAGTATCACAGAGATACTCCCGTCTCTGCCTCCCAAGTACTGGGATTAAAGGCGTAAACCAAGGTGCCCAGCTAAAAGTCTTTTGCCTACATTTTCTGGTTCAGTAATTTACTTACAGAAATCATTTAAAACATGGTGGCTTACTGAGTAACTGACTGTAATTAATGAGACTGAGACACACTAGTCCAATAAGTATCTACCTACTTATTTGTCTGTCTATCTATCTACCTATCTATCTATCTATCTATCTATCTATCTATCTATCTATCTATCATCCATCCATCCATCCATCCATCCATCCATCCATCCATCCATCCATCCATCCATCTATCTATCTATCTATCTATCTATCTATCTATCTATCTATCTATCTATCTATCTAATCTATCCATCCATCTAGTGCAGGAGAATTATCTATAATCTGTCAATCATATTTTAAATAAATGCTGATTGGCCAGACAGGAAGTATAGGCGGGAAAACCAGACAGAAAGTAGAGGTGATGCAATGAGAACAGGAAAATTCTGGGAAGCAGTAAGCTCCCTCTGTGATTCCTGCCCAGATCATTGAAGAAGCAACATGTGAGCTGGCAGCTGAAAAAGGTACTGAGCCACATGGCTAACACAGACAAGAATTATGGGTTACAGTAAGATGTAAGGATTAGTTAATAAGAAGACTGAGCTAATGGGCCAATCGGTTTATAGTCTTACGGAGTCCTATGTGTGATTTTCTTTGGGACTTGCTGGTTGTGGGGTACTGGGCGGGACAGAAACCCCAACAAACAGGCCCCTACATGTTACATCCATCCATCTATCTATCTGTCTGTCTGTATCTCAGTTTTTATCTGTAAATTTTCGCTCTCATGTCTGTCAATCCTTCCATCCAAATATACTTCTATCTATCTGTCTATCTATCTATCTATCTATCTATCTATCTATCTATCTATCTATCTATCTATCTATCTATGTATCCATCCATCCATATTACCTCTCTTTTGGAGGCTCAAACCCAGGGCCACATACATGCTAGGCCAGCACTCTAATATTGATCTATATCTCAGCCCTAACCAATATTTTGACTAATTGAGAAGTATCCTAAAGATTATGTATAAGTGAAAGACAAAGGCTAAAATACACTAAGTGTGATGGAAAATACCTTTGAGGTCAAAATTCCAGACACAGAAATGTACTAGAAGGTGAATCCTCACAATATGGTTTCCTGATGTATGGTAAGAAGTCTGGGCTGAGAGGAGAACTGGCTAGCACATTAAAGAACACTGTTGAAATATTCAGTTTGGGTTGCTTCAGCTTCCTTACTGTTCTTAGTACACTGATGTCCAGGTTTAGAAGTGCTATTCACAGGTCACCTTCCACATGAAAGGTCTATGGTTCCTTCTATATCCAGTTGTCCTAGGATCTCTGTGATACTGACACCAGCAGTTTCACACTGCAGATAACAGAACCGCATCTCAGAAGTGGCCAGTGGCCTGTCAGTTTCTCTCTGTCTGCACTTTGCCATTGCTCTCTAAATGTCCCACAACAAGCTCTCACGGTTATAGAGGCCACGGTGGACTCCATAACCTCCAACTAGCCTACTTGACACCACACAAAAAGTCATTAGGTATTTCTCTTATAATTGAATTTCTGTGAGCTGCTTGCTCTACACCTGAGAGTCTGAACAAAATACTGTACCTATCTCTTGTTTGTTTTCAAAGGCTATTTTCTTTTCCCAGAGAATATTAGAGGAGTCAGCTAACTTCAGATGCTTATCTTTTTCTTCCATAAGTTGCTCTGGTCAGCAGGTATGTTAACTGTCAGCTGTACTTCCAAGGCAGCAACCTGAAATGAGGCTGTCGTACCAGGTGTTCAACTCTTACACCGCAGACCCAAAAGACTAAAGCCAAACTCTGAAATGGTGAAAGGTGGCAGATGGAATAGACAAGCGGAAGACAGGGGTGGTCTGTGCTTCTAAGCTCAGGAATTTGGCTGGGCACAGGGCTTTTGTTAGTTCATGATGAGCAGAAGGAACGAGGGAACTACACAGGGCTTTTAAAATCACCTTCCAGGGGCAGCTCACAGGGTCAGAAGATCACAGCTTGCCACTGACTTCTACCAGGGAGCTGGCCTTTGTGCCACGTCTTAACCACATCCCTGCTTTGCCAGGTCAGATGCTGATTCTCCTTGTAGCTTTAGTTTAAGAGTCATTCCTGGGGCTGCAGTGATGGCTCAAGTAGTGATGGAAGCAAGGGAACCTGAGTTTGAGTCCCCAGAACCCATCTACCAAAATATGGGTGTGGCAGTGCTCATTTGTAGCCCAAATGAGAGAGAGAGTCAGAGAAAGAGAGAGAGAGAGAGAGAGAGAGAGAGAGAGAGAGAGAGAGAGAGAGAGAGACAGTCAGGTTTTGAGCAGCTGGCCTAGGCACCTGAAGTTGTCCCATGTGCACATGTGTACACACTTATCTGCAGACACATCTGCATCCGTCTATACAGGAGCATGTCCACATCCCTCGAGTAATTTTTTCCATTGATCTCTGATGAAGAGGTGGGGTGTCTTTGCTCTAGGATTCCTTTGCACTGACTACTTTCCCTCTCTGTGAACAATAATGATGCTTGTGATTGCTGATGGGTAACGTATCTCTATCATGCACACAGCAAGGGGCCTAGGCTCTCTCGTTTATGACTGAGCCCCTCATACCTAGCATGGACTCGAAAACAGATTAACTAAAGGACCAAAATAAAACCAGAAATTCTGTAGGCACACAAAGGCAGTGAGGAAAGTGGAAAGTCTCCTGCATGGGTGTTATTCCAAAACAGGAATAAATTATCTATAAAGTAATTGTGCTGCCCAGATTTTATTGTTCTATTGTTTATTTAGTGTGAGTGCTGTGTGTACGTGTGTGTGTGTGTGTGTGTGTGTGTGTGTGTGTGTAGGCCAAAGGTGGTCATGGGGTATTCTCCTCCACTAGTCTCTGTCTTATTCCTTTGAGACGGGGTCTTGCCATAAACCCAGAGCTCACATACCTTGGCTAAACTTACATTTAGCATGCTTCAGTACCGCTCCTCTTTCTGCCCCATCCAATGCTGGGCTTGCTACGTGGGTGCTGGGATCTGAACTCATATCCTCAAGGTTGTGTAGCAAATGCCCTTAACCACTGAACTATCTCTTCAGCCTCCCCCCACTCCCCGAAACAGTTATTTCCTCTACTTAGGAATAAAGTAACAGTGGGTCTTAGAAGCATCACCAGGTGACACCGTTAATGGGTTCTGTACATCTAGGTGATTATTGTGGCCATAATAAAAGAGTAACTTAAAATATTCACATGATTTTTGGAGGCTAACTCAGCGGGCCTCATCTACAGCATGGGAGTAAGAGCTGAAGCTATGGCTCAGCTTGGCTGTTAGCAGGAAGGGAGAAAATGCATGAAGAACACTCAGTTTCAGGGTCAGTAAGTTTGTCCTGACACTCATGCCTGCGGCTGCATCGGAGGCAGGACATTCCACTTGCCGCATTAGCCAATTGGTCCGGCGCACAAGAATCCAGCAGTTGATAACTTGACGCTCTTAGCCTTTGATGATAGATGAGTCTGAGCCACCTCTCCCAAAAGCTGCCTCTCTCTAAAGCAATAACAAAACTGGAGCACCGAGAAAACCTGAGCCAACGGTGGCTACGCATCCATGCCCTGCTCTAGACCTCCATCTGCCTCCACGACCACAGTTCTCTCTGGACGGAGGTTCGTTCTCTGTTCCATTGCTGATCCTTATCAAAGCGACGGACCTGCCTCAAGGTGCTCCTCGCGAAAGCTGTCACCTTGCTTAGGGGAATAGATCTAGCCTTTGTCACCATTTTTAGAGAGATGAACCATTTCACCTTTTACTCACATGTTGAAAAACCTCTTGATTCCTAGCGAGAAGCAAAATCCAGCCGCTGCAAGCAATTGGAGACTGGGAAGGTTGGACACACAGTAGGGCTTAGGCTCCTGGCAGTCTTGAAATGATTTTTCCCCCCTTCCCATTCCCAGAAAGCTTCTGTGATGTTCTGTAAGTAACTGGGATGGATGTGTTTGGAAGAGCTGTATCTGGCTGAAATCCAGGTGACTTGGAGGATCTGATGTCCCTGTCCTTTGGGTATGGGAATGGGAGCTAGACCACCCTATGTCTGTCTTCATCCCACTGTGAAGTCAGTGGAGCTTAGTGACAGGAACGCTTAGGTGGAGCTGGGGTGGGGGCTCAACCTCTCAGAGCCTTGGTTCCAACAGTTTTTTTTAAAGGGTGTTGGTAGAATGGATCACTCAGAGAGTCCCAGAAACATATTCAAAGCACTTACTTAGTCTGTGCCAGGCAATCAGCGAGTACTTAAGGAACAGGAGTTAAGCTCCTGGACTTATTTTTAGATGTCTGGATTTATCTACCACAGCAAAGGCAGCTAAAATGTAGGGAATGGGACAATGCTCTTGGGCCACCCAGCTCTATGCTAAGGGACTGAGCTGAACTTCCTTACCCAGGCCTATCTCTTTGGGGTTGCCTTTTTCTCTGAACCCTTCTTTAAGCTTGGGAATCACTTGTCTGACACAAGCTCGTCCGTACAACACATCACTTCACAGTTCTTAGACCTTTCCCCTTTGACCTCTCCAACTCAGTCTCCATCTCCCAAACCTGGCTACTCTACCCACGCCGCCTTCATGTTTATTGTAACTCATGCTGCAGAAATATCACTTGCTCCATTGCTTTGTAGCCACTGGTGGTTACTACTCCCGGAAATATTTCCTTCCCTTCCTCTTTGCCCACAGTTGGCTCTGAAATTTCTGTTGATGATTGTGATTGTGTGATTGTCCTGGTTTAAATAATATCTTCCCCCACTTTCCTCTTTACTCAGCTTGTGCCTTAGGCAATGCTTCCTTCCCCTTGGTCATTCATTCTTTTCACTGCCTACTGCCTGGCTCCATCAATAAATGCAAACTCCAAAAGGGCAGAGAGTATCTTTTGGAGCATTGCTGTGACCCCACCACCTACCCAACCTATCAGTGCTCTGTGTAGAGATGCTGTGTGAATGAGTGGGTTCCAGGACCAGCTCTCCTGCTGACCCCTGGACAAGGCTGAGCAAAGTATTTGAATGATAAGGGGTAAAATATTTGAAGGATCTGGGTACCTGTTTGCCCTGCCTTTTGGCCTCCTAAAAGAACAGCATGAAGCTACCCACAAGCCAGAGACCTTTCCAAACACTCAGCTGCCATAAAAGCACATCTTGCAGGCAAGGGGAATGGGTGGATAGTTGCTAACTATATCTTCCAACTGGGCTGATCTTTGAAAAGTTCGAGAGGCGCCCGCCTCCCTCAATCCTGGGCTGCTACTGCTGCTGAGGCCCCTGAAGGAGGAGAGGAGGGTGTGCTTGGGCGCCTCTTGGGCTGGCACGAGGAAGCCACATCTCATCCGCCCTCCTCCCCCAGCTCCTCTCCAAGAGAGGAAGCAATGCAGATGGAGATGAGAAATAAATATTCCTGCCTGCTCCGCGCCACTGCAGACGTTTTCCAGAATGTCTGGCTTGGACCACGAAATCAAACCCACCCAGGAAAGGAGGCGCTCAGCAGGAGAAAGAGGGGGGACAGGGTGGCATATCTGTCGATGAGCGTCAGCTTTCTGGGGGGCCGAGCACATGGCTCCTCTTTGGCAGCCCTGCTGCGGTGGGGATGTGGTAAGTGCACAGTAACGCTCGAAGAATGGCATGAGAAAACGGGAGCCGAATTAAAGGGAGGCACGCCAGACTGCACAGGCGCCACACCTCTGTCCTGGGTCCTGGAATACACAGCTGCTTTCCACACTTGCTCCCCGCAAGTTTACCGCCTCCCCGCTCCCCGCCCCCTGCCCCTCTTACCACTGCCCCCACCTTTTCACCTCTATTCCATTCCTGGGAAGTTAACACCACTGGGCTGCCAGCATCCTTCAAAGGCCCTCTGCAGTTTAGGCAGGAACTCAGGATGCATGTGTGGAGAGATATTCTTGCCACCTCTAAGTTCAGCACCCCCTCTCTAATACTGGAATCCTGGCAGAACGGAGGCTGCAAATGAGAAGTGGGTGCTTGTGGCCATGGGATGGCCAAGTACGTGGGAGGAGCGTCACCAAGGAGGGACGTTCCAAGCCCGGCACAGGTCTGGAATGTTCTGGGTATGGCAGTGTCTTTGCTGGGCATGCCTCTAGGCTGCAAAATGTCTTAGGAAAGATGAGAGCATGGGAAGCGGAGGTGCAAAGCCACCACGGGACACTTTGGTCCGGGTTTCTCACTCTCCCCGGGGATTCCTGGAATCCCTGAATTCTTCATCTGGCTGCTACTGAGCCAGCTGTGAACAAATCTTTAGGAAAGTTCGTCTCAGAGAAGGGTCTTGGCTGGAGCAAAAGTTGAAGCAACAAAAAGCAAAAGGGCCTTCCTGGGTCATCGGTTCAAATACACTGCAGTGAAAACATTGACTCAAAATGAAGTCTAAAAGCAAGTGTCTTCTCTGGGCATTACGAGGCGTTTGCAGAAATCTTGCACTTAATTCCACCCCCTTCCTCATCGTTTCCACAGTTGCAGTGAGGAGCCCTTGTCTATTTCTGACTCACGTGCCCTGAATCCTTCTCTGTGGGTCTGTCCCACTCATGAGCCTGCCCATCTGCCTTCCAGCGTCAGGCATTTGACAGCAGGATCCCACTCTCTGCAGAAGCCACCCAGGGTGGGCAGGGGAGGTGGTTTCATGTCCCAGCTCTACATATTGCTATGTGACCTCGGAATAAATGACTCCCCCTCTGTAGGTCTTGGTTTCTTTCTTTGTCAAAGAAGTGGGCAAGGCAGATTCCTTCCCAGAGATGACACATTATAGATAATTTTGAAGAGGGAAATTGCACGCAATATTCCTTTGCATTGTCCGCTTCCCAATCCACCCTTGACAATGAACTCTAGGTCTGAAGACCATCATCCTCCTGGATTAACTCATCCTTATGTTTGGGAAGGATGCTGGGCATATTGATAGGTGGATACTATCTAGTAACTAAAATGCCACCAGTCAACACTTGTCAGAAAACACGGATGGAGGAGAGGACCAAAATAGGTTATATTGTTTATTTACACATTTTTAGGACATGTCCGGAAAGAAGGTGTATGCAGGTATGATTCTAACTTATCGCAATCATATTCATTACTTGTTATTAGTAATAGATGCCTTTTATTGAGTCTTACCTAATAAGCTAAGACCATGATGCTTTCACCTGCGGTACTATGGTAATACTATGGAATTATGGGAGATATTATCCACCACCCATATCCTTCCTGGTGAGGAAACTCGGGCTCAGAGACCTAGTGAGGCTCACACAGCTTGTCAGTATTGCAGAAGGGACTTGAACTCGGGTCTGTGGGACTCCAAAGATGAGGAATTCTACCCATGATAATGCTCTGTTCACCTGGCATTTGATGCTCACTTTGGGAGACGATTACTATAGACAGACACCCTCTAACTTGACTGTTGTCCCAGCTTAGAACCATTACTGCACCCACGTGGCAGGCACTTGGAGAATACAGTGTCAGTGACCTCCTTCTCTGATTTTTATCCGCAGAAGTCTGCTGACTCCTGCTCCTCTTTCTGCTTAACCTTTGACCTTGACCTTACCTCATTTTAGCACAGAACTGGAACCTCAAAGAATTTGGCAAGGCTATGTCAGTAGCTTGGGAGGATACAAACACAAACAGCTCCTACACCCAGGCAGGCAGAACAGGAGAACTTCTTGTTCAGAGGAATTACACGGGCTACAAGCACCTCCAGCCTGTAGAGACCCCTTGTTTCAACTCCCACAGACTGGGGCTGTGTACTGGGCAGATCCACTTGGAAAAGCAGCCTCCTTTCTCTATGAGGTTTGGACTTGAAATGTGCACAAATAACTTGATTAAGAAAAGAATGTAACTAGGAGAGCAGGGACCATCAAAAAAGGCATGTGCAGTGTCAGCTGGGCTGAAGGTCACATACAATCGCACGTCATATACAATCCCTAAAGGTATTTATTAGTAAGAATGGTGGCCCTCACTGTATTGCTGCCACAGCCCAGTGGGGGAAAGGCAGGCTACTCTGGATGTGTGTGCATGCCGTGCATCCACAAGGACATGGAACCGAGAGTCTGTCTGCCGTTACCGCCTCTTCTCCAGCGTTAACATGCCACATTCATGGTTAAATGGAAACAACACACACTGCCGCCCCCAATCAAAGCCATACAGGACTTCTCACCCGAGCAGAAAAGCAGCTGAACTCAAACAACAACCAGGAAATCGGGACGCTCTTTACTTACCGTAAATGACAGAAAAGAAGAAAACAAAGTCCCCTCGTCATATCTGGATAACTTCGCCAGGACACCTTCCAGAATCGTTACAAACTGGTAAGACAGCAAAGAGGAAAAACTATTACTTCAGATTACCATTGATTTACAAGAAAGAGCAACATGTCCTCACCACTCAGGGGCTAGGGCTCAGCCCCCTGCTCATTTCTGCATTCCATTTTTTTTTTAAACTCTCACTTTGGAGAAAGGAAAAGGCTGCCGTTGCACGGCAATATTTGACTTATCCGGCTTTCTCTTCATTATTATGTGATTGCAAATACGGAGTGTTACAGAAGTGCAAAGTGACAAAATATTATTGCGTTGCATATAGCATGCGATAATATTAAATGCACTTTTTCAAAATCCCAAACTGCGCAAAGCAGTCTTTACATTACATATTAGCACTACATTTAATCCAATCTATTTTTATTTGTATTTTATCAGTAATTTGGGGGAAACAGAAGTTTAGCACTGGCAAATATAAATGTCTTCCCATTCAGCATTACTTAGTTAAAATTCTATAATTCATGAGGGTGACTGAAATAGCTTTATCTGACTTTTCTGTTTTATTATGACTCTCACTGCATGTGAAACTAGAGGGAAAGGGGTTTTCGGGATGGCAGAATTCCTTATTACCGCTTCACTTTACGTATTTTAAAATCTAACTTTGTCAGTGCTGAGAAACAAAACAAACATTTCCTTCATAACCTAGTGCGACGTTTGGGGACACATTCTTATTAAGTTAACATATGCCGCCTCACCAATTGATCTTCACACAGCTCACGAACATCAGAAAATCCTCGCAAGCTGGGGCTGGGTGATGTACAATCTTGTTTCTTGAGAGTTGTGAGCACCCAGCTCAACTTTTTTTTTTTTTAACGTGTTACATTTTAATGGAAATGCAGACACAACAAAGAAACGCTCACAATGCCCCCTTTCACCTGAAGCCGAAGGTTACCTTTGCCACCAAGAGTGTGATCATTTCTTTAACGGTTTCTTCAATGAGTTCATCTATTTTTGAATGGTATTGATGCTAAAGAAGACAGAAAGACACAGTTAGCATGTCAGGGGGGTTGACAGTGCTGTGCGTGGTCATGGCTTTTAGACGATACGATCTATAAATAAAGCCTGACTCGCAGACCTAGTTTGCTCCCACAGCCCTAGAAGCAGCTATAAGATTCTGACTTCTGGTTTTTGACACAGAGAGAGACCCAAAGAGCTTAGAAAAAAAATTATCATGGTCATTGTGCCTCATCTAAGGCTTCAGGCACCTTTGATGTGTGTGGGCCCATAAACACAGCAGCACGCGGGGCTGGCTTAATGGCCTGGCAGTGTGTTGAGTTGGATTTTACAAAGCTTGGTTCAATAGTAATCTAGTACATTGGGAAGGGAAATGGTATTTCTTGGAAATTGCTGGGGGATGTAACTCCAGCAATTTTGGAGATCCCTTCAAAGAAAATTTGACTAAGACAAGGATCTTGCAAAAACCTGCTAGGTACTTTGGGTGTAAGCCTCAGAGTTCATCGGTTTTAACTACAGTTTTGACTCAGTCCAGATAAAGTGTCTCTTTCTAAGTCACTGTGATAAGCGACACATTGTTTTCCTTTTCTTCCTGTTCAGCAACAAGCAGACCCAGGTTAGACCTTCTGCTGAGACTGTAGCTAAGTTTTTCCAATCATTTTCCAAACTGGTGCTGTCGATTACATTTAAATAGTAATGTGAAAACAAACCCCCACACAAACAAAAATCTGCTGTAAATGCCAGGGGAAAAGGAAAAGCAATTTCAACACAAATTATTATATGCCAGCTCCTTGACATTTATTAGAACAGTTTAGTATCCATTTGAATTATTTTGTATTTCCGTAACACAAAAACAATAACACACAAAAAAACATTGTTATTTGGAAAGGAAAAATGCACTTACCCACTCTTTAGCAAACTTTCAGAAGGATGATTAATTAGGAACCAAAAAAAAAAAAGAAAAGAAAAAGAAGGAACAGTACAAATAAAAATCAGGACAAAAGGACACATGAGAAGATGAAAATTAAATAAAGCATCATCAGAAAGCTATGCGAACACAGAGATAAGATACAGGACGTGTGGCAATACTCTGGTTGCTGGCAAGCAGGGTGATTGAGCAGGAGCAAGGAGATGAGAAATTGGCTTGGACCTGGAAGGCCTGGACAATATCCCAGTGAGAGGGCAGAAGCCATACTGCCTCTGTATCGAGCTCAGTTTCCTCATCTGTAAATCTCCAACAGGGGACAACTCTAAGACCTGGACCCGGAAGCGAGAGCTAATACAGACTGTTGATTTCCACATGGGGCTAAGCAAGTCTCAGTGAATACGTGTTAGCTCCATGTTTAAAAACAGCCAAGAGAGACATGATGGCTCCCTCCCCACCCCACCCCTGTTTAAAGAAGTGGACAGTATAAGTACCTCAACTTAACTATTCTATGTATTTCTATTGATTTTCATATATCAAGACATCAGATGTGTTCATAATGGATGTAACTCTATGACAATAAAGAACAAAGCAGATCTTAACAACAACAACAACAAAAACGTTTGTCTGGTCTGTTTCAGTTACATAACATTACTTAAGAATTCAGTGCCCAAGCCCTTTTCTGGTATCCAGATTAGTAGAGCTATTTTGAAGATCTATGAGTATCTAGATAGGAAAACATTTTGCCAACCGTAGCTGCAATTCAAATACTATCATGTGGTCAAGTTCCTCGAGTCGCCACAACGGGCAGAGAAGGAACGACAATGTCGTCACAGAGCCAACCTCCTCCTCCCTTCAGTGGACTGGAGGAGGGAAAAGAAGCAAATGGCCCATGGCGTTTTGTCCTGATGAATCAGAACCCCTGTTGGCCACACTGCCAGATCTAAGAAGAATTTACTTGTAAATAGCATAAACCCGCAGCTTAAAAAAAAAAAAGCTCAAGGAAAAGAATCCACAGAACTCTGTACCAGAGTCACAAAGAAAGATGTTAAAGCAAAAGAATATGGGAATATTGACAGTCTTCCAAACACATTTTTAGGTATTGAAATAAGACCCAGAATCAGATCCTCACTTTCGGTTGTCACGTGACTGACTTGCCCCACTAGCTTTCCTTTGGATTGCTATAAATGAGTCACATTTATTACATTCATTAGGGCATGACGCTCAGCCAGAAGAGCTGGCTGTGTGAAAGCTAGCACGAGATGAAGCAATGCACAAGGGGCTTTGGACCGAGCAAAGAATACCAACGAGAACAGACATGTTCTCTTAACAACCTTGATGGAAGTGGTAAAAGGGAAACAGATGGCAATTGTCCTCCGTACGCTAAGACAGGGTAAGGTCTGTGTCTTGTGTCTAAGGGTTTAGTGAGGAACGAGCCCTTCCATTCGGAACCAAGTTAGGGACACCATAACCTATTAGGCATAATATACCTTCAGGTGCTGATCCTCTGTAGTCCCACTATCTCCCCGGATCGTAATACTGTATATATCAGTACTATAACCTTCCTGTTCTAATATACATCTTATCCTGCTTATAAAGTAAAGCAGGATGTGTGTGTGTGTGTGTGTGTGTGTGTGTGTGTGTGTATGTATGTATACACTTACACCTTTGCTTGTGGAGGTCAGAGGACTATCTACAGGTCTTTCATTGGCCTGGACACACACCACCATCCCTGGCTTTTTATGTGGTTAACAGGGATTGAACTCAGGACCCCAGGCTTACACAGCAATTGCTCTCTGAACTGAGCCACCCCTTCACTTAAAGAGTTTTAATATGGTTCCTTTTTCCTCTTTGTTCCAGGGTCGGTTTGAGAATGGGATTTCTGTCACTTTGCTTTCTCACCGCTGCAGTGGAACTAGAATTACATTCTGAATGTAAAACTGACCTAGACTTAGCCAAGTACTGACATAATACATGAATATACAGTTGAGACAGTATGTGGAGTTGGCCTGTTGGCTCATGCCTAGAATCCTAGCATTTGGTGGGAGAAGAAGGATTGTTATGAGTTGGAGGTCAGCATGGGTTACAGAGTAAGACTTTGACTCAAAAAAGAAAGAAAGAAAGAAAGAAAGAAAGAAAGAGAGAAAGAAAGAAAGAGAGAAAGGAAGGAAGGAAGGAAGGAAGGAAGGAAGGAAGCAAGGAACCAGTGTGGGCTATAGAGTAAGACCTTGACTCAAAAAAAAAAAAAGAGAAGGAAGGAGGGAAGAAAGGAAGAAAAAAGAAAAGAAGAAAGAAAAAGGGAATTGCTACATGGCCATATCACTACTTCCCTCATCAGTCCGTGACTACATGGCTGTGCATATTTCTTTAAATACTCTTCAGTTCTATACACTGCATGCAATTATACCCTAATACTGACTCTGTGCCTCATGTCACTGAGCGCTAAATATCGGAATTCCCCATTGCTATTCAGGTGATGGCAAAATCCACGCACCTCTTGCCAGATTTTCCTGCCATAGGTGATGTATTGGACTAACTTGCTTTTCTGGAACAATAATGAGCTCTCCCACCACCACTCTTGGCTCTTTCTGGGGAGAGATCTATTGTTCAGTGCAAATGGGAAGCCTCACAAAGGAGGGGGTGCATGCGCAGAGGAACCTTCCAGCTGCCATCTTCCCTGCTAGCTCTTGTGACGATGCCCTCTGTAAATTGCCTCACTATTCCATTCTACCTGCAGCCTAGAAGGTTCTGCATCTTCCAAGTCTCTCTGTGACCTGTTGTGTTTGCTGGACCCAGGCCCTGAAATAACGGTGGTAGTAGCTCAAAGATACATTGGTCCTCAGGGCATGAGAAGAGGGGGAAGTTCGCCTGTGCGTCTGGTGGGCTAAGTTCCTGCATATCCAGGATTACTGCGTGAGAAGCATCCCACTTGACTTCCTGCGCTGCACATTTTGCCTTGTGGAACAGATTGTGTGTACGTTATCTTTCTGTGAAGACCATCTGACCTCGGAAACGAGATGAAAACACACTAGGCCAAGTGAGAAACTATTTAATACACAATTTCCCCTCTATTGGTACTTCACAAATTTTAATGAAAAAATAAATATTTAAGATGGAAAAGTATGGTGAGCAAATGTCTCAACAGCTGCTTTTAGATGAGACTTTCCCCCGGCGGTGAGATTCAGGGAGTGATTGTTAAACTGGAGATTGGATCCCCTTACTAGTGAGGCATAGTTCAAAATAGGCCGAGGGAGTGGGGTCCAGGTGGTGGTCAGAAGTAGAAACGAGATCTGTAATACAGGCTTAATGGTTGATATTCCAAAGCACAGCCCACAAGAAAATGGAAGTCGAGTGATTTCCAAGCATTCTTATCTCAATTCTAGAATCTTCCTAGTTATCCTTACTCAAGCTCCTTTAAAAAAAAAATCCAGTTTTACTTTAGAGGGAAATCTCATCCATTATTCTGTGAAATATGGATCATTTCACGTGACTTCCCTCTGAAGGTCTGTTCCAGGTCACAGCCACCGTGCCAGGCTACTGAGAAGCAGTTCCATTACATTTGGTTTTAGCCTGACCATTTTAGCTACATTAGGAAGCTTCACTTCCCACAAGCTGGTCATTTAGGTGCTTCTGGCTCATTTTACTTAGAAGAAAACACTGACAGGCCTTTCTAACATGATTTTGGGAACAAATATCCTTAGGAGAAAAACAAACGATTAGAACCCAGTGTTAGATAGATCCTTCATATAGGTATTTAGTTTGGATGTGTATATATTACTTCTGGGAAATACATATACAAACATTAAAATTATTTTCATTTAAACCGTTCTGAGTTGGGGCTGGAGAGATTGCTCAGTGGTTAAGAACACTGACTGCTTTTCCAAAGAACCCAGGTTCAGGTCCCAGCACCTGCATGGCACCTCACAACTGTCTATAACTCCAGTTCCAGGGGATCTGATGCCTCTGGCATACATGCAGGCAAAATACCAATGCAAAATGAAGTAAAAACAAATAAATGTAAAAAGTGTTGAGAAAACTATAAAAATATAAAGTGTTGAAACTATAAAAATAGAAAAAGTACACACAGTCTTCTCTACGTTATTAAATTCTATGCCCAGAGCCATCAAGACTCCACTGTTTAGCCTTAAAGAACTATACCCCCTTAATCTTACCTAGAAGCAAGGGCACTGTATCTCCACTGTAAAAAGGCTGTGCGTGAATCACCCAGCAAGCAATGGGCAGTGACTTGTTTAAGAGAATGCAGTTTGACCAGAGGAAGGGTCACAGACTCTAGTGATTTAATCATTGGACATTTTTTTTAAAAGGAAACCAGACTCCAAAGTTAAGCCAAGATTACCCTAGCTTAGGGAAGAAACGACCCATGGTAAAGACGAGCAGCAGTCCACTGTGGCAGGTGTGAGTTGATACAGCATCATTGGTCTTCAACAAGGACTTGGGGTTTAGATTAAGAATACAGTTCCCCTGAAATTATATGGGAATACCAATTTTAAGTATTTACTTTCTAGGAAATGGATCCATAGCTTTCACCAGATTCCTAATGGAGTTTGTACAACCCCGTCCTCTCCCCCGTTCTCACAACCACCTCCAGGACTCCAGCCCTGAGATCACAGTGACGTGACTGGCCTAGTCACATATTCAAGGACAGTGGTATTGTCACAAGGCTGCAGGCAAGCCAAGCTGAAGAAGAGATCTAGGGCCTCCTAAGGACACACAGAGGTCAGTCCTATGGTATTGGCTATTGCCTATGAGGACGGGGGTCACCCTTGTGAATCTCAGACAAGATGTCTACCTCAAAAACTCTGAGAGGAAACTTACAAGTTGATCTCCAATCTTAAAAGAAAAAAAAATCCTTTGCTTCTTTGCTTTCTTTTTGTCCTTGGTCTGAAGGGTACTATGGTATCACAGAGAAGACATTTAAAAATGAAACAGGATGGGAGAGAGGCATATCATGTACATATTTGTGCAGAATACAACCTAGCTAAAAAAATTGAGCAAAGATATATATATATATATATATATATATATATATATATATATATATATCCTGGAATATTATTCAGCTACAAATAGACAGTACATGTATACAACATGCATGGATCTTGAAAGCATGAGACTAAGTGTTGCCTGACACACACAACCCACCTATTGCTTGGTTCTATTTATGTAAAACCGAAGAACAGAAACAGGCATACCTGCAGGACACAGGTTGATGATAACCTAGAACTGGGAACACTGACAGAACCCTGGCTATCGATGCATGGCTGGTTTCTTTCTAGGATCATGAACATGTCATGTAACTGACTGTGATGGCTGCAAGGCTCTGTGAACACAGCACAGTTGTAGAAGTGTATACTTTTGAATGGCGGCTTCTCTAGGAATGCGGCTTATGGTGATTTAAAATGCAGCAGCCGCGGCCAGAGCACAAGCAGAGGGGAGAGGGGAGGGGAAGTTCCAGACAGACACTGCTCTAGAAGCGCAGAAACTCAAGAATTGTTAGTGACTTGGGGAGATGTGATGATTTCAAGAACCCTCAGGGAGATCTGCAAAGTGGGTTCTGTGAAACCCAGAGGTTTGAGACTCCTCCAGGGAAGCGTGGGTGAGTGGCGGTGTGAAGAGGTGCTAAGGTGGAAAGGAGGAGATCACCAGCTGGGGCTCCGGGCCTCCCCCCATCCTGATAAGCTCTATTTTTATGTTTTCCGTGCTAGGCTTCTGGAGAAAGAATGAAGAACTGATCCTGCAGCTAAAATAGGCAGGATAAAAGCAGAGCAGTGATGTCATTTTACAGATGGGGAAACTGAGTCTCAAAGAGGCTGTCAGCATTATTCAAGTTCATTTCGTAGCAAAACACAAGACACTTATCTGAGCGACTGGCAATCCAGGCCTCCCTTCTGATTGTCCCAAGCCTTCTCCCTGGCTCATTTTCAGACAACCAAGAGCCTTGGATCACTGCTTCTCAAAATGTGACCTCCAGGACAGCCACCAGTGCCAGCATCATTAGAGAGTGCCACAGAAGCTTAAATTCCTGTGTGCATGTTTTTTTTTTCTTCTGTATTGGTTAGCATGTGTATAAAAATGTGTGTGAAGGTGCATTTGTGTATATGGTGTGGTACATATGTGTTCCTGTCTGTATCTGCATGCTGGTGCATGTATGGGTGTGTGCGTGTGTGAGAGACGCCAGTGTGTATTTTGGATGTCTTTTCTCAAGAATTGTCCACCAGAAGTTTTAATCTCTCTATCACACCCCAGACAGGTTGAAATACTATGGGATGAGCCTCTGGGACAACCTGGGAGGTGGATGCACAGGGGATTTGTGGAATCACTGTTCTGACTCTTAAAGCAAAGTGACGTGGGGTTGAGAACCCAGGGCCCTGTATTGACTTCTCGCCTAGAACTTAACTCCACTGGAAGGCTTGAAAGATATCAGCTAGAGCAGAAGCTAGCCGGGGTGGCTGAGGAAGCTCACTTGTGGGGGAAACAAGCCTGGAGGACATCTTGCCAGAAGAGAACACCACCAACCCACATATAAAATGGAAGGTGCCGAAGGAGAAAATAAATAGCGAATAAGGAGCAAATATAATTTAGTAAAAATCCTGAGCATGTAAGGCTGGTATTGAAAGATCTGATTTAGGAGCAATTTATGCCAATTGGCAACAGCATAGAGTTGCCAGAAATGTTACTGAATTAATTCTAAATTGGTATATGAATATCTAGCTGGCTTAAGGCCATCGGAGAAAAATGATCATGATCGTCTTTAATCAAGTCCAAGTTGCTGCTTCCTTCTCCCTCACATTTTAAATCTGACTTTAGAATCAGAAACTCTGCAAAGGAAGAAACTTCTGGTCAGGGAATATTCGTAGTCAATTCATTCTAGTGAAAATCAAAAGCCCGAAAGTTGATCTGGGCCCACAGAACCTATTGACATAGCTTGGAAGTCACTTGATCTGTGGTGAAGCCCTCCTGCTGTCCAGATGTTCAAGGGCTAAGACACTACCCCTGGGAAGTGATGGGCATTCGGACAGTCTCACATCTGCTGCAGATAATGGCCTACCGAATAAGGTCACCAAACATCCTTTAGCTTAAAGGAACCTTAGGACCACTGGACTCCAGCCAAGAACCCTTCCAAGTGACCAGCATGCTCACTGGCACATGCCTTGGAAATTGATTTGATGGATGCTGAACACTTATCCACAGCTTCGTCTGCAAATGCTGAGTGTGTTTCTGAAACTAGCAGACTGGGTAGAAGAAAGGAATTTGTGACATTTTCTTCTACATGATCAATGGAGAGAGGAGAGGAGGGGAAGGTCTTTTTTTTTTTTTTTTTTTTTTTTTACCTCTTGGCCCATTTCCATGCTGCAAAGTTTTGTTGATTGAGCTTTGGCATCAACCATAACATTAAACATGGTGCATATTGACTGTGGGACTCGAAAATCTGTTGATCGACTGGTTTTTTGCAGCTTAACTTCAAATGCAATCCTGGTTCTATTAAAACAAAGTAGGGAAAGACCAGTTCAGCATCCAGAGGGCGGAAGGTAGAGGAGACAAGTCCTGAGAGGTTAGTGAAAAAGACATTGAAGATGATACCCGGTTTCAATCCACAGTGACTTCACACATGTTCTTTTGCAAATGCCTTCCCCATTTAAGGAGGGCTTATTTATGTGGATGGCCATGCATGTCCATCCCCTCAGCAATGCCCAGAACACCTGTAGCCCGATGCATTTCTATCTATAGATTACATGGTATGGAGGACCCTAATTGCAGGAGAATAAATGAATTAAAAAACCCGATTATAGCTCTGCAACATATGCAGTTTCTCTCTCTTTGGCAAGTGCCTACCTCGAATCACTTCTCGTAAAAAACAAAACACAAGAAAGGCAACTTCCCATCTTCAAAACCTCAGTGTGGAGAAAAATCTTAAGTGACCCCTTATTGTTTGTTCTTTCGGTTTTGAAAGAGACTGAAAAAAAAATCTCTTTTTGAAATCCAATTATTTTAATATTGTGTGAAAACTAGAAACTAGATTGTGCTAGCCAAAAAAATCATTAGAAGAGAATATATCCAACCATTGAAAACGGTTCCCTTTGGGAAGAGGGATGAATGAGAAGTTATTACCACAGGATGGCTTTCTGGTTTGCATTGCTTTAGTTTGTTTTCATGACCAGCATTACTTTTTCAGCTAGCAGATATTCTTTTTTTATAATCAAAAATGTAGTCATGTCCTTGACATGCGACTATATCATAGAAATGTCATATATGTTATATACAACTCAAGAATGTCATACGTCTATTGTAACATTTTTTTTTGGTAACATTATGGGCTAACTTATGATCCCAGAAGCCTACTGAGCTCTCACAGGAAGAGCAATCCCAATATAAGTAGTTTGCAATACAGGTGTGAGATCCAGTCCGTGGTACTGCCATTGCGAAGTGGGGACAAGCTCTATTTAAAAAGGTTTCAGAGAATTTGGTCACAGCTTCACATATCCCTTGAGAAAGCACCTGGTCAGTAAGTGGCGTCATTAAAGCCCCTTTCATGGACGGTGTCTATTGCTTCCTTGCACTGTCCCCTGCCACCTTCCAGAGCCCATGCAGCTCCCAGGACGGCATTACTTTAAGAGAAATCAGTGGTACTTTTCTATTGGTGCCTAGGAAGACCACATAGCTAGTTAGCTCAGGAAAGAAAGCCAGCTTGCGAACACACCCTGGGTGCATGCAGGGAAGCCAAGTATAATTTCTAAGGTTGGAAGCCCAGTTCCTAAGGGAAAAAAAAACACCCCCCAAACACCCCTATAGATTATATGATCATGTTAAAGATAAATGTATCTTGGCTTCTAAAGACTCAGTGCACTGAAGGAGCTTTCGAACCATGATGATCATTTTAAGCTCTGCTGAAAATACATCATTTTCTAGCTCTGTGAAAGCGGGCCTGATGGGTACTGAGTTGGACTGGGCCCTGCGCTGATCTTCTGAGGCTTAGGCGCGAGTTCCGGCCCAGTCTGAGAGATGGAAATGCTACCTCGTTCCTTTCCAGTGAAGCAAGTGTCTTCCCTTTTCACATTTCTGTTCACAGGAGAACTGTTCCTAGCCTGCGGGGCTGTGCAATGAGGCTGTGCAGGGCTGTGAAATGAGGAAGGCACAGGCAGAAAAGGAATATGACTTAGGGGGCTCTAGGGGCCCCCCGAACCCAGGAATGAAGAGGTCACGTAACCCAATCGACTCCTTGATGGGGGAGCCAGAAAGCCTTGCTTTGCACCTAGTACAGGTGTGACACAGACCAGAGGTGCTGTCACCGCCGGACAGTGACACATGCCTTGGACACTTAGTTCTGAGGAGGACCAGATTGTAAGCATTGCATACCTTAAGTCACAACCCACTGTCCCTACTAGGACAAGGATAAAGGTTATTTATTCTGCCCTAAAGAAGTAATCAATAGTTCTAGGCTCTTCTAACATATATTCTATGCCTTAAAACACCTAAGGGCTTCTCTATGCCCTGCTCTCTGGAGCTGGAGTTGGGATGTTTTGACCTGTGCGTGTGCTTATTTTTAGAACCTGCTTATTTTTAGAACCTTGACTGAAAGGAACACCAAGAAATTCTAGAGGTCAGGGTTGCTCATACATGTCCAGTGAGGGATTTACGTCCTGACAAAAAAGGTTTCTTAGCTTCTGTATTCTGGGGGGACCTCTGTGGCATCGGAGGGTGAGGAGTGTCCAGGGATTCAGGTCCGGTTGCTGCTTCTGGGCAGTTTACCTTCTTTCTGTGACTGAACATAATAATGATTGCAAAGTGGTGGGGGATAAACCACATTTACCATGTTCATAGGTTCTCTTTATGTCTTCTAAGTGTCTCTCCTGAGCCCCTGTCCAGCAGGTAAGTGAAGGACATAAATGCATATCTGCATAGGTGGGGCCACAGATCAGGAGAGGGCCAGTCTTAATTCCTTTTAGCTCCTCTGTGAGACAGAGGAAAAGACAGATAGAGTGCCTTAAAGAGTTGCCTTGTAAGAAGATTTTTGTCAAACAGTTTGGTCGTTGGAGAACCATTGCTTTTCCTAAAATTAATATAGACTATCTAAGAGATTATACAAATTAAAACTGGAAATGTTTTGACCATTTAGTTGAAAACAGGACCTGTCTTTGGTTCTACAGCTGGGCAGAAAAGAACAAAATCCACATTCTGGATTTCTCACTCTTAAATTTCCAGAAACACAACCACCCTCCCACTGTTGCCAAAGCTTGTGGCTCTTTCCTTAGTTCAGTCTGAGTTGCTATTTACCTCCCTACCTGCAACAGCGCAGTTCTTTTACCTTTTGAGGTCTTAGTTTTGATGCATTTCTTCTCTTTTCTTCTTCCAGGGTCTCACTGCTGGATTCAGAACACTTCTAGGCAAGCCTTGCCGCCATCATGTACAACCCATTCATCAACTAATGCATATAACACCTGGAGAAGCCAAGATTGCTTGTGGGTTCCTTCCTTCCTTCCTTCCTTCCTTCCTTCCTTCCTTCCTTCCTTCCTTCCTTCCTTCCTTCCTTCCTTCCTTCCTTCCTCCCTTCTTCCTTCCTTTCTTCCTTCCTTCCTTCTTTTTTCCTTCCTTTCTTCTTCCCTCCCCTCCTTTGTTTTCTTCCCTCCTTCCCTCTTTCCTTATTTCATTTCATTTTTTTCTTTTCCTTTCTGAATAAGGAAAACTAATAGAACACTTATAAACTAGCAAAGGAACTTGGATGTGTTTGGGGATAGGGAAGGTGGTAATGATATCAAACACAGAAGTGAATTCCCCTGGTTTGACCTGTGGCTACAGATATTCCAAGTGTGTGTGGGGGAGTCTTTCTTTCCCTTCTCCATTGTATTTCAAGGATTCGACACTGGACCTGGTATAATGAGAGCGGATCAGGAGCATGTGGCTGAATGGATAGAGACCATCCTTAATCTCTTCCCATCGCAGTCTCAGAACAATCAGTTTGGGAACTGTGAGAGCAGTGAGCCGCTTTCTACCCTAAGGCTGTAAGCCACAAAAGGGGGGCAATCTGTGGAAAACCAAAGCGCATGTTCATGTCTCATGCCTTCATGCCGATTCATGGTTAGAATGTGGGCAAAAAAAAACTAACAACACATGGCACATACTAGATACTCAGTTCATATGGGCAGAATAATTGAGGATACTAAGGCTTGGTTGTTGGAAATTCAAAGACCTAGATTCTACCAACAATGGCTCTAGATCTGTCCTTTTTTCCTTCTTCCTAACTGTTCATTCTCCATGTATTTATAAATATTTATCATGTAGCTGTTTGGTAGCAGGTAGTGATAGATGTTGGGGATCCAGAGGTGAGCAAGACTGGATGGGTGTCTTTTCCTCACGGAACCAGCAACAGGACAAACTGGTAGGCAAAGAATTTTGCGTCTGGGGTGGATATAGAACTGACTAATATTAAGAAGTTCAAGGTGAGTAGCTAACCATTCCGGCCGACTTGTCAAAATTGTCGTCGTTGATATCTTAAGACAGGGTCTCACTACGTAGCCTGGTTGTGAACTTACAGCAACCCCTGCCTCAGCTATGGTAGTGCTTGGGTTGCGCACTCTGCCACTTGGTGCTGGAGCTGACCTGGACCAGCCATTACCTCCGAAACGTTTCACACCGCAACCCATTGGCAGCGACACTCTGGTTGTTTCGGTCACTGGCTCTTACAGCAACCCCTGCCTCAGCTATGGTAGTGCCTGGGTTGCGCACTCTGCCTGTTTGTATGAGAGCTGACCTGGACCAGCCATCACCTCCGAAACGTTCCACGCCGCAGCCCGTTGGCAGCGGCGCCCTGATCTTTCCGGCCACTGGCTCTTACCGCTTGACGCAGGACTCGATCATGTCACTTGCCATCAACTTTAGCCGCTGCTCCAAGTGTTTTCCAAACTCTTCCTCAGGCCAGTGTAGGTCACGGATGAAAGTCTGAAGGGCATCGAGTTTCCAGAACAAATCTTCTGAGGTACCTGATCCGTTACTGGCAGGGTAAGAAGTCAGAAATCAAGAGTCACCCTATGGTCTTGGGCTTGAGAGACACTAACACAGACACAGCTGGGGGCCGGAAGGCTTCCACATACGAAACAACGCGAGTTGGCGGTGGAGGGGGCGGGGCAGTCTCCACTGGCAGAATTTGAGTTTTACCATACGGGACTCAGTTCGCTTTGCTCAGCCAATTGCTCCAGACCAGCGAGGTGTCTGAAGAGGTTCTTGTCTCTCCTTCTAAGTAGGAGGATAGCGTATGGTAAAAATCAGCCTTCCTTTAATAACCACACATTAGCATATGTGATGATTCAGACGAAGGCTATGAACCAGCGGGAGAAGTAAGTCTCCGTGGATAATAGCTGCATGGCAACATGCAGTTATTAAGATCCAGGGCTTCATGCATTTCCCCAGTTCTCCTCCGGAGTGGAGGCCTCTTGGAAATGGCACAAGACTTTGGTTTCAAAAAGACAGTGCTAACAAAGTGGTGAGCGAGGACCTGCTTTCTCTCTTGAAGAGCTGGAGAGAGATTGAGGAGACTTCAGACAGAGACAGGGACACTTGGATACCTCGAATCCCAAAGTCCTGTCCAGTGGCTAACATTCCAATTTTCACAGACCAGCCCATTACATAGGCAACCCCGGGATGAGGGGTGTTGGGACAGTGGACAGGGGGATCTCTGTGATACTTCAGAGTTCAAAACCTGAGCTCTTTTCCCATTGAACCATATTGCCCAGTCCTCTACAGATCCAGGGAAATGGGGCTTGATTCCTTTTTTTTTTTTTTTTTTTTTTTTTTTTTTGTATGATGACATCCAAGAGACTTTTACCTGGAACATCCATGGAAGGCCTGTGCATGGGAAACGTTCAACCTCTTCCTGTCTTGCCCTTCTCTCTGGCTGGCTTTCTCTTTTGCAATCGCCCCGTTTGGAACTCGGAAGGGTGGCCAGCGCCCCTACCCCCTTCCTCGCATACCACTAGTGCTAACACAGTAATTTATAAAATGTCCAACACACCATGCATAACCACTTCTTCTGACATCGTCTATAGAAACAGATGACAGTGGGTGTTTCTATTGTGACAGATGCCAGCTGCATTGAATTAATGCTTCAGAGAGAAAGATAGCTAGTGCATAGATGCATCCACAGCTACTGCGGGGTGGGGAGGGGGGCAAGCTCCCAACATGCCGAGAGGGAGCCAGAGCCTACGGCCTGCACCGACAGGGCAATGCTTTCAGAACAGACCCGCTTGAGGTCAGTACATAGATGTATCTGCCACGAGGGAGCGGGTAACATGGAAACACGTCCTTAAAATGAAAGGTGGCAAAGGAAAGAACTGGAATCATGAAAAGATATTGAATCAGGCATTTCCTGGTGGGTGACTGAGGATCCACGCCTTCTTTACAGATACTGCGGTGAGCTTCATTTAAAAGTGGGGAATGCATTTCTCTCCACGAAAGTTCAGCCTTCCCCCTATCCTACCCCGTGCTTGGGAAGAAAGAAACCCCAACTTTGTCTAGTCTAAGCCCCGTTTTGGAACTGCATGGTTTATGTTTTAAATCATTAAGTACATATGAATGCAATAATTGGTATTTATTACAACAACATTTTGACACCCATCTGGTTACAGAGTTTCAAAAAATTCTTGTAGCGTTTTTTTTTCTTTGAAGAGCTTATTATTAAGTTTTGACATGAGGAAAAGAATATTTTCTTTTTATTTTTAAGATAAACTGCTAATGTTAAGGCAATAGCACCAAGATTATTTTGATTGCTGAGCAGTCACCAAAATGTGTTCGCACCCATGCCTTAATTAATTGAATGGAGACTATTATCTGCTTTATCACAATGTCTTGATTCATATCTTTTCAAAAACAGTATCACAGAACATGCACGGGATAGGCTAAGAGAAGCTTTCGGCTATCTAGCTTGAATTTTAAACATATACTACCTGATCTAAGAAACAGACACTAGCTAATTGAACTTGTAATATTGTCATCTTAGCATGAATATGATGTGATTTTGGTTAGGAACAATTTTCCTCAAATTCGAAAATTTTGGAGGATTGAATTTGTCTCTAGTAGAGAATCAGACACATTGGCCTTGTGATTTCAGTGCGGGCTTGTGTGAGACTGTACTTTTTAAACCAGTAGGTAGCTTTGGGGGCACCAGGTTGAGAAGTCATTTTATTTCATTTACTCTGCTCTCTCCCTGGGTTCACTGGGAGCCTGACAGTGCCGAGGGCCACTTTTATGAATAGGAGTCCGAGATTTAAAAACATCACTGCCAGTTTCAGATCATTTTTTATTCTTTTGATAGTAACACTTCCCTTTGAAAACGTGCCAATTTATTCTCCCAAGGAAAGGCTTATCTGGCCTATAGTTAGCTGTGGTCCAAGCGAAGGATCAAAGGAAGGTGGAGAACTGGTAAACCTTATTTCACTTATGAAATCACCCACATGGTTCTTATTTCACTTCCCGGGAGTAGAACAGAGTAGAACTTAGCTGGGACTTCTTGCTAAGGAAAATGGAGAAGATTGATTTCCTACGTGGGAAGAAATGTCCACTCAATCCCCATGTTCTTCAAACTGCTCACATTGAAGAAGTGACATCGGTTTCAGGCAAAAATCCCTCCCGCATCCCTGACCTTCATACGAAGGAAGCAAAGAATCGCTCTGTACTGAGAATGCAGAGACACGACCGCCAAAATTTAATTGTGTGTGTGTCCCGAATCTTGCATTCTCAAATTCAGAAACC
This sequence comes from Myodes glareolus, assembly GCF_982192425.1. NCBI lineage: Eukaryota > Metazoa > Chordata > Mammalia > Rodentia > Cricetidae > Myodes > Myodes glareolus. The sequence goes on along the minus strand of NC_142030.1, from coordinate 50,293,131 downwards.
CCCATGCTTCCTAGACCTCAAAACACTCTACTGTACTTTGATTTTGGGAAGTGTCTACACAGGCAGTTTACCGAGCCTGTCAGAGATTTTCATTTAGCTCTGGACATAACATTATAATATCCTGCTATTTACTGGCATGAGAAATAAGCTTTATGGCTTAATCAGCCTTGTGAAAATGTTTTGTTATGAAACAAAACCCCAAACCCAGTTCCTAGGTAGGCAGGCTTCTTTCATAGACTTGGATCAGATCAGAGATGGCTGGTCAGCCCATCCAAGAATTTTCATTGACAATTTAGGGATGAATAATTCCTAAAATCATGGTCCCTGCACTGAAAACGGGATAGAAATCCCCTTGTAAAATAATTAAGGAAGTAAAACAGTCCTCAAGTGTTCAGTGGGCGTTAGACAAATCTTTAGTGTATATATATAGCAAATGTCTTACAAACACGATGAACGCCAGAAATAAACAATATTGTCTCTGCATCATCAGCAAAATATGTCTAATTATCCATCTCCATCTCTGTTATATAGGATGTATAGAAATAAGCAATACATATCCATGCCAAGATCACTTAAATTTAAATGAGATCTAATGCGAACTGAATACACACTCAGCATCATATATAGCAGCCATCCATGACGGTGCCGAAAAAGTAGGCATTTGTGGGATGCCTAGAGGGATGTTAACTGGTAGATTTGGAACTTTGGGTAGGTTCACATTGGGTAGGTTCACATTGGGTAGGTTACTGGTTAAACTCCTGCGGAAGAAACAGACAGAAAGAAAAATACCATCACAGTGACAATGTAGATGTGGCAGAGGCACACAACAGTTGTAAATAAACCGGCGAAGTCCACGGAAGACAATGGAGAAGACTTGAGTGTTGGAAAGCAGGCTACAGACAGGAAGCTGGGCGTGACTCCGGACCCAGAGAGGAAATGATCAAAGCCAATGGGCAACTTAAAAGTGTGGACCCCAAATGGAGCTCCTGGCTACAAGGATCTCATAACTGAAAGGCCTTTGAGAGAACTCTTCTGTTTCCAAGGCCACTGCCAAAAGAGTCTAGAGCTTGTCATATAGTAAGAATTTGATATCTGTGGGATTCTGGCCATGGCTGGAACTGGGGTGCCCATGAGGCAGTTGAACGAATAGAATAGGGAGGTAGGAGAGAGGTCAAAGGGGTACATTGTTGTTGAATAAGTTCTGGGGTGCATTCTGTAGTACGGTGGAGCAAATATAAGTCATCGCATGTCCCAAAGGAGTGGAGAGGAACACACTCACCAGAAGGGAAAGACCGCAGTGTAAGGGAAAGGGCACACTCACTGCTCTGCATGGAACATACATGAATACACATATCATACTGCACCTCTTAAATGTGTGCAAGCAGTAGCTGTCAATCCAAAATATTTTTAGACGTTGTATACATGTATGAACTTCTCAAAGAATAAAGACATTTCAATGCACAGAGCCTACCAAAGTACTTCCGAAGAACATAAACAGTGGAGTCCTTTTACTTTGTCTACTTCCGCTTACAACTTAGAGTCAACAGAAGATTTAAGTCAGATATTAGACACCAAAAGGGATAGGAAGACCCGCTGATTTGAATGCACGTGGAAGGGTGATAAGCAGAAACTGAATGCCTTCCAGCCGCTACTTCTAAAGACAGGAATGTGTACAAGGGGTGTCAGAATGAATGGTGACGATGAAGAAATCATGGAGAACAAGGATTATCTCCCGGGAGTTTTATGGAACACTCAAAGAAAATGTACACTTTTCCTTCTCAAACTCAGACCTATCAAAATGGAGCTATGCTTTCACACAGATAGGGACGCATGGGAAAGGCAAAGAACCCCAGATTCAGGTCTTATGGAGAGCTCTTGAGCCCCCCAAAAATAGATCCAAAAATATCATTTAATATTATGGTAGATGCCCCTGGAATTCAGGACAGACAGGAATAATGCCTGACAGCAACTGTTGGGAAAGCTGAGAATGCAATGGTGCTACTTTCTAAATACATATATGTGTATGGGTGTACATGCATGCAATTGGAAGTGTGTGTGTATGTGTATGAGAGAGAGACAGAGAGATAAAGACATAGAGAGAGACACAGCCATACAGAATGCATGCTTGTGTGGAGGCGAGTGGGCTACCTTGAGTATCATCCTCAAGAATGTTGTCCATCTCCTTTGAAACAAGCTCTCCCATTGGCTTGGTGCTCACCAATCATTTCAGACGAGTTAGCCTGCAAGACCCACGGACCACCTGTCCTCATATTCCCTGTTCTGGGTTATAAGTGTGTGTTCCATGGTACTCAGTAATTTATGTGGGTCCCAGGGATTGAACTAAAGCCCTGAGCTTGTGAAGCAACGAATCTACCCCCAGTGTGGGTCCCAGGGATTGAACTAAGGCCCTGAGCTTGTGAAGCAATGAATCCACCCTCAATGTGGGTCCCAGGGATTGAACTAAGGCCCAGAGCTTGTGATGCATCCAACCCACCCCCTGCCCCACCCCTCAGCAGAGATTTCACTTCTTGATATGCGTTCGATGAGAGTATGTGAAAATTTATTGAACTGTGTATTTTTTCTACAAAAATAGTTTAAAATGAGTCAAAACCAATAAAATAGCAGTGTTACCTTTGATCAGTTCTTTGTTTTTAAATGAGGCTTGAAGTTTAATTGACTGATATAATGGAAGGGAAATAGATAGCTTATGAAGGAGAGAGAGAGAGAGAGAGAGAGAGAGAGAGAGAGAGAGAGAGAGAGAGAGAGTTCAGAGATTCCAATCAAATCAACTACATTTCTTTGGAGGGTCTGTGTCATCTGCGGCTCCAAACACTGGCACTGTGCAGCTTGCAGAGGCATTTGAAGGGTGTGCCACCCAGCCAAAGTCACTGGCATGATAGAGCCCAGCCTAGCTCCGCATCTGAGAGGAGCCTTCCTGTTTAAGTGGAATTGACAGTACTTTGGCAGAGGACTTGAGGTTCTCTTTTTGGATCTTGTGTGGAAGGGGGAAGTTTCGCCAAAGCAGCTCCGGGTGAGCTGTTTGCCTAGTGGGACTCCTGGAGGCCAGGCTGCCTCTGGGATCACTCTGGGGCGGAGCCGGAGCAAAGGGCCTAGACCTGGTTAATAGCTTGGATGCCTGTCTCCCCCCAGAAATAAGTCATTTAAACATTCTCCACGGCAAGTCAGCCCAGGAATATAAACTGAAAACCCTAGAATGCAAAACGGAGAGCTTGCTGTCTTCTTCTTTCAGGGAGATAGGTGTCTGAGGGATCCATCACTCCCTGTGTGGCCAGGGTGCCTTTGCGGGGCTGCTCAGGAGAAAGCGAAGTAAATATCGCTGTTAGGGAGAAGAAAAAAAGAATGGAACTTTTCCTTCCATGTGTCTCTGTTTAACTGGGGAATCTGCCTTTGAATTCAGTCCCTGGTGGTTCTCAGCCTTACACACTGCCATGAAACAAATCCGCTGGCGATTTCCACTGAGACATGTGTACGCCTATATAAGCAAATGCGATCATTAGACGGCACACTCGCTGAATAATGATCAAGGAATTAGGAGATCTCAGAGATGGCAGCCTGGAAAGTTAAAATGTCAATTCTGAGCAAATTATAAGTAGCTAGAAATGAATAACATACAAATGTCTGCAAAAGCAACTTAATTTAAACATATTAGTGGATGGTGGGCACACACATGGGAAGGGAGCTTCGTTTTGCATACAAAATAAAAAATACTCATATTAATCAAAACATATTGTAAAATACAGCATTTTGGCTGTGAACTTGGGCTTAAATAGACACATTTCCTTCATGGCACATGTTATTAATGATTTAGTTCTTAAATGATAAAATATGACATTTCTGCTTTTATCAGAAAACAAAGCATATCCCTAATGTTACTAATGTTTCAGCTGGGATACTAAAGGAGTAACAATTAGAGGTAACTTCTGAGCATTGCGTTGCACATTTAAAGGAGAATTTTCCATAGTACTCAGTTATGATATTAAGGCTCTGGGAACCATTGACAGCTGTAATGAATAGTTATTTATAAAAAGAGGGCCCTCCAGTGACTACCGGACAACCAGCCAGTCATGCTCCTCTATAAGAACTTTAAGTGTATGTCTCTGGGTAGGACAAGAAGTGAGAATTGCAGTCCTGGTAACTGGTAACGCATAAGACATTCACCTCTAATTCATGTAGGGACCTTGATGAAAGGGATTGCTTTCATTTAGCTCCCAGCTCTAGAACCTGAGAGTACAAAATTCTCATCTGCTCTCTCTCCGTTCATTTCGTGTTAGGGATGTGTGTGGCTCTCATTTCTACTGATGGCAGGGAATGTAGGTGGGGCCCTTTACTTAGAATTGTTTCTAATCAAGACTGTTTCCATGCGGAAGGGATATGGTTACATCATCTCTCAAATATTTCTGCTTTCAGCTTATGGATGGGGGTAGATTTTTAGATACAGAACATGTTCTACTTTTATAAGCCATTTGTTGCATGAATATATGAAGTACATCTGTCTTTTCTTGGTGCTCTGTACACTGAATTTTCTCTATGTCTGTACTTAAGTCTAATCCTACTTAGGGGTATGGGGTACCTTTTGATAATGTCTTAGAGTCCCAAATAATGTTATCATATCTTATCCTGTTATTCATTATTACTCAGCACTATCTTCCTTCTCTATGAAGGTTTAATGCCACAAATATACTATTGAGCTTTCTGTGTACTGAATGTAGACTTACATTTTGTATATATAAGAGTAAGATAGTTTATCGCAACTTTGGGACTATTGAGCCCCATTGAGAACATATCATCTGCAGAATGAATCCCAAACTTCCTGAGATTTGAGACTCTCCCAAACATCTGAGAGGCTTGAACCACCATAGATAGCCCATACCAAATACTCAGCTTTGCTTTGGGGTGCTCTGTTCCCCTGCGTGTTTCTACTGTGTCCACGGTCCTCCTGATGAACCCTACCTCAAATGAAATGCTTCTCTACAAGTGATTTCCTTCCAGACCTCTTAGTGGGAACTCATTCTCATTCCCCCTAGGAGCTACATTCTCACACTCTTTATATGATTTGTACTTACATTGCTAATAATTAAAGCCATTCATATATATATATATATGTATACATATACGTATGTATGCATGTATGTATATATGTATGTATATTGCTGGACCCAACTAGATATAACTTCCCAATCTGGACTGGGTCTTTGTTCCTCATCTCCATGTCCACAGTTCTACTTTTCTGTTGTCTCCTTACAATCCCTAGCCTGTACATTTTGCTGAGACTGCTATGCCAGGCTCTACTCTGTTCTAGATGCAGAAGAGGGAGAGGAGGGAATGTGGAGTTGTGTGCGCACATGCACAATCATGCCACCAAGAATCCTAGCAATGGAAGCTTTTGTGTTACCAAAACCTTTGTTTCCTACACGAGGACACCAAGTCTTTGGAGAGTCAACTGAAGAAGGATCTTAATTCAGAGACATTGTTGACTCACAGTGTTCTGGAAAGTTCCTGGCCCAGGACTTCTTTTTAACAAGTTTATTATGGTTATGGTTATGAATGTGGTTCCACGTGTGCCAGGCAATGCACCTGGAGATCACAGAAGAACTTTGTGGGAACTGGTTCTCTTCCTCCGCCTCTCATGTGATCTGGCAATCAAGTTTTCTAGGCTCCCATAGACCATGCCTTTTCCTTCTGAGTCCTCCTAGAGTCAGGAGTTCTAGACTCGGAAATACTTGTATGTATGATAGCTGACCACACACAAGCTGCTGAAGTGTCTCTTGGATACTGTTTGTTGCCGTCAAATCTCCGTCAGTTTGGGAAAGAGTGTTAGTTGGAAGGTATTTTTAATTTGTACATATCCGACCTAGAGGAGGAACTTGTAAGTGCTTGGAAATCAGGATTCATAAGTCCTTTTTATTTCATTTTATTTTATTTATTTATTTTTGGGTTTTTCGAGACAGGATTTCTCTGTAGCTTTGGAGCCTGTCCTGGAACTCGCTCTTGTAGACCAGGCTGGCCTCACACTCACAGAGATCCGCCTGCCTCTGCCTCCCGAGTGCTGGGATTAAAGGCGTGCGCCACCACCACCTAGCCTTCATCGTACTTTCTGAGAAGTAGTAGTTGCTTCTATTCTCCTAAGTCTCCCCAACCTGATACAGGAGATCATGTAGTCAAGAAAGGATTCTGTGCTCTCAGGAGAATCCAAGCAGTGACAGAAGGGTCATCCACACACTGAAAAGAATTTCTTGGTTCTCTGCAACTCTAGAAGAGGCCTCTATGATATGTTAGGAATGAGCTCCCACTGCCTAGCTAAGTGAGACATTGCCTACTTATTGCAGGGACCAAACCCCACATTCAGGGCTGCCAGAAGACCTGCAAACTTCTTGGCCAACTCAGGTCAGTAGTCCTATGGCCTGCCTAGATGGATGCTCGGGAAAGGGTTATGGCTTGGGGTTCTACTGAACACTTGGGCCTGTCTTGAGAGACAGTCTTTGGCTGTAGCTGGAAGCTGTGCTATGGGATTCTTTACCAGTGCACAGAGAATAATGGAACAAGATACAGGCCCACTCGTCTCCCAGAGATGGAAAGCCACGTTTCAAGGTAAAGGAACATGGGACTTAGCTACTTACATAGTCTACCAAATAATCTCTGTTCCATTAAGCCCAAATAATTGCTGTTTCATTTTTCTTTACAGGGCAATAGTTTGATACAAGGAAATACACAAGATGCTTACTAATTTTCATATGTTTTCTTTTTATCTCTTTTATTCATTGTGCATGCGCAGCCTTGCATGTATGTGTGGGTGCACATATATGAATGCGTGTGCATGTGTATGTTATTATCATGCGGCAGAAACAGAAACCAAGAACACTAAAGTACTGGACAACCTAAATTTACCCAAGTCAGTTCCTAGTTGGGGAGAAGCCTGATGTTTTTTTTTTTTTTTTTTTTTTTTTCTTTTGGTTTTGGTTTTCAAGACAGGGTTTCTCTGTGTAACAGCTCTGGCTGCCCTAGAACTCCCTTTGTAGACCAGGCTGGCCTCAAACTCGGAGAGATCTGCCTGTCTCTAACTCCTGAGTGCCGGGATTGAAGACGTGCACCACCACAACCTGGCTCTGAGTTTTTGTTGTTGTTTATGGCAAAATTAATGATGAGGGCAGGCCCTCTGCAGGTGGTCAGGGGAAATCCTCACTCGCTCTCCTGGCGCTGTCAGAGGAGCAGGGAGCTATGTCTCTCTTCGCATAACCACATCCCAATCTACTTTTTTATCCTCCCTGCCATGCTGCGCCTCAGAACTTCCATACAATATCCGTACTGTCTAACAATCAGTTAATGTGTGTGTGATCACAAGGAATATTAAGCTAGCTTATGTTTCACTTGGCCTTTTCAAATAGCTCCACGTACTCTGAAAGGCATGTCCTCTTTGATATGAACTGAACAAACCACAGACTAACCACAGCATGATTTGGACAGCCCAACATTTACTTCCTGCCCCCTCAGCTCCTGCCCACAGCCACATCCATGCCGTCTAGATTCTCAGGTATGGATGTGGGGATGCATGACACTGACTCTTTTCAAAGTTTCAGACTTTTAAATTATGGATCCGTGAGTTCAACTTCATCAGTTAAAAAAAAAAATCCCCAACAAAACATTCCCAGACTACGACTCCAATTGTGAAAGCGATTCTGATTCTATCTTTACTGCTGGTCGTACTAAGAACACTGAATGCTTCCAAAGGAATAGCAGTCATATGTTTGGCTTCTGAAGAAGCTAACAGATTATAAAATGACTTTAGTGACATTTTCACAGGAATTCATGACAAGTCTCAGACCCCTGTAGGAACTTTTTAAAGAACCACTTTTAACGATGAGAAAACAAGTTCCTAGAAGTCAGACCCTTGCCTTCCCGGCAGGGTGAGGCCCCAGATCCGAGGCTCTTTAGGAACCAAGGGTGGTTATCATTTCCTTCTTCTGTGTGTTGGCAGTAGTACCTTCCACATTTAAACCCAACCAAGGAAATGCTATTTCAAGACCATTGCTATTTTCAAAACATGAATATCACTCATTTACGCCTTTTTTCTCTTCACGGCTTCTTTCCCAAAGCATAATGGACTTGAATATTATGACCAATAAATAAATAGATGCCTCCTCACAAATGTCATCCTCTTAAGGATCAAGTTTTAGACTCCCGAGTTAAAAGTCAACAGACCCAATACCTTTCTTTGCTTTTAAACCAACCTTTTAAAGTGACCTGCTTTTAGTTTGGTCAAATAAAAAGCAATTCTCTTGGGAATTAACTATGGAAAGGGATAGAGGAAACTGTGTCAGTCAGGGTTGCCTAGAGATTGATATTAGAGGGAGTTACTCTGTAAACCTGCTACAGAAAAGGATTCCATACCGAGAAAACTCCCTTGAGTTCTTATCTGGGTTTCCTGAAAATGCTAGCACATACCCGTGTTTTGTTCCACGTTGCTACGTCTCTGAGATGTAAAGGGTGACAGATAATAAAATCATTTCTTAAAGAAAGGTGGGGGGGGGGAAGAGCCCAAACAACTGGAGTCTAACAAGGCAAAGACAGTGCTAGGCTTTACCAGAGCTTTTCAAACTGTATCACAAAGCCTCCATCTAGGCGGTCTTTTCCCCGAATATTTGGGACTAGTTCTTGGCAGTCAGCAGAGGAGGTACTGGCTCTACCAGACTCACTCAATAACTGAGACTGCCCAGCGGCTAACAACACACAGAATCCCCCATGATTTGCCCTGCAGGATATGTAACCAATAAGAACTAGTATATTATGGTCAGCACTTCCCTCCTCCTGGGGACCTTATGAAAAACACTGTGGGAAATGGCATTTGAGTAATATAAACATAAAGAATAAATACCAGACCCATCGTTAGATCCCTCACTTCTTCTGTATTTTTTGTGACACCAAGGTTCCCATTCATAAAACACACTTCTCACGTCTTCTCTCTGTCCCATTCAGACAGGGAAGCCATACTAAGAAATGAAACAAAGCTTGTTCTCCGTTCATATTAACAATGATAGTCCTACGACACCATCAATCCATCTCGTATGGCTCTGCAGCCATTTGTACCCAAATTCCGATGGTATTAAAAGAGGTTTCCTTACTTGACTGGTTCCCATGACTCCCGCTCAAAGCCCCTGTGGATGGATTGTGCAATTGAGGACTCCATCAGATCCACATATCTAACAACAAGTGGGGCAAACAGGTCCTGCAGGTGCTTGTGAAATTTTCCATTGCACAAATTATCTAGAACAGACAAGCAAAACCATTGTCAGCACCATAGCACCTTTGTCCACGTACAGCGCACACAGAGAATATTGTCTTCCACACTGAACCCCCTGCTGCTAAGGAAACTGGAAGAAACAGGAGCAGCATCGGAGCTCAGGCTTGAGTCTGGAGGAAGGGAAATGCCTCTCAAAGTCACGTAACTGTTTGTGCACTCTTATGAGAAGTAACACCCCACAGCACTGGTAAATGTTTTATCTTACCCCTCTTCTACCTCCTTGGCACCAGGAAGAAAAAACATTCCCTGCCACCTCCCCTTCTTCCTCAAACTCCTGGCTGTCGTTGTTGCAAGGCACTGAAGTACTTGCCCGGCTAGGGGCACCTTTTTTTTCTAGGAAGTAGCCTCTGATAAAAACTGAAAAGGGTAAGGAAGTTAAGCTAACTAATTTGTTTGAGAGTAAATAAAACACAAGGAATGGATACCTCTTCTCACACAGCGTGTGGGTTCTTATGATCAAAACAGACAAGAGAACTGCTATCCACAGTTAAGCCTGTGTGTGAGTGTGTGTCATGGTGTGTGTGTGTGTGTGTGTGTGTGTAATGTGGTGTGTTGTGGTATGGTGTGGTGTGTGTATGTGGTATGTATGTGTATGCTGTGTATGAGTGTGGTGTGTACGTGTGGTGTGTATGTGTGGGTGGTATTGTGTGTATATGTGTGTGTGGAGTGTGATGTGTATGTGTATATGTGTATGTACGTGTGTGTGTATGTGTGTAGTGTGTGTGATGTGTATGTGTATACGGGTGAGTGGTGTGTAGTATGCATTTGTGTGGTGTGTGAAGTGTGAGTAGTGTGGTGTGGTACAGAGTGGTATGTATGTGTGTGTATGTATGCATGTGTGCTATGTATGTGTGTGGAGTGTGTATGTGTGGAGTGTGTGTGTGCTATGTATGTGGATGGGTGGTGTGGAGTATGCATTTGTGTGGTGCTTGAAGTATGTGTAGTGGGGTGTGTGCGTGTGTGTGTGTGTGTGTAACAATAAAACAAGGAGGAGCTTTGTCTAATTCACAGTTTATGTGGAGTAAAGACATCTTAGCAACAAGTTTATCTGCACGCTAGTCAGGAAAAGCCAATGGTCCAGGATGATACATACAGTCTGTACGGAGAAAGTCATTCAGCAGCTGGAACAGTGGGAAACTGTCCCACGAGTCTGGGGGTTGCACCTCTAAGGCTGCATCCATGTCCACCGCAAAGAGCGACAGGAACGTCTCCGCATGCTCCACCATTAAGTCTGACCACCACGCAAAGGCCTTTGAAATGTGGCAGAGAAAGAACAGAGAGGTGATGAGTATCTCTGTGGGATGAAGGTGTGTGTGCCAACCCTCACTGCTCAAGACTGGCTGTGCATCCAGCGGGGGGTGCTCATTTTATTGTAAAGAGAACAGCAGTTTGGATGGGACTGGGCCTCTCAGCATCCAAGGCGCTACCCTGTGGCAATCCTTGCTCTTGACCCGGAGGTCAGAGGACACCACGATAGGGCTGCCAGATGGGGAACTTCTGCTCAATTTACAATAACTCAGTAGGCTTGGGTCATGCTCTGTCATTGCTGCTGGCTGGTTCTTGCTCTAAGGTGTAGAAGTCGGGAGTTTCTTCACTGCGTTTATGGGTTTTCTGCTGGTCTAACTTGAAAATTCGCAATTATTATTCAGTCACATTTCCATATCTGGGAATGAGCTGTCTATGGTCTCATCCAAACCCAGGGATTCCTGTTTCCCTATGTACTGAAACATTACCTCTTTATCAGACTAAGTGAAAGCAAACCATTCTTAGAATTACTACATAACTATTGGATAAAAGAGTCTATCTCAGAAGGGAACCTTTGTTTTTCATTTCTGGTCTAGAGGAAGTATCAGGATTAACCTAGAGAACACGGAATAAGGTTAGGACTTATTTTCGGGGGCTTAGATACATATGTACATTGAAAACCAAAAAATATCAGTGAAGTAACTCATTTTCATGCACATGGGTCCTTGAAAATCATTGTGCAGGGTCTCAGGGGGTCACATTCGCATCAGCCTGGGCCCGATGTGAATGTACTTCAAAGGCACGCATGCATGTAGGCTAATCATTTCTGGCAGGGGGCATGCAGAATGAGTGGTGGTGTCAACAGGCCCTGATTCGCTGGTTTCAAAGAGAGCAGGAAAACAAACATTGCCAGCCTCTTCTTGTCCCCCCACCTCCCCCACTCAAGGCCGTAAAGTATTCGCACTGGAAACACTTTCCGGAGCATTCACCAAAAAAAAAGATGGGAAGGCATCTGGGAATATGAAATATGATAATGGAAGTAATTCTCTCCATGGAAGGGTTTGTTTGGTGGCCAAGCTCTTTTGTGATCTATTCCTTATTGGAGGGGCATTCTAACAGCCACTAGGAGGCAGAACAGAGGGGCCATCTCTCTTCTTTCACGAGAGTTCACTTTACTTACTTCTCCTTTATCAACATGTGGCTGGTTTGCAAATTAAATGGAAAAAATCAAGTCATGTACGGTTCTTTGAGGATGGTTTGGCTGGAACTAGATCCCCTGCTGTTGCTACTGTAATGTATAGTAAAACCCCACTGGTTCAGAGCATGCGAGGGGGGACGTTGGTCTGTGAGCCAAAGGCTCAAACTGTTGGATTTTTCTAGCAAGAGATGTTTTATTGCTTTTGAACACAGCCTGTAATTGCGCACTAAAGTAAGTGGCATTCATGGGATCTCCAATGTTTAGCACAAGAAAATATCAGAATGCTTAAATTTCCCCCAATTTCTAAATAATTGTTGATAAAACTGGCCCATTAGTTAAAAAGACATGAGACTTAACTTTGTAAAGCCAAGGATGGCAAAAAGAATTGCATGTCTCCAATGCACGAGAAAAGACTTCACAGTTTTCTTAGGGTGTTGATATTTTCCTAAATATTTTACTTAAGGGAGATGAAAATAGTCATAGGTACAACTGAGTCATCAGAGATTTTGAGTGTTTGGGATGGAACGAAGAAGCTTTATTGTAGCTTCACCAATTGGAGACGAAAGCCCTGGGACCGAGTCCAGCAGAGAAAGAAATCCTCCCCGCCTCCCTCAATAGTATCTCAACTGCCTGTCATTTAGGCAGATTGGGCATGCTGGAACTTGGGGGTGCCCTGGCCACAGTCTCACTTTACAAAGAGCCGACTCTTCCCTTCACATTCAAGATATCTGTAAATCTCACAAGGGCACAGAGGACACTGGCTGGCTGGCTGGTACTTATTGTTTAGTTGGTTGATCTATGTTACATCTCCAGGGTAAGGCCAAGAAGATAGGATGGGGAGAATGTATTATGTTCCTGTGTACAACTTTGTTCTAAGATGACAGGGAAGACCAAATTTAACCAAAACCCAGTCAAATGCATGAAGCTAAAAAGTTCTTTACCCATCATCAGATACGGTTCTTATGCTTTTAATTTTGTAAACTTACAAACAAGAGACCCCTAGGAACACAGTATCTCTCCTTTCTAGAGAACCGTGTCCTGTGCAATTTGTTACTGAGTAACTCTTAGTTTCTGCACTAATATCACAAGGGCTGGATACATTGGGAGCCTACAAAAAAAGCAGTGGTATCACTATGGAAGCTGGCACAGTGAGTGAGGAGATTTTAAATTAGGGGGCTGGGGAAGAAGTGAAAGCCAAGGTCTTTCTTTGTAGCACTTTGTAATTAAACTTGACTCTCTAAGAAGTAGGTAAGTAGTCAGTCTAGGACAGCAATAACTAAGCAGTTAAGGGGTAATCCCAATCAAATGGACAGCCTGCACGGCTGGACTGAGCAAAAGCTAGGCTTTATTTTAAGCCCCGCTCTTCCAGGTGAAGAGCCACATTCGTACACCAAGTCCTGTGTGTTCACCGGCACCTAAAGTCTCAGTAAACCTTTTCTGTAAACCACATGGAGTTACACATCTGGATTGCAAATACTTACCCCATACCCTTTATTACTCAAAGACAAAAGCTGTATGCTTCAGGGCATACTGTTCACTACACTGAACACACTACATATTCCGCACACAAACTAACATGTATATATGTACCCTTCTGCGCACCACAATACATATATACATATACATACGTATACATAGAGAGAGATTAGGAAGGGGGAGGTACATGAAGATATAATTTGTGTGTCTGTGAGTAGGCCAGGTTCTGAGAAGAAAAATCTGTTGCATCTGAGAGCAAAATGTGGCAATGGCTTTCACATCCAGCGTGTGTGAAGAGTAAAGATAGGATGCACCCTTGGCTGATAAGTTTTTCCCCTTTGGGACATTTGCTATATTATGCTGGAACTTAAACACAGCTTTAGAGAAGATCGGGGAAAGGGATTAAAAACTGACATTTAGATTTGTGAGGTATGCACAAATACTTTGGTCATACGCGGTTGGATTCATGTTTACAATTTAGTGCTTTGTTATTATTGTTATTAGTGTAAGACCTGAAGAGAGAGTGAGTTCTGGGAAAACAAATCTTCATCCATTCAGAAAGGAAAACTCTGTACAATGCGCATATATATCAAATCGACCTTTTCCATTACACTCGATTCACCTGGATATACACAGGGATCCCCTGGGCAGCTTTCGTAAGTGACCAGTGCTCTAGAACTCTCTCCAGAGATTCCAGTCAGTGGGACTGGGGCCAGAAACAAGAATTCAGATTTCCGCGAGCTGTTTCAGGTATTCTTGTCTGCATATGGAAATTGAGAACGGGTGGGGTGCCTTCCAAGACCAGTCCACTCTTTCTGGGAAGGGACCCCCCTTTCCTTCCAACACAGGCCTCCAGTTCTGAGGCATTCGACACCTCTCACCTAGGCTTCATCTTTATTTTATTTACTTTTTAATCAGCAGATATTTTGATTTCTTGGGAATTTTTTTCTTAATATATTTAGAGTTAAACTTTGTAGCGTGCTTATCAAGTGCTGGGCACAATATTTGATGCCTTAATAAAGTCACCTTCCATCTTACCAGTCGTCACGTGACTTGGCTTAAGTAACTAGCACCCCAGTCACATGACGAACAGCTGCAGCCAGAACCCAAGCCCTAGCTGCCCCAACTAGATTTTATGCTCTGGCTGTTTTACATGCCGGCCTTCATGGCCCAGGGAATTGTATTTCTCCTCATTGTTCCTCAAGGAACACTAAGTTCCTTGGCTCATGGCTCAGCAGACAGCAGAAGTCCGATGGGTAGGTCTGATTAAGAGAAGAGATCTCGTGATGGGGAAAATGGCTGAATTTTGGGATATAATCCTGTTTCTTTACTAAAATAGTTTTGATATTCAGAATTTTAAAATATACTGAGGGTTTTAGTACTAATTTCAAAGCACAGTGTTGAGAACAAGATTGAGGTTACCATATTTATTTGCCCTGCATGACTTCCAAATGTGCAAACGGACAGCACTTTTATGATAGTGATTATTAAGATGATTGACACACAAAAATATCCTTTTTGGAAATGTAAAAAGAAGTATCTTCTTTGGAATGAGGGTTTAAAAATTGTTTTTGTTTTGCAGTGCTGGGATATTAAGTTTTCTTTGGTGCCTCTTTGGTGCAGCTGAGGAACATATGGATTCTTTGTGATCTGGGAGTAGCCTTAGAAAGTAGCTTGGTTACCAATCAAGTATGTCCGCCATTTTCTTCTTCTGTTACTCACTTAAATACATGCGCCTGGGAGAAAACATCCTCTTCACATTCGTGGCTTCACAAACATGTAGACTTGGGCAAATCTTTACCACCCAAGCCAGGAAAGGCAGGACAGAGTCCCTCAAGTCCCTGGAGATATTTTGAAGACACCCAGATAGAAGAAACTTATCATTGCTTGAATTCCCCAACCCCTGATCTAAAAAAAAAAAAAATATATATATATATATAAATAAGTGGAAGAGAAAAAAAATCCAACCCAACTTCATTGAATGTGTCTGCAAGTTACTTTTAGGTTTGTATGACTGGGACCCCTTTTTCATCCGGGAAGTGTCCATTGCTAAGTGCTGTATGGGTTAGTGACACCCACTCACGGGGTCTTCCCCTTGTACGGAGGGTCTGCCGGGAATGCAGGATTCTTCGACACTCTCTCTATATATAAATACTGTATATATGACTCACGTACAGACAGCTGTAGAGGAAGGTTAGTATTGCTCCACAGAGCTACTGACTACTAAGCTTGGAATTCTTCTTCTGTAATAAAGGTAAATACAGACGGACATAGGAAACTATGACAGGCCAGGGACAGAATCAAGGCAGGTGGGAGGCGTGTGTCAGGATGTAACCGCAGTCCTCGTAAGTCTATCAATTGCTTCATGCACGCACAAGGGGTTCACCCCACATTTACCCTGCCATGGGGGGGCACCCATGTCACAAGCAGTCCACTGGAAGTTGCCGTTACATTCCTTGGGTCAGTGTTAGAAAAGCAGGAACACCAGGGAAATCCCATTAGAAGACATGGTACTAGAAGGGCATGCACAGAGCATGGCAGCGGTGGCCCGTTCATTCAGTGGAATCACGTACCTCTTTCCCCTGCCACGATCAGCCAAGATTGACCGGAACAGTAGAGAAACAGGGAGGAAATTTCAATATGCAATCAGCATTAATTGGGATTAGTTGAGTTTACAGTGTATGATAGATCAGCTTTCTCTTAGTCATGGGAAAGATCATTTTAGGTCCCTGGGCAATCGCTTTTACAGCCTGTCCTTCCCTCCCCTTTCTGTAAATAGGGATGTGGAGGAAGAGGGAGAATTAGTGTAATTTTAAAACCAGGTTATGTGGAGAGAGGTGACTTTAAAGTTCAAGTTTGGAACGGTTTTCAGAGTGGAATCCTTAAGGTCCTCCATGGAAGTGCTGGGGCGTTTACGTCCTTATAGGTTTGACATGTAAGTTGGTCTTGGGGTCCTTCGTTTTATAATTCAGAGTCATTTTCATAGCGGTTTGTAAAAACACAGTGGAGGAAGCTCTGCTTATCTGGGTCTGCGTCATGGAAGCAACAAACCAAACAACGTGGACTTATTGTTTCTGTCACTGTGCTCAGCGACCCAGGCACTCTATAACGTCAAAAATGGAAACGTGCTATACGAGGAGAGTATTATACAGAGAAAAACTCAGAAAAAGAAAATGACCCGTGGTCTACACACCAAAGAACCAATCGAAACAACAGTGCTAGCAACAAAAACAACCACGAAAGACCAAAAAGTGTTCTTCGTGTGTGGACAATGGATCTGTGCATGCCGAATGCCACCGGCCCGTAGGGTTACACTCACCTCAGTCCCGGGTTCAGAGAAACATCTGAAAACTTAGGCTGAAAGGCACACCATTTACCACCTCTCCGTCATTCAGACAACCATCTAAAGAGGCCTCCTTCCAAAGCTTCTACCTTGGCTCCCTTCAGGAGCCCCGTTAAAAGGAAAGGGAAGTTAATGGCTCTCATTCACAACCAGGTGGGAGGAGTCAGTGCTGGAACCTCAGTTAGGGGACACCAAGCCTGCTCACCTCTGCGTGATGCTCGTCGTTTTGTTGAAGCACTTCAATGACTAGTTCAGCAAGACGGATTGTGTCTTCGAGCTTTTTGGCAGGAGTGATTAAGCGGCCTACATTTTCTGGAGTATAAGAATTTGTGGTAAGATTCAACGGAAGCAGCAGGCTAGTTTTGTGGCCAACAGAACTAGTGGGTGAGAAATTCTGAATGGTTATCAATTTATTTCTTTTCTTTTTTTTTTAAAAAAAAGTTTCATGCAAATGTTAAATGAGCAAACCAGGAAGCCACCTTGTTGTCATAATGATACACTTAGCAAAGCAGTGCTCCAGCTTCTGGGTTGCAGACGAAGCTAAATGACGTCTAGGACAGCCCGTGTCAATTCAGTCACATCTGTACAGACATTCTTTAAAGACAGCATACATGATCTACCTCCTCTCCCTCTCTACACTGCCCTGCCTACCATCGAGGGGCAACAGATTCCAGGTTTGGTGTTGATTGGTGCCGTGTTTGTCCTCTGTGTGGGTCAACAACAATTCCATAGGGCAGCACTGACTTTCATTGCAGGTCTGCACATTGACTGGGCACTGCGTTGTGCATGTTGGAAATGAACATTCCAAGGCCTCTGTGTTTCTAGTCACCCAGGGAAAAGATGGAAAGCAAAACTAACCATTTCTGCCTGATTATAAAGAAGGCAGGACAGAATTACTACAAGAGTAATGTGGACAGGCTGGTGCTGGTGGTTTGTGTCCATGGTTGCTATAACCAATATTTTAACAGGGAAGTTGCAACAATGTATTCACTTTGCCTTGCTTTTTTAGTTGATTGTGAGTTCACAGAATTGTTTTCCACAAGCTCAAAAAGGAAGGAAACTCTTGCTTTAGCTGCAGCCTGCTCAGAGCTGAGCCGGTGCTGGGTACAGCACCATCTTTTTGCTGAATCAGCTGAGTCTGGATGTCAGAATGCGCCTTCTTAAATAAAGTTTCTTTGCACTCTTTTCTCCCCTTTTGTGGTGCTGGGGGCTGAACCCTGGGCCTTACACATGCTAGGCAACTTTCCTACCATTGAACTACATCCTTAATGCTAAGTAGAATTTCTTAATACTTTATACGAACTTGTTTTTGGAGTGGGTGTATTTAAAAATAAGGCTAAGAAGTGGCTAATGAAACAAGATAGGCATTTTTTTAGGTGGCACACATCATTAATATCTAGAATTTAAGAATAGAAAACAAACTCAGTAAAACACCGTTCAAAAGGAAATGTTTTATCCACTGGGAGTTAGGATGGTAAACTGGACAAAGCAAGATGATCAGATTAGAAAGTTTCAGTTTGACTAGGTGATTGTAGGCGTGGAGACGAGCTTTCTGCATGTGGTCAATAAAATCATATCTCTCTCTATCATAGCCAAGTGGAAAGCTGGCTGGAACTAGCTGGAGCTTTGGAGGTGGGAGTTTTGGGGAACGTCAGTTTGCAGGCTAGGGAAAGTACAGCTGACACCGAGGCAACAGATTCAGGAGGTTAGGGTGACAGCTGACGGCCTGGTCTAGGGCAAAAGTACTTGAAGAAAAAAAAAATGAGAGGCAAGACTGACTTCTGTGTTTTGGGGATAACTGACCTATCTGTAATTTTTCTTAGCAGACGATCAGAATTTCATGAATAGACTTTCAGGCATTTCTACAAACATACTGTGTATATATGTTTGGGTAATATGTGTAGAGTGAGACACTTGCATTTTGATGGCAAATATGTGCAGGTGACTTTTTATTGGCTTACAATCACATTTACACATCAATTTGCAAATCCCTCAGCCTATGCTTATTACCCATTCAACACATACATCCACATACATACATCACATATGTACACACATTTTCCGATAACCAGACAAGCCTGCACGTTATACAGATCTGCAGGAAATCCCCCTTGGACCACATCTTTGAAATCTCTCACTTCTGAAACAGAGAGCATTGTTCTTTGGGATGGGACACTCGGCAAATCTAGGGTTGTACCCGACATCGGAGGCGGAAATCAAATAATTCCCACCAGTATTTTTATCATTCACATTTACCTAAAAAGTACAAATGCTTTTTTTTTTACATTTTGAGAAATATAAGATGCTTAAGCGAGGACTGCCTGAAGATTTGCTTTATTTTTTTTAATGCACGACTTTTAGATTGACTACATTAAACGGCAATAGATACACATATATGTACATGTGCATGCAGTCATTCTTTGTGTGTGTACATGTACACAGGTATGTGTATGCCTGATGTGTATTATATATACAGACAGTATGTTTAATAAAACCTTGTGCAATTTGCCTCGGACATGCAACCACTGAAGTAAGTGGGTTAAGAGACTTTAATCTAGAATACTTGACTGCCAATTAATCCATGTAGCCCGACTTGCATTTATTGTGAATTAGTTGTGACTCCATTATCTGTAGCTTAAGCCTCTTTACTGAGACACGGCTACCGTTCTTCTATTCATGTGAACAGCTGATTTGATAACTACACGGCAAAAACTCTACTAGGCATGGATGCTGTCAGATGTTGTCTTTAAAGAAAACACTGCGTGAAAACCTTCCGCAACCCCAGAGGCCAAGTAGTTTGTGGTTAGAAGTGAGTCTGGTCCTTGGCCACTTCTGCTGTCACGAAACACCCTGTGACATCCCTACCCGACCCAGTTTCGCAGTAGCTGGAGCACTGGTGGAAAGAACTGAAAATACAGTATACTCAGGAAACGTTTCATACAACGGAATCGAAGCTCATAACAGAGGAAAAAAAAAACCGTCATGCAAAATGTTATGCAACACCGATGTTATTTTGTGCTGACATTGAGATTTGAAAATGTTGCATATGTCAGACAGAGCTAGACAAAAAAAATGTGGACATTTGGGAGTAAATGCTCTCTTCCAAGTATCTCAAAACCTACAACATCACACTTGAGAGCCCAAGCCTCAGCTTAGTGTTCCAAACTGAAACAGGATTTCAAGAGTGAACAGAAAAGCCAGCTAAACTAGAAAGCTGCCGGGTGACAGAACAATAGAAGTTTACAGTACTTGGTATTGGCTTAGGCATGCCTTTGAGCCTCTGATAGAACTTTCTGTTCTGCAAGCGCATGAGTAAAAGATGAGGCTCAGGAACTGGCTGGGGAGCTGTTCAGGTAAGTGGAGAGAAACAAACAAACAAAAAAAAAGCAAAGAGACAAAGTGACTTTCACAGAGAGTGACAAGTGAGACAACGAATCTGAAAAGAACAAATCAAGCAGCAAACGCCACCAACAGCAATGGGAGACGCTGCTTCCTCGGCATCACCTCAGTGTCCTGGAGGTGTGACAGGTTTTGACAAGGACTCTTACCAGCATCTCAGTACCACCCCTACCCAGACACTCAGAGGTTGAATGCAAACACCGGATGCTCCAGCGAGATGGGAAAACATGAATGACAGTCGCTGCATCATGACCCGGAAGAAGATGTCCTTTTCACATCGTGAACAACACTCACAAAGTCATGAACCGACTCTTCCCTTCACACAACCAGAGACAGAGTGTGGGGCACGGGTTGTTGGCAACGTGGATTCTCATCCTTCATCAGCTATTCATTTTTTAACTAATTTTGCAACCTCTGTGATTGTGTTTCTTCTCATACGGAAGACACAGAATTAAGAATGTCCCCCTGTGTATCCGACAGGGTTGCTGACAGGAACAAATCAAACAAGGCATGAGCTAGAGCTCCCTCAATTCTGAAGTGCCTACAAATGGTCATTGTTAACCTCCACATTGTGTGGCCAGACCGAAGTTAATTGCTTTGCAAAAGCAGATAAAAGGCCGCTATTAGTTCAAGTGAGCTAGGGAATATTCGTGCTCCCTTTGTGGAATTTCAACACGGGAAAATCTGTCATTTGGGGGGCAAATGTGTGGTATCTGATTGTTTCCAGCTCATTTAATTATTTTCAATTTGGAATTCTCGTGGCTTTTATATTGTGGGTTGAATCATATATAAAAACTTGCCAGCTTATCGAATATGTTACTCGCTATTCCAAATGTTAGAAGACTGTAATCAGCACTTGACCCATCTGTCATGTGGTTTACAATATCAGCTCTGCAAACATCCTGCGACAATAGTCTCTTTTTCCACACAGGCACAGAGCACCGCAGCGCCCACAATTCTCTCTCTTTAGCGACTGTCTCCTTCACCCTGGACCTGCTCCTTTCGAACAGGTCTGGGTCAGCAAGTGATCTGTGTGGAGAGAGGGGCACAACCCTTTGCCAACTTTTCTTCCAGTTTTGCCTGAGTTTTCAACTGAGGAAATGGATTTGACCAAGGTATAGAGGAATGAATCCCATCCTGGTGACATCAATAAAGAAAAGGAGAAGGCCACCGCACTCCGGCAAAGCTGCCTACTGAAAGCAAGACTTGGGCGGCTCTGAGCTTGTCTTGTTTTGACCGCCTCAGTGTTTTGAGCATATAACTAAAAAATAATCTTTATCATTTTCTCCTGTTTTAATTTCTCCAGGGCAGATTGTGTGTCCATGGAATTTGTAGACATCATTTTTAAACGACCGCTATCTAAGGGGAGGCTGGTCCTTTCGTTATTTTAAAGAAGCACTTGGCTAACAGCATTTTATAACGTTGGGGACCTCTCCATCACACACCCACATGGCTCTCGTCATGAATATTTACTACCACAGTGTGGAATTGTCACGGAAACTCGTTGCTCATCTGTGCTTAGGTAACTGATTTTGTGGATCACAATGCGGGATCTGGGGCTCAGTACAGCATGGAACAGTCGGGGGCTGATCAATAACCCGAGAGGCATCAGACACATGTTTCAGCTCAATGAGTCCTGGGGAAGAACTCATAAATGGATTTCCTCCTGCCAACTGTCTGTCCCAAATTCTTTCAGTAAGGTTTGCCACCACAGAAAAACAAACTCCCTATTTTTTTTTCTCCTCACAGAGCAAAACAAAAATACCATACCTTGGTTTCCAACTTCATTTACCCAATTACCATTGCTCATGCTTACACAATTAATTCCACTTGGCTTCCAGAAAGAGAGTTAAATGTGACTGCAGAAAAAAAGGAAAGAGAGAGAGAGAGAGAGAGAGAGAGAGAGAGAGAGAGAGAGAGAATTCCTCTGCATGCGTAGCTAAAGCCAAGGAAGAGAAACATCCAGGAGCGAGAGACACTCCAATTAGCCCTGAAATAACCTGACCATCTCTGGTTCCAGCAAGCAAACTGCCAGCCTTTGCAATATCACATGAGGGGCAGACATGACGGATGGAAAACCCACGTAGTACCAAGTTCCAGCCGTTGGTGTGTGGAGGAAGATACCAGAGTTGTAGCATGCTTTACTGGAAACACTAGCCTGAAGATAGTTGCTATGATCCAGGGGAGGGAGGGGGAGATGGAGGTGTCATTAATCAGACATACTATGTTTTGCAAGGTACCCTGCATCCGTGTAATACTGGGTACACAGACTAAAGACTGCAGGGCCCAAACACACTATTTCTGTAGTGACACTGCCTATTATGCAGCTCCCTTAATCCTCCTCAGAAGAGTCCATCTTTTAACTGGTATGTTAGCAAAGACTGATAGGTGAATCATGAATCATTTTCTCTACTCTTTCATTGGTTCCGTCTTTGTCTCTATCCCATAAGGACTAGGTGGCTTGGCCTGTGTAGTCTCTCTCTAAGAGACCTAGTTTATTTCCCTCTTGCACCAGATCCTGTGCCCACACTCTAACCAAAGGATGGACATGCACCTCAGCTCTCATTATTTCTATTTTAGCTCTGGCTGAAGCCTTTGAGAGGTCTTCAGGCCAACAAGGGTGATGTTAATAAGACTTCTATAGAGCAAGCGTCTGAACTTGTTATGCTGTTCAGACATAAAAACTTCCAAGATGTCACTTCATTGAGAAGTATGTCATCACATGCCCCAGCAATACAAAGCCTTCATAACCAAGGCCTGCCTCCTTGAACACAGCCCTCCTGGCGTAGCCATGACCTTGAATAAGGGCCACTTATGTGGATATGTCTGTTTCTTTCTAGACTTCTGGATTTCTAGAGCCTATAGCATGGTCTGGTACAGGACAGATCCTCAGATAATGGTGGGGAAGAATGGATCAGCAGATCCTGCCCTATGCACTACTTTCAAGGAGAAACGCATATTGTGCTTTTTCAGTGCACATGGAAACTATACAGCAAATTGGCTTGCCTCCCAAAGGCAGGTCATTTAGCTAATTTACTAATCTGAAATTCCTGGGAGCAAAAAATGTAGCTGGAACTATAAACCAGAGAGTAATCTCAGGCATTTTGATGTAGCTAAAAAGAATTTAAGGGCTGGAGAGATGGTTCAGTAAGTAAGAGCACTGACTGCTCTTCTAGAGGTCATGAGTTTGGTTCCCAGCAACCGTAAGGTGGCTCACAACCATCCATAACGAGATCTGGTGCACTCTTCTGGCCTGCAGGCAGACATGCAGGTAGAATACTGTATACATAAAAAAATAAATAAAATCTTTTTTAAAAAAAAGAATTTAAGCTGGGCGGTAGTGGTGTACACCTTTAACCCCACCACTTGGGAGGCAGAAAGAGGCAGGTGAATCTCAGTGAGTCTGAGGCTAGACTGGTCTACAGAGCAAGTGCCAGGACAGCCAGGACTGTTAAACAGAGAAATGCTGTCTTGGAAAAAAAAAACCAGAAGAATTTAAGATAGTTAAATTTAAATTTAGTTATATTCCAAGGGAAGAGATACTGCTTTAGTGATACATATTTTTTTTTTAATCCAAGTCAGACTTTGTTGTCATGCATGAGCTGTTACACCTCAGGAAAAATGAGCTTAGTTCTGGAAGAAGATGCCTATTGTTCTTGTGCATGTAATAACTTTCTTACGGAAATGGTTTCTCCTCCATTCCATGTGTTCTTGATGGGAAAATCAAATAAGGGAGCCCACCGAGCAGTTATGTGAGCCTAGCATGGGTAACTATTATAGCTATTATGGCCTGGAGATGACCATGTGACCTAAGATGAGCCAGTGATGGTCATTTCTAAACGTTCATACAGATGATTGGAGAGGAAAGCTGTTTCGTCTATGGTCAGCAGCGAGGATAAAAGTCTTGGGCTACTTGCTACTATCTGTGACCATGTCTCTCTTCAGAGCCATACAGCATCACGACTCATGTGAACACATTCTATCAGCAGTTAGAGACAGGAAAACACACTCTGACTCTTCACCCCTGAGGGCATTTCCTTCAGAGTTTTCCCAGCTACACTAGCAAAAAAAAAGTTCTTTTTCTTGCTTCTTATTTCAGTTTTTAAAAATAGTTATTTGCTCTAGGAAGAACGTGGATTTAGTGATCCTGTTAAGGACCTGTTAAGGCTCCCTTAGCTTCCACATACATAGTCACAACCTTCTTAGGCAGCATCTTGGAGAATGGGGGAGGGGAGGCAGTTAACAGATGAAATACTGTAAAAAAGTCAGAAAACATTCCAGTCAGTTTTTGGGGTCCCAGACCCATACTCTATGATGTCCTCTCTGGTGCTCATCCTGTCTCTGTGGTGTAGCCAGCTCTGTGGTGTGGCCTACAGGCTCCTGTAGAGCTATAATCTTGCAGCATCTTGAATCTCTTCTTTACTGTAGTCATCAGACTGAAAATTGCTTGATCTGCTCCCATGTTCTTTACGTTTGTGCTAGTTTTCTTGAGGGTGGAGACCATCGTTACCATGGCTTATTGCACAGTCCCCAGGTACCAGGCATAGCTACTGGCACTTTGTGGGTATCTGACAGAATTGAGAATCATGGGTCGGGTTGATTCTAGACTAGATTACAACGTCTTCTGTAGGAAATGAAGAATACTTTCTGAATCAGTAGCCAGAGCTTCACTAGGGGGCTTGGTAGAAATGTGGACTCTTAGGCCCTGCCTGCACTCACTCAATCAGAATCACATCTCAACGATAATCTGAAAAGCATGAGCTGTGGGCTTAGAAGGGCTCCTGTTGAAGTTTGGACCCTGCACCTAACCAGCTGTTCTCAGCATGTTTCCCAACAACTTTCTGCTTTAAGATTTCTATGAGCAGAACTAGAGGGACGGCTCAGCCATCAAAGTCTAAAGCTCACAACCGGAAAGATATCCATGAAGAGAGGACCAATTTCCTACCTCAGTTAGTACACAGAGCACATTTAATGCCACAGAAATTTGGACCCATATTACATTTAGTGGCCTGTCACCAGTTGACTGACATCATTATATTCTTCATAGTAAATTAATGGCATATCTCATGATCACGCCTAATTTTAGATTCGATAAAACACTGCAATAAAGCACTAATCTCCTAGAATTCTTGTGAGAATTAAATAAGATATGGAGGCAGCCACTAAGCATGTTTTAAACCCTCCCTGAACAACTGTTAACATCTGTAGCGGCATATTTTTTTGTCTGGTAGAAAAGATATGGCTTTATGTCCATTGCATATGTTCATGACATACTTTAGTGCCTCCTCTCTTCCTATGAAATCCCTCTTGATAACAGTCTGGGGAAGAAATGTGTTTCTCCTTGTTCCCCTCACTGTTTGTATAGTAGAAGAGAAGTGCTGTTCACAGAATAATTGGGACTTAGAAACTGGTTTATCTCGGCATCATTTAGACAAAACAGATGGAAAGAGAGAGAGACATTTAACTCTTGATGTATAAGATACGAAGCAAGAGTGCTTATCATTGTAGAACAGCCTGGATGCTTGAGCAATAGGATTCACCTCACTGGTTCTTTGTGGTGGGGAGACTGCAGGGTCATTGCATTTGCGCAGTGCTGGGCTGAGAATGGGATCTTGATTGTCTCTTGTCTATTTCGACAGTCTCTAGACTAGTGGGAAATTAAACTGGGTATTGCAGAAGGCATGGAATCCACAGCACAGTCTGTGGAAGCCCTTGTGTGAAGTGTGTTTGTGTGTGTGCCCGCGTGCATGCATGCCTGTGTGTGTGTGTGTGTGTGTGTGTGTGTGTGTGTATGTGTGCACACGAACAGACTACAATCAACCTTAGATGTCGTTCTATGGTTTTTGTCACCTTGATTTCTTGGGACAGGGTTTCTTGCTTGCTTGCAACTCATTGAGGAGACGAGGCTGATCAGCAAGACCCAGAGACCTCAGTGTCTCCACATCTCCACTGCTGGGATTATAAGTATCTGTTGTCATGCACAGAATTTTAAACAGATGCTGGGGAATTTGAACCATGTTCTTAGATGTACGTGCATAGCAAGCACTATTTCCCCAGGTAACTTCTTTGGATTTGACTTGCTCTTGAAGGCTCTGTCAATTGGAGAGACAAAAAATCACCACAAACACTGCTGGAAGAATTCACAATGTCAAGATTTGACCCCGAATGGGACTGTTCTGTTATTTTTGTATTCTTCCTATAGTCAAAAGCTATAGGTATCTTTGGCTTTCAACCACTGAATGGATACCGTCTAAGTACCTACCATTTTTGTGGTCTGCAAGGTAAAAGGAGACAAAAACATAGCCCTTGCATTTAGTCAGACCAGAGGTGAAGTAGTGCTTGAGAAAGTCACTTTCCCTCCTGAAACACAGCTTCCCCAGCTAAGATGGGACAATAGTGAAGCCATGTTTGTGAGTTTAAGGTAAAGATCCAGTTAGATCATTCATATAGAGTTCTCAGCATAGTGCTCAGACCAAGGTAGGGTATTGGCTCTCTGCCCATCCATCTCCTTACCGTACCTCTCGAGCTATTGATGTCCCTTCCTTCCTCCCTCCATTCATTTCTTCATCTCTCCCTCTCTTTTTTCATTCCCTCTCCTTTCTTCCTGTCTATGTCTGTCTTCTTTCTTCCTTCTTTTTTAATATTTATTAATTTATTATGTATACAATATTCTGTCTGTGTGTCTATCTGCAGGCCAGAAGAGGGCATCAGATCTCATTTCAGATGGTTGTGAGCCACCATGTGGTTGCTGGGAATTGAACTCAGGACCTTTGGAAGACCAGGCAATGCTCTTAACTGCTGAGCCATCTCTCCAGCCCTTCTTTCTTCCTTTTTTCTTTCCCTCCTTCCCACTTTCCTATCTCTGTATCTATCCCCTACCTAAAAGATCATCTTTACAAGTTTTGCAAACCCTTGGTACATTTAAAGGAAAAGATTTTATTTAAAAATTCAGTGGAATCTCTATGATGATCAGAAAATTATGCAATTATTTCATCAAGAGTGGAGGCAAAACGGCAATAGTGGTATTGAATTCCCTGGAGCTCACTTGATTTAGAACATGTGACAATTTAGTGGAAATGCATTTAAAATTATAGAGTTCTCCTGTAGGATCTCAGCTTTTCTTTCCTGGACTTTCACAATCTTTTGCATCCTCTATTATTCTTGTAATACTGTAACTAAGCTGGACATTTAATTTCTAATAATGTCCCAAGATAGAAAGCATAAAGTCCATCAGAAAGCCATGGACTGAATCTTGTAGATTCTCAGAACACGCTCTGGATAAACACACCAGGAAAACTTTGTATCCCAGTCCTAGCATCTTATCCCACCCCCACCCCAATTTGCATTGGTAACCCTCCATATCTCTATCTCTGTATAATCTACTTCATCTATCTATCTCTCTATCTATCTATCTATCTATCTACCTATTTATCTATCATCTATATATCTATCTATCAATCATCTCATCTATCCTCTATCTATCTATCTGTTATCTATCTATCTATCTATCTGCTATCTATCTATCTATCTATCTATCTATCTATCATCTATCTATCACCTATCTATCTATCTATCTATCATCTATCTATCACCTATCATCTATCTATCTATCTATCTATCTATCTATCTATCTATCTATCTATCTGTCTGTCTGTCTGTCTGTCTATCATCTATCTATCAATCTATCTATCATCTATATATCTATCATTGTTCTTTCTCTCTATTTCCTAGGGAAGCAGAGAGGTAAGGGAATGATACAGGAAATATGATGTGGGGTTCTCCTCTGTATGCTCTTGTATAATGTTGTAATTAATATAGTTTTTGTGTGGTTATTCAGGTCTGGGCGGCTGGAAAACAAAAGCTCACTTCCCGATTATAGAAGTATTGAGATTTAAAGGCCAGGAAAGAAGTTATCAAAATCTAATTTGCTTAGACGAGGGCTTGAATATCCCAAGTTCACATTAACCTTTGCCTTGACACTGAATTTTGAGTTCAGTTTTGCTCTCTTCCTGTTCTTCAGACCTTAATTTACATCACTGCCAATATGGGTTTTCTGGAATGGAGCTTTATTTTTACTTAAGGAACCTTCAATGGCTATCACTTATGTGTCTTGTATATAGTTTTGAGTCTTGAAACGTTTATTGCTAACCTTGTTTTTGGCACACATTGAAATGCTTTCTGAATTGTGCTGAGATGCGTTCAACTGTTATGCGGGATTAAATGAGAAATCTGTCAGCTCTTAAAGACACTGATTGATATCACACACTCATTAATATTCCATTTGAGAGCTCTCACCTAAAAAGGGCACAGGAGTCTTGAGAGAAAACAAGAGGAAACTTCCAAAGCCAGAGAACTTTCTCACAACAGACTCCTTCTTAGCCATTGACCAGCACACAGCACATACAAGTACAACAGGGACATCACTACTTCCCCTTGCCCAGTAAACATTCACCAAAGAACATGAACTTCTCCATAGGGCAAAAAACAGAAAAAAAAAAAAGAAAACAGAAAAATGAGACGGGGGAGATTCATTTGGTTCAGGGTCTTTAAAAGTACAAAACAAAACACCACACACACGGGAGACCAAGTCACTAGAGCCTAGAACCAAGGCTGAAGGAAGTTCTGGGCAAATCAGAACTCTGTTCCTTCAAACGTGCGCCTTTACGGAAATGCTGCTCTCCAAAGGCCAGCAGTGAAGGGGCATGAGATGCATGTAGACAGCACAAATTAACTCCTTAAGTGTCATTTGCAGCTCCACACCGCTCTCCGGGAGCACATACCTTAAGGAGCTACTAAACGAAACAAAAACACAAACTGAATGGAACTCAACAGTCCTGGAAATTGATAAGGCATAGACAATCGGTTCACCTGCATCCTTTTGATTCTCTATTTGAAAGAGAGAAGCACAATGAGGAGAGAAGAGAGAGAGAGAGACAAGAACACATATGCAAGATTAATGAGCAAGTGGACCAAAATGCCCCCCACTTATGCGTGATATATGATATCGGGACAGAAGAGGTGGCCCTTGGCTTCCCACTGCCCCGAAGTTTGGGGGCCAGCAAAAAAAGGCTCCTTCACAGATGTGGGAAAGGCTGCACAAATAGAAAATTAGTAAATTAATTTCAAGGTGAAATCAAGCTATGAAACATACACGAACCCTTCCAGTGACAATTAAGTCATATGTTCCAGCCAGAGTTTTGAGGGCAAGGGCAACTAAAACTCTCCTGAGAGAAGGAGGAAAACTTCCCGGTTTGAGAGAGGCTAGACAGGAAGCATAGAAGATCTGTCTTTCACAGAGCACGGAGCATCTTTCATGGTCTCATACCCTTCGCAGTTTGACATCTTAAACATGGATAAAGGAAGCGTGACTTTGCCTCAGATGTCCTTTACCTGACCCCCAGTGCATTGCTCCTCAGTTTAGCTGCTACCTTTGGATTGTGTACCAGTGACAAGCACTTTACGAATTAGGGTTACACACAAGCAAAGTAAAAATGCATTCAGGTGACAGACGGAATAACTGAAGGGAGAAAAAAAAAACTCACAGACAAATCTGAGTTTATCACAAACAAACGGCTTGAGTGTCTAACCTGTTTTAGGCTGATAAAAAGTGACTGGACTTCTCACACTGGGTTTCACAGACAGAACCAACAGACAAGCCAATGCTAAAAACTTGAAGCAAGGAGAGTGAGTTGGTTTGGATCTGGATTTCTTGAAGTAATGGAAACAGAAAGAGCGAAGACAGCGTGGTGAGGAGGTGGAAGGTACTCACGAATGGTTAAATCCATCACTTGGGAGGCCAAGCAGAAGACAGGATGCTCATACATCTCTCTCTTTTTCCCTATAAAAGAGGATTTGGGCATGCAAGAGGCTTAGGTCAGAGGTAAAGAGGTCAAAGGTCATAGGTTAGAGGAAAACGTTACATTAGCTCAAGGAGAAATAGCCACAGAGTATTTTGGGATAAACACAGGATAAAAGGAAAAGGAATTTTGAAATTTGGGAACTACTGGATTAACCATTCAGCATGCCGTGAGCCACGAGAGAGATTGTGACCATGATTTTGCACGTCTCTTTAGAGTCATTGGCAAGAATACAATGACCAATAACATCATGGGTCAAGGGAAACAGAATTCCATTGATTTAAGGCTCCAAGATACTAAGGATTTCAGACTTTAGTATCTAAGGCTCTTGAGGTATTTCTTCATAAACATAGTCTCCAGCAATATTACTACAGCTTCTTCCCAAAATTCTCAGATAGATAAGCTACTAACGCTCAATAGAGGCTCAAGTGTAAAACAAAAAACAAAGAAAAAAAAATGGAGGATTTCTTTTCTGAGGGTAGGACCTGAGCCTTGTTCAAAGCAAGCTGTCTGATAGTAATATCTTTGAAGCTGCAATATTCCAGCGTACAGTGGACTATGTTCATGGAAGAAAACCTGACACATGCAGCCAGAGAATGTGGGGTTGTCGGAATTAACAATCCCAGCATGCTTTGAAATTGGCGTCTCAGCCACTTTTGCAGAGGTCGTATCAAAAAGTGGCTGAGCCAATCACGGACAAGGAAGGAGAGAAGCAGAAGAGAGCAGGTAGTGTGGAATATGAGGTACTTCTCTGAAAAGAGAATTGGGATAAAAAGATTGGTTTCTTCAAAGACTCCCCAGACCTACGAGTCACAGTGCAAAAGGTAATTAACACAACCAGGAAGAACTGAGCACAGAAGGAGATCACAGACCAGCTGATCTACTTTGGAAATGAATGCATTTTTACTTACAGATCACAAAGTTTGTTTGTTTGTTTTTTTAAAAAATATTTATCTGAAAGAAGAGAGCAGATCTTACCAAAAGACTAATAACAACTGGACCAAGACCTATGAGGCAGCAGTTGTGGAAGCTGAGCATTTCATTTCCTGATCCTATCCCATCTCTGGATTTAGGATTCATAGTTGCGTGGTTGACTTTACCCAGTCCAACCAATCATTATGTCCTGGGCTGGGAATGCTGGAACAATTATTTGCTAATAAAGCCATTTAACCATTGATCTTCTTGTTCCTCTGCTTTTGCCACTCATTACCAAGTCAAGAGTCGTTAAACACCCTTCTAGTGCCCAATTCTTAAGTGTTTCTCCCTGGATGCATAACAATGAACTCATTACCACTGGGACACAATTTGCATTGTCACAAAGA
This sequence comes from Myodes glareolus, assembly GCF_982192425.1. Classification (NCBI taxonomy): domain Eukaryota; kingdom Metazoa; phylum Chordata; class Mammalia; order Rodentia; family Cricetidae; genus Myodes; species Myodes glareolus. The sequence goes on along the minus strand of NC_142030.1, from coordinate 50,261,975 downwards.
CAAAATCGGGAGAGGGAGGAAGACATGTAGTGTACAGAACACTGGGAATTTAACATGATTGCCAGCTAATTTTCTAAGGAAGCAGGACGTTGGCAGTAGATGTGATGGGGTGTGTGTGTGTGTGTGTGTGTGTGTGTGTGTGTGTGTGTGCACATGCGCACATGCACGTGCTGATCAGATGTTCCCCCAGTTGATGTCCCGAGGTGGACAATGTGCCCTTGCTTGCTTTCTTTAGGTGTCATGAGTTTTGTGTGTGAGAGATCAGATTCCAGAGTGTGGACACATTGAGTCTTGCACACAGAACTTCCACATGTATGCACTTACACCACTGGTCAGGTTGGGTATGCTTTTCAAATCACCCTATAGCAGCCAATGGGGGGGGGGTAACAATGAAAAGTGATTAATGCCTTTGAGAGTAACTGGGTCCCAAAGAACCATAGCTTCTTCTTGAGTTGAATTGTTTTAAAGTTCCTTTGAACTATGCAGTCATGAAGGACTGCTTCCCTACAACTTGAGACAGCAATATTAATATGCCTCCAACATCTCTGGTAACAAGAAAGAATGATGCCCAGAGTCAACATAGAGCCTCTGAGGATGATTCCATACAATCCTGTCACCAAATTTGAAAAGTTCCCCAAAGAGAAGAGACTTCCAAAGAATAAGCGAGAGTTAAGAAGAACCTGAATATTGAATTTTTCGAGGCTTGTTTTACTTTCAATACTCTTGGCAGTAATAGCATGTTGTTTACGCTTCCTACATTTAAAGAAGGTAACGATGCTACCCAACTCACGAGTGAACATTATCCTCATAGAAGATATTAAGGGCAATATAAACTGTCAGAAGGACTTTAGCAATTATGTAACACCCCACACTCCAGGTTGGTTCCCTCCTAAGCTGTCTCATGAGCCGATGTCCCACCTTGCATCTATGTATTTGGCCCCAGTCACGTTATTTTCCACGTTTCAAGTATGTTCAGCTAGCTTAACGTAGTCAGATGGACCGCTGTTCTCTGGTGTCCATCGAGAAAAGAGATTTTTCCCTGGGAGGCATACCAAAATTTAAATTCAAAACTAGTGGCGGGCAGAAGCCTTACCTTCAATTTTGGCATACTCGGACAGGCGTGAGTAGTTGACCAGGGCAGCCTGCTCGAGGCATTTGCGGATGACGGTTTTGACCTCTTCTTGTGGTACCGGAGTGACGATGTCTTTCATCAGAACCTTCATGCAGAAGGAAAGGGGACTATTAAGTTACAGGTCCATGTGTCACTCATTTCTGCTTTTGAAAGAGTTCAGGTGTAAAATCCTCAATGCCGGCTAATGTGAAAACCCCAGAACAGCTGCCGTGACAAAGCCGGTGGGGACATGAGGGAAGGGCCCAGAGTGACTCTTCATGATAACTTAGTTGGGAATCTGAAAATAAGACTTCTACAATTTGGGCAGCTTCCTCACTTTTATTCCTGGTATTTCAAGAACGGTCAAGAAACCCTTGGACAATTGCAGACTAGGTCATTCAACTGCAGGGCTTGCTTGGCAATTCCTCTCACGTCCGTTTGTTTATGCGGCTCACGTTCAGCCTTACCCGTTCCAAGAGCGAGAGGGTAGCTTTCAAAGCGCCTTCAGGCCGACCAAATGGAAAGCAATATCTAAAAAAAGAAAAAGCCATAATTCTTCAGGTTGCCCACACCGCTACACTTTAGGAGGAAGCATGCTGCAATTTGATTCCTATAGCAACTCGTGCTGAGGAACGGAAAACTGATCTCTGTTTTGTCACACTGTTATGCTAATCCCAGTTCACACCATATATGGGTCTATATAATCTGTCTATATGTCCATGTGTGAATAATGGCTGAGGAGGAGTCTGCAAATGTCTGCACCGGAGCAGAGGAGTGAGAGCGGCGGCTCAGAGCTCTGTCTGGGTTTCCACTGTGAAGGAAAACACTAGTTAGCAAAAACACATGACCTCGTGTGTTATTACAGGGTGCAGCAATGAAAAGCCAGGAGCCCAAACCAGCTGGAATCCAAACACACTTCTTTTAGAGTCCTAAAGGGTTGAAGCCTGAAGCAGTGTGAATCTGGGATAAATTCCTGACTCCGGCTAACTTGCTTGGGATGTTTTTTTTTTTCACTGTTGTTGGATCTCTGCTTTATTGTTGATGCATTTTCCTTACAGTGGATGGTCAGTTAAAGCCCCTTCATTCAAGTCTTAGTCCATAAAAAGGAGCAGTCTGCTGACAGAGAAGCGTGTCAATTACTGCAACAGGTGCCACCAATGGCTTCTGGCAGTCAAGAGTCCTTCAAAACACTGCTCAAAAGTATAGAGAACAGGATGGGTTGCTTATATTCAGACTACAGTGGGTGGCCAGACACATGTTCCTCCTGGCCGTATTTTCCCCATTGCTTAAGTGAAGATTATACCTACCTTACACAGTTGTTTACAGGTGAAAACAAAAGGTAGTACCTTTTTAACCCTGTAACTGGCATATGGAAACTAGGAGAAGCACAATTACTGTCTTGAAGTTCCTGCCTCAGAGTCTACATGCGGAGCCAACATTACTGTATTAAAAATGCCCCATATGCTCTATAGAAGAGGACTGCATAGTGCCAAGGTCAAGGTCATAATCCTGCTGCTGGATATCTGGTCTCAGACCCCAGCCCCCAACCAGGCTGACCCATGCTTCCTTCTTACTATGCACAGGTAGCAGGAGTGGGGGAAAATAGTTATGAACACCATTAAATTTAACCCATTCACTATGGCCCAAATTGTAGAAGTTTTAAAAACTTCTTTACCTAGGGACCTTGAAGAATCTTCAACTTTTTATATGACATTACCAGTCACATCCCACAAGGAAATCTTTGCTCTTTAAGCAACAGAAATGCACTAAAGAATTTGAACTTTTGGCCCAGGGGTCTACTTCAGTCGGTAGAACGCTTGCCCTAGCATTCATGAAGTGCTAGGCTTCATTCCCAGCACGGCACAAAACTTGGTATCTGTTGGCACACACCTTTAATCCCAGCATTCAAGTGATGAAGGCAGAAGAATTAGGAGTTTAAGATAACCCTTGGCTATAGAGGGAATTTGAGGTCAGCCTGGACCATCTGAGACTCCACCTCAAAATAAATACCATACAAAGAAAGAAAGCAAAGTCAGGAAGCTACTGAGGGCCATACGGGATTGGTTGGCCTATTTTCTTTCGCTATTTCGCTTTAACGATCTTATGTATCTCTGATAGACATAAAACTGCTGTTGGTTTGTTTTTTAACTGAAATAAAGATTCTTTGGGCATTTTCGTTCTTACCTCCCACAGGCCCCCAAAGCACAGATCCTCACCTAAAATGTGTAATCTGATTCTCCAGCAGAACTCGGAGCCTCTCTTTGATTTCTTCGAAGCGCTCTTTCTCTTCAACCGTCACAGTTCCGATTCCGTCAGGCCTGAAAGAAGACACGCTATGTGACGGCCACCTCACATAGCTGACACCAGCAGCTCAAATTCCGACCAGGAGGAAACTGTCTGCTCAAGAAGCAGCAAGCGCAGTGACGGATCCGACCATAGAAACAGGCTGCACGGGCTTCTCAAGCAGAAGATGGTTCAGGGTTCTCATTCAGAGGGAGCTGAGAGAACTCTCTCTCTCCTTGGTATGAAATAGTGAAACGGCTCACAGGTTAAGCCCAGCTGGCCAGCTGGTTCTGTCTGGTCGTAGACTTAAAAGATCTAAAGAAGCTAACACGACTGTGTGTGTGTGTGTGTGTGTGTGTGTGTGAGAGAGAGAGAGAGAGAGAGAGAGAGACTGTGTGCATGCCCATTCATGTTTGTGAAGGGCAGAAGTCAACACCAGGTACCATTCTCAATTGCTTTCCACCTTAATTTTTTAGACAGGGTGCCTCACGGAAGTTTAATGATGTAGTAGGCCCGTCAACCTGCCTCCTCTGCCTCTGCCTCCCCAGTGCCAGGAGTGCAGGTGCCCAGTGCTGCACTTGGACGGAACTGGGGTCCTCATTCCAGGGCAGCAAGCCCTTTACTGACTGAGTCATCTCTCCAGCCCCTCCAGTCTTCTTAAAATTAGGAAAATTTTACAAAGCAGTTTAGATTTCTGGTCTCTCCTGAAAGTTCCAACAACTGCCATTAACTGACAATTGCCAACCAACACCTTTTTCCTCAGCCGGATGGATGTTTACCTGGCAGGATCTCTAGCTTACGTTACCTGTCTCAAAGGCGTCGGGGTTTGCGGCTCTCCAATTATTTATGAAAATTCCTACAAAAATCACGTGCCATGTTTTGCTTCTTATTAAATTACTCAGTTGATAATTACTTTTCAAAATTACGTTAGTATTAACTAACAACCCAGACGTTGTCCAATTATAGTGAGCTATTGTGATAAAGAGCAAGACCCTGGAAAACCTAGTGATTGCAGTGGAATCATCATGCTTTCAGTTCCTGGTCACCCTGAGTACACACACACACACACACACACACACACACACACACACACACACACTTCTCTAGACCATTTGCATTGGAAATATCTGACCCATTCATTCAAAGCCTTTAGTCTCCCAGATCTAGTGACTTGTGATAATGGGCTACGCCAGTTTGCAGCTTGCTGTGTCATCCGGAAGTCTATAGGAACATTTCTCAGTCTGCACAACCCAGTTATCGAGACCAAACAAATGGTCGTGCTCACGAGCCTTCTCAGGGTCCCAACAGATGGGAAGAAAGTCTTCTATAGTCTACCAAGTTGACTACATAAAGTTAGCACCCAACTTCTGCTTTTAAACAATCACCTTCCCTTCCTTTTAAATAATACAAGTACTTTATTTGAAAAATCTAAAAAAGATCCTCTACCTCAATTTGTAAAAAGAAGAAAAAAAGTCACCCCAAAGAGTAAAATATTATTCTCCTTTTTTTGTAGTCCTCCCTAATCACAGGAAGTAAAAAAGCAAAATGATCACCACCAAGGAGATGTGAGTTCTAAGTGTGTGCTCGCATTTTTCAAGTCTATTGAACAAAAGTCGAAGATCAAGTCACAAAGTTTATTTAATTTTTTATATTTATAAGTATCCCTAATTTCCATTGTCCTTAAATCCCAGGATAAACTCACTGGCCACCACAAAATGCCTGTCAGGTTGTCTTTGATAATGTCTCGCTATTTCCATTACAAGTTTGAATTTCATTCAGTTCTGGCTGTTATACCAAAACCAGTTTGCTAATGTACTAAACACATGCAATTGGCATGTACACCCCCATATTTGACTGGAGGAAGAAGGAAGCCATTCAAACAATTTCACGTTTAGCAGGAAATTAACACAGAGAAAAACCGGTGCTATTAGACATAACTGACAATGAACATAGAGGCTTGGACATCACAACCAGCAACAGGGATGTCCCCAGAGATATTTGTCACCGTTATTGATTTATTTACTTTTCTGTTTGTTTGTTTTTTGGTGGTAATGAGGACTGACCAGGGCCTTATGAATGTCCGGCAAACATTCTATTACTGACATCTCCAGCTGCATGTTCTGAATTCCAAGATGAACTTGTCTGTGGATCAAGACATTCATTCCTGGGCCAAGAAGCCTTGTTGAACTCAGCATTTTGGTTTGAACCCAAGACGATAAAACAAAACAAAACAAAAACCAACAAAATAAAACAAAACAAAAAAACCTGAACGGTGAGATGTGTTTCACCTTCTTAGCTAATTCTCACAAGCGTAAACTGTGCTTTGAATCTTGCCTTTCGCTCTGGGGATGTGCGTTAAGGTAATCAGAGGACTCTGCCTTCCCGATTCCTCCCTGCTAGAGCTGGGAACACTGTTGACAGCAGGATGGAAACCAAGTAAATGTGTATTGATGTAGTCACAAAATAAATGAGCCTCATTAAGTCTGCCAAGCTCTCCTTCAGACTTCACCTGCAGAATCAGGGCATAAGATCCTGTATGGTCTCAACAGCAAATGGAAATTTTTTTTTTGAAACCCAAAAGAGTTTTATTGTAGTATGTGGCAAATCCCTAAGAAACTACTTTCTTCACAGTGCTCTGTTCCTTTCATCGTGTGCACATCCTCAGTAACCATCAGGTCTGTTCTCAGCTCTGGGCCCTGCAGAAACACCATGTTGGAGGTATAGCATCTGTTCTGCCCTCCACAGGTCAGAAGTTGTTGATCTTCTGTAATAGGGCTTGGCGCCGCTCCTCGGGGCTAATGTTCTTCACTATAGACTTTAGGACTTTCTGGAGCAAGAAGCTGACAGAAGGGTTAGTCTTGCTTAGGGTTTCATAGCAGGTGAGGATTTCCAAAGCCAGCATGTACAGGGGCTCACAGACCTCCTGGGGGAGCATGGCCATGATTTGCAGAACATGACAGAACATCTGGGTATACACAAACAGGGTTTCCTGAGTCAGGTCCCCCTTTTGTCCCTGGGCCCAGGGGCCCTCCAACTGCATCAGCCTGATTGCATTCCAGGATACTGGTCAGACTGCTACAGAGGAGTCTGACCACACGGCTCCAACCGTCCATAGGAAGCCAGTTACAACAGCTCTGGCTGCAGAGAAACTGGAAAGCTCTCAAGGAGAGAAGAGAGAGTTGGAGCTCTTGGGCAAAGGGCCTCAGGTTGAGCAGGGGAACAAACTGAATATACTCCAGGCTATAAGGGACATGAAGGAGCTGTTTCTCCAGCAGCTTCCTTGTCAGCTGCTGAAGGTACTGCCGTTCCTGGGGACTACACCAAGGCATGACTTGTACCAGGGCCACCAGAAAGCCCTTGCTTAATAATCTGACCTCGCCAGATCTGTATTATTACGGTGGTGGTGACAGGGGCGATGTCTGACAGACTTGGTGAAAGATCCAGTAGGGATCGGTTTGTTAAAGACCAGAAAGCTTAACAGTAGTAGTAGTTACGAAGTCACTTTAGTGTGACCTGAGATAATTATTTTCTAAAATTCTGTGAATCATCATTTTCTTTTCCGCCGAGTTCCGTAATTCACCGGTAATGGTTCACAGGTGGAGTGCTCAGAAAACAACCTGTGCCAAAGATTTTGAGGGAGTGCTGTTTTCCTTTATAAAGTATTTTTGTTTTTAAATGTGTGTGTGTGTGTGTGTGTGTGTGTGTGTGAGAGAGAGAGAGAGAGAGAGAGAGAGAGAGAGAGAGAGAGAGAGAGAACAGAAAGGCAGGGAAATAGAGAGGGAACAGGCATGCATGCGCTATGGTGTATGTGTGAAGAATTTTAAAGACTCAGTTCTGTCCTTCACTGCGGGTTCCTGGGATTGAACTTAAGTTGTCAGGAATGCAAGGTGAGCACTCTGATCCCTTAAGCCATATTGCTGGCCTAGGAGCTGTGTTTTCTCCAAAAGTTATATATACTTTCGCAGGGTTATGGTTCTCAACCTTGACCATGTCTTAGCATCAGCTGGAGGCCTTGTGGCAACTCGAGCAGCCTGGCTCTACCAGTTCTTGAATCGGTAGGCTTTGGAGGGGGCCTGAGAATCTGCATTTCTAATGGGTTTTGTGGTGTCACTGCTCTGGGAATCATGCTAAGAACCACTGATACACAGACATGCACACACGTTTATACACACACACACACACACACACACACACATACACAGTAACCAAGACAAAAAGGAACTCTCAATGGAGGCTCTTTCAGGGTCTGGAAGGATGTCTTTGCTTTGGTGCACAGCTTTTTGTATGTGGATGATGGATGCTAGCTGAGTGTCATCCTTAGCGTTATTTGTCCTTTGAGACAGAGTCTCTCGCTGAACCTGGGACTTGTCAGTTTAGCTGGACTGGCTGACCAATCAGCAAGCCCCAGGGAATCTTTCTGTCTCCACTTTCCCAGTGCTGGTCAGCTTTGCTTTCCCAGCCTGCTTCATTGCCTGAGCCACTTCATCAGCTCGATAGGCTGCCTTTTATTCAGGTTCTTAACTCCCCTAAGACTGAGATGGACTTGAAACCAGAGACTGTGTTAGCAGAACACTGCCCCTTTCTGAGCCGATCTTCCCCTCCAAAAGAGGCATGTGCAGTTTCTACTGCGTCAGGAAAACAATGGCAATTGCAAAGCAAAACGCAACAGCAGTGCGGAACTACTGTCTCACCGACAACAGTCTTTTACACTTTCCCCCACCCTCCCGGAAACAAGGGAAATGCTCTTTAATTTTCAATATTCAATGGTTAATGAATCATAAAGGAGAAAAGGCAAGATTTTAAGCTTTTCACTCAAAAGTCCTAATCTGGGATATGACTTCATTCAGAATGGAAGGACAGGAACCTGGATGCCCCTCTTTCTCACGCATGACTGTACAACCCCTTCCTCACTAGCTTCTGACTCCTTAGGTCCCTGCTGCCTCGGCATGGACACGGGGAAAGGAAAAACAGTGGACCTATTACCCCATTATTAATGCCTTCTATTAATGTTTTGATGGCGGCTCCTACGTTGCTCAGACTCTGCACGTCTCAGCCGCCGGATCCCCTGATCTTTCAGCAGGAAGTGAGCAAGGCAAGAGGAGAAGCAGGTGGGATGCACTGATCTTAGAAGCTGGGTCTTGACCACCCTGTTTTCATAGGCTAGGAGCTCTTGATGCCTGACTCTACCTACGCTCTGACAGCTGTGAGCCAATCATTCTGCAACCGAGGCTGAGCCAGTTGTTGTTTTGAAAGCTTGCAGGTCATTCAGATGCAGAAGCAGAGCTCTGATTGGATCCCATTCTTCCCTAGCTCCTCAATTCCATTCCCCTTTCTTTTCTTCACTCACAATGTAAGTTTGCAAAGGACACCTCCTTCCCTGTGTCTCTGGCTTAAAGAGAAGCTTGGAAGCCTCTAAATGATGCTTCAGGGACACACACACACACACATATGTGCACTTGTGTGCAAACACAGGTACACACCAAGATAAACTGCCCCTGGTCTCTGGTTCCACCTAACTGCACACAGGCTAACCTCACTTCTTGTATCTCATGATCCTGGAGACTTGAGACAATATGCAGGCCAAGCGTAGTCCTCTTTGGAGCTTTGCAGAAGACTGGAAACTCTTCCACCTGCAGGCCATCGCTGGAGTCAGAAGTGAGTCTCTGCGGCCATGGCAGACTATATTGCATCTGACACAGCCGGCGTCTCTGGAATCTACCTTTCAAGTTTTCGGCAAACCATTTTCTCGCTGTCCTTCACAAAGCTGACATTCTCGGCAGCGCGATAGGAAAGATGTCATGTCGGCTGCTCTTCAACTTCTTGTCACCGTGGTTAGTGCCAGTTCTGTCATCTTCGCTTTCCTCACAGCCCCCCATCTTGAGCCATGTCACAAATAATAATGCATCCGGAACTGCATCTTCCTCCTTTTCCAACTTTGCTTTCTATCGACTCAAACCCACCAAGCCCAGCAGTCATCCGTTATGTAAACGGAAGTTGCCAGTTATGTAAACTGTTTTCCCCTTACCAAGCTAAAGATGATTCATTAATGCATGTTGGAGAATTAATTCAATATTATTATGTTCTGGGCTTGTAATACAAACATCTTGGTACTTGAAATTCCCCAGGCGTTCCAGTCAAGCCCCTGTTTTCTGTCAGGAACCGACAGACCTCTGCCAGGCAGTGAAACTGTCACCACAGCCCAGGTAGGCACCAGATTTCTAGCATTCAATTATCCTCCAGGCACGGTGCTACACACCACACTAAAATCTGGGTTGCAAAACACTTCCAAAGGTAAGACGCCTTTTCAAGAAAAGTCGGCATGAAAAATCAATTCAAAGTGTACGGCGACCGATGTCTTCCGATAGTGCATCCACTTGGTGATTAAGTACCAAATCCAGGTGTAAAAGGAAACATATGAATTCACCAGAAGAGGAAGGAGCGTCTGGTCCACAGCTCTGCCTGCAGCCAGCTTTCAGCCTCCCATCAGTACCAACAAGGGGTAAAACTCCAGCTGAAGAGGAATAGACTTCCATCTCCAAATGCAAATGTCCACATATGCTGGTGCAGGCGCTGTAAACACGATATATTCTCTCTCTCCAAATGGATGCATGCCTGCAGACCGCATTATGGATCCTTGAAAATGTCCTTAAACAAGCATGATAGCTTCATGTTGCTTGCTACTAAATTGTTCCAGCCTAGAGCCACGAGCACTTAAAGGGCCAGAGCAGGACAAAGTGTGTTAGGCATTCTTTGCCACGTTTCCTCCATAGGACAGTTATTCCAGATACATGGAAAAATCTTTGACTTAAAATATATAGTTATAATATCTGACAGCTCTTCATCCTTACAGGTTTCTGAGGGCTATCCTTGAATTTTATTTGAGTGAGTGGAATATTTTCTTTGATTCTTCTGGGTAGCTAATAGATACAAATTCAGAACAGCACCAAAAGCAACAGCCTCTCGGAGGAGATACCCCGTCTCCCTGCTTGTTCCTCTAATGGTGTCTATAATCCTACGTTAATTATAATTTACAATTAGGACTTTCCTATCCCATAGCCACTGCTTCATTATGAAAGCTAGCCTTACCCCTTCCCTGTCCCTTTCCTTCCAGCTCATGTTCTTTTTTAATTATGCCCTGATGCCCTGGGGCTCAGAGACGCTGCTAAAACAAATATATCAAAGTTTTTGTGTATAGGACAGGAAGAAAAACAAACAGTTCCTACACCATTGCAAGTAGCCATTGTAGTCTCTTGGGGTGGCTAATAGGAATTTCACAAAAGAGACTTGGGGAGAGCAAGTATTCCAAGGAGGCCTTTCTGACTGCTTTGTAGTTTATCTGAATCAGAAGTCATGACTCAACAATATAAAGGTTTCGCTCTACCTATTATACAAGCAGGGTGCTGGTTGAGACACTACCCCTGCTCAACAGTAGCCAGAAATATACATGCTATCAGAATGTGGGTATTAATAATAAAAGTGGCTTGGGTTTGATCTGGGTGCTGATGAATGAAGAAACCAAAGATGACTGAAGAACTTACAAAATAGAGCAAAGCATGTATTTCCCCAAGAAAGGGACAAGCCTCCCACATCAGAACTTCATAACTTCTTCTCTCGGAGGAAGAAGAGAAGAAATGTGTTCCATCAATGTGAGACGAACATTGAGGAGCTATGGGTTTGACATTGGAGACCCTAAGTCAGACTTCAAAGTGCTCACAGCAGTAATATGGGTGGCTGTTTGATATCACATCCACGTTCAAAGGGTGCGTCCTCTGTAAGCATGTACTTAGGTACATGATATATGTACAGATGATTCCAGTGAACCGAGGATGAGGACACACATGGAACTTGAGGTAAGAGCTATCAATGGCATGGGTTTCACAAGACTTCATGCTCTTCATATGGGAGCAAGCTTCCTTCATGAAGACGGTTAAAACGTTTCAACGAGGGTGGCAAGTCCACAGAGAATTTTTCCTTAGCCATGTGGGATGCTTGCTTTTCTTTGAAACTTGCCTGTAATTTGCCCTCTCCCTCTGACGATTACTACCTGTTAGGTAAAGCTGGCAGTTTAGGATTCAGGGATGCTTCATTCATGCACAAGGGCAACACCTATCCAGACCTAGAGTAAACCAGAGACATGTTCGTGTTCATAAACGGACCACCAAGTCTGTATGTATCACGAGATCAAGAATATAGATCACTGTTAGAGCCCCACCCATACCTGTACGTTATGTAAAGCACTGTGTTCAGAGCTCTGTAAGGCAGATCTAAACCTATTTATGTAGATTTTGGAGAAAAGAGTTAAAATGTACCAAACACAATGGTGTGCATATGCGAATAGATAGAAATAGAATTGAAAGAAAAATTACATGTAACTCAATATGAGGCAAATAGTCACCGAAAAACAATAAATTAAAAGAAAAGGAAACCACCACCACATGACATGGAGTGAGGCAAGGACACCATAATTAAGCCAACTGTATAGTCAGTGGGAGAGAAGATGGAGACCTCAGCTATAGCGGTGACATTGAAGAGAGACAGAGATGGAAATATTTGAGAGCATTGATTGGGTCAGGAATCGCGATTTGTGACATGCTCTGAGAGAAGGGAAGTTCATGCAATGGCTGATCAGGCTGATCAGCTTCTGTCTCGAGCAAGTTGGGGGCTGATTTAGGACGAATGGAGAGGGAGTTCCAATCCGAACCCCCAGGATGCACATGGCTCTGTCGATCAACAGAACCTTGACTTTGAACACATCCCCGCCGAAGATCTTTGGATGCGTTTTCAGAGATGGCTTCGGATTCCTGCCCTCTTACATCTGCCTGCAGGCTCATTAATCTATGCAGCGAGCTGTGGATTGAGGCGGTTGGCATTATGGATTTGTTAATTGCTGATACAATGTACTTTCTATGCAGGCCATATGTGAAAAGCAGCAGTGGCATTCAAGAAATGTTAAATAATAATGTAAATGAGAAAAATTTCCAATCTCAATCATAAAGGGATCCAAGGAACATTGACGCAACTTGCAATCATCGGAGCTGTTTGATTGCCTTGTCACTGTGGGACAGTGACCAAAGTGACGCTAATCTAAATGTCATCTAGAAAGAATACTAAAAATATTATGGTGAAAATTAAGTACTGCAACCTTAGGAGCTGATTTAAAAACGAGAAGATATAGCAATTTGCATCTGTGGATTTTATGATCGCCAAATGCAACCGGCTGAACACTCACATTTTCCTTTCGTTCTCTCACTTGTTGAGAAAATGGGTTTAGTTCTAAAGAGTTGGCCCAAACTTGTAGCCAGCCATTCAATCAGGCTAAAACTTTCACATGTACCAGAAGCACATGAGCTGTTTGATTCATCATATTCAATTGTTTCATTATTTCACATTTAAATGTTCAGGTAGGAATTCCACAGAAGATTTTTGACTGCAAATCGGGTTCATTCCCCTGCCGCAAACTGTTCAAATGCACAGGAATCAAACAACCAAGACCTTGCTTAGATAGGACCTGAAATCAGAATAATGTGCAAATATCTGGCTCCATGCAAGAACTGCTGAGTTATTTGAAGGTAGGACCCTGTACTCGTCCTTTGGCAGATTCTTTCTTGCAGCCCGTGTGTATCCCAGAGTATGAAAACCACTGCTTCTATGGGACAACACAAATTGTACTCAGGCACAGGGTCTATGTGAAAAAAATAATAACAAATCCAAGGAAAAAGTAACCATTTTATCCCATCATTTGGAAATATGATTTAAAACAAGACTCCTTGACCGCAATGTTACTGTCCTTTGAAGGTATGCCTGCCTGGGCATTGCTGGGTATTTAATAATAATTTTATGTCAGTCAAAAATATGTCCAGGCCTCACCAAAAATCTTCCATAGGGAAAATTCACCGTGCTTAATCCTGTCAGGCACACAGGGAAGACCCCACTGGGTTCCTTCTATGCTAGTAAACAGGCTTCAGTTCAGACACTTTCAGCGGGGACTACTGGTTCTCTGCTCTATGTGGATGAGGAGAGGGTCCAAAAGCAGAACTCTGGACAGCTGCCATGGGGGCTTCAGAGACCCTGCAAAGACCTCCTCAGAGACGCTCCCAGCGTGGTGATATGATAAGTCGCTGGTTTCCTGCAGGTGGGCGTGGACACCAGAGCAAAACACAAACAAGGAACTCTGCCTTACCTCTACCCTTATTTAACGCCAGGAGGGAGATGAGTGACCAAGGGGTTCTTGGTTTTCTTTGAGGGTCCCTATTCACTAAGCATATTATGATGGGCAGTTTGCTGCATTCTCTAGAACGAAAATGTTTCCATGCCAATCGGCTCTTCCTGTAAGTTAACTGCATACCAGGGCTTAGAAATGGTAGTGGATAAATGAATGTTGATGCATACAGGACCCTTGTCTGCTACTTTATGTAACTTGGACAAGCCTGAATAGAATTCCAGGCAAGGAAATATAGAAAGAAGTACATAAGACGATATCAGAAACACTGAGTAAATGTGATCTTTAAGGTACCATTTTTTTCCAATTAAAGCATTGCGGAAGGTCAAGAAACAGGATAAACTGAACAAAAGTTTAGGACTTCATGCTTTGAAGATGATCTCACTGTTTAAGTGGCTCTATTGAGAACCATTGATTTGGTGATTACCATAACTCTCTATTTCAGATGGGTTTCTTTTTAACAGGTTGTGGATATTAGGAGGATTTATTTAAGAAAATAGATCCATGATAAATGTATAGGCCTATTTGATGTTAACCCATCTTATTTGCACCTTGAACATAGTTTTCCAATTACAAAGCATAGCTTGTTTATTCTGAACGACTTGTAAGGCATCAGACCACCAACAGGAGAGGATGACCAGAAGAAAAACAAACCAACAAAAAGAAAGTAATCTGACTCATGGTTCTATTTGTGAATTGGTAGGTTAGTTTTTCAAATGCAAAGATATTCTAAAAATCATCAAACACGTGACTCAAATTACCAATAGACCAGATTTTGTCCATTTCTAAGATCTTTTATGAAAAACTGCACCTTTGAAAGTCTTTAAAGGGTAGGGTTAAGACATGCATAGAGCCAACCGTTAGCAAAGGTGTTCATGGTGGTGAGGCTGCAGGCCCAGGGAGAGGACAAAGGGGCTGAAAACACAAGCCAGTACACACATGGCTTCTTACCTTTTTTGTTCTTGACTTGGGTGGATTTTGGACTCTTTTCTCTTTTTTGATTCTCTTCGTGGCTCTCTTTTAGCCTCCGGTTCAGGAGAAGGTGGAGTTTTGCCCCCTTGAAAGTCTGGGTTTGGTAGTCGGCCACTAAGACACACATGCATTTGTTGACTTTTGCAAGGGAGCAGTTGTATAAGGCATGCATAGAGGGGTGGCCAGTCATAGAAGAAGCAAGAGTACACACACACGCACGTACACACACACATGCAAACAAAAAGAAAGAAAAAAAAAGATGCATCAAAAAGCAATGGCAAATGCATTCAAACTAAAATAATAAGCAAAAGAGATGCAAAACGCATAAGGAAAATCAGGACTGAAAAGAAAATAAGAAATCCAAAACTGTTCCCACGACAAGATGTATAAACCTAACTGTGAATCAAGTGGCAGTCTTACAATATGAAACCCAGACAATGTGTATCATAATTCATGATGATGTTTACCAGGGAGTTTACAAAAACATTTCATTATTTTATAACACTTTCTTCTTCAGTAACATATGTAGAATACAGTGTGACAACCCAGAGAATATAATGCAACTTCTTTCTCTCTCTCCCTCCATAAAGAATTCAATCCAAGAGGCTGTAACAGATAGTCATCAAAGTGTACATATTTGTAAATATCAGAATCATGCATGCTCCTACCCAGGTATCAGAGTCTTCATGAATATCCTTTATGCAAATCAAAGGTGTCTTGGGCTATGGAGCTATAACAATAGGAGCTGAAGATAATCTTGCTGTCTGTTAAAATATTCAAGGCTACAATGTTATTGTTATCCAGATCTAAATGATAGAGTTGCATTTCATAAAAGTCTGTCGGTACTGGAGACAGGAAAAGCACAGAACAAATCCCACAGACATTTCAGGGCTGTGTGGCTTGCAAAGATGAGGAAGGCTGACACAACCCTGGCTTCAAAGCCAGGTAGCCTGGGCTGGATTCTTCCCCGTATGGATTTCCCCAGAGTGACAACTTGCTCCTCCGAGGCTTGTTTTCCAAAGCCACCCAGCTGTCTTCTGCTGCCTCCCCTGGCTGTCGGCGGGGATGCTTTGGAATATTGTAGACTTGTCTTTATACTAGCGTGTGGCTACATACATTGAGATGGTAAGCTGGCTGTGGCAGTGTGGAAATTTATTCCATGCCTCTAGAGCCAAATGGCAATGTTCTTAAATTATTTGCTTCTTTGCATTATTCAGAACATGGATTCCTCCCCTCATCCAGGAGCTCTCCAGTCTAAAGAAATAGAATGCTTAGCACAGATTCAGGAGACTTGACATTCTGGTCTTGTCTATGAAACCTACAAAATGAGGGGGTTGGCTAGATTGTGATCGCCAAAGTTCTTCCCGCCTCTGAGGAGATATTCTAAGTGTTCCTGGCATGTTGGCTTCCAGCTTCACCTATCTTCCTTCAGCTCTAGCAATTCGCTTGGCTTCCTTCTTTGCAGGACAGTAGTACATGCTGTTCCTTTTGCCTGGATCCACTCAACTCCTACACATGCTTCAGTTCCCGGCTCTAGCATCATTTCCTCGGGGAGGTCCCCGCTGACATTCTGCCGCTCCATCTGAGTCATGATCCTCATTGAATTCTACCCAGAATTTAATTCCTTCTCTTAACGTATCTCCTATTATCTGGTGTCTAGGTCTTATTTATTTTTATTATGTATACAAGGGGCAAACCAGAGCCTGACACTGGGTAAGCACCAAATGCTCCTGAAATGAACGAGAGTACCAACAAGGACAAAGGAGTGATCTGTTTCTTGCCAAGTTCCAGGCATTTTGCTCGGTTCTTCATGTTCACAAGTGTCCCCTCAACCCCATGACAATACCGTCATTCCCATTCTATAGATCACAAAGTTGTAGTTTGGGGGATTTAATTATCAACCAGGGTCACCAGTAGAAAGAAATAAAATAATAAACAAACAAACAACCAGCAGTGATTAGTACCCAGACTGAGTTACTTTAGGGGCTCCCCTAGAAGTTATTTCTTCACAGTTGTTTAAGGAAAGGAAACTAAATTAGCACTCCCCCCTCTTTCTCCTCTCTCTCTCTCTCTCTCTCTCTCTCTCTCTCTCTCTCTCTCTCTCTCTTTCTCAGCATGTATCATTGGGTAAATAAGGAGAGATAGTCAGTTAGGGTTGATAGTTAAAGTCACAAACCCCTGAAAGTTTCTTATTAATGTGTTAGGAATACCTCCAGACTCACACTTACCTGTTACCGTGGACATGGGATGCACAGAAGGCAAAGCTGTAGTGGAGAAGTGTGGGGTCAATCATGGCGCCATTTTCTGCCCGTTCCAGCAAGTCTCTCAGGTAGCAGAGATGCCGATGACATCCTCGGACTCCATTTCGAGCGCAATACTCATCTAATACAAACACCTGGCCAGGACTGAACCAGCCCTGGAGGGGAATAAAGGAAAAGCTTTCTTTTAAATGCAAGTTGCTTTCTGGGGAGCTGCTAGTATCAGGAGTGGCTGGAGGAAGAGACTGAAAGACGGCCAGCGTTAACTCTTCTGATGGCATGCCAGCTGCTGGGCCAGTACACTGACAATGCTCTGTTTATCCCTCCCAGCAGACTGTCCTGGAAGATGCTGTCATCCCTACTTCCCAGGTGGGTAAGTTAACTGAGTTCAGGGACGACATGGGATTTCCATGTAATTGCTATTGCTGTATAAGCAAAACAGCATGCTTCCAGAAAAAGAGAATGACCAGGGCTCCAACACTGGGGGGAAGCTGAGGCAGAGTCTGACAAGGGAAAGTTGTGATATAAATGCCTTGGTATTGACAGAAACTTTCAGCTAAGCCTTTTAGTAAGCCAGTGAGGTGGATGGGACAGGCGCATCTTGTTTTTCTCCACCACGAGGGAAGCTGGATCAGGAAGCTGCAGTACACACTGGACTCAGCCCAGCTCTGGCTACTCCAGGCCCTCTGTTCCCTATCCTCAGGCATCAAAGAAATCGTAAGCTGCTTTACATAAAGACTAAACTTCGTAAATCTCTACACCTTAGAAAAATTTCTCAGCACATTTTAAGATGAAGGCAATAACAGCACCTCAAAGACTGAGAGTAAGTTTTCCAAGAACGGATCTGATTTGATCGAACGAAGAAAGGAATTTCTCACAACTGGGTTTACGGCTCTGTCCCCACCCCTGTAATTATTTGTTTCCTTTTATTTATTTGCTCACCATGAGCCCAGCCAAAGTTTGCTATAAAAGAGAATCCAGATGGAGTCTCTGATGATAATTCAGTGGCAGGATGACTAGAGACCACTGCCTCTGTTTCGTAATTAGAAAGACAGGTCGCTAGAAGGGCCAAGAGACTGGTATTGCTGATCGATGTGGACAGACTCTAAAATCAAACCATATTGTCTCATTTCTATGACACCTGAAGCAATAATAAACTGTTAGTCTAAGTAGCGCTTTCTAAATTGGAAATTTGGGCTCTTTTAAATATCAACTTCCCTTTACTTTGAGGGTCTCCTGGGAGTTGTGTTCTGAACATTACTGCAGCTTGGGGTAGAAGGGACAGGAGGGAAAAGTGGTGTGGAATAGGGAGAGGCCAAAGGAGTGTGGGAGAGAAGCCTTTGCAAGGTTCTAATTGTGATTAGTGATCAGGGATCTTCGATTGACAACACGCCGCTCAGCGATGCCTCCAACGAAAGACGGCATCTTTGCTATTTCAAATTATAAGTTACTGCGGAGGGCGGGAGAGAGTAGTCGAGGCAGTGGGCTGCCCCTATAGGCAACTTCTTTGCCACTCCATCTGCTACCCCAAATGCTAAATCTTAGAGACAACACTGCTGTGAAAGATTAAAATATATTTTCTACGACTCAGATGACACCAAGTCTTTTGTAGATGCCAAAATAGCTGCTTTGAAAAGAGTTGAAGAAATATCAATTAGGAACTGAGTCGAAGACACAGAAAAATTTATGTATCCCTGCTGGTCGGTCTCCAAAACCAACTGAAAAAAAAAAAGACTGTAATAATGAAAAAAATGAAATATATAGAGATAGGGGATAAGGTCCTTTAAATTTCTGTTATTTTTCTGGAATTTTGACTTTAATTAATAGATCCAGGTACATAAACAGGGAAGAGAATTGCTCTGGGTAACTCACAATTATTATTTTTTCATTTTAGATTATATTTTTTAAGCCTATACTGATTGATGGCATGAACATTTCATTTCTGGTTTAATCTTGTGAGGGCATTTTCGAATTCTTCTTGATGGTACATTTCAGGATAAAAAATTGTTTTCAAACACCGATAGGAATAAAAGTCTTAAAAATTATACATCTCAAAGTGTCCTCGAGTAAGCAGAATGCTCTGGAAAGGGGTGATTATGTTCATGTACACCCTCATGACCTTCGTAAATGTCATCAGAGACAGATGAGGTCAGGAAATCACCTGAGAAAAATGGCCTTGCAATGCAAGGCAAGTATTTTTTGTTTGTTTTATTTTTTTTAAGTCAATGTAGTATTCCTTTCAAATCTGATAAAGTCAGAGTCTCCAGTAAAGAGATTTTCAACATGAGATAATGTGTCATATCATGAGATATGAGCCATAGATTAATAAGTTATCCCACAGAACCTCACTTCTATTTTTGGGATGATTTTACCCTCTTTAAAAAAAACATATTGCATCTTCAAGCACCAAAAAGGGGAACTTAAAAATAATCATCCAGAATAAGGGTTTATGCTAATGTTAGTTAATTATATAATGTTAATATTACAAAAATCTATTAACTTCCTTGTTTGAAGTCAAGGACAAGAATTGTCCTCTGCAGAAATCATTTGACCATTTTCTCCTTTTGTGTCTATAATGGGATTAATAACATTTACCTTTAAGATACAAAGTGATAATTTATAATCTGCAGACAGAAATGAAGTAAGTCTTTGTTGTGGTTTGGGGCTTGATAATTAAAAAGCAGAATTATGTTTTCAAAAATTGGATACATATGTAACAGCAGTCCTTAAACGGAACTAATTTGACTCCTGGTTTAAAATGGATTTTAGGGAGTGTAAATACCCTGCTGGGTAGCTGAACTTCTAAATATCTACTGCACCTTTAAAATTTTCTCTTCAAGGGTGAAGAAGGCTCTGCCTTTGAGAGAAAAAGTGCTACCCAAATAAACAAAGCCAAGTCGTTAGGCTTAGGAGAGCGAGAGCATTAGCAACTACTTGGGTCGTTAGAAGTGACACACAATGCAGGCCTTAATGAGCTAGGGGTACCAGGTATAGGCCAGAAAGGGTGGGGCATCTTAAACCCCACGACAACCGGGCAAATTTTATAACTTTATCGCCAGCAGGTGCCAAGCTCATCCACCCTTTTAGAAAGATTTCTGGTGTAGCAGCTGAAAAGGGGGAAGCTAAGATGGGGTGACAGGGAATTTGGCTGTATCTCTTGAGAGCACTTCCTCCGATTCAGATTGATTCCTGGGTAAATAAAGCTATCGTCACGCAGGAAATTGAAGACGCATTTGTAATTGTTAAAGGGATTTTGTACGGGAGCAGGAGCGCTCCGACCTAAAGGTAGAGGGGTATTTGAGTTTTCAACAATGTCATGTCTCAATTGCCGTAGATCAAAGGATATACTTGCCAGGCAAGAATAGGAATCGTTAAGTCTGTGATCCAAAGTCAGTCGCTGCACCATCTCAAAGAGGGAAGCGTGGTCAAAGTTACAGGGGTTGGAAGAGATAAATTCATCCATGCCGTGCTTTTGAGCTCTGTCTGCATCTGTTCATTTACACATGTAGAGAGAGACACAGTTTAGAGAAACACATCACGCTTTTTTGACATTTCAGACTCCTAGGATTCACTAGGCATTGTGAACATCAGCTGCCTCCCTGCTGCCCACCCCCCAATACCCCCAAGATAATCTCTGACCCACCCCCCATTGTCAACTTGCATCAGTTACTGGTGAGTTTACTGCATTTAGGCAAAAATATATTGGCATCAACATGTTTATCAAATGGTCACAATTCCAGTTCCTCCGTGTTGCTCTTCACAACTACAGATGAGACCGGTAACTTCGCCTGCATTTCACCAAACACTGAAAGCAGATCGGATCTTTGCTGATAGCGGTCTAGCTAGCTTTGCAGGTTTGTAAAAGACTCTGCCATTCCAGTGGTTGTGTCTAGAGCAATTTCTCAGTGCTTATTGGAATTATCTGGAAAGGGGCTTATGCTGGTTTTCAGCAGAGTGACAATATTTGTGTCAACCCCTTCCAAATTTTCATTGCCAATTTGGTGTCACGAAAGGTTTGATTCCCCAACCCTCCAAAATTAAAAGTGTTTTCTTTCTTTCTTTCTTTCTTTCTTTCTTTCTTTCTTTCTTTCTTTCTTTCTTTTATTTTTTTAAAGGTTGAAATCAGGAGAGGAAGTTAAATGAGAGTTTAGTGCTGGAGAGGCAAGGATGTTTATTGCCTTGTGGGGCACATACTCCATTAGCAAAGCTTATGAAAGAGACAAACAGAAACTGCCCTCTGAGGGCTGCGGTCTGCCACTTAGTGTGAGCTAATAGTCTCCGTGTATTCACGCTTTTTCGTACAGGGTGAAGGCTGTAGGCAAAACCTCCTAAGGGCTAACTAATTAATCTCAACATGTGTAACTAAAATAGACTAGCCTTCGCTGGCAAAATAACTCAGAGAATTCAGCTCGAGCGCCACCAGGAAAATCCTAAAGAGGGAGGAACGATAGTCTCTTTCACGGTGAGGAGGTCAGCACACTGTATATCATTCTCTCTTCCACTACCCAGACTACAGCTGAATGGAACCTCAGAGCAAAATCAAGCAAGATCTTACTTATCTCCTTGCATGCAGCATTTTACTGGAATCCAGGGACCTGCCAGGAGCCAGCAAAATAATCAGGGCAAAGGGAAAATTGATTTCTGACTTGAGAGGGTGTTTGAATAATATTTTCCTATATGGCCTCTGTTCCAGGAAGGTTTTTTTTTTTTCCTTTTTCTTTCCCATGCTTAGGGTATGTCTGTGAGCTTGATTTGTGTGACTTTAGCACCCTGATTTCTCAGTGACTTCAGCGATTCTTAGAGCAGAAATGCATAGCTTGTCAGTGTCTACCCTGCCCAGTGAAGGATTTTTAAAATCTTTGACATTTTTGCACAGGACTACAGAGTGGTCAGCTTTTCAATAAGATGTGTTATGCCCAAGACTCCCAGAAGCGATGTCTCTAGAAGGCAAGTTGAAGAATAAGGTTTTAACAGACTGACTGCTCCATTCAAACGATAAAGCAAAGGCTTTTGGGAAAGATATTACATGTGAAGAAATTATGGGAGAGGATCCCCAACAGCACTCCTTGCTGTGTTATGTATCTCAGGTTCATCCTTGGGGGAGGGCTTTGAACTTGAGGTTGGTGCATGGCCTAAGGGCTTTCTTTTGCTTTAGGATCTCAGGACAATGGAGTCTGGGAGGTGGAACTGGCTGCTTCTGGGTTTGAATGTGCTACTTGTGGCCAAGACAAGTAACTATCTTATGCTTGTCCCTACTGGTGAAAAGACCCTCCCAACAACTGGACAGCTCTTCTGTGCCTCTTCCCCTAGAAGCTGCCCTCTCTCTCTATCCTCCGAGTCCCGGAGCAACTTAATTCAGGAAGAAGCAAGAGTGGGGTGCACTTGAATTGCTCATCCTGTTACATCCTCATGAGCCACATCCACCCCCTGCCTCCCAATTTTAACAGATAGATCAGGCAGCTTGGCTAGCGTCAGATTCTTGCTCTTGGATTTCTCGGCAGAGGCTGTAAGCTGAAAAATCGGCCAGGGTCTTCTTTCCTCTGCCAGTTTGGCTCAGCTACTTCACCGCTCTTCAATACAACCCCGGTCATTCAGCTTGGAGAGAAGGGGGATCTTGTATAGCTGTTTAAAAATATGGCATGGGTTTCAAGTGTCATACTCCTTTGTTGTTTGAACCTCTCGAATACTTGGCTGTTGACCTGTTTTGCTTTTCTGGCCACTCAGAAAATGGTCTGAAGAGACAATTTGGCCCTCTAGACAGACCTGTACACCGATAGCCTCCCCGTCCTGTCACAGGGCCCCTAGGAATCTAGGTTGCTGTGCTAATTGCTGGCTGTGAGTGCAACTTGAAAATGGCTTCCTTTCGCACCAACAGTCTGAAACAGGCTTATAGAAAACTCTGAGTAAAATCCACGTTTTCCTTTTTTAACAATTAGCCCAAACAATAAACCTTCACTTCCTTCGTGGTTGTCTCTTCTTTGTTCTAGTCTACATGTAGAATGATACAGAATTGGAATTAATGTGGCTTGGAGGTGTGTGTGTGTGTGTGTGTGTGTGTGTGTGTGTGTGTGTAAGTGTGTATGTATGTGTGTGTGTGCTTGCATGTAGAAGCCAGAAGTCGACACTAAGTCTTAGTTGCACTCAACTTTATTTGTTTTGAGACAAAGTCTCTCACTAAGTCTGGAGCTCACTGAGTCAGCAAGACTGGCTGCCCAGTCAGTCTCAGACCCTCCTGTCACTGCTGTGACTGACTTTTCTATGTGTGATGAGGATCTGAACTCAGGTCCTCAGGCTTGCGTGGCCAGTACTTTACCAGTTAAGCCATCTCTCCACTATCTGGCCTCCTTCTTTAAATGGTAGCCACGTGCTGGTGGGATTGTTTAATCTCTGAGCCTCAGTTTCCTCATATGGCAGATGAGCTGGCTTTTCTGTCTCCTCTCTGCCATCTTGGACTGCAGTTTAGTGATCTTCAGGATCTTTGCAAACCTATACCTAAGGGATGGTACATAATGGAGTGGGGCTCCAGTAAGTAAGATCACATTACCAGGGCTTAGGATTAGAGACCTTGTCTAGAAGACTTCTTCGGGTGGCTGACTCTCAGCACTAGTTTGAGCAGTTTCCCTGAGCTTATATTATGAGAAGGAAAGAAGAACACTAACTTGAGGCATCAAATCAAAACATCTGAACCTTAAGGAGGGATTCTAGAATTTTATGTCCTTTGCTATATTCCTAGGATCCAGAAAAACAAAACAAAAACAAAAATACCCAGAATACAGGTAGTGCTTGGTGCACAGTTGTCAAAATATTGTGTTTATTTTATCAAAGTAAATAAACCCATGCTTTCAGTATGTGTTATCTATTTATTTTAAAATTACATTTGCTTATTTATTCTCTCTCTCTCTCTCTCTCTCTCTCTCTCTGTGTATGTGTGTGTGTGTGTGTGTGTGTGTGTGTGTGTGCACTCACTCGTGTATGTGTACAGCCTGACATGGTATGCATATTGAACTTAGAAGACAGCTTTTGGGAACTGGGTCTCTCCTTCCATGATGTGGGTCCTGGGGATCAAACTCAAGCTGCCAGGCTTGTTGGCAAGACCCTTTACGTACTGAGCCATTTCTTCTGCCCAATGTCTTCTAGGTATTGATTTTGTGGAATACTGTTACACTAAACTCACAGTTCATCTGTTACTTAGAAGAGCAGAGAATTCAGCAGAGGGTTGGGGCGGGATACCTAATAACCGGATTGAAGGTTGGAACACCGATTTGTGGTATGTGGTATGTGCCAGTGTTTAATGTTTCTTAGACTCCTTATCCTCATTTATGAATTAAAGGTAGCATTTGGAGACTGTGTCATAGAGTTGTTGAGGGGATCTAGCAAATGTCCTGACATATAGTAAGCACTCAATAGATGTTTCCTAGGAGTAAACAGGCAGACTTCTTAGATCTTGCAAAGCCAGTATGCATTCAGCTGTTAGCGAGCCAAAGGTGCCTCTGTATTTATAGTCAGTAGTCCATACCTTCTTGCTTCTTTATATTATTTTAGGAAACTGTCAACCCATCCCTGTCTCTCCTCTTTAGAATTCTGCCCTGTCCCTGCATAACTGATTCCTACAGTCTGCCTGGCTTGTATGGGTTCTGTTCTGATTTCTCTGGTGTCAGGATACATACACACCACAGAAGCTCTGAGAGGGTAATGTGTCTCTTGAGAACTTTCATGATCTGTTGTTTCCTTGCTAGCCTCTGCAGGAACCAGGTCCTTAGCAGGTGGCTATTAATGGAGAGAGTGACTCTGACACCTCCACCCCAGGCAACTCCCCGCTAGCTTTATTAAGGAGACACACACATGGGAATTCAGATGGCTTCTCTCAAATCCAAAAGCGGGAACATGTGCTCTTAGGGGGAAAAATCGTAGAGAAGGAAACAGAATTCTAGGTGCAGGTGCCTTTGGATACCATTCAGATTGTCTGCCTGTGTCTCCATACAAGTCGAGGACCATATGCATTACATATGTTGTCTATGTTAAAATAAAACACTGCAGTGGTCCAGCTGTTCCAAATTCTGTTTCAAAGAGCTTGTGGGCGCTTCCCAAGCAACACCATATAATCATCCTTGTACTGCCCCAGTCTGTTCTCCTACAGCACGGAACACAAAAAAAAAACAAATGCTCTTTGCAACTCCGTTTCTTTTTGCACAAACAATGAGAACTGGGGTGGGGTGGGGTGGGGGTTAAAGAAAAAGAAAACTCCGAGGTTGACATCACTGAGGGAAAACAGCCCAGAGAAAAAGTTTTAGAAAGTCGTTTCCTGAACTGAGGACACTGGGGTTATTTTCTTTGCCAATGTTTGGTGGGTGTCAAGAGAATGAAAATGAATTTGAGTGTTAGGGTGAACAAAACAGCGTCAGGAAGCCAGCTTCCTGTAAAATTCCAGCGAGGTTTGGAACATTGCTTGCTTTGGGAATTACGTACTAACCCTGTTTGTTGCTGTGGCTACTGATATGAAAGAGTTAGAGAAAGAAACGTAGGATTTTGTAGATTTTTGGCACTAACTTTAACCTTTTCCAGCCTTGGCTTCAAAGTAAGCCCCAAGTCCTGATTGGTCTGCGAGGGACTGAAATGCTCTAAAGGGGCCATGTGGTTTCGTAGGCTACATGACTAGGGTGTACCCCAACACACCTTTCAAAGGATGCTACATGACTAGGGTGTACCCCAACACACCTTTCAAAGGATGCTACATGACTAGGGTGTACCCCAACACACCTTTCAAAGGATGCTACATGACTAGGGTGTACCCCAACACACCTTTCAAAGGATGCTGACTGTCCAATTTGTGAGGTTTAGCTGTGTAAGAGTGTTTTAAGTCCTCTATGGTGTGGGATAGGAATTGGCTTCAAGTTAGACATACATGAATTGAGTCGACATTGGTACCTCTATTGCATTAAGAATCTTCCATCCTACCAGTGACGTTGGTTAACAGAGACAGCCTGAGGGACCCCGGTTTATCAGCAGGTGTTGCTTACAGGTGGATCCTCATGAAAACCTTTACCTGAAGTTGGCCTAGAAAAAAACTGCAGTTTGACATTTAAGGAGTGTTTTAAAAACACTGTTTCCTACCGTGCAATCATTTTATGGACTTCATCTCTTCATTTAATCTCCTTTATTGAAATTCATGTAACGACTCCCCAAGAGACTCCCTGACATTTATGGTACTCTTTAGTTGGTTATGATATCTGGGTTCAATTTAAGGTTGATAGTCTCTTTCTTTTTTCCTCATATGACTAGAAAAATAAGTAAATTTTTGCAGTATCTTATATTAACAGAAAATAAATTTACATGATCTTATTTCAGAAAACTGTATTTTAGATTCATTTACAGTGTATTCCAAATAAATACATTTTTCTTGAATGAATAGTATAGTTTTTAAATTTGAATTTAAAAGATTTCCCACTGTTATTACCACAGCTCAGGGATTAGAAACAAAGGGCAAAAAAAAAATCTTTGTTTTGTAATGTTATACTTTGGAGCTTTCCATGGGTAAACGAGAAAGAATTCTTTTGCTAAACATAACAATGACAGCTTATTCATACACTGTTTAAGAGGGCTCTTTTCGCTCAGGAAACCACATCACGATAAACTCAGGGTAGAGGTTCTATTTCTGAAATTTAGAGCACACCAGGGCTCTTGTTGCTCCTGACAGGAGCTAGAGGCAAGAGGAGAGCTAATGTAACTGAAAAGTCATCTGCGAGCCCAAACTGAAAATTAAAAGGTGACTTTGTATCCTTCTTATACGGAGAATGTGCGCATGTCATATCTGCTTGACCGTGCAAGAGTGGACGCGTGGTTTGGACAGTAACGAGCAATGACAGTAGCTCGGCCTCATCAGGGGACATGAGAGAACGAAATGACAATGACTGATGGCAGCTGGCTCTTTACAGATTTCTCTCCAAGAGCTTTTCTTGGTATAGTCAAGGAACTAGGGAATGCTGTGCCCAGCAAGAGACTGGCCCTGCCATGCCTGCTGTCCTGAGGCACACAGTGGACCACTTGTCTGGGAGACAACTTCACTTCCTTTTGGTTTCTCTAGCTAGGTTAATCTAATGATGAATGGCTGAGAGAGGATGGTGTCTTTGGAGGCCAAGGGTCACGTGGCAGTTTTAAATTACCATGGCAAAACACTCAAGGGGCGGGGGGTAAACATGAACATTTATTTCAATGCTAGCTTCATGTAACTCTTTGTAAGACAATTGTTTTGAGTAAAAAAAAAAATCACATCACAACAGAGCTTATTTGGTCAATAACCTAAAGTCAAAATAACAAGTGCTATCTAATTTTCCCTATTGCAATTACTATATTTTCAATGAATTGTCCTGTTATGATTTTTATAGTCTCCATTAATTAATTTTATATTCTTTAATATATGAGAAGAGAAAGATTTTCTATATTTAATTAATAATGTATCTTACTGACATGATAATACTCAAACAATTAGGGAATAATCTGTTAAATGTCAGTCAATAAAAATGAGTCTTCACTTAATATGTTCTCGTGAGCATGGATTATGGTACTTGGAAACATTTGGGCCTCACTTACTACAGAGCCCTTTTAAGAAGCCATTTCATCTTAACAACAAGGAGAATGATTTGTGGTGTGCTGCAGGCCATATACATGAAGTGGATGCTGAATTAATCTTTAGTATTGCATTCCTGCAATGTAGCAACTGCAAGTTGACAATAGAAGATATAGCAAAAATCTCCTAAAATAAAATCGTAGAAAACCAGGCAAATGACTATTAGAAAAATCTACTAGGACAGCAGTGCATTGTGCAAATACATGTCAATTCGCTCAGAACAGAGTTCATCCGGTCATTCATCCTCTCGCTCCAGAAACAAAATAAGCAGAGCCCTCACTCCCACTAAGTTCCCACACTGTAAGCTTTTCAGATGCCTCCTCAGACATTCCAAAGTAGGGAAAGTCAAATCAAGTATCTTGGAGTGGTGGAAAAGATCTGTCTGCTAGCCAGGGGTACATTTATGCAAAATAAAAGAGAAAGAAAGGGAGAAAAAGCAAATTAAAGAAAAAAAACAAACAAAAGGAATCAGAAGAAAAGACTACTGTCAAACGGTCAGGAGGAATGGTATGACCTACAGTCTTCTAAATTAGCATTCAGAGAACTCAAATACATATTTGCCTGCTCTCTTGACCAAATTGTCTAGCTCCCTCTAATGTGACATTTTCTCACAGTATATTTTACATAGGCAGCTTGACCCTATATGAATAAAGGAATTACAGACTCTCTTTGGTTAACAGTAGTATAAAGATTTTCCTGAAATTTTAAAATACTGTTTTCCCTGGTTTTTAGAGGGTTACAATTAGAAAAAAAATTAATAGAAATACAAATAAAGCTGAAGAGGTTATTGTTGTCATTGTTCTTGAGGGAGGAGTAGAACAGCATCTGAGAGGAGAATTCAAAATCCTCCTGGGCTCCGTGACACCCTGGACTAGAAACCTTTGTGAACAGAATATATGGACTCATGCGTGTCTTTAATTTGCCCTTGTTGTGTATGGACAATGTATTACAGCTCTGCATGCAGAATCAATCCTCAGTGAGTTTTATTTGAGGTATACCAGTAAGCCAAGTTGAATGAGCTCTCTAACGCTCAAATAATGCATTTACTTTATTAGTGGTAGCGTACAATTTCAAGTATTGCTCAGGGAAGATCACTGGGTTTCCTACCTCATCTTTCTATCTGTCTGGTATCCATGGCGAGCACGCCATTGGGAGCTGACCGTTCTAATCTTCGGAATGGGGAAGGAGAACCAACAACAACAACAACACATCACTGTGTCAAAGTGCAAAATGATCTGTTTTCAGGCACTGAGCGGTCGGGTAACTATAGATTCCATGAAGCAATGGCATTGCTGGCCATTTCCTTGTAATAGTCATTAATTATTCTCGGAATGGAAAAAAAACACATCAGAAGTTCCTAGGTGGCTTTACTCAAAAGTTCATTTGATGCCAATATGAAAGCCAAGGAGAGGAGGCAATTATGCACACATGACATGCATCCTAGCTTCAGTATGGAAGCTTACATATCCAACCTAAGGTCAGGAAAATAACATGAGAGCTCATACTACAAAGTCTAGACATGAGGGAGGTCGAAGAGGAGAGAGGAAGCACATTGCAGGTGTCAGATAATCGAGTCAGGATTATCTGAGCTGTGCTAGCTATAGGGGAGCACTTACCCTTCAGTCCAGCTAGAAGTTAGCAGGGTAAGAAGGAACAAACCAGAATAACATAAAGACTAGCAACAAGGCTCAGGAAAGCAGACAGGAGTTCTAGCCTAGAAGCTATCGTTCTTGGGTTTTGAGCAAAGATTGAACGAGAAAACTTAAAGTAAAACAAAACAACAACAACAAAAATCAACCTCCCCCAAATCAACAGTAATTGAACTCCCCCTAAGTGGTTGAAGAGTATCTTCGTTGTGATAAAATAGAGCAGTTCTCAGCAACGTCTAACTCAGGGGTGCGTGTCGCAGTTAACAGT
Source organism: Myodes glareolus (assembly GCF_982192425.1). Classification (NCBI taxonomy): domain Eukaryota; kingdom Metazoa; phylum Chordata; class Mammalia; order Rodentia; family Cricetidae; genus Myodes; species Myodes glareolus. The sequence goes on along the minus strand of NC_142030.1, from coordinate 50,232,591 downwards.
AGTTAGTTGAGAAACAGACATTAAAACAACTAAATGCAAGCACTATATTCAGCAATCATTAACCAAATGGCAAAGCTTAACATACCTTCTTTCCCCAACCCACACCAAATGAGAATTGTAATATTTCTGGATATTGTTTCTCTAATACCCATTGACAGGGATAAGGTATCTTTTACGAGCAGCCACTGACACAGTGAACTGTGGCAATACTCAACTCCAGATTTGGGCATATCCAAAGTGTGTGACACTGGCCTTAGAAATTGGAGACTTAGAAGTATTTGTTTAAAAACCAAACAAAACAACAACAACAAAAAATCTTGTGGAACTAGGTACTACCTGATTAAAAAAAAAACTTAACTAAAATGGAAGAAAATTAAATCAACAACATACATACAAAATAAGAACCACAGAAGAACAAACGGTCTGAGCGGCTGACGGGGACCTCCCCAGACCTTTGCAGAGTTGCAGACAAACGAATAACAGCAGGATCTGTTGTCCCCACCTTTTTTTTCCAATTCCATACCACTCTTTCTTAGATGTGTCTTTTCATTTCGAAATTAAACTTTTGAAATTAAGAAAAAAAAAAAAGTCAACTGCCCCCAAGAAGTCAGTTAAACTGAATTTGGAAGCAGCCCAAAACACAGATTCTCAAAAGTCTCCCAAACTGTAAAATGTCCTGTTCTGAACATCCCTTGGAACAGACAGCGACAGGACAAGATTGGAGTGTTTCTTAATTTTTTTCTGTTCCCCAAATGCTTCTATGTGGCTTCTCTTTTCTATGTGGCCTCTGTTGGCTGTGTAAATTCTGACACAGTGATCACCCTGTGAAGTCACTGAAAAGTCTATAAGATTGGCCTCTGGCAAGAATAGGCCGGACTTTCACAAATACTCAGAACCAAGATTTAACTAGGCGTGTGCAGTCAGGTAAGCAGCAGCGACCCTGACCTTTTGGAACTTAAGGAAACCTTTTTAAAATGCAATACTTGATTTTCTTTTACTTGCTCTTTTTTAATCTTTTCTTTCTCCCCTCCCCCCATTTTTTTCCTAGCTAGAGAATCTGTGCTTGTGTTCATCTGTGAGATGAAAGGTAATTAAAGCAAATCAACCCAAAGCAAGTGAATGGCCAAGGTTTACTATTTAGAACTACACTAGAATTAACATTTCCTTTCCCTTGCTTTGTGGTCCTCAGTGACCAACACAGCTTAGTTTGCCCGGTACTAAGGAGTTCCGGGTCCACGGGATTGGATCCTACAAATAGGGAAGCCTCAAGCACATAAGGGTGGGCTTCCCATGCATACACACAAACTTTGCCCTGTTTGACGGTGATGGTTTGAGATAATACAGGCAGCCATGCCTGTTCTGTGGCAAGTTCCACAAAGTCTCACGAGCCCTGCTCGAAGCCACCCTTTGCTGTATGTGTGCTTGCCAGGCATACCTGCCTTGTGACACCATGGAATGCAAAGCCCCGGTTCCCTTTCTGACCTTCCCTGTTGGTTTTAGCCTTAATGCTTAAGGACTGAAGGAGGGCTGGTTACATCTTTGCTGGCTTCTGAATTTGGGGAACAGAAGTACCCTGCCTGTCCTGGGGTTGCAACAGACAGAATCTGAATCAGTGTGTGTGTGTGTGTGTGTGTGTGTGTGTGTGTGTGTGTGCTCGCTTCAATGACAATAAAACAAGAGTAGGGCCGTGGAAATTAGCGTCATTGGGTTGCCTTTATCACAGGGCCACTATGCACACCTGGGAAGACTGGGTACCGCACAAGCAAATGAGCGCCATTCACATCTTTGACTGTGAGAAAAGAGCCCCCTGGAGTGAGCAATTGGAATGGTTGCCTGTGGTGGCCTTGTTCTTCAAGAACCAGGTGGCTTTGAAGGCACCTCACACTCTCTGAAGGCCCTTCACTCCTAGGCAGAGCTTAAGAGGTGACCAGAGAAGAAGGTGAATTATCCCCAGGTTCTGATCAGTTTTATAGGCATATCCTTGATCAGTTTTATAGGCATATCCTATCTCCTTTGTCTTGTCTACCTTGTATAATCTATACTGTAGACTCTACAGGGATGAGCTTCTTATCCTCCAATTCTACCTTTCAGGATTTCCTGGATGACCCTTCTAAGATATGTCAAATGGGGTTGTAACATGTATTGAGTCACTGTGCACTCTGTTGGATCCTATCTATTGGTTTCCAAGGACCGAGCCTTCAGTTTTAGAATGAACTGTATCCTGTCTACATGGGGACCTCAATGGTTGGACCTCATGTATTTCCATGGAGGCTTATCTTTCTTCAGCAGCTTCTGTGGGTCTTTTAAATTCTATTGTGGGAGTGGCGCTAGGGTGTTAGGACGGAGCCTTGCATGCTCCAAGTACATGTTCTATCACCGCGTGACATTCCCATTACTTTTCCCAATGACACTCCATATTGCTCTTCCCTATATGAGTGAAGACATGGAAGGCCAATCGCAAGCCATGCAGCCATTTCTTACTGTAGGTGGATGGCAGAATACAGACACAGGGTGCCGGTGAAATGACCTCAGGAGAATTGGAGATCATTTGGAAAGAAAAGAGTTTTCCAAATATCATTTGAAACAGTTCTTTCATGAGGTTGATTGGAATGGTGATTATAATTAGGATTTTTCTCATACAAAGATAATTCAGGACGAGGGTGTGGCAGGTAATGTTAGTTCCAGAGATGTTAATAAGAGACTGTTAGGCAGCAAAGAGGAGAACCCTGTCCCACAGATGCCCTTTATTTGGATATCAAATAAACACGGGGAACGCCTTATGTCACTGAAGATCCTAAAGAATGCAGTTCAGGTGTAGTTCCTGCAGGGTTATCCCCTCTGCCCTGGCTCCAAGCTCACATCTTCCTTATTCTTTCATGGTTTTCTGTGTGGAAAGCCGCTGTAGGTTGTTCTTTGTCAGGTTGCACTAAGGAATGCCTCTTCTTTAAGAACCCACCGGAAATGGAACTGGCAGCCCCCACTGGATAGCCTGCCTTCCCCAAAGGCGCTTACCCTTGTTAGTTAGAAATAGCCACAGCAGTGAGACTCACTAAAAAGCCAATTTCCCTCCATAGTTTCTGTAGCTGTAGAATTGTGGCAGCGCAGGGTTGGCCTCGGAGCAACAGTGAGATACTGAACAAGCACCCCACGGCAGTACAACCTCTGCTTTGGGCTCCCTGCAAAATGTGTCTTCCCCTCTGCCATCCTACTCGTGCCTCCTCGATCTGGAAGTCAGCTCCCTACCATTTGGACTTGAGCTCTGAGAAGTCTTCCTTGACTGTCAATTGGCCTACTGCCTCCTCCTGATCTGGTGAGTGACCACTGTGTGACCGACATCTGTCGTGGTATTTGTCAATGTGAGAGAGAGTCCCCTTTGGGGGTGGGGGTTGACTTGTGGGTGATATGGACGTTCCCTGGGATGCAGATGCTGTAAGAGCAAGGGCCTCATGTGACTTCCTCGTTAGGATGTCTCCTTGCCGGACAAGTGCTCACTGACTGCTGAAAGGGGATTCTCACACTAAAGTAAGAATCCACTATGACAGCTGGTAGGCGGGACTCACACCCGAGGTTCCCCTAGATAAAGTTGAAGATCTCTCTGTGGAATAAACAATGGGTCTGTAAATCTCTCATTTTATTTTTCTTCTGAAAATAAGTGTCTTTAAGAAGGCTCTGCCTTTGGCGTTCACCTTAAGTTGGGTTTAGAGGTATTGGGAGAGAAGTGCCCACACTTTGGGGCAAACCGTGGCAAGACAAGTAAAGAGACACAGGCGGGGGGGGGTCCGCAGAAGAACTGGGGGCTGGTCTTGGGTCTCCGATATTTCTGCTCAGAATGTGATTTTAGGTATCGTGGATTTTTTTTTCCCTACCACTGCATGTGCTAATGTCATCATTTATTTTTAAATGGTTCTAAATTGCAGATTTAAGTTTATTTCAAATCGTCCCTATTTTTAAATTCCTTTTAATAGGAGGAGATGAAGCAACGGTGTACGGAATCTACCATACTTGAGGGACTCAAACAAATACGCATTTGGCTGTGAATTCCAAACTCTCAGCAAAACCAGAAGGATAGGCATGGACATAAAATATACATTCCTTTGTTTAGTCCTTGGTAGAGAATGTCAAGTATTGCACTTTAAAATTACGTCATCTAATATTTCGCCCCAAGTTTCGACCTGCATTAGCTACATGCTCCTAGCAAACACGATTTTGGAATCTTTATGTATACATATATAAGCAACTAGGTTTTCTCATTCAACCTGGGAAGATTTACTTTACAGAACTATTTGTTGTTGTTGTTTTAAGAAATGGCATATTTACTTACAGAATTGTGAGATGGGGGCGTCCAGCTGAGGTACATTTCCGCCCTTGGCGTTGAGTTTCTGCACCTGGGTCGGGGGCACAGGTTTGTGCGACTGCCCCGTGGCCCGGTACATGGCTTGGACCCACAAGATGCGATCCTGCTCGTCATCACTTGCAAATATCACTGTGTCTCCTTCTTTGACTGCATTGAAGAAGGCTCGGCCGCCCTCCAAACCTGCACGGATAGGAAGAGTAACATGAACAGAGCTGAGAAAATTCCGGCGGGGCGCGGTTTTTAGAAAGCAATCGCTCCTGCTTTTCCTTGGGCCGGAACGGGGAAAAGCAATTTATCTGACTCCCGGACAGGGCGTCTGTGAACTGCTTGGCCACTGAATGGGGCCACGGTAGTAAAGGAACACTTTAAGGTGGGATCGTGGCTTTCTTTGGCTGGAGGCAATGCAATAAGCAGACTGGTTAAACACCTGCCTAGGAAACACTTGAGCCTTCCCTCATATTGAAAAATAAATCACCATTATCACCCCTGCCAACCATTGTCACCAGTGCCATTACAACAACCGCTTCTCTTGGTCCCTTCTCCCCTCAGCTACTCCTCTATTACTCTCTTTACAGTGAAAAGAAGCTCTCCACTGAGGCTGCTCAATCGTAAGTGCACACATCTAGGTATTTGGAACAACCGCAACTTCTGATCCATGGGTCTTCAGGGGAGGTTGAGACCCTGAGCTTCTAGCAAGCTCTGATAAAGCAGATGCATGGGGGCTGAGGATCACTTCGGAGCAGCAAGGGACTCACTCCATCAGGCCTTAAGGCCCTTCTAATCAGGTGGCAGCTCGCCTAAAAACTGTTTTGTCAAGGCCACCAATGACACTAATTTTGCTACATCTCAACATGAAATCCTAATTCCACTCACTGCATCACGTGATCAGCAGCGGTTGATACTCTTTTATTGTTGAAACATACTCTTTAATTAGCTTTCAAGAAACCTGATGCTCCCCGGGTGCCTTCCGGTGGGTGGTCATGTGGCAAGATGCTCTGTTTTGTTTACTGTTTGCACTTCATCTTCCTCCTTCTCACCTTTACCTGTGGAAGTGCCCTGATGTTCTTTCTGTTCCTTTATTCGTTTTCTGATATAGTCCCGATGATACCATCCAACCTTGAGGTGCGAGGAATGGACCGAGGGTCCTTACATTTCCCTGAACTCTGGCGTTCTCCCTTCAACTCCAGACATAGATTAGTGGTGGCTTTCTGGATATGTGCACATGGATGGATATCTCAAGCATGCCACACCCAATACCGAACTCCTGATCTTTGTCCTAACCCCCTTTCCACCTGTGCAGAACTAGGCCTATCCAGCTCAAAAAGAAGAACCCACAACCTTTGAGCTAGTTTTGATTCTGCCATTAATTTCTCCCATGGGCATTGAGAGGCTGATGCTACTAGCCTTGGGTCACCAGAATGGGGACTTTTCTGTTGCCCACTAGTGCTGGCTTCTGAATGTGGCTGTAATTACCTTGAACAGTCTCCTACCTCAGTTGGCCACCTCCAGGCTCCTGCCCTAGTGTCAATTCTCAGTATAGAACCCAGTCAGCGCTTACTACAATGGCTCATGCTATTTCTCGGCTCAACGCACCAGAGGCTCTATCCTATTGAACTAAAACCCCAGGTTCTGCCAAGGTTTGCAATGCACCTCTATTGATTCTCTGCCACCTGCAGGCTCTCCTTTCTTCTTTTCATGTATGCACTTTGTGGCTACACGATTCACACCCCCTCCTCATACTAATCTTTGCTTGAAATAGCTTCTTATGAGGTCTTCTTTGGCTTCTATCTCTGATAATCTAGCTCTGTTATCTTGACTAATTTTTCTCTATTATTCTTATTTTTTTTAAAAAAAGATTTATTTATGGGTGCACATGTGTGTGTGTCTATGTATTTGTGGCCCCACATACACATGGGGACCAGAAGAGGATGTCAGATCCCCGGGACCTGGAGTTACAAGTTGTATGTTGCTCAATGTGAGCGCTAGGAACCACATTCTGGACCTCTGGAAGAACAGGAAGTGCTCTTAATCCGAAGCCATCTCCCAGCTCTCCCTGGCTCTTAACTAGCTTCTAGTAAGCTCCACAATTTACTTTGCATCATAAGGACAAAAGTTTTATCTGATTTAACCTCTTTCATTTCTTGGTATCTAGCATAATGTATGGCACAAAGCAGGTGCTCAACAAATACATATTGAATAAGTGGCCCTGGTTTTTCCACGGCTAGTTCTTAAGGTGAGTGTTTAGGACAATGGAGATAGATGCATCTCTCTGGGTTTAGGCCAAAGACAGCTCAAGTCCATCAACACACTCCAGAAGCCGTGTTTGCAGTGAGTAGGTTCTCTAGCCAGGTCGAAATTCATATCTTCATCAGATATGTACCATATCCCCACTAGTGGCGAGCCAAGAAGCTCATGAATGACAGGCTAACATCTCTGAGTAGCCAGTGAAGACCAGTCAGGAGCCTGTCTGCTGTAATGCTGAGCACTGTTGTTGGCGGCCTGAAGGCTTGGCCATTGGGCTCATCGTGTCAATCCAGGCATCTCTACAAGTGTTTCTACACTGTGGGGATTTTTCATTTAGAATGACTGAGGGACAGGGACAATAAATAGCTACCTGTCTTTTTTTTTATTTTTAAAAAGTACACTGATATGTCTATGTGTCTGAACATATGTATCTACGTGCAGGTGTCTGTGGAGACCAGAGGAGACCATCAAATTCCTTGGAGCGGGAGTTAGATTTGGTTGTGAGTCACCCGATGTCGGTGCTGGAAGCTGAACTGTGGTCTCTCTGCAAGAGCAGCAAGCACCTTAACCGCTGAGCCATCTCTTCAGCCCTAGCCACTTCTTTCCAAAGAGGATCGAGTGTGACAATACCAAAGTGACTCTAAGAAGGGCTTTCTGATGGTTTTTATCCTGAGGAGGTGTTTACAATCGTATACAGCGCGTGATCTAGGAAGGATGGTACAAACTTAAAGCCAGTGAGCCTCACGGGAGACACCATAAGAGGGAAACTTTCAAAAATACGGAAGAACTTTTGAGGGAGGCCTCTGTCTGAGAAATGAGCATCAAGGAACCGAGACAAAGGGTGGGTCAACATGCACCTACTCTCATGGTGACCTTGGAAATATGCCACCATGCTACAATCAGTAGACACCAGGGTTGGCTTTGCTTGAGGGGCCCTTCCCATGGCCTCAAGCCCCTCCGCCCCTGGGGTCTGTTGATGGTCATGGGGCGGAATAAAATTTCTGAAGCAATGGTAAGAAAGACATTAGAGGATACATTTGGAAAGCAGGGAAGCTTCACTACTGTAATCACTCAGGGCAGAGAGAAAAGGGCACTGTTCCCTAATCTTTATCTTACCCACCCAATAGCCCTATGTAATCTGAATATTATTATTCCCATTTTACAGGTGAGGAAACTGAGTCCCAGACAAGAGTACAAGGACCCACTGGATACAAAACTAGCCTCTAAGTGCAGAAGTGGGCTTCTAATGCACTTCTGTTTGTTTGACATCACAGCCGAGGAATGCAACCATGGAAATATTCTGAATGCCTGTCATTTTATTTGGAGACTTAACTGCATAAATCAGAAACTGTTATCTATTATCCAAAGAACCAGAGAGAAGTAAAGGGGCGAACTTTCACTCTGAGCTCGAAAGGGGCAGTACACAAACCAACCTTATGGCTGCCCATCAGGTCTCTGGGTCAGCATGCTAATGCTGTCCATCAGGCCTCTGGGCCAGCATGCTAAGGTCCCTAAACAGGCAGTTTACTGAACACAGACGTCTGCGTCTCTGTGACGGCATCCCACACAAGGAGTTCCAGTTAGACCTTTACTTACAGTAAATAAGAGAATAGGCAATAATGGTGCGCAACAACTTCTATAATAGTCCACAGAAAGCCAAGAGGAGGTGGAAGACAGACCCTAATGTCTTTTTTTTTTTTTTGAGTAATAGGCTCACCTTGCAAGAGCATCCCCTGATCTCTGACCATACTGGTACATTGTTAATTTGCTTACATCTCCTTAGATAAAGTTGGTCAAGTACCTAGTGTACAGGAATCCCCTCCAAGGCTTTGGGAAGCATGAGGAATAAACGTTACTTCTTTCTGGCTCCTCAGTAAGGACCAGGGATTTTTGACAAGCACTCTCCAATACAGAGTTAAGGGGCTGGGGCCTTAACTCAGTGGCTGGGTGTTTGCCTAGCAGGTACAAGACCCTGGTGTCCAATTCCAGCATCAAAAGAAAACAAAAAGTTCTGAGTTAGAACTTTCTTAGGATAAGAGAATTATTAAATTTTCACTTTCAACCAAATATTACCAGGGAAATAAATACGATTTAGCACAAGAAAAGATAGAGAGAAGCAACCATTGCTACCCTCAAGAACACAATCAACTTTCCATTTACATCTCTCATAAGAAATTACATCTCGTGGGATAAATGTGGAAACAACAGAAGAATCTTTCAGAATATACACGCAGGAGGGAACACTGCTGGGTGGTTAAAGGCTCTTGTGATCTTGTAGAGGCTGTAGGTTCAGTTCTCAGCACTTAAATGGCAGATCACAACCATTTTAAACCCTGGTCCCAAGGGATCTAATACCTCCTTCTGGCCTCTGTGGGCGCTGCATGCATGCGGTACACTTACATACATGCAGACAAAACCTCCACACACATAAAATAAAAATAAATACAAATCTAAAATTAAGAGACTATTCAGGTGTCATTCCTGTGTGTGGAATAGAAGCCCTGCCTTAATCTGCAAATCCTATGGTAGTTTTGCTTGCACACGACAAGTGCAAGGTGACCTGGGCTAGTCCCAGGTCCTGGCTCCACTCTCAGAGCGACTGTGATCTCATCAATCTTTTAATTTAAAAAGAAGGCTGATGCTTCTGATCCCTCTCCCTGGGGGCTGTGATGGGCACTTAGCATGGGCATCTGGAAGAGGGGGTGTGGGCCTTCTGAGCAGAGTCTTGGGATGAGACGGCATCGGTACCCTCCTCACCCTGGCCTTCTGTCCCTCACCTCTGAGACATGTATCTCATGCACAGCTGAGTTTACTTTTTAAAAAGAGAGCTGAGTGAGATAAAGAAACTTGATAGGAATACGAACCATCATACAATGTCCCAAAGGCTGGCGTTTGAATCCTGTCCTGTGATGCGGTGTAGAATTGCTTGTTTCAAACTCCAGTTTGAAAGCCCACTATGAAATATCATCCATTATAAGTACATTATGAAATTATACGTTCATTATGAAAGCTTCTGGAAGAAAATATGAACTCAGATCTTACAAAGTCAGCGCTCTACAGTGGCTTCTATGGCAGGGTGCAGTTACAACCGAAACAGGAAAGGATTTGACAGTTTGAATACCCCAGGGCCAGGGATTTGAGGGGACTGATGTCCCTAGATGGGAAGGGGTCAAATCTTCTGTCATGTTTTTGGTTAATAACCCATAATATCCCATCTTCTCTCAAATTCCTTTTTTAAAATATTTTCTTTTCTTCTTCTTCTTTTTTTAATTTCTGTGTATTTTGTTGCACGTGGAAGAGCAATATGGGAGTTGCAGAGAAGGTTTTGGGCCAAATGATGCAGTGTGGTTGGAAAAGCCTTGTGTAGATTTGGCATAGAAATGAACCTTCTCCGGGAGAGGCTGCTTGTTGCTCATTAATATGCTGAAATGATTTCGCACGCCCCCCCCCCCCTTCGTTCTTTGAGACTGATTTCTATTCAGCTTTCTGGGAGAAAAATAAAATGGGTACGGGGAGAGGTGCGAGGGGGCAGGATGTGGAACGCACGCAATGTAGAGCTTACGAGAAATACCACCTCTTGCAAGGCTGTCTTCGCTACGTAAGCCCAGGCGCTTCGACGCCTCTCTCAGAGAGGTAACTTCCAAGGAACGGAGGAAGTTTCTTCCTCAAGTTCCATCCGCTAACCTTGTGTGTTCCCGGACTCTGGCCAGCGGGCATCACACACAGAAGCAGCTTCTCTTACCCACCAAAACACAATGACACACATTGGGGCTGGAGAGGCGGCACCGCTAGGGGTTTAGGAGTTGACTCTGCTGGTGTAGCACTTGTCATGCAAGAGTGAGGACCTGGCTTTCAACACACGTGTAACAGTTGGGCTTGTACCTGTGAGCCTAGTGCTGGAGGGGGTGGAGATTTTGGCATGCAATGGCCAGCCCTCCAGCCTAGCCAATCACTGAGCTCCTGCTTCATTCAGCAAGTGAACCTGTCTCAAACAATAAGGAGGGCAACACACCTGGCTCACGACTGCAGTTTCCACATGCACACACATGTATACTCATATGTACATGGATAAGTACCCACACACCACACAAACTCACACAAATGCAGTCCCTGGTATACAAGTATATATTCTTTTTCCCTAAATATTTTCAGAAGCATGCAATAGTTGATCACTGTGGTCCCAGGCATATATAAAAAAAACTCCAAATCTGTGTTTTCTCTTTACTTCCAACCAGAGGCTCTCTGATGCAACAGCCTACTGTGGTCTAGCATGGACCAAGTATCTGACCGACATAAGCTTGTCACTGACTTGAGATAGATGAGCATGTTGTGGGGTCACAGCCTAGGAGCGGGCGGGTACCTGGCTGGGGGTCAGTGTAATCCACGGTGTAGCCGTCCAGCTGTAGAAGTTCCTGGGGCTCTGCTTTCTTCTCGCGATAGCTGCACATGGCAAAAGTGTACTGGCTGACCTGCAGCAAGAGAAAGCAGACCGTGAGATGGTCCCAGCAACGTTTGCCCTGGTAGAAAATGTCCAACATCTAACTGAAACCCTGGTCCTCCGCTGTCTCCTTCACACTGGATGGGGCATCTGACGGTGGCCCACGAGGGTTCAAGGGGTTCACACGTGGCATGCACATTAGAGTCTCTCCTTGACACTTAGGAGGTGCTTGGGAACGGTCAGGTTTTATCATTACTGTTGTTTGGCTTTCATTTTTGCCATGAGTGTGTGCATGCTCGTGTGGGTGCAGATGTATGTGTGTGCATATGGGGGGTACATTTACATGTATGTGAACCTGTGTTCGGGGGGTCAAAGGTCAGCCTCAGGTGTCATACATGAGGAGTCATCCACCCTGTTGTTTGAGACTGTTTCTGATCAGGCTGAGGTGTCAGGCCATCAGGCCCCTTTCAGTGTGGATTCTGGGTGAGCTCTCTAGTGTCTCATTTACTCTGTCAAGACGGGTCTCTCTCAGTTTGACCTTGAGTTTCTGATTTTCCTCCTTCACCTTCAGAGTCATGGGGTCACACTGCACACCACCACACCCCACAAATGCTGCTCTTACAATGACTGGGTTGACATGCACACATTGGTGTTCTGCTGTGGCACGAAGCTGACCGAATGGCAGCAGTTTTAGGAGTATGACCTAAAATAATCATGGCCTGGCTGGGCCTACAATGCCTACAGTATACAGTAGATATACAGTAATAGGCTTGGCTGGAAGTTAGAAAACAGAAGGTAATTTCTTTAGAGCTGTCTCAAAGGCTGGGAAGATGGCCTGGTGGGTCAAGCGCACAGCACGCTAGCATGAGAACCGGTGATTGGTTCCCTTGAACTCATGTAAAGTCACAGTGGGTGGTGTGAACCTGCAATTCAATGTCCCTATGGACAGAGAACAGCAGACACGGGAGATGTCCAGAAACCCACATAGTGAGAAGCAATAAGAGATCCCGAGTCAAACAAGGTGAGAGTCAAGGACTGACCCGAGGTCACTTTTTGGACCTGCATGGTGGTATATATATATATATTCACAAAATGTATGCTCCCTCCCTTTCTCTCCTTCTCTTTCTCCTCCCTCTCCTTCTTTCTCTCGTTCTCTCCCACCCATATACATATATAGTAAGCACTCCTTTTGCAGATGTATCTCAGCATCAAGTTTCTCGTTTTGTCTCTGGCTACCTACAGTTATTAAGGGGCACTTGCAGCTACTCGGTAAAGTCTCCCCTCCATCCCAGACAAGCGCAACAGTGACATGCTGTCACAAGCAATGAACGCTCGACTGCTAGGTGCCAGTCACAGCCAGGCGTCCCCAGCCCCCGATGGCATGGCCGTTGTCGCTGGTGCCCTAAATGGCAGCCCTCGCTTTACTGAGATTGGCATTCCATGGAAGTGCAGGGTGGCACTCCGAGCTCCAGGCTCGCCTTCAGGACCCTGTTGTCATTGTGTATCCAGAACTGGCAAGGATGCTTCACGTTTCTACATCTGGCCTGTTGGCAAGGAGCCTGTGGCAAAGCAGGCCTACCCCTATTTTCCAGCCAAGCTCACAGGCACATTTACCATCATCTGAAGATGTCAGATGCCTGGCTGAAGGACTGCCACATCCCTCAACCCTTACGTCCCTTTATTGGAAGAGACGTTTTCTAAAGCAGACTCTGAACCCAGCTAGGGACAAGTTAGTCACCTCCGCAGTGAGTCTGATCTCTTTTTTAATGGCAATTAAGAAACTGGTGTTTTCAGGCCCCACAGTGTGCTGCGCTGTCCCGAGTCCTGAAGGTTCAGAGTAAGAGGAAAGAGAAGGAATGCTCACGTAGTTGGTTTGTCTGTTGCTGCCCTCTGTCGGTTCCTCGGGAGAATTTTACTACCCAATTTGGGATTCTAAAGAATGGATGCACATCTCCCCACCTAAGGGGTATGAGTGAGGCTAGACTACAAAGAAGAGTTTTCAGAAGGGAATATGAACTAGTTCCTTGTATTAGGAAGAATGCCCCAAATCCCCTTCTCCTACAACAGCAGTGTGAGTGCAAATGGCGGGTGAGCATAGAAGCTGGGTCCCCACCAGTGTCCTGTAAGCTCTCATGCCTTTCAACCTCACCGTTCTTAGCTGTGCTGTGCCCCTTCCTTCCTTTGCCCCCCTCCTCCCTTCTTCCCGTCCTCCCCGTATCCCCTGGGTAGCGTCTTGTTAGTGGGTAGTTGCTGAGATACCCACCCAATGTGTGAGGCCCACACAGATCTTACTCTATCCATCAGTGTGTGTAACTAAGTAGCTCCCATGTCTCTGGCGTCACCATGCGACTCTAAGGTGGGTTTGTCTGTAGATGAGGCCCTTGAAGGCGTACTGTGGATCTATTTGAATTTTTACAAGAAAACCGTTCCGCATAACAACGGGCATTTGCTAAAGGAATCTGACAGGTGGGGAACACGTGTTATCTGTGATGTCCTTGTTCACCCTTTACAGGGTGTCTTCAAGTACAACACCAGGCTATCCCACAACAAAATTGTCATGGGGATGTCCCCTCCCTGTGACATTTGGCAGGAGACACTGCTAGACCACGCCTGTGGAGATTTAGACTGGTTATTTCACGCGACGACAGGAGACAGGGTAGAACTTATCAGTGAGATAAGGCAACAATATGCACTTTAGGCACAAAACGGAGCGCAACAAAGGGGCCTGATCTCAAAAGGCAAGTTTCTACTGCTCTTGAACCCTTTACTTTTCCCGGTCCTGGTTCAGTGGCTCCTCCGCGGTCGCTCTGTCTGCTGCTGCCCTCTTCTGGCACCACTGATGACTGCAGCCTGAGATTCCCTGCAGACTGAGGCAGCGCGACTTGGCAAAGAAAGGAAAGGAAACAGAACCCAAACTAAACAAGCCTGAGTTGGCTCATCGGGAGCATTTTTTTCTTTAGGGCTTGACAATTGACTTTAGAATTCAAAGGAGGGGAGAATAGCCTCGCAATAACTCCAATTCGTTTCAGATGAGCCTCAGTTTTCCCAGAACGCTTTGAGGTCACCAAGGAGAGAACAAAGATTTGGGGTCTTTACATTTTTTAAAGCCGCCACACCTCACTAATAGAAAGCTATTCTCAATGAAATGCCTGTTTCTCCTTAAACTGTGAATTTCTTTCATTTTGAGTGACTCTGGGATTGGACTTAAGTTCTCACACATTCTAGGCTAATGTTCTCCACGGTGCTGCACCCCAGCTTGGTATTGATTTGGATACAAAGTTAAGGAGACAGAAAATACTGCTGCAGTCATGTCATTGGCAGAGTCTAGAAGGTGCTTTGAGAAGTCACAGAGGCCACACTGCAGAGAGAGATTTGATGGCTTTGAGTGACCGGCATAGGACTTAAAGGGTCCTAGTTTATGTCAATGCGATCTTTAGGAACACACTCTGGGCAGGGCTGAGGATGGACTCCTGGATTTTTGAAGCCTTGATCAAAGTTTTATTTTGTTGGCGACTATGGCTCATTTCCTGATGCTTTTAAAGTAGAGCGAGGCTTCTAAAGGAGCGAACAGCCATTGTCTACCTTAGCATTGGCTAATTAGTATTGGGCTGGGGAAAACTCCAAATAGGCAAATCATTTGAAATCTGACCAATGGACTCAGAACCTCGGCTGCCATGGCTGGAACAGGAGTTGGGCGTAGCTCAGAGGTAGAGCAGGGGAGAACCAGCTACAGGAACTAGGTCTGACCTCCCAAGCTGAAGGAAACAAAAAGACAAACAAAACATATCACGAAGTTAGGTGTGGTGGAATCCAGCTGTAATCTGAGCTGGAGAGCGGGGGAAGGAAGATCACTTATTAAAGCACAGGCTGGACTACGTACACTGAGAGCCTGTCTAGAAGCCTAACGACCCCATCAGTTAAACAGACCGAAACAGAAAATGAAAAAGGCGAGCGCTAGAAAGCTGGTCGGGCTTGTTTCCTGTCATTTATGACCAGTTTGTAACCGTCTGTGCATGCGTCCTTCAGCGTACCGTGCGGAAACACACTCGCTCACAATTATAAACCACTGGACTACTTACACGTCTTACAATTCATTTGTGAGATTAACCTGTTTTAGTAGTGTATCTCGGGGGGTTATTAAAATACTGCCAACCACGTCATGTCATGTGCTCCTACTGTATTTCTCTCATTCAACTCCAGTGTCTTCTCTGAAAGCTGGGATAGCGAGAGATTTTAGTCACAATGTCTGTAGGAAACCCGAAACAGAGGATGCGGGTTTAGGAATTACACTGTTTAATGAAATGCAAAGTAAGCAAATATTCGGACATTTTGTATGCATGAATCTTTTTGGGCACCAGACCCATCCACAAGTTTAGTCATATATGAAGACTGGTGCTGTGCTTTGTGGTGGGCTGCTAGTCCGCCACCATCTTTAAACATTTTAAAAATTCATTTTATGTGTACAGATGTCTTGTGTGCATGTGTGTCTGTGCAGGATATGCACACATGATAGTTGTGGGCGGGGGCTAAAAAAGGGTGCTAGATCCCTAGAGCTAGAGTTATATATGGGTGTGAGCCTCCAGGTAGGCGCTGGGAATCGAACCTGGGTCTTCTGAATAGCAACCAGTTCTCTTAACCGTTAAGCAATCTCTTTGCCCCATCAGCCTCTATCTTTGAACAGGCTGCGTGTGCTCTTTGAGCCTCTGTTTTCCCCAATGTTAACTTTGAAGAAAATCTGAACTAGTATAGAAACCTCACAGACCAGTGTCAACAACTCTTTGTAGACTTCAAGGGATCATAGAAATATGCCAATATTAGCATTTTTAGAAGAAATTTAAAATAAAATTTGGCAGTACTAACACGGGGATGAACTATTTTGAAGAGGAAGAACACAGAATATCCCCCTTTTAAACCAGAAGTCGTTTGCATATTGAAGAAAAGCAATACCCTTTTTGACACAGGTTCTCATTTATCACAGGTTGGCCTTGAATTTTGCTACTTAGTCAAGGATGGATTCCCAGTCCTGCTGTCTCCAACTTCCCAGATTCTGGGCCAACTACAACTCTACCAACTGAACTATATTCCCAGCTCCAAGAAAAATATCCTGAAGACATAAGCAGAGTGGAGATGAGACTTTCTGATCTGGAATGGGCACGCGTTTCCATTGCCTCTTATACTTCTACACTCAGGTCTGGGCTTCTCAGTGGCGCTCCTTGGAACTGATGCCTTCCTAGTAACCAGTGATTTGTCCACACTGTACTCAGTAGGAGTGAGAAGGGTCCCTCTGGTCCTTGTCACTCTCTTGCAGACTGACAGCGAGTCTCAAGAAACACCTTGACACAAGATGCCCAAGACTCATATCCCTTTCACTGCCAGTAACAGGCTGCATCTAACCTTATGGGGCTTGCATCTTTTTGCCACGCTATCTGCATATAATTATCCATTTAGCTATTGTTAGCCTCAGTTCGGTTGTCAACAGGAAGTCCTGCATTTTGGCAGCCTGTAGACAATTCCACGAGACCAAGAACAAAAAACTGGTGCCTTCATGCGGGCCTCCCCGTCACCTTTTTAATAAGGAGCAGATGTGTGTCACCTCCAGAGGCCAGGAGACTGGTAGAGATGAAAGGTCTTGATTGGGTGGGGAGGGGGCTGCTACCCTAATGGCTTTCTAAGGGTAGGGATCACCCCGCACTCATGGAAGCCTCCTGACATCCTCAAGTGCATCTCTCCTGCTCTCCAGAAAAGCCATAGCACCTCAGATGGCCTGTGCCCTTATACTTTTCCAAAGTCAGCATGCGGCTTTTTTTTTTTTAAGTCATGGTGTGATTTTCATCTCCTCTTAGAGGAAGTCTGTGTGTGAAGGTTCCAGAACATCTGTGTTCCAGTTACACAACCTAGAAAAGCCATTTTCTTCTTTTGAGTTAAGCACGCGGTCTGCTGACACAGCTTCTCTGACATTTTCTTCACAGGTCCCTTTGCACAACCCTCACTCCAGTTTCTGCCCCTAAAGTTTTTTCTCCTAAAGAAAGAGACCAGCTATTCATGTGAGTATACATGCATGTGTGTATTCATGCATGTGTGCACATGCATGTTTGTGTGTATGTAGATGTGCATTGCAGTTATGTGTGTGTATGCGTGCATGCATGTGTGTATATATATGCATATGTGCATGCACGTATGTGTGGGTGCATGCATGTGTGTATGTAGATATGCGTGTGTGCAAATGTGCATTGCCGTCATGCGTGTGCCTACACATATGCACTAGAGACCACACATGTGCCTGGAGCCCAGAAGTCAATGTTGGGTGTTTTCTGTAAGTACTTTCCAGGCTATTTTTTGAGAAAAAGACTCTTATTGAAACCGGAGAGAGCCAGTTCACCCAGACTAGCTGTCCAGTGAGCCCCAGAGACCTTCCCATCTCTGCTTCCTCAGTACTGGGATTATGGGTGAGTCATGCTCCTGGCTTATTTTTCTTTATTCTTTATTTTTATTAGAGTTCTGGAACTCAAATGCTCATACGGCAAGCACTTTCCTGACTGAGTCTTCTCCCCATCCTGAGGTCAACTGCTTCTAAGCATTCCTTCATTTCAAAGATTCTCAGAGAAATGTCATGCACTGAGTGAAGGGCTCCTAGGTACTCAGAATGCAGGGAGACTCCATGTCTTGTTTACTCTCTGGGAAGATGTCATCGGCTACTGCCTAGACCACAGGATCTGCCCTTTCTCAGAATCATCTGACTTTGGCAGGAATGCCTCTCTCTGCCTTTATCTTCCTTTCAACAAACAGCTGCTGACGGCTTCTGTAGACACTGAGAATGTATGTGAGCATGGTGTGGACAGCAGAGAAGCTCCTACACATGCGTCAGAACCCACCTTGCCCTGAACCAGCACAAGGGTTTTAATGGAATGCCTGAATAGGTCTTCAGGTAGAGGCCCAACAAGATAGCATTGTTAAGGACTTTCAAAGTCATTTCAAACTGCTGCCATGCAGTGAGATACAACACAGGCATTGCTCCAAACACAAGTCAAAGACCTCAAGGAGCTTGATTACAAGATGATTCACTTTGTGATGTGTCTCAGTATTCACTTAACATTTTATGGATTGAGTGTGGTTTCCGTGCCCTCGTGGGAGCTGTAAATTGGAAGGCGTTAGCGACAAATTTCCTTGGCACACTGAAAATTTTGAATCACAAACCAAACAAACCAACAGCAAAAGTGTTGGGGAGGCTTTTTGAGGACATATTTTACAAATCTGTAAATTTGTAAAACTTATATGCACCTGGGAGAGCCAAGTTATTGTTTCTCCATTAAGAACATGTCATTGGTCCCCATGTGTGAGTCAACTTCCGTGTTTGACTCTCAGCACCCACAGAGGCATTGTCAGGAACAGTTACACTGGCAAAATCCAGAAGTTCATTAAAAAGGGAAGATCTTACATGTATGGGAGAGAGAACTTTCTGTAGGGTTCCATGAGTCTATACGCTGGAAAGAATCGTGAAGCTACATGCGAGGCCCTTGGGGCATCCAGGTGTCATGCCTTAGTGTGCACTGATTCTGCCGTATCTGTCTTACAGATGGCTCTAAAGACTGGTGACAGGGCTGAAGGGTTACCTGCACCAGCACGAAGAACCTCTTCTTCCATCGCTTCCACACGTTCTTACCGATGGTCCACAAGTACCTGGGGGGAAATGAAAGACCGGAGAGGCATCAGTACCCAGGGGAACGCACTGCTTTCATACTTACCGGTGAAACTAGACCTCATACACCAAGAGGCCTGCAAGCCCTGGATCGCACCCAGATATGAGAGCTGTAAAGGAGAAGCAGGTGAGATTCATGTTCACACAGAGGTGGAACTGTGGTCCCATCACACTTGACTTCTGTTCCCGGACTGATTTGAAAGCACTTCGGGAGAGGGGACTCTTGGATTGTTATATTTATGAGCTAGAAGGTTTTCAGGCAGGGAAGTTTCTGAAAGACTATGCCCAAGCCAGGAAAGAAGGCAGGCAGGAAGAGAAGGGGGAAGGAAGGGGAGAGAGGGAGGGAGAAAGGGAGAGGGAGGCAGGGAGGGAAGGAGGGAAGAAGGGAGGGAGATCTGAGGACGGAGGGAGAGCACAAAATCTCACAAGGTCAGATCTTGTCATCATTCACACAGGTAAACCCTTCCCCTTGTTTTCTTTTGCTTTCCTGGAAATGCAACATTATCATAGGAAGTTCGCAGTTAATATGGAATGTTCCCCTCCTCCCAGCCCCTTTCTACGCATTTCTGTTGATGGAATTTAGTCTGTATATCTAAATAATGAAATAAAAAGGAGAGGCGCTAGCATAGATACAGATGTCAGAGAAGTCTGGAAGTGCTAAGAGCAATGGGATGCTCCATCTCATGGACCATTCAATGGCCATATAATTGGTTGCCTGCTACATGGACCTTGATCAAGAAACAGAGGCTGGAAGATTCAGTCTCAAGGGAGGAAACGTTGGGTGACGTCCAAATGCGTTAACTTCCATCTTGCAAAGATGAACCGATGACTTCTAAATCTATGCTTCTGCCGGAAATAGACAGGGCCCTTGCTTTGGAGCAGAAGGAAAGCAACTCAGGCACAGGTTTTACCGCTGATAAATTTTAAGGATTCTGTTCCAGGCCTTCAGACCAGAATCCCTGTGGCAACTTTGAACCCACTGTTTCCATCACTAGTCAGCAGGTTCCACTGAGTTCTTACCTCTGTGAATGCCCCCTCCCTCCCTCATTCTCTCTACCTCCTCCCCACCTTTCCCTGCTAGCAGCACTCTGCTTATGGACGCCTGGAGAAAAACCTAGGGGCCCAGACATGTGGGTAATTCCCATTCAGTTCTTGAGAAGAGCACAGACCTTACCACATAGGGGAATCTTGCTGTTCCTTTCCTTACTGAAATGCTGTCAGTGCCCCCCCCAACATACCTAGATCACATGAGGGGAAGCCCCAGATTCTGGCCTCTCACTTTCATGGCTCATTCCACACTAACCTAGTTCTTGCAATTGTCTGATATCATGAATGACATCATTTTGAAAGGAAACTTCATAACATAGGCTTGCTATACTCATTATACAAAACATACTAAAACACAGTAATTCTTGTGTGGAACACTGAAATGCTCTTATATAGTATATATATTATTAATTTTATGAATGTACTTAGACCAGGGGGCAAAGACCATCTTGGACCATGATAGAATCCCTATCTGCTCTCCTTACTCTTGGCCTCTGCTCCAGACACTACACAGGAGTCATGGGGTTTTCTAAACGGTCAAATCAGGTCATAAGTTTCTCATTCTAAATAGGATAGAAGGACCTTAGGCAGGGCTTCAGGCAAGGGTCCTATTTAAGATGCTCACACCAGCTGCAGGTGGAGAAGGTGTTATGTATAAAGAGGGAGCAGAACAGAAGACGAAGACAAGATGGTGGAGGAGCACAGATGAGGCAGAGTGCCAGCTGGATGGCTGGCATCTTGGCAGTCCTGCGCTATGGCTGATGTCAGCTCAGTCACCAGTGTTGCTATAGATGGCTTAGCTGACCCCCTTGGCATTTTTGACACATCCTGAAATCATGGATCAATATATCCACAGCATTTGTGAACATAAAAGGGACGTTCAGCCAGGGCTCAGGAGAGAGAGGGTGGTAGGCAGACACTGGCATTTAGTCTTCTGGTTCTTTTTCTGTCAGTCATTCAGAGAGGCGGGGCAACTGGTTTCAAGTTTGCTGCTGTGCTGCTGGGAGGATTCTGTGGGATAGGACTGGTGAAGTATAAACATGAGTCCCAGTGCTGGCTGGGGGTGGAGCTCAGCTGTAGAGGGCTTGCCTAGCATGTGCAAGGTCCTAGATTTCATCCCCGGTACCATGATAGATAGATAGATAGATAGATAGATAGATAGATAGATAGATAGATAGATAGATAGATAGATAGATAGATAGATAGATGATGGATGATAGATAGATGATAAATAGATAGATGATAGATGGATAGATCGATGACAGATAGATAGATGGATAGATGGATAGAAAGAAAGACAGAAAGACAGACAGACAGGCAGACAGACAGACAGACGTGGGTTGACTATGAATTATGTTCCCCACACAGACTTATATTTTAATGCTAGGTTCCCAGTTGGCAGTTTGGCAAGGCTGTAGAACATTCAGGAGATGAAGTATCTCTGGAGGAACTGGATCACAGGGCATAGGTCTCTATGCATTACAGCCTGGCCCCAAATTTTGCTCATTCTCTGCTTCCTAAGTGCAGATGAGAGGTGACCAGGGAGCCTACCTACCTGCTGCTGTGCTTCCCCTGCCATGGTAGCCAGTATCTCTTTGGTAAGCCAAAGCACACCTTTTTCTCTTAAGGTGCTTTTCTTAGGTTATTTTATCACAGCTTTGGCAAAGAAACCAGGACAATAAATCAATAAAAATAGATACAGAGCAAATGTTATCCTTGTTGTAAAGCACCTCTGTGCCCAAAGAATGAAAACCACTGCTCCTGAACTTAGGAGTGTCTTTGGACTGATGTACACAAGCTACACAATGGTCAAAGAGTGAGGCTTGGCTTGTCACTCTCCTCTTTTGCAGAACCGTGTCTGGCAGCCTCGAACCTCCTCACCTTGTCTTAACTGTGCCTGTACAGCCATCCAGAGGTGCACCCAGCTACTGCATAGAATAATCAGGTTGCGGTTTTCGTAGAGAGCTTAAGGAGTCCATTGGAATTCATATCAGGAGGTTCCCCATCAAGAGCAAATAAATGTAAATGTTTTTACTATGGAGAAATGCTCGATGTTGGAGGGGATGGATAAGTTTACCCCAACTGCAATTACACTGTGTGGGACTGGGGAGACAGCTCAGTCAGTTAGGTGCCTGCCATGGAAGCATAAGGACTGGAGTTTGTTTCTCCAGAACCAAAAACAAAAGCAGGGTTTGGGGGCATGTGCTTGCAATCCTATCACTGGGGATACAGAGACAGGCAGGTCCTCACGGCCTGTTGACCAACCAGCCTAACGTAGTGGGTAAGCTCCAGGCTAATCAATGACAGACCTTGTCTTAAGAATAAAGCAAGGCAGACAGCTCCAGAAGAAGGACATCCGAGTGTGACTTTTGGCCTCTGCACACATGTGCACTAGCATCCTCTTTCATATACACAAATTACACAGTGTATACACACACTGGAGAATTGCTTGGTATTCCACAACTGTGTAGAGATTTGTTGATTTTGCATGCTAGCTAAATACATTTACATTTAAAAATGAAAAACAAATCCCAAGAATTGTGTTTCTAACTGAAGAGGGGTTTCTGTTTAAAGGCATCTGAGCTAAAAGCTGGTGGGGTCAGAGGGAACTTACGATTCTCCTTCGGAAAGGACCAGTTGGTTTGAACGAGGATGGGGCTCTCCCTCCAAGGCTTGCCTCGGAATGGATTGCTAATGCGGCACATGCCAGAAGGTGTCAAAACTGAGAACCACCAAGGGCTGCGAGGCACCCTGTCTGTCTGGTGAGCCCACATTGCTCTCCCCCTGAACAGAATGCGCAGTACCTGGGGCAGATGGGCGCTACAAAACTTTAGGCACACAGGTGGCTACCCACTTCCCAGCACATTGATCCAATGTGGCAGCATTCACGTTCCGAGGCTTTCTTCGGGTTGTCTGGGAACTTGGGCTGACCATCAGATAAGCCAGCAGCCCAGGGTGTAGTGAGCAGAAGCCCAGCACAATGCTTAATGAACAGAGCTCCATTCCTAGCACATATTAAAATTACAATGCAACAGAGCAAAGGCTGAACACACACACGCCAGTTAAAGGCATTTCTTACATCTCAGACTGAAGAGGACACCTCAGGGGGATTCTGGTGCTGTCGCTAGCTCTCCTTGAGTTAGCTTCCTGAGTTACAACATGGAGATAACATGCTTACGAGACTGCAGAGACATGCATGCTACACATGCCAAGCACGCCATGCATGTACCAGTGCTCCTGTTCTACTGCCAGCAAGAGCAACAGGGAACAGGCTCAACCTGAATTTACATTTAGCTTTTGAGAACTGCGTGGCGAAATACATAGTAAGGTATTACAACTGGTTTTGGAGCTCTGGTTATATTGTGTATTATGATTTCCTTGTACTATTTTATGAAGCCTACATGAGCGGGTCACTGATATCCTTGTCAGTTGCTGAGGGCAGCTGAGCTCGAGGTGAGGTCCGAGTGAGCTGCAGAGGACAAACAAAGCCTAGACAGAAGAGGGGGGAGAATCTGAGCTGCACTCATTGCAGGAATCTCCCATCATAGGAGAGTCAGTGATGATCTCCTGCCCTTCAGTGTCTCTCTGTGGCAATGCCTGTAACGTGTGTGTGTGTGTGTGTGTGTGTGTGTGTGTGTGTGAGCGTGCATGCGTGCATGTGCAGCCTTTGTTCTTGCAGCACTGTGATTTTCATAGGCGCTAGGAACTTGGCTCTGTCTCTTAAGTAGCATTCACACTTATCACCAAAGTCACGTGGGGCAGGTGCTCCTGAGTGTCTAATAGTAAAAATGTTGTATTGTGTATCTCCCTCCGGGTTGTCTGGACATGAGCACCAAGTGCAGAGCAATGGCATTCTCCAGGATCCCCTGCCTCTGGGTTTCTCACACGGGAAGGATGGTGCTGGGTGGTCTAGGTGGGGAGTGGCCAGAAGGAGGGGCTGTTGTCCTCGTGCTCCTCAGGAGTCTGCGTGCCCTCAGTGCCTACTGTACCAAAAGAGGCTATAGAGCAGGTATCCTGAACTATTTTATGATTTTTAAAAGTCATTTAAAGTTATTTTTAATTGACTAATAAAATCATATTTATGATACACACATGCACATAGGAATGCAATGGCTAAATAGAACTAATTAGCTTATTACTTTATAGACTCTTGACTTTTTTTTAATGATGAGAATACTTAAAGTCCACTCTCTTAGGGATTTTTCAGGTATAGTGACAATGTGGTTTTTAGCCACGATCAGTATCTTGCACAGCAAATTTCTTGAACTTACTTCCTTTTGTTAGAGGATAATTTCTTCGTAGAAGAGAGAACAGAGCACAGCAAAACCCAGCACTCCCACTGGGGCACCATCCCTGCACACTAAAGAAGAACAGGAGGCCTGGAAGGCTACAGCTGAATCAGCCCTTATGAAGTGTTCCAGTGGGAAGAAACACTGGGTGGGGAAAGGTCTAAAGAAAGGATGGAAGGGCAGAAACAGGTGGATCATTGTGAGTCAAGACCAGCCTAGTCTACGAAATGGGTTGCTCTGTAGTGGTAAGTGGGGCTAAGTCACCAAGAGAATATAATAATTTTAGGCTTCCTATCTCTCCTCAGAGAGCTTTAACACACATGGAACAAAATGGAACAGAAATGCAAGGAAAACATAGCCGAGGGTATAACCTGATATTTTGATATGAGAAAATCACTGATAGGCAATCAGCAATGAGAGCTGGGAATGTCCTTAGTTGGCACAGTGCTTATCTGGTGTGTTCAAAGCCCTAGGCTCCATTGTCTGCCCCCCCCCCCCGTGGGTGTGGTAGTGTACCTGTAACTTAGCAACAGAGTAGAAGGATCAGGGAGGGCCACAAGGTCATCTTTGGTTAGTGTTGCAGACCAGCCTGAGTTACAGAAGAACCTGTCTGTCTCCTCCTCCTTCTCTTTCCTTCACACACACAGAGACAAAGAGACACAACACAGAGGGAGAAAGAGATAGAGACAAAGGACAGATAGACAGAAAGGATACGGTCAGAGGTAGACAGACAGAAAGACAGTGACACGGAGAGACAGACAGACACACAGACAGAGTTACAAAGAGATAGAGACAAAGAGACAGATAAACAGAAAGGATATGCTCAGAGATAGAGAGACAGAAAGACAATGACAGAGAGACAGACAGACAGACACACATAGAGAGGTAAAGTCACAAAGAGACAGAGACACAGAGGAGAGTGCAGCTATGCTGTAGAGCGATTGAGCAGTACCAGACATCTTAACCTAATTGCCATGAACTGCGAATACAGGAGCCAAGCAGAGAGCACGGAGTCCTGAGAGCATTCTATCGGCCTGTCCTGGCACTGTGGTGAACAGCTTGTGCCAACAGAAATAGTGGCTACTTTGGGGACCTGAGGGCAGTAAAGGGCTGGGATGAATGTGAAGAACAGGAGGTATATGCTGTGACCCAGTCAAGACCATGGAAGAGGAAAGGACTTCAGCCCTCTCACCTCCCAATAAAACAGGGAGACAGAGAAGGTATGAGTTGTTACTGGTGGCCACAGTGGCTCCTTGGATAAACCCTGACCTGGGCCAAGGTTTGGGCCTTCAGTTAGGGCTGAACTGAAAAAGAAACCTAAACCCAACTCCAGTGTTTACTTGGACTCATAAGGGTTTTCACCATGGTGAGCCTAAGTTTATCTATCTGTAAATTCAGATTCCAAAGAATATATGAGGCTGTTATAAAATGTATGTCCTATGCTAGGTACTGTGACTGAAGAGGACAAGTGGCCTTATGGAAGGGAACGGACATTCTGAGAAGAAAGACAGATGATAAATGAACAAGGAAATGTGTGTACTATAGCATGCAGAAAGCTGATTTATTATGAAAGTAAGCGAGAGAGAGGAGAAAGAAAGACAGATGGCCATTATAACACTCAAGAGAACAAAGGAAGGAATTCTCACAAGGCATGCAGACATTTCCAGGGAGAAGAATGGACAGGAGGTGCCCTAAGGCAGAGGGGACAGCAAGCCCAAAGGCCCTGGGTGACCTGTGCTTCTCTAATACCCAAGGAGGCCAATGAGGGTGCAGCAGCGCTCCAGGTCAGAAAGGTAATGCCTTATTGCTATGGTAACAGCCCAGGCCTTTGCTCTGAGTGCAATGGATGTTCAACGGACATTCGTTATCTAGCAATTGAGCAGCAGGACCAAGGTTAGGAAGGAAATTTCGCAGTATGGAATAGACTACAGGAGGTAAAGAGTGAGTGAGAGGTTACGGGGCAACACGTGAGGGGAGAAGTAGGGGAGACGTGGAGCCCAGGGGGAAGGAGAAAAGTGGGGGTGAGAAGCTGGAGTCAGGATTCAGCCTGAAAATAAAGAAGGGATTTGAAGATAGACTTCGGAGTCGGTGGAAAGGAAGCGTGAGAAACGCCCAGCATGACCTCAAGGCTGTAGGCCTGAACACCTGACTGAATGGAGAGGACGCAGGCTAAGATGGGATGATGGACTTTCTGCTGCCTCTAGGGCTCCTTTGGAGATAAGATGCGGGGAGAGAGATGTGAAGGTTCCCCTTCCCTGTGGAGGGGAGATGAGAAGCCAGAAAGCCACTTGGAGTGCCTAATTCTCAGAGACTCCTGGAAGCAAAAGCTCAAAGCCAAAAGGCACTGTTGATTTTAACTGGCCCTTAGGAAACTCCATAGAACTTCTGGATGGCCCTGGGGCTTATTTGAGAAACCACAGTGCACCATTAAGGAGCACGCCCAGGATTTCGGACTTTGTTTTCATGTTTGAGCGGCAGTTAGAACGTAAGTCTCAGCTATGTCTCTTCAAGACTGTAGGGTTCAGTCACCCTACTACCTATGTTTAAATGGAAAAAACGTCCATAAGTATTGTGCTGCTCACGTGCGTAGGTGTGCACATGCATGAGGTTTGTGGCCTCTGGAATCCAGATATCAACCTTGGGTGTCATTTCTCAGGTGTTGCCATCCTTTTTGTTTTTTTAGACAAGTTCTCCTCACTGGCCTGAAGCTCACTAAGTAGACTGCAAGTTCCAGAGGCCTGGCTGTCTCTAGCTAGCCTGTTTATGAGGATCTTGGCGATGAACTCAAGCAAGGCAAGTACTTTATTTTTTAAAATATTTACTTATTTATTTATTATGTATACAATATTCTGTCTGTGTGTATGTCTGAAGGCCAGAAGAGGAGAAGAGGGCACCAGACCTCATTACAGATGGTTGTGAGCCACCCTGTGGTTGCCAGGAATTGAACTCAGGACCTTTGGAAGAGCAGGCAATGCTCTTAACCACTGAGCCATCTCTCCAGCCCTAAGCAAGTACTTTATAAAACAGGCCACAAAGCTCCCTCCAGAAACGCTTTGTACCTAATCATTCCTTATGTGACAAAGGTTGTTTGTCCCATTTGGGCCACATGGGGTCTGACTTGCTATGATGAACCCCTTATTTACTCCTTGAAGCTCTTCCAGCCTCTCCTGGTATATTTCTTGGCAGGAGTAATGTTTGAATTGCAGCCTAGTGATGCATTCATTTGGGAACTTGGCAGACAGGAGCCGAATATCTCCTGCATTCATACTATGAAGGTAACCTATAGTATAGCACGCTCTCCAATGAGTCCACAGAAATGTCCCTGAGTCACGTACTTCTTTTTCCATGGAGCAAATGAGGAGAATGCAGGATACTTGGATTTCTCCAATGCTGAGAATAATACTGTGCTGAGTGTCTGCATGGGGGTGGCTAAGAGAGCTTTTGAAGAGGGGGTCAAAGAAATCTGACCTGTGGGATGGGGTGCTAACTCCTTTAAAGTCTTCTTAAAAGTCATGCGAGGATGGTGTTTCTGCACGCTTACTTTCTCGGTCGGCTCCCTTCCCTATTCCTCTCTCCCTCCCTCCTGCTTGCACATCCTCTGGTTCCTGCAACAGATATTTACTGTTTATGAGTCATGTTGTACTAAAGATAGAGGATGATTCCTCAAATACTACAGGAACCTGTTAGTCCTCAACTCTTATTTCTTGAAATCGAGACTATGGAGCTTGGAGAAAGATGGGATATTGAGGAAAACATTGTTCATATTTCTGGAAAACATACCAGGAGTGTGATAATGAGAAGGAAAGCTAACCTCAGGAACATGGCCCTGCGTGTGTATGGAGTATGCATGTTTGTGTTAGCACGCACGTGTGTGTGTGTGTGTGTGTGTGTGTGTGTGTGTGTGTGTGATAGCCAAGAGGCATCTTCCTAAGTCACGTCCCACCTTATTTTCTGAGACAGCTTTTCACGTTACCTTTAGAACTCACCCAGCTGACCAGGCTGCTGACTGACTCAGTAAGCTCCAGGGGTCCACCTGCCTCTGCCTGCCCAGGGTTGGGATTACAGACAAGCATTGCTGTGTGGTGCTGGGGTCCAAACTCAGGAGTTCTCCCAGGTGTAGCAAATACTTTATCGATAGGGCCATTTTCTCAACACTGTAACATTGCAGGTTTTTTGTTTATTTGTTTGTTTTGACAAACACTGTCTAGATTGACTTTGAACTCCTGCTTGATAAGAAGCTACGTGAAACAGAGAAGAGCTGGCTGGTCTGCTTAGCAATGACTGAGAGTCAGGAGTAAGAGTGTAAGTAGCTTGCATCCTTCTTCACAGGTTTCTCAAGCTTCGATCCCACCTGGCTTTGGGAATAGCCTGGCTTCAACAATGTGCTGTGTAACTCCTACCAGCCTAAGGCAGACATGGCATTTGGGAAGTGGTGTCCGGCCTGTGAACAGCCTTTGGTAGGCATCACAGGTAGGCACTGACCGCATGATGTGAACTCTGCTAGCATGCAAGCATGCCCCACTTTCTGTCCTGGTCGTTATTTTGGACTTCTTGCAGGTTTTTTTTTTTCCCCACTGGTCTGGGTTGCTGACTATCACTAGGTAACAGGTCTCCCGCTTTCATAGACTTCCAGGCCAGGTTTGCAATCCTGAGTTCTCAACGGGACTTAGCGGTGCTTTTCAGTCATTGGAAGGTTATGGAGGACGATTGCCAGTTGTCCAATGGCACCCACACAGCGTCTGACAAAAGCCCAGTTTCTTCTGCTGTCTAAACTCTCCCCTCTTCACAGTTACACGGTCCTGCTTTTCTGCAAGGGATCACCGTTTCCAAGACCATTTAGGAGGCTGTGGCTGCACAGAAACCAATTACCACCAACCTTTTGGTTTTTAAAAAAAGTCATCACTTTGTTGACAAAAGCAAAAACATTCCCCATTCTTCTTGCTCTGCTTATGGTCACTCAACTGGCCACACCAGCAAACCTTCACAGAATGAAGGGTGCAGATTTTCAACTTTGGGAGCTATGACTTTAGTCAACCTGACATCAGTTTGGACCCGATTTAGGTATTTGATCATACCTCAAGAAGGTGGCTGTCCACCAATGTAAGAGGGAGGGACCCCTGAAGGCCACTGGCAGGAAATCATAACCCATGAGACCCGCACAAGTACAAACAGAGACCCCATTTTGCCTTGGCCAGGCTTGAGCTGTGTTGGCAGTCCTCTCAGAGGGAGGGGGAGTTATTCTCCTGATGGTATTCATGAAAATGCAGTAAGTAGAGTTGGAGAATCCTATGGAGACAGTTAGCGGCACATTTGCTAATTGCAGTGTTCATAGCTGCTCGTGGGCGCTTCCCAGCTCCTTCCTTCCCCACGGTTCTCTGGAATCCCTTTGGTTTGGGTTTTGCTTAACTCATTTCCTGCACTTCTGGGCATCCAAAACGGATCTTTATACATTCCAGGTAAGTGATCTCTCACTGAGCGGCACCTTGCTGTTCTACTTTTGTCTCTAGAAAGGAATGGACACACATCTCGAGAAAACTGGGAAAGAAACACTTACCCGGAGTGCTTCATGTTTTGAGGCTTATCCATTCGGACAGCAAGTTTGATTTTGAGGTCTTGATCGGGGCAGTTTTTGGAGACTGTCATTTTGTGCCACTCAGATTGTTTGGGGCTGTTTGGGGTGGGGTGGAGGATGACCTGTAAGGAAAAAAAAATATGTGTTTTTGTCGGGAAAACAGAGGCAGCACACAGTCCTTTTTTAAAAAAAAGTATTTGACATGTTGATGTGAAGATATATGACAATTAGCCCTTGTCCCACTCCTGAGATTCCTCTATTAACATGGCTGGCTCAGGCCATAGTCATAACTATGGATAAAATGTTCTGTTGCTTCCTTCTTTCTCTCCTTGGCTCAGTCTGTAGGAGCAAGGTGGGTGGCTTTGTGAGCCTGTTTTGTCTTTGCTAAGATTCAGAAGTAGCAGAGTAACCTGGCAGAAAGAACAATGCCCATCTTCCATCAATTATGGCAGCTGCGCAAGAAGAAATAGACATTCATGATAGAGAGGTCTGGGACTTTTCCTTTTCTAACTTGCACCGTCATAGGAAGAGAAACATTTCAAAGCCTGTGTATGTGTGTGTGTGTCGGGGGGGGGGACAGAAGGGCAAGAAATGAGAGACTTAGATGGGGGAGAGACCCATACAGGGTCGCACATAGGACATAGTTGGTGGCACCTGGACTGGGATCCCTCTCGTTGTGCTTTGGGGGGAAGGAGCTTAAAGGGGCTTCTGCTCCGGAAAATGCTGCTAGCCTGTGTGTCAGATCCACTGTGCTTGGCTGTGCTGTTCCAATCTTTGATGTTTGTGGGGTAGGGGCAAAGCTATAAGGCCACCAAGGGCTCCATGACACTCCACTGCTGGCAAGTAGTTGTGATCAATTAGCCTGATAACAATACACTAGAATTTTATGTTACATTTGTTGCTTTTATATTAATACACATTCAAAAACATAAGCCCTAGATGAAGAGCAATGACGGTAGTTGATCCTCTGGATCTGACATTCTATAGGCATGTGTTTGGCCAACCAAAGATTTAAAACATTTGGGAAGAAAATAATTATCTACACTGAGCACACACAGAATTTTCCCCTTGTGTTCATTTCCTAACCAGCACAGAATAAGAGTATTTACATAGCATTTACATTTCTTTCATGATATATAGAATATAAATTACAGATGGGGAGTCTAAGGCCATTTAAAGAATACGAGAAGATGTGTAAATCCAGAGCCAATGTACTTAGAGGGAGAACAGAGCGATTTTGGATCTGCCGGACCTCGGGAGTGGCCCCCAAGGGCGCTGAGTGATGTGGCGCCTTGTCAATAACCAGTTATCTTTAGGGACAGGTGTCACACTGGTGAGTTGATGTGGGAATATGAACTGGCTGCCACAACCCACCCCTCCAGAAAGCTGAATTCCAGTGATCAGAGCTCCTCTTCCTGGTGTGGGTGCAGGGCTAGCCTGCGGAGACTACCAAAGCCTGGGTGTTTTTCTTTTTCCAGGCTGTCTCTGGCCTGAGCCCATTTCTCTCTCCCCACCTGCTTCTGTTCCCCAGGAAAGGCAACCCCACTTCACAAAAGGGTCTGTCTCTTGCTGTGGGCTTTCTTCGCAGGACTCAGGCACAATGAACGACTCATAGCTTTTCTGCCTGTGCTCTGTAAGTGTAGGAAGTTAAGGAGTTCTACCTGAGTTGATTTCTGTTAACCCTGTGTGCAGCATTAATGATCAGACCCAGCTCCTTTGGTTAAAATTGTGGGAAATATGTAAATATGTAAATCACTCCAACAGACACTCTGGAGGGCTGGAGTGGGGAGTGAGGGTAGTCATGAATGATGGAGACCTCTCCCTACCCCCAAGGAAAAATTTTTTAAGAGTAAATTAGAAAAATTTGCTTATTTTTAAAATTTTATGTGTGAGAGCCATAATACAGATGGAATAAACTCAAGATGGCTGAAGGGATGAAGCCAGCCCCAGGACTCCGGCGGGAGGCTCTGCTCCGCTTGGTAGAACCAGCTCACCACATGCAGCCGTGTGGTGTACAGAATGACTGCACTTGAGAAACATGGTGCTGCCTGCACCTCAGAGTCAGTGGAGAGTTCGTGAAGCATGAAGGAGAAAGAAGCTAGTGTCCAGTCCCCAAAAGTAAATCCCTGTGTGGACAGCAGCAATCCCATGGCCTCCACCACCTCAGCAGACACTACCACTCTAACTAATTCTCCATGGGGGTCATGCAGTATGAAGATGATTGGCGAGCTGTCAGTGTTCCTCACAAGCCATCGGATCCCTTGAGGCTTGAGTGAGTATCTGCCTTGGGGGATACCTACGAAATCCCTCAAGGGCTGAGCCTACTACTGTTGCCAGTACAGCATTCCTGTGGATGAAATTGGGGTGCCTGGGCTCTCTGTGACTCTGGGTCTGGACAGGTTTCACACAGTCCACAGAAACGGTTTGCCTCATCTCTACCAGGAAAGCTGGAGCACTATTTTGAAGCTATTTTGATCACTGTATCCCTGGGTCTGGTCTCTGCTGGCAATGAGTGAGTGGGGCGGGATGTTCAGTTTTGGGTGGGGAGGGAGAGTTTTTCTGGACAGGAGTACCCTACAGCCTCCCTGACTCTCTTTTGTTCTCACCTGATATTGGCAGACATTAAAAACAAACAAACAAACAAACAAACAAACCCCCAAACAAAAAACCCTGTTTATAGTCAACTCCACCTACACCTTAACTATGTATGACATCTCAGAGCATGGCATTGTGAGCATGTTTCCAAGGCAGTCAAGGGTGCTTTACTTAAAGCTGTTTAATGGCTCAGTCACTTGGTTAACTGATAGCCTGGCTCTCCAATAGGAGGGTCCCAAATCAGTCATTTCCACAGTGTTTTCTACCTGGGGGTAAGGCAAACCATTCAAGTGTTTATATTTTGAATGTCAGCATTAAAACACGAATTTCTCTTTGTTCCTCTTTTATCCAAATGTGTTGATTTCAATGCTGCCAGGAGGTTAGGCAGTTCAATGCCACAAATCTCATGCTAAGCCAGTCAGAGGCACGACATAGCTTTGCCATAAACAGCTCCGATGGCGTGGAGTCTCCCCAACCTGTCTTCTGAAACACACTCGTGCTAGCCAGAGTGTATGGAGGACACCCTGTGGCTCAGACAGGTTGAGAAACTGGCTCAGGGTTCAGGCTGTAGGCCCCTGGGCACTTAGTGTACTGCTTGCTCATGACCTCGGGGCAGGAGAGGTACCCCAGACACCCACTCTGTGCCGCTTGCCAAAGGGAGCACTTACCCGCCCGAGCTCCTTGTCTTCCAGGGCCAGGACGCCAGTGCTCTCGGTGAAAAGCTTTACTTTAACAGCTGGCAGCGCATGCGTGGTGGAGAAGTCGCCTTGGGTGCCCCAGCTGTGGAGAGAATGTCAGATTCAGTGTACACCTTGGCAATGGGTCGCTCTTGGTTAATTTAAGGCAGCGTCGACTGTCACATCCAGTCCCAGTGCCCCAAAGCTGCCAGAGTGACAGAAAAGTGTTGATTAACTTGGGAGGCGGATACAAGGCAGAAGCTCTGAAAGTCGCCATGGGCCTTCCCAGAGTGCTTAGCGTCAGGGGAAGTCAGAGAGGTTTCCGTTGATGCTCTCTTCCCTGCAAACAATATTACACATTCACCAGCCTTTCCTCTCGGTCCTGGAACACCTGCTTCATGGGCAGTGGAACTTTGGTCGGTGAGATGAGGCTGACACCTATCCTGACAGAGGGACCTCAGCAGCCACGGGGCACAGGGCGGGAGCCGCTCTCAAGAAGTGGAAAAGAGGACTGAGAGGCGCTCTACCACCAAGACGGTATGCAAGATGAAGGGCCAGGGATTAGGGGATGTTTTTCCCCTGATCAATCTAGCCTGGGAAGAGAGTCTGGATTATCCAGCATGGGGGTAGAGCCAGGCCTTGGCTCACACCAGGGAGCAGGTGCTCAGAAGTGGTTTCTTTATTCACTTTTCATGGCTCTGAGGCTGTGCCTCTACCCATTATATAACTGAAAAGAGAAGATTTTGTGTGCACTGAGCATGCGTTACCTTCTAGGCCATTCCGGGCATGTTTCACGGGGCCGTGCTGACCCTTACCTGTGCCCTCCCTGTCAACCTGCTCCCTTCACTGGCCTCTTGCCTTTGCTGGACTGCTGGTCACCTGCACAGTTCTCTCAGGTGGCAGGGTTTCTCTCTACTTTTACTACCTTGTCAGGGATGGCCTAAATGTCACCTTCAGGGAGAACACATCCTCTGATCTCACAGTGGAAGCTGAGCCTAGGTACAAACCTGTCTTTAGAACAGCATCTCGTTCTGCCTCCAGTCACCAGGGAATTGTGCTAAATGGGCATACTCATGATGGCTAAGTTGAGAATTATCTTATATTTTCTCAACTCCATGAGAACACGGCTCTGTTCATTTATATTACAATTTAGCATAGTGCGTCATACATACATGGAAGGCATGGAATAAATATTTTTGGATGAACAAGTAGTATCAAATATATGTTCTTTTACAGGGCCAGGAAATAGTACAGACAACAGCTTTTATCTACAGATTGTTTTTACATTATATAATCAATTTCCCATGCTGCCAGGCATTTGTTAAAATCTGGTTTCAATGACTACAGCTTTACATTGTATAAATACATTGTAGTTTATGTAACCATTAGTCTATCATAGCAACTGAGTTGGATATAAGGTAATATTTAAAGAATTTACCTTGATTGATAATTTCCTTGGGACAGAGATCTAGAGGAGAGGCGTTTCCTCCTCAAGAAACACCCTTATCTTTTATGTATACAGCGGTGAACATAAGTCTGCGATACCTGCTCCTCAGGTACTTCATGTAAAGACAGTGACCACCCTACATCTGGAGTTTAGTATAAACCAAGGGCATTGTTCTTACCCTGCCCAAGGCTTCTCACCTTGTCAATGGTTTATTTTGTCATGATCATTTTATGAGAATTCTTTAAAAAGATGTATATATTTCTGTTTCATGTGTATGAGTGCTTTGCACGGATGAATGCACATGTCCCGCTTATGTGCGGAGGGCGTACGGAAGCCTGAAGTGGGGATGGGACCTCTGGAACTGAGTGAGGGTCAGGGTGACTGTGAGCGGTTCTGTGAGTGATGGGGAGCAAACCTGGACTGTCTGTAAGGACAGCAAGTGTTCTAAAAGGATGGTCCCTCTCTTCCGCCCTCATGGGTACTCCTTTGACTGTTAGTGGGCTTCACATTTTGCTCTGTGCCTATTGGCTGCTTTTAAGTCCTCTTTCATGTCATTGTGGAAACATGACCGTTAGTCTCAATGTTGTACTTCATGAAGCCAATGCCATGAACTAAACATAAGAGGAACAACTACATAATCCTTCAGGGTGTAGTCACACAGACACACACAGACAGACAAAAAGACACACAGACAGAAAAACACACACACGCACACAAGCATGTTTAAAACGGCATGAAACCATCAAGGATTTTTCTTTTCCTCAGCGCTTGTGCCATCGCCTAGGGGAACTTCATTCCACATGCGCCTTTACAGACCAAATCACCAAGAACAGCAAGACAGCCGCCGGAAAAACGCTAAACCAAACCGGGCCCCTCCTGAGCCGGAGGTCTCTAAGACATCCTGTCCCAGGCCTCTGAAGCCAGTGTGGAGTCAATCTCCCTGGGCTGAGGACGCTGGCTGGAAGACGGCTGCGCAGTGACTGTGGCTGTCCTGGGCTGCTGAAAAGAAACTTCTGTGCTGCATGGAGGACTGCATTCAGTGAGGGCTACTGCCAGCTCGCTCCTACCAAGAAGGCTTAATTCTCAGACCCTTCCTACACTTCTGTCCTGCCGAGAAAAAAGTTATGAAGATGGTCACTCTTTGTCTTTTTCCAGCTCGGGCAAGAACTGGCTTCCTTATCATAACTGCTACCCAGACAGTTTTATGCTAGCTACAATAACTGTTTTAGAAGAATCACGAGCTATACTTACATATTATCCTCTTAAAAGAAACTTGTTATCTGTTTTGTGAAATGTCTACATTTATGAGCCCATAGTTACAGATGAGGAAGCTAAGGCACAGGGATTCTGTAATGTGTCCCTCGGTACTCATGGAATGGAAATGACAGTCTAACTCCACACCATATCCCATCCTTCCTTCATTCCACCACACACATTCTTGGATAATCAATTATCCCTGCAACCCCAGGGAAGCTCCATTTTGGATTGCTGGAATTCTGACTCACCTTGAGCTCTGGGTTTCTTTCCCATGGTTAATGTGTTTTCGACAATGCTACCTTGGACGTACATACAAATCAGCCAGTGGAGATGCATGGCAGACTTTGGGGTTTCTGTGGGCCATGCATCAATAAACAAATCTATTTCTCTTTGTTGTGTTTTCCGTGCCCTTTCCTCCCGCTGTGCCATCGACTATGGCTGCAAAGATGAAAACCTCCTTTTGAAAGCCTCCCAGAATGGAAACACCACTGCACTTTGATTTGAAAAGACCATAGGCTGATAATATTTATTTCGAGCAAAGGCTGGGAAGGTTAACTGACTGACTTCCCTCTGCACACAAGGCAGATAAAATTCGACGAGTGAGTTGTCCTTTCTCTGGGATTCTGCCACCAGTGGCACCATAGTCATCCTGTTCAGCTAGTTTACAGCGAGCCACCAATCAGAGGCTTATGTCTGTCATGACCACCCACTCAGTGCTTTGTATGGATCATCTCATTTAAGCCTCTTGGCTGCTCTGTGAAGAACACCCAGTTGCCTCATGCTTTTATAGTCAGAGAAAAGTTAGGTTTGAGGACGTTAAGTAACTGGGCCAGGACCTCGGCCCATCACCATCTTGGGGTTCAAACTCTGAGTTTCTGATCTCCAAACCCCTGGATTGAACCAGAGTTCTCTATCTCTCAGAAACTTTGGATACAGCCACATCCCACAGTCAGACAGAAACCTCTGTGTAAATGGCTTCCTCTCTACATACCGAGTTGTTTGGGGGAAGAGCAACATTTTCAGCATGTCCTACTTCCTGCACCAAGGACAGTGGCTGACACCCAGTAAATCCTGATTGTTAGATAGAAAGGGAGGGTTGACAGAATGTGAACCATGACGTCACAGGTGGGGGGAACTGTGGAGGTGAGACAGGAGGTAACCATGACTGTGGGAGCCTCCGGTACCTGGGCCTTCATCTCCTTCAGGATGGTGGTGATTCCAAATGCCTGTGGGGTCTGGCACCACTGCATCTGATGGCTCTCCGGGGAGCCAGGCAAGGATGCTTGCAGGTCAAACAATGCTTGGCTCACAAAGTGAAGGGCTGGGAGAAATGTGGATGCCAGTGACAACAAGGTTAGAAAGTGTCACAAGCACATTAATGAAGACTATGAAAAAGTCACCACCTATAATCAGTCCTCCCAATATGAATACATGCGTGGTGGGACACCTGCACCTGTCCAGTGTGGGTCCTTTTGTAAGAAGGCACAAGAGAGTAACTTGGAGGACAACCAAGCTGATTAATACCTAAGCACCAGAGCTTAGGGACTGTACCTAATTAGTTCTTCATCAGGGATGTGATCTCTAAATATCCACCACAAGCAAATCATCACATGAGATGCTGCTAGGTCAGGCATCAGTAGGATATGGTCCAGCATCAGTAGGACATCCCCCATTCTTCTAGGTCCAGCATCAGTAGGACATTCCCCCATTCTTCTAGGTTCAGCATCAGTAGGACATTCCCCCATTCTTCTAGGTCCAGCATCAGTAGGACATCCCCCATGCTTCTAGATCCAGCATCAGTAGAATATGGTCCAGAATTAGTAGGACATGCCCCATGCTGCTAGGTCCAGCATCAGTAGGATATGGTCCAGCATCAGTAGGACATCCCCCTTGCTGCTAGGTCCAGCATCAGTAGGACATCCCCCATGCTGCTCAGTCCAGTATCATAGTAGGATAGTCCCCATAAGTGCCATGTTCTCCTCAGGGGGAGCCCATGTGCAGAAGTGACAGCTCTTAAGAATGTGAGACATGGTTTCCTTCTATAAAAGTGATGGTACTGAGCCTAGAAGTACAAATGAAGAAGTTGAGATTCCATCTTCTCACAGTCAGAGGCTAGCCCCAGTAGAGGCCAGCAGCTGTTGAGGAAGTAGGAATGGAGAATTCCTGTATTCTGTTGCTTAGAATGTAAGCCAGCCGAGACGCTGCAGAAATAAGTGCAGTTTTCTCCAAACAAACATTGTATGATCCAGTGTGACACACCTGGATATATACCTGAACGACCCCAGGGTCTTACTGCAGAGATTTTCCCAACCCATGTTTACTGTTATTCTGTTCAGAGTATCCAAGATATAGGTTCAGCCAACCCATTACATAACATGCCCATTAACATAAACAAGAAAATATGTGTACACACAGAGGGATTCTAGTCAGCCATAAGGAAGAATGAAATTATGTTGCTTAGAGGAAAAGAGATTGAACTAAGATTATCACGTAAAGTTTTCTCTCACATGCATAATATATGTGTGTGTGTGTGTGTGTGTGTGTGTGTGTGTGTGAGAGAGAGAGAGAGAGAGAGAGAGGGAAGTAGAAGAGGGGAGGAGAGGTAAGAATCTAATAGGTGGGAGGGGAAACAAGAGAGTATAAGGGGGAAATACGATATAGTATGTATATATATGGGACCAGTTACATATATACATATATGATAGATATAATACATAGATACAAATATATGTATAAAACCAGTTGAGGAGGGTTCAAGGAGGACATAAGTAAATTACAGGCATGCATACACACACACCATATGTACATACAACACATACATGCGTGTACACACAAGGACTCTTGAAAGTATAAAAACCATTTTGGGCTCATGAGCTGGACATTAATAAGTAGGCAGCAGGAACTGACCCATGGGGCTGGGCTTGGCCATTAGTAATTGATTTATATGTATGATAAATAAAAACTTAATACAAAGAGCAGTACTGACCTCAGAAGGTTAGTGGAGGGATTTTCAGGAGAGAGATATGGCACACATAGTGTTTAAGGCAATGATGGGCACACAGAATGCATCGAGCCTTCACTTTAGGGGTAGGTCAGAGGTTGCCCAGACCAGGCCTGTGGGTCACTTCCGGCTGCCTATTTGCTTATGTGTAGCTCATGAGTCCCGCCAAATGGTTTTTATACTCTCAAGAAATCCTGTGTGTATGCGTATGTGTGTATTGTGTTCACATATTGTGTGTGTGTGTGCGTGCCCATGTGTGTACGGGTGGAGGCTAGGGGAAGCAAAATGGCCCGTTCTATCACTCTCTGACTCACTCCCTTGAGATGGTCTCCTACTGAACCAGCTATGTGTTTTCTGCTAGGCTGGCTAGCTGGCATGTCCAGCTGCCTTCCCATCTCCATTCTCCTCTCACATTGCTGGAGTTTTTATAGGTATGCGGGGTCAGAGGGCATGCTCAGTTTTTTTGCCTGGATCCAAATTCTGGCCCTCATGCTTACCCAGTAGGTGGCCTTCCCCACCGAACCATCTCCCTAGACTCAAGTCACAGTTTCCCCATTTGCAAATGGCTGAAAACAATGGAATAAGATTAATATTTTGTGATACATGACGCTGCACTGAAATTCCAGTCTGAAGCATGACGACAGTTTTATCAGCGTGTGCCCATGCTCGTTCATGACGGCCTGTCTGAGGTTGCATGGCTGCTGCCCTACATTGCTGCTGCACTGCAGTGTCTGGTTAAGTAGTTGTGACTCAGATATGTAGCCCCTAAGCCTGAAGCATGTACTCCCTGATCTTTTACAGAAAAGCCAAGCTCTGTTAGAAAGGGTAGAATTGCCGGCTCAGCAACAGAATCGTGTTTAGTCTCCTTAGTACCTTCAAGGTGTGCTCACATAGCACACCTGCAAGGGCAACTATAAAGGCACGCTTGCCAGGACAGCTCATCCCATATCCAGAAAATCGGCTGGCCTACATTCCTCACGGAACTCTTCGCAGCACTGGCAGAGTCCTGGGAAAAAAAGGACCTGGGGTGGCCAGAAGCCGCTCCGCGATCTGCTTGGACCCGCTGACTCACTTGGTCACACGGCACTATCACTAATATCTGGTAAGAAGCACGAGGAAGGAGACAATCCATATTCCAAGGGCAGGGGTGACTCAAACATCACAGCCCATTATTTCTGCAAATGGACCAGCGCCCCTGCTTTGAAAATGGACCCTTTGATCTAGGGAGGAAGGGAGCGCAGGGCAGGAGAACGCCCGCCCGGTAAAGCCACCTCGTACTGTGTGTTTGCAGAGAGCATCTGCTCCATCTCAGCCACATCTCTGTTTACTATTTAAAGCCTCTTATTTGCAGAAGCCTCTTTGGACCATATGTTATCAACAAATGTTGCTAATCAAATACACACAGTAATTTTCATTAGAATTCTCTCCCCCCACACATGAACAACAACAAGGAACCACACTTGTCGTAAAGGGAATATACTTCCCTGAACACAGCAAATACCTACCAGGAACCTTTGACAACAGTAATATTTACTAATGCGCATGTAAGCTAAGAATGCACCCACGTCAAGCAGGTAAAGACCCTTGAGGAATTGGATTTTTCTGCAGGTTGGTGTGGGGGTGGTGGTGCTGATGGGGGTGAGGATGGGCTTGGGGTGATGTCATTAGTTGCCATGGTGATGCTCAGCATCAGGCCATAATTCATGCCACAGAGACTGGATTTGCATTTATTCAAGGTGGATGGCTCGTGTGAGCTAGGTGTTAAATCGGAGCAGTTCCTAAAATTAACTGGGCTTTAACAGAAGAGGGGTGTCATATTGAGGAATGAAAGTACCCTGGTTCTGTTGCTCAGAGCGAATGTTAATAATTGCCTGGAGGCAAGTGCATTAAAAATCTTTTGGCCTGCCTTGCAGCCGACTGTGTGATAACTTACTCCAAGCGAATCAATTGCGCTATCACAGTGTGTCTCACGCAGACTAATTGACGGGCTGCGATTTGGGGCCTTTGGAGTACTAGGAAAGGTAGGCTACCTCTTACTCTACATGGAGGAGGCACAAGAGTTCTGTACAAACCAGGTTGTTGGGAGCTGGGAAGATGAAAGCTTTTGTTTTGCCTCCTTGGCATTTTCTCTGCAGGGTCTCCTCTTTCAGAGTCTGAGCCCCACCGCATCAAGAATCAGGGTGAACTTGCCCCCCTAACTTCTGCTCCCCTGAGATTCCCCTGGCTTAGTCAGACTGTGCCAGGCACCCACACATTCTTCCTGTTTCACCCTTTCAGACCTCCTGTGTACAGTGTAAGTCTGCTCATCGCTAGGTAAGGAGAAAGCAGGGATGAAGGTTGACAGTGTTGGGGGTGGGGGTGGTGGGAGAGGCCTCCACAGGCACACTCCAGGGACAACACTCAGGAGCCGGGGTTACTTCTGGAGTCATTTCCCTTGGTCTTTTTGGGCTACACTGAAAAGTGACAAGGGGAAGGTCGCTGTCTGGTTCCTTCACCTCAGAATTCGTAGTACCTAGCACAGCGCCTCGAGGGCAGGCCAAGTGGGAACACAGCCACCAGCTGTCAACCCACCACGTGTGTAAGCATGTGGTAGGACTCAAGGTAAGAGTGACATCTAACCGTCCCTGGCTACCGACTGAAGTCCTTTGGCATGGTTGATGGAGTGAGGACATCAATAAGCTTCCTAAGGGCAGAGGCCAAGTCCACCCTCCTCACTGTGGGATGCTAATATTTAGCTCTGTGCCCATGCAGAGATATCACTGAACCAACACCCATTGGGCCAAGGCTAGAGGAAATAGTACACAGGACACTGTAAACACAAGAGACTAAGGAAGTGGCTGTAGCTGATTGTTTACTGTGTAAACAAGCTGGTTGTTTACTCTACAATGAAAAGGACCCTGTTGTTTTTCTTCATAATGGAGATGCCTGGGTTTCTAGATTGCTAGAATGTCCTTTTGCTTCATGTTTACCGGAAGTTTCTATCTCTGATACAATGACTTATCTCCCCCACATACTACTTTTCCATGGCAGAGGTTTGCTGTCCAGTGGGCTACACCCCAGCACATGCTTCTGAAGCTGAAGTTGGTGTAAGATGAAAGTGCACTGGAGATGCCAGCTCGTGAAGGTCGTGTTTGAGCAGCACGGTATACTACGGGTTTCTGGTGGCTTTTCCTCCGGAACACGTGACTGCTTAGGCCATATCGCTCATCACCGCTCCCAGCGTCTTGGGCAAGAACTACATAACACACCAATAATCCAGGTCCCAGTGAACTGCCCCAAATTGAAGTGTTATTTCTGAGTGCATACTGAATGCACGCTGTTTGCACATCACCGTAGAGTTAAAAACTGAGCCCAAGTGCACTAACTTAGGGACTTTAGAATCCTGGGTATGGAAACTATAGTTAGGAATTCCTGGTCTCATAATTCCAACTTTCCTGCACCGATTTTGGTTCTAATTCTGTCTCTTCATAAAAATGTTTTTCAAAACTTTGTCTCTTAGTACACCTTGTAATTCCTTGAAGGAAATTTTGGTTAGTGTATTGAGGACAAGGAACTCAGCTCACGGTCAGGTCCAAGGTGACTTCCGTCCCCAAGGTGACATCCCATCCTACAAACAGCCACCCATAGGTCTCTGAAGCTGCCTGTCTGAATCTCGCAGGCAGGGTCAGTGGCTTGCTCTGTAGCTGAATCTCTGTGTTGGATCTAAGAAGAGGAGACACCTTGTCAT
Source organism: Myodes glareolus (assembly GCF_982192425.1). Lineage (NCBI taxonomy): Eukaryota > Metazoa > Chordata > Mammalia > Rodentia > Cricetidae > Myodes > Myodes glareolus. The sequence goes on along the minus strand of NC_142030.1, from coordinate 50,190,247 downwards.
TTGTTCGACTTTTCCTCTTATCAGGCCGAGAAGGACGCTTGGGCTTCTCACGGGCTACACTGCAAACCAGAAGTCCCACGGTCTGGAAACTTTAAGACTGTCTCCCACAGTGAGACCCTGCTTTGCATTTCCTACTCCCTGAAGGTGAGCTCCCAGGAAAGAACTTAGTTCATCAACAGAAAAACCCAAATTTCCCAAGGATGGTGCAAAGAACCTTTGGTGGGAAAGAATAGCCATGGTCTGAATCGAAAGGAGTGTCTGTTCTGTTGGTACTGAAGGCTTTGTCCTGCCAGTCCAGGGAATGCCTGCCTCACTACTACTTAGTTGGCTTTCTCTAATCACCTGCTTGCTGTAAGTCCTTACAAAAAAATAATGTGTTCCCTGAGCAGCAGAGTCCAAGGGGACAGAAGGCGTAATTCTCTCCTCTGGGTGACTCAGTCACCTCAGTATGCGTTCCTAACACTGACGATTTTCCTTGGACAACTTTAGTAACCTGAGATCATGACTGCAGCCTGTGTTCCTTGGTAATAATGGAGAGACTCCCCGGCTGCCATTCTGTGTCCTTCGATGTAACATGAGAAGGCCGGGCCTGCTTGTTGGGTCTTCTTTCCTGCCCTGCCCCCCAGCTGTTTAGTCCCAGAGAAAAATCACACTGAGATCTCTATAAGTTATAAAGCTGATTGGCCCATTAGGTCAGGCTACTTATTAGCTAATTCACACATCTTGATTAACCCATTTTTTAAATCTATGTTAGCCATGTGGCTCAGTACTTTTTTCAGTGGGGCAGCTCACATCCTGCTGCTTTGGTGATCTGGGCAGGAGTGGGAGGAATCAACTTCCTCCTCCCCAGAATTCTCCTGTTCTCCTTGCATCATTTCCACTTCCTGTCTGATTTTCCCACCTACATCTCCTGCCTGGCCAATCAGTGTTTATTCAAAACATGATTGACAGAATACAGACAATTCTCCCACATCACTTCGAGAATGAGAATCTGCCTTAGGACTCACTGCAGCATCCGAAAGACTCAAGACAATGCAAAGGCCACTCTGCATTAAGTTAGGCCAAAGTCTCCAGAGAACCTGGGCTCCTGGAAAGTCCAAGTGTACCCTAGGCCCCTTGGCCAGCCAGGTCTATGTATAGTAGAGCAGGAAAAGCAGAGAGGAGAGACAGAGACCCAAGAGTGTCTTCAGCTTCAGCCCTTGTGTGCAAATGAGGTGTATCAGGGTAGAACCAGACAGCCAGAAGGTCCCATTTCTATCATGGAACAAATGAATTCATTAACCTCTGCCCTCAGTTTTCACATCTGAGAAATGGATGTATTAACATCATCTGCCTTGGCTTCCCTATCTGCTGGTCCCACAGCTACCTGAGAGAAATGCTCAGTTATAGGTCAGTGCTTACGCATACAAATATTAACGGAAGTTCATGGTTACAGGTGGCTATCCTGATCCAGGCATTACAGGACCAAGAGCGCAGGGCGCAGAGTCTGGCAGCCTGGGTCTCTAAGCAGTCATCATTCTCTTGCTCTGGCCACTTTCCCTCCCTGTTGTATGAATTACTTCCCATCACTGTGACAAAATGCCTGAGTCATACAACCCCAAGGAAAACATGGTTTATTTTGGCTCATGGTATCAGAGGGTTCAATCTATCCTTTATCCTGTGCACTTGGGCAGGACACCATGGTGGTGGGAATCAGTGTGTCATAAAGAAGCTTTCACTTGATGGCAAACAGAAAAGATGGGGGACAGAGAGAAAGGGAGGAAGAGGGAGAGAGAGCAGTAGGAGAGAGAATAAATGAGAGAGAGAGAGAGAGAGAGAGAGAGAGAGAGAGAGAGAGAGAGAACACCAGGACATGAGCCTAAACACCTACATCTTCCAGATAGGCTCTGTTTTCCAAAGTTTCTAGACCTTGTCAAAACAGACCACCATCTGGAAACAATCATTGAGCATACATGCTGGTGGAAAGATTTCATATTTAGGCTATAACACTGGTAAAACACTGTTTATGGACTCTCTCTCTCTCTCTCTCTCTCTCTCTCTCTCTCTTCTCCTGTTAGGATTAGATTAGAAAATGTTTCCCAGGTTTATTCTCAACAAAGCTCCCATAATTAATTTTTATTGACAAAGACTGTGGTATTAATCATGTAGCGACATCTTAAAGATGCGTAATAAGTATGTTCAAGTGTTAGATAGCAAGAGATTCAGGCGCCAAGGCATGAACTGACGTTATAAATGTTTCCAAACCATCTGAGCTTTTGTTTTTTTCTCTTAGCAAATGGAAATTGGGGTTTGAATTTACATTTGGAATGTTTAGCAGTAAAGGCGAGAGAGTGAGTCTAAGAACCCACTCTATATTTCTATGACGTCAATTTCCAAGCACTTGGAATACTTCTTTTCAACACTAACCCTCTTACCTCCCTGGGTTGGGCTTTCTGAAATAATGGGTTTAGGGAAGATAAAGATTAGTGTTCAGTGAAACCCATTCTCTTTTGCCTTCTCTCAGAGAGAGTCTTTCTTCCTGCCCCCTAAACGTTATCCACCTTGTTCTCTTCCTAGCTAACACACATATCCCTGCATTTGTCGTTATCCATGTTGGCTTTTTTTGGGCCAACGGAGCATCATTAGACTAATGTAAACATGAACTTGATGTCTGGACTCATTCTCCTGTGCCTATTGACACCATAAGCAAAGCTTCCTCCAGATAGCTACAGTCCCTATGGATTTGATCTAGAATGGACTATTTAGAGAAGATTTGGGCTCAACAGAAAGCAAGAAGCCAAAGCCAGCCAGGCCCATAGCTTGAAGCAGTACAATCCAGCTGAGACTATCCTGGATGGACCAAGCTCAACTAATTAAAAATAGGTGAATGAAGATAATGACTATGTCTTTGGGGGTGGTTTGTTGCATAGAAACAGCTAATTGATACAACCATTTATCTAATACTTGATCACATCATCCTGTGTACTAATAGTCTTATGTCAGTTTGACACAAGCTAGAGTTATCTGAAAGCAGGAGACCTCAATGGAGAAAATACATCCATATGTTCTGGTTTCAGTGCATTTTTTTAATTGTGGGGGTAGGCCTAGCCCATGGTGGGTGGTCCCATCCGTGGGCAGACGGTCCTGGATTCTATAAGAAAGCATTCTGAGCAAGCCATGGTGATCAAGCAGGTAAGCAGCACCCCTCCATGGCTCTCTGCTATTGCCCTGCTTGGGTTCCTATCCTGACTTCTTTTGATGATGAACTGTGATGTGGAACCTCAAGTCAAAAAAAAAAAAAAAAACCCTTCCCTCACCAAGTTGCTTTGGTCACGGCGTTTCATCACAGCAATAGGAACCCCAACTAAGACATCCTGTTTCCTTTCCACACTCTGTAGATTGGTCTGGGTTGCCTTCATGAGAAAATAACACCCTATAGAAGCCATATATGTCATAAACTCCCTCCACTGTGAAACGAATCTCTTGCATCTACTCAGGGAGCATCCACATAGAAATGTTGTTGGATTCAAAAGGAGGTGTAGTCTACTAGGGCAAGAGAACCAGACTGCAGCCTGGCTACTTGACTAAGGCTGCCTCAAGTACCATGATGAGTCTCTAATGAGAAGATGTATTGACACCACCCAGGGCTAATGTAGGCAAGTAGGGTCTCTCAGTCCCCCAGGGTCCAGAGCTCACATAGAGGCCTAATCACTGCAAAGTCACTCATGACCAAACCTCCTACATGCAAACAATAAGCACAAAGTCAGCATCACTCAAGTGACCCTAATATCTATGGCTTTGTTCAAGTAGAGACCAAGGACCCCTGCTTGAACAAAGGTCCCCAGAGATCCCCAGGGAGGTACAGAAATTGTCATTCAGGGGTTTGACTGACCTCCAAACATCTTGTCCCATCTCATGAGACCTCGAAAGCTACCTCTGATGGAGGCGATTATTGGAGTCAACAAGAGTCCATAGACATTGCTCACGAAGACTCTCAGTATCAGTGGTCTTACTTCCTCAGTAAAAAGACACAGACTAACGGAAAAGATAGAAAAACAGGATCTAACCTTTTGATGTGTTCAAGAAACACACCTTAGTAGACATCACCTTAGCATGAAAGGATGGAAAAGGTATCCCACACAAATGGAGACAAGAAGTAAGTCAGAAAAGCTATTTTAACACCCAACAAAGTAAACTTCAAACTACATGCCTCAGTTGATCAAGGGTGACCAAAGTTGGGCTTGATTCATGAAATACAGAGGAAACCCAGATTGGACCTTGTCTAGAAAACAGAGCAGACTGCTTTGGCTTCATGTCATTTTCTGTCTCACAATACTGTTACCAATTACCAATTGTTACCAATACCTATGAGAGGAGAGAGGGAGAGAGAGGTGAGGGGAGAGAGGTGGGGCACAGTCATTTGTTGAAAATCTCTGCCACTAATGCTTCATATCCTCACGTAATCTAACTCTGCAGCCTTCTGACCACTGCCCCATGGCTTTGCCTCTTTTCTTGTTCACCATTATGTGCCGCCTTCTCATTACACTCCAGCTCCCTCCCTGCTAAAAAAAAAAAATCTATATGCCATCTTTTTGTCCATTAATGCTCTTTCTCTCTCCAACTTTACTACCATGGCTTAAACTCCTGGCAGTCTGTTCATTACAAACACAATAAAATCAAGTTTATTTCTCCCATCAATCATCCAAGAAAACTCATAGAGCTGTGGTCATTAGTCTCATCTCTTTAAGCAGAGGATGATAATTTCATTACCCATTGTGAACGTGTATACATTTTTATGAATTATTTGCATCATTAAAAATTCAATATATGTCTAGCATGAGAATTCAGAACTGTTTGGTTTGACCTTTTTCTGCCTCCTTCCGCTGTGTCAGGCACAAATGCTAGTGATGTTTAGGATGTTAAGGCATTTTTCTCCTCTTTTACAGAGGGCAGCATAAAACAAAGTTATATGTCTGGGAATGTGATGTGGGAGAATTGTCTGTATTCTGTCAATCATATTTTAATAAAATGCTGATTGGCCAGGCAGGCAGTATAGGCAGGAAAGCCAGACAGGAAGTAGGGGTGGAGAAAAGAGACTGGGAGTATTCTGGGAAGCAGGAAGCTCCCTCCGCTACGCCTGCGCAGACCACCGAAGAGACAGGATGCAACCTGCCCAGCTGAGAAAGGTACTGAGCCCTGTGGCTAACGTGGATAAGGATAATGGGGTAACATAAGTTATAAGAGTTAACAAGAAGCCTGACCTAATGGGCCAATCAGTTTATAACCTTATGGAGTCTTGTGTGTGATTTTCTTTAGGCTTGCCAGCTGTGGTGTAGTGGGCGGGACAGAAACCCCAACAAGCAGGCCCCTCATGTTACAGGAATGAGGGAGCAAGAAAAAAATGCTAAGAAAAATCTGATGAGGAACAAGTCATAACTTAGCTCTTCTACAACACTGGGATTGAGGGACAGTCTGGAAGTTGAATCTGCGTTTACCATTTTCCATGAGGAATCACATTGCAATTGGAAGGCCATGTCTTGGCTTGACCAGTCTAGAGTGATGAATCATGTTGCAGATTTTATTAACAAAAACTATATCCTAAAGACAGACTTTAGTGCCACACATACCAGCTTCTGAGTCCTTGCAATATCTCTGTGATGTAGGTAGACTGCTCTTTTTTAATATTTATTTATTTATTATGTATACAATATTCTGCCTGCAGGCCAGAAGGGGTCACCAGGCCTCATTACAGATGGTTGTGAGCCACCATGTGGTTGCTGGGAATTGAACTCAGGACCTTTGGAAGAGCAGGCAATGCTCTTAACCGCTGAGCCATCTTTCCAGCCCCGGTAGACTGCTCTTTTACAGGATATTTCTCCGTGTCAAATATTATAGACTATCATAACATGTGGCTTGTATATGGTTGCGATGCCCAAACTTTGTTAAAATGGAGTAAATTTGAACACATTTTATGAGAAGAATTTGTGTTTTACTTAAATGTTCCTTTACCACTGAAAAAGAAAAATCCTACAGAAAAATACTGAGCCAGTAAAAGCAGCATCCCTCCATGGCTTCTACTTGCCTGCTTGGAGACCAGGCCAGAGGGAGAGCTCAGAGACAAGATAGCCATAGGGCTGTCCTAGGGCCAGCCTGGATCTCAGAACAGGGACCAGTGAGAGGTTCCCACTCACCATGGTATCGATTTTGAGTGTGTATTCTCTCTCTCTCTCTCTCTCTCTCTCTCTCTCTCTCTCTCTCTCTCTCGGCGGGGAACTTTCCAGGCAGTTTAGAATAGAACACAGCTATTCTTCCACACTTTCTTGTATTCAGCCCTTTATTGATTGAACAGACATCCTTTAGATTTTATATTACAATACCCTAGCAACCTGGGAAAAGATGTCCAATTACATTCTCAATACACATGAGTGGATAGGCCACCATTCATGAGCTCACACGATGAATTTAGAGGCACTGTGTTATGTTTCTCTTATAGTTTCTCTCCTAAGTTTATTTGAGAAACCAAGTAATCAGCTGAACAATTAAGTCACTGCACAGAGGACCTAAGCAGTTTAATATAGTTCCAGAGATGTCCCAAGGCTGCCTTCAGTGAGCTGATAAATGAATGGTAGAGATAATGAACAGTACAGTTCAGAGGAGAGCAGTTGTGGTGATGATGCGGAAATCCATCTCTATTGGACAGCTCGAATGGGTGGTAAGGATGGATGCGTAGGAAGCAATGGGCATGGGATGGGCATTTCACTGGAAGGGCAAGAGAAACAGATTAGGAAGCCACTGAACACCCTTCAGGGCTCTCCTTTTGCCATAAGGATAAATCTTAAGCTTTGTGCTCATTTTTTTTTGTTTTTTTTTCTTTTAGTCACTAAACATGTATTAAGTACTCCCTATATTTGGAGTTATTACAGATATGGTTGCTGCTCTCATGGAACATCTACTGGTGCAGAAGCACCAGAAGGAACTAAGCATGCACTATCAGATCTATAAAAGTGAAGAAGAGGAGCTATAGGAACAGAGAAGGTCAATAAATATATGAGGGGAAAACCACTCAACATCTTTAGCCATCAGGAACATGCAAATCAAAACTACGTTGAGATTCCATCTCACTCCAGCAGAATGGTCACTATCAAGGAAACAAATTAAAAAGTGAGAATGAGGGGAGAAAGGAGACCTAATATAGCAATGGTAGGAATTTAGTTTCTTTAGTCAGAATGGAAACAAGTATAGCTCTTCAAAAGACTCAAATTGGAACTACAGCTCTTGAATAAAGACTGGCAGTCTAGGTCAGCATAACACAGAGGTACCCAAACCCCCATGTGGCTGCATCAGTATTCACAATCGTCAACATATAGACTCAACCTAGGTGTCCATCAGGAGATGGATAAATAAAGAACATGTATCAACACACATACATACACACACACGCACACACACACCATGCATACAGCTATATCATTTGTAAAAAATGGGCAGAACTAGAAATCAGCAGAAAGCTAAATATCATGTTTTCATTGATATACAGACTCTAGATTTAAAAACATATGTAAGATGATACGTTAACAATAAAAGGGAGACTGTTTAGGAAGAGGAAGTAGAGCGGTCGGAAGGCAGAGACAGAGACGAGGGAGGTTAATGGATGGGGTGTTAATATGAGCAAAATACACAATACACACTTGTGAAAATGTCATAATGAATTCTCTCACTGTGTACAATGAATGCATTCTGTATAACCAAAGAAATGTACAATGTGGGAGCCTACGAAGTTTCTGAATAAAAGAAAAGCCTACTCAGGATCTCTCGATAGGACTGACATCTGTGTCAGCTGCACGCTCACCCAAGTGTTGGTGGCTGTGGAGGAAGGCCAGCTTAGTGTAGGATACAGGACGGAGATCTGCAGGTCTGTGATGGGGAACGAGCCATCAGTGGGCAGGCAGTGGACCCAGGGGAGGCGAATGAAGTAGGAAAAGTTCATGGGGAGTCGAATGAAGTAGGAAAAGTTCATGGACATCTGTTGTTGCCTGCTCTACATTTTGTGGGTACAGCATCCCAATGAATGCTTCCTTGGGACTCACTTCTCCTTAACTGTGGTCCAGGTATGTTTTAGGGAAAGATTATCTTATTCCTGGATTGAAAGCTGGACATTTTTGTCATTGTATTTCCTAGGTTCCTGACTCAGTTCATTCAACAAGATCAACCAAGATCAATTTCAGATGTCTGAAATTAGGGGGCAGGTGACCGTTTCTGTTGGAGTCACTACATCGTCTAATAGAATCCATGGAGAGCTAGCAGTAACCATCTTTCTTCCAAAGGACAAAATGAGGACAACATAGAGAACCCAGCTGAGAGAAGAGACACTTTTTAGGATGTTACTGGGGTACACAGATCCAGCTGTGCCTGTCGCCTATGCTGGCCAGTTACATGAACTGATGGGACCTTTCCTTTAAAACAGGCTAGGACTGTAGATAAATTAACTTGAGAGAATAGGTTTTAGCAAGGCAGAGCTCCCTCTGTCTCTTTACCCACTTTCTCCTATTCCATTCATTTCGCCCACTCTGGCACGTGCCTTCTTTAAGGGGCCCACTGTCATATTGTGCAATCCAACACAGCTGGAATTACTAAATGATTTGGATCTTCCTCCCTCCCTCCCTCCCTCCCTCCCTCCCTCCCTCCCTCCCTCCCTCCCTCCCTCCCTCCCTCCCTCCCTTCCTTTCTTCTTTCTTTCCTTCCTCCCTTCCTCTCCTCCCCCTCTCTCATTCTTTCTTTCTAAAGATACTTGCTATTTTACAGTGTGTGAATGTGTGTGTCCATTAGTGATTAGAGGACAACTTTCATGAATTGGTTCTCTCCTTCCCCTGTGGGTTTCAGGTATTGATCTCAGGTCACCAGGTTTGTGTGGCATGTGCTTTTATTCGCAAGCCACCTCACTGGCTCTGAACACTTCTTAAAAACTCTTAATTAAGCCTTGTCTTTACTGAGTTCTTTTAGGCTCACATAGAGCAAAAACTACTCAGAAAACATGATTTTTTTCCTCCTAGTGTTTGCTCAGCTCCTTTATTGGTACCCAACAAACTACCATACTATTCTAGATACTTCAGATTTTATAAAAGAAGGGTCCCTGCTATCATTAGGTAATAGTTTACACGGATACTCAAGAATCTACTCTTGCTGAAATACTGATGACTGAGGATGGTTTAACTTGAGAACTAACAAACTAAAGTCTTGGAGCAAAAATCTGTTTTATTGTCTGGGTTTTTTAAATACAAATCCATGCCTGTTCATCTTTTCCAGAAAAGTCTACACAGAACGGTCCCCCATTCTCTTGATGTTATAATTTAAGTACGGCCTGTATTTCACTGCACAGATAGGGCTGCATAAGCTAAATCACATTTAAGTTTGTCTCTTCTTAATGACGGGTGAATGATGGGTGAACTCGAACTCTGAAGAGCCCAATGCCTCCTAGAAAACTCCACCCACTACAGTATTATCACAAGCAGTTTATTAAAGAAAATCCTACACATATGTTCAGACCACATGAGTAGTAACATTTCAGAATGTGTCAGTCAGTAAGCTGAGCAGAGAAAAGATGCTTCTGGATGAACCTGACTTCCATTTTACCCCTCCAGGGTGACCCCTTTAAACTTGTTTCCTGTTGGTGGGAACGAGAATTAAGAGCCAATGTGGAAATGAGTGCAGAGGTACTCAAAACTCTAAACAGAGACACCACGTGATCGAGAACCAGCAGGTTTGCTCTTGGATCTATCAGAGCAATTTGAAGTCAGCACACTACACAACTACCTACACACCCATATTGATCATGATAGTAGCCGCAACTGCCCCATTATGGAATATGCCCATTTCCAAAAAGATGGGTGGACAAAGAAACGCAACACGCAGATACAATGGCATTTAAGTCAGCAATCAAAATGAACATGTGATGTCATTTTCAGGAAATTGGGTGGTATAAAGCATCTTAAGTGAAATGACCCAGACCCCAAATGGCAAATATCACAGGGGTTTACACACACACAAATACACATAAACACATGCGTATGCACACACACACACATAATAAAATCGTGTCATTTGCCTTGCTGGAAGATGTATACAATTGGAGATCACAATGACAACCAAAATAAACCAGACTCAGAAGACAAATGCCATGTCTTCTCTCATTTACAGACTCTAAAATTTAAAAAAAACATATATGAAAGAGAAGCAACCAATTAGGGGAGAGTAGGGAAGGAGACAAAGACGTGAAAGGAGACTGAATGTGATGGAAACACATTGTGTATAGGTATGTAAATTTCCTAGTAGGGCTTATTATGTTCGGTAATTCATACTAGTGCTAAATGCAAAAGAAATACTGTACCTTTATTGCTATAGTTTTCAAGACAAGGCTTTCTCTAATACCTGCCACTCCTCTGCCTATCACTGAAGAGAAGACCTGCCATCATTTGAATGCATCTCCCCAAGATCCCTGTGTCGGAACTGCAATTTCCAAATACGTCTTAACAGCACTTGGAGGTGGGGCTTTTTGGAGATAGGATTTGGTGAGCTCATGAAGTAGGGCTCATATTATGTCACTAGTGGTAGCTTTGTTTGTTTGTTTGTTTGGGATAGGGTCTCCCTCTGTGTCTCCCAGCTGGCCTCAAACTTGTAGTTCTGCCATGGGGGTTTACCACCCTGGTTAGCTCATTAGTGGCTTTTTAAGCAGAGGGCAAGAGACTGGAGCAAACATGTTTGTTCTATGTTGTCATGTGACACGCTCTGCCCATTGCCTCTTGGGCTGAGAAATAAGTCAGTTCCACTCTTTCTTAATCACGTGGGGGTCAGACATTTTTCACAGCAACCGAGCGAAGATGGCGACAGTAGCATTAGGGGGTCCATTGTTCCTACATAATTTTTGACCCTAGCATCCCCCAGTTCTAACTGTGTCCTTACTAAGAGCCATAAAACATTTTGATGTGTATCCTGCTGACATTTTTGTTTCCCCATGCATGATGATATTTTCCCAAGTTGACATCCCGTGTCTAGCTCCCTTCTTCCTGGTGATCTCTTTTTGGGGGGTTTCTCAGGAACCAGTCCCCACATCACTAGCAGAAAGAGGCTGCTGCAGGCATTTCCTCCTGGTTTGAGGTAGTAAATATGGACCATTCTGTTGGCTTTGTTTGTTTGGTGTACTTAGTAGCAGAAAGCCTGAGCTGCCTGCTTAGAACAGTGCACTTGTTTTCAATGTGAAAAGAGCATTTATTGTTTAGTGATCTTTAAAAAAAATTAAATATTTATTTAAATATATATTATTTAGTGATCTTATTTTTTTCTTTTGCAGGACTGAGACATTTTCCTATTATTATGCTTTATTTAACCCCATTGGAAAGAAAACCACTTATCTAGACAAATCCAGACTCTCCTTTTGGCAGGAGAAGATGGCAAACAGGTGTAAAGGACTATTCTCTTTGAGAGGGTACTCAACAACACTGATGGAGGCCCATGCATTGGCACTGTGCTAAGTATGTTTCCTATAAGATCTTATTACACCAGCACTGCAAGGTGGAACTTTGATTTCTGTCACAGAGACTGAGGGGTGGAGTCTAAGTAACTCAGTTAAAACAAGAACTAAATGGAGGATTGCAACATTGTAGCCCCTTTTCAGTCAGCAGTACACCAGGAACTATTTTGAGCACTTCACTATATTGTTTCAACGTTCTGACAGACCTATGGAGTAGAAATCCATACTCTTCCCATGCCATAGACCTGGAAACTGAAGTTCAAAAGCCTTAGAGAAGAGACTAAAAGAGTCAGAATTGAAATCTAGTCCTGTTTGCCAAAGAAGCCTGTCCTTCCTCTGCCTCTCTATAGCCCCGAGTGCAGACAAGGTGAAGGAACACGTCCTTCAGCTCAGCAGCTTCCTGTCCAAGCCATTGCAGATTTTCCAACGCAGTGTGGATAAATGAAGTCTAGACAAATCCTCAGAACTGGAGAATCACAGATGCATCTAGGAAGTGAACTCACAGTGTTGCATTCTGGGAGTTGCCTACTCCTGTTATCTAAGTGGAAGGATAAAGAGAGAAGCACCAGGAAATTGCTGCTGAAATCAGCTATTCACAGGAAGCAGAGTTGTAGGCATCACAAAGGCAGACCAGACCACCAGCCTCAAATCACGGAAGGGCTTCCCCCCAATTCCCCCTTTCAGTCTCCATGGTGACCTCATCGTCTCTGGATGCCAACCAAGTTCTGCTCCTCAGACAGCTCTTCCTATTGTTGATAGCTCTTCACTTTTACGTAAGTCCCACTCCCCCACACCCTGCATCTTTCTGGAAAATTCCGGCCCTTCTTTACTTCTCTGGCAGTCATATGTATGACATAGTTTGCTCAATGCTTGTCTATAATTGGTTCCCTGGTGCTGGTGTGGTCTATTGCTTGGTCTGCATCCCCAGAGAGTCTGTCTTCTTTGTCAAGGAGACTGTCCCCATATCTCAGGGGACTTGGGACATAAAAGGAAGGCAAAGTGAATTAAATAACTTCTTGGACACCTTGCACTTTTAACCACAAATATTGATTGCATTTCCTCTAATGCAAAATATTCAGTACTAGGAATATTACAGACAGCAAGATCATCAAGGCATCACTGCTAGGGTACCAGACTAGCATTTTCCCTTAGCTCCAGAAATCCTCATCAAAAGACAATCAAGTCTATACCCCTATGCAGATAAGATTTATTTTCTATAACAAGATGCTTATAGGTTCTTCTCCTTTATTTGGGGTTTTAAAAGTAGACAGTGAGCATTGATCAAATTTTCAAATTTTCAAATTCATTAAATTGGATGATTTTTAAAAAATGGATTCTGGTTCCTTCTTAATTGGTTTTTCATTATTTAAACCCGAAGTAAATGGTATCAGTGTTCTGACATATGAATGATTTTACCCTTGTAAGAGACTGTAAGATATTTTTATACATAAAAATTGGGTGAAATGCAGAAAAAAAGCAGCAAAACAACCAAAACCAAAGCAAGAACGGAAACCAGGGCATTATGATGAGATTTAGTCACTAGATGGCAGTGCTGGGCTATAAATGCTTCCCCAGTTTTGCCATTGGTCAACTTGAGCAATGGCGCATTTAAATTTCACATTCCCAAGTATATTTCCATTCACTGCAGCGACATTTTAGAAAAAAAAAATCAGCTGCTTTAGAAATGTTAAAGAACACGCTAAGTCTTCTGCACTCTAAGCTACCGTCTGAATCCAAATTAATTGAATAAAAGGTAATTGTCCTTAGAGTTCACAGTGAAACTCTTGGTCCCATTTATGCAAAAGCGGAACCAAATAAGGAAAGTACAGGCCCTTCTCTGGGAGGAGAGGAGCACACATGGGGGGTGTTGGGAAGTTGCTTCCCAGGCTGCATCTATGCGACATGTCTCTGTCTCAGGCCAGAGTTGAACCCACAAAGACCCAGGTGGAAGCGAGACCTCCTCAGGCCAAATTCTCCAGCACCTGAGCAGCAAGAGAGGGGGGCATAAGGCAAATCATGAGGCTCTGGGAACGAACTGTTTTCTCTTTACTGGTGGCCCTCATGTTTAGCAATACTGAGTCTCAACACCCTGCCCTTTGGATCGAAGAACTTTAATCAGCTTCCATTTCTGGAGGCTGTCAGGAAATGGTCAAGAAAAGAATGAATTTTTATTCATTTTTGGCCATTAAGACAACAAAAGCCCAGAGACTTGTAGCAGCTCACTAGACCCCTTGTTCCCAGCTGTAGCTCAGTTGCTATTTTTCTTCTCTCTCTTCCCCCTCGCTGAGACTTTATTTTTTATTTTTTTTTGTGTAGTTTGCCTGACTGTATGTATGTATGTATGTATATGTATGTGTAGCATGGGGGCCAGAACATGACATTGGATCCCCCAGGACTGGAGATACAGATGTGAACTGTCATGAGAGTACTCAGAACTGGACCTGGGTCCTCAGGAAGAGCATCCAGTGCTCTTAACCCCTGAGCCGTCTCCACGTGCACATACGCACACACGCCCCCCCCCCCCCCCGGCACAGGTATACCACCCCTCCTTAATACTGCTTTGCTGTTGTTGCAATTTTCTGAGTGTGCAAAGACGTAAGTACTAAACGGATGGTTTTCTGAGTCAACCTCCAGGCAGCCAGATCTTCCTCTGAAGACATGGGGAAGACAATGAACACATATTCTAACTTCTTATACGTCGCCAATCACTTCTGGAGTTCTGGTTTCAGCCAGTGAGCCAAAACATACAAAGGGCTTGAGATCACAAATAATAAAAATAGTTGGCGAAATCAATGACTTTCCAAGGAGACTTTGTCCTTCTCTCCTTGGGGCCCTTTATTATATCTGTTGACACAGTACAGATTGTCACCACTGGGGTACAGATACTACTGGCATCTATTCAGCCTATATTCTAGATTTATTTCTCTTCTGTCCTTCCTTTTTCATCTTCAAGAGCATTTTAGAACTTGTTGGAGTGTGAAGATTGCGCTAAGCCGCTTGTAACTAAGAATTAACCGCCCCCGAATGTGAATCCTGGAGAATCTGAGAAAGCCTGGTCATCTCTTCCGACTTCGTCCACTGACATCTAGACAGAACTAGGAGTTGTCCATCTGTGGCAGGACTGGGACGTGGTTGTCCGTCTCTGATGAGCTGCAAACATGGGCTGTCTGGGCCTGCATCTTGGCATCATTCCTCACCAAACTGCGCCTCGGCCTTTGCACGCTCATCTCAGCTCCAGGTGATGGGAAATACGATCAGGACACCCCCTGTCTTGGGTGGGGTACTAAGGGCTTTGTTCTTCATTAACATTGCCTTCCCCTAGAACTAGTTAAGACAGACTGGTAAGGTTTCTTTAAAAGCCTGTCCCAAAGCATCTCCAACCTCTGGGTGAGTCTGTTCAAAATAAACCTCTGCTGCAGACACTCAGTCGTCCACCTCCTTTCAGAAGCACTTACTTCCTGCTTGGTCAAGACTTCCGGTTTCCAGCACACAGACTTGTCTACTCTCGATATGCTCTTGTTCCTTTTCTGTCCTTCAGGGCAGGTGAGCCAGCATCCTGATTCCAAATTATAACCCATAGGGAATGTGGATTGTAGTAACTCTGTAGTTCATCTTCATGGTCAACTTGGTGGGATTCAGGATCACCATGGAAACAAGACTGTGCAGTCTGTGAGGAATTCTCTAGATTAGCTCAATCGAGGCAGAGACTCCTCACTGTATGAGGGTAGCACCTTTCTGTGGACTCGAGTCCCAGACTGAATAAAGGAGAAGGGAGCGGAGAAGCAGTAAGTATTGTTCTCTGCTTTCTGACTAGATGTGACCTGCTGCCTCAAGCTCCCGCTGTCATGCCTTTCCCACAGTGATGAATGGTGCCCTTGAACAATGACTAAACCCTTCCTTCTTTATGAGGCTTTTGTCAGATGCTTGATTATGGCAAAAAGAAAACGAACTAATTCTACCGCATGCTTATAATGCTGTGGGCAGAGGTTATGCGGCCTGTGGACAAGGGCAATCCCTTCTCTGTACCCTGCCTCCGCACACTGATGTGTTGATGTGGGTTGACCATACCCTCCTAATTCAAAAATGTGTGCACGACAAAGAACAAGCCAGTCTGATTCTCACCCTTGAATCTGCAACTCCCAAAGGGGAGACTCAGAAAAAGGTGACCACAATGCGACTGGGTCCTAAGCCTGCCGTGAAGAACTGAAATCGCCAGGCTTCATCCTGCCCCTTCCAGACATACTTGATAGAGTTTCTTCTCTGAGTTTCGTTTTCCGCTCCTAGACACCATATATATTTATAGAGATGATTTTCCTTCTCTTCCTCCTCTTACACGTTTTTAGAACTTGTGTTTCCTGCATAGGGCCTGTACTTCAGAGGCAGGAGCTTCGGTAGCTGATGTTGTGGGAATGCCCTTCCCACCCACTCTGCACTTGCAAGGACTCCTAGCTAAGCGCAGCAGCCTCTGCCAAGCACCTCCGCCTGCATAGTCTTTGCTTTCCCCACACAGAAAACTCTGCAGGTCTCCTCAGAATAAAATGCTCTACTGTTTTATACTCGGGATGAATACGCAGGATTTCCTACCCACCCTGAATATTCACATATCCTAAGATCCAGGACTTTGTTGCCTCGGTTTCCCTTTGTTATTGAGTCATGATCTATACACTGAAGACACTAGTCTGAAATCGATCAAGCTATCAATTTTTTTTTTTTAAATGTGTGGCTCCGGACAGGTGACATAGTTCAGATGGAAGAGTACTTGCGTAGACCACACAAAGCCCGTGGTGGATCGGCTTACTGTACAAAACGGGTATGGCGGCACGCTCTTGGAATCCCAGCACTGGGGAGTGGGAGACAAGGCAGGAGGTCAAGAAGGTCGTCCTGGGCTACACGGGATGTTCCAGGTCAGCCTGGGCCATATGGGACCTTGTGTCAAAAGAAAATAAAAATCAAAACCTTGTGGCTTGCTAAGTACTTTGGTAATTTTCATCTGATTTTTCCACGGGTGTAATAAGTTGTTCATGCACATACAACTGAAGCTGCTTCTTTGGTCCTCCCATTGGAAAAGAGCGCTCACATGTGCTGGTTCATTCACGTGAGTGAAGATAAAGCCTCCAGTGGAGGAAAAGGTGTCTGTCCTTTTGTCATGAACGCCATGTTTGACAGTTGCCAAGTATATCCTGCTCATTGACTTTACTTATGAGCTGGCTTACCAAGATTTTACCAAGCAGAAAGTAAATCATGGAATACACTAGAAAATAATTACCGAAGCAAATAAGTGCAAACCAGGGGCATTCAGAGATAATGGGCTTCTAGGAATACTCTCTTAGAAGGGACATCAGGTAGCACAAAGACCAGTACCAAAAGATCCCAGAGGCTTGCCCCCCATCCCTGCAATTCTTCAGAGAGTCTCGGTGTGTAAGACAAGCATCTAAAAGTGATCAACTTTTTTCCTTTACAAAGAGCGCCGTCTTTCTGGAGTTTGGAGCAGAGAGCAGATTTAGTGTAGAATTTGCTAACATCGTTTGGTTTCACTGACATTACTTTCTGGTTACTTCACTTGTCATCAGCTAGAGAGAAGCCATTACCATCCATCTTTAAAGGACAACCAGCTTGGCCTGGTGGAGCAAGCTGATAATTCCAGCCACAAGGAGGCTGAAGCAGGAGGATCATAACTTTAAGACAGGGCAGAACCCAGTGTTTTGTCTCAAAACAAAATGTTTTGTTATTTTTTAAGGTCCTGAGATATAACTCAGACCCTAGGCATATAGTTTAAGCCTAGTACAGCACACATACCACACACACACATACAGAGCACATATATACACCACCGCAACCACCATCACCACCACCACCACCAACATAAATAAAGAAAACTATAAAATACTTTGAAGTCCCACATAGTAATATATACACATCAAGGGATGATGGTTCAAAATAATAGAATTTTGGGGAGCTGCAGCCAGTACATGTGTCTGCAGTAAATGTTGACAACCTGCCAGATTTGAAAAGGGGGGGAGTCTTCCAAGCAGATCTCTCCTAATCCTGCTCAATGCTGTATCTGGAATAGGTTTTTCAATGAAATCTCATCATTAATATGTATATCTGAGGATTAATTCTTACATAATATTAAGTTCTTAATTCCTCAGAATCATTTCCTGTTTTCCTTTCTGTCTGGTGTGTGTGTGTGTGTGTGTGTGTGTGTGTATACATGTACATCCTGGTTTCAATATTAACTGTCATATTTCAATTCTGACAACTTATGCAAACCTCCACCTAATCCAATTATTCTGTATAATTAAAACGGTTCATTTTAAATTACAACTGAGCATTCTTTTAAGGGGCAAATAAATCTCTCTTTTCAATTTTCTAGTGCTTTAGTTTTATCCAGCTTTGCAAACTGTGCTTATGGTCTGTCTATAAAAATAAACTTAAATGTAAATTATGATTTAAATCCCTGTGGGCAAGCTGTTCTGCCTTATTTGTTAGACAGCAAATAAGACCTACTTTATAGTCTGTTTACTAAAGTGAAATTTCAAAGTTGGGGCTGCAAAGCCTTAACTCTATTGTCGCTGCGAATGCAGAAACCAACAAGTAGGGCAAAGCTCAGGACAACACGCACATCTTTAAAACAAACCACTGTTTGTGGTTTTTCTTTTAAGCTAAAAGCGGATACAGGGGTTAATGGGTGTTGTGTACAATCATTCATGCTCCTTACCCAAGCAGCTGTTCAAACAACCCGTCAGGTCAGGACACATCGGTTTGTGAGCGTTTGATTTTGATCTCTGGAGATCATTTGCACACTCATTCCCACTCTGCCTCTCTTACCCAAATCGAATCACTATCCACTCTTTAAAGAGCAATAAAAACAAAGGGCGTCCACACATCCTCTTCCCTTAAGAACCTGTTACATTTGAGGTCACAAGTATATTCACCTCAATCTGGCATATACATTTCACCGGAAGCCGCAGGATAAGCAAGAGGCTCATGAGTCAGATGGACCCCACTCTTTCCGAAGGAAGACTTCACAGGTATGCAGGTCCATGCTGGTGATGTCAAGACATTTAGTTTTTCTCTGTTGGAGGTGAAGCAGCATATTTTTCCTTCCTTATTAAGAGTCACAGATTAGGAGAAACTTTAGAAGGGTGTTTTAGAGTGACATTGGTTCCCATGAGCACAACCAGGTTGAAAAGCAACGTTCCCAGGTATAAATGAAGGTGGAGAAGGATGGGCCTGCTCCCGCTGGTATCTCTGTGACTGCAGCCCCTGGCTGAGGACCATCACACAGACACCGCAGACCGAGATTAGACATGACTGCACGTCTGAGCCATCACAACTGTCCCCCAGCTTCAGAAGACGTACGGGAGATGATAGAAGTAGGAAGGCGTGTGCAACATCTACTATGCGATTAATAGCACTGCCCTTGCTGCTGATAATGGTTTAGCAGCTGTGGAGTCACATGACCAGAACTTAGGGGAAAGCTTTCCAACTAACTGGAAGCTCAACCCCTGCACGCGGGTACAAATTCTGGCTTCCCCCTCTTGTCTGCATGCACCTCTCATTCAGCTGCAGCCCTTTTGTGCCAGTCTCTGTACCATGTCTGAGTGCCATCCCTGGGCTGCTGGTCCTGAGTTCTAGGAGAAGGCGAGATGAGAAAACTATGGGAGGCAAGCCAGTAAGCAGCACCTCTCCATGGCCTCTGCATCAGCTCCTGCCTCTGGGATCCTGTCCTGCTTGAATCCCTGTCCTGACTTCCTTCAGTGATGAACAGCAATGTGGAGTGTAAGCCTCGTAAACCCTTTCCTCCCTACTTGCTTTTTCAGTCACGGTGTCTCATCACAGCCATAGAAACCCTGGCCATGACACTCTTACTCATTTCCTCCTTGCTCACAGACTCCGGATACAGTCACACTTTCTCTCTCTGAGAATGACCAACCGACTCCACTTTGGGGCCTGTGACTTTGCTCCTTCTTCTTGATGGGCCATGCTTTCTCCCAGGCAGCAGACCTTGACATCTTGAACTCGCAACTCAGGGTGGCTGTTCCTGTTTCAAGGGAGCTCAGCCCCGTGCCCAGTCACTCTGTTATTGCTCTGAAACCATCTCCACTCCTACTTAAGGATCCTTCCTTACAGAGTGGTTGCCTAACCCTTCTCACTATCGTCTAGGGCAGCTGGAATGAGGGATCACAGGTTTAGGATCGAGTGTGACTGATGACCTCCTCTCTTGGCTGCATGCTTATGAGGACTTGCGTGTATGTTTCTGAGTATGTGCATTACTGGTGTGTGAATACTTGCACATTCACACACATGAGCAACGATGTGTGGTCGCCAGAGGTGGACACTGGCTGTCTTAGGGTCTCTTGCTGAGCTCAGAGCTTCCACTGATTCAGCTGCGGGGATCCCCTGCTTCTCCCCCCCCCCAGTTCTGGGATTGGTGTGGGCTGCCAAACCCACCTGTTCTTCTGTACCTCTTCAGAGCTCTTCTATTTAGAGTCTCTGCAAGCTGCTTCTTAAGCCAGAATATTTCCCTTATGGGTCAGGTGCTCTTCTTAGTATATTAAAAGAAAACACAATAAAAATCCAAAAGAAAAGGGAAAATTATTCAAATCATGCACACATACACATATAAATACTTATCAAAACTTAAGAAATTTATACACACGAAACATCTTTATCTAAAATTGCTTACGGGGATGAGGAAAGTTGAGGTGGTGGATAATGAAGCTGTTAGGTGTTTTCTTTTTTATTTACCTTTTTAACTCAGCTCAGTTGAATTAATCTCAGTTCTAGGACTTGTCTAAAAAACCTATTTCACTTGGCACACCAGGTCATATCTGGATTTGGTATCTTGGTCACTGATGAACTATGGGGGAAAAAAAACCCAATTTTAATTTTTTATCACATTTATTAGTTTATTTATTTGTGTGTGTATGTGTGTGTGTGTGTGCAAGCACATGCACGCGCTTGTGCACACACTCGCACACGTATAGGTACATGCCACATTGTGTGCATGTCTGGAAGAACAATCTGTAGGAGCCTGTTCACTCCACGAGGGTCCTGGGGTTTGAACTCAGGTCATCAGGCTTGGCAGCAAGTGTCTTTACCTGCTGAGCTGTCTTAGGCCCTGAATACCCTATTTTATAAAGAACTTGGACAGTTACTGGTACTTGTAAGGAAACTAGAGTTTCCCACAATGTCCCGTTTGTCTCCTGTGCATTGCCACTGTTGTATTTGAATTCACAACTGTTTTTTGATTTCTGCTGTTTCTTCCTGATATCTGGCACAAATATAACCAGGGCATTAACTGCCTTTACCTCCCTGCCCAAACACGCACTCTGTGTGCTTAGCTCCAGGAAGGGTCACTCTGTTCTGAATACAGTAACTCTAATCAGGCAGCTCTTTTCGGCAACCAGGCAAGTGGAGCAAATCGAGATTGCTCAGCGAGGCCAGGCGATGACCTTCATCCGAGCCCAATGATTTCTTTGCTGTTTGTACACAAACAGCTGAACTGCATCTTAATTCCAGATGCAGATTTGAAGGCTGCAAAGACTTTTATGAGGTTGCCGGACACAAAGACAGACTCTGGGCAGCGAAGTAGAAGCGATGGAGGTCTCCGCAAAATCAATTTCAGCCGGCTCTTGCCGAGCGCTCCTTCCCCCTCATGATATAGATAATGGAGGTGGGCTGGATGTGCTCATTCAAACCAAGTGACCCAATGTCCCCAGCTTGTCCTAAGATATTGGACTCAGAGCACAGTCTAGAATTTCCGGGTTATCCTGGAGGAGTTTGTCAATGGCCTGACTTCTCAGCATGTAAGAAATAACTAGCAAACGACTAGCGATACCATCTCTATGTGTTTATGTGCAGTCACCACCACAGCTGAGTGTAAGGCTCCATTACCACACCATCCACAACCTGCGTGTATCTGTGGGCGGATAAACCATGCACACAGCCAGAGACACAGCAAAGCAAACTGGAAAGCCTCATCAAATATTTACAGCCATGCTTGCTGGATCTGGAAATCACGAGCAATGTTTGATTCTCTTTACGTTTCCCCCACTTCGCACGAACAAAATATCAATATATTTGGTTGAAAAAACATAACATCAAATTATTTCTCTAAAAACTGTGTTAATGTGAAGACCAAGCATGCTGCCTTATATGAAGGAGGTAGCAAATCAGCATGGTTTGCAGTGTTTGTTTAAAATACAGACTTTCCCTACAGCGATTAGGAGAATCGAGGATCCAAATTCCACTGCAAAACTGCAGTCTGGCTTGATTCATTTGCATGTAATTTAGTGTCATCCTCATGAAAGGCCCGAGAAGCAGCAGTGATGTCTGCAGATCCTTTTTTGGTGTTTTCCTAACCCTTTTCTCATTAACGCCTCTATCAGCCGCAAGCTTCACTTTCGGCACAATGCAATCTGCTGTTGTAGAATAGAATATTTGTTTAACTATGTAAAGACGTGTTATGTTACATTTGTGCATTCGTGTTGCAGAAATCTTTTATGTAAAGGTGTGTTGCTTTTGTTGCCCCTGCATTTGTTTAACTATGTAAAGATGTGTTACATTACATTTGTGCATTCGTGTTGCCCAGTAATCTTTTATGTAAAAGTGTGATACATTTTGTTTCTGCTGCATTTGTTTAACTATGGAAAGATGTGTTGCTGTTTCACCTTGCCTGCCCAAGGAGCCTGGTTGATTTAATAAAAAGCTGAGTGGCCAAAAGCTCGACAGAGGTGGGGCTGGTGGGCAGAGAGAAAAGGAGAGCCAGGTAGCTGGCAGCCAGCTGGCACCAGCCCGGGACCCAGTCAGCCAGACACTGAGGAAGCAGGAAAGCAGGATTGATAAGGTAAATGAGCTTCAGGGCAGGACTCTGATTAATACAAATAGGTTGATGTAAGTTTTAAAAAAAGCTGGCTAGAAACAGGCCTAAGCTAAGGTTCAGCATTCATAACTAATAATAAATATCTATGTCATGATTTGGGGGCTGGCAATCCAAGAAAGCCTGCTATTACCCACCTTACAAGTCAAATAGGAAATGAAGGCAGATGGGTAGAGAATATCTATTTTCTCTTTGAGTTTGGCATCAATATCACAATGTCAGCATAGGAGATTCTATAAATAATATGTGTGGTGATGTGGGGGAGAGAAGGCATTTGGCGGAGCTGAGCAGTACTCTTTGAAGGGGTGGGATGCAAGACTCTGCCGGAGAGCCCAGCTGCATACCCATGACTTAGCTTTACGGTTGTAAGAGACTCTGCCCTGATGTCAACTCACTCGAGGTCATCTACCAAGATGATGGCATTGCCACTTACGTACGGTCAAGAGGTGGAGGAAGAGATTGGTGGCAACTGTGGCCGTAAACGTCCAGGAGACGAGCCAGGTGCTATCCAAGTGCAGACTGCTCAGTACTTGGTGTTATGCTTACAGGAGCAGAGAGTGGAGGCCAGTGTGGCCACTCTGCCCCAAAGATTTTGAATCTGTTCCCTTCATTCCTCTGTCACCGTAGTTACTGCCACTGTCACTTGATGACAACCATACGCTGCTAGAATGAAGTTATAAGCAGGTGAGTCCAGTATGGATATTCTTGCACCAAACGCAGACTTCTTCTGTGACCGCTGACCCTGGAAGTCCAGTTCTGGCCATTCTTATTGCTTCAGATCTCTCAGCATTCCTTCACTGAAGCTTAGCCAAGCTGGCTTTTCTTCTGCCCCCCAAAATCCCAAACTCCGATTTATTGCCCATTTACTGACTATATGATTTTTCTCTTCCTACCACGTGTTGCTGAATATTTGCTTAGCTATGCAAAGATGGGCTGCATTTGTTTAACTATGTAGCCGTCTGGTGTGTTTGTTTCATGATGGAAATAAAGGTAGGTTGCTGTTGTACCTTGCCTGCCTAAGGCACCTGATTGGTCAAGTAAAAAGCTGAAGATCCAATAGTGAGGGAGAGGTATAGACAGACCTTCTGGGCAGGGAGAGTAAGGAGGAGGAAGAATTTTGGTTCAGGAAAGAAAGAAAAAGAGACAGCAGGGAGATGCCAGGGACCAGTCAGCCAGATTTGGAGAAAGCAGAAAAGTAGGGCATGCAGGAAGAAAGAAAGAAAGAAAGAAAGAAAGAAAGAAAGAAAGAAAGAAAGAAAAAAGAAAGGTAAAAAGCCCTGAGGCAAAACATAGATGAATAGAAACATGTTAAATTAAAAGGGCTAGTGGGATAAGCCTAAGCTAAGACCAAGCATTCATAACTAATACTGGGTTTTGGGTCTTTATTTGGGAGCTTGCTGGCGGCTCAAAGAAAAATCTCAACTGCACCCATGCTGTCCTCATCGCTGATTTCTCCTTGTGTTATCCTGACTTCAGTCACAACTCCGGACTCCTTTCTCACTCCCTAAATTCAGACGTTTTCTCTATGACTTTGCAAGTCGCCCCGGGAGAACATTGTTTTTGCTTCTTCCTGCACTCATGCTTTGACTACATGGCCAAGTATGGCTAAAGATGAGAATTTGTGTTCTCAAACAAATTTCTGCGAATATAAGAGTAGAATAAAATGATCAACATATAAGTTTTCCAATTCAGTCTTTAAAACAGTCATATGTAATTTTTTTTACTAGTTTTGACGTGCATAGGCATGTGCACTTTTCTTTTGCTGTGTGTGCACATGTGTGTGTTGGCGTATAAGTACACATGGAGGCCCAGCAGTCAGACCTAGATGGTTTTCTCAATCTAGCTGCACATCATCATCATCACCATCATCATCATCATCATTATTTTTATTGTTATTTTGAGACACTATCTCTTACTGAACTTGGAGCTTGTTGATTGGCTAGAATGGCTAGCCAATGAGTCCCAGGGATCTTTCTGTCTCTGTCACTCCAGCTCTCAGAAGACAGGCTTGCTCTACAGTGCTTGGTTTTGTCTTTTTGTTTGTTCGTTTTGAGTGAATCCTGGTAAACACACTTAGGTTTTCTGGCTATTCAGCAAGAACTTAATCAGATGAGTTATATCCCTAGGCCCTGAAATGCAAACGTTAACATCACAGCGTAGAAAGAATACATTTGTTTATCATGGTAAACTGAATATTCCCATGGTGTCTCTATGGCAGACAGAAAAGATGTTTACTTGGACGTGGGGTTGATGCAGAAATGACACAGTTTAGTCCAGTTTTGGAAATTTCTGACTCCTGAGTCGATGGGAAGTTGTTAAGTTTTCCTCTTTTCTAGATAGGAACGGATGGCGGTGAGCCTTCTACGACTGTGACAGATGAACACAAGCAAAATTGTCTAATGGATGTACAAAAGGTAGACCTGGGATAACATCTAATCTTTATTTTTCTTCTCGGTGTTATTTAAATTTGATTAAGATTTCTTTGCTAAACATGGGTGTGATAGTCTTCCTAACATTATCAAACTAACATATTCTTTTACCTAACTATTAATTTATCACAAAATAGTCTCATAAATCATTACAAATATTAATTTTGATAATACATATCTAGACATAGTAATATTTTATAAGCTAAAAGAAAACATGAAGTGAGCACAGGATATTTTGACCCCAGTATGAATTTGAGTGCTTATCTGTATTTGAGCATGAATATTCAGATACTAACATTAATCACAATGATATGTCTTCTTTTTGGACATTATCCTGTTAGTGGTTATAATGGTTTTCTGTGTGATTACATGACACCTGAGCATGTACTAGCTCAGAGAAGACCTTGAAACAACATTTGATTATGAGATCTTCCAAAGGTAAGATGAAGTCAAAACTACACGGTCAAAGTCAAACTCTGGTATATCTGTACTCAAGTTTCTCTCTCTATTGCATGTCCCATAGGATTGATTAATGGGTACCCTAGTGGCAGAACTTTTGCCTTTGTCCCCTCATTCTCTGTGTCACCTTTAGGACATGATGTATGATATAAAAACTAACCCCCAGGTGCAGTGGATCGCTGAGGGAAGGACCAGCTGAGTGGACAAAGGAGCGTCTGCTGAAGGGCAGCAGCATGTACTCCTCTGCCACAGTCTGATTTACGCCCCGATTAACCATCCTGGAGTCAGCACACAGTAGACTCATGGCGTGAGTCCTGATCACAGATGGCCACAGGGGCATCAGTCAGCTCTTCCAGAGACTTCCATTTTCAAGGCTTGAGATGACTGAGATGGTTTTGCTTTGGGATCTCTTTAAAATGGGAAAGTAATAAGGAGAGAGACACATTTTCTAGGGTCCTGTGTGCTACGTATGGCTAACAGAATATTACTCAGTGCTGCCCTTACTTGGAAACAGGATGCATGTGTCAGCACAGCAGGGAGGAGAGAAGGTTGTGGCCCTGGCAGGGTGGAATTGAGAGGTCAGGCTGCAGGATCAGAACGAGAGATCAGAGTACGAGACAACGCAGAGATATCAGACTGGGAAATCACACCAGAAAACCACACTGGGGGATCACAGTGGGAAATCCTTCTGCGAGATTAGGTTTCTGCACCTAATTCTTTTCTACCGAGGCCTCAAATCTTGATACAGCAGCCTTATTATACTCTGTATAAACTAAAAACAAGCGTTCCCCTTAAAATTTTTCTTTCTCTATTCAGGGGACAGATTTCACAAACAATAAAAACTTGATTAGATTGCCCCCTGTAACTAAGTGTCAAGATTATTTTTAGATTTTCAGACTTAGTTTGTATTGCACCTGGTTGTTCTTTGGTGTGTGTGTGTGTGTATGTATATATATCAGTGTGTGTGTATGTATATGACTGTGCGTATGTACATGAGTGTGTATGTGCATGAGTGTATGTGCATGAGTGTGTGTATATGTGCATGAGTGTGTGTATGTGCATGAGTGTGTGTGTGTATGTGATGAGTGTGTATGTGTATGTGCACATGCAAGTACGTACTCGTGTATATAAGCATTCCTTACTTGAAAAGTGATGCTTGGCTGAGCCCGATCGGTTTTGTAATCCTAACTACCTGGTAAACAGAGATTGGAGGCTCTCAAGTTCAAGAATGACTATGGCCTCAGAGTGGAATCTAAGGATGGATAGGGCTACTTGATGAGAAGCTGTCTTAGCCAAGGAAAGCAGTTCAGAGGTAGAGCACCTCTGAGTATGTGCAAGACCTTGGGTTCCACCCTCAGTACTGAGAACAGCAACAATGAGACTCCCTCTATTGAGTAAATGCCCCATCACCAAAGCACAGAGGTTTAGGCTAAATGTGTTTACCTTTTAGCCTGTCCTGTTCTTGTGAAGGGTGAGCAGTCATCTAAGTGATGAAATTGACGCCTGTTAGTTTAATGGTCACTGGTCCTCAGAAGAGGGTGTCTGTCACATCATCTTTTCCCACATGCTATCGAGGCTTCGTTTTTGATAATAAATCAGTCAAGATTTATTGACCATGTTTCCATGCTAGGTCTTCTACAAAGGCATCCTCACACACAGATTTTGTAGGTACAAAGAGTTTACATATACACCACTCTGGACAGGAAAACCAAAGGGTATCTGGTTGAGAGACAAAAGATCTCTTCTTTAGTGACACCTGCTGAAGGCTGTGTGGTTTGCCTTCCTAGCCTGCGCCCACTGACTGTGATAAAGTCTGACATTTCATATGCTGATACAAGGTGCTTTGCTTAGTCATTACGTTCAAGGCCTTACCAGCCAGCCTCTCGGGCCAGTGCCATTGGTCTCAGGAACTGAGTTTCAGATGGATTCCACAGCTCACCTAATACAACCATGCAAGGAGCAAAAGTGGGATCAGGACCAAGCAGATTTTTCCAGCAGAACATTGCTGTCATGTCAGAGCTGAAGATTTATCTCCCAAGACTGCCTGGGCCCCAAGTACTCTGAGCTGGAAGCAAGGAAATGGAGTGAGAGAGTCTTTAAGGTCTTTCCAGGGCACTCTGAAGATCTAAGGATTGAAGCATGGAAGGCCCAGGACTCTCAAACACTTAAGAGTATTGGCATGAGCTGTGATATTCTGGTTTCCTTAGAGACTCCACTTTTATCAGCATCAGGCGAGGTCTAAAGCACAGCACAGGCAAATGATCAAAGCAGCAGCTTAAGAATGCACGGACAGAACCAGCTTGGTCGCTGAACTCTAAGCTCTTCCACACTGGCTCTGATCAGAAGGACAGTGGGTAAGTGGAAGGGTGAAGACCCGCTCCTGGGAGTGTGGGACTCCAAACAAGACCCAAGAGGGTTGTAACTGTAAGACATGGGAAGATGTTGCATTCTTAACTCCTCTTGCCTTTAAGAAACAGCTCTTGTGCCATTGGATCAAGCCCCACCCTATGTGTCCCCTCTCTGCTGGAAGAGCCCCGTTCCAAGGGTGCTCACATCTCCTTTTGCAGAATAAGCTCCTTGCTTTTCAGGGGGTTCTGGAGGACTGGGTAATGTCTCTTGACATCTCTGAGCTTCTGTTTCTATTTCATGGGAGGGAACTGATTTCTTGTGTGTGTACACATGTTCAGGAGTGTGTGTTTACGTGTGTTTGTGTGCACATGCATTCATGCATGTACTTGAGTGTAGAGGTCAAAGATCATCTCAGGTGTGGTTCCTCAGGAGCCATCACCTTAATTTTTGAGACAGGGTCTGTGGATGAGACCTGATGCTTGTCAATTAGGCAGGCAGTGAGCCCCCGGGGATTTTGCTGTGACTACCTTCCCGGCTCTGGAACTACATCTGGGTACTACTGTGCCCCACTTTTTACATGAATGTTGGAGAATGAACTCGAGTTTTTGCAGCAAGTCCTTTTCAAATGGAGCCATCCCCCCAGCCCATGAATTTAATATAATCTTGGGGTACTTAGTGAATGCATGGTGAGATTTTTGGCTAGCACTACTTCCTGCAATTGACTGATGCTTGCCCCTTTCACAGACAGCCTGATAGTATCGGTTTCAACAATCCACAGGCAGGTTGCACTCCTGCCCAAATTGGAGAAATGGAGGAAAAGGGGGGGAACATCTACTTGCCTGAAGCTATCCAGCTGGTGAATGGTGAAGGCAGGACTTAAGGTTGGGTCTGTCTGTTGATCAGATGGTACCTACTAGTTTTATGTCTGGCACTGGTTTTAAAGGAATGGCGGAGCGTTTGCGACTGTAATGGTTTCCAAGAGCGTGACCCCGTCATATGTAGGGCTCTCTCAGGGCGGGCAGAGTGCCTTATGGTATCTCCGGTTCATCTTTGAAGACCAAAACCATGCTGATGCGCATGTGTTGAGTTCACCTGCCGGAGGCACTGACCGGGAAACCTGCACTGTGTGAGCAGCAGCCAGATCACCACTGTTCAAACACCTAAAGCGCTCTACCCCACAAAACAGCGGAATCCGTGGAAAGGAAATGAACCTTGTATAGTCTTTCTAAAGGCTCAATCCTATTTAAAATGCCGTCCTCCCCAGTATTTCTGGAAGGCCATGTAATAAGACAGTGAGAAGCACTATTTCATGTTTGGTTTTGGCCCGGCTATTTATTATCAGGGCCATTTTGACTAACTCACAGAACCTCAGTGGGTCTCAGTATTCCCATCAACAAATGGGCACAGCAGTATCTTGTAGTTCTTAGCCTGGCACCTAGTCAGTAGAATGGGTGAATGTTTTAAACCTAGGCCACCTTCTACTCCCCTCTCCCCTTCCTCCCTTGAGTAGCATAAAGCCAAGATTGTAAGAGCAAAATGATGCCTATGAAATTGGCAGTATTTAAAGAATATTGATTAATTTTCATGAGTGTAGTAAGTAAGGCACAGTGAGTTAGGCTGTTCGCCCAAGGTTACATATGTGAGGAAAGGATTTGGTTCTGTGACTCCCGACTCTGGGTTCGTATCCATGACATCAGCATGCTGCTCCATTCACCGCTGACTCTATACCAAGTGTCTCTTGTCTTATTACTAATACGGGCTTAGAGCAGGATTTCTCAACCTGTGGGTCTCGACCCCCTCGGGGGTCAAATGACCCTTCACAGGGGTCACTGAAGGCCATTGGAAAACGGGTATTCACATTATGATTCATAACAGCAGCAAAATTGCAACTATAAAGTAGCAATAAAAAGAGTTCTATAGTTGTGGGGTCACCACTTGTATTAAAGGGGTGCGGCCTTGGGAAGGGTGAAAACCACTGGGTTAGAGCTTCTGGCCCGAACCTCACTGTTACAGGTAAATAATCTCACGGCATTCCTGCCTATTCTGTTTCTGATTATTAAATAACAAAAATTTACAAAGTGCACCCTCAGTTTCTCATTGGCTCACTATTACAGTGCTCAAGAGACTGGAGCTTGCATGGATGTTTTTTTCCATTGGAGGTTGTTTCCATATCTGAGCACCACATCCAGCCGCTTCCTGCCCACCCAGTCTTAGCCATAAGTCCTATTAACTGCCTCATCCTCCCGCATGACTCTTTCCTCAGCTGGATGAGAGAATTAAAGAGTAGCTGAGGTGGAAGGGGTCTGAAACACTGCTTATCAGGGCTTGGAGAAGCTAGGAAGTGTGGCGTCAAGTTGGTGATTGACAGCGTGGGTAATTACTGATGGGATTAGAGGCAGAACTTAGAGTCCCCTGCCCAAGACCTGCTCTCAGTTCACAATCCTTCCCCCATCTTTAGTGCCATTGGCCATTTCCCCAGCTGGCTAACCTTGCCCTTCCAGTTGACACACAAACCGCTCCTCTGTCACCCTCTGGGCCCCTGGTTTGGGCTCCCTGTCTTGAGAGACGGGGCAGTGTCTGAGAATCCTGAATTTGGTGGTTATCATTTTACCGCTTCTACACTCACACGGCTTCTGGGATTCTGCAGAATAAATTTCAAGGTTAACGTTGTCTTTTAGCATTTGTGATTTGATTAACTCTGAGAGAAAATCGAGAGAAACGGTGCCTGAATTTCCACTACACAGCATCTTCTGTCTAAATGCCTTCAAGACTGTGCAAGAGGGGGCGTGGAGGAAGCAGGCAGGGAAGGAATTGGTCTCAGGAGACCTTGTCTTTTTCCACGCATAGGTCTCAAGTCCTAAAAAGCCACAGTGGCTCCTGGACAATTGGCCATTCCATCCCAGCACATGCTTCCCCATTTGCTCTGCTGCATGGTTCTACAGCTCCAAAGGTCAACTCTTACAGCACCCACCTTGGCAGAAATGGTGACTTCCAGAAATACTTAGGTCTTCCCTCTGACTCTCAGACTACTGAAACAAGGGTTCCTAGGAAATTAGAAATTTTCCTGGGAATCTCATGCTGGGAGAAGAGAAAGGAGGAAGCCTAGTTCCAGCCAGACAAGAAGGCTGTTTCCCAGGGAAGGAGTTCACACAGTTCTGATATGTCAGAGCATTTTGCAGAGAATGGAACCCAGGAAATGACCAGGACTGCTTATTTATCGATAACCCTGGCCCTCATGTTAGGCAGGCAAAGACAGACATGGAGGTCATTAAGTCTCTTTGTCTCTCTGCCCAGTGTATCCACACTGAATACATCTTCCCCTCTCCTTTTTGCTGTCTGATTGTCCTACTGAGGTTAGGTGGCTGAGTACACCTTGTTAGGGCTGCCAGGATACAAGCTCTGACCCTAATAACTTTGGTAACGTTATGACCCTGCACTTTCACAACAATGCCTGGCCAGCAGTGTGTGCTTGCGATGTATATGCAAACCAACATTGCTATGATTCTAAGTTTACTCTGATTTTTCAGATGTTCTAGGTTTTAAGATAGCAACCCAATCTTCTGCTCCCTGGCCTAAAATCTCCCCAAGCTTTTTGTCAGAGCCTTGGAATAAGCCATCCTTCTTGTGGTTCAGAATGCCCCAAGATGTCTGGCCTTGCTGTGTTCTTCGGACTTTCCCTAGGGATGATTATCGGATACTACCTAGCGACACTGTTTTCCTTTCTGCTGACTACTTCTAGTCTCAAAGCCTTGGCACTTGCTCTTTCCTCTTCCTGGGATGCTTTCCCCATGATGTCCTTCCTTCCTCATCCTTTGGGCATTAGTGTGAACCTTCTACACATCAGGGATGTCATCGGGGATCTGAGTCACCTGTACTCTCACGACTCCACTGCGACAGCATGTCTATCCCTTTAGGGACACAGATGATAATTTGGTTATTGTCTTATACAGTACTCTGGTGTTCCTTACCGAGGCCCTTTATCAGGATGTTTGCATGAAGTCCCAAAGCTGGGTATATGTGCTTTGCCGCTGTGATGCCAGCCCTAGCTGGACAGATGGGCAGATTCCATGGAAGAAAGACAGACACCTATCCCCACCCTCAGCCTCCTTTTCACATTCAACTGAGGGAAGCAGAAAACTTACTCTGCGTCCACATAAGCCATTGCCAGGCTCTGGACACAGAAAGCATTTGGTTAAAATGAGAAGGGACGTGCCACCGCGGAGAAAATGATATACGAGGCCAACAATGGGAAGAAGCAAGCTGCTGTGTCGCGGGCTAATTGAGCTGGTGACTCAGCAGATCTCCCTCTCTTTGCATAAGCTGGTCATGAGAGCCCGACCCTTGTATTCTGTGCTTTTACTGCAGAGAGCGTATTCCACGGGAGAAAAATGGTCCAGAATGTCACTGCGCTTTCTTGTTTATTTCTGAACACAGACACGGCAGACTGACCCGGTGCTGCTGGAAAAGGATCAGAGCTATGGCTAGGGTTTTTAGCCAAGACACTTATCCTTCCCAATCTCTTGGAAGCGCAGGGGAGAATCTGACTGCGATTTCTGATCCACGGCAACAACGGGATCTACCCTCCGTGGCCTGTTGTGGCCAGTGGACTTACCAAGTGAAATCTTGAGTTTTATGCAGAGGAGTGTAGCTTCAGGAAAATGAGAGAAATGTGGGGCTCTTATTCAAATGTTCTCCTGCAGAATCATTATTTAAAGACCCCGGTGTTTAACCTTCTCAAATTGTGAGAGCAGAAACGTTCAAAGTGCAAAACTCCCAAGAAGGAGTGACTTTGGACAGTATCACCCACTCAGGAAAATGTCATGTTCCTTTTTTTCCCTAGGAGGGGTGGTTTCCAAGCCTGCTTGCCAGCTTGCCGTCTCTAGACCTCCACATTCGTTCTTCAGCGGTGTCACCCTTTATCCTGTGTTATTATGCACGTAACACATTTTCTTTAAGTTAATTCAGCCTTGAAATATTAGCATATTTCTCTAAAAAGGGAAACTTATTTCCCTGTTGGCAAAAAAGCACCAGCGGCAGTAGCCATGAAGAAGAGTAATTGCGGGGAGTCTGAGCAGAGCGAACGCCAACTGTTCCTGTCTGCCGCAGGAGGCGCCGAGTCTCAAAGGCTGTTGAGCACCAAATTAAAAAACAAAAGAAAACAAAACATAAAAACCCCTCCTTGTTCTGACCAGAGGAATGGCCAGGCGAAGACGTGGAAATGGAGAAACTGCTTCCTATTTGATTTGATGTCATTCAATGCTATGCTGTGGTAATACCTAAAAATCTGTTGCTATTCCTGGAGATTAGAGCAATACCCGAAAAGTATCACCCATGGCGTCGATGGCTAACAGCTCCATCCCAAAGAAGATGAACAAATGCAGCCAGGGCCCTGGAACTACAGACTCTCCCTTCTCTACTTACACAAGGACTCCAGTTCTTTCTGCTCCCGCACTCCATGTTTCCCTGCCAGAAACAGAAACAGTGCGTTGCAAATGAAGACAATGATTCCTGGCTAGCACAGCTCCCTGCAGCTTCCGAGCACTTACTGGTGGCTCACCATCTTAAAGGCCCCGAGGAGGAAGACAGAGCTGAACGGATACGTGGCGTGCTCAAAGATAATCCACATGCAGCAAATATGTAGCTAAACTGAAGAGCGAGTAGGGGCCACAACTGAGCTAGGAACATAAAAACTGGCCCCACCACATTCGTAACGATGGACACAGAATACGTGGATTATGCAACAGATCCAATCTGACCTTGCGGAGACATTGAAAGGTACTCCGGTTCAAGGGAGAGAATACAATGATAGAAAGAAGTGGCACAGGTCACAAATTCCCAGTTATTATGGCTGAACGATATAGATCAGGGTTTCCAAGGACTTTTCAGAGGTCTCAGTTCAAACAAATTTGAAGCATGACATAACTTAAAAACTGTTAGATAGATTTATTTGCCGATGGGCTCTTCAGAGATCCAAAATGTCCATGAACAATGAGTAGTTCACCAGGAGACGTAACGTCTCCATTTTCTCAAACATTCTTGACTATGCTCCTCCAGTCCCTAATTCTGTTTTTCTTGAGTCTACTCTACAGAGATCACATTGTTGGGTAAACTGAGTGATATAACATCCTTCTGAACTTGTAACTATACTTGAAGAAAAAGGACAAAAGACAAATTCCTTATAGGTATGTGATAACCGAGGTGCACTGTGCAGGTACTGGCTGGTATTTAGTAGTTGCAAAGGTAGACTCTATGAGTAATAAAATGGGCTTGAATGGGACTTTGGTTTGGGAACATGTACATGGTACACGGGCAACAACTGACTGGAAGTAAACAAGATTCAAAAGCTCCAGCAGAAATAAGGCTACCCTAGGGAGGGTTACCAGGTAATGAAGGATACCTTTTAAGGTAACCAAAATCAAATGCCAGAAATAGCACAGAGAAAAGCACGGGGGAAAATCGCAAGAAGGAGGAGAAGAAATAAAATCCTCGAAGGAACGAAATGATGGAGAAGATCCCAAGTCCAAATGAAAGAGGTAGGACGAAGGGAGAGCCGTGCAGACAAGCCCAGATAGCTTTCCAGGTTAAAGCAGGCAGAAACAGAGGAAACCTACCTATCTGCCCCAAACTATGATGAAGGAGAAGATAAAGAAGATCTCCGGGGAAAGAAATGTGCATTCGAAAGAGGATAAGGGGAAGATGAAAGGAGGAGTATCACAGGGATAAAGGGACAGGAAGCGTGTGGACAACGCAGATCTGCGTGTTTGGCTTCAGCACTGTGGGCAGGTTACCTCACATCGTACCCCTTCCCTTCACATGGCGGACATTACAAGGTGATTATGACATACCCTGTCCCCCCTGGATACAAATTTATCTTGAGATCCTCAACACACACACTAGGTAACTCTTAAGCCTTTGATGGACTTGAGCCCGGTTTTGAAGCCTGAGTGCTGCATGCATTCAATGAATCAGCAAACCCGCCGTGAGGGTTTTGTAAAAATCTCTGACAAATGGGGACTCAAAGGAGCATCCTCTGCCACAAGAGCACATTTTGACCTGAAGAATTGATGCACGTAAAAAAAAAAAAATAAATAAAAATAAAAAAATAAAAAAAAAATAAAAAAAAAAAAGAATTGATGCACGTGGATGGCATGACCTCCACAGACATGAGCAGGTATGCCCCTTCAGGCACACCTAACACATTAAAAATGCTGCTCTAAACAGCAAGGCACAACAACATTGATAAAGATCCGGCCACTTGAGAAAATGTTGCCTTTCAGACGCAGACATCATCAGGTGGAACAAGGATTAAAAGAGGGGAACGAGAGCACAGGACAAGTGACATTGACCTCCATTTCCTCCCAAATGTTCATTAGCTCCCCCCGCCCCAACACACACACTTCTGGACATCTGAGGCATTGCCTATTCATACAAAGAACCACTTGGAGGAACACGATACCTTTGGCCCTTCTCCAGCCCGAGAAACACTCAGTGATTCCTTTGAACTATTTTATTTGAACATCCTGGTGAGTTTTTCATGTTCTTCCAAACAGCTCCTGATGCTCTGGGGAGGAGCTGGGGTGGGGGTGGGGGTTACCTTCTGATGACTCTTATGGATTAATGCCAGCCACAAAGATGAAGATGCTCATTCATCTACACAGGCATGGTGGAGATCGGAAAAGGAAGATCAAAGCTGTACTCTCTCATCCCCCTCTCTCTCTGTGAGGCTTGGGAAGTCTCTTCTCCCAAATGGATAAATCTTCACTTCTACTGGCCAATGCCCCAGCATACTAACTCATCCACGGCCTCACCTTGGGCCCTTCTGCAGTCAGAAGATGCTTTCCCAGCGCATCTCCAGCATCTTTCCCACCACCACCAGTTCTCTCACTCAGCTTAGGAAACTCCTTGGTCCACAATCTCCAGCCCCAAAGGACCATTCTATGCATTTCTCTTTGCCACAGGGTCATTGCCAACTAAGAACTATTCAAGAGCTGTTCACTTCTTTGGGTGCTTTACAACATTAAAGCAGATAACTCAGGTACCCCCAAAACGACCTGTTCAGAAGCTGGTTCATGTCTCCCAAGCATCTCCTCTCAAACCACCTTTTCCTCTATTTATTTCTATTTGTCCATAAGTACCCATGGGTATTGGTTCTGACCTCCTCTACCCATTGATGCTCGAGTCTTCATTTGAAATCCCAGAGTGCTAATGACCAATTTATATCCTTCCACAGGCTCTGGATCACCTCTAGGTCATAGGTTCCTAGGATTAAATACTCTGCGAACAGTTGCACTGCAACAATATTCCTTTTATTTTTTATTTTATTTATTTATTTTGAGATAGCGTTTCTATGTGATCCTGGCTGTCCTGGAACTTGGGTTAAAGGCATGTGACACCATACCAGGCCAAACAATATTCTTTTTGGCCAAAAATTTTCAATCCACAGTTGGTTGAATTTAAAGATGTAGAAACCACAGACGAGGCAGGCTGACTGCATTTATAAATACACATTTGTGATGTCCCCACTAAACTGTGAGCACTGTTAGGCTCACAGTGGTCCCTTCTCCCTCCTCTATGTCACAGCACCTTGTACATACTCCACCCAGTGACCTGTGGCTAAAAGCTTCAGAAATGGGACTGTTGCTTCAGACTCCCTTTTCAGCTTTGAATGAACTGGGATCCTTGTCACGGCTGCCAAATAAAAATAGTGTCAAGGCTGCGGATGCCCCTCAGTTGGAAGAATGCCTGCCTAATATGTACGGAGTTCTGAGTTCAACCCCCGGAACTTCACAAACCAGAAATGGTGGCATATTCCTGGAACACCAGCCCTGGGGAAGTGAGAGGAGGAAGAAAACAAGCCCAAGGCCATCCTTGACTACATGGGCAGGGCAGGCCAGCCTGGGCTACATGGGAGAGGTTGAGGCCAGCCTGGAGTACATGAGAATTTTTTTTTTTTAAATGGAGTTACATCGCCTCGTTTGATAAAGACGGTGTGCGTTTCTTAGTCTCCTCTGGGAAAACAGGCCTTCCTTTTGGAGTTGGCACAAACAAAACCAACGGCGACAACTTCGGTCAGATAAACCATGGAGAAACTACTCACGTTGGTTTTGAAGCCTCAGCTTGATCCGTCTGTAGTTTTTCCCCACCCTCCACCTCCATGGTGCAGTACACGATGCGATTTGGAGCCAAGGATTTAAGGCCTTGAACTTCCATGATCACCACCTGAAGACAGAATCACAGAAGAAGGATTTCACACCAACGCCAGCAGTAGCATCACAGAGGTAGCTTCACCCACAGGAAGAGAAAGAAACAAGAAGCTAAAAAGCCAACAGGGAGGCCACGGCTTCACCTGGGCTTTACTGCTTACAATGGAGCCTTTTGCCTTCCGGGTGGAGCAATGTGGTTCATCCACTCCCTCTGTGCAGTGTGAACTGAGTGTGGGGCCTGCAGATGCTAAGAAACCATTACACTTGAGACAGACCCTTCAGTCTGCCTTCCCTCCCTCCCTCCTTCCCTCCCTCCCTTCCTCCCTCCTTCCCTCCCTCCCTCCTTCCCTCCCTCCCTCCTCTCCTCCCTTCTTTCTTCTGCTCCTTTTCCTTTTTTTATCTGTCTGTGTCTGTTCTTATCTCTGTGTCTGTTCTGAACCTTCTCCCTTTCTCCTGTCTCTCTCCTCCCTTTTTCTTTATTTCTTTTCTCTTTCATAACAGGTCTTAGGCTAGCCTTATACTTGCTGTGTAGCCCAGGTCTTGAACTTAGAATTCCGCTCCTCTGCCGTGGCAGTGAGGATTATAGGTCTGGCTCAGTGTTTACCCTGCCTGGCAGTCTCAGCAAAATTTGCTAATTCAGATGCTCTTAAGGTCAGACAGGTAAGGTGAACTGAACTGCTCTTCATGTTAAACAAATAGAAAAAGAAGGCTTGGTCCCACATTTTCTTTAAAAATATTCTAGCTGGTGGTACCACACACCTTTAATCCCAGCACTCGGGAGGCAGAGGCAAGCAGGATCTCTGTGAGTTTGAGGCCAGCCTGGTCTACAAGAGCTAGTTCCAGGACAGGCTCCAAAGCTACAGAGAAATTTTGTCTTGAAAAACAAACAAACAAATTCAAGCCTTTTAGGTCAGCATTTGATAGAAACACAGTTTGCGCATTAACCTTTCTCTTGATAGCAAGATAAGCAATCGTGAAGAACTAGGGATCAGCCAGGGTCACCCAGTTTTTGCACCACAGCGTGGGCAGAAAGTGGTAGAGACTATGAGAACCTGGAGAGCACAGGCTCTGTCCCCTGGGATTACTGCCACTTGTCTGTCCCCAGTTCAATGACCAGACACGCTGCTTTGTCCTGCTAGAAAAGAGAACTCTGATCGTAAAACATTACGATTGGAAATTTGATTTTTAAATGCTAACGATCTGAATAGAGAGGAATAAAATGTGCCAACTCTATGTGTACTATTTTCAGAGTTATTTATGATTGTTGTATGCCAAGGCAGTTGAACCAGAACCCCAATAAACCTGCAGCTTTATAGTCTCTGATCTATCCTAAACTCACTTAAACGTCAGTGATTTCTTATCCCCATTCCATTTAGTCACCTGCTATTCTGATAGCAATGGGATGGTAGACTCTGCCATCGAGGCAAGGGAAAGAGGGAAGGGGACACCAACTTCACAATCAGAACAATAGCACCCACCTTAGTGACCTACAAGGAGTAGTCTGGGGAAAAATCACTCTCTCTTCAAAAGGGGTAATGGCGTTAAAAAGGAGAGAGAAATGGGTATAGAAAAAAGACACATGCTTTTGGGGCGTTTTGGTTCAAGGAAGCACCTTTGGGATGTGTAAGTTTTAATTTTGCCGTGGGATAACAGATCCAAGCAGGATGAATCGGATCACTGATTGATTGAGCTTGTAAAGCAGAGGTCACTGGTTCCTCATTCTGAGTCTGCTCAGAGGGCTGACTTTAACCCAGACATCTTTCCCTCAGATGGTTTTACCCTGGTGCTGCTGCTGGGCAGGGGCCACACTTTACTTTGAGAGCCCCGGGGAACTTCTGGGATGTTGGGAAATGATCTCACACTTAAGTCCCTTCCAGTTCTGCCTTTTTAAATGTGTGGAGGCTTAGCTTTTTTCTCTTCTTCTTTATCTTTTCTTCCTTCCTTCCTTCCTTCCTTCCTTCCTTCCTTCCTTCCTTCCTTCCTTCCTTCCTTCCTTCCTTCCTTCCCTCTCTCTCTCTCTCTCTCTCTCTCTCTCTCTCTCTCTCTCTCATTCATTCCTTCTTTCTTTTCCTCAAGAGTGTGTGTAGATAAATGTGTGAAAGTCAGAGGATATCCTCAGGTGTCTGGCCTTGCCTTCCACCTTGTTTGAGACAGGGTCCTTTGTTCACTGAGGTGTACTCCCTGTTGGCTGGCCTGCCAGCTCTGAGGAGTCTCCCGTCTGTTATAGGAGTGATGGGTACAGACGCTCACTACAGCTTCGGGACTTAGGTGGATTCTATAGATTCTCACGCTTGTGTGGCAAGCACTTCTCCCATGGAGCCACTTCTCCGTGGACCCACCTCAGTGATCTCACCTGGGAGGTAGGGATGTGATGTGTAGCTGTTATCCCAAGTTTATATTCTGGGGAAGAACCACATACATGGAAGGCAGCAGCATCCATGCGGAAAGAAAACAATTTAGAATCTGAAAGATCTCACATTCTGTCCGATTCTGGGCCCACGTTATTCCCGTCATTTGCAAGTAATAGGCTTTGTTCGCACATTTGCGAACACCTCAGAGCTCTTGGTGAGACAGGGCTCACCCAGCAGCCTTCGGCAAACACCTGTTGCTTCTGCTGGAGCACAGCCTCACCCACACTCACAGCACTGCATGCTGGGCCTCTTCTCTTCCTGCAGCAAATTGAGCTTGTGTCTCCCTGTCTCTTCCAGCCACTCAGTTCTCTGATTACTTGAAACACGCCTTGTACCAACCCTCAAATTTTAATTGCAGCCTCCTCTGCCACAACGACAGTCCTGTCTCCACCTGTTCTTGTGGCCTCCACTCTCTGTGCTCCCCAAATGTGCTCACGGATAGACATGCAAAAGTTCTGGCTGGTGGTTTTACTATACTGTGCCATTTAGTTTTCCAATTAAAAAGTATGTGGGTACCCAAGGGCTTTGCAATCTGTGCTTGTATTTACAAGGCAAAGCCATTTGAATCCTGTCCGCAAAGACTGGCTGAGGTCTTGCCTACACCTATATCCTAGACAGACAGCTACTTAATATTGAGAATTAATAATGAATTAGAAAACTACATAATTAAAACCTTCATAAAAGTCAATAAAATACTTTTTCCTTCTATTTGTTGGAATACAAGAGGGAGTTGGGAATAAATTGCCACCTTTAATTGGCAATAATCAAATTCAAAGACACCTAAGCAACAGCATTCAGTACCGCGGTTGGCAGTACTTAAAAAAAAATTAAAAGAAAATGTTTCTGTGAGATTACACTGATGTTTTTTCTCACACGAAGGGTTCTATATTTAATTAAAATCCACCTCTGCTGACAGTGGAACACGAGTGGAAACCCTGCAGTGTGAGAACGGGCTCTCTATCCAAGCTGAGCAGAAAAACAATTTACCCACAGCGAACACGCAGCGTCTTTAACGACAATGTATAAGATACGCCTAGCCTTTCCATACTCTAATTAAAGCTACAGAAAGTTGATCTGTTCTCTTGACTTCCCTAAACCTAGAAGCACCATGCAATTGTTATGGGATGTACAAATGTTCTCCCTCTCTCCCTCTGGCCCTCCATCTCTCCCTCCTTTCTTCTCTCTGTAGTACAAGAAAGGATTTGGAACATTTTACCATGAAGCAATAATAAATATTTGGGGGGACAAAGTTGCTTATCTTCACTTGAACATTACAAAAATGTATCAAAATATTGCACGTGTATAATTTTATGTGTCAGTTATATATACATACATATTTATGCATGTGTGTACACAAATTTTTGATTGCTATTGACCTTTGATAAATTATATGGGGTTCTCTCACTTTAGAGTATATAAAAGAATATCTATATTCAAATCTATTTGGACAGGCCCATAATCCCAGGTATTCAGGATTGCTGCACTAAAGTGGCAAGTTCAAAGCCTGCCAAGGATACACAGCAGATCCAAAGCCAACCTGAGCAACTTAGGGGGAACTTCAGAATAAAAGGCAAAGATGAGAAATACAATAGCCCTGTGGCAGAAGGCTTGTTGAATACAGGCAAAGCCTGCATTCAGTTCTCAGTATTGCGAAGCAAACACCCTGCTGTGCTAACACAGCTTGTTAAAGTACATCCCAGACTGTCTGATTTCCTCACAGCCATATAACTATACCACTCTGGGTGGACTACAGCTCTGTGACTGTTTAATAAGCTTACCAAGTTGTGGGGCAGCCATCTTAAATTGGCTTTAGGGCCGCACATACCAGTCATACACCATATGTATGCCCATTTCAACCTTCCACCTTACGCAACAGACTGCTAACCTCTCTAATCTTGTAGCATTTGGGGGTCATACTTCATGTCACGTGTTGCATCTGACTTCTTGCACTAAGTGTAATATTGACGAGGTTCATCCATATCAATGTGTGTTTCAATAAGAGTTCTTTTTGCTTGGTGTATAGTATTCTGCTGTACACAGGTGTTGTGTTTTTCTTCCTATTCATTCATTCATTGAGTGGGATTAAGGGTGTTACTATTTTTGGCTGTGATGATGATGCTTCCAAACATATTTGTGGGGACATGTGTTTTCAGTTCTGTGGGGTGGGTATCTGAGCACAGAATTAGTAGAAAACACTGGGGTTGTATATTGAACTTTTTAAGAAAATATTAACTTAATTTCTAAAAGCAGCCGTGCCATTTAGCTCCTATCCCCTACAGACACTCAGCAGTCTGAGTACTGAGTCAATTTCCCAGTGGATTTGGATGCTGGTGGATCAAAACCACTCCACAGGAAAATATAAGAGCCAATGTGTGAAAAGAATGTGATAGAGGAATTCACTGACATGCAGAGCAGAGTATCCTTTTGGACTAGCCTGGACAGATTCTTGCTTTGGAGGCTGAAATAAACTAAGCTAAAACAAAACAAACATAACACTCACAAGGGACTCTGCCATACAGCCACCAGGAAAGATGACGGGAAAAGGAAATTGGTAACTCATTCCAGCGCTACTTCATCACTCTCAACGTTGGCTTCTAAAAACACAAGCTTTCTAAATTGCCAAAAATCTGGCCAGAATTCTTGAGTACTGCTTTCAGACAGGGGAAAACAATTCAGTAATCACAGTTGGCAGGTGGCTCTTCAGATTTCACTTCCTTAGGAGAAATGTGGGTCTTGGCAAGGGGGATGTAGTGTACCTGTTGACGAGGCGACCTACCCCAGCAAGCTGTTATTTTAATAATGTTCTAGGACCAATGTGGAAAAACAAGATGGCTGTGATGTTGCGCCACATCCCTATCCCAGGTCTTTTTGGCTGGCTTGCCACACCAGCTCACTTTCAGGGATTCGAGGCTTTTTACCTCCAGGGAGAAGGAGAGCAGGACATCGGACTTGGACAGCTGGTTCTCACTCTCCTCGCCCATGTCGATGATGGAAGCATTGTGGCTCCGTTTGAGTTTCTGCAGCTTGAACTCCCCACCCTTGGACACCGGCATGCTCTCCAAGTTGGCCATGAGCAGGTTGACCGAGGATTTGAGCTCCTCAATGTACATGTTCTCCATTTCTTTGGATACGAACTTAGGAAATTTGCGTTCCTAGCAAAAAAAAAAAAAAAAAAAGAAAAGAAAGAAAAAGAAAAAGAAAAAGAAAAAAATAAACAATCAGACCCAAATTACACAGAAAGTTCACACGCCAGAGTCCCACCTATGATCATGTCAACCATGAATGGGTTTGTCCCGATGTTATGGAAGTGTGTTAGGAAACATTCAAGCTGGATGTGGAGACACTGCTAGAATCTCCTACAGGTAGGAATACAGTAAGAAAGAGGAAAACATTTGACTATTGCTCTAATTTTTACCCTGGTGTTCTCCAGAAAATTCGATTTGTGCAAAGAAAGATTGCCGATAGTTTTTCAAATGCAATCCCAGTCCAAACAATTTTTTTCTTCTTTGTCAAAATGCGGTCAACTTGTTTGTACTCTTGGAGACAGAAGCCCACCCTATTTCTGGATGCCTGTAGAGATTTTGTCACAGGAATAATTTAAAAAATCAGCTCATTTGAAATGTTTTAACTGTAGCCTGTGCTCATTTCTAAGAAGAATATTTACTATTTTCAAGAAAAATTGAAAAATTAATAAAGTGAAGAAAAGCAGAATTAAAATTCTTCAGGAAAGTAGCAGGGGAGCTGAGCATCAGAACTGATCGCTGCCATCCTGGCTCATGACGTCAACTGGAAAAAGCAAGGGATCTGACCAAACTACTTGCTTCTCCGCTTGGACTTTTAAGTTGCCTGAGTGCCTTGAATATTCCCTGGACTGGCGACCTTAACACAGCGCCATTTCCAAGCTGGAATATGAAATCGCCCTGTAAACCCCACTCTATAGCCTACTGATGGGGTAAGGGGAAAGCCAAACAGATTTTATGAGTTACGACAAATCTAATTTAAACCAACTTAAAAAACTGATGGGCTTGGAAATATCCCAGGATACACTGAGCTCCCAGCAAGATGGAAACCACAGCTCAGATGATGCAATCCCAGGCAAGTTTTTCCTCAAAACCTTGGTTTTAAGAGTGGCTAGTATGATGGTTAATCTTGATTGCTAATACAATGGGATTTAGAATCCTTATGGAAATGAATCTCGGGGCACAGCTGTGGGGGTGTTTCTGATTTAAGTGAATTAAAGACCCACCCATTCCGTGAGTGAGTATCTGGGGTTGACTAAATAGAAGGAAGTGGCTATCAACGTTCATAGCTCTGTGGTTCCTGAATGGAGGTGATGAAACCAGTCACCTCACACTTCTGCGGCTGCGTTTTCCCTACCAATGGACCCCATTCTCAAATTAAGATCCAAAAGAATCCCTTCCTTTACTTGCTTCTGGTCAAATATTTGGTCTAGAAACAAGGAAATTAACCAACACATCAAAATTGCCTCCATGCTGAGTGTGGTTTCACTCAATGTCCCCAGGACATTGCTGAAGATCTAGACACCACATCATCACATCAATGGGTCAGTAGCTTGTCAAGAAGTCTATATGAAATACTCATGCATCTACCGCTCAGCTGTGAAGGGAGATGGGGTGATTATGGTTAAAGTTTGGAAAAGTACGGGGTTGTGTTTTTCCATGGCAAATGAGTACAAGGGTCTCAAATTTACTCAGCGACCTCAGAGTTTGGTTCCTTCGGGATGCTCTGACTAACAACACTTCCTGCCTAAGGGTTGTACTCGCACTGGGTGGTACTTTCTCAACACACTGTGGGTGGATGTGAGAGCGGCAGGGTGGCAATGATGCAGTCCTGGTATTGACAGGAGTTAGCGGTGAGTCAATGTGAGAGGCTCCCCAAAGCCCAATAGCTCTAAACCTTCCACACGGCGCTTACACGTCCCCATTCTTAAACTCCATCGGGGGACAACAGGGATCCTGAAAACTGGGGCAAACTTGGTGCAGAGCCTTGACGACATGGAAACTGGAGATCTGGGCCATTCTGACTTAGAAAAGCACACAAGCCTGTGAACTGTACCTGTCAGTAGGAAGAGTCTGGTAGGAGGATATAAACATATTTTAAAATCGCAGTTATCAGGGTTGGGCGGAAGGGATGAACACAGAAACATCAAAGTAGACATTCGATTAGACACACAAGAGATGTGAACGCTTCCAGAGAGAATCAGTGGGGCTTCACGGAGGAGGGTCTGGTCAAGGAAGAAGAGTTTGGCTCGATGCTGAGTTATCTGGCAACAGAGCAATTGGCACTCTCTTCTTCCTGTGGAGGATGGATCTAAGAAGATAACTAAATATAGTCCACACAGCATGTCCTCATCTGCACATGTTCCTTGTCGAGAGTGAAGAGTACAGAGCAAGTGAAATTGTGGTGTGAGTAGTCCCTGTGTCACACCAAGGCTGCCAAATGGCTAAGTTTACATCCCAAGAACTTAAAGTATAATATTCTGACCTATCACCTTTAACTTCAATTTAAAGTTCGAATGTTAATACACACAGGAATATTTGAAGGAGGACTGGGTAAATGGGAGCTTGC
Source organism: Myodes glareolus (assembly GCF_982192425.1). NCBI lineage: Eukaryota > Metazoa > Chordata > Mammalia > Rodentia > Cricetidae > Myodes > Myodes glareolus. The sequence continues at coordinate 50,145,419 of NC_142030.1, read as the reverse complement.
ATTTTTACTACCAGTTGCTGTCTTTGCCAAATGGATGGGGACAGGAAGGGCAGCGTTTATGAAATCATTTATCTTGGCTCGTCAGCTTTGAGAGTATACATCAAGTCTGGTCTCTTTCATCATGTTCTTCCTTGGGACTCAGTTAAGGGTTTGTGTGTGTGTGATGGGGAAACCTTGTTAGCCAATCATCTTTAAGAGGTGGATCCAAGTTAAGGTGTGAACTTGGACTTCTTGTTCCTGTCTCGTGAGTTTTCCCCTTATAATAAATAAAAATATAATTGTTTTATCCATTAGCTAGTCTGGTTATTTCCTGAATATAGTTTATATGTGTGTGTATGTGAGTGTGTGTGTGTGTGTGTGTGTGTGTGTGTGTATGATGCACATGCTTGCTTGCATGATGTCTCTGTGTGTGTTCATGTGGGTGCAGCACACTTGCAGAGGTTTGAAGACAACCTTGGGTGCTGGACCTCACTTTCACTCTTTCCTGAAGCAGTGTCTCTGTCATTCACTGCTGTGTGTGCCCGTCTGGCTGGTTCATGAGGTTTCTGCAGGTTCTCCTACCCCTTCCTCCCATTCTGCTTTAGGAACTCTTGTACTATAGACTTGCTCTACCACACATGTCTTTATGTGTGCTGTGGCCCTTGAATCCTTGTGTTTGTGCAGCAAATTCTACTGAGCCATCTTCCCAGCCTCACTTTCTGCCTGGAATCCCTCTGTCTTGACATGTTAGACGACAACACAGCCGATGTTTGCAGACCTCACAGTTCTGTTCCTGAGTTACTTCCCACCAAACTCTGCCTGAGAACACTGGGAGCCCCAAAGCATGATTGCTCTTCTCAGATGTTGGACAGTTTCAAATAGCATCATAAAAAGAGCTTCAGAAAACTGAAGTCTGCAATGGAAAATGAGGCCATTTTTCTGCTTCTCTGAGTACTTGAGCCTTGAGAAGAAATAGCTTTCTGTTAATCTGGGCTGTGGTTCTTGACGGGTAGTTTCCAATGTCAGACTCATAGACTCATTGCAAACACTTTTCAAGGCTGTAACTGTTTCCAGACAAGAAAAGTGTAGCTGCCCATCTCCATTGTGCCTTTTCTAGGCACAAAAATGACAAAGGGTTTTTTTTGTTATATATTTATGAAAGACATACTGTGGGGGTGGGATGGCATCCTCCAGGAGAATCCTCTTGGCCAATCACTTTTGTTTTGGTCTGACAGTAGTGTTCAATGGGGGAAAGCCACTAGGGTTAACCGTGAGAAGCCACACTAATGGAAGGTTGGAACATATCTAAAATTGGCACCTGTAAACACTCTAAGACCCGCTAGCCATTTACTTTTCCTTCTAGGTTTTGAATATTTCTCCAGAAAGAATGAATGGGTTGCCTGTGGAAGTTGACAAGGCTACTCTCACGGAAGGAGTGGCCCAAAGGCTCAAATGGCATAAATGACACCCTTAGATGACCAGGAGGAAGATGACACACACTGATACAGGCGCTCACCAACAGTCTTGCAGCTTTTTCATCCAACCCCCCACACCAATACTTTCTGGGTTCCCCTCCTGTTTCAGGTGCTGTGGTTGTCCATGGGAAGTGAGGGGGTCAGGCACAGTTCCCAGGGTCAGTTCCCATCCAGGTTTGTTCTCATCTTCTCAAATGCTGTAAGCAGATGGCTTCCCTTCCCTTCTTGTATTCCTTCCGCCAGAAAAATGACGAACGTTTTGCATTTTCCAAGAACACATATATTTCTGGAGTTTTCACAGCCTGATACACATGACAACAGGATCTGAACATAGGCGTCTGTTCAGGCAATCACGTGACTGCACTATTGTGTGCTCTTACACACTTGTGTTGCCACATGACCCAAGCCAAGTGCCAAGTGCAACATTAGTGTGGAAGCTGAGACTTTCTTGTATTGCTCTGATGGGAGCTTCCCTTTGTGGGGAAGCAATATGTAGACCAAACTTTTCTATCAGGAAAATATTTGGATTTTATTACTTATTGATACTTATAACATGGCCCACGTATAAGACAGAAATTTTACTTTGCCCTGCACCAAGTAGAGGTGCAAAAACTAGTTCCATCAAATTAAACTGGCTAAGTAGTTGAGGATGACTTTGAACTTTTGATTATTCCATCTTCAGCTCCAGAATGCTGGGATTGCAGGCATATACCACTTCATCCTATTTATGAAGAACTGGGGACCAAAGTCGGGGTTTTATTCATGCTAGGCAGGCATGCTACCAATTGAGCAGTATCTCCATCCCTGTATTTCCGTATTTAAATGATGGCTTGAGAAACCACTGGTGTTTTGTTTTTTATTATCATTGGTGGCTGATACCACAAAACTCTACTATTTGCATTACATAACTAGTCTTATCCCAAAATATGGCCAGAAGAACTGGCAAGTACTATGTTGTAGGACAATGGTCTTGTACCCTGTAAAGATTTGTCTGTTGTTTTGGTTTAATAAAAATGCTGACTGGCTAGTAGCCAGGCAGGAAGTATGGGCATGGCAACCAGAACAGTAAAATTCTGGGAAGAGAAAAGGTTGAGTCTGCACTCATTACCCAGACACAGAGGAAGCCTCGCTGATAAATGGTACCAAACCATGTGGCTAACACAGACAAGAATTATGGGCTAATTTAAGATGTAAGAGTAAATAAGAAGTCTGAGCTAATAGGCAAACCAGTTTATAATTAACTTAGACCTCTGTGTGTTTCCTTGGGGCTGAACAGCTGCAGGATTGGGCAGGACAGAAATGTACTGTCAACAGTACCACAGCTGAGCTATAGCCACAGGCTGCTTGCTTAAGCCCCAAAGTCAACTTCTGATCGTGCAAGTTAAGTAATTTCGACTTAATTTCTAGGTGAGATTTGGGGACCTGTTAATAACGGCGTGAGAGGCTTTGGGAAAATGTTTGAACAGGGACTAAGAAGTTTTTTTACGAGACAAAAAATGTATTCGGATCTCTGACTTCAGTCTTTGAGGGAGTATGAATGCTGCTTGGTGAAGCTACACCTGACTTGTGTTCTGGTGCAGCTTCATCCTAGGCTAAATCCTGGATGCTGGTGTGACTGAATGGCTAGTTTGCCATTTAGGCTTATGGTCATCCTCAGACTCAATCTTGCCTTCCTCTGTCTGAAGCAGAGATGACAAACACATGCTAACTGTTGGTACATCTGGTGGTGAGGATGTTTGCAACAGAAACAGCAGGGACTGTACAGTCCCTTTGTCAGAACCCAAATATTCCAGCAGACAGCATCCTGAATCCCAGGAGACAGTTCTACCTATGGCTGCCACTTCCCTTGTGCATTTAAATTGAAGGGGATACAGAAATGTCAATGCAGACCGACAGCTGTTTGCAGGGGTTGGTGGCTATCAGGAGGAGAGTATGGAGTAGAGTGGCAGGTCTTGCTGTCCTGGAGGCTCCTCCTGCTTCCCTGCAGACAGGATTCTTCTTTCTGTTTGCTGAGAGAACTCACACAACCACTAAACCTTTTGATTTACCTGTTCTGGGGAAAATCACTGCACTGCCAAGACTGTAACAGATCTAAGTGACAACCAATAGGAAATCTTAGGGCCAGGGTCTGGAACATTGAAGGGCTCATCAGCACACAGAGGAGAAAGCCTGAAGGGGAGGACTGTTGCACCCTCAGACTTGGGTTAGGAGGGAAATGAAGAGCTGTATTTGGAAAGTAATTCACTAAGGTTAGAAAGCAAATTAGTCAAGGATACAGTTTTTAATCAGAGTAACCCTGGCCATATCTCCCCATGCTTCTGCTTCAGCCTCTGTACTGACAAAAAACATTCTTGTCCATGAGGTTCTGAGAGGGTTCAAAGGATTATCACATGAAACAGAGAGTCTGGAGTTAGTAAACACTACCAAAGGGCAGTAAGGGTATTAGGTATATCTGGGATAATCCCACGTCATACTGATCCTACACTATTAGGATTAGGTACTGCCTCGTCCTAAGAGTACATTACCAGCACCCACATGTCCAGTGAGGCCTTGCTTGTATTCCACAGTGGTTGCTTGACTGTGCTAGGGTTAACTTTGAACAAATTTGGGCGAATCCTAGGCCTGATTCTGAGAACTGTGAGTCTGGAGGATTGGGGAGACAAGAAGGAAGGAAAAGGACCTGAAGAGGTTGGTGAGTGGCTGATATATGTTTAGAAGCTTTTTGTATGTTTAGAAGCTGTGGGATAGCCAGACTGCCCGTCTGAGAAGAGAGAAGAGCTGGCTTACCGAGAAAGAATGGATAACCTGTGTGACCCAGAGACAGCAGACAGGGGATCCCGTTCCTTCGTGGACACTGGCTATAGCTCTTGCCTGAGGTCTAGCCATTCTCCACCCATGATCCTTATATGTCTTGATCCTGGCATTCACCCTGTTCTTCACATAAGCTTTCTCTAGTTGTTACCTCTAAGTTGCCATTAGAAGTATTCAACCGATCTTGTAAAGCCATCAAGGGGAGGGAAGAGTGGAGTGAACATGATAGATGGATTGGCAACCAGCAACTTCTGGTTATAACATACACAGGAACTGACCTTCAGCCATATGGGTTGAACTACACACCCTCACTAAAATTTTCTGTGATATCAGCAATAGATCAAAATCAAAAACCAGGGCAGGCCAAGAAAGATAAGCAGAGACGCATCATTTAAGTTTGTCAAGAGCTAGCTCGTAGGCAATGTTTTCATATTTTATTTAATGATTGGCAAATCCAACTAAGTTTAGGAAAAGTAGTCACACAATTAAAACTCAAAGGTTCCTAGAATCACACATGTAAAGATTGAGACTATTCCTTGGCATCATAATGGATTCTCTGTCTTTTCCTGTGTGTTCTTTTAGTGTTACTTCTTAGACATCTTTCTACCAACATTACCAACTTGTGGCCTGCTATCCATAGTCCTGAAGAGAGAATCCTTGGCTTGGTTTGAATCAGCTGTCATTTGTGAGTCAATTAGTCATGACCAGGGGAGGCTGGGAGTTGTGGTTAGTTCCCCTTGAATGAAGAACTCATTCTAGCACCAGTGACCTTAGACCTGGGGATAAAGCTCAGTGGTAGAGCAAAGAAGGGCAGGACCAACGCCAACGGCCTATGATAAGGGTGATACTGGCATAGGCGAACACTCCAGAAGGTTACAGACAACTTCTATGAGAACAGAGAGTGGTAATGAGAAGACATCCCATAGAAACACTTCATGCCTTCAATTGTTTGGAGACCCTGCATGCACGTCTGAACTAACTCTATTCTTAGTAAGTAAAAACCAGAAATCATTTGAATTGCCTGACTCATTTCTTAATAAGGCTTAAAGTTATTAGCAGCAGCATTTTACCTGTATGGAAGTAATTACCATGTGGCCTGGGGAGAGAGTTCTTAGAATTTTTCCAGAGAGAAGCATATTGATTTACTATACGTCAATTGTTAATCTACAGTTTTGAAAAGTTAAAATTAGTCTAACATTAACTTTTTGAATTATAATATTAAGCCTAAAAAATCCCCCCAAAATCAAATTCAAATTAAGTGAGCTTATTGATGGAGAAGTAATAGCTACCTAAGGCAAACAAATGCTCCAAACTACCTCAGTTTTCCAGAAAATTCTCTGCCTGGAGACATTGAGTTACAGAAGATGTAAATTCTAAAAGCTGAGTGATGTTACTCCCACGTTAAGCAGATTTGAAAACACAAGAGCTGCCCACACCACCTTTAACCAAACTTGTAGCTACACATTATTTATAGTTGCCAGACTGTCTTAACTATAAACTTCAAAGGTGTTCAAAAAATAAGATGCCAAACATCTCAGAGAAGCTGAGCACAAACAGACGGGCTTCCATTCTGGACTGTTTCCTTAGCCTTAGCTTCTCATGAAGTAGGGCTCCTTTCTATACATCCAAACCCTGGGAAACTTCTGCTGGGGGATTTCTCTTCTGCCCACCCTCCTTAGCACTTCCAACCATCTTCCACCTGCCCCACAGCCAGCAGGAAAACAGGAGTTGTAGATATATTTGACACTTTCTTCTTAGGAGATATTGACATTAAATTGTGCTTTTAACATAGCTCATTAAATATCATTTTAATTAGGAGTTTCTTGGGGACATTCTTAAATTCTTTGTTGGATTAACTGCCTCAGTCTACCACAAGTCTGTTATTTCGTGAGACCTACTTTGATTTGAATATGAAGCTGTCTGTCTAAAGTCTTAAAATTTTTAAAAGCTTGGATGCTGGCTTTTGAGAGACAATTGGATCATAATAGTTCTCACTTCATTAATGGATTAATCTACTGATCAAATCATTCCTGAATGGGCTGTGGGAAGGCAGGGCCCTTTATAGGAAGTAGGCCACTGGTGCTGTGGTCTGAATGTTTAATGTCCTCTGCAGTCTCCAATGTTTGAACATTTGGTTCACAACTGTGGTTCTGTACGCGAAGGTGGTGAACCCTTAGGAAGTAGATCCTTGACTGAAGAAGTGAGTCCTTCCCAGAGGGCCCTGAGGCTCTAGTCTTGTTCTACTTCCTGTTCCCTCCCTGAATCTTGAGTGGGAATGCAATGTGACCACCCTAACTTCCTGTTCCTTTCATCATACCTCCCCTGGTCATGGTCATCTCTTCCCCACCATGATGGGTCACATCACTCTGGAATTCCCAGCCAAAATAAACCCTTTCTCTCTTTAAGTTGATCTTTTTGTGTTGTTTTACAATTGCAACAGAAAAAGAAACCAAGAAACATCTTTGAATGGTACTTGTTCCTGAGCTCTTCTTGTTTGCCTCCCATCCCCGGAAGGCATGAGGTGAGCAGCTGCTTCTACCACGCGCCCTTACTGCCCTAACTGAGACTAGGAGTAGTGTGTCAAGGACTCAAACCTCTGAAATCACAAAAGAATAGAAATCCTTCCTCTTTGAAGTGGTTTTCTTGGGTATCTTGTCCTAGCTATAAGAGCTGACTAGCATGAGGTCTCAGTTGAGAGGCGAGCACACCTCCTTCACTGGTGTCTATCCTGCACAGTCTGCCTACTTCAGTCTCTAAAACAAAGAAGACAAACAGAATGTCCCTAGAGAGATTGTGTCATTGTTCCCTCAGAGGGAGCATGTAAACAGTATGCCTGACAGAGTCAGGACCCAAATAAATGCTATTAGCAGGAATACTAATTATCCTAACGGGAACGTCAAACACAGAAAAAATAGATGATACCAAGCTTTAGGCATCAACAATAAGATATGATCCCAAGTTTAGACAAGGCCTATTCACCAGGAGACTAAGTCTGGTCAGCAAGGGTCTGCATGCAGAATGGTGTAAGAACTGCTAAGTTCTCAGGGTGGATGTCTGAAGTCAAACGCTGAAGGCTAACAAGGCAGTTTGCTGAGTGGGAGGGAGAAGAAAGATCTTGTCAAGCTAAGGAAAAGATGGGTAAAGACGTTGAGCCTGGAGCAGGTCTGGAATCTTCATCAGGAGATGTTCACTGGCTGTGTCTGGGTCTGTGATGACAAATTGGGATGTACGTGACTTATAAATAAAGGGGGGCACATCCCACTGCCTCAGAGCATTTGAGAGTCATCTGAAAGTGGTTACATTGTCCTGGAGTCATGGGGCTGTGTTGAGGGGTTCTGAATCTCGGTTTTAGATGATCACATCTGGGTTTTAGAACAGCAACTGGGTACTTGTCATAGTGAACCATATTCCTACCAGAGGCTATTGGAACAACCATTGTTTGGTTCTTCCCCTCCCTTCCCTTTCTTTCTTCCTTTCTCCCTTTGTCTTCCTTTTGACAGAGTTTCATGAAGTCAAGGCTGACTTCAAACTTACTATGTAGCCAAGGATGACTTTGAACTCCTGATTTTCCTACTTGTACTTCATGCTGGCACTACAGGCGTGCACTGCCGTTTCTGGTTTGGTTTATGCAGTGTTGAGGCTAGAACTCAAGGTATACCAAACCGGACTCTGATCCCAGTCCTTCTCCTTCATCTTTTGAAGACCTTACCAGTCAGTACACTTCTTGGGTAGGACCTTGATCTGGTACCTGTGAAGAACCTGTGAAGTCCCTTACCCTGGCTATTTGGTCTGCCATTTGGAGACGTCCGTCCAGCTCTCGTCTGATCTGGGCTGCCTGCTCATCTGGATTGTCCAGCTGCACAAAACACAAGCATAAAAGAGGGAGACTCTCAGTTGGGGACATAAAAGCCAATAAACTTGCGACGTTACTTCTTAGACCACCCTGTGCTCCCACCTTGATCCATGAACTTATTTTAGTTAACAAAAAAATCTTACAATCAACAAATCCAGTCTGAGTGAAATTCCCAAGAAATATTCCCAGGTAGAGCATGCTAAGCTGGGCGTTTGAATGACATTGTGCAGGATCTGTCAATCACTTGAATGATTCTAAAATATGTTCCTTGTGAGGGTCTGATATGAAGCCTGTTGGGACCCAGTGACAAAGTACTTTACACAATGAATATTCCAGGAAGAAGCCAGCATTAGATGTCTCAGCAGCCCATGGCATGGCACAGATAGAGAGGTACTTCTATACTGGTCCATGGGAGACTAGTCAATGCACTTCTTAAGAAGTACTAAGACATCCCAACCATTCTCTGGATGACTACTTCCAAATAGTGGCTTCTAGATCTACGATAAAATCTTTTCATCCCTTTCCTTTTCATGAGAACTAGCATATAAAGACAAAACCTTGTCCAGGGTAATTCCCAACTTCTCTGGTTCCAATGCGCCCATCTTTAGAACGAAGGCTTCGGTTGCGCAGTCTTTGCTGCTCTCTGCAAATCTACGGTGGAACGTGGGAGACATCCCTATAAAGCACTGTCTAGGTACAGCTTGGGCTTCAATGCTGCAGCTCTCTGCTGTCTGAGTCAGCTTCTGTGCTGTGTGACATCAGCCACAGAGCACCTCTAAATGAATGAGCACCTAGATGTTCCGATAAAATTGTACTTAAAATAAGCGGCAAGCCATAGTACTCGATTCCTTTTGTAGGAGTTGAAGGTTTCTAAGCAAATTTTATTTCGAAGCAAACCTAACATTAGGCTTCAGGCTATATTTGGTGTGCTTTCTTAGTAACTTATGCCACTCACAGAGACTGTTAAGAGGAAATAGCGCCATTTAAACAGGATGGTTGGCATCCTTCTTCTTAGGACATACTAACTACCTACTAACCAACTAGCCAAATATTTTAAGTCCCTTTCTTCTAAAGACAGGCGTGTGTGTGCAAACATATGTATACAGAGACATGTGTGTGTGTGTGTGTGTGGCCACATGCAGGTGTGTATATGTGTGTGTATTGACATGACATGTGTCTGTTTCTATGTGTCAATGTGTGTGTGCAGGCCAGACGTCAACTTCAGGTGCTGTTCCCCAGGAATAAGTAATCCACCCTGTTTTATTGAGACAGGCTCTCTCGTTAGCCCCCAAATCACCAAGCAGGCTGAAGTGGCTGGCAAAGGGGCTCCAGGGTACTCCTGCTTCGATCTCTCCTGTGCTGGGATTACTGAGTGGCCAGTGAGCTCCATGGACGCTGCTATTTCCACCCCATCTCACTAGGTCACTGGCATGTGTGGCTCGATTAGGGCTTTTCCGTGGGCGCTGGGATCCCAGGTCTTAGGCTTCCAAGGCAGGCCTTTTGCTGTCACTTCCCCACTGGTGCTGTGCATTCTCACCCCTGCCCAGTGCGAGACCTGGCAATGCTTTGTCTCCACTGCTTTGGGAGAGAGGGACGGCTGCTCTCATCATGAGAACTGGACCGAGACATGAGGCTGTGTGTTCTGAGACACCAATACCACACCAGTTCTGGTGAACACTCTTTCTAGACATTCGAGAAGAAGCCCTCAGAGCCGTTGGGAGGTGTGATGCTCTGGTGCAGAAAACTCCAGAAAAGTTGTGTAGAAAGGATGTGGATAAGACATCGGTACTCAACTAGTTCTTACTGGGGTCAGACATCTTTATTATGTCACCCGTGGATATCCACTCAAAATCCTGTTCATTCAGAACAATCAATAACCCCATATCTCTGGTTCTGCTTGGCACCCCAACCCCATCTCTGCTTCTGATTGGCACTCATGGGAATGAGTGTCCTCAGCTGCCTTTGAGCTCCAGTGAGCTACTTTTATCCTCTGCCTCTGAACGTTTTCATTCCCGACCCAGGTGCAACATCTACTTAGACCACTCAGTAATGTCGTGTTCCGAATCCACATGCAAATGAAATATCCGGTGGCTTCCTGCAAAGCAGCAAAGGGAGCTGTTTAGATGGAGAGCTGAAGATTTTGCCGGAAAAGCAGATGCTCAGAGAGGTGACACTGCAGACACAGAAACAGCCCTGATGCTGTGTCCCAAGGGCACTGGTGTTCTCCAGTCTTGTAGAACTTGTGGCAGAGAGGGGGATGAACTGGCAAAGCTCACCCGCAGCTTCATTCATTCATTAGTTCCTTCCTTCACGTATTTACACTTGCATTCTTGTAACAGGGGTGGGAAGGAGAGATGGCTCAGGGGTTAAGAGTGCTTGCTGCTCTTCTAGAGGTCCTGGGTTTCGTTCCCATCATCCTTATAAGGAGGCTCCTAAATCCTGTATCTCCAGCTCCAGGTGATCTGCCAACCTGGCCTCTGAAGACACCCTCTTACACAGGACATAAGTTCATACAGTCTTATAGACACACACACACACACACACACACACACACACACAAATAAAAAAAAATAAAAAGAAGCCTCTAAACAAGAAGGATATGTAAAGGAACAAAACAGAGAGAGTAGATTTCTAGTCCTTGAAGCTCAAATGTGGCAAGAACAGGTACAGCTAAGGAGGATAGATTAGCATTTACTGATGCCTGTTCAAGTCCCAGGATCCCTCTACCTGTTCCAAGTCTTTCCTAAAGAACCAGAGAAGCCTATGCTGACAGGCATCACACAGAAGGAATTCAGGGTGCAGAAGGTTACTTTCTCAAAATTAATAGTCTTATTAGCATCACCCAAACCCCAAGAAATTGGTCTACCAATTGCATTTGACATGGCTGTGGCTGCTGTTGCTCTTTTTGACACAAAATGGTTTCACAGCAGACAAACACTTGGCATGGCTATTTGAGAAGTTCTGTGCTGCTCAAAAGGGACAGCACACATGTAGAGGGGGGTATATTAGTCCTCACTTGACAGCTGAGACAACAGCCGCGGAAAGGTAGATGGACAGGCTGGCATAGGGTATAAGCATTTCAGTTTCTTCTGGCTTTCCCAAGAACACATGTTCAGCAATATGGTGGCTGCTTTCTTGTTTCATGTTTCCTGTGATGCTGGAGAGCAAATCCCAGGGTTTGTACATGCTCTTCCACCAAGTCAGGCTTCCATCCCTTGCTTGGTCTCCTTCTTAAATGCTTGGTCCTGACAAGTAACCCAAGTCTGCAAACTTCCTGCAGAATTATCACGACTGACAGAATTCTTTGGTGGAGGCTGTAGCCTTAGATTGACAGCAATGGATATGTATTCATCATGGCTATACCAGTAGCTGCCATGTGATATTGGGCAAATTTTGTACCACCTCTGTCCTTTGGTTCTCATCTCCTGAGTCTTCAAGGTAAATATTCCTAAGGCTGCTGAGAGAATTAACAAAATTCACTCAGAAAGTAGAAAGTCTTCGGTAGGCGCCAACCTCCAGAAAAAGGTGACTGAGTGTTGCTCTGTGCTGGCTGAGTTTCTGACAAGTGCCACCACAGGGCGGCAAAGGCACCAGATGAGACAGTGTGCCTCGCTGGTGTGAATGTGGGCTCTCAACCAATCTGTTGGGTACCACCCTGACCACAGACTCCCACTACTGAGAGACTCTAGCTTCTCCGTGTCTAGCACTTTCTCTGGGGTCACGTCCCTTTGCTCTGCTGGATGTTAATTAGAGGCCATGACCAGAAGGTGGACCCTGCTGCCCAGACAGCTAATGCTCTAAAGAGCAGATTAAAAGAGAAATGTAAATGCAAACTCCCCAAAATAGCTTGGCGTAATAGAGACGGGCCATCCTTAACCACTGCATGATGTCCAAAAATATAAAGAGAAATCAAATAATTACCTTTTCAAGTGCTAAGAAGAAAAAAGGCAGAGAGTGTGTGCTTCCATGGAAACAAGGTTCTGTTTACTGTGCTGGTCTTTTCCACGGAGGAAGGGAAGGATCTGCTGCAGCACTGAGCCAAGGGCAAACCTTTCATCGTGACGGCTCATTAGGGTTCAAAACGTACATGAGTATGAAAGCTCTTTACCTAATTAGACAAATCATCCGTCTCCTGGTAGAGGTCAAGCAAGCTTCTGTTTCAACGCGTCCCTCAAGCAAAAACAAGTATCTCCTCAGGCTCTGCTTCCAAAGTGAGAGGACAAAACCGTGTCTCTGCACACGGGAGCACCTAAATTTTGGGTGTAAGCTGCCCAAGTCTTGTGACTCTCTGCCTCACGAGTGGCACCTCAGCAGGAGGCGAGAACCTCAGTCAATAGAACTGAACTCAGCGTAGCCTCACGTGGAACCGTTTGGATGGAGACCTGAAAGCTGACAGATGGTCGATAGACCATCCCATCTCCACCACTCCTTCATTGTGTGACCGACTGTGGAACCCAGGCTTTGCTTCCTCATCTGCAAAGTGGATATCCCTTTGTCTCCCACAATCACTAAAAGGAGAGAGCCAACATACCCTAGTGGGCAAGGGAAGCAAGACCAGCTTGGGTCCAAATTTGGCTTTTGCAATTGCGTTACTGAATGGAATTTAACAGACCTCTAAACCTTCCTAAGACTTGATGTCCTCAGTGGCATGCGGATAAAGTGTCTTTCCCAACATGGTAGAAAGGTTAAGCTAGATATTATGTGTCCCAAGCTATAGTGCTGCCTTGCAGTGGTAGTTCTCACAGCTGAGTAGAGCTTCTGGGGTGATCCTACTTTAGAGTGAGCATCCACCGAGCGTTAGCTCTTTTGCTCGTCCCTAAACTGTTGAACCTTAGGCTAAAGTCACACATTCTCTGTCTAGCTCCCTTCCTCTGAGGTAATCTCTATGTCCTTATGTCCCAGGAGTCTCTGAGGAGCCTCTCCTGGCATGCCTCACAGTTTTGTTCTAGGGCATTAGCTTACAGGTCCACCAGCTCTACTGGGAAAAGGGAGGCCATAGTCACATAAAGTCTGGAAACTCTGATGTTCTACCACCTCCCTGGACCCAACTGTGTGTCAGCACATTTGCACGCCCCAGAGGCACATTTTGGGATGTGCTTCCTGAGGCAAATCTGTGAGCTTCACTCTTCTCATATCTGTGGATGGACATTTTAGAGAAGGTTGAGAGAAGGGGAAGTAATTTCACTATCCAGATCCATCTATAGCTTTTAAAAAAGATTTAAGGTGTGTGTAAAAGAGAGAGAGAGAGAGAGAGAGAGAGAGAGAGAGAGAGAGAGAGAGAGAGAGAGAGACCGAGAGACAGAGACAGTCAGAAAGAGACAGGAGAATGAGAATACCATGTATGTGTTAGTGCTTGCAACAGAAAAGGGAATCACATATCCTGAAGCTGGAATCATGAGATGCCCAGTAACCAGTCTCAGATTCTCTGCAAGATCAGGAAATACTCTTAACCACTGGAGCCATTTCTTCAGACTCCATGGATTAAGATATCTCAACTGGGAACTTCCCCCGGCATATTTTCCCCATGGCAGACAACCTTGGCTACAGTTACTTTGGGTATACCATGAGTCCCTGCCATTCACAGGTGACAGCAGTGAGAAACAGTCCAGTGTCTACTTTTCCCAAATCATCCTCTCAAGAGACAGCCTTCAGTCAAGCCAGGGATGATGCGGTTCAAACGTGCAAGAAATGTAAACAGAGTAGGCAGAGGGTGTCATGCCTTATACGAAACATGTGCAAAAACATCCATGGTTCTCAGACTCAGAACAAAGGGAGGCAGTTTTAGCTTCAGGAATCCCCAGTCTGGCCTCATATTCGCTCTGTTGCCATGGATGACCTGGAACGTCTGACCCTTCTGCCTGGACAAGCATGCCCAGTTCACATGCTACTGAGGGAGTGGAAACAGGGCTTTGTACTTGCTGAGCAAGCATTCCCCCAACTGAGCTATGGCCTCACTTTAGAGCTCAAGTGTGTGGTCCCTCTTGAGCTGGGGTAGTTTCACCAGGCATAATGCTCTACTCCCGGGAAACTCTGCTAGGGCTTTCGCTGAGACGAGCCAACCTCCCGGCGCTTCGGCAACCTCGCCTTTGCACACAGTCTACATGCTAGAATCAGCCTTCCGGGACAGATCAACCTCATCCTTCATCCTTCAGCTGTGCAGCAAACAGGTCTCTGGTCTCTCCAGACTTGGATTTCTCTTTTAGCAACACCCATCTCTTCATGCCTGCTACTTCTCACACGGTGATTTCCCTCACACTCATGGGGTCATTTGAGGCTCATTCACTGGTCAGCTCAAGAGAACAGGGGTGGTGTGTTCTGCTCATCTGCACACCCCTGCCTTCACGAGGTAGAAAATAGACTAGCTGTTCAGTCCCAGGGAAGAGGCGAGAGCCACTGACCTGCCAACCACAGGTCTGAGTTAATTAACTGTGACCCAGAGAGGGCAAGTATCTTGCCCACAGCCACACATAAATACCAAGGAAGCTGGAGGCACAGAAAGGTCTATCCTTTGTAAAAACAAGTGAGGATTGCACTTTGCTGACCTAAAATGGAATCCTCGTTCTGATACCACATCCTTAATGCTTGGCTTTAAGGGGCGGATGCAGAGCCCTGGTAAGCAGCTTGGGTGCAGCGGCCTGCTGGCCTGAATGCAGCTCAATCTGCTCCCGGGCTCGCTTTCTATTTTACATCATGACTGCTGGGTTCCCACGGACTGGTATCTGAAGATGAGGCTGCAGGGCTCTCCTTTCTTCGGTGCTTTACATCCTCCTTCGGAGACAATCTGCCCCCAGGCCCGCTGCCTGCCTGGTCCTCTGCACGCTGGGAAGTTACAGCTATGACCTAGCTGTGAACTAGCAGATGTTGGTGTCCCCAGCTCCTGGCTCAACAACATACTGAGGTTTCAAAAGCAGCTATACTAGAACATTCGCTTCCCGAATGTCCTTCGAACTCCTTTGGCCCATCCCCTTTTTGTCTCCTTTAATGCTGAAGTTGAACAAGGTGGCCCTGCTCTACTGTCCGGGTTCATATCCTTCCAATTTCTCTTCAGTTGAGTGACCTTGAACAAGTTGCTGGGCCTCTCTTGAGTTTTACCTTTTAATTTTTTTCTACTTCTTTAACTCTAAAATGGGGATAAAGATGATAATGGCCTCTTTGGGATGACCAGAGGTTAAATGACATAGGAAACATAAGGAAAAGAACAGTGCTTCTTCGACACACGGCCACCTTCCCTGAATCTAGGCTGCGAGGACTTGGCACTGCAGTCAACGTACATTCTCCCTCACAGAATAATTCTTATCCTAGGAGGTTGGGGGGCTGGGAAAAAGCACAGTGGTTAAGAGCACTTGGTAGCCAAGCTTGTGGAACTGAGGTCAAATATACAGTGGTCCATGTGAAAACCTAGACATGGCTGCACATGCCTGTAAGTCCCAGCAATGGGTAGCAGAGACAAGCAGATTCTGACAGCTTGCTGGACAGGCAGGTTTTCTGAAATAGCAGAGAGCCTGTCTCTAGAGAATAAGGTAGAATGTGGATGAGGGAAGCTTTAACTAGCATCCTCCTCTGGCCTCCACAATCGCATATATGCAAAATATGCAGACATGGACACACTCACACACAGAGAGACAGGCAGACAGATAGAGAGACAGACAGACAGACACACACACATTCTCATTATAACAAGACTTAATGTGGTATATCAGGATTTTACCTTTTAGGAGATTCCCTGTAGACCACTAGATCCTTTACCTATAGAACACTGAGATCTACCCTTAGAAAGAACAGACCAGAAACCCGAGGTGGAATACTACTCCCTGCCTCCTGTCTTCCCAACTGCAGCCCTGGGTAACCAGGGCCAGCACGCTTGACCTCTCTGAGCTTGTGTCTGCAGCTCCCAAGTAACAAGGTCTGAGGAGCAGTGCTTGGGTGGGAGTGCTAACTGCTCCCACACAGTAGGGCTCCCCGCTTCCACACAGTGTGACTGCCTGCTCTGGGTACACATTCGACAACTGTTCTCACTGGAGGAGAACCCTGACTCCCAATCAAGGGTGTGCAAAGGCCTGTTCCACTGCTATTCTTTTTTTAAAAAAGTTATTTATTTGTATTTTATACACATAGGTGTTTTGCCTGTATGTAGTCTGTGTGAGGTTGTTAGAGACTCTGAAACTGGACTGACGGACAGGTGTGAGCTGCCGTGTGGGTGCTGGGAATTGAACCCAGGTCCTCTGGAAGAGCAGCCAGTGCTCTTAACCACTGAGTCATCCCTCCAGTCCTCCACTGTTATTCCTAAGCAAATCATGGAGTTAGATGTCCCCTGAACATTCAACTATGCTTCAGGTTCATAAAAGTTACCCAAGAAGATACCTTCAGGCAGGAGAGTTAAGATTGCACCATTCATGCCTTTATTTACCACTTCTTTATTATTATTATTTTACTTTTATTGCTGCTTTATGGATTTCACTTCTTCATGCATTCTGATCTCACTCATCTCCCTGGCCCTCTTGTATCTTTCCTTTGCCCTTGTAACATCCCCCCCCAAAAGAAACCAAATTTAAAAGAAAAAGAACAAAAACCAAACAAAACAAAACCAAAACTAAAACAAAAGGAGAATCTTGTGTTGAAAACTGTCGTTATTGCTCTGGTTCAAAGCCTTTAGTGTTTTGCTCTTTGCCTTATCTACCGTGAGAAGGAAGACAATTCTCAACAATTAGATTGTCCAGAAATTGTGGACATCATTGTGAAGGGGTGCAAGGTCATTGTGAAGGGCCCCAGAGAAACCTTCTGGAGGGACTTCAATCACATCAATGTAGAGCTGAGTCTCCTTGGAAGATGGAAAAGGAGGAGGAGGAGAAGGAGGAGGAGGAGAAGGAAGAGGAGGAGGAGAATGAGGTGGAGGAAGAAGAGAAGAAGGAGGAGGAGGAGAAAAAGAAGAAGAAGGAGGAGGAGGAGGAGGAGGAGGAGGAGAAGGAGAAGGAGAAGGAGAAGGAGAAGGAGAAGGAGAAGGAGAAGGAGAAGGAGAAGGAGAAGGAGAAGAAGAAGAAGAAGAAGAAGAAGAAGAAGAAGAAGAAGAAGAAGAAGAAGAAGAAGAAGAAGAAGAAGCAGCAGCTCCGTGTTGACAAATGGTGGGGTAGCAGAAAGGAACTTGCCCCTATTAGAATCATCTGCAGTCACATTCAGAGCATGATCAAGTGTCACACTGGGCTTTTGCTACAGGATGGGGTCTGTGTATGCTCACTTCCCCATCAATGTTGTTCGTTATTCAAAGACCAATGGGTCTTTGGTTGAAATCCGAAATTTCTTGGGTGAAAAATACATCCACAGGGTTCAGATGAGGACAGGCATTGCTTGTTCTGTCTCTCAAGCCCAGAAGAATGAATTAGTCCTTGAAGGAAATGATATTGAACTCATTTCAAACTCAGCAGCTCTGATTCAGCAAGCCACACAGTTAAAAACAAGAATATCAAAAAGGTTTTGGGTTATCTATGTGTCTGAAAAGGGAGCAATGCAACAGACTGATGGGTAAGACCTAAGTTACTCAGCTCCAGAAATAAGATCCTGAATTTTAAATACCATTTGGGTTGTCTTTGAGGACAATAAAAGACTTGTATTGAAAAAAAAAAGCCTCTAGCTCTCACTGGGTCCCTCTTGGATATATTGTTGTCCTGTATTATGGAGATCATGTTGTTTTGGGTCTGTAAGTTGAACCCCTTCACATGCTCCAACATAGATCCAGTGGATGTTGGGATGGGTCAACACATAGCCCCGACTCTGGGCCTGGGTGGTACCTGGCTTGGTCAGCTCGCTAGCTTTCCCTCATCATCACTACCCATATGAGCTCTCCAGCACTGCCTCAGCGAGTTCACCCAGAGCAGCCTACAGCAAAGAGAGGGGCCAGTTCTTCTGTTCTCAGGCACTCAGACCTGGGGTCCCCTCATATTACCAGGGTCAGCTCTACTGTTTTGCCCAGGCAAGGTACAGAGCCCTCTCTCCCAATTGCTGTAGGGGGACATATGGTTGGGGTGGGGTTGGGTCAGCTCTCCTGCTTTCATGCTCTCAGGACTGGTTCACCAGCATCCCTGACAACAGGGTCAACTCTAACGTGCTGCCCAAACTGGAAGCAGAGGCTGCTTTCTCCTGCATTGCAGCCAGCGAGGGTCAGGGTTAGTTCTCCTACTCTTGTGACCCCAGGGTCAGCTCTCTCACTCACCCCAGGTGGTAATGGGGAGGGGGGTGGGCATCTTTCCCTTCTCTGTGCCACCACATAGCAGACGAGGGTCCACTCTGCTGCTCTCATGCCCTCAGGAATAGCTTATCTGTGTCCCTGACCACAGGTTCAGCTCAAGTGTGCATCCCAGGTGAGGTGCATGCCCATGGTGAAGGGTGGGATCATCATCTTTCTCAAGTGTGGTAGTGGTGGTGGCTGCAGTGGTGATGATGGTGGTAGTGGTGGTGGTGGTGATAGTGGTGTGTGTGTGTGTGTGTGTGTGTGAGAGAGAGAGAGAGAGAGAGAGAGAGAGAGAGAGAGAGAGAGAGAGAGAGGGAGAGAGAGAGAGAGAGAGTTAGTTTTCCTCTGAGAGGTAGGGCTAGCTTCTAGCTTGCCTACTACTATATCCATATATCCAGCAAGGAGCAGGACCAGCCATCTCAGGGCCAGTGAAAGGTGGGGGTGGCTTGGAACATCATGGTTCCACTCATCCCCTTGCAAACACAAGCCATAAGCATCACCACAGACCCCAGCTGCAGGAGAACCATGGAACCAGACATGGCCCTCAGCTGCAGGTCTTATCAAGATGATACCAAGGTCCCTTGGATCAGCACAGCCTCAGAAGCAGCATGGCCCTTGGGCATCCACATGGTCCCAAGTGGCCGGCCAGACCCTGGGCATCCACAGAGCCCTCAAGGGCAACTGAAACCAGACATGGCCCTAGGCAGCAGCCTGTGCCCAGAAGTCTCCATGGCTCTAGGAGGCAGCATCAGCCAGCCAGATCAGCATGGCCCTGGGTATGGCACGGTTCTCAGACAATGACATAGTCTGAGGTGGTTCACCGGACTCTGGTTCTCTACTTGGCACTGTGACAATAGGAACCCTGGGCATCGATCAGACCCTGCCTGCTATAGCACCACAGACCCAGACATGGCCCTATGACACATCCTTGGCCCAGACAATACCATGGCCCTGGGTGACAATACAGGCCACTCAGATCAGGATGTCCCTGTGACAACATTGTCATCAGATGCCCTCATAGCCACAGATTGTGACCCAGACCCCAGGCATCTATGTGACCTTTGTTGACAATATGGGCCACAGACATCAATACAGACACAGTCATGGTCCTAGCAGTAGCCTGGGCCCAGATGTCCCCATGGTCCTAGTGGCAGTGCAAGCCATTCTGACCAGCATGGCCCCCACAGCAGCATGGCCCTGGGATACCAACGTGGCCCCAGGCAACAGCTAGGACCCCTGGCATCAGCATGGTCTTTAGTGGTTTCAGGAGTCACAGACATCAACACAGACCCTAGATAAGGCAGGGTCATGGACCCAGACATGGCCTCAGCCACAGCCCTTATCTGGACAATACCATGATCCCAGTTGACAGCACTGACCACCCAAATCAGCCTGACACTGCCAGTTGCACAGCCTTTGGACACCAACATGGTCACAGGTCTCAGCCCAGCATGGGACATCCATGAGGGCCCTGGCAGCAACATGGGTTAGGGACATCAGCACAGACCCTGGCTTCGACAGGAACCTTGGTCCTCGGTAGCAACCCAGTTTGTCACCACGGCCCCCAGTGGCCATATAGGCCACCCAGATTAGTATGGCCCCCAAGGCAGCATGACCTTCGAACACCAACATGACCCCAACACAGTCGTCTACACAGCCCCCAGTGACAAAAGGAGCTACAAATACCAACACAGCCTCCCCCCTCACAACCTGCTCCAGATCCCTGGATCAAGACCTGGCCCTTGGTTATAGCCCAGGTTCAGGCATCTCTCTGGATTTGGGTAGCTAGCTGGCCACTTTTTCAGCCGGTCCTCATCTCTCCTCATTCCGCCTCTCCCTCTCTTCCACCTCCCCACCTTGTTCTTTCTCAGCACAATGGCGCCCAACTGCCCAACATCAGCGTTCTGGGCTGGGTCACAGGTGGCGCTTTGTTGAATACTGCCTGACCCAACCATAAGGGATGTCACAGAGCTGTTGGCTTTCCTCTCTCTGGTGCCTGGGCCTAGAGACCTCAGGCAACACTTGGTATGATGGTACCTGGCTGCCTGACACCAGAGGCACTGGGAGGGCTCCTGATCGATTGTGGCCCCCATAGACCCAAAAGTCTGCAGGACTGCCATCTGTATCCATCACAGATTCAGGCCTGGTAGAGTCGTTACCTCTTTACCACTTTTTATTTTCCCTTGGGGAAAAGACTTGAAGTCAAGGTTTCCATTATAAAAGACACAGTTCGCTTTGGTTGCAATGTGCACGGTTTAGCTCCTGGCTATTGCCAGCCAAGGAGAATGCGACCTACCTCTGAGTCACTAGTTATGGTTTCTTGTGGCTTCTGGCAATGTGATAACTAAATATAAAAATACCAAATGAGGTTCTCTGCATGCACAAGGGTTTTAACACAGTTATGCTAGGGGACTTTTTGTTTTTATTCACTGCCTGCTCAAAGGACCTCATTCACCCAAAACCTAGGACCCCATCCTCTTCTGTTTCAGGTTGCTGTCTCAAGAAGAGCTGTACTTGTCAGAAGTCCTTCTTGACTACGGCGGTCTCATACTTTGAGAAACACCAGTAGTTAGCCCATGACCCAAGGCAGGACATGCCTGTGTTCTGGCTTTCCAGTAGCCAGCCCAGCACACAAGGCATGGCATTCCTCTGCCCTGGGTTTACTACCCTTATCAGAGCAGCTGGAGGACTTTATGGCCAGGAACTGGAGGTGGACATGTCTGCCCTTCAAGCCTTGATATGTAAAGAGCACTTGGGCTATATGTTAAGCTGCCTGTTTTGTTTTGTTTTTTTTTTTTCGGAGTAGGAATTCTAAAAGTACCAATGCCAAAAGCACAGGCTTGTGACAAGAAGGAAGGACGATGGTATCCAAAAGTACTCAGCCCCAGGCCCTACACATGATGAGAAATCACAAAGTTACACGTAATGAAGTGTTACTGGGGCCAGGAACTGGTTTTAACTCAGCATGGATGATGCCACAATCCAGCCTTCCTTCCTCCATCCCTCCTTCTCTCTCTCTCTTCCCGTCACTTTCCCTTTGCCTTTTCTTCCCCCTCTCCTTCTTCCCCATCCTTCTTTTCATTCCTTCTTCTCTTCTTGCTTTCCTCAAAGGATCATCTTAGTGATTCTCACAGCTAGGACTGGAGACATTTCCCATCCTGATATTTTACTATCCTGCTAAGGCGAGGAAAGCGTTGGCATGACCATCTGGTTGGGCTGCAGCATCTGGTACTTGTTATAGAGAAGAACCAGACACTTGGTGAAAGAGGACATAGAAAATACGGTGCGGCCTCTCTTTAATCTCTGCAACCCTTCTTAAACCTTGCTGGGGACTATTGTCATCTAGGCTCTGTGCCTTGGTCCAAAATACCTCTCCATCCATTGCTTTTGTTCCCTCTGATGCAGCAATTCTTTCTACTGGCTGTGTAAGTCTGTCCTGGTTCAGCTCCTAGTGATGGCACCATGAGCATATACTCTCTGAAGAGTGGTCTCCTCTTCCTGTAACACACCCCAAGCCAGGGACCTCTGCAGGAACAGATCCAGACCAGGGACATTTACAGAAACAGGTCTGAGCTGACAACCTAGACTAGAGCAGGCCTTAGAAAGCAAACTCCAAGGTAGTAGAACAAAACTGAGGAGTGCTGAACAACCTTCATGAACACCGAGTGACCAATGGGGTAACTAGAACCGTGGCACTGACTGTACCATGAGGAACAACCATCTGAACCTTGGATTCACTGGCATCTAGAAAATTAATCAACAGAATCACAGATAGCCCCCAAAACCCCTATTAGAGGAAAAGTTGAATAGAAAAGATAGGAACACATGCAACACCACAAAGAACAACATGACACCAGTATAACATAAAGACCCGATGACAGCAAGACTAGAACAACCGAATATAGATGAAGCAGAAGAAAATTACATAAAAAAATAACTTCAGGAGAAAGTTTGAAACTCTTAAGGAGGAAACGAGAAATTCCCTCAAAGAAATGGAGGAAAAGACAAACAAAAAATTGGAAGATATCAGCCAATCCCTTAAATAAAACCAAGAAAAAGCAATCAAACATATGAAAGAAACTATTCAACACTTAAAAACTGAAATAGAGACAATAAAGAAAACACAATCTGAGGGAATTATAGAAACAGAAATCGTGAGAAAACAATCAGGAACCATAAACGTAAGCATGAACAGCAGAATACAAGAGATGGAAGAGAGAATCTCAAAAGCTGAAGATACAATAGAGGAAATAGACTCATCAGTTAAATAAAACATTAATTCTAACAAAAACTTAACCCAAACTATCCAGGAAATATGGAACACCGTGAAAAGGCCAAACCTAAGAACAATAGGCATAGAAGAAGGAGAAGAAGTTCAACTCCAAAGCACCAAAAATAAATTTAACAAAATCATAGAAGAAAACTTTCCCAACCTAAAGAAAGAAGCTTACAGAACACCAAATAGACTGGATAAAAAAAAGTCCCCTCACCACATAATAATCAAAACACTAAACATACAGAGTAAAGAAAGAATATTAAGAGCTGCGAAGGAAAAAGGCCAAGTAATATATAAAGGCAGACCTATCAGAATTCCACCTGACTTTTCATTGGAGACAATGAAAACTAGAAGAGTATGGTTAAATGTTATGCAGACACTAAGAGACTATGGATGCCAGCCCAGACTATTATACCTAGAACTTTCAATGACCATAGAAGGACAAAACAAGATATTCCATGACAAAGCCATACTTAACCAATACCTAACCACAAACCCAGCCCTACACAAAGTACTAGAAGGAAAACTCCAACCCAAGGAAGTTGTCTACATCAACAAAAAATGCAGTCAATTGATGGTCTCATAGCAGTAAATGCAAAACAAGGAAAAAATGTACAAATTAACATTACCAGCACTGAAAACTAAATTAACAGGAGATAGCAATCACTGTTCACTAATATAAAAGGACCCAACTCACCTATAAAAAGGTACAGGATAATAGATTGGATACTAAAACAGAATCCACCCTTCTGCACACAAGAAACACACCTCAGCCTAAAGACAGATACCATCTCAGAGTAAAGGGTTGAGAAAAAAATGTCAACATAATCCATTACATAAACAAACTGAAAAATAAAAACTACAAGATCATCTCATAAGACAAAATACAACATCCCTTCATGACAAAGGTCTTGGAGAGAGCAGTGATACAAGGAACATACCCAAACATAACAAAGGCAATATACAGCAAGCCAACAGTCAACATCAAACTAAATGGAGAGAAACTCCCAGAAATCCTACTGAAATCAGGAACAAGGCAAGGTTGTCCACTCTCTCTATATCTATTCAATATAGTTCTTGAGGTCCTAGCTAGAACAATAAGACACCAAAAGGAGATTAAGGGGATACAAATCAGAAAAGAAGGAGTTAAACTCTCACTATTTGCTGATGATATAATAATTTACATAAGCAATCTCAAAAATTCTACCAAAGAACTTCTACAACTCATAAACACTTTCAGTAATGTAGCAGGATACGAAATTAACTATAAAAAAATCAGTTGCCCTCCTGTACACAGATGATAAAAGGGCTGAGAAAGAAATCACAGAAACATTACCCTTCACAATAGCCACAAACAGCATAAAATATCTCAGAGTAACTCGAACCAAAGAAGTAAAGGACTTGATTGACAAGAACTTTAACTCTTTGAAGAAAGAAATTGAAGAAGACACCAGAAAGTGGAAAGATTGCCCATGCTCTTGGGTAGGTAGAATTAATATAGTAACAATAGCAAGCTTACCAAAAGCAATCTACAGATTCAATGAAATGCCCATCAAAATCCCAGTAAAATTCTTCACAGACTTTGAAAGAATGGTACTCAACTTCATATGGAAAAGCAAAAAAAACCCAGGATAGCCAAAGTAATCCTGTACAATAAATAACTTCTGGAGGCATGATAATCCCTGACTTCAAACTCTACTACAGAGTTACAGTACTGAAAACTGCCTGGTATTGGCATAAAAACAGACAGGAGGACCAATGGAAGTGAATAGAAGACCCGGATATTAATTCACACACCTTTGAAAACTTGATTTTTGACAAAGAAGCAAAACATATCAAATGGAAAAAAGAAAGCATATTTAACAATGGTGCTGGCATAACTGGAAATCAACATGTAGTAGAATGAAAATAGACCCATGTCTATCACCATGCACAAAACTCAAGTTCAAATGGATCAAAGACCTCAACATAAAACCAGCCACACTGAACCTTATAGAAGAGAAAGTGGAAAGTACACTTGAACGCATTGGAACAGGAGACCACTTCCTAAATATAACCCCAGCAGCACAGACTCTGAGAGAAACAATTAATAAATGGAACCTCCTGAAACTGAAAAGCTTCTGTAAAGCAAAGGACATGGTCAATAAGACAAAATGACAGCCTACAGAATTGGAAATTTTTTTCACTAACCCCACATTGGACAGAGGTCTGATCTTCAAAACATATAAAAAAAACTCAATAAATTGGTCATCAAAAAACATATAATCCAATAAAAAATGGAGTATAGACCTAAACAGAGAACTCTCAGCAGAGGAATCTAAAATGGATGAAAGATAGTTAAGAAAATGTTCAACATCCTTAGCCATTAGAGAAATGCAAATCAAAACAACTCTGAGATTCCATCTTACACTTGTAAGAATGGCCAAGATAAAAAACACTGATGACAACTTATGCTGGAAAGGATGTCGGGTAAATGGAACACTCCTGCATTGCTGGTGGGGATGCAAGCTGGTACAGCCCCTTTAGATATCAATATGGCAATTTCTCAGAAAATTAGGACACAAGCTTCCTCAAGACCCAGTAATACCACTTTTGGGTATATATCCAAAGGATGCTCAATCGTGCTGCAAGGACATGTGCTCAACTTCACTGAATGAACCATTTTCTGTGTTCATCATTACTAGTTTATCAACAAAGGATGAATGAGACCATTACCTATTGATTTTATATGCTAAAACAAAAGACTGATTGAAGAAATTAAAATATTTAAATAGACATGCAAATTCTTTTGGAAATCAAAAAGAGCACACAGAAATCTTCTTTCTTGTTGATGGTGTTTTTCCCCTTTTTGAATCCTCCAGGCATTTTGCTGGTCAATCTCAGAATGCGCACTTGTGTAATTTCTTACTGGGAAATTGGGCCATAGAGATTTCAAACTATGATGCCACAAGATCCTTGCTGGTCAGCCTGTGTCTAACGATTATGTCTCCACAGACTGCCATGTACAGTAGTTGAGTTGGAAAATGCCAAATTAAAAAAATTGAGAGCCAACATATGCAGCCAGCCTGCACTGAACAAGATAACACCCTGGGTGACAGTTGGTGGCTTTGATGTAGAGCAGCTGCATAGAATCTCATGCTCTTTACAGGGAGTCAGACATGCACCCAGGGAGGACAAATTCTAAAAAATTAATAAGCTTCCATATCATTAATAATTAATCTCGAAGTCGACAAACATTGGCATTTTACTCTGGTTAACACTGGAGAGGACATGGATTAGAACTACCTCCCTCTGAAGAATGCCCTGGAATTGATTCGTCTCAGGGTGACTCTCAAGTCCTGATCAGAAGAGTCGGCTTTGACAGAAGCTGGGGCAGCAATTGTCGCCGTTCATAAGGATGCATCGTGTTTTGTTAATCAATAATCCTGCCCCCCTCCTATAGAAAACTATTAAATTTGTATGTATGTGTATATGTACATGTGTGTGCACACATGTGTGCTGAGGCCAAGAGCAACCTCGGGTGTCATTCCTCCAGCTTTATTTGTTTATTTTATTTATTTACTTGTTTGTTTGTTTTGAGACCGGGTTTCTCACTGGCCTGGAGATCACCAAGTAGACCAGGGTGGCTGGCTAGCAAGTCCCTGATAGCTTCAATTTTTCCTCTATAGAGCTGCAATTACAAGCATGCATCTTTGCTCTTGGCTTTCTTTAAAAAAAATAGTTCTAGGAATCAAACTTAGGTCTTCGGGCTTATATGGCAACGACTTTATTTCCAGAGCTATCAATGATACTTGATATTTAGTATCAAGTTTAGATTTGATACTAAATGAAGAGTGGGATTTTTCTTATGAAATCTACGATCTCGATATGTCAATACTTTTCACCAGGTAAGGAATGGGATACAGTCCCCCCATATGCCTGTCCAGAGGTTCCATGATAGATAGGGATCAGAGACATGTTTAGTGTCACGATGCTACCCTGGGATAGAGTGCTACACACTTCCTGTCAAAGAGGCCAAGAATCCTGTTCAACATCCCATAATTCCCAGGCCAGACCCTTATAGGAAGACACTAGGCAGTCCAGCACATCAGTATCACAGTAGTGAGAGGCCCAGCTACAGATGCTGGCCTCAGGGAAACAAGGGGTCCACTGGTCTGATGGTGTTTGCTTCTGGTGACAAAGAGCAAGTTGTAGCCTGACGGAGAGGCATAACTTCACTGTGTTAATCCTCCAGCCATCAGATCCTTCCCACCATCACCAGCTGGGCCGAGATCAGAAATAATTAGAGAGCCAGAAAGAGACCAGAATGGAAAAACTTGAAAGTTCATTCCGTGTGAAGAAATTTGTTCAGGAAAATCACGGGGAGGTGCAAGTAATGCAGACTGGCATTTATGGGGCTTGCAGAGCTGATTTCTCTGAGATGTGTACGGCATGGGGATACAACATGGCTTTGCTGGGGAAGTTTGAGGAGATCAGCCTCACAGGGTCACACACAGGTTCCTACCACCAGCTCCTTTGTCCAGGAGAAAGCAGGGCCAACTGACCAGGAGCACTCTCCTCTAGTCTCCATCATGTCTACTTTGACCAAGGCGCAATTATAGCCGAGGCTCCAAGTTGTGGCCCAGAGGACACAGGTGATGAATGCATATGACCAAGGCATTCCTGGGTGAAAAACTTGAGACAATGGCCAGAAGAAAGTCAGAACAAGAGAAGTAGGAAAGGGGGTGGGGAGTTTGGGTAAAATCAGGACTATAGTTGGGGACCCAGGTGCATGATCAAGCTACCTCATTACTGTGTTCCTTTTAAATGTTGAGAAACCAATTTTGTTCCTAATAAAGAAAATTTATTGCCCTCCTATATCAAATTCCAATTTTAGTGGAATGGACTCTTTTTTTTTGTCAATGTCTTTATTTCATAGCCACAGATAAAGATGAATGCTCCGTTCTAACATCTGTGCTTCTGAGGATTCCTTTACGGGATAAGAAGCCACACAGGCTTTCTGAGATGAAAGCTTGCTGAGTTCATTTTCTGGCAGATCCTCTTCAGCCAGTTTCTCTTCCCTGAACCAAGTATCTTTGCAGTGAGAGCAAGGAGGGGATTTTGAGGCCACAGGCATGCTTCAGTCTTTCCTTTCTAAAATGGATTTAAACACCGATGGAAGCATAGTGTGTGTGTGTGTGTGTGTGTGTGTGTGTGCGCGCACGCGCGCGCACGCGCGCGTGCTCTGAGTTTAAATTGATTGTCCATCTCTCCTGGAATTGATACTCTAGTGAGAAATGCAAACATCAATCGAGTAGCTATACACATTGATGTCAACTTACAGAGAAAAGGTAGCTCCAACGTATGAGAAACTTCATGGAAGACACCCAGTCGAGCTGCTTTTGAACTGAGAAACAGATGGAAGGAAAAACTGGCTGAGCCATAGCAGGGAAGAGCATCCCAGACAGGAAGCGGATGTGTTAAGGTACCAAAGCCGGAAGTAATGCAGAAGCTGGACGAGGAGGCCCAAGGGTCATGGTAAAGGGGAGGCTGGTGTGAGATAAAGGTGGGGAGGGAGACACACAGGGACCAAAACACGAATGTATTCCCTTGAGCTTTTGGAGCTGCTTTTCCTTGGGGGCTGGACAATTGGAACCAATGTACATTATATGTCGTGATATAAGTGTGCGTGGGGGAAGTGAATACAGACAACCAGAGGCAAATCCAATCCCTGCATTTCCCAGTGGCACATGCTTAGAGATGAGTCATTTCCTATCTTTCTCGGGCTGCTCTGAATGCCCTGATTGTAGAATGTTTTTCACAATCACAAATAGCACCTCAGCCGATCAGCTTTGGTGGTTCATCATAAATACCGGCCAGCTCATTTGTATGTAAGCGTGATTTCCAAATGACCACATATTTAACACTCTGGACTTCGATAGCCTGCAAAGGCTATCAAATGCACAAGGTGATTCGGCGGGCCTTTGCTTTAAGTTATCTAGGACTAGAAACTTGGTCATTATGTATACCCTTTGGTCTCATAAGCCTCCCCACCCGGTAATGACCAAAAGATGCCGGCCTCATGCTAGGTATTAATGACATAACTCCCATGATGCTGATGGCTGGAGGCCGCTACCAAGTGACACAGCTGGCACAGCTGGACCAGCAGCCCAGAGCATACACTATGAATGTCCTGCCTCCTTGATGGCCTGAGAATCCTGGCTCAGAGCACTGCAGGCCAATAGCTTAGAGCAGAGGAGATAGCCGGCGTCCTTGCTTTCCTAGATTAGGGTTGATAGGGACCCTAGGGGGGCGGTAGGTCCTTCCCATCTGTTGTTATTTTTTTGAAAGGGCTGATATCAGAGAACAATGTTCGATGTTTGAAAATTCACCAACTAAAGGATGAAAAGCCTCCCTGCACATCCTTTTCACAGTGTTGTTAAGACCACGCTGACCTGCCCGGGGAATTGTTGAGAAGCCTGGAGAGAAGGAAACCCAGCAAAATGTCTTCTGACACCAGTAGAAACAACTTCTTCCAACAGCTAGGGCCACTGTATTGTACTAGGTGGGTCTTAATGAATTCTGAGAAGGTGCACTTAACTGTTGACTTGGGGCATTTCTTCTTGTCCCTAATTAAGTGATGAAAAAGTGACTAATCAGGAATGGTGGCCCTGAAGACCCCAGGACGCCAGGATGGATGGGAGTGGATATTTCAAAGTTCAAGGCAATTACCGTGGCTACTCCTTTCCGTTAATACCTCCTATTTTGTGTTCTGAGATCTGTCTTTAAATTTCTGTGTTAGCATCGAATTTAACTGCCGCCCTTCACGGTTTGCTTTTGCTTTGATCCTAGCCTGTCTACAGTAAGAGGTCTTTTGTTGTTACCCATTTTATTTTTGTACTTTATAAAGAACATTCGGAGACAGTGTCCCCTCTGAAGTCCATCACTGCACTGTTGAGGCAGGCAAAAGTAAGCCGTTTGCAGTTGATGAACTGGAGGCTCGGAACAATATAGACAAATTCTCTATAAGTCATTTATCTAATTCTTCTGTGCATTCACTCAACAACTGCTCATTGAACCCATGTTTTTGATGTTCAATCCCAATACGCTGGCAAGATGAGGAAGCACTGTGTTTAGAAGAATATGGATAAACAGACAAGGTGTTGAATTAATTCTGTTGGCTATTTAAGGCTTCTCAGTTTCGGTGCTTCTCACAGGAAAGGCAGTGTCTTTTCGGGGCTTCTAGGACATTTGGTGGCATACCGGCTTCTATTATTGGAAGCCTAGAGCACGCCTTATCTCATGGCAGTATCTAAAACCAGCTCTAGACATTGAGCAGTGCCCCCTGTAGGACAAAGGCAGCATTGCACTGACAGTTCACCACTGACTTAACTGGATTTTGTGTACAGCTAGTTCATGTCTTTAAGTCTCTGAGTTTCTACCTCATGGCATTGTGGCCATTACTGAAGGAACTGAAAATGACTGTAGAGTAGGAGACACGACCTATATATTATTACTCTTAGCTGGGCCACTCAATAATTCAAGAATGCCTACTATGTGCCACTACATCAGGAAGGTAAGGGTAGATTCAGGGCCCAACTTTCAAACCGGACATCCCATCTGCTACTCACTCTTCTAAGCCTCCCTTCTCTGCAAGCCTCATTTTGTTCTCGCTATTGCCATCTGGAAACATCCATATGGCCCTTCCTGTCATCATCTATCACCTAAGATACAGAGAAAAACTCAAGTTTTGAAAAGACTCTCTCGGGTTGACATTTACGAGAGTGCCTCAAGAGATGGTTACATGTGACCCGTTTATCCTTAAGCAGTCCTACAAATCCTGTCACAGGGCCCTGGAACGTCTCCATACACTGTTGTTGCAATGAAATGTATGGCGCTTCTGTAGCAGCATTTGGAGGTGACATGGGAAGAAAGGAAGGGGGAAAATTAAGATGACACGGTCAGTAATTTCCTAGAGATGAATTTTGTGTGGTGGGGAACCTTCCAGACTATGAATAAAAGCAACAGTGTTGATAAACGATGCCACTTTGGATTTCCTTTGTTAGGAGCTGTGGTTTGACAGCCTTTGAGATATTTATTTGTAGAAAAAAATCTCCTAGTTCTAACAATGAATACATCTTGAATAAGAAAAGGTTGACATTTGACATTCTCCAAGCAATAAAGCATTTTCTCTAGGCTGAACAGTGCAATGAATTTTTCCAGACTGCACCTGAGCTGAAAAGAATGCACTTCTTTATCCCACACCTTTCTTTTCTATCATTACCTTAGGTGTTTTGTCAACATCTTCCCTATAATAGGAAATACTCATCTAGGAGATTAGATGCAAGAAACTCTAGAATCATAATGCAAACACAATCAAGACACGATGCCAAGAGACTAGAATGCCATCCTGTGATAATGACCTCCATCAGCTATTACTGTGGGGAAGGAGAAGCAGATCAGAAATCTAGATTGGATGGTAGCCAAGACCTAATGCCAGTGCCCAAGCATCCCTAGGTGATAACCGAGTCACAGTTTTTTAAAGCGTAGTCTGTTCTTCTTTGTTCATGGAAGAAGTTGTAGGGCACATAAATTTAGCTTATGTTTGAATGATATGTTTGCACAACCCTTTGGAAAGTAGTATTCTTGAAATTACAGAATGATTTTGTTTCTGGTTGTTCAATCATTTCACAATAATGTGTCAATAACTTCTGGAGCCACCTTTCCCAGGAAACATATTTACTGTTTAACAACTGGAAAAGCTTCTAGGCACAGCTTCTCAGAGAGTATGAGCTGAGGATGCTTCATACCTGGAGGAAGCCACACAAGCAGAGCGTATGGTGGAAGGAAGCTAAAAGCTACCTGAGCAGGAAGAATGGAGTCGTGTGTGTAACATGAAGGGCTGGCTTATTTGGGTTTTCTGTCCTGTCCAGTTCCCCCAGCTGTTTAGTCCCAGAGAAAAATCAACCACACAGAGGACTCTATAAGTTATAATGCTGATTGGCACATTAGGTCAGGCTACTTATTAACTAACTCTTACATCTTGATTAACCCATTTATCTGACCTATTTTTAGCCACGTGGCTCAGTACCTTTTTCAATGGGGCAGCTCATATCCTGCTGCTTCGGTGGCCTGGTCAGGAATGGGAGGAATCAGCTTCCTCCCCCCCAGAATTCTCCTGCTCTCCTTGCATCATTTCCACTTCCTGTCTGGTTTTCCCACCTACATTGTGTGGCTTCCAGGGGGCAGAAGTTGAGAGAATTATTAAGGCTTTTAATCTGGGAAGAACCCTCATGCTTCTGGAGGCCAGAGTACCAAATCATTACCAAGTATATCTCCCAGCATTCTAGAAGATGTCAATGATGTTGATGAGGTCATCAACAGCTGTATTAGAAGGTGAGATACTTATTCACCACCTAGCCTAAGTCCTGACCGTTTGCTGGTGTATTCTCAGTACACAGAGGCAGAAGGAAGATACTGTCAAGTTTTTTTTTTTTATGGTAGAGAGTCATAATCTGGTTTGTATTGCGCATTGTTTTTTTTTATTACAGGGCATAACAAGTAAAGTTGACCCCCCTTTCTCTGTATGTGTGTATGAGAGAGGGGATAAGTAGGAATGTAAACATGTGGATCTAAGTGTTTACCGTGTGCGCATACGTGGAGTCAGAGATCTCCCACTGAACGTGGAGCCCACTGACTGGCTAGACTGGCTTGCCCCTGAGAGACTTGAGGGATTCTCTTAGCATTGGAGTCACATTAAAAATATTTTATATCATGTAAACCAATAGAATTCTGTCTCAGTTTGAGCATAAGACCTGAGACACCACAATCTTGCTTGACTGAGAAGTATGGACAGTGATCAGGAGGTGACTACAGTCCCCAAAGTGAGAGACCCCCCCCCCACATTATAGTCATTAGTTGTAGCTCATGTCATCCATGTTCCATCTGAAGGTCCAGGGAAAGACAGTCATAGCGGTGACTTGAATGAGGTACACCTACTATCATTGCTGGCTGCTGTCAATCGGGACTCTTCTCTGCCTCGTTCCTCTTATTCCATGGGTCAATGTACGATATTGCAGTGATAACAGGGATAGGTGGTATGTGTAGTTTAACATGAACTTCCTGTCTCCAAAGCTGACCTGGTCTGGGCTACTTCTGAGGACTTTTAACCTGGCAACAGCTAAGACCTACTTTGGCTCTTTAGTATGGTACCATATTTTGGATGCAGCAACAGTTACCTGGTGACCGTCTGATTACAGTGGAGCATAGTGGGATGTAGTCCTAACTGAAACGCTGTGGCTATTCACCCGTGTGTTTTCTTGGTGCATGGTGTTCCTAAACAGCACCCTTCAGGGATCACCCAAGAACCTGATCTGTAGCCAGAGCATCCCACACAGTGCCACGTCTATCAAGGAACCAATTTCACAAAGCACAACAATGGGTCCTTGCTACGGAATTGCAGTCTTCCTTCCAAACCTCACGACCATCAGAAAGCGGGCTAGTGAAGGATGCTTCATAGAAGTCTGTTATTTTGCTGGTTCCGAAGACAGCATCCTTAACGGGGCTCTAATTTGAGCTGGCTGATGCTCCATTAAGTCAATTGTATGGTGTTCTTTCCTTAAGGACGAGGCTCCAGGGATCCAGGAATGACTGGGAAAAGTGGGTGGATGTCTCCTCTTACTGTTACTTGTAAGAGGCTGTTCATCCGATGCCATTGGCCTAGCCTAGAATTGAACTCTGCTAGTTTCTGTGTCTTAGCAACTCACCACACTACGTAGAGGTTACATTCATAGTTTGTGTTTAGATGAAGTAAGCCTCAGAGGTGACTGTGATGAGTCTTATCAAAGCCCCACACCATGGACGCACTGCCTGATGGAGTTTGCCATTTGTCACCCTCATTTTAGAAACAGAAGATGCTTTTGCCCATAGGAAGTTTTCCCTTATGGCGTGGATGCAGAGTGGCTTCCCTGTGACAATAAAATTAGATATGTATGGACAAGTATATTTGAATGTTGAACAGCCAAAAAGGCTAAAATTAAGCTATGATTGCCCACCGACAAATCTATCCTTC
This sequence comes from Myodes glareolus, assembly GCF_982192425.1. NCBI lineage: Eukaryota > Metazoa > Chordata > Mammalia > Rodentia > Cricetidae > Myodes > Myodes glareolus. Next base: position 50,111,753 of record NC_142030.1, on the reverse strand, counting down.
ATGTCCTGCAGTGTGGTGCTTTGGCTAGGCGGTCTGTAAACCATCTCTTAGCTTTGTTAGACTGTGTCAGTAGGAGGCACCGAGAGAGGTTGCCAGGTGGAGAGGGAGAAGGCATTTGTTTCTTCCTGCTTGTTCTTGCTTCCTCATATACCACATCAAAACTTTCTTCTCAAGCAGTGACATATTTCTTCACCAGCAGCTCCGTCTGGATTGGCCCTGTGACATTAGTTCTTATTAATTTAAGCCACATTTCAGCGTCTCCTGGGAACATTTGCTATGGATATCTGGTCTCACATTCCAAAAGATTGCAATTAATTTGAACTGAAATGTGTTCTAGATATTGGCCATTAAGAAAAGCCCTCTTGAGATAAAGTCTAAACTATTTGCTAAGTGGCCAGTTGCCAGCTCTTTTCTTTAAGTCTATACAAATACATACTCACACTATGAATGTAATATTTGTGTGTGTGTGTGTGTGTGTGTGTGTGTGTGTGCAGACACCAGGTGACAATTTCGCATGGTGTTCCTCAGGCTCTATCCAGGCTCTCTCACTATGCAGGCTAAGCTGTCAGGCCAGTGAGCCCAAGGGATCACCGCCTCTCTCTGCTTCCCCAGTCCTGAGATTATAAGCATGCACCACCCTGCCTGGCTTCTTTTTCGTGGGCTCAGAAGACCAAACTCACTTCTTCATGCTCATGCAGCAACCTCACCAACTGAGTCATATCTCAGTCCAAATCTATGGTTTTTATCTGCTGGATAAGTCTTTCAAGTTTGTTTGTAAGGAATGTTTAATAACTGTGGTGTTTACAAAGCTTTTGGAGAGATGGACTTTCATTCTTCTCTCGACCTGGGACCGGGCTAGATGCTAGTGAAGCAGAATTCTTCAGTGGAAGTGCCAGTTTGTGTCTTCAAAGAGTAGGCTATTAAAACACCATGGTTCTTTTTTTCTCCACTCTCTTTCCACTTTCCCTCATCACTCTAGACTTGCTAGGGGGTAAATTAAGTAGGTAATGCAGGCCAGGCATTGGTCAGAGCATTTGGGACATAGTAAGCATCCTACAGGTGAATATTAGCTCTCATTATCCAATGGTAATCACCGGATCCCAATTATTGGACCATCCAATCAGCGATGGTTTCTGTATTTTAAAGACAGAATTGGGAACCTCATTCTGTGGTTCACTGGTGTCGTTGAACATAGGGTTCAGAGTCAAGCATTACATCGCTTCTCACTGTAATGAGGAAGATGTACCCTAGCTCATAGAGGAACCGGACAGATAGCTCTTACTTCTCCAGTGCTGTAGTAGTAGAGGCAGCCTGGAAACTGTCAGTTGGTGGAAGCTGCTTTAACAGAATACCACGGATGCCATGGCTCACACAACAAACATTACTCTTGGAGACTGGAAGTTGACGATCAGAGTCCCAACATTGTTTGGTGCTGGCGAGGTCATGCTTGTTGGTGCAGGCACTTCCTTGTGTCTTCAGGCAGATGGGGCGAGGGGATAAGAGGTGTGCTTGAGGATTCTAGTCCTCTCGGGAGTTGTAGCCTAGAAGGCCATTTATCCCACTTATGAGACGTTCCCTCGACTGGCAAGGAACCACCTCTGTATAGCATGATTTTGGAGATTAAGATTCCAACAGCGGCATCTGACAAAGATCCTGAAAACTTCAGCCTTCTGCATGCTAGTCTAAGATAGTAAACAGAGCTATTTGGAAAAAACTGGTGTCATTCCTGCTATTGTCAACAGTGATTTTGAGTGAGATCTGGACTAGAAGACTGTGGTAGAGAGCCGAGGGTCACTTCACTTCACACATAGACCTGGAAAGATTGTGTGTGCACACATAGATGCTGGGCTGTGATGAGAGACCATGGCTCCCCTGGAGAGTCCCAGAAAGCCCCATGGAAAAGCAATACCTGAAAAAGGTACCCCCTGGCCATCTGGTCTCCAAGCAGCACCTACAGGATGACAGCTGTGAGCCTTGCCTCAGGGCACAGATGTGCTGCCAAGAACTAGGTGATTCACAGGATGCTTCCTTCCTGCAAATGTCTGAGTGCCTACTTCAAGCCGGGGACTATGGGAACACACACATCCTTGAAATGAGATGTTGGTACTGAGAGTCTCACAGGGCTGGCTGAGCCTGGCACAGGAGGGATGATGAGGGCTTGGGAGCTCAGCTGAGAAACTCCAGAGGATACCTCAGAAAACTCAAAAAGTGGGGGAGACCAAGGTGCAGGCACGTGACAAGGAAAATAAATAAGAAGTAGCACGGACATTTCCAGCTCATTGGGATAGACACCACCCAGTCAATAAAGTCCTTGCTGTGTAAGATGAGGGCCTGGATTCCACCCCAGAAGCCACATGAAGAATTCACACATGGTGACATATGCTTGTAATCTCACTCAGTCCTGGGGTGTGGAGATAGGCGAATCCTTGGGGCTCCTGGCCAGCCAGTCTCTCTATGTGTTAAGTTACAGGTCAAAGAGAGATCCCTGTCTAAAAACCTAGGCGGACAGCTCCTGAGGAAGGACAACTGCATTTGGCTTCGCTTCTCATGTATGTGTCCAGCTACCCGAAGATGCCTACACACACACATACACACCACCCCTACACCCCAAAATGAAAATTACCAACTCAGGAACAACTGGTCATAGGGGTAGAGGGACCCGAGTACAGAAAATGCAAGAGCAACCATGTGACTGTAAGCCTGTTTGTGGTCATAGTTTGCCTCATAGAACTATACCCATCAGAGGCACTGGAGCGAAGGCTCAGAGGTAAAGAGCATACACTTCTCTCATAGAGGACTCAAACTCAGTCCTGTCAAATAAATCGGCAGCTTTCAAAGCCCTGTAACCCCTACTCCAGGAGACCCTATGCCCTTGTCGCTCGTCCAGGTGCACCTGCACTCACAAACACATTCTGCCACACACAAATGCATCATTAATATAAAAATGAGTTTACAAAAGTCTTTTACCCCACTGCATTATTCAGAATGGTAGCTACTTGTCATATATAGTCACCAAACACTTGAAATGTGGTTAGTGGAACAGGAATTAAACTTGTGTATAATTTTGATGAATGAAAACTTATATCAGCTACCCTGGTTAACCTAGGTTAATAAGATAACTTAATAGCATAGTCTACATGGAGGACTTTAGTGATATTTCATTTGTATTTTAATAAAGAAAGCTTGCCTGAAGATCAGAGAGCAGAAGAGCCCCACTGGTCAGCCTCACAGAGCAGACAGTGGTAACACACACCTTTAATCCCAGCAGCCACACTCGTTTGCTGTAGAAACTGGGTGGTAGTGGTACACGCCTTTAATCCCAGTTCTAGAGAAGACTATAAAACGGGAGGAGATAGCTCTCAGCTCAGTCTCATTCTGAGGATTCCTCAGATCTGCCATTTTGGACTGAGGTAGAGATAAGAATCAGTGGCTGGCTGTTTTGCTTTTCTGACCTTCAGGTTGAACCCCAATATCTGTCTCTGGGATTTTATTAATCGTGCTTGCTACAGAGGACAATTATCACAAAGACTCTATGAAGGAGGAGTGGTCGTGTGCTAAGGAACCCCAAGCCACAGTGAGAAGTCACGTGCCCAGGATGACAGGGCTGGTCAGAAGGACCAAGCAGAGACATCCTAGTCCCAGAGCTCTGCTCTCAGCCACTCTGTGATTACGTCAGCATCCTGTTCGGCCACATCTGTTTGCAGAGATAAGTACCATTATGTAACATACACATTATTAGGAACTCACGAGGCTGACAGAAGATTTACTTCACTGGGTATGAAAGCAGCTTGCTCTTTAGAGGAATTCATATGTGAAAAGCCTGATTGGGCTCTGGAAATTTTATGGGCCTGTGATTTATGCTTCCAACTGAAATGACCTTACTTACTAAATTCTGGAAATGCATGACACAGCTCCAAGGACTTGAAAGCTTTTCTAGAAGTCACTAAATCTAGGGAAGAATCTCTAGATAGCACTGGAGGGCAGTACTGCAGTGAATTTAAGGCGGTTTTTTTTTTTTTTTTAAAAAAAACTTCCAATACAGGAAATTCTCACCTGTGCTCCCAGCTGTGTGGACTGGAGACTGCTCCCCCAGGAAGCCTTGCTACAGTCCTCAGAGACTGCTGGCATTTGGCTTGTCCTGCCAGGAAGCTGAAATTGAATTCTAATGCCAGTGCTTTCTCTAGTGGGATTAATAGTGATTTAAAGACAGAAATCTTGAAGCAGCAGACTGCAGGCAGCGCATGGAAATGAATAGTAGGCTTTCAGATTTGCACAGATGCATCCTCCCAGAATGTGGCCCAGCTCCAGGAGATGGGGAAAGGCCATGTAGCATTACCTCAAGGAGAAAGGCAAGCAAGTCACACAAAGGAGAAATGCTTGGTTGCAAATGTGCAGTTCTGAAAGACATGTAAAGATTTCCAATGAGACAGCAGGCCCACGAACTGCGAAGTTCAATCCAGCTTCTCTTGCTGTCTGCTCTGCTCCAGGTTAAATCAGCTAAAATCAATGTCCCCAAGTGAACTCCTGGGGATGGAATGAATTGTTAGTAAGTGATGCCTGTAGAACTGAACTCAGCCTTCTTTCCTTCCCTCCTTTCCTCTCTCTCTTCTTCCCTCCCTCCTTCCTTCCTTCATTCCTTCCCTCCCTCCCTCCCCTTTCCTTACTTCCCTCCCTCCCTCCCTCCCTCCCTCCCTCCCTCCCTTCTTTCCTTCCTCCCTCCCTCTTTCCTTCCTTCTCTTTTTAGGGCATCAGATATTCCATTCCAGGCAAGATTTGGAGTATTTAGGACATAGTAATAAATGAGTCAACCCAGGTTTCTCTTTACTCAAAGATTACATTTTAGTGATGGAGGAGAAAGTGGTGAACAAGACACTACAGGTTTTCAGCAGATACAGACGAAGCTCTGTGAGTCAGAGGCCAGTCAGGGCCACAGAATGACTCTGTGGAGAGAGAGCAGGGAGGGGACATTACAGGTAGTTATACTGCTTAGAAAAAAAAAGATGCGGCGTATAGCTGTTTCTTCTGTACTTGGTATAAAAGGCAATGACACTCTCTTGCTACGTGTGCGTGTGTGTGTGAGTGGATGCACACACACTCATTCACGTGAGTGAGCGCAGGCATTCATATATCATGGCTCATATGAAGAAGTCAGAGGACAATGCTGGGTGTCAGTCCATTGCCGTCCACCTTGTTTGACATGGGGTTTCTTGTTTATCACTGTAAACATGGGTTCAGCTGACCCATGAGCTTCTAGGGACTCTGAGGTTTCCACCTCCCATGTTGCCATAGGAACCCTAAGGTCGCAGATGCATGCTGCCATGCCTGGACTTACATGAGTTCTGAGGATTCACACTCAGTTCCTAAAGCTTTCGAGGAAAGCCTTTTACCCATTGAGCTATAACTCCAGTCCTGTGCTTCATCCTTTACTCTCAGAAAACCTTCCATTCTGTCTCCCTCACCTCTCCTGGCAGACTAAAGCATATGATTCCTGTCCGTGCTGCACCCATATTCCTGTGGTTATGACCTTTATTTGACGCATCGTATTTCTGCGTATGACTTAATTTTATTAAAGAACAGGTGTAGGTCTTCTTTAGGTGTCTATTACTTCAAGTACCATCTTATTTCTTTAATTCTGCTCTGAAGTAAAACCCCTAATTTATTCTTCCTGTTGCCTGGCAGGTTCCCATTCATTTGCTCATTCTCAGCATTGTGCTAAAAATGGGGATGATAGTGAAATTGAAGTATCAGTGACACATGCTGAGGGTTTCTGAGATGGCTTATGCCTCTTGTACCAGTGAATGACATCACTCAGACCCAGCATTCATGGGTGCATCCATTTATTTGTTTCCAGAATTTTCAGTTGTTCTGCCCATCAGTCAATCATCACACCATGGTGAGAAAAGAACTCCTTTTCCTGCTTCGAGTGGACCACTTCTAGAAAGCCCCAAATGAGGCACTATCCCTCGTGGAATTAACAGAGGGAGGACATAGTTCAAGGAAAAACCCATATCGGTTCATCCAGCTCAGAAGCACTGGACTTTGCTGATGTTTGGGATTCCAGTTTCATAATATAAACAGTCTAGAACTCAGGTAATATCCCAGTGAGTAAGTGGGGAGATTGTCTCTGGACAGGAGCTGGGAAATCATTTTCCTTCTTCTCCTGATGAGAGACTTGCTTTAGTAAATTGTCACACAAGGGTTGAACTTGTCACAAGTAGACTTAGAGAACAAGGAACAGGAGTCCTGCCCTGTCTAAATTTCAGGCATGTTTATTTCCAGTGCCTTCCCCCCCCCCAAAAAAAAAACTGACCTGTCCTGGCTCAGGCTGCCCCCTCACTCTGTGGCAGAGAAGCAGTAAAGAGCAGATGGGTGAGAGTATTAAAAACAGCCCACCCCTAAAAACAGCCAGAAGGTAAAACATCTCCAGCAGAGGTGACTTGTTTACCTTATGTCATAAAAACGCCTCACGTAGAAATAAGAAGCCAGAAACTCATCTGTGAGGAAGACCGTATTCCCTGGAAATGTCTCAGTCAGGGGCTTCAGTATGGTTGTTTGAACATGGCTTCCCCAGTGACGTCTGCCAAATGCTATCAGTGCCTGACATGAAGCCGTGCAGCTATTTCCCTTCTGCTTCTATTTATCTGTTACCTGCTTTTTGCATTCTCATTTTTCCTTGCTACATCCTGAATAGATTCATGAAATGGAAAGAGCATGATCTGGATCATTCTCCATGTGGAGCAACTTTGTAAGAACCTGTCACCAGAGGGGTAGCATTCTAACTCAAGGAACGTGACTATCTGGAGCAAGGTCATTTGGGATTCTTGTCTCCCCTCGTGTGGAGAACATTGTTGTCTCCTAGGCACTCACCATGTCTAGAAGGGTGGGTGCCTTCAGAGTGTTTCTTCTGGCTTGAAACCCACTGCAGCATGCCTTTCTCCAGAGAGACTCGGAAGGGACCGACCAGGAAAATCTGCAGGGTCTCTCATCACAGTGACTCTCTATGCCAGTGTTCTCAGGCCCCGCAATCATGAACCCTGTTTATAACTTTGCTTCTCTACCTATGTGTTCTCTTTGTTTCATTCACGCTACAGCTCCCGTCTCTTATATTATCATGGACTTTTCAGTAGAATTTCCTGTTGTTGTGAAGGCGGAGTCCTTCCTTTGTGTGTGTGTATGGTTGTGTACATACACAGGTCAGAAGTCAACTTCAGTGATTATTTCTCAGGTGCTTCCCACCGTATTTTTTTTTGAGACAGGGTTTCTCTTTGGCCTTGGGTTCACCAAGTAGGTTAGGTTGGCTGACCAGCAAGCCCCGGGGTTCTGACTGTCTTCAGCTAGCTCTCCAGTGATAGATTACAAGCATGTCCAATTATGACCTGCCTTTTAATGTGGCTTCTGAGAACAAACCTAGATCCCAAGGTCCCATGCCTTTCTTGTTTTGAAGATCTAAATCAAAAAAAAGAAAGAAAGAAAGAAAGAAAGAGAGAAAGTAGGAGAGAAAGGAAGGAAGGAAGGAAGGAAGGATGGAAAGAAAGAAAGAAAGAAAGAAAGAAAGAAAGAAAGAAAGAAAGAAAGAAAGAAAGAAGAAAGAAAGGAGAAAAAGAGCTTGAGCAGGCTAGAACCGGCATAACAAAGTATCACATGTTAGGTGGCTTACCCAACAGCAATATGTTGTCTAAGACCCTGAAATTCTGGGCTAGGTGTTCCCAGGGCTGCTTGCGTTTGAGAGCTCTGAGGAAGAGAATACTCCATGTGCTTCCATCATCTTTATTGTTGCTTGCATTCTTCAGTGGTCTTTGATTTATAAAATCATCATCCTAATTTTGCCTCTGTTTTCAAGTCTTGTCTGTTTCAGTGTCCAATTTGCTCTTTTTATAATGATGCCGTTCCAGGGGATAGAATCCTTATTGTGAGTATCATTTCAGCTGACTGGCTCCATGGTACGATCCCAGGGGATAGAATCCTTACTGTGAGCATCATTGCAGCTGACTGGCTCCATGGTACCATCCCAGGGGATAGAATCCTTACTGTGAGCATCATTTCAGCTGATTGGCTCCATGGTACCATCCCAGGGGATAGAATCCTTACTGTGAGCATCATTGCAGCTTGCCTGGCTCCATGGTACCATCCCAGGGGATAGAATCCTTACTTACTGTGAGCATCATTGCAGCTGACTGGCTCCATGGTACCATCCCAGGGGATAGAATCCTTACTGTGAGCATCATTGCAGCTGACTGGCTCCATGGTACCATCCCAGGGGATAGAATCCTTACTGTATCATTGCAGCTTGCCTGGCTTCATGGTACCATCCCAGGGGATAGAATTCTTACTGTGAGAATCATTTCAGCTGACTGGCTCCAATAGAATTCTTACTGTGAGCAGCATTTCAGCTGACTGACTCCATGGTACCATCCCAAGGGATAGATTCCTAACTGTGAGTATCATTTTAGCTGACTGACTCCGTGGTAGCATCCCAGGGAATAGAATCCTTACTGTGAGCATCATTGCAGCTTGCCTGGCTCTAATGAGCTTCAAAAGTCAACACAAGTTTTGGGAAAGTATTTGCTCCCTATTAAGAACTATCACCATTTCCTACCTAACACTAAGATAGCACTTGCCGTGTGGTAAGAACCCTGACTGCATGAGCGAGCCGAAGCTGACAGTGAAGTCGGAAGGTGAGATACTGGACCCGAATATTCCCAGAGGGTGAGAGAGCACAGGGTTCATCATCTTACCTTTTCTGTTGATTATAAGTGAAAGTATTTCAAGTATACTGGGAGAGGTAACATATTACTGAAACAAATTTTACCTGGTTAGTTTTACTTTTACATAGTTAGTTACTAGGATATATTAAGTGGCCTGTATCACCTGTGTACTGGACAGGCTGGTTAGAGAGAATTTGGAGCCCAGACAAAGTGTAAACGTGGGAGGAAGGAGGAGGCCTGAAAACAGTACCTTTATTTGGTGTGCCTTTGTGTGAGCACTTCAGAGTATACACACACCACTGATGTACGTATATTGCGCTGTGCTGTGCACAGCTGCCTTTCCACATCCGCTGGTCAGCACAGGATCAGTGCTATTAGGAAAATACGCATCTGTATTAGCCAGAAACATCTTTTTCTTGTCCCCATTTTTTTAAATGGAGCTGCTTACATTTCATTGACAGTGTCGTTGGTTGTCTAGATAACCAACTAAAATAGACTAAATAAATAGACTAAAATAGTCTAGAGGTAGCCGAAAGCATACAAGCCGTTTTGTGTTGGTTATACACAAATGCTACATTACTTTGGATAACAGAATTGAGCATCCATGAATTTGGTATCCAAGGAAATCTCTATGTATACTGAGGGATATGTGCAAAACTTCATTTGATCACTATGATCTTATATATAGATATCAAGTCCTGAAGGGAAATTCAACCTCCTCAGTGTTACCAGAATGAAGCCTAAACAGATATAATGAAGGAACCCAGGGGAGTCACTTATAAACCTGATATGCCTGCCTGTACTGTTGGATCTATGATGGAGCAGAAAGCCAAGATGTCCTGCAGGGATGGCAGAGGAACAGGATAAAGGAAGAATACAAGTAAAACCAGCATGTTTTGACTTTCAGAGATGCTCCAGAGACCGGAAGTCAGGCAGAAAGTGACCATAGTCACAAAGCCATGACCTAGCGCCACCTCCCTCTTTGCAAGAGCTGGGTTCCAGAGAGATGCTGGGATATGAGGAAATGGACTTTAATGTCTGAACACCTTGCCTTCACTACAAAGGCTGTGAAGAGCTAGCGCAAATAAAAGTTTCTTGACTCTTCTTCCTGTATCTAATGGTCAAAGTTAGCTTCAATGAGGCAATGTGTCTGGTCACATACAGGGTTGTTAAGACACAACCAGGGACCCTGGTGACTCCCTGTCTCCTCTCCATCTGCATTCACTCACTTTCCTTGGGGAGGAAAAAAGCACAACGCTCTCTCTCCAGGCATAGTCTGACTCAGAGTTTATGTGCCGACTTCAAGGTGCGGCAGCACATTGTGTTGGTGGGAGCTTTGCCTTGGAGGGTTTACAAAGGCTTGTTAGTCCCAAGCAGCTTACTTGAAGTTGGGACTTACTTTCTCAGCTTAGTTGAGGAAGCTTGGGTAAGTATAAAGTCTCTAATCCACAGGCTTTTTGTCTTCTGCTCAACTGAGTTTGGTTTAGTGTATATTCTCACGGAATTGTTCAGTATTAAATGAGATGCTGATTGTGCAGCGCTTCTGGCCAGTAGTTGTCTGTTTCTCTCTACTCTGTGATGGGTACACACCCACTCAATGCTAGTTTTTGCTCTTTATAGATCTCCTAGACCCCAGCCCAGATTTACTGAATCTCACATTCTCCACTGGGACCTGAGAACCATATTTATTTATTTATTTTTTTACCATTGTTGCCCTGCCTTCTCCCCCTTTTTTGGAGGAAGTAGATATTTGAAAACCTAGGAATGGATGTAAGTGTGAATGTGTATATTTACATACACACATACATATGTACATACATATATATGTACACACATATCTATTATGTACACACACATACACACACACAAACACACACATATGTGGCTTTGGAATTTGCTCTGCAAATTTGTGTTCCTCCTGACTTAACCACCTTGATGCTGGGATTATAGGAATCAGAAACCAGGTTTTTAACCTGTGCCAAAGGAGCTGTTTATGGAAAGATGGCCCCTGAAGATGGAGAACCCTGGGTTGCTTGCTACTACCTCAGCTGTGATAATTTTTACTTGAGATTTCAAGCAGTGGAAAGGGAAGAGCAGAAGAAAATAAGAAGAGGGGAGATCCTGTCCCACACCCTCACCCCTTGCCAGCATTCGGACACTTGTGACTCTGACAACAGGGTGAATGTTGCCATTCTGGAGAGTTTCTAGGTGATTCCCAACCCTGTCTGCCCAGGAGACTCCACAGAGAAGAGAAAAGCAGGAGACACTTAAGAAATGCTGATTCTTGGGCCATGTCTCAGATCAATGACTCTTTTCAATGGTAGAAGCTGGAAATTGCTTTTTTCAAACGTCATAAAAAGTCTGAAAACTCAGTAAATTGATACACGTAGATTTAACCACCACCCAGATCAAGGCATAAACTGTTTCTGGTCTTCTAGAAAATTCCCTCATGGCTCTTCTTATTCCTGTCGTTGCCACTGATGTGGACCTGACGTCCCTGGGTGAGTCTTCTGTACTATGAGGCTGAGAATCACTACCTGAGCTTCTAGAATACCGGACTTGTCACCTCTGAAACCTCGCACCACATCTGTGAATTTGGCTTTGGCATTTTCTGCAGGAGGTAATAGAGAACAGGAAATAATGGCACGGATCTTAATGAGTTAATTATCCAGGGAAGGAGGAAATTGAACACACAGTGTCATAGAAGCTTATCACCCTACCTACCCAAAGTCATTCAGTTTCTGATTTCCTATGTCTGCTTTTGCATGATGTCCCATTGAATTACAAACTGTACATTTCTAAGGTTTCTGTCCCTCCATAAGAAGGACATAAGAAGACAGTTACTGACTTTCTGTAGAATGATGGAAGACAAGGAAAAAGATGGTGTTTCTTAGTTTCCTGAGTGTCAAGAACTCCTTAGTACCTAAAAGACTTCATCTTCAAGCAATAATTTTTTTCTGTGCGTGTATTAGTGTAAGTATGTATGCATGGTACATATAGAGGGGTGTTTTCCCCAGTTCCTTTCATTGTTTTATGAGACAGGTTCTCTCAACCATTTGCCTGGACTGACTGACAAATTCCAAGAATCTTCTTGTGTCACCTTCTCCAATGTTGGGATTATAGGAATAATGCTGACCGTATGGGAATAGAGAACAGTGGTTCACGGAGCCTGGGGAGAAGGCAGGGTATATACAGGATGGTTAATGGTTCTGTGGCTGTTGTAGGGTAAGAAGAATAACTTCTAATGTTCCATGAACCATACACAGCATGTTAACAAGCAGACTTGTCCACAATTAGACATATATAGCCACAAAGGTAAAGAAGATTTTCCATGTTCACAGCACAAAGATGTGCTAAGTGTGCAAGGCAATGGGTGTGTCAGTGTATCTATATGCCTTATCACTATACTCTGCATACACATGAGGACTGGCCCTGTGGGTGTGGACACTTGGTCTGAGTTCATCCCTTTGATGGCTCCAGGGATATTTGGCAGTTAATCTCTCTCTGTTCTCCCAAGTCCTTGGCAATGGGACGTAAATTATGCTTTGCAGCAGTCCTTTACATACTCAATATTATTATGACCATGTTGTGTAGACGAACTGGCTAGAGAGGTGAAGGCTCAAGGCCATGAAGCTAATGGATCGCTAATGGAGTATATGACTTCGCATTATGGTGAGTGGCTGCCCGTCACTGCTCCTCCTCGCCTCATACTGCCAGAATAATGCTGCCCCATTACAGAGCTTCTATTTGATGTCAGCCCCTGTCAACTTTGTGTGTCATCTTTACATTCCAACTCTGAGAGGCTGCAATGGGCTTTACTCTCCGCCTCCCTTTCCAAAGGCATAGATTCTTGTACCAAGTTTAATATTAGCGCGAGTTGTCACCTCAGAGGTGAAACTGTGATCCAGTAATTCTCCCAGGGCCAGTCAGCTATGTACATTTCCTGATAGAGCTGGTGCCTTTCAGGGGTGGCACCTTGGGGACCCCCCCCCCCATTAGTTAGTCACTCCTTTTTACATTTAGCCACTTAGATTTCTGCCTTTTTGGAGCTTGTTTTGTTTCTTTTTTTAATTCTCTAAATTCACATATCTTTGGTCAAGCTAACCACTGTTACAGGTTCTCTCTGGTTCCACTTTATGGTGAGATCATTAAAGTCACTCAGCTAAGGCAGTAGAAACTGCCCAAAAAAGATCCAATATAAAAATAATCTCTTATATATATTGATGTGTAGATATAACCAATATTTTAGTTGTAACAAAGGAAAAACACACATGTGAGCAGACCTTAGAATTCAGTTTCCAAAGCTGTTAACAGTTCTTTTGACAGCAAAAGGGACAACAATCCAACCCTGCATAGCTTTCCAGTGTGGTTACTAATGGTTTATTTTGCTACCAGATGCACCATAACATCACAATTTGTGGCAAGCTTTGGATTGTAAAAATGATGATGGTCTTTTTGGAACAGCTGTTTGGGTATGATGGATGGAGGTTGGAAATCCTGAGGAAGTTCGCAGTGGGGCTGAGGATCCAGGGACAAAAGGAAGCGGGGCCTGGAGGATCACTGAGTCTAGCCAGAGATTTCTAAAAGAAACCGAAGAGGCTTGCAAGTATCAGGTACTTGCTTAGACGGGTGAAGAAAATCTGCTAACATCAGTAATACTTAGCAAAATGCACAGGTGTAAATAATACGTTATTGGGTAGGAGCCCCACAGCAAAGGATGCCTGGGAGAGAAATATTCCTGTCATTTTAAGTTTTTATTGGTACAAAAACATCCTGTTATGTATGGTGCTAGAAAAACGTACTTTTAAAAACAAAGTTTCTCATGCCTGCGCTGTGGATTTTGTTAGATTTTCTCTGCTTTGTCTATGGTTCTTGGGGGAAGCATTGTCAGTCCAGATGAGAATTTCCTGCTAACTGTGTATGTGAACACAGACTTGCATGCAATTTTAGATGTATAATTATTCCTTTTGACTTCTCCATGCATCTTTATGATGACTTTGCTCCCCTCCCTCCTTCTTCTACAGTTATCTTCCTCCCTGTATCTAGAGATCCCCCCTTATTCTTCCCCATTTCCACCTTCAAATTATATGCTATTCTTTCCCTCTCTACTACCCCTACCCCATCCTTCTATGGTCTCCTTTATTTCCATGGCTTCTGCAGTTACTTGAGGTTATATTTTCATACCTCAGTACTCAGAACTAGGAATCTCAGATGAGAGAGAACATGCAACTTTGGCTTTCAGGGTCTGGGCTACCTTACTTGATAAGATCTTTTCTAGTCCCATCAATTTACCTGCAAGTTTCATAATTTCATTTTTTTACAACTGAATAGCATTCCATGGTGTGCATGTGCCACATTTCCGTTGTTCATTTGTCAGCCGAAGGGCATTTAGGTTGTTTTCATTTTCTAGCAATTGTAAATAGAGCAGCAGTGAACATGGCTGAGCATGAGGTATCTGAGGCGTTCAAACTTCTGGACTTATGCCAAAGGAGTGGCATAGCTGGATCATAACGTATATTTATTTTTAGATTTTTGATGGTTCCTCCACACCGACTTGCAGAGCTGCTGAGCAGTTTGTAGTCTTACCAGTGAATGAAGGTTTCTTTTCCCACACATCCTCTCCAGAATTTGTTGGTCATTGGTTTGTCGACCTTTATGCTTCTTAGTGGGGTAAGATGAAGTGTCAAAGTTGTTTTGATTTGCATTCCCCTAGTTGCTAGGGACCTCAAACCTTTTTTGAGACATTACTTAGCCATTTTTCTTTCTCCTTTTGAGAACCATGTTCCGATCCTAGTCCTATATTTTGAGTGGCTCACTTGTTCTTATGACTCTTTGCTTTCCGAGTTCTTATCTATTCTTATCTCTGTTAGGTGGAGAGCTGGCAAAGACTCTCCCCCATTCTGTGGGCTTTCCTTTCCTGCAGACTGATTTTTTCTTTAGCTGGACAACAGCTTTTAGTTGTATGAGGTCCCACTTAACATCTGTTGGCCTCAATTTCTGGGCAGACGGTGACTTTATTCAGAAAGTCCTTTCTTACACCTATATATCATGTAGGTATTGCCTATGTTTTGTTCTACCGGTTTCAGATTTCATATTTAGGCCACTGATATACTTGGAGTTATTTTTTGTACAATGTGATGGATACTTGTATAATTTCATTCTTCTACATGTGGGCATCTTGTTTTCCCAGCATCTTTTGTTGAAGATACTGTCTTTTTTGTAGTGTATATTTTTAGCATGTTTGTCAACTATTAGAAGGCTGTAGTTACATGTACTCATGTTTGGATCTTTTGGTTTGTTCTAGTGGTTTACACAGTTTTTTTTGGGCGAGCCCAGACAGTTTATTCTTCCTATGGCTCTGTAGTACATTGTGGGGTCTGAAATGGTAACGCCTCTAGCATTTCTCTTTTCGCTCAGGATTGTTTTGGCAATCCGGGGTCTTTATGGCTCCATGTGAATTTTAGAATAGTATTTTTCTATTTTTGTAAATAATGAGTTGGGGATTTTGATTGGAATTGCATTGAATCTGTAAATGACTCACAGTAGAACAGTCAGGGCTGTCTAAGAGATTTTTCAAAATTTTATAGGCTAATGCTGTTGCCCTTAAGTCTCTATTACTGAAGCCACTGTGTGCTTCAGACACAGGGCCCAGAGGACCTGAGGAGAATCTGATCTGAAAGCCCCCTCCCTGAGGACTCACTGCCATGGTAGAGAGTACCCTATTAGCTTCCAAGACAGGGAAGCAACCAACAGTCCTAACCAGCTAAGACACCTATGAACCACAGCAGTGGCCTGGACAGCATGTTAACTCTAATGGTGCAATGGTTACACACATACCTTGGTAGTAACCAACAGTTCTCTATTTGGACTATTTGCCTATCCAACAAGAAGGAGGCAAGGTCTGGTATTGGAAACCTAGTCAACTACTGGGGCTAGTGCTAGTGATGTCATGGATCTTGGTGAAGAATCTGCAGCTAACACTTTTCTAAACCAGGATAATTCTTAATGCATGCTAAATATGTAGCTTGATTCCACAGATAATTGTAGTTCCTATGCCTCATCAGAGAAACTTCTTTTTGCAACAGATGGAGACCATTGCAGAAAACTACAACCAATTAAACTGTAGAGAGTAAGAGACTGCATACTTTCCAGTCCCAACTGACACATCTATAGAACAATTCCTGTACTCAAGGCTTGGAGACCATTGCAGAAGAGAGGGTGAAAAGATGATAAGAGTCAGAAGAACCGGAAGTTTGCTGTGAGATTGTGTCTCCTAGAAGTGTCAGAGTAGCTATGCCCACATCATCAGCATGGTTTCCTAGACAAGGCCTGAATAGGATAGCATGAGTGACATGCTAACAGGGAAGAGGGAAAGCTCACATAGCTTCAAACTTGGTCCAAGAACTACAAGAAATTTGAAAATGCTGAGAGAGGAGAAATGGTATTCCCCACAGGAGAGTCTCACAGTTGGTTATCTAATACCAAATGGTCAGCCCTGAAATTATACACATATAGGTAACATGTAAATTGAGCAGGCTATATTTATGTTTTAGGAATATGTATGTATATAAGTAACAACAACAAAATAAAAAGGTTATGAATTTGAGAGCAAGCAAGGGACAAATATACAGGAGGGGATAAAGGGAGGAAAGGGAAGTGGAAAACAATGCAATTATGATATAATTTCAAGAGATAATTACAAAAACAACAAAGTTTCTATCTGTAAATTAAAAAGTAACTTGAAACCCAGAATGCTTTTAATTACAAAGTATGAGCTTCATACTTTAGGTACCAGTAGTACGAACTATTAAAAAAATCAATACATGATGTGGTATTCCCCTCTGTACGCTGTGAATACCATTGGTTAATAAAGAAAATGGCTTGGCCTGATAGGGCAAAGTAGAGCTAAATGAAAGAAAACTAAACTGAATGCTGGGAGAAAGAAGGTGGAGTTAGGGAGAAGCCATGGAGCTGTCACCAGAGACAGACAAGGCAAAAAAAATTTTCTTGAACTAGACACTAAAACTCTAATTAACCCAATTAAAAAATGGGGTACTGAACTGAACAGAGAATTCACAACAGATGAACTCCAAATGGCCAAAAGGCACTTAAGGTCATGCTCAACCTCCTTAGCGATCAGGGAAATGCAAATCAAAACAACTTTGAGATATCATCTTACACCTGTCAGAATAGCCAAACTCAAAAACACCAATGATAGCCTATGCTGGAGAGGATGTGGAATGAGGGGAACACTCATCCATTGTTGGTGGGAATGCAAACTTGTGCAGCCACTGTGGAAATCAGTGTGGCGGTTTCTCAGGAAACTGGGAGTCAACCTCCCTCAGGACCCAGCAATTCCACTCTTGGGAATATACCCAAGAGATGCCCTATCATACTACAAAAGCATTTGTTCAACTATGTTCATAGCAGCACTATTTGTAATAGCCAGAACCTGGAAACAACCTAGGTGCCCCTCAATAGAAGAATGGTTAATAAAGGTGTGGAACATATACACATTAGAGTTCTACTCAGCGGTAAAAAACAATGACATCTTGAATTTTGCATGCAAATGGATGGAAATAGAAAACGCTTTACTGAGTGAGGTAAGCCAGACCCAAAAAGAGGAATATGGTATGTATTCACTCATATGTGGATTCTAACCATAATTAAAGGTCTTTGAGCCTATTATTCGTGATCCTAGAGAAGCTAAATAAGAAGGTGAACCTGATGAAAATCATGTAGCTATCTGCCTGGAGATTGGAAATAGACAAGAGTCCCAGGTAACCTCGGGTGCATGGGGGGGTGGGATGGTTGTTGGAAGGGGAGAGGGTTAGAGAGAAGGGAGTAGGGGAGGAATGGGGAAAGCTAGGTGGACTGGGATGGGGGGAGGGAGGAAGGATGGATATGAGATCAGGGAAGAATATATTTCAACTAAGGGAGTCATCTTAGGGTTTACAGGAGACTTGATTATAAATGGGATCACAGGTCCAAGGAGATCCCCAGATTGTTCTCTGGATAGAAGAGAGGGTGCCTGAAACGGCCTAGGCCCATAACCATACTGATGAATATTTTGCTTATCACCATAGAACCTTCATCTGGCGATGGATGGAGATAGAGACAGAGACCCACATCGTAACACTGGACTTAACTCCCTAGGTCCAAACGAGAAGCAGAAGGAAAGAGAACGTGAGCAAAGACGGCAAGATCAGAGGGAACCTTCATCCCACGATGAATGGCGATACAGATGAAGACCCACATTGGAGCACCGGACTGAGTCCCCCAAGGTCCAAATGAGGAACAGAAGGAGGAAGAAAATGAAAAAGGAAATAAGGACTGCGAGGGATGCGATCACCCACTGATACAAGGGACGGATCTAATGAGAGTTTACCAAGGCCAGTTGGACTGGGACTGAACGAGGACGCGATCCAACCAGATTCTCTGAATGTGTCCGGATTCTCTGAATGTGGCTGGCCCGGAGTCTTTCTGAAAAGCCATTGACAATGGCACTGGGACTTGTTTCCTCTGCATATACTGGATTTTGCGGATCCAGTCCGTCTGGACACTCACCTTCCTGGACCTGGAGGGAGGCGGGAGGAACTTGAACTTCCCACTGGGCAGGAAACCCTGACTGCTCTTAGGGATGGAGAGGGAGGAGGAGAGGGAGTGGGGGGAGTGGGAGGGTGGTGGGAGGAGGGGCGGAAATGGAAACTTTTATAATTTAATAAAATTACTTTAAAAAAGCAAAAATAAATAAATACTTACTTTCAAAAAAAAAAAGAGTTATCCAGAAACATGCTTAAGCTATTGACCAAACAGTATTGCAAATAATATAGCTTCTGTGTGGTTATTTTGTGTCTGAGCAGCTGGGAACAAACAGTGGCCTCCTATAACAAATACACATGAAATGGGCCACATTTCATAACACATGATCAGGAATGCTTGGGGATATGATTTAGGTATAATGATGGTCTCCCACTATGATTGCCTATTGCTTTTTAAAGACTCATTATCTTTGCAATACATATATAGAAAAAAGTGACTCAGCAGGATGTTTGAAATCTATTACAAAGTAACCTGAAAGTAGGGGCATGGGTGAGGATTAAGATGAAACAAAGGATACCATCACTGATAGGTGACGGGTGATAAAAAATGAATGGCAGCTCAGTAGGGGCTCGTTCAGTACTCTTGTCACACTTACATATATGTGCTAAGGCATATCAGACTCAATGTACTTCATAATCTCAGTATAGCCATTCATGTTACCATGGTCTTTTAAATCCCTCTCTAAACTATACACAATGTTCTACATATGTAACACACCATTAAACTAACCTCAAATTTCACCAAAATCTATTTATTTCTTAGGCTTTAAATGTCCTTTATGTAAACTTCATGTCTCACATCTCAAATGTCAGGCCTTGGACATTTTACCTCTTGGTATATCTGTCATTATTAAATTGAAATGATAAAGCACACTTTATAAAATTATAAATAAATGATATATATACATGCCAATATGAACAAACTTATGTGTACTACATGTATGTATGCATGTGAGTATGTAGATATACATTCATGTGAATGCCAGAGGGCCATATCACATGTCTTCCTAAACTGTCCCTTACCTTATCTTCTGAGGCCAGGGACTCTCATTAAACCCAGTGCTTACCAATTGGCCAGAATGGCTGATTAGTGAACTCCAGAGACCTTGCACACTAGGATCACAGGATCACACCCATGCCCAGATTCTTTAAGTGGGGACTGGGGATCTGAATGTATTCATGTCTTCATGAATGCATGGCTGGCATGTTACCCCCTGAGACATCTCCTCAGCCCCAGATCTACTGTAAATATTAAACTGGAAGCATGGGAAACAAAGCCTCCATCAGCATCTACTCTTATTTTGCACTGCTGTTATCAACATGGACAATACACATAACGATTTGATGGTGCTTATTAATTCAACACTTACTGAATGCCTGTTACGTTCTTAATACAACTTGAGAAATTTATTTTTCCTTGTAAGACTGTAAGATCTTGAGATGTAGGGTTGTCTTTTAAACTTATGGACTCCCTATGAAGACTAGTTTGGCAGGGAAAAGGAATTAAAACTTTTGTTTTCTAGGCTGGAGAGATTGCTAAGTGGTTAAAAGCACTTGTTGCTCTTGCGGTGGACCCAGGTTCCATTCTTAGCAGCTGCATGTGCAACCATCGCTAACTCCAGTTCCAGGGGATCCAATGCCCTGTTCTCCCTTCCGTGGGTACAGAATGATGTGGTGCACAGATATCACTGTAAGTAAAACACTCATATACATAAAGCAAAAATAAATGAATATAATATATATTTTCTGGGAAATGAAGCACAGCATTATATTGCTTGGCTCATAAGCCACCAGAGCCATGCTGCGTTCCACTGAAGGTCTACAGGTACCTTAGGGCAGCGTGGCCCATACCGACAAAAGCACATCAAACAGCATAAAAGCATTTGAAGATGCATAAAGAATTGAAAAATGAAATGCCAATGCATTCTGCTCAGTTACTTAAAATACAGCAGAGTATGGGGACATCTACAGGGTACGCAAATTCTCATCACTTGCTTCTAGATTAAGACAGTCACAATAGAGTATAACCCATCGTATGGCATCCAATTCGTGCATCTGCACCTAGCGCGTTAGGACACCATGGTGGGGATACAGTTGGTGTTCTTCAGAGACTCAAGTGCTGGAAGCTTGGCTCCCAGCACAGTGGGGTGAGGAGGTAGTGGAACCTCTAGGGCATGGAAATTAGTCAGATGCCACCCTTGGAAGACAAGGCTACAGCTCCTGCAGGGCCCTCTTCTAGTTCCTGCAAGAGCTGGTTGGTACAAAAAGAGGAGTTTGCCATCCAATTCGCTCTCTGGAATTCTGTCTCATCATATATGATCTCTCTCTCCCCCATTCTCCCATCATGATGTCATTTCTATGGTAACAAGGCCATGGGTGCCCTTATTGTAGGGCCAGACAGTTTGGGCCACCAATCTTGAAGCTGTGCCTTACAAACTGGGCTATTCATAAGCACCCAGTTTATTTTGCTATAGTAACAAAATGTACTAAGGACTATCTGGAAAATTCTAGAAAGCTTAAAGTTCAAGTGCCTAATGACAGTTTTTTTTTTTTTTTTTTTTTTTGCCAAACTCAAAAGTGTCCCAGATTGTTTGCCTGTGAATCAAAGCCCTGTGCCAGCTCCCCACAGTGGCATCCCATGCTGTCACAAGGGGGGGACTGTGCTGCTATTTTTCTCCTTCTACTTATCTCTTTGGAGAGCATGGTTTGCAGCCTTCCCCCACCCCAGCTTCGACAGTTGGGGTTACAGACAATCACCACCGTTTTCCCATTTATACCGCTAGTTATTTTCTACTGTCTGTACTGACGGCGTCAACCTTTTCTCAAATCTTTTAAGTGTAACATAATTGGGACACCGAGATAACATAATCTTTCTCCTTCAGGTCAGCCGCATGGGCTATTGGACAATCAGATGAGGCATATATTGCTTCCCCCATCACTGGCTGCTTCTGATTCTCTAGCTTCTATCTTGTAGTTTGAAGGACATTTTATTTTAGCTGCATTAGTTGATATTCTGGAAACAATTAAAACATCATAAAGTCTTTTTATTAAAAAACAAAACTGTGTTTATAACTCAAACTAAGCATTCTTCCCTCCTTCCCTAGGTTCTAGAAACATAAGGGTTCATAAGACCAACTCCAGACAGGCAGACATAATTAATGAGGTCCACACATACCACTTAAGCCCATGTCGGTCCTAGGCTGCCTCTGAATTTCCCAGAAGTCAGGCTGCTGAAAATCTGCACACCGGAGCTGCATGATTTTGCGCTTTCCTTCTCCCTGAAAATATCTCCACCCTAGTCCCCCGTCTACTCCACATACCCGCCACAGCAAAAATACAGCCGGATAAATACGTCAACGACAAGCTGTATTATCCACCTGCCACCAACCGGGAGGGGAAGAGACCCGCTGGGGTTCACCAGACGGTCACAGGCTGTCGTACTCAACATGTATTTGTTGAATGAAAGAACAGACAAATGGCAAATGTTGTAAGCATGTAAATCAGCTCTGTGGTATTGGCATTGACTATGCAAGAGGCTGCTCTGCTCACTTGCTTGTCGCCAAGTGCTATTCAAATGCCGCATGCATCCTAGCCTCTACTGAGGTGGCTAACAAAGTTGCCACCTTGAAACAAAAGAGAAAGAGCTACCATTCTTACCACTAACCTTCCCTGTTCCCTTTTTTGCCTTTACAAAGACCACCTCTATCCATCCTATTGACATATTAAAACGTGGGGGAACATTGCATATTCAATTTTTCTCCTGGTCAAAATCCAGTATCCAGTCCAAAAGTCACTTTTATTGTTTTATTGTATTCAGTTCCACGGCAAGAGTGGGGGGTGGGAGTTTTGCTGAGAGGTACAGTGTCTCCAACCCCAACACCCACCTACCTCTGTCTCTCACTTGACCGTTAGGTTGCTCTTACCCAGTCTTTCTACAGTCCACTTGCCCACCCTAAAAGCCAGCTTCTACAAAATAACTAGGGTGTTCTTCTTCTCACGGCAAAAGTGAAATCTTATTATCTGGCTTATACGCCACACCCTGACCAGGACTTCCCTGTCCTGTGTGGTCAGTCACTTCATGCCGCTCTGCGCCACCCAGAGCCACCCCATGCCACCCCGCGCCACTCCACACCACTTCTTTTGTTCTTCTTTTGACCTGAAAGTTGATCTCCCATGTAGCTCGCGTTGCCTCCTTTTACATGTTTAGTTTTTTTCCCCGAGTATTTATATTGATTGATCTACTATGAATAGTGGCATTTTGTCTGTGTGTCGGTCTGCAGGCCAGAAGAGGGCGCCTGACAGACAGTACTGAACTACGTGTGGTGGCCGGGAATTGAACTCAGGACCTCTGGCAGAGCAGGCGGTGCTCTTAACCGCTGAGCCATCTCTCCAGCTGCTTACATGTTTAGTTTTTAGGGCAAATCTTGCAGCTCTTAGAGGGCTATTTTGCTTACTGAGTACCACAGCTAAGGAAAACACCTCCTTCCCAGTGCAGGCCATGCTGTGTTCTGTCTCCCTCACACGCACTATGCTTTTATCGTCTTAACCCTGCTCACTGGCTCGCTTCTGGCAGATGAAAAGCAGCCTACAACCCAGAAGACCTCGCTCATGTCCGCCACATTCTCGGCGTCAGTAGTTGCTCTCTCTGTGAGCGATGAGTCCACAGCTAATTGATGCGTTTTTGAAAACCCGCGTGTGTAAACGCCTGAGCAAGAGAGCCAGCGCCTTTTCTGTGAGTACACGAAGGCTACACCTTGTTTTTTTCATCCTTCCAGGGCTCCCAGGGCTCCTAGACGTTGTCCTTCAACAAGATGGGAATGGCCTGAGACTTGGCTGTTTTTCAAGACAGGCCTAGAGCAGAGGACTGTCCTCTCTCTCCTCAGCACCCCAAGTGCTACAGTTCCTGGAATACGGGCTGGAGGAGCTTGGCTGCCTGCCAGCTGAGCTACAGTGGCTCAGTGCTCTCACTCACGTGGGAGTGCACACACAGGCCTGGGTGTGCTCTGTGGGCGGAGCCAGCTTTGGCAGCGCAGAGGGAAACTCGAAGCCTCTAGGGTTAGGGAGGTGGCATATTCCCTTCCTCCATTTCTGGAAGACAGAGCACAAACCCACACACCAGGAGGAACAGCATATTGCTTATTGCCTCAGGGATGTTTTACTCTCTGCAGGTGGTTTCCTTCTTGGAGTCAGTGGGCGGCCCCCGTGAGTGTGAGGAGCGCAGACAGAAAGGGACACATTTGTGCAGCAGAAGCTGGCTCTGGGGTCCTGGTTTGGAGACGGGCTCTGAGTATATGCTTATAAGTTTGACAGGTAAACAAGCAGGCCCATGAGTTCAGAACATTTCTGACAAGAGAAGGCAGGCAGCCAGATAGGGAAATAAACACAAGGACCTCTTGGTAAGTCACAGGTCATGAGAAAGTCAATTTGAGCTTCTCTGGCAGCCTCTATCTTAACTCCATCAAAGGCTCAGAACAGCCATAGAGACTTAGACTCTGACCGGAACGCACCTGGGAAATGCATCTCCCAGTCCCTGTTAGTGTTACAGTCCTTCTATCTACTATGACCCTGCTCTGGCTACACAGACATTGGGATACTGCCTTCCCTATGACTCTAGACCTTCTCTTTGCCTGCATCTTCACACAGGATGCTCCCTCCATTCTGAGACCTTGCCTGACCTTCACACAGAATTCTACCTCCATCCTGAAACCTTACCTGACCTTCACACAGAATTCTACCTCCATCCTGAGACCTTGCCTGACCTTCACACAGGATTCTACCTCCATCCTGAGACCTTGCCTGGCCTTCACACAGGATACCCCCTCCATTATTGAGTCCTTGCCTGGCCTTTCCACAGGAAGCTCCCTCCATCCTGAGTCCTTCCCTGCATCTTCGCACAGGATGCTCCCTCCATCTGAGTCCTTGCCTGGCCCTCACACAGGATGCTCCCTCCATCCTGAGTCCTTCCTGACCTTCACACAGGATGTTCCCTCTATCCTGAGACCTTGCCTGACCTTCACACAGGATTCTATCTCCATTCTGAGTCCTTGCCTGGCCCTCACGCAGGATGCTCCCTCCATCCTGAGACCTTGTCTGAACTTCACACAGGATGCTCCCTTCATCCTGGGTCCTTGTCTGACCTTCACACCGGATGCTCCCTCCATCCTGAGACCTTGCCTGGCCCTCACACAGGATGCTCCCTCCATCCCGATTGCTCTTTCTTCCCTCCTCACTTTTTACCTGATAATTATCTGTTTATCCTCACACGTCAAACTGAATCACTGGTTAAAGAAACTACTTGGGGACCCGGAGCTATGTCAGATATGGAGGTAGGCAGGCAGGCACTCATGCATTCCAACGCCATCAAATACTCTGCCCTTTGGCAGAGAGGCATCTTCTAGAAGTGGGACAATTTCCTGCAAGACATGCGTGTGTGTGTGTGTGTGTGTGTGTGTGTGTGTGTGTGTGTGGTGGAGGAGGTATGAAAGACAACAATGCCCTAAATGCATATGTTCAGCCATACTGTTCAAAGTGGGGTACTGTAGCCAATGGGGTACTCTGTCAATTGGGTAATGTGGCCAGTATATAGTCAGGAATAGATTACTGTGGCCCAATTTTCTTTTCCAGAACCTGAAAATTTTGAGCACAGCATTCTTTAAGCTTTCCAGAATCCAGCAAATACATCCTGGGGCCATCATACGCTCTAGACTATATAGTCCAGTAGTTACACTTTTTGGTGTACTGTGAAGTTTCCAGAATGAAACTTTGAACTTTTCTGATAGCAATGGCATTTTCCAGAATCCAGGTGCCGACATAACTTTAGGAGGGGGATTCAACAACAGAGCCCAACAAAACATGGCTTAGGTTTTGTAAACAATATTATCAAAACAATCATTTTCCAAGCTATAATTGTCACCAGCCACTAGCATAAGATGTCTACTCATTATTTCACTTAGTTTAGTGTTCAACAGCACCTTGTGAAGTAAATACATAAAGAGATGGTTAATGCTGAGTTTGCAGGTGAGTAAACCTAGGTTGGGTAAGTTAAGTCATCATTCGCCATTTAACGTCCTGTGTAATCTAAATGTCAGCTCTCCTGTGTAAATGTCATGCCTTCTTCAAAGCAAACACAATGCTAACAATAAGGGCAGCCAGCGTGGATGCCACACAACAGCGCCAACAGAAGTTCCTCAGTGCATACTGACTGTGAGGCAGTGGGAACTCGTTACCAATGTGAATGAATCTTCTCCTTAAAATCCAAAACACCCCACTGGGGACTGCTGTTACTATAGAGTCAAGGAGACTGGGGCTCCTTGTGGTAAAGTGTTTTACCCAAACTCCAAGCTCGTGGGGGCAGCACGTGTGTTTGCTGCAGGCCGGCTAGCTGTGCAGTGTCCATCATGGCCTGTGCTGAACAACGGCTCCTGTAGACACAGGGACTGGGTCTGGCTCCTTCCACCTCCCTGGTGGAGATGGCATGGCTCACTTTCTGGGTTTCTGTTCTCCAGTAACTTTATCAGGGGTCTATAACCTTAATAGGTGACAGCCAGCGGCAGCAGGGCCAGGGTCTTCACAAAGTAGCAAGGTTGTGAACATCTCAAAGGTGAGCATAGAGGAGGGGCTTGGACTGAGGTACTGTGCTTGGCAGACAGCGGGAGGCAGCTGGGAAGGTGAGCTACTATAGTTCATGGGTTCCCCTTTAAGTGAACAATCCCTAGTTTCAGCACCTGGAGCCAAGCTCACTAAGACAAACACTTGCTTCTCAGTTAGAATGATGGTGTCCCTAGATGGTCCAGTCAAGAGTGAGTGACAGTCTCCTTAGCTGGAGGATTACAACCACACACGAACAAGTTTACCATGGAGGGCTTCCGAGCCTCAGCAGGAGAATGTAACTTGGATAAATCTTTGCTGGGAGTGGGAGCACACGGATGTCCCCGACACTGGGCCATATTCTTCAGCATCCCAGGCTTTAGTTTTTGTTCCTCATGGAATAGAAAATGACAAGCTTAGATAAGAAGGGGGTGTCAAAACTGTTGAGCCACTGGTCTAGAAGTCCCTGTCACTCATCCCTTGAGGACTAAATATCATCTTAGGCTATGAGGATGGTGATAGGAAGGAACCAGAGGTGGCTGGGGCCTCCTGGGAGCTCCCAGTGTACAGAAGAAAGACAAAAGCAATCCATACATTTCTGCATAGAATCCTCAGTGCACATTGTCAAAGGCAAAAGGACCCGTGCCCTTGGCTCTGGTCAGAAAGAGTTTGGATATAGATGCAAGAAGCAATTCTGATGGACTGGATTTATTTTATATTTAATTATGTATACATGTAAGAAGGCCATAGGGCAACTCACAGGAGTCAGTCCTATCCTCTTACTAAGTGGGTCCCCGGGGACTGAACTCAGGTTCCCAGACTTGGTGAAAACTGTCTTAGCATACAGTGCCATCTCACTGGCCCAGACTGGCTTTGTACGAGATGTTCAGAATTGATAATGAATGCCACAAGAGTTTGCCAAACCCCGGTGTAACCAAGCTCTCAATCACTGTACATTATGGCATTTTTCCAGTTCAAAGGACCCCAACAGCCACCTTCGGGGTTGGCAGACAGCAGAGGGAAATGACATGGTCCAGAAGCAGCCTGTGGTCCACGAAGGCCCCACCTGTGCTCTCCGTGCTTGGGAGCACCATTCTCCAACACGGTCATCTATCACATGGCAGTCAGCAGGGCTCTGCTTGTCTGGAAACTGCGCTTGGATGTTTATCAAGCCGAAAGGGAAAAAAAATACACAGAGCCTGAGACGAAGATAAATAAATCCCTCTAAAATTAAACCTGATTTTCATCTCAAACTGGGTCAGTTTAGCTTGGGAATTATTGGGGAGCATGGCTGAGCCGTGCTGGAGATGTGGAACCCATGCTAATTTAATTTGCATATGCTACTTAAAATGCAAGAAGCCTGCTGCTCTGGTCCAGGCAGCTCCCTGAGCACTGGCTGGGCTGGCTTCCTTCCTTGCCTCTAAAGTTGATGGGGAGCTTCAGATAGCCAGGGTCTCCCGAGGTGCACACTTCATGAAGACTTTGCCTGGGGGCCTATGTGCAGGACAGAGTGGAGGACCGTACTGGGTAGAGGGGTAGATGAGCCGGCCTCCTATGGCTACCCCAGTGCTCAAGGTACTTCTGTCGCTGTGGGTCTTAGGTGCTGTGAGGTGGGAGGAAACTGTGTGTTGTGTCTTTAACCTTGCTCCGTGTGTGCATAGGGCATGTGTTCAGATGTCTGTCCCGTGGGAGAAGAAAGAGTGGAGACACTGTGCTGTGGCAGAGCTTGAATCAAGATACACCGTCTCTTCAGTCTCTCTTCTCTGTCTGGGGACCATTCTCTCGTCCTTCTAATGTCCTCTATGACATGTCAAACTGGTTTAACCTAGTGACCTCATGGCTACCTTTCCCCTTCTCAGAGAATGTTGCCATGCATACTCAGGCACTCCTACAATGGTTCTAACTTGGAAGCTCCCTGGTTTGGAGATTTATAGTTAAGATAAGGTATTTTGAAAGCTGGGCATAGTGATTCTTAACTCAGATCCTGTCACTCAGGAATCTGAGGCAGGAGGGTTGTGAATTTGAGGCTGGCCTGGGCTATATAGGGAGCTTAAAGTCAGCCCAAACCAAGTAGCAGGAACAGTCTCAATAAACAAATAAACAAACTACAAATATGTAAACAAATTAACTTAAAACAAGTGCATGAAGAAGGCACGGTTGTGCATTTTCTCTTGTCTGTTAAGACTGTAAGATATCCCTACTTCTTATAAGTCCTAGAGTTACAAACAGTCTTCCTATTATGACATTATTTCATAAACAAAAAGACATTTAGTGTCACAAACTAGGAAAAGACTTGTTTCTAAATAAGAAAATACTCTCAAAGAAAGCTGGGGAGGGGGAAAGAAAGAGGAAGGGGGAAAGGAAAAGGAAGTGGAAAAGGGAGAGAGAGGGAGGGAAGGAGAGGAGGAAGGAGATGAGGAGGGAGAGGGAGGGAGAGAGAGAGGGAGAGAGAGAGAGAGGGAGAGGGAGAGAGAGAGAGAGAGAGAGAGAGAGAGAGAGAGAGAGAGCCTTTACTTTTCTTATTTTGATACAGGTTAGTGAAAGTTGAAAGTTCTGCTAAGAGCTGTTGCCAGTACAAGGTCGCACTTGGGGGAACCAGTTCCCTAGCTCGCTTTCCAGATTCTCAAAGCTGTATGTGACCCTTCCTCAGGGCTCCCTCCTGCTCTGCTTCCCCAGCAGTTCCTCCACTGTTCCCAGTAAGAAGGAGCACTCTCTGGACAGCATAGAGAAGCTGAGTCACTTGCTTGGGTCACACTGTGAGTCACCGACTGTTCCTGACTGCAGAAGACACGTTCTAATCGGGAAGATGGCATGATCAGCCAGCCCGCCTGCCTACAGGGAGACTGCCGCTCCTCTGTCTTTCCCCCTTCATGGCTGGCAGGTCTTGGGTATGTCCATCTTGGCCTCAGAGCGTCAGCTTTTTCTCTCTTGCTTCATCTGGACTCTGAAGTTGAATGGAACTGTGTGCCCAACATTCTGCTTCTATGATGATGCCCACAATGGCAGCTACCAGTCCTGTGTGGCCAAAGAAGCGTTCACTTATAGCACATTGAATGAACCAAATTAAATGGTAAGAACACTAGTGGCTATGACAGTGGACAAGAAAAGTCTAGAACTCTTTGTATATTCCCAGTTCTTCGTGTGTTTTTATTATGTGACATCCTCAGGTGTCATTCACTGGGTGCCACCCACCTTTATTTATTTCTGACATAGGGTCTCTCACTGGCCTGGGCCTTGCTAAGTAGGTGGCTGGCTAGTGAGCCTTGGAATCCACCTGGCTCACCTCCCACTGTTGCTGCGGTTATATCTTAGTTAGGGTTTCTGTAACTGTGAAGAGACACCCTGACCTCGGCAACTCTTATAAACATTTCATTGCGGTGGCTCACTTACAGTTCAGAGGTTCAGCCTTGTTATCATTAGGGTGGGTCAGGGTGCCATGCAGGCAGACACTGCTGGAGGAGTAACTGAGAATCCTACATTTTGCAGGATTCAACAGGAGTGAACTGTGATGCTGGACTTCATCCTGAGCAAAGCAAACCTCGAAGCCCACCCCCGCAGTGACTAACGTTCTCCATCAAGGCCACAACTATGCCAACAAGACTACATCTCCCAATAGTGTCACTCCCTATAAGCTTATGGGGGCCAGTTACATTCAAACTACCACATTACACTCCCTGGCTCCCATAAGCATTTTGACAATATCCATAATGCATAATGCACATAGTCCAGCTTCAAAAGTCCCCATAATCTATCACAGTCTCAACAATATTTAAAAGTTCAAAGTTCAAAGTCTCTTCTGAGTTTCATGAAATCTCTAACTATAATCCCCTATAAAATCAAAATAAAAAGTCAGATCACATACTTCCAACATATAATGGCACAGGGCATACATTACCCATCCAAAACATAGGGAATGGAGCCTAGTGAGGAAATACTGGACCAAAGCAAGACTGAAAAGCAGCTGGGCAAACTCTAAACTCTGCTTCTTCTGTCTTATGTCAAAACGCTCTTCAGGATCTCCAAATTCCCTTCAGCTTTGTTGACTACAACACATTTCTTTCCCTTGGGCTGGTTCCACTCCCTGTTAGCAACTCTCCTTGGCAGGTGTCCCACTGATCTGGCATCTCTAGCATCTTGTGGTCTCCAAGGCAATCCAGGCTTCCACTTCACAACTTCACAAAATGGCCTCTCTAGGCCTCGATTCAGTGACACCCGTGACATATGCCTGACCTCAGCAACTTTCCTTAGTGTTGGAGACAAATTCCATAGCCTCTTTCTTCTATACTTCACTCCAGAACCACGTGGCAGAGCTGTCAAGTTGTGCTGCTTACTGGGACTGGATCATGGCCCCCTTGTTCAGTTACATCTTCACCAGCTTTCTGTCTTTCACTGCATAAGCTTGGCTGTCCTAAAACTGGATCTCTACCCCAGGCTAGCCTCATACTCTGACAGTCTCTGCCTTCCCAGTGCTGGGGATTAAAGGTGTGTCCCACCACACCTGGCTCTAAGCTTTTCTTTAGTTCCTTTTCACAAACTGGAAATTGCCTTGAATTCACCATCCCCTTTATTTCATTTCTTAATCTATTTACCTCCTTGAACTCAGGCACAGCTCCATTTCACTTCCTGGAACCTTTTCTCCTCAAAACTTACATTTTACATTTTGTAGTTTACCCTGCTCAACTTGCTCCTTTTCATTATAAATCTTTATTAGAGTTACCACTAATAACCACACAACATAGTCTATAGTAGGCTGTTCTGAGATTTCCTCTGCCAATGAAATTAACCCAAACCTCTTCACTTTAGCCTCAAGTAGACTCTTTTGATAAGGGCAAAAGGGAGTCATTTTTTTTTACCAAAATATTACAAGAATAATTTCTAGGCAACATACTATTTTTTTCTCTGAAACATCTAGAATGAGCCCCAACATTTCAATAACTCTGAGCACCACTGTCTCCCATGCTCCTACTAGTATTACCCATTAAGCAATGCTTAAAGCATTTTACTGCTTTCCTAACCCAAAGTACCAAAGTCCAAATTGCTCCAAAAAAAAAAAAAAAAAAAAACATGGTCAGGACTGTCACAGCCACACCTCACACCTCAGTCTCTGGTACTAAATCTGAATTAGTTAGCATTCTATTACTGTGAAGATACACCATGACCATGGCAACTCTTATAAAGCTTATTTAATTGGGATGGCTTACTTACAGTTCAGAGGTTCAGTCCATATCATCATGGTGGGACATGGCAGCATGAAGGCAGTTGTGGTGCCGGAGAAATAGCTGAGAGTTCTATAGCTTGCAGGCAATAGGAAGTGAACTGTGATACTAGTGGTATCTTGAGCATAAGAAACCTCAAAGTCCGCCCCCACAGTGACACACTTCCTCCTACAAGGCCATACCTACTCCAATAAAGCCACACCTAATAGTACCACTCCATACGAGCTTATGGGGGCAAATGTATACAACATACCTTTTTTATTTTAAATGTGGGTTATGCATTTCAAACTTATATCTTTTTGCAAGCACTTCATCCACTGAACCATTTTCTTAGTCTCACACTTTCATTTGGACACCCTACATGTGTTATCCTGTATATGTTTAGGGAAAATATACACGACAGAGATAGACTGTCACCAGTACTAACTGTAGCCCTAATTAACCATATGCCCTTGACCATTGTGTTTAACAGTGTGCCTCACTTTCCCCTATTATTTAAAAAGGGATGGAGCCAGTTCCAACCTCACAGGGATGAGTGGTGATTACATTAATTAACAAATTCAGAATGCACACTGCCTGGCAGACAGGAGCACTGCAGTTTGCCATGGCTGTTACCAATGAGTTCACCTCACACGTGGCACTCATGAGTAAGTCTGTACTAATCCCTGCCCCAATCAGGTTGCAGAACTATCACTGTCCCCGAGTTACGTTGTGCAAATCCCAGCAGTAGAAGCAGCAACGGGCAAAGCAGGGATTTGCTGAAGCACGCTACCACATATTATTCAGTATTGCTAGTGACCTGGATTAATTATCTCCCTTCCTCACTTCAGAGGCGGGTGGAGTCACCAACACATGTGCAATCTGCCTAGGGTACCATGGCTAGAACAAACCAGCATCTGTGTTCAGCGACTAGGACTCAACACTTTGCCAAAGCGCTTCCTCGTTGATAGCTGAGAGGCAAATCTGGTGCGCCTGTGGAGAAAACCACCACTGACGGGCCAGGAGACCAACAAGTCAAAGGAGGCCTAGAGTGTGCCTCTGTAAAGCACTGTGCTTGGATAACTGGAGATGGGAGAGGGAAGAATGATTAGCTGTTCTGCCCACATCCACTGCTGATGGCAGGGTTTGGTAGGATGCACCTGGTGAGGAAACTACCACAGCTCTGAGGACAGACTTCAGAGTTCTTCAGGTTGCGAGAACACTGCAATTTCCTTCTGTGATCTTCAGTGTATAAATAATATATTCACAATTCTTCCTCAAGACTGAAACATGCGCATCTGTGTGTTAGGTCACTTACTTGAGATGAGGTCTTGCTGTGTCGCCCAACTTGGTTTGACCTTGTACTTACCAGGCCTCATCTTCCCACATTCTGAGTTTCTAAGCATGAACCATATTGTCTGGTCCCAGATTCAAAATCTTGGCTTTGTTATGTTTCAGTGTGAAAGAAAAACTATGGCTCTGGCTGAATGAGAGAGCTACAGCATCCGGCAAGAACAGAAGACAACCACAGTACTCAGTGAATGAGGCCTTAGCGTGGCTATCAGAGGAGCTGAGAATCTGGCTGAACATCAGGAACTATGCACTCAACCCTTGCTGAAGGAGGTCTGGGGTTCCCATAGGACAGGAGTTACTCTCCTTTAGAAGATCTAATTGGCTTTATCCATAACTACAGGATCTAAGACTTTTGAGTTTCTAATTATGCAGGCGTGTGCAATACCTCTGAGTGGTCCCTTGAGAATATTGATTAATGGCTAATGACAAATGATACAGGATTTTAGTAGAATTGAAAACAGCATCTATCCTCAAATAATTAACCCCTCTGCCTTTGTTGTATCTTTTCTGCCAACTAACAAATCCTCAAAGTCTCCTTCTTTCTAATTATCACAGTAAGGTTAGTAAAATTGCCCATGGGAGAGAGAAATCCTTGCTCTGCTCTGGCATCTGCCTGGTAACAAGGGTGACGGGGATAGTGATTTGGCAACATGGGTGTTCATAAAATCTACTTATTTAGTCATCAAATTAGCATACAAAGTAATGGGCTTCACTGATGAATTTTCATTTTTGTTTTTGTTGATTTTCCTCCCCACCCCTCAATAGCCCCCATTCTGCTTTGGTCATGTATTTTCTAGTAGCCCTTTCTCCTCTTCCCTTTCCCTAAAGACATTTCTTCTCTCATGGTTCCAGAATCTATTCTCACCCACTCCCATACACACAGACACATATATACAGACACACACTCACACACACACACACACAGACACACACACACACACACACACACACACAGACACATATATACAGACACACACACACAGACACACACTCACACACACAGACACACACAGACACACACACAGACACATATATACAGACACACACACACAGACACACACTCACACACACAGACACACACACACAGACACACACTCACACACACAGACACACACACAGAGACACACACAGACACACACACACAGACACACACACACAAATCTTGATTTACATATGAGGGAAAGACAATATAAGGGAAACACTGGCCATGCCTATTTCATGGTTCTTTTCTCACTTACTGGGAGCAGTGTTTACTGGTAAAAGTAATTTCGGAAACTGTTTACAATATTTGCTGAAGATGAACGTGTACATCTTATGGTTCAGACCCTTATTTCAGAATGATTACTTAAAGGATATAGAAATGTCACTAACACCCATCAAAGAGCAAGCAAGACAACCATGCAGACAGCAGCCCCATTCTGAAACCACACAAATAAATATGAACAGTAGAACAATAAAGGTTGTTACAATAAAACAGATCAGGATGATGTCCTGCTCCCTGTAACAATGTGAATATATCTGAGACACGAAGTGATGAGAAAGAAGCTGACGTTCAGTGTCATAGAGTGACCCATAATGTCATGTACAAGAGGGACCACGTCAACCCAGGAATGCTGTGTGGGTCTCATACATTCATTTGTATGAAGTTCAAAACAGTAAAACTGATGTGCAAACATCATCAGTGGGAGGGATCTGGGGTGTAAGTTGGCTTTGACGGTCCAGTTGCCAGGTTTTCTCTGGTTTTATACTTGTCTCTCTAAATGGTGGCTTAAAAAAAGAAATGATGCTCTCAGTCTCAACGATCAGGTGAGCGGGCAAGTGGCGAACATTCCCTGCAAATGCCACTCAGTGAGGTGGGCTTCCTACAAGTCTCTTTTAGAGGGGTATTTTGCAAAGAGTAACATGGAAGGTTGAGAGCTTAAGACAGAGAACATGCCCTTGGGTCTCTGTAACTGTTGTCTTAAGGGACAGCAATGAACTTAACTGCCTGTCATAGAAAGCCAGCATTTATCTGATGGGACCTAGATGCAGAAAACTAGGTGTGCGAACGTATGTGCACATGTATGTGTGTGTGCCTATGTAATGCAGACATGTGGATGGAAGCCAGAGGAGAACGCCAACTCCTCTATTCTATTACACTCTGCCTTACTACCTTGAGATAGTGCCTCTTATTAAACCTGCAACTAGGCTGGGAGCCAGCCCTAGGGATTTTCCTATTTCTACCCCTGGCAGCATCAGGGTTATGTGTATCTGTACATAATCAAGTGTGACTCTTTTTTTTTTTAAACATCTGATACTTTCTTCTGATATCTGAGGGCACACCTGTGGTACACACAGATATATGCAGGAAAAACATATATATATATATATATATATATATATATATATATATATATATATAAAGTCTAAAAGAGGGAAAATTTTGATGAAGGTGTCTGCCTATACTTAGCCCAATTACGTGAGTGCATTCTGGGTGGTGGGTTGTTCTTTTATATGTTTATATGTAATGGTGTGAAGAAAGGATCCACCCGCTTTATTCCTGTGTGTACTTAAACCGTTCTCATCAACATAGAATGTCACAGTCCGTTCTGTGCTTCCATTACTCTCAAAGTTTAGCATGGCAAACACAGCACGTGTTAGGTTTTATGTCCAGTGGGGAAAACCCAGACCAGCCAAGGTGAGGTGCCTGCTCAAATCACAGGCTAGTAAATCACAGGAGAATTCAGTTCCAGAAGGCTTTGCCTGCAAGGTGCATGCTCTTTCCACTCCAATAGCGATGCTTTGGGCTTTAAGATCAGCACACAAAGATGCAGATTTTGTTATGGTATGCATACGTGTCAATTATGGCACCCATATAGGTCAAGACACTTTAGTTTTATTTGTGCCTCTCCCTCTTTGCCCTTACAGCCGTTGTTTCTTTAACCGCTCAGCAAGGGCTGGCCTCTTTTCAGACTTCTGCTGGGAGAGAGCTTGTTACCTTTAACAATCTGCTTACAGCTTAATTAGGGAAGTCTCTCTTAAATCTAACACTCATCTCACTTTTTCCTAAAATAAAGTCATTAGAATTCTTTTGAAAGTTCTCTGTGCCATCTCAGAGCCTTTGCCTTACTATACCCTCATCCTTTGCTCTCCTCCAATAAAGCAATCCCGGTTGAAGATTTTCAGCAGCTCCTTAAACACAGCAGTGACAACAGGACCATTGTCACTTAGGCCATTGTTCAACTCGACAGTAACCAGAGCCATCTTATTTATGGACAGCTTAGAAAAACCTAACTGCTTGCTTGCATTCAGATGGATGTATAGTTATGCCCAGAAAACTCTTTCTTTTTTTTTTTTGGAGCCTGTCCTTGAACTAGCTCTTAGTAGACCAGGCTGGTCTCGAACTCACAAAGATCCCGTCTGCCTCTGCCTCCCAAGTGCTGGGATTAAAGGCGTGTACCACCACTGCCCAGCTTCCAGAAAACTCTTTAGACCTATCTCACCTATTTGGTTAGAATTACAAGCATGTTCCTCCCCTACAGCTTTTTCATGTCTTCTGGAGTGCAAACTCAGGTTCCCATTCCTACAGGACAAATACTTTGCTTGCTTCATTGCATCCCCAGACCACTGCTTGTGTCCTCTGCCCCCGCAGGATTCTGCATCTAATGTATAAAGATGCTGCATTTGCATCTGATTGGCCTTCAAGTGAGTTGGCCACAGGATTCTGAGGTACTTACCATGCTAAACCCAGGAAGAGAACTGGGGTAGAGGTTCTGGTTCTCTTAGCACCCACATTGGCATGAGCTCAGGGATGTGCCCAGATACCTTGCAAAAGATTCTGAGCATGGTCACCCCATGATGGAGTGCTTGGAGGCACTTTCCTATGTACTGTGGGAATGGACGAATTTACTAAAAAGAAACACTGGGGAGTGGACGGTGTTTACAAACATGCATCGATCATGCTTCTAACAGAAACTGCAAACAAAGGGATGACATTCATCTCATTATAAGAGGAAGCAACTTGCCCCATGGCCACAGTGATGTTTACAGGGGGTATATGCTCAGCCCTGGACATCTGAGACACCTTGCCTCAAATCTCAGTTCTGCTACTGATTTGAATAAGCTGCTGGGATAGGTTTATCTTAGTCTCACAATCGGTGAGATGCAAAGAGGAGAAGGACCTGCTCTTCCCAGTATTTAGCCTAGCTGTCAATGTCATTATCTCTTTGTCCCAACCCCTCCTAGGGACTGAATTTAGAAACCTATGTCTGCTAGGCAAGCATCCACTAGGCTTGACCTCTTTTCTCAGCCCTTGTCTTTTTGAGTCAGGATCACGCTATGTAATGCAGCTGGTCTCAGACTCTTGATGTTCCGACACTTGCATCTCATCTTGGTCTTCTAAGTCAACATTTTAATTTGTTTGTACTTAAGTTTCTTCGGCAAGATTTATGCTGCTAGTTGGGAAAACAATAGTTGTTCCCTCAGTGAAAGCTATACCACCACCAGAAAATTACACCATTGCTTCTGGGGCCTGAAGGAGAATTGAAGGGTGCAGTGTGGAGGGGTGTGAGACTATGGAAAAGCCTGACAGGGAAGGCAAGGGTGAATGGTAACAAAACAAGTCAAACACGAATATCAGGGACCCTGAAACGATAGCACCCTAGCACCATTTTGGCTTTCAAATTTAGGTAATCTGAGTTTGTCCCTGTAGTTTATAAACAACTACACCCCATGTGGCTTTTGTTGTTCTGTATACAATCTCAAGACTCAGAATTCTCCTGGGCTACCTCTCTTCTGGCTGGAAACCTATGAAGAACTAGTAAAAACACCCCGCCCTCCTCTACCAGGCACGTACTCTAGAAAGAAAAATCGATTCCATTCTGACACAGGAGTGACCCCTTTCCAGCTCTTCTGTCCTACAATGTACAGGTCAGAGATTCTGGTAGGAAAAGGACAAGTCAGACCTGCTGGGTCCCTGCCCCAGGGAGCTTGGGTCTTACTGCAAGAGCTGGACAAGAACCAAGTGAAGTAGCCACGTATGATAACTTGAAATACATAGAAGGCTGGGTTTAAAGGCAGTTAAGGAATTGTACTGAATGTTTAGGGAACTCCTCTTGGGAGTGGAGACACATAAGCTAAATCTTGCAAGATAAGGAGTGTGGGGAGTTAAAGAACAATATAGAAAGATCAAGCAGTAAGCACATTGGTCTTTCTGAGATATAATCTCATTGTGATCTCCATATGGTATTGTGAAGTAGACATGTGTGGCCAGCAGCAGCTGATATGGCCTCTATGAACATCTGCCCTCTTCTTGGTGTTTGTGCCCTGTGTAACAAACATTTCTCTTTGAGACCTGACCAATGAACTTGCTTCTAACAAACATGGACAGTGACATCTATGGTGGGGGTTAAGTCACAGAAGAATATGGCCTCTGTTTTGCTGGAAGTTATTATGTTAGAGTCTCATGTAATGAACTGAGAGCCTCATGTTGATAGTCTAGGAGGAGGTACATCCTTCCAGAAGGCACTGGTGAATCTGAACACAGATTCAGCCTTAGCTAGGAAAATGCTCCCTCTCTTGGGCACCTTTACAACAGTGTATGAAAGACACTGGAACAGAAGGCTTCTGAGTTGTGTCCAGGCTTCTGTGCACCATAGACAAAGGCGGTCTTGAGGGTGTGTGTTTGACTCCAGGGTAAGTCTACCTTTGTCTACTCTCAAAAACATGGAGAAAAGATTAAACCAATCTGAATGGGTATAATGTGTTCCATAGCATAAGATAATACAGCATTCATTCATTCATTCACTGATTCATGTATTTAAAAAAACTGACATTTTTTTTCTGTATGTCAGAGATAGCTTAGGTGCTATGGAAACCATCTTGTTCTTTACAGTCTCCTGATGCCCCTTGACTCACACAGAAGGAATGATGCCTGAAGGCCCAGATGGCAGGTCACCTGGCCGTGGTGCTTTTCCTATGGTTGTGATGTGTTGTGGTAACAAGTAGAAATGAAACAGGATGTTTGCCCAAGCCAGGGAAGGCAGAAAACCTGGAAAAAGTGGTGTTTGCGTGCGTGTGTGTGTGTGTGTGTGTGTGTGTGTGTATGCGCATGTAAGGGAGAGGGCGAAAGGTGATCAGGGTCACAGGACCTTTCCCTCATTTTGCTCTGCTCAGCTGTGAGGGAGTGTGTTTGACTCCAGAGTGAGACTACCATTGTCTACAGTACCCACACCCCTCTCTCTTATTCTTTATTTGTTTGTTTGCTTGTTTTTGAGTCAAGATTTCTCAGTGTAGCTCTGGCTGTCCTGGAACTTGCTCAGTAGACCAGGGTGGACTCACCCTCACAGAGACCTGCCCGCTCTGCCTCCCATTGCTGGGCATAAAGTCCTGTGCCACCACTGCCCGGCTTCTAGTAGAACCCTAGATAATCTAAAACAAAGCAGCTAAAAATACATTCTTTATTACACAATATGTTAATTGTGTTTCTGCGAGAGAGATGAAAGCCACACTTCTAATTAACTTTCATAAACCAGAACTCACATCCCTTTGATCTTGGCAGGGGCCCACTCACAGCCAGGTACAAGCATCTCCACACAACAAAGATGCCAGGGTCTACGGAAAATGAGGGAACTCATTCTTAAAAATGGAATCAAATTAGCAATAAATCTGATTCCCTGGGAACCAGCAGGGGCAATGAGGCCAGGTTTGCAGCCAGGAACACTCTAGAATCCGAGGAAATCTTCCCTAGACACACACCCAAGGTTTTTGTTTTGAATTTAATCATTTGTTAATCCTGCAAGTCTAGAAGAAAACTCAATTAAACTTAATGATAAATTGTCTTATTTAAAAAGTGTTATTGGTTTGAGACTTTTTTATTGAGTGTTTATGCTTTTTTGCCTGCATTTGAGTCATATAGCATATTCAAAATTGAAATTAAAAAGCTCGTAAATTAGAGATTGTACTTTTTAAAAATATTTTGTTGCTTTAAAATTTTATTGTGTGTGTATGTGTGTGTGTGAGCATGTGAATTGGTGCATGTGTGTGTATGTGTGTGCATGTGCGTGAGTGTGTGTATGCATGTATGTGCATCTGTGTGTCTTGTGCATGTGTGTCTGTGCATGACACAGTGCACATGAAGTCAGAGAACAACCTGTGGCTTGATTCTCTTTTTCCAGCACTGGGGCACGAGGAGCCAGTTCAGGTTGTCACGAGGTCATCAGGCTTGCCCGGAAGAGCTGTTAAACACTGAGTCATCTGACCTGCTCTACTTTCTCTCTTTATTGTCCCTTCTTTCCATCTAATAAGGCACACACATTTGTTTTGCATGACATTTTATTTGTACATATAGTACAGCTATCAGTGAAATCATAGAGCATCCTTTTTGGTTTAGATGTTTTCTCTCAATGTAATGTCAATGGGATTTATCCCTTTTGTTGAACTTAATAATTAGGTTTTTTTTTGGTTTTAATTTGCCTTAGTGTCTGCAGTATTACAGTTGATACATTTTTCTGGTATCTGAATATTTATGCATTCCAATTTTTAGCTATTAGGAATGAAATGATTACAAACGTCTATGCACAAATCTTTTAGCGGGCAAACAGGCTCATTTTGGGACATTAAAGTGTAAAACTGCTGTGCATTCTCCACAGCAACGCAAAACAACCCTGTTACTTCGCTCTGATAAGAAGCTCCTTTTGAAGTTAGATTATGTGTAAGAGTATAATAGTTAATGTGATTGTCAAGAGAATATACAATTAATTGGATGTACTATGTAGTGATATCCAATAACTAGAAATGGCATGTCCAGGCATGTTCCCTGAGGAAATTGTATAATTACACAGGAGACATGTAGAGAAATATTCATGATAGCATTTTTTTGTGCAGTTCCAAGGATAACTGGAATGTCTTCACTAATTCAGTAAACGACAGTGAATACACAATGAGATGTCTAGGAAAGCGGGCATATTTAGCTGAGTGCAGCAATGTGAATGAATCTCTTCAGTGTAGGCACTCAAAGCCAAGCAATTCTGTTCTATATTATATTCGGGAAGATTTAAAGGAATCGCAGCAACCAAAGAACAAAGAGGACCATAAGAGAATCCTTTAGGGTGGTACAAGGATCTACATAGGAAGGGAAAAAAAGACAAGATCTCCGGAGTAAATTGAGACCATGGCGGGGAGAGGGGGTCATGGGAGACTGTAGAAGGGGAGAAAGAAAGGAGGAAGGGGAATGAGGAAAAATGTATACTCAATAAAAATAAATAAATTTTAAAAAGAGAAAAAAATGAAGAACTCTCAGGAGTACACAGACTGCTAATGAATGCAGTGTGCCAAGAGACACATGGGAGAGAAAGAGCAAAAGCAGGAGTGTTTGTGTTTGACAGATTGTGAGGGGCTGGACTTCAACCACATCGTGAGCATTTACCACTAGGTGGTCAAAGTCTATGACGTCACTGGTGATGCTGACCTGGGCGTCATTTTTTTTGCATTGACTGTTACTCATAATGGAAGACAGCAGAGTTTGAGGCTGTGGGCATGCCCAGTTGTCCATTTCCATCCTCTTCTTTCCCAGTACTTTAATCCTTCATTGTCCCTGGGAGCTTTACCTGACATATGGCTCTCCATCTTGAGCCTACTCATGCCAGGATTCTTTGTAATAGATGTGGTCATAGAATTAAGGTTCTGCCATTGGCACCCGGGCCAAGCAAGGAAAACAGCCGGGTGACATCCTTAAAGGGTGTCTTAGTTAGAGATTTTATTGCTGTGATAAAACACAATGACCAAAAGCAACCTGGAGAGGAAAGGGCTTTAGCTCACAACACTTAGGTCATACTTCATCACAGAGGGAAGTCAGGCCAGTGACTTGAGGCAGGAACCTGGAGGCAGAACCTGAAGCAGAAGCTATTGGGTAAGGCTGCTTACTCGTTTGTTCCTAATGACTTGCTTAGCCTATATTTTAGACATCTCAGGGCACTTGTACAGGGATGGCACCACCCAGAGCAAGTGGGGCCTTTCCATATCAATCACTGATCCAAAAAAAAAAAAAAAGGTCCCCGGAGACTTGCATACAGACCAATCTCAGGGAGGCGCTTTCTCAATTATGATCCCACTTCCCAGAAATGTCAAGGTTTGTGTCAAGTTGACAAAAAAGAGTCGGTACCAAGGTAGCAGCTTGCCTGTCACTTCCTAAGGTGGCAGTCAGTGTACTGCTAGCAGAATGGTTCAATTGTGCACACATGGACAGTACCTTAGGAGACGGTGCCACCATGAAACTGTAGGGTCGCTAGTTAAGATGTGCTCATTAGAGGAAAAAAAAAAACTTTTTGCGTTCTTTAAGTTACAGAAAGTCACACAGGCTGCTTGACCTATATGATCTAACTGACATGACATTAATGTCCCCGTTTATGGAGAAGGGGGAGAGCTCTCACAGGTATGCTATCGGAAACACTGTGACTAGTGAGGGATCATATAAGGGAGTTAGCCTGGCTAAGTCTAAGTTCTAAATCTGCCATTTGTGACACCCTTGATCCATCCGTCAACCATTTGCCTGTCACTTCCATTACCTTTAAGGGGACAGATGATGATCCCCTTCCCGCATCGCGAGGGAGCTATAAAGGTCAAATAAAAGTGTGGCAACTCTATAATGGCACAAAAGCAGAATATCAGGACAGAGAGAAAAAGGCTTCTACAAAACCTTACTTTTCAACCAATTAAAAACAAGCACAGTTGATACCGATGGGTTCCTGAAGAAATATCATGGCATAGGGTTGAACAGATTATTTCTTTAGCAGGTGGGATCTGGAAATTCTGGTTGCTATGCTGATTCACCAGGGAGTTTGCAGACTGCTCCATGGTGACAACGCCAAGGACGCCTGTATTGTTTCCGTTTCAACTTCCCTAACTCTTCAGCTCCACAGTTTTCCATTGCATTCCTTAGACAAACCCCAGTGCTAAGTCCAATCCTATGGAAGGTGCTAAGCATCATTACACAGAAAGATTTAATTGCTACCTTTCCCTCTGATTTTAAAAGAAGCTACGGAGTTGGAAAGAGCAGGCGAGCGAAGGACTCAACAGGAAAGGGTTCTTTCTAGAGTAGTTTCTAGTCTATAATGCACATGCGGGTAATTTGCAGAAATCCAAGAAGCAGGGCTAACAGCCACTCTCCTGACTGCAGACTTTCAAAAACAGAATAAGAAAAAGTCACAGAAGCTTCCGTAGCCAGTGATTTCCTTCATCTCTTTGCTGAATAGATGAGATCTGTCAGACTCTCACTCACACGTCATTAGCAGCTTCTTATTAACCTTGTAGAACTCCACCCTGGTGATCTGCACAACCCTCTGAGAAGTGGAAACATTTCTTCTCAGCTACAGCCTGGTGATCTGTTCACATGCTCACTCCTCCATAACCAAGCTCGGTGCCTTCCTTCCTTCCCCTTTCCCACCCCTTCTCTTGTCCTTTCCCTTTGTAATCTTTTTCCTGGGTATGTGGTGCTAGGGTCATGCACACAGCAGACGTGAACTTCGTCAATGAGTTTTATTCCCGCCCCTCACAGATTTTCTTTTATGGAAAGCTGCTAGTCTTCTGGCAGACCTTCCGACCTCCCCATAGAAGCCAAACCCCAGAGACACTTTGCCCATATAATCTCTAGTGGTACCATTTCCCTTTGCCCTCTTGGTCAGCATGTCTTTCTTCACAGCCCTTATCTCTATACACAGGAAATGGTATTTGTTGACTTTATTTTTCTTGTCTTGTGCATTAAACAGCCCCTTTGTGAGAGCAGAGACCTTGTTATTTCCTGGAACACTGCAAAATGAAAGGCTGGACTCCTATTAAGCATGTGCACGGATGGATGCTATTTATTGCCATGGAAATGTGCAGTTTGCACACTTAATGTCCCTCTCATGCCAGCTTACCGCAAGGATATCCTGGTGTTTCTGTAACCAAGCCCATATTTTAAGATGGGAAAACCAGGCTTCCTCATCTCAGGGCAACAGCATGAAGCGCTAAATGCCTCTTAGTGGCAAAAAGAATCAGAGCGAGCATGTTCTCTGAAATGCATTTGGAATGATATTAAGCAATCTCTCCATTCTGATAATGATGGGCCTTGTCTTCCTATATTTCTTAGAAGTTCTCTAAGGACAATAATACTTTGTCATAGGGGCTGGAGAGACTGCTCAGTAGTTAAGAG
The DNA here is from genome assembly GCF_982192425.1 of Myodes glareolus. Classification (NCBI taxonomy): domain Eukaryota; kingdom Metazoa; phylum Chordata; class Mammalia; order Rodentia; family Cricetidae; genus Myodes; species Myodes glareolus. The sequence goes on along the minus strand of NC_142030.1, from coordinate 50,068,144 downwards.
CACTGGCTATTCTTCCAGAGGATTCAGGTTCTATTCTCCATTACCGCATGGCTGCTAACAACAATCTATAACTGTAGGTCTAGGGGATTTTCTACCCTCTTCTGGCACCCATGGGTACCAGGCAAAGTACACAGACATACATGTAGGCAAAACACCCACACACATAAAATTTCAAAAAAAAAAGAATTCAAAGGATTTCCATGTAGAAGAATCTCAATTTTCTGTTTATCAAAGGTTTACTAGTAGAAGTCAGTGAAGTGGATTGAGCATATAACATTGGCCCTCTATAATCATAGGCTCTGCATCTGTGGATTCAATCAACCACAGAATAAAACAAACTATTAGGTCTGCATTATTTCCTAACAATATAGTCTAACAGCAATGCATACAGCATTTACACACTTTGAGTAATCATAAGCCATCTAGAGGTGATTTAAAGTATCATGGAGTATTGCAGAGGTTACATGCAAATGCTATGCCATTTTATATGAGAGGTTTGAGCATCTGCATGTTTGTATCTGCATAGTGTCCTGAAACCATTGCCTTGGTGACAACTGCATTGATTTTAGCCAATTATACACTAGGACATATTAACAACACTGATGCCTGTGGGATTATGGTAGATTCCGAAAGTGGTAACCATTCTTCCTTCTGTGGCTGGATTTACAGCTCCTCCAGTCATGACTTGATGTCTGCTCCCTCCAACCTTGTGATCTTGGCTCTCTCTGGCATTTCCTATAGGTTGTGGGTAGGAGCAGTACTGAGACAGATCTGAACGAGACCGCCAGAGACTCTGGACTCTTCTACTTTGTCACTGAGAAATCTGTCCACTGACCAAGTAAAGAAACCCAGTGTGTGGACTCACCCCAGCAGAAGTCACACTAGATCACACCATGGATGGATATTTGATCCCAATCAAACCCACAGCAAAAGAGAGATTTGTGAGTATAATAGTGACCAGAAGAATCAGCCAGGTCTCTTGAAGACTTGTGAGCAGCAACAAACAGTTAGATTTGAGATACTGAGTTGCTGGGGTTAGTTTATTATAAAGAACCAGCTGACTAATAGGGACACACACACAAGAGCAAAGTGAAGAGATAGCTCTAAAAAAGGGTTTTTGTCGCTTCTGATGGGCTTTGCCATTTGCCTCTGCTAGGTAAGGAGTTCGTGTGTCAGGTTCCTTAATCTACTCAGCTTCCAGGCTTACTCTTGGATGATAAGGAAAACTATCACTCCCCAGTTCTCAAACCATTATACTTTGGACCTATCTTCTTCATGCCAACACCACAGAGAAAGACTCTGAGTTAACACATCAGTCACAACACAAGGAAGCAAACACAAATAAATCAGGTTGAATACAGAGAATTCGAGAGAGAAAGGGAACCGTCTGGATAAAGGCAGTTGTCACAGTGGATAGAGGCTGGTAATAAGCTAGGACCCATTATAGCTGTATCCACATCGTCTCCACATCTCAGCCTTCTGCTGCTCACTGTGTAGACTTATTTTAAATGCCTTTTATGTTCATTATTTCCAAAGTCATATCAGATAGTAAACTATCTCAAACTCAGTGACATATCAACTTGTATTTATGATCATGTTCATGAGCTTATGAACTGACTGGGGATTTGCTAGTCTAGAATGGGAATGGCTATGGGCTGGGTTGGTTTGGTTATAGATCATAGGATAAGTCATTTTAAATTCATGTGTCTTGCACGGAGGCCCAGGTTTGGAGCACTAGTTACTTATGCTTTAACATTTCAGAAAGACAACCAAGTGTACGAATTGGCAGATATGTCAAGCCCTCTCTACTTTCGGTCCATTAATAGCTCGTTAGCAAAGTGAGTTTGAGAGTGAGGGTCAAATACAGGAGGTAGAGAAGTAGCTCACAAGCCATGACTGTGTGTTCAAACTTAATTCAGGAGAAGGAAAGAACGGAGACCAATTACTCAACCAAACACACTATATTTATAGTACATTTTTTTCTGTGTTTCTTTTCTATCATAGGGCAGAAAAGATAATTGGCATCTCAGATAATCTCTGTTCATTAACTCAAGTTGCCTCCTTATCGTTCAGTTCCCAGACAGTTCCTCCTCTGCGGGGCTGTGACTGGCCAACCAAACACATCATTCCCTGACGTGTGCAAGCCATGCGGCTGCTGAAGCTACACTATGCTGCCTCCCACCGCCCATCGCCATTGCCCTTAACCACCTAGCCTTGCTGAGAGACATCAGCAAGATCTAGCACTCACCATTAAACAAATATCCACTGCAGTTACCATGAACCAAGCCACAGAATCAAATTCTCAGCTGATTTTTACCCTACAATTTTTTAGAAAAAAAAAGCAAGCTATATAAAAGAGGCTCATAAAAAACTAAGTAAAACTCATGAATACCTATCTTTCTAGGGCAAAGACAGATCAAAAAACTTTGTAACACCTCCAGTCTTCTGCATCTACAGAAAAGATATATGATGTCTGTATGTTTAGAAAGTATACCTCAATATTTTCAACCAAATCAGCTAAAGCGCATTATATCTTGCCTTGAAATCCTATCTCTGCTACTTTGGGAAAGTGCTTATTCTCAAACCCCCATCCCATTCTCTGTGTTCCATTTCCTCCCTCCCTCCTTCCTTCTTCCCCTCCTCCTTCCCTCTTCCCTCTTTTTTTCTATGTCTCTCTGACCCTAGTTTTGGCTTCTTTATTAAAATATCTTACTTACAAGGGCTGGAGAGAGAATCAGCTTCTGCTCTTGCAAAAGACCTGGTTTCCTTCCCAATCCTCACATCAGCTCACAACGCCAGTTCCAAGAGATTCAATGCCCTCATGTGCTGACAGGCAGGCACACACACACATACACACACACACACACACACACACACACACAAAAATATGAATAAATAATTGAAAACGTATACGTTAAAGACAAATCATAAGGAATTTATATAAATATAAATAAACATATTTGTAGCTAGACTTAGCATCTCACACATAGGAAATATGTGACAGTTATTACTATTCACACCGGAGGTAGGAAAGCAGGCAGATCCCAAGACCTCCACTGACTGAGTAGAGAATACATAGCTAGCATAGAATTCATCACCATCTAGAAAGGAGAAGAAACAGATATTTTTATTGAGAGTTTCAGAAGGGGATTTAAAGAAAAAGTCAGAACCACAAAATGTAATTGGTATATTAGACTCCATTGACCAGGCTTCTGAAAATTCCAGGTCTCAGTCACCAAGGAGGCAAAAGGTCATAGAGAGTCTGGGCTGGTGATACATATCAAAAGGTAGATAACCAGGTGCAATTTGCAGGATTGTGTGTGGGACTATGTAAGAGGCTTCATCGTTTGGCAAGAGGTATAAAAAGTAGAAAACCATCTTAATGTTTTTTTTTTTTCCTGCAGCTGTATTTCTTTAACACCTTTGGTTATGGCTCTGCACTTTACTTCAATGCCTGAGAAAGGACGAAGGAAGCAAGCACACTTGTGATTCCTTTACAGAGACAGACAGAAGGGGTGATGAAATTTCTAGGCAGTTTGGAAGTCTGCAGAGAAACACCCAGTTCTTTGCTTCTTACATGAAGGGTACCCCCAGTCCTCCAATTTCAACTTTCTACGGCTATTAGTTTCTTGGTAACAGCAGGTACCATGGTAATATTTGACTGTGTACTTAGGAACAAATTAGGAAGAAATAGGGAAAACCATGATACATTCTTGAAAACTAGATATTGCTTTTGGTTCCCCCATCTGCAGTGCCTTTAACTTTGTCCCCATAAGCTGAGTAGAATTTTCCCATACGCTGCATGCACCTTGATTTCTTTAAGTTCTGTTTGCCAAAATGAGAGGACATGTGATAAACAAAGCCATTTAATAGCAGAAAGCTTATCAAACCGCTAACAACTGTTAGAGGTGGTGCATGACTTCAGAAAGACGAGATTTAATTTCTGTTTCTCTTTGATCAGCCATGTGATGGGAGAGGCAGGCTAAATGGGACCCGAGGGAAAGCCCAGTCCTAGAACACTGTGGCCCTTTACTTGCTATATCATGCTACACAACCCTACTGGCAGGCAGGCTGAAATCATAGATCAACTGGTCTTGTAGTGGCTTGAATGAGAACTTGTCCCCTATAATTTCATCTGTCTAGATACTCGGTCCCCAGTTTGTAAGACTGATCGGGTGATTACTATGGGGAGATGCAGCTTTGTTGGAGGAAGGGAGATCCTGTGGGCTTTGAGAGTTCATACCCTCACCCCACTTCCACTCTGCTTCCTATTTGTGGCTGAGATGTGATCTCTCCGATTCCTGATTCTGCATCCAGGCTTTCCTGTCATGATGGACTCTTGCCCCTCTGGAGCTGTAAGCCAAAACGAACTCTCTTCTGTTAGATGCTCGTTGCCATGGCATTCACAGTTATCAGAAAAGAAGCTGATGCAGGCCTTGTTTTTGTTTTCTCTTGCTGTGGCCAAAGCAGTTTAAAGAAAGGCTGTATGCTGACTGAGGGTTTGTGGTCTGGTCTGCCATGGTGGGGAAGCCAGGACATCAGGAGCCTGAAGTCACTGGTCACATGTCACCCTCAGCCAGAAAGAGAGAGATGATGTTTGTATTTCTCTTGTTTTCTCCTTTTCATAAAATCTAGCATCCTAACCCAGGGAAGGGTGCTACCTGCAGGGAACGGACATTTGTGTTTTTATCTCAGTTAGCCTCGCTAAGACAGCTCCTCAGAAGCATCTTAGAGGCTTCTCTCCAGGGAATTCTTGATTTCATGAAGTTGACAAATGAGAGTGATCATCACAGACCACTATTTCACTTTGCCTAACCAGGAAGAAAGGAGCACAGACACACACACACACACACACACACACACACACACACACACACACACCCTTGTGCAACATGAGTGTTTAAGCCCATGGAGCTTCTCCATTTAGACTTCTATTGACACTGGGTTGCGTGTTTACTTGAGTCAGGCTTTGGCTGCACGGTGTCAGAGGTTGGTGTAAGGTGGTCAATACGGAAGCTATGGCTCTTGATCTCAAATTGCCTAGAGCATGGATTCTTAAACGTTACTTTATGACCCCGTCCACTCAATGTCTCGTAGCTGAGTGCAGGGGGGAGTGGACACATTTGGCAAGAGTAAAAGCTTTCTGAACACATAAAAACGAAAAAATAGTTAAAAATGAATGCACAACAAATCTAACGAGCTTGTTGTAACACCTGCCTATAGAATTGGGTGTCTTTCTTGTAGCCTTCATTCTGAACACATAACATGTCAACTTTGCTCCAAACATACCATCATGCCGTGCAGTGCTAACAACTACTGCCTGAAATGTTTTGGCTCAGATGCAGGACTGTTGTATGTTGGAAATTACAGTGCTTTTATCTACAGTGTTTCCTGATTTCTGTGAAACCGTCATGGTTTAATTATAGAAGCCCAAAACCTCTATGCCTTTTATGAATGTCATTCCTCAGTGTGTATCCATCTTTGGTTTGTGTTATGTTAGCACGCTTGATTTTAAAAAGCAGTCTGAATCACTGAGTTGAGTTTCACAAAATCTATTTAGTTAATTTGGCTTTGGGTTAGGACAGAATGCCAGCTTTCTGAAATGGCCCAAACATATTTTAGCCATTTTGCATTGTCTTATATATTTATGCAAAGCGGTGTTCTCAGCACTGACAATTATAAATCAAAATATTGATCAGTTGTGATAACCGTTGATGGTGCTTTGTCTAGTGGCTCCAAGCATTAAGCCAAGATTTAATGTTTTGTGTGTAAAAATAAGCACGTCTATCTCATTAGCACACACATTTTCAATCATCTGTAGTAAGTGGCAAAATTATAAGCTTAACAAAGAGTTGTTCTAAAAGAATTTCTTCATGATTTATCTTCAGTATGTGTTTGATTTGTATACTTGTTTTGCATAGCTATGTCCTTGGGGTTGCACGATGGTATCTTCGGTGGAGGGGGAGGAACAGACACACAGAAACAAATGAGAGTGCAGGGCAGGAAGGTTATGGAACCGTACAGAGCACCATCCTGTCAAAGGGAAAACAAAAGGACACTTAAAGAAGTCCATTTAGCAGGGTAGTGAGAAAGAGCCTCTTTTACACTGCACACAGAAGAACTAGTCCCAGGAACAACCAACACGACCTTAGGAAGACCCAGAATGAGAGAAATGCACTGTGATAGTCCCTCCTCCCATCCCAGACAGAGCTGATAACTTGCTTCTCATCAATGTCCGATAGAAAGAATCAAGAGTTTTTTGCAGATGTCAAAGTCTTAATCACTTGAATTTAGAGGAGATTTATCCTGGGTGACTGGCTTAATCCCCTTTAAAGGCAAGTCTGAAATCCAGGGATCAGGAACAGCAAGAGTCTCCCCGGTGATAACTCTGAATACAGTCTCAAGGACATGACTTGTGTCACCGATGTGAAGGAGCTCAGGGGAGGATCCCTCCCTGCTGAGCCTCCAGATGAGAAGAGGCTCTGGTGATACCTTAAGTCCAGTCTTGTGAGACTCTAAACCGAAAATCTGAAGAGAGATATCTGGTTTTCTGGCCTAGAAAAGAGTCTGAGTTTTAATAATAGGAGATAACGGAAAGTACACATTGAAGCTATTAAATTGATGGTCTATTACATTGTTACAACAATGTAACAAACATATATAATATCCAAGCATAGTGACACTCGTAAAATCAGCAGGATGGGTGGGAAGGGCAAATAAGACCATTGGACTCATGCCAAGGGACATTCTGTGGCAATGTAAGTCTAGGCATTGCTCCTAAACTATCACAAATGATGCTGGGGTCACAATTCAATGCTTTAAAAGTCTGTTGAGACTATGAATAAGTACTACAAGCATGTTTTTAAATAGAATTTCTAGACTACCATTACAATAATCTGTCCCAAGATTTTAGAGTATTTTAACAAAAATTTATTGTAAGACCATTCTATACAAAGAACTTCATCGTTCTTACAGGAATAAAAGTGGCAGTTAAGAAATAGATCCAGCACCAAGAAGCAAATTTTCAGCCAACACATCTTTAGGGAACTTGCGACCCAGGAAAAAGCTATGCTATTGTGTGGACATTAAAGACTCTGTAAAGAGGTATGATACAACCCAGCAATATGGGTTACAGATGAAAGCCTGATAATTTGAGGTTTCTCTTCAGAGTCTCATAAACTATGTGAAAAGCTGTCAAGTGTTAATCAAGTCCAAGGCAGACAGTAATAAGATAAAACATACCATCAGAGGCCGGATGGTTTGAAGGAAATGAAACAAAATGTTAAGAGAATTAGAATTCTATAGTGATGAAGAACTCAGTATTGGAAATGTGAAGGTATTTATAGATTGAGAAATCACATTCCATGTGTCCTCCAGATAGATCTGACAACACTCTAGAAATTTACAAGTGACCAATGCCATCTCCTGACAGTGGGAGCATTCATGTATCCACATGGCCCACTGGACACAGATGATGGCTCTGGAGAGGGCCAGACACATACTGCTGGCAGTTCCGCTGTTAGCACGTGATCAGTCTGGCACTTTCCAAAGGTCAGAGGTGAAGTCAGAGGAAACAAGTTTCCTACTCATCCATATCCCTTCAACACTTGTAAGAATGCACCATTGTTTCTTATAGCACATAACTCTACGGTGTCTTTATTCTTGTTGTGTAGATGTGTATGTGTGTGTGTGTGTGTGTGTGTGTGTGTGTGTGTGTGTGTGAGAGAGAGAGAGAGAGAGAGAGAATAAGTTATGTATGCATTTGTGTAAGAAAGAATAAGTGTAAGTATGTGTGTGAGAGAGAGAGAGATAGAGAAGAAGAAGGGAGGGAGGGAGAAAGAGAGCATGCCTGAGTGTTTATGGGTACACATCTGTGTGGGTGTGTCTATGTGGATGGAGGTCAAAGGCAAACTTTGATGCTGTTCCTCAGGTGCTACCCACCTTGCTGATTGAGACAAAGCCTTTCATTAGGATTTGGGAATCACAACTTAGGCAAGATTGGTTTGTCAGTGACCCCAAGGATGCTTCTGTCTCCTGTCTTCTGTTATAATTGCACGCCATCGTGCTTTCCTTTGCCCTGATGCTGGGGTTAGTTTGCATGCTTCTGCAGGGAGTACTGTGTGAATGGAGCTATCTCCCCAGACCCTGCAATGTGCTTTTCAAGAGCAATGCTCACACAATGTTCAGCAACTTGCAACATTAAACTCAAATATAGCAAATGATAGATCAACTTGGCTTATGATTACCAAATGAGAGAGAAGGGGAGAGTGATTGTATCTTCAAAATACTTCCATTCCTGGGTCATTAGGACCAGTAACAGCTTTGGATTTCATGAAGGGGAAGCAGGACAGTCTTTGTTTCATTTCTGAGATGATGCAAAGAATCTCAGAGAGATCACCTTGGGTTTGTGAGTTAGTGTGGGAATTCAATGCAAGCGATCAGGCAGGTGCTTCCCCAGCACTAGGAAAAATAAAAGCAATACTGACATCATAATGGGTTGTCAATTGTCTCACAGTGGATATTAGGTGGGATCTGCACAATATTTTTTTCCGAGGTCAATCCATACATTCTCACACAAAATGAACCATTAAACAATTCCATATGCAAATAGAGAAATTATTGGAACGGTGCCTCACTTTCTTCTGTGTTTTGATAGACAGCTTGTGTTACAACAGACAACTGATTCAGAATTGATATAATTACTCTTTCATGAATTCCACCTCTCCTTTGGGAAGAGATTGGCAGTCACTGGCAGCTTCTCAGAGAGGGACATCAGTGAAACTCTCAACACACAGCTCCTGAAAACAGATTACAACTTTCCCTCGAAAACATCGAGCATAAGAGGAAAATGTTGTGTACAGTTTGGAAGCACCTAGGATTTGCTTGCCTTTTAAGGACACAAAGGCATAGAAAATGTAAAACTAAACAAGAAAGAAACATCACTGGCTGAGGATGAAATCAACTCAATTCCATATCCTGGCTCTTTTGCGTTGGCAGTGTTCTGTAAAGTGGAGTGTACTCCGAGAAAGACAGGTTATGAATCTTTCAGCTATGACTCTTGGTAACAGGGAAGTCCAGTGTCCTCTCTGGCCTGTTTATGCACTCTCCCAGGCAGCAGGGGGAGACAGTAAACACTATCTATCTTTTGTGGCCACTTCAGGCATACATTTGGTGGAAGCTGCTCTGGTCAGTGTAGCATGATTTGGGGAGGAAGGCATTAGAGACTGTCCCCCACTCTCAATATGTCAGAGAACTGGCTGCTTCGGCTGATCTTGCACATCTCCAGTGCAAGATCTAAGAGGGCTTAGTGGGGATGGGTTTCTATTTTAGTAGCTGTGTCTTACTTTAATGAGTGTTTTTTTTTTTCTTACAAAGTAACACTAGTAAATCACAGATGGGGTCTTGCATGCCTTACTCCTGAAGGTAAAGATGAGCCTAGAAAGAAAGTGCATTTGAGCAGGTATAGTAAGACCTACCAAATCGTTATACATGCTAACCTTGGACATGGCAATGGCATGAAGACTCAGTGCTAACAACTGAAGATTAGAAAATGATTCAGAAGGTCATTTTTTTCACTTTCTACTGTTTTCACTACTTATTTGCTGAGTGTTTTTGTTACTTGTTTCTAGCTATAAAACAAACATATGCTTAAGACAGAAAGTTTAGAAAAGGTAGAAAAGCACAAATGGGAAAAATAAAAACCAAGTCCAATGCTTCCTCCTAAAGATAGGCACCATCAACTCTGTACTACTTTCATCCTTCTGCGCATAAAGAACACAGGGATAAGTGCATGGTTGACTTTCAAGTACCAGTTTTGACCTAGCAAGAGTTAATAAACACCTTAAAACGGGGTATGTTCCTTAACTCTTACCACATGAGGTACATACCATCATAAGGTTCTAGCAAGATTTAACTCTGAATGATTTCAAATCAACATAAAGAGGGTTGCAAAACCCCAAGGCCTCAAAGCTAGTGAGAAGTCAAAAGAGAGTTTCTTCAGTCTCTGTGAGGCAGATTTGCACTGGTAGATCTCAGCTAACCCATTACAGTGGTTCCCTTTAGCCTGTCGCAGGGCCTAAAGTTGACCCAGGGGAACTAGAGTAAGGCTCTGTGATTCTGATTACTCTTAGAGGGAAATGGACAACATAGTTACCAGCAAGGGATGCCCTTGTTTGAGATTCAAATCCTGGGCTGGCCCCAGGTTGAAGCTCTCTCGGGATGTAGCTGGAGTGTGCATTTCTTTTTCTTTTATTATTGATTTTATTGAGCTCTACATTTTTCTCTGCTCCCCCCTCCCTGCCTTTCCCCTCCCCTCCCCTCCAACCCTCTCTCATAGTCCCCATGCTCCAAATTTACTCAGGAGATCTTGTCTTTTTCTACTTTCCATGTAGATTAGATCCATGTAAGTCTCTCGTAGGGTCTTCATTGTTGTCTAGCTTCTCTGGGATTGTGATTTGTAGGCTGGTTTTCTTTGCTTTATGTTTAAAAGCCACTTCTGAGTGAGTACATATAATAATTGTCTTTCTGAGTCTGAGTTACCTCACTCGATATGATGTTTTCTAGCTCCACCAATTTGCCAGCAAATTTCAAGATGTTGTTATTTTTTCCTGCCATGTAGTACTCCATTGTGTAAATGGACCACATTTCTTTATTTATTCTTCAGTCAAGGGGCATTTAGGCTGTTTTCAGGTTCTGGCTATGACAAACAGTGTTTGTCTATAGTCATACCACCCTGAACACACCCAATCTTGTCTGGAGTGTGCATTTTAACATGCTTTCAAGGGTCACACACAGAATAGTTCAAAGCCATGTGAAGTAAACTCTATGAGTATTTACTGAGGGAATAGATAGCACCAGATGGGTATGGAGAAAACCGGAATCTCCCATAGCTTGCTCTTCAAGTCTCTGTCCAGGGGAAATACAGGTCTATGTGGGGGTAGTACCGAGCAGAACCCAAAGTCCATCTCTCACTCTGATGCACTCAGAGATTCAGGATGTGACTGAAGTGGGTTATGATTCAGTGCAAACTCGAGCAGGATTTCTGTGTCAATCACTCTGGACACCCAGGCTTTGTGTCTAGTTCTCTTTGTAGCTTGAGAAACAGGAATCCTGCATATACTACCCACTTTAAGGCAGAATCCTCGATGTAATAAAGTCATAATGTAATAAAGTAATAAAGTCATACTGTTGATTGCTAGCTCTCTTGTACACCAAAGCGACACCATTATTACAGGGCCTACTTACCTCTCAGCCATAATGAGGCCAGTCATAGGATCCATGAGACCAGAAGGGCTCACAGTTCAGAATCTTTTAATACCTGATAAAACCACAATTATCATCTAGTCTTCAATAAAGTTAATCATAAATTGGTTTTTATAGACTTCTATAAAGTCATCAGCACACTTACAAAACATGATTTTTAGTGTTTTCCCATCAAGAACTGGCCCACAAAAATTATACTGGGCTCTGTTGACCCATAGTTTCAGGCCTACGGAAGAGGCACCTACCTGACAGGCATTATACAGGAGTTGATGTTCGAATTTCTTGATACCAAGAATGTTCTGGAACATCTCGTATAGTTGCTCCTTGCTCAGAATCAACTCAGAAGCTGCACTGGCTGTCATCCGGGCTTGTTGCTTCCTGGGATCCTCCTCACCACGGTAGATGGCATCAAACTTGGCCATCCAGGAGCTTAGCACGGTCTCCTTGCTGAGTCCGTCGATCTCGGGCAGGCTGCGCACCCTCTTCTCAATGTGCTTCTTGAAGACCTCCCGAGAATCGTTGGCTGAGCAGCCGCCACTTTGCACCATGCGGGCCACACGGTCACTCTTGAGAAACACCTGAGCAAGAGAGGGTCAAGAAAGATGGGTCAGCCGTGAAGGTGCCAGGGTCCGGGACGGTACCTGCATCATGGAAAGCACCAGTGGAAGTCATTTTCCACTGACCGGAGTCTTGCTGTGAGATTTCATACAAGTCCCTTGCATACTTTCTTCTTGCCCAAATCTTAAAGCAAGGGTAGAAATAATACACTAACTCCCATTATGTGAGGGGATTGTCCCAAGACCCTCAGGGAATGCCTGAAACCTCAGATGCTATTGTTCTTCACTTGCATTGTGCTGCTTGGTCTACTTGGAGACCTTGATAATGTTTAATTTCTAAGTCTGAAAACGACGAGCACCCATTACAGCGGGAAAACAACTCCAGCAATCTATTATAACAAGAATTATTGCTTAGCTTGGATTTTTCATTTAATGCCTTCAGTCTAAATAAAGCTGTGAGAACCAAGACTACAGCAGACAGGGGGTGGGGGAGCACTACTGAGCTTACCTGATGGCCACAGGGACTGAGCTCATGACAGGTGCAGAGAGAGCGCAGGCTGTGCCTAGACTGGTGGGAATTCCTCTCTCTCTCCTGCTTAGGGGCTGTGCGAGCTGTGCTAAGTGAACCTCTTCCAAACTTTCGCGTTCCTGTCTAGAAACGGGGATAATAATCGACTCTATATAGGTATTTTAATTAAATGAGTCATTTTGTAAAGCACGCTTTCAACGGTGCCTGGATCCCTAAATGCCACCAGGGTTGTTATCGCTGTCATTAAGTATCTAGCGTACAGCCCTGAAATGTTAGCCGGTACATGCTTCTCATTTACTCTCCAAAGGATACTTATCGTAACTGGATTTAAGTATCAGGAAAATACGTGTTAATTCTCTGTCGCCTTGACTGACAGGCAATTCTATATGTCCTCAAATTGTCTCCAGTCTCTGGATAGCAGATGATGCTCCGGAAGTGAGCAACACTAATATAGCTGGGTTCACTCTCCTCTGGAAGGTGTGCCCAACCCTTCACCGCTGTGACAGGATGTTACCACATACAGATGTTCAAGGACTGGACAGTCAAGTTCCAAAAAGAAAAACAAAATCCCCCCAATTCATCATGCTTTCAGTAAGTCTATGATTCTGTATTGGGCCTGCCTTTACAGCTGTCTTCAGTCACATATGACCTGTGGACCACCAGCTGGACATGCCTGAGTGTAGAGGGGAAAGCAGGACTCCACGGAGGGGCAGTAACTTACTCATCACAACTACCACTACATGATATAGTGTCTGGTCACAGACACGTGGTGACAGAGAGCAAAGAACAGTTGTGGAGGGGAGAGTGGTGTGCATGCACATGTATGAATGAGTATCTGCTCTTAGAACTCAGGGAGGATATTCAGTGTCCTGCTTGATCACTTTCCACCACACTTCCTGGAGAGACAGAGCTCCTTGCTTAACCTGGAGTTTGGCTGGCAGCCAGTAAGCCCAGTATTGCTGTTGTTTCCACATCGCTAGAATGATACAGGTCACAGAAGCATGCACAACTATACTTGACCTTTGATGTGGCCTCTGAGGATTTGAACTCAGGTTCTCACGCTTGTTCATCAGGTTCTTTTATTCTTTAAACTATCTCTTCAGTCTCCATGTGGACTTTTAATTCCACTCTGCTTTCTCCTTCCCTTTGGGACTCTTCCACTAAATACAGCTTTGCTGCCTGAGTCCCGGGAGGGGGCCACTCACTAGTTTTTTCTTGCTCCACTGCCCACACTTGGAAGTTCATACCAGCTCACACACAGGTATGGAGTGTACCACAAGGTACTGCTGTTCCTGCCTCCTATTCACAGAGAGAACAACTGGCCCTCTGGAGCTGTGTCCTGGTCACGCTCCAGAAGGTGCATAGAGGTCTTCCGGAGGATCCAGAAGTAAATGTTCATTCCCCTGCCAGACGCCAGCACTTTCCCTGTAGGTTCTGAGAGTATCACCTAGGGACTTGCTGGAAATGAGGCAACCGTGTTCATCATGACCACATCATACTGGGTGAAAAACTGCTACCAAGGTGGTAAAAAAACTGCCTCCATTTATTGTTGACTTAATGAAGCGATTTAGAAAGGAGGACTGAGGGTTTGCCTCACTGGCATGTTCTGACGGCCTGGGACCTGGAGCTCAGCTATATTTGAGGGTTAACTTTTAACTCAACTAGAGGAAATATTTCAAATACACTTCAGGACTTACTGAGCCTTAAGGAGCTACAGAGTTCACCTGGGAACCTGCTCTGCTTCATGAGGATTTGCTTAGCCAGACATGTTATGAATCTCAGTTATAGGCCTAGGTCTCAAAGAATAGGAAGCTGGGGCTATGGCTCATTCCATAAAACACTTGGTAGGCAAACATGAGGACTTGAATTTGGTGCCTAGAAGCCATGTATAAAAGTTGGGTGTGGTGATGTTCAACTATAATCCCAGCACTGGCAAGGTAAAGATAAAACCCTGAAGCTCACTGGCCCACCAGCTAATCTGAGCAAATGTGCAAGTTCTGTGTTCAATGAAAGATCATGTCTTAAGAAATGAATTGGAAGTGTATTGAGGAAAACGCCTTACGTCAATGTCAATCTCCAACACACACACACACACACACACACACACACACACACACACACACAGAGAGAGAGAGAGAGAGAGAGAGAGAGAGAGAGAGGAGAGAGAGAGACAGAGAGAGAGAGAGACAGAGAGAGAGAGAAGAACGTGTACAATACACAGAAGAATAATATTGTAAAGCGGGTTGAGATATCTTTAGGAAGACAATGCAGCATTGTGGATGAGGACGCAAAACCAAGATGCTGAGTCACCTGGGTTGAATTGCCCTTCCTCTCTGATTTTCCATTTCACATCTGTAGGCTGAGAAAAAAAAATGATTTATGAGGTCATAGCATTTTCCTTCTGGTTTCAATGTCTTCATGAACTGTTTAATTCTTTCTTTGAGTGCTTACTAGGTGGGACACACTATACCAGGCACCGGAGGTACAATAATTGAAAGGAATAGACTGAGCACTTTCAGAGTGCAACAGAAACCATCCTAATAATCTCATACAAAACGATCACAATATGGAATGTTTGCTGACAGCATAGAATCCAGCAGGTAGGGGTGCCTTTGCAGGTGTCTATGGTGATCAAGAAGAACCCAGCAGGTAGGGGTGCCTATGCAGGGGTCTATGGTGGTCAAGAAGAACCCAGCAGGTAGGGGTGCCTATGCAGGTATTTATGGGGGGCAAGGAGGACCCAGCAGGTAGAGGTGCCTATGCAGGTGTCTATGGGGCCAAGGAGAACCCAGCAGGTATGGGTTCCTATGCGGGAGTCTATGGCAGCCATGAAAACTTTCCAGAAGTGAACAGCTCGAGACAGAAAGTAAGTGCATGGAAGCAAAGGCCGGAAGAGAGAGGACGTAAGTATTGCAGACTGAAGGAACAATCTGTGTTACAATGCAAGTGTCTGACGTGACAGGGATGACTGAGTATCAGCCATGGCAATGAGGTGTTGGGGGGGGGCGGGAGCTGGAAAAAAACAGGAAAAGCTGCATATCTGGAACCAGAGCACAGCCATCACAGGCACTGGCCTGCATTTTAAGGGCACTAGAGAAACACTGATGGTTGTTAATTAGGGCATGGCACAAGCATGGGAGGAGGCAGCGGAGAGGTCCTGACAGGGGACAGGTAAAAGCGGTGGTGGTGTAAACAAAAGGGCCTCATTTCTTGTTCTCAGCTCTATGATGATAAGTTTAGACATATTCGATCAACAATGGAGCCATGCCCCATCATCCCCCGCTGTCCATACCAGTGTCCTGCTAATCAAGGGGAGCCCAAGTAAACTCTTGGCGTCACATTCATTTTCCTGAGCCTGTCCCGAGCCTCCATCCCTCCTGATTTGATGACTGTTTGGTCAATATTTAAATTTCAAAGCAGAATCCAAGTTTTGGGAAGATAGTAATCTATTTTTAACCCCCCTCCCATGTGTATGCATGTGTGTGTGTGTGTGTGTGTGTGTGTGTGTCTATATGTGTGTGTCTGTGTGTGTATGATCATAAGTGCTACTATGTACATAAAGGGGTCAGAGGATAACCTCAGGTGTTGGCCCTTGCCTTCCACCTTGGTTGAGACAATGTCTCTTGTTCACTGCTGCCTGTACCAGGCTAGCTGACCCATGAGTTTCTGGGGATTTTCCTTTCCCCATCGCCCATCCTGTCTCCAGGTTAGTTGTATGCTCCTCCACACTTCTTTGCCCACATGGTTCTGAGGACCCAAACTTGCATCATGATAACTTGCAGGGCAAGTGTTTTATCCACTAAGCCATCTGACAACCTCCTTGTTTTGTTTGCAAATTGTTTGTTATTTTTGTACCTAAAATAGTGTCTGGCACACAGCGGGTGCCCAATACGTATCTGTCAGGGTTGCACTGACGAGAACAGCACAGACGCCTCCAGCAGACACTCTGCTGGTTAACCAGATCATATCTGGGTACGAGGGGGAAAGGGAAGGTGGCAGACACATACGTGGGCCTCCACACAAGTGGGTTAGGACCAACATTCTACGGAAGTCATAGCCGGGAATAGACAGGACATTGGGAGTACATTCTGAATGTGCCACTTCTTCCAGTTCTTTCCTTGGAGAAAGCAGTCACTTGGTATATGTTAAACCCATTGTGGTGGCTTTACAAGTCACTTAACTCCTTCTGACCTCATTGTCTTTTACCAACACCTGAGGTACTGGAAATCCAGTCTTCTATCTTTGATAAGGATAGAGCCATGAGGACTCTGAACATAGAAATGACCTATCGGTTTAGAAGTAGAGGGGACTTCAATCCCCGCAGAAGACATGAGTACATCCGTGTGGGAAGGGTGACTGGAGAGAAACAGAATGTCAGAAGGAGGTAGGACAGCCAGCGACAGAGGACACTAGCAGGAAACTAATTTCCCTAGGCTTCCTAGTCTGTCAAAAGAGCAGTGAGGCCCAGGTAGGCATCAGCTTATATGAACACTACTGCATCTCTGTATATTCTTTGGTTTCTTTTTCCTTTCTTAATGGCTGTGATATGAGACTTCAATCTCAGGAACAGTTCTTCCCAGGACATCCACAAACTATCCCTGGTCCTCTGCCATCTTCCTGACAGGCCTCAATGAGAGGTGGATAATGTGCAGATACAGGAGGCTCATCATGAGCACAGCTCATGATGTGTGATTGGTAAGCAACCTCCAGACTGTGTTATAAAGGAGCACATTCACGCCTAACAGATGTGCCTGCTGCAGAGGGAGGTTGTGTCATCTCCCGCTTCCTGTCTGGAAGACTAAGGCCAGAACAGATCTTTTCCTCTTTCAAAAAAGTAAATCCTTCTTCGTCAAGAAGATGGCCTAGTAGGTAAAGGCACAATGTGCAGAACAAACCAGATGCCCAATCCCTTCAACTCACATAACAATCAATAGCAGAAGCAATAAGGGAGACCCTGCCTCAAAAATAATACAAGGGAAAAGAGAATAGGCCCCTGGTTAGTTGTGTTCTGACTGCTACATGTGCCCTATGGCATGCGTGTACACACACACACACACACACACACACATATACAAAAAATATTTTTTTATAAAAGTAAAGTATCCTAACATGAATAAGGCTAAAGCTTGATATTAAAAGAAAAGAAAATGAAACTACCATAGGCACACACATACACAAACACACACTCACACACATACTCACCGAGGAGCACTTTTGTAGATGAAGAAATTGAGGTTCAAACTTAATGAGATATTTATCTAAAACTTTGGGCATCTTGATAGTGGCTTCTTGGCTGACCCGAGGACCATGGGGCCATGAAAAGGCTACAAGGACTGGATTACACCTGATAGAATCCACTGCAGCCCTCAGACCTTATCACCATAATTCAAGAGATTGAAGGATTAATTGGCAGCCTGTTTAATTTTTCCTGGCAATCAGGGCTACTAGAAAGTACACAAAAAAATCCGTGCGCTCTGCACAGTCATTGGAAAGCTTGGGCTCCGTCTGTGCTCACTTCCCCTTGGATCTAACAATGACTGGTTTGGCTCAGAGTGGGCTGAATGCACACATAAGTGGAGGAAGGACAGTGCTCCCCAGCCCCTTTCATTTTCCCACAATGTCTCTTTATTACTGCAGTCGGTGGACAATTCATCCCCTAGCAAAAGATGACTGACCTGTCTACCGCCTTACTCTCAGAATCTTTGAGGATGAGTTCTTTGAAATGTCACGCCATTGCTATTGGGAGTGTGAAATAGGAAGAAAGGGTATGGTGGGGTGGAGGGTGTGTGTGTGTGTGTGTGTGTGTGTGTGTGTGTGTGTGCACATGCATGAGTGTGTACTTACAAACAAGAGAGAGAGAGATGGAGGGAGGGAGAGAGGAAGAAAGAGAGTAAGATAGAAAATAGAAGAGAGGGAAGAGAGAGAAAGAAGAAAGGCTGAGGGAGAAGGCAGAAAGCAGAGAATGAGAATGGAATTGAAAAAAGGTTTATTTGGGAGTGATTTCCTCCACTGAGACCACAGCCACACAACACTGACAGAATGGCAATGAGAACCCCCAGTTTTCCACCTGCAGAACCACAACACTTTGCTTGAAACAGGCTGAGACTAAACTCAGGGTCCAGAGTCTGAACCTTGTCTTGAACCTTGTAGTCAGGTTAGTTCAACCTCACCCACTGTGAAAAAGTCCCTGATCTTTGCTGCAGTTCTGAGCAAAGAAGTGTGTGTGTCCCCTCTGTCCCTGGGGTTACCAAACTGGTAGGACATCCTAGTATTCCCTCTCTGCAGAGAATGCAGGACAAAGTCAGCAGAAGGATGGAAGAAGAATGCGTACTATTGGCATCTCTGCCTGCAAACATGGCTAAGGTTAGCCCTAACCCTGGAGTTTTGTTTCTTGAGAAAAATTCCCTTTGAGATTGAAACCAATCTGAGTTAGCTGCAGGTCATTTGCAGCACAAAATTCCGGCAGAGGTGAAGGGTAGCAGGGTTCTCATGGATCTTAGAGTAGGGTAGGGAAGAGGTAACAGCTTCTCCACAGTCCAGGGGAGAAGGGAAGGGAGGAAGGGATGTGTCCACCCCCTGGGAGTTCTGGCAGGCACAGTACTAATCCTGATCTCTCACCTCCACTTTAGGGGATTAAACTTTCCAGAAATTTGAATCTAAGGCCTAGTAAATCCTAGATAATGAAGATCTCTAATCCCTTCACTTGTTCCTGTGCTCCTCAAATCTTAGTAGGGAGGATTCAAGCATACGCCATCCCTGTATTCGTACCAGACCCATAAGGAGCTCTTTTCAAACTAGTCACTATCAGGGAAAACAACAAATCTCTATAGATATTGTAACTTCCAAAGTCTCATTAGCATGCTGCTGACGATTAGTCTTCAAATTTAATTAATAGAAATGACACTTTCTTTTAATTTGCATCATTAGTCAAATGAGCATCCTAATTAAGATTTATAGTATACAGATTTATAAACTCTAGTTGATGAGCATAAACATGAGGAGGGGCTACCTTCTCTCATTACTTTCCCACTGGCTTCTAGAATCTGGGGAAAACGTGGATTTGTCAGATACATTCAAGCTATCCAAAGCCCAACCTGGCTGAGACACCAAATCTCCTGTCTGCAAGTAAAGATTTGTACCATTTAAAAGAAAGTCTCAAGATGGGTGATCACTGGCAATAGTAGGTGTTGCTCGTAACATTTCGAAGAAAGGAGGTAAATGAGACATACATAAAAGTGACCTCAACTTTTATGACTAGCCCCATACAGAAACCCCATTAAGAGCGTGGTGCATCAAATGGTTCTAAACTTATTAGTGGATGCTATGAAGTAAGCCAAGGAGCTTAGAGCTCACTACCAACTTGAGTCACTCTCTCCATGACAGGAGGAAGATTCTCAAATTGCACCCAGGTGTCAATTATATTGAAAATACATGGATGGGATGGATTGGTGGGCTAGCTGCATGCACTTAGCAGTAACCTAACCTCGGAGCAGAAGGAAGGGAGGAGGGAGAGAAGTGGAGAGAACACACAGGAAACCGTCCCCTAAGGAAAAGATTGTGTTTAATTTCTTTATGTTTATTTCACAGCTTGGCATGATTCTTGTGCATTAATGATGGCTTGCTGCCCCCAAACTACGAATGTTTATGAATTAGTTTCTCGGGGTTTGGCGGTGGTCCTGTTAGAGGAGCGGCAATCCGCCGTGCAGCTTATAGAGAGCAGCTCCCTCGATAGCCCAGTTAGGATGACTGCAGCCGAGAGAGGCGACGTCCCAGGTGGAGGGGGGCGTCTCCAGAATGCCCCTTGCCTCTGCTGTGCCTTCTCCTGCTTGCTTCTAGCAAGTTCCTGCTGTTTGTCACAGGGTGATGATTATGTAGAAGAACCCCACTGTACCTGGCACAATGTGACGGCTTCCTGGGAAAATTCCACCCCTCACTGTGCAAGGTACTTACAGATCATAATGAAGATGGTTTTTATAGAGCAATGATGCTTAGGGACTTGAGATTTGCCAAGGAAAATGAGCACTGCCACAATAAAAAAAAAATAAGCAAGGCGAAGTGGGTACCTTTGAGTGGGCCCTGCCAAGGCATGCCAATAAGCGAACATACTGTGCACAACTGAGTTAGTCCAAGAGGTTTACTGAAGGAGGGAGTGAGAGAAAGAGTGAAAGGAGTCTCGGAGTGGGGACATGACAGAGACAGACAGACAGACAGACAGACAGAAGAAAGAAGAGGCAAGAGGCAAGAAACCAGAAAGACAAGGGAAGCAAAAGAGGAGTCAAGAGAGGCAAGGGAGGAGCAAGAGGCAAGGGAGGAGCAAGAGGCAAGGGAGTGAACTGTGCCTGGCGGGCACTTTTAACGGTGCACATGCCCCAGAGTTGAAGGTGGGAAGGCACCTGGCAACAGGGGATAGTGAGCCTGCTTCAGCAGCAGAGGCAGACGGCTGCCTCTGTGGAAACTAACAAAAACTAAAGGACGTTTCCTGCATTCATCAGACCCATGAGTTCTGCCTGTGGAAAAGCAGGCTGATGACCAGAGAACGGTTATAGCCCCACACCCAAGGTTAGGCCTGGGTTCGTTGATCATGGAGCTTATAGAATCCAACATAGGTTTGTGCAAAGAAATTAAATGACCCTATTGGGTGTGAGAAAGAAAGAAAAGAAGGCGGTTCACTATGTCACTTGCTTAAGGTTTTGCAGTGTAGAAATAGGAGAGGAATCTGGTACACTGTAGCAGCGAATAGCTTTGTGTGCTCGTGCAAAGGGATCGGCTGAAACAGACTTGGCTTGCTTAAAAGTCTGTTAATCTGCAATAAAAGAATCATTGCTTTGGAGTGAAGTGGTTGTGGTGGGAGAAACAACTCGAAGGAAAATGTTTCACTACTTGTGGGCTTCTAAAAAAAAAACATGCAACTTGTGATCATAATGTGATTTCTTCCTGCATAAAGATTTTCATTTGTTTTTGCAAACATGTAACTTGTGGCTGTGAGGTGATTTTCTGTTTTTGTAGAGATTTTTATCTTAGGTGGTATAAAAGGCTTAAGAGGAAAAAAAAGATAGAATTAAGCTTGACTTCCCTCAGGTAAGTGTTTACTACTTGCCAACTCCACATAGCTCCAGGGTCTCTGACCTGTTGGAGCTGGCCTCTGGCAAGGATTGCCATCTATTCTGGGAGCAAATAAGCCACCTTGGGCATAGGATTACAAATCAAGATCGCTCTACAAAGCAAAATGCTTGGCGATGACTAAGCAGTCACAGTGGAAGACATATACATCAGGAAAATATTGCCCATGGGATGGCATATCATGGCCATATCCTTAGTGATACACACATAATAGGCAGAATATGCTTGCAGGAAGAATGCTTATAACAGTTACAGGCTCTCACGGAACTGCAAATCCAGTGTGCTGAGAAAACCTCCAGAGGTCCCATGGTAAAGGAACCTGAGTCGTGTACTCAAGACACACACTCTCTCTGATAGGGTTTCTCGTGAGGTCAGGATCCTGGAAAGTGTCTGAGTCTCCAGAAGAGACCCTGCCATCAGTCCAGCAGAAGGAAGTAGGGAAGTATCCTGGTAAACCCTGGGAGGTGCTGCCTTGTGTGGTATTTCAACTGTATTTTAATAAATAAAGCTTGTCAGGGAATCGGGAGAATAAAACAGCCCCACTGATCAGCCTTATAGACCAGGCCGTGGTGATACACACCTTTAATCTTAGTAAGCTCACTAGTTGCCATAGAAACCAGGCGGTGCATGCCTTTAATCCCAGCGGTGTGGTGCATGTCTTTAATCCCAGAACTAGAGAGGAATGTAAGACAAGAGGAGACAGCTCTCAGATACAGTCTCATTCTGAGATTCCTGGAGGCAGGATCACCGTTTTGGACTGAGGTAGAGGTAAGAACCAGTGACTGGCTGTTTGGATTTTCGGATCTTCAGGTTGAGCCCCGATTTCTCTCTCTGAGTTTTTATTAATCATGCTTCACTGCCTTACACTGGAAATGGTCTAAGGCTCAGACTCAAAGACCCGGCTCCAACATATTCATGGCTGTGTGGCCTAGAGTAGTGGGTTTGCCCTCTCCAAGTCTCAATCTATCAATAAAATGGAAAATGTTATTGATAATAACTAACTATAAACG
The DNA here is from genome assembly GCF_982192425.1 of Myodes glareolus. NCBI lineage: Eukaryota > Metazoa > Chordata > Mammalia > Rodentia > Cricetidae > Myodes > Myodes glareolus. The sequence goes on along the minus strand of NC_142030.1, from coordinate 50,045,666 downwards.
TGTTCTAGGACAACACTCAGCACATTGCATGTTGTAAAAATCAGCATGAAAAATGATAGCTTTCATATGTATATATGTCCGTGTAGATGTGCATATATGTGTGTAGTGTATGTGATGGCTAAAGCGTCTCTTGCAGAAAAGATTCTAAGGCTTTAAGAGCTAGGTGGGTTGTCCAGCTGTGGTAGTTTGAATGAGAATGGTCCTTTAGGCTCACAGATTTGAATACTTGGCCACCAGGAAGTGGCATTACTTGAAAGGATGCAGAGGTCTGGCCTTGTTGGAGAAAGTGTGTCACTTGGTGGGGGGGGGGAGAGTGAGGTTTCAAGCAGCTCATTCCAAACATAGTCTCTCTCTCTTTGCCACCTGTGAGTCCCCATGTCCGATGTAGAACTCCCAGCTACATCTCGAGCACCATGTCTGCCCTTGTGCCATCACGCTTCCCACTGCAATGATAATGGACTAAGCCTTTGAAAGTGTAAGCGATCCCCTATCAAAAAGCTTTCTTCTATAGTGGTTGCCGGGGTCATGGTGCCCCTTCACAGTAGACTACTGACTAAGACACCAGTGGACCCTAGGAATCTTCCTGTCTCTATCCCCCCAACACTGGGATTGTGAGCATACAACGCTGAACCCAGATTTTATGTGGACCTAGGGGTTTCTCATAAGTCTTCGGACCTGGGTGTCAAGCACTCTGCCTATTGAATCATCAACTCAGCTCCCAAGACCAGTTTGAACTCTGGTGCTCTTTGTCAGCCGACTCCTGATCCCTCTCTATCAGCCAAAGTGTTATGTCTTCTGTATTTCTCAGCTCAGTAGCCCAGGCTAGCCCCTGAGCAGCCTCACCTGTGCCTCCCACAGGCTGCACTTACCTCATAGTAGCTCTGGACGGCGTTCATGAAGGCTTCATCGGCCACAATCTGGGTCTCCCCATTGAGGAAAGCCTGGAACCGGTCCTTGACTGTCTGCAACTGTTGCTTGCTGATCTGAGGAGAGAGAAAGAGAATTTTGAAGGTGTCATGTTAACAGGAACATGGCTACTTTACGACAAAGTGGACCACCCATCAGAATGGGACCCTGCCTGTTAAGCGAGCAAACTTTCCGAACCATAGAACATAGTCAGCACTAAAAATAATACAAGCCACAGTTAAATAATTGCTTTCAAACCACGTGGGACTGCTTATACCACAGAAACCAGCAAGTGCTATCAAGCAGGTATATATATACATATATATATATATATTTATTACTAACTTTTTAAAAAGCGTTGGCTTTTGGAGCATTTCCTAGGGAATGATGCTTGGTTATATTCAGCATTCGCTATTTTTCCATCCCTTCCTTTGATCTGGGCCCATGGTTATTTATAGGCACAGCGCGTGTAAGAGAGAAACAGTGGAGAACTGGGTCACATCTCTTCCCAGATTCACATGTTGGGATGCATCACTGGCTGGTGTTATCAGCCACACGGGACTATTTACACTGCAGAAGTCAGCAAATACCACCACGCCAACAAGCAGACTTGTTTATTTGTTTATTTATAACGTTAGAGAAGAGTCGGCTGTTGGATGGTTGCCTAGCGGACAGTCCGCCATGTATAGCAGACACTTCACTGTGTGTAATGGAAAATGTAAGATGCTGGCAGGCGCTTTAGGGCTCTGAATACCTCGCAGTCTGTGTCCTGTGAGGCTCTGGAACACCTGGTGGTGTGGGCATACCCCTGAACATTGAACAGTAGCACTGGGGTGCAAGGAGCAAGAAGGCATATTTGGGCTGTAGGTTGTGTGCAAGTCCCCACCCTCCCAACCCCAATCATCTTTGTTTCCAAGGAAAACAGTCCTGCAAGATCTTTGCTATATCTTCCTAATCTTGTGAGCATTCCATTCCTCCTTCCTGCCTTCAAACGTGATCAGCACTGGTTATAACAAGCACTCGAAACCCCAGCTAAGACTTCTTCACACGTGACGCAAAGGCAAACATTTGTCTTTATAACTTGCGGTTATGATTAAATCTGTTTGATTCATTTTGCTATCCTTTTCTTTACAGTTTCCCTGGGACCACACTGGTGTCTTACATGTGACAAGCCGTCAATTACTGTTGATCTAACTGAACAAATAAAGTGCAGGACAGATGCTATCTGTGGGTAGCCTTGAAACAGCTCAGCTTCTGCAGACATTATGTGAAGCTAATAAGCTATTCAAAGTCCAAGTTCCTGACTTCTGGAAAGGGAAATGCTTCTACAAAGTTACATAAAGACAAAGGACGAGACGCTTCTGAGGACCACTGTTCTATCAGAAAAAGAACATTCCAGTAACACCATGATTTCTGTCCCCCATGACATTGTGGAAAAGCCACTGACATTCTGGGTTGACCCAGAAGCTTCTCAAAAACGGAGCTGGCCTTAAATAAATGCATTTGATCTCACTATCCATTTTCTCCTTTGGAATACAGTGAGCATTTCAACTGCTCATTGACTCAGGAGGTTACAGCTCTTCAGTAACGTGAATCCTTTTTTTGCAAATGAAGGCGCATTGCCCAACAAGGTGACGGAGCAACTACAGCTAATGTAATGTGTGTGTGTGTGTGTGTGTGTGTGTGTGTGAGAGAGAGAGAGAGAGAGAGAGAGAGAGACAGAGAGAGAGACAGAGACAGAGAGAGAGAGACAGAGAGAGAGAGAAAAAACGGTTCTTGTGATAAGGTCCATGCTTCTCACGGTTTCATCTTCTTCTTGCTTGCTAGGCAAGAATTCTTACACAGAACTGCCTCTATAGCCCAGATGCTGTATTCTTAAACAGCATGGAGAATGGGTGCTCTTACCACAAAATGCTATCCGTGAGAGGGGATGCCTTTGCCACTTAGATTTAACCCTTTCCACAGCAGGAGTATACTCTAAGCGGGTTGCAAATAACAAGCATGATGTTGTCGGTTCATTAAAGAAATGTTGAGTTTCTCTACGGATTTCAAATGCCTTTGCCACTACATTGGATACAAGAAGAAGACAAAGTTGAAAGCTCCAGGAGGTTGAAACCTCATCTGAGTTTCTACTTAAGAAACAACACAAGGAGTTTTTCCAGAATGTTCATAACTGGTAGCTGGGAAGCGTTGATGAACATTGGTAAGTTTGGAAGAACTGATGGGATATGAAGGAAAGGGCTTATGAAAAGATTTAAGCTTGATAAGATTCATGTCTCTAAAAAGTTTCTTGTATGTGCTGTATGTATGTATGCTTGTTCATATGTGTACAGACATGAGGAGGCCATAGGTCAATCTTGGGCATAGCTCTTCAGGAGTCATCCACCATGGTTTTTGAAGCAGGGTTTCTCACTGGGAATAGAGGCTTGCAGAACAGGCTACGCTGACTGGTCAACAAGATACATACACACACACACACACCACACACACACACACACACACACGCATATCCATACATATATCCTCTTCTGTGCTGGGATTATAAATATGTGCCTGTCATGGGGCGGGGACCACAGGTGTCTATTTGTACACGGAACGGAAATCACAGATATGCACCTGTCCATGGGTGCTGGGATCACAGAAATGCACCTGTGCATGGGCTAGGATCATGGTTGTCCTCGTGTTAGTATAGCAAACATTTTACAGACTGAGACGTCTCCCCAGCCCTGAGGTTCATCCTTGCTGTGTTCTGGGAGAGCCAACACTCCACATCAGCCACAATTGTCACCTCAAGTTTAAAACCATTGAAAAGGTTTTTAAAATGCTATTTTTAACCAGTATGTCCCCAAATCACTTTAATAGGTAATTGCGACAGGAACTTTTGATGAGATATTTCATTTGTGTAATGCTGTCTTAGAAATATACCACTGCTTCCTCTTCTAAGACATTCCAGTCGAGTCATGGCAGGTGCCGGTGGCTACCATGTTGAATGGTACAACCTTAGAACGTGGAAGGACTCACATGTTCACTTAAGCCGTCCTGCTCAGACCCAGGAATCTTGCAGAGTGACTTTGTGTGGCCCTAACACTGAACTGATCTGTGCAGCAGCAGGGGACCCTCTCACAAGATGGCATTCTAGCTTGGATCCCTCCGAAGCAGGTTAGGTAGAGCTCATTCAAGTCAGAATTCCTAGCCACTGCATACAAACCAGACCAATTCACAGACTTTATGTTTAAGATGCCACCCAAGTCAGGTCAATCCTAGCTCTGTGTCTTTAGTACTTAAGTAATTGAAACAAAGTAGGAGCACACGCCATCTGAGTAATCAAGATTGATTTGCTGACTAAAGCCATATCCACTATCTGAACTTTCAATAAACAGGCACGAAGCTCATTTATATATATAGACATTTACAAAGAACCCAGTATGTACCCAGAGCTCCTCCAGGACTTATGAGTTCACTAGTCAACAAAACAGTCACTCCTTGATCTTACTCGCCAGCCAAAGCACTGGGTTGTCCAAAAGTATCAATGTATAATCTTAGGGACCTGCCATCTATGTGGCAAATGAAAGGCATAAGGAGTTAGACCAAATTATGTTCTAGGATTCAGAGGACAGAAATTATAGATTATAAAGTCCCAAAAGAAAAAGCAAGAAGGGGGCAGGTGTGCGTGCTTTTCAACATACACATTATAAGTAGCCAATCATGGCTGTGCTACTAACTGTTTATTTGTTCTGAGCTAATCTTTGTTCTAGATGTAATCCAAAGTCGATGCTCACTATCCTGGTGTATGGAGTGCAAGATAGGAAGAAAAGCCTCAATATCATAAATCTCAGGACTACAGATGGACATTGGCCAGAGGAACAAGGCTAAGCTTCGGGAAGAAGTTACCTTTGCTTCCCTTCCCTGTGTGGTTTGATGACTACAGATCACATTTAAGATTTAATTCCTGTCTCTGCCAATTGGCCTCTGGAAGTCTGGTGTCATGGGCCCAATTCTGGTTTCAAAAAACCTTTAAGAGCGCTAACCTCAGTTCCTTTCAGAGAACAAACACCACAAAGCCACACAAAGTAGCCCACACTTCTCTGGTCACATTAAGCTCGCGGCCACAGGGGAACAAGGGTAGTTCTCGTAGCAAAACCTTAAGTCTCCTATTGCTTCCTTCCCATCATCCATTTCCTGACTCCAGGGCACTTAACCTGCAGGCTCTCTAGCTCTGTCTCACTGGGCAAAGAGGAGCCTTTATTTCCCTCAGTGCTGGCTTCCGTGTGGTGGAGCCAAAGCCGATTGCATAAGACTGCAGAGAAACTCAGTGCAAAGTCTGACATGGGTGGTGTGTTGAGCCTGTGCTCCTGCTCTGGATGAATTCTTACCATTCTGACTGCACAAAGCGTTCCCTTGACAGGGTCAGACTGAGAAATCACACATGTCTACCAAATTCAGCTCATGTCTTCTTTCCCAGAGGCCTGTGAGTCGAGTTTCACTATCTTCTCGGGACTTGGAACGAGTCACGCGTGGGATTGCAATCAGAGGCAAGGGCATGGGTTGGAGTTCAGGCCACAATCTTAGTGTAAAAGGGACATATTTTGGCATGCCCACTTACTTCCAGGTTTGGGAAAGCTACATTTCCTAAGCTGTGGCTCCTCGGGTAAAAATGTGAGGATTATATAAGACCTGTGTCCCAGGATTATTTGCAGATTAAAGGGGAATAGGGATTTAGCCCAGTACCTGCTACAATCAGGCAGATGAAGTAGAGAAGACAGCAACGAAATCTGTCCAAGGTCCTAGCTGAGGCCACATCTTTGCTCTTCCTTGCCCCCCATTCTGCCCTGTCACAGCAGGCTGCTGCCTTGCTGATGCTCAGGTGCCTCCAAATCTTTGCTGCCTGAAAACTTTGTCTTGGTTGTTCCCTGGTTAGGTCATCTTTCTGGGTTTTCCTGTACCTATTCCCTGGCTCCAGCTCCACCCATGCCTCTGAGAGGATCTTTTCTGACCAAATGTCTAGCTAGTGTCCTCAGGCCAATTTCCCTAACACATCACACCAAACGGGTCCTGTGAATTTCCCTCGATCCTCTATTATTGTCAATATTCATATTATCGCACATAAATTTGTTCGAATGGATCATAACATGCACATATACAAAAACATATCCGAAAAATAGGATACACACATTTTTGTTTGTTTGTTTTGGGGGTTTTGCTTTTGGTTTTGATTTTTCAAGACAGGCTTTCTCTGTGTAGCTTTGGAGCCTGTCCTAGAACTCACTCTGTAAATCAGGTTGGTCATGAACTCACAGAGATCCGCTTGCCTCTGCCTCCCAAGTGCTGGGATTAAAGGCACACGCCACCACCCGCACAAAGATACACACATTCTTACAAAATTAACTTTCCAATGTAACCAACTCTCAGGCAGAGGTGAAACAGTGAGTGCCCAGATCTGAGGAATCTGAGGAACTCCTGCAGGACTCGAGTCACAGCCAGCCCTCTGTTAAATCACATACATCCTGGCTGCCCCTCTCTGGGTCAGACATCAGGCCACGCCTCCCTGGTGATTCTGATCTCTACCTCCTACTGATGGAGAAGGGACTTGTCAGCAATTTTCCCCCTTATCTCTGCTGCCTGCACTGTCCAGGCTTCCTAGGTCTGGAGAAAACTTTTAAATGTGATTGCCCCACTACCCCAAATTTCTTTCCTTCCTTCTTCCTTTTTCAACTCCCATCCTGTTGCCCACAGCAGCTATCTCCCTCTCTTACTCGGACTTAACGAATCTCCTCTCTGGGTTTTAAAGGGAAGCCTCTCTTTCCCTTTAAGGTCCTATCATGTCTCTGATACAAGCCCGGATAATTGCTCTCACACCTCAAGACTGGATCATGGCCCGCCTTGTCACGAGCTCTCTCTCCTAATGGTGCTTTTATTTTATTCCATTTCTGAAGAATTGGTCTTCACTTCCTCCTCTGTAAACCAATAGGACCTCCCTTTTCTTTCTAAAACCACTTTATTTTGCTCTGATTTGCTGATTGTGCGCATATGCACGCGTGTGTCCTTATGTGGGCACGTGTTTCACGGGGTGCATGTGTTGGTTAGAAAGTCGCCTGTGGGAGTCAGTTCTCTTCTGCTACCAGATGGGTGTGCGTGCGTGGAACTTGGGCTGTCGCTTTGACAGCAGGTGGCTTTTCCTGTTGAGTCACCCCCCTCCGTCTCCCCCTTTTCTCTTTCATCATAACACTCCCCAGAGATGACCAGCAGCTCGTCTCCTATCATCACAGATTATTTTTACCAGCTTCTTCGTGTTGCTGGTACAGTCACACACAGCAGGTCTATCCACAAGGCTGGGAGTAGCATTAGCTTGTTCACCATTATCGTTGAGTAGTGCTCCAGTGCCTCTCTACCGCCATCCCTCTAGTTCCTAGCGGATGGGCATTGAGACTTCTGTATTTGATCATGATCTACCCCCAACAAAAACACATTTCATAAGAATAACAACCCATCCACCTATCCTGCTGTGCTCAGCAGCTGGGACATGATTAGCTTCCAACAAGTATTGGTTGAGTGAATATATTTAACTTATTGAACGCTTCATCTATACTAGGTTCTGGAGACTAAGGTACAAGCTTAGCTCTCAGGCCAAAGATCATTTGTTCACTTGACTTCCTAACATCCAATGAAAACGAAAATCTTAGGCACTCATAAAAACAGCTAGTCTGTGGCCCCGCCCCTCGCTCACCGCAGCAAAGGGTGAATTAGCTGGGGCAATGCGCTCCCCCTGGTGGTGAGAACAGGGAAGAACTGGAGGACCGACCAACCCTCCAGCTGCCATGGCCCAGACCCCAGGCTATGACTTGGCCTGTCCCTACCATCCACCCCATCTATGACCTGCTGGAGTGCGTGAAGGGACCTGACCCGTAGACTCAAAGCTGCAGGATCTCCAGAACACAGGGCAGCAACTGGATAACAAAGAAGACTCTCAATGAGTAGTAGAGTAGTAGAAACAAGTTTCTTTGCAATGAATGCTTGCAGGTAAAGATACATGGACAACGCGGTTTACAGCATGACTCACTGAGGCACACTACAGCTTCCATGACGAGATTTTAAATTTTTTCTTTTATGATTTTTTTCTCTTAAATTTTGTTTTATTTGGGGTGAGGAAAGGATTTCAGGGGCAGAGGCAGATGTGACCAAGGGAAAATGAATGAGATCAAGATGCACGATGCAAACGACACGCAGAATAAATAAAAAGAAAGGCTAAAAAACAGCTAGTCTAGGAATCAGTGGGTGGGACAGAGTTTCTGTCTGGGTAACAGTTAACAGACCTGGTAGACAGACTCATTCCAAAGATGACCTTGCCCAAAGGAGCTGAAATGATCGGCCTAGGGGAGCTGACCATGGCCGTCAACTCTAAACAGACAAATAGACCAGCACAAGCCGCTCACTGACAGCCACCTAAAATAGCAGACCATGTAGCAGTATTTAGCATGTGCAGAAGTCTCCACTGAGGCATCGGGGTGGGGAACTGAGAACTGCAGCAAAGAGCCCCAAGAGCAGAAACCCAAGAGAGGAAAGGTCCTACGCAGGGGAGAGGGTGGCGGCTGTGTGGCCAGAGCTACTCAGACACCCTGGATTTAATCTACCTCGTTAACTACAGTCTGGAAATTACCACCGCACTTCGGGCCAGTTGTAGCTCACTGCAGCACTTGGCAGGAGTGGGAGATGGATCTTTGGTGAGGAGAAAGCATCATGTGTCTGTAGCCCTGCAAACAAGGGACAGAGCTGTTTTCTATGGAGCAGTGCTTGCTACTTACAGGGTTTTCACAGGGCCCAGACAAGATGACATACATGAATCACATGGACCACTACCCAGCGCACCACAAGGCTCCTACTATGCACTGAGAGAATTGTTGCTGTTATTTCATTTTCCTCTTCACCTTTCATCTTCACATCTTTTTGTGTCTTGTTCTGCTTATTTACTCTCTTTCAAAATGATGTGAATGGGGTTGGTAATCCTCACCCTTTCTTCCCCAGCCTTTCCGTCTTAGGGCTTAGAAAGTCTGTCATTTTTCCCCCAATCTCCTTGCAATTGGGTTGGCCATGGGACAGTGGCAGAAATCTAAGGAGCTCGAAGGACACATTTGAAATCCCCATCACTAAGAGACATCGTTGGTTCCTGCCTGTTGCCTCTTTTCTGGACTGAGCAAACAGATACATTAGCCACAGCTGGAGGGAAGCTACATGGACTGAGCAGATACAGTATCCACAGCTGGAGGGAAGACCATGGACAGAGCAGACAGAGTATCTACAGCTGTAGCAAAGACTTTGAACCAATGTTCATTGCCACCAATCTCTAGACCTAACAGTGGGAGTAACAAATGAGTCCTGACTTGTTCTTGCTCCATCACAGAAGAAAGCACAGTTACTGTTGTATTCATGGGTTAGCAAGCTTCCTATTACACAACTTTACCATAAGGGAAGAAGGAAATCATGTGCCTCCTATAAGCCTGAGTCTAATGACGTTCATTCTCTACATAGATGAGAAAGTGGAGAGCTGCCCTTTGGTGTTCGAGGTGGGGTGTTTCTGTCTTCTTTGGTGTATGCATATAGCCATGTTGTGTGAGTGCACACACATGGACACACATTGACTATGGCGCCTTCTCTCACTCTCTATCATATTTTTGATGCAGGGTCTTTCCATACACTAATTGTTCAGTATCACTATTTGTCTTAGCTTGGAATATCCTTCACATAATTTCATATTCAAAATTAAAACTTGTTTTAAACAACAGTCTAAAAATCATAGACTTTCTCATGTAGTTATGATTAAAATATATGTGATCTGTCATAGTGCATCAACCTACTGTGTTTGTGTGTGTTTTAATTTTAAAGTGAAAGCTGAATATGTTTAATTTAATTATACTCTATAAACTAAGACTGAATTTTCAAATTATTAAGTAATAGAAACACTCACTGATCATAGTATTCTTTAAAAAATCTATTTGGGCAACAAAGAAAGAAAAAGGATAGAGGACCACTATATGACACTACCACAAGGAGTTCTAGGATCTAAAAGGACACAGTCTTGGAGATAGTAAGTGAACGCTGATTAAAACAGGACTCTCCCAGAAAACATTCATCTAACAGAGAGGGACCACGAAAGGAATTTAGAGAACAACTCAGGGCTAACAGCTGGCTGGAGGAGGGGATGAAATCCTCAGGGTACAGGATGCTAGCTTGCTGGCACAGTGAGCATGTGTCAGGCCTTGGGCTCCAGGCTCAGTAATATCCAAATAATACAGCGACATAATGATAAAGGATGATGGGGAGAGAGGAGGGAAAGGAGAGAAGGAGGGAGGAAAGAAAAAGAGCATCTCCCTCCACCAATGTGCAAAGGGGAGCAGCTCACCCCCACCCATCTGCAGAGCAGCAGATTGCCCCTTTTGCCCTTGAAAACAATACATTCTTTAAAGGTAAACTTTTCTTTTATTTTGGAGGCACCTAGGCCATCCGACAAAAAATCTCAGATCAAAGGCTTGTTCTAAGCCTCCAGCCTTATGTTTCTGATTCTCTATAACTTGAAACGCTGCTGAAAACCCCAAAAAGCTTCTAGTAGGCAAGCTAAGGTATAACTCTTCATGTCTATTGTAGCTGAGGCATCAAGACATTTAAACTGGGTGGTTTAAAGTATTTATTAATTCACTAAAACTGACAAGAATAAGCTCACTATCTGTTAACGTAAATGATACACTGCATGAAAATACTTCTTAAAAAATGATTAATAGTGAAAATATTTGGAACATTTAATAGTATTGCAAATCTGTTTTGGATGAAAAGAAGACAGGTGGATGCTCAGCTCTGTTTCACTATTCAATCTGTTCCTAGTATTGTTCTGGTTGACATACATGGACGGGCCCTGCCCTTCTGTGGATAAGGCATTGTTTTCCAAACAAGGATCTTGACCATCACGCTAGGTAAATGTGACAGGTTTCTCCAGCACCAAGGCAAGGCACAAAGGGTGAGCTTCCACTAAGTGTTTACAAATTAGTAAAAATTTGAAACCATACCTATAAATGTCTTATACTGAATGGCATCAGATCTATTGGTTTATCTTGCTCTTTGATGAAAGTCAAAGAAATTTGTTCATACAAAAGCATTTGTTAATTGAGTCATGCAAATATTTCAAATGTCAACAAATGTTCTTATGTAATATGTAAAAATGTCACATTACTTAATATCATCTTGAGTATTACCCAGAAGCCTGAAAAGTATAACAAAATTTGTTAGAAAACTGTCCCACTCATGGTGGTGGGTTGAAAAATACAATGTCTGCTATTTTTATAAAGATGGCTCCCTATATTGGTTTCTAGAACATATCTGTGAAATACTTAAATTTATCTTTTAGTTGTTCTCTCAATTAAAGATGGTGTTAAAATAACTATGGCTGTTACTCCAAAAACTTAAAAAAAGATCGACCATACAATCCAGTTATGTAACTCTGAGAATATGCTCAGGACAGTCCAGTCACAATAGCGCACAGAGAGAACTGCACACCTGTGTCTCTGTGCAGTCACAACCGCACAGAGGGCTGCACACCCATGTCTCTGCAGCACGGTCACAATAACACAGAGAGAGAGCTGCACATCCGTTTCTCTGCAGCACGGTCACAATAGCACACAGAGAGAACTGCACACGTGTGTCTCTGTGCAGTCACAACCGCACAGAGGGCTGCACACCCATGTCTCTGCAGCACGGTCACAACTGCACAGAGGGCTGCACACCTGTGTCTCTGCAGCACGGCCACAGACTCCAAGTTGTGGAGCCAGCTTAGTGATCATCTGATAAACTGATAATGTGGTTGTACAAAATACGATGGAACTTTGTTCAACTATAAAGAATGGAATGATGCCATTTTGCAGGAAAGTGGATAGAACTGAAGATCACCACGTTAAGTGGACTAAAACATATTCAGAAAGACAAAATATTTCATCTGTACTTCTTTTAGTGAAATCCAGATGTTACATATAAACATGGAGTAATTTCTGCATATCTCTCTCTATCAAATCCAATGTGACCTAATAAGCCTGACATGGACTAGTGAGGTTCTTTGGAGAAGTAAGGGAGAGATGAGTGGGCATGGAGTGGGGGGGGGGGAATATGTTCACAGTATATGATCTATCCAAATGAAGAAGCTGCTGCTGCCTCAGCCCCACCAAGGCAGGGGCACCAACCCATGCTGCTGTGCACACACTCGTTGCTGAAAAGTTGCCCTGTTCATGGAATCCTTTTCTCCCTGCAGCCATAGAAATAATTCATTCACTGCCCTTGTGGTGCTGAAGGCAGCAGTAGATTTCCACTACCTCCTTTTGTATCATTGAGAACAGCATACTTGAGGGGGAAAGCCAGACGTGTCTCATCAACATTAGCAGAATTACCTTGGAGATCCCTGTGGGTGTGGGCTCTACTTAACGGACCTCTGATGATGACCTGAACAGCCCGAATGCTGCATGAGCGTCAGGAGGAGAGAGGGGCATGGGGCAGAAGGACATAGTCCGCGGGGAAGGGACTGTAGCACAGGCCTTGCTCGCATGCCGAAGTGAAGGTTTAAAGTTTAGCGCACCGAGAAGCCATTCACATACTCTGTACACGAGAGGGACACAGTTCAAGAGCCCCACGGATCAGTGTGCAACTAGAACAATGTGTCACGGAAGCTGTGGCATTTGAGGAGAGGGTGAGAGCAGAATCTCAGGTTGTAGAGACAGGGACAGTAGGGAGAGGAGGAGGAATGGAGGGGAGATGGAGAAGGCCTGAGAATGGCTTGTGGGGATGGGAGTGCAACATGTACGGAGAAATACATGAGAAAATGTGGGGATTGTTTTTGGAGGGTCCATCAAGAATTTCTTTTTGCCAGTTTTTAGGGACAGATTTTGGAGTGAGCATGCACAAAAAAAGCAGTTGCCAAGAAAATCCATGCGAACTGGAGATGAGATAAAAAACAGTTCCCCATGGCTGGAGACCAGGTTAGAAACTGCAGCCCAACAACAGATGAGATTGCTAATCAGCAAGCAGATCTAGGGCCTGGGGAGTTTAATAGAGAACTTATCAGCAGCAATTATTTTCGGAGAATAGGGTGGAAAACCCCGAATACAGATTGTGCATAGGCTACACAAGATTCTTCAGGGCAACGTCTCACAAACAGTGACCATGAGCTTCATTGAAATTGATTTTGATAAGAACCTTGTCCTGTCAATCACGAGCAGTGACAAAGGCACAATTGATTGCCAGCCACTGCGTGGGCTGCTAGGTATTCAGAGTTCCACAGAGATCTTGACCACTTTAATCTAACCACGCCGATCAAGGTTCAGAAAGGCAGAGAGATTAACTGGGGATGAAGGTTGAAAGTACCGTGAAATTGGAAAGTATTAAACGTGGAAATGCAATGAAAAGTCCTAATGAAACATATGGACTTTAGCTAAAAATAGTGAGTGGATTGTGGCCCGTCAACTAATAATAAACAGATTTACCATACCAATGAAAGATTGTGGTAATAGAAACAATTGTGTTGGGTTTACGTGTAGGTACTGTGTACATGGCAAGACTATACTTTTTGCTCAATGTTTCTATGAAACTAACTTCTCTTAAAATAGGAAATGCTGGCTGAGAAGCCAATACCTCAGTAAACAAAGTGTTTGCCATATAATCATGGGGATCTGAGTTCAATCTCCAGCACCCACTTAAAGAATTATGTATGGTTCAACACACAGTACCAGGGAGGCAGGAAAGAGAATTCCCGGAGCTTGCTCACCAGTCACTTAACCAAAGTGGTAATCTCCTGGTTCAGTGAGGTACTCTATCTTTAAAAAAAAAAAACTAAGGTAGTGTAGGATTGAGGAAGGCAGTTCTTTTCTACAGTGTTGATCTTCTGTAAAGGGTTCCTAGAATAACAATCATTCATATGCAGTCTAAGTACTCCTTAATGTTAATCAGTATCTGTAATACATCAGAATCCCCTTTGTAGAAAGCATGGATGACTGCACCCCATCACAGATCTGCTGGTTGTGAAAGTCTGGGGGTAGGAAATCAGGTTTGAACAAGTTTAGAATCTCCTCTCTCTCTCTCTCTCTCTCTCTCTCTCTCTCTCTCTCTGTGTGTGTGTGTGTGTGTGTGTGTGTGTGTGTGTGCTTCATGAATGCTATAGGTTGCTCCTGCACTGAGCTTTTGTTCCGCTTAGACACTTTACAAGCATTTTGATTTACAAAATTGGCAGCTACTGTAAGACATACTGGCTGAATGAACTGAGCATTGGCAAACTGCTATAAGAATAGAAAGATACTTAGTAATTTCTGCTAGCAGGACAAGGCAGCTGGAAGGCCAGCTTTTCCAGTGAGCCAGGCACACCCAGGATGGCTGGGGCAACTGATGGCTGTAGAGGTCTGTGATGCCCCACGGAAGCCAGGACCTAAAGCCTCAGGATGTTAGGGTCTTCACCTGCTGTGCTCTGGTTCTTCAAGACTACCGAATAGAACCTTGTGTCTTTGATTCTATAGAACAGCACGAGACCAGATTGGAACGTGCATCCTCTGCTCTAAAGTCCATTCCATTTGATGTCTATGACTATCATCTGGCTGAGACCCTCCAGCCTTGGGAAGCTTTTCTAACTGCTAAATCCTTTCCTAACATTTGGCCTCTGCCCAACCCTTGACTGCCTTCTCTTCAGCTTGGAGAGTCGGGCTTTGGTATGAAGGCACAATTCTGAAGCCCTGGCTGGAGAGATCTGGAGAGGGGAGAGGATTTTCAAAAGTGAGAGACAGGAAAGAAATGCAAGAGGGTAACACAGAACTTCAGAACTTATTCACAAGCCTAAGATCTGCGTTTGGAAGCCGCGCTGGAATAAACATGTACACCTGTAACGTTAGTGCTTTAGGTGGAAGAGACAGGAGGATCCTGTGAGGTCACAGGTCAGCTAGTCTAGATGAAATGGAGAGGAGCAGGATCAGCGGAAGACCCCAACAGCATCCTCTATTTCTTCTCTATCGTCCCATCTCTCCAGGAAGAAAACAGACAAATGTCATTCTTGTATAAGAGTGACATGTACGCAGTCTGTGAGACCCAGGGAGGACAATCAGGAAGCCCGTGCTGCCGGCTCACCCTGACTCAGACCAGCACTAGTTTCCATCTTAACTAGAAACTTTGAGGCCTAATGCCTCCACCCCCCAAGAACTACCCCATTCCTCTGGTAGATCCAAGCACTAGAAGTTTTTTTCCCTAACACTACATTTACGGAGTGACGGTAAGCAGAGAGATCCTTGTTTTTATCATCCCACACTAAGCAAACTTTGATCTGAACTTCAGATCAGCACAGCTTCTACAGCCAATTAATAAAACTCCAGAGAAAAGAGGGGAGAGGGAGGAAAAAATACATACACTTAAAAAGCACAGTCAACCAAAAATTAAAAGTAATATGCTCTTTAAACTATAATCTTTGAATACCACACACACTCCCCTGAGTCAGAGGAGTCAGGCATGGTGGCGCACCCCTTTAATCCCAGCACTTGGGAGGCAGAGGCAGGTGGGTCACCATGAGTTCGAGGTCAGACTGGTCTACAGAGTGAGTTTTAGGACAGCCAAATCTATATAGTGAGACTCTATCTCAAAATCCTAAACCAACAAAAAGCCAGGGTTCTTGGCTGACACAGGCAGCATGGAGTATAAATGACGGCTCTTCCCTCAGCAGACGTTAAGGGAACTTTCAGTTTCTAGGACCTTGCTAAAGGGACTCAGGCGCCAGTTAGAAGGGGGGCTGCCAATGGCCATAGATAGTTTGAGACGTCACGGAACACTACATAGAATACATGTTATGATATTACGTCAAATGAAACAAAACATAAACGATCACTTTGAAAGGAGATAAAGGAATCGACTTCTTAGTCTGGATCTATGTTATAAATAACTGATAAGAAAAACTTTATCTTTTTAAATTTCCTCTAGCTAGCCCATGCCAAAAAGGAGTGTAGACTTTCACCCAGGTACAACACCTAACAAAATGAATGTAGTCAATTGTAGTGGACGGTTATCCATGTCTGTCAAAGACACCAAAAGGAATGACTGCTGATGGCTGGCACAACACAGAAGCTGCCTGTGCGGCAGTCCTCCTAATAACCAAGTGTTAATGTGATGATATTAATTTCTAGGGAGTGACACTACCACATTAGACAATGCCAAGGTAGTGGAAGCAGCAAAATCAGACTTGGAAATTCTCACAATGAGAGACGGGATCTTCAGTTCCCTAAACATTCAAGAGCAAGCAGAAAGCAGGGGCAGAGGAAGTTGAATCCATCACCAATACATTAGAGGATGAGAGTGTGTGGAGCGTGGACCAAACCCTGGGTTCCATCCCAGGACGACACAAACCAGCTGTGGTGGGGCACCCCTGTAAGTCTCAGAACTCAAACACTGGCCGAAGGATCAGTTCTTTAAACTCATCCTCAGTTGCACAGCGATTTTGAGGAGAGCCTGAACTGCATAAGATTCTACTACCGCCCCCCACCATTATTCCTAAAATCCAGAGGGTCACGTCAATACATTTCAACACACACACCTTATTTGGGAAGTAATTGTTTTAGTTTTAGTGAATTAGTCGGAAAATATAGGTGAGAAATTGACAGGATGCATGATACGAGAAGTCACTACCTTTTCAGATGCGATGATGGTATCCTGAGTTGTGTTTGAAATACAGCTTCTTCTATTCAGAAATTCTTTGAGAGTAGGCAAGATGGCTCAGTGGGAAAAGACACTTGCCAATCCATGATAATGTACATTTGATCCCTGGGCCCCATAAGGTAGAATGAGAAAATTATTGTCCTTTAACAAGGACATATATTTAGAGTATATATTTATATATAACTTGATAAAAAGTTTAGGGACTAGGGATCATATAAATAGTAGTGACTAAGGTTCCTTGTTTTGAAATCAGCCTGTATTTTGAATTGAAGATCCCTTGTTTACCAACTCTGGGACCTTGGAGAAGAACTTGGCTTCTCTGGTTTTCTGTCTATAAAATGTTGTCAATGGTATCTTCCTCTTGAATCTGTGGTTACTAGTGAAATACTGTATGGAGCTGTAGTTGTATCCTTGGCTTTTGGGAAATATACCAAAATATTCAGTCAGCCATTAAAATAACTACTCCTTGTTACCAACAACAGTCACAGTCCTTGTTACCAGCAACAGTACATTCCTTGTTACCAACAGCAGTATAGTCCTTGTTACCAACAACAGTCACAGTCCTTGTTACCAGTAACAGTACAGTCCTTGTTATCAACAACAGTACAGGCCTTGTTACCAACAACAGTCACAGTCTATGTTACCAACAACAGTCACAGTCCTTCATGTCAACAGGCTGAGAACAAGCTATCTGGTTGCTATTATCCATTTCTGCCCTAAATAAAAGAAACCAAGCAACTTTCAGTGTGTCTTTCAGAGAACCTGGCAGTTGTATGAAAGATTCACAAACTTGGTAGCTTTATTTATGCATGTCTGCTCAGCTAGGTCAGCATCCTCCAGGGCTCACTTTGAGGGGCACTGACGTGTCCTGTACACAGTCAAATTTAACATCACAGAAAGGCAAGGAACAGAGTGTCTCACTAATGACCTCCCTCAGTTTGCCTATAAAATGCACAATTCTGAGTCTCTAAGAACAAGCCAGAAAGGACTCCATGCATGCCCTTCTTACCCCCTCTGAGCTTCTACCTGCAGAAATAAAATCTGCTTCCTTTTGTCAGTAAATGAGTCAAGAATTTCAGATAAACAGACTTTCTTGTGGGGCTACCATGGAAGTCAATGACTCAGGGAAACCTACTCAATTCCCAGTGTCTACTTAAATACAACCTTAGCCTCTCATCCATGTATCTTCAGGACTTACCAAAATAACCTGCGGACCTACACAGTCACATCTTAAGGTTCGCAAAACCATTTCATACATAGTCAGTGTTTAGCTTGTGATTCCATGGCATGGCTTATTGTTAGAGGCTTCCTGTAGACCATGTATCTCCTAAAAGACAAGATGGCTTATGCCTGTCAATGAGATGATGTTTTTGAACAATTTGTTGTTCTGCAGTTCATTGTGCGCCCAATCAGAGAGCTAATGGATATAGGCAAAAATAAATCCCTCCTTAGATAAAGAAAGCAGGATCTCTCTCGGGTACTTTTTCAAGTATATTTTGAAAATAAACTCCAATAAACTTCCAAGACAAAAGTCTAGTAGCTTGGGGCATGCTTCAGGAGCCTAAAGAATACTATAAATAGGCAGCAGAATTTGGGATCTAATGTGAATATGACTGCAAACTGCATAGTGGTAACCTGTCAGAAACCTTCTCCCTGGCTTCTGCTGAGAACAGAGTGATGGGATTCTAAAAGTTTATTGAGGAGTAAAAATAAAGTATAGTGAGGGGTGTAGCAGAAGTCTGTGTGTCAGATGGAACTGGTCCTTATCCTTGTTCACATCTTTGCAGATCCCGCCCTTCGCAGATACTTAAGTAAATCCATCTTCTGGGGAGAAGAGCAGCTGTGCTCACGGTTGACATGAGGATGATATCACGTGTGCAAAGGTGGATGGCCCCAAACTGCACTTGTGTACTGCAAACTCCACCATGACTATCATGGAGATAGCTGTGGTCAGCAGCAGCCACTTGTGATCTTCCAGAAACAACCTGACACTCTGATGTGGGAGTGCCAGAAGCTGAGCGCCAGCATTTTTGCTGGGACTCTGGCATGCCAGATGCATTTGCTATGCAACCTGGGTCTCGTTCTGTCTGAGTGGAAAATGAATTCCATAAAGTCGGATGAAAGATTTGCCTGAGTGGCAAGCCCAGCAAAATTGAACATACTTATCTCTCCGACTTTGGAGAATGCTGGGCCCATGAAGCAGAAGCAGCAGAGGCTGTGCACATAAGCTGTGCACATACCCATCCCAATCACTTCTGCTGCTCAAGCTCTAGCATCAGTGGGCATTTGAGCTCGGATGGGTGCCAAGAGCTCCATGTGAACTATCTGAAGGGCTTTTCTTGACAACCCTGAGAAACAGTTATCGCTATCATGAGAGAGAACGCTATAATTTAGGGAGACAGAGTATTTTTCTCAAAGTCATGCACCCAAAAAAGACTATCTTCAAGATGTAATCTAAAGCCAGTTTCTTCTCAGCTCATGCTGTGTTAATAGATCCACAGTGGAAATACCCCAAATCCATCACTGGTAATGAACAAATCAATTAGGAAAAAATGGAGTATTATGAAAAACAACAATAACTACTACTGCTACTCATTTTGATAAAACACTAGATGAATATCAAACACTTTGTGCTAAATGTAATATTCCAGATCCAGAAAACTAAATACATTACACCATTATATAAAATCCTATATGAGCTAAAACTGGTAATATAATGGCTGTTAAAGATAGTAGTTGTCAAAAACCACGACCTTGCCCCAAACATGTATTACATAAGGGAAGCCTATATTTTCCTTGTATGTTTTTTTCATAAATTTAGTATTTTGGAAGGCTCATTTCTCCCATGGGTTGTGTGACTTTAGGTAGATTTAGCATCAGTTGACAGCAAGGAAGAAGTTTTACAAATACTGTGGGAGGTGAGGGTGGTGTAGGAGGTCCTTCTGTGTATGTATTGCTTTTATTTTTTATTGCTTAATGAATAAAGAAGCTGTTTTCAGCCAATGGCTTAACAGAATAGAGCCAGGCTGGAGAGAGAGAGAGACAGTAGGCAGAGTCAGAGAGACGCCATGAAGATGCCAGAGGGGGAAGATGTCAGCTACTAGCTGGAACCTTGCCAGTAGGCCATGAGCCTCGTGGTAAAATATAAAATAATAGGAATGAGTTAACCAAAGATATAAGAGCTAGCTAATAGTTACGCTTAAGTAATTGAGCAAACAGTGACTTAAATATATAGTTTCTGAGTGATTATTTTGTGGTTTGGACAGCCAGAAATGAACAAGCGGCCTCCTACTACAGCCAAGAAGGTTCCGCCTTTTGAGGGCAGGCAGAACTCCTCCTGCCGCCTTTCCTTTCATGGGAGGCCTAGTAGGTATTTGGCAGTAATCTGTCTCTGTGGCTAGAGTTTTGGGTAAAGTAGCCAGAGTTCATGTTTACAGGATGCCAGATTTTCTTAAACTGTCCTTATGAATACAGAATACAAGGCCTTCGCAGATAAGATTGAAAATTTACTTCAAAATGCTGAAAAATCTTGTAAAACATTTTGTGTATTCCACCTTAGAAATTTATCATATGGAAATTTTATCACTTTTTTCTTTATATTCAGAGCTGTTTTCAATAAAAGGCTGAACAATTGCTATTCAAATGTCTTCATTTTGAAATTACCATACAATGGATTATTACTTCTGCTGCTAGAAATGGTTTTGAATTTTGTTAAAAGATCCAGGAAAATGCCAGTGATTTTGCAGAAGAATGCCATCTATTTTTATAAATCATATACAGAAAATAAATAAAGAAGGCTATACAATTGCTAAACACACAGCAGTGTCTTGGTAAGTATACTAGAGGTGATTGAAACTGTATCCTTTGATTTCTATTTTCTAAAAACCCATAATGAGTGATTACCACAGTCACAAAAGCTAATGCCTTTTCCTGTGTTACAGACCTATTTGTTTCCAGGCAGACAACTTGCTCTGAGTCTGAAACATCCATGTGCATTTCCTTTGGAATATAATGAGTGTCTGTAGATCCCTGCAATGCTGCAAGGATGGAAGCAGAGGTCTGACACGTCAGTAACTTCTGCTGTGTCCAACATGGACAGTCAAATGGGGAGGATGGGCAGAGTGGGTTCACTATGTATGGAGGACCAGCTCCAACTACTAAGTGCAAAAATCATCCCCTCTTTTAGCTTTCATTTTTAACTAGAAGTTTAAATTATTTTATCCTTGTGAAACTGGGAGGCCATGGTCACTCTACTGTCAGTGACCGCAGCCACTGAACCCTAAGGCCTTCATGAAAATGTGGGGAAAGTCACACTTACTTATGAATGAAAAGAGCCATAGAGTTCAAGGTTGACTGATATTTTCGGAAGGTAATCAAAACATTTTCAACGAAGTTATTTGTGTTTTTCCTTTATCACAATCCTGACAAACCTACTGTGTGCTTTTCCCCCCTATATTGACTTCCTCTAAGTAAAAAGTGCAACTGAATTTAATAGTATTCTTTGTGCAAGATTACAGTTCCCCAAGGATTAGTATATCCAGGGTATAGATGGGTGTGCACGGGGAGCTAATGAGAGCTGATGAGAGAAGAGATAATTTGGGGGCCTATACGATAAGGCTGAATGACTATGGGAATGCTTAAGCAGATTCTGTTTTCCCTCTAAGTATATATTCTATTGCAGTACATTCCAGGGGGACATTTCACAAGGATAAACACACTCTTCCATTGCATGCTCCAAGGTGATGGGCAAAAATGGTAAGTGGCTGCCGAGTACTCAGACTGTGGTTAGTGCGCTGGAAGAACTGGGTTTTTCTGTCATTTTGCTTCACTCTGAATAGTCACATGTGGGGCTTAAGGCTCCAAAATTGGATGGCTTAGTTGGCAAAGCAAGTCCACAGTCTGGTGGTGTTTTCATGACTTGGGTACTGAAAACACGTGATTGCTAGGGTGTTTGGTCCAGCCAGCATTTTCATGAGATCTCTATATGGGTTCCATGGGGATTCATGCATGAGGTGAGCTACCTTAGGAATAAGAATTCCATCCTTTGCTCGAGAAGCTGGTCCCAGTGCTTACTACAGCACCAAGTGCCAGGGAAGGTGCCGCGCAGAAGGCACATGAGACAGCAGTGAGGGTAGGAGAGAGAAAGAACTGGGGTGAGTGTTTTTCCGCTGGATTCTTTTCATTCGTTTTCTTCACCTGTGTGTTTGCGCATGGATGTGTGCATGAGCATGGATGTATTTGCATGTGGGTATATGCACAGGAGTGAAGGTGCTCTCAGAGGTCCCTGAAGCCGGAATCATAAATGACTGTGAGCTGCCCAGTATGGCACAGGACCTCTGTTAAAATAGACCATGCTCCTAACTGCTGACCTGTCTCTCCTGCCTGTCTGTTCCTTATATTTCTACTGCTTTTGAAGAAACACATTGACCATGAGATCATGCACAGTAAATACTTGGCACAGATCTGCCACACATATGACAATCACCAAGGAAGTAGCCTACTTTTCAGATGTTTCACTTATCAAGTGTTGAGATGCAAGATATACAATGGGTTATCCCTTGACGCATCCTTACATATTGTCCCGCATCACTCTTAACTTGGAATGTAGGCCTTTTGACGTCAGTCATCTCTGCACAAATGACTATACCAAATAACAGACATTCTTCCCCGAGTGCCTGACCCCAGCGATAGTGGGCTTGTTTGTCTTCCTCTGATTAGAGAGTCACTTGCCGAGGTTAGTCTAGATTCAGAGAGTTTTAATGAATTTGTTTGTAGATTTATGCTTTTCTGAGAAGGTAAACTTTTTGAACCATCTTGAATACTGTGTGTATACATGTCTGTATTTGTGTGTCTCTGTATGTGTGCATGTATGTTTAATGAATCTGTTCCTTAAAAATCACCATGATAAGAAGCAGACGACAAAACAACCATCCCATGAAAAGTAAGATCTCCTCTAACATCCAATCTGCTCTGTGGACAGCCAAGCTCTCCTGGCTTTACTGGCTACCTGAGGCCTGGGCAGGAATCAAGACTTAACTCCTGCCTCTCTCCTCTCTATTCCCTCAAACTAGCCAACAAAAGAAATCTACAATGAAAATCTACGAAGATAACTGAAGCAATGGATTGATGAGCTGATTCCCAGCCCTGATCACTGCTAATTTAAACAAACAACATGAGGGAGTAAAGATAAAAAAACTTGGACTTTCACAAATAACATAAAATATTTTGGCGTAACCCTAACTGAAGAATTGAAAGAGCTGTTTGACAAGAACTTAAGTCTTTGAAGAAAGAAATTAGATACCAGAAAATGGAAAGATCTCCCATGCTCTTGGATAGGTAGGATCAACATAACAAATATTGCAATCCTACCAAAAGCAATCTATAAATTCAATGCAATCCCCATCAAAATCCCAACACAATTCTTCACAGACTTTGAAAGAACAATAATCAACTTCATATGGAAAAATTCATATTCATAAGAATAGCAAAAAAAAATCCTATACCATGAAGGAACTTCCAGCGGCATTACCATCCCTGATATATCTATTATAGAGCTATAGTAAAGAAAACAGCTTGGTATTAGCATAGAAACAGACAGGTTGACCAATGGAATCGAATCAAAGATCCGGATATTAATTCACACACCTATGAACACCTGATTTTTGACAAAAAAGCTAAAATTATACAATGGAAAAAAAGAAAGCATCTTCAACAAATGGTACTGGCATAACTAGATGTCAAAATGTAGAAGAATGCAAATAGATCCATATCTATCACCATGCACAAGACTCAAGTCCAAATGAATTAAAGACCTCAATATAAATCTGACCACACTGAACCTGATAGAAGAAAAAATGGGAATTAGCCTTCAATGCATGGGCACAGGAGACTACTTCCTAAATATAACCCCAGTAGCACAGACACTGAGAGCAATAATAAATAAATGGGACCTTCTGAAGCTGAGAAGCTTCTGTAAAGCAAAGGACACAGTCAATAAGACAAAATGGCAGACTACCGAATGGGAAAAAAAAAATCTTCACTAACCCCACATCAGACAGAGGAGTGATATCCAATATATATATATTGGTGGAAAGAAAGCAGTATTTGAACCCAGGGAACCCTACCCCAAAGACCACAAGGGAAGCACTTGCTGTGGGATGCTTGAAAAATTGCAGCATTAACAGGTAACCACTGGTAAATACAGGCATCCATGTTATACTTCCGGTGATGGGCCAGCAAGATGGTCCAGTGGGTCGAGGCACTTGCTGCCGTATCTAAGGACCTGAATTCTATCCCTGCAAGAACACTGTGGTCATGCAGGCACCCACGCACATACCCACACACCCACATATGCATAGATACAATAAATGAGTGTAACAAGAAACCCGCTAGAGCAGAAACCATTTCAAATGTCTCTTGTTCCAACACTTGCTTTCCCAGGGGAAGAGCAGTCACCGGCAGTCCTGTCTGGTGGACTACAAACCTGTGGCTCATGTTTCTAAGATTTATTTGTAAAAAAAAGCAGCAGAGACACAAGAGCCCTTTCTTGTGGGAAATCAAGGTGGTTAAGGTCAGAAATTTTCCTAAATTGAGTGTTTCCCTTTTCTTGTTCACCTGCTTATTGAATGTAGCTACAGTGATTACCCCTTGCCAGAGACTCCCAGGTTCTCAGACTGTACCCTGATAAGTCAGTCCTCTTGCTGTGACTCACTCCCAAGCCACTTGAACTTGGGCTCAATGGAAGACTGTGATTATAATTAGGGGTTTCTATATAGTGACACCTTTTACTCTGGATCTTGAGTTCTGTCCTGTCACAAGGCCTTTCCAGACGCTGCTATTCGCACATGGCAAGGCCAGTTCCTTTGCAGTCTCATCTTCAAGGTCTGCCTCACAGCAGCCTGTTCTAACATCCACTCTAAGCCTCTTCCCAGGTGACCCTTTCACCGTCCTCCACTTGCGCCTTGTTTATGTCCCCATACGTACTAGAAAACGTCAATACTAATAATCTCATTAGCATATGCACTTCGGTAAGCCCCAGGAGCTGAGGTATAGGTATTTCTTTCTTCCTTTCCTGATTATATTGTAGTCCTTGGTCCTGTAGCACACACCAAAATCAGCAACTACTTCTTCCCTTCCTGCTTTTCAAGATTTGTAATTTTAGAGTCTTTCCTACTTCCTTGACTTACTCTTTTACTTTTTCAGGTTCATAGGTTATCATCCACTCCTTGAACAAATTTTTATCCATTGTCTATGAAATATCAAATATTGAAACACAAGGATCAATGAAACATATTCTTGCCCTTGTTGAAATTTTAATGCACTGGGGAAGACAGAACTAGAACAATGATTTAATAGAAAATTCTACCTGTGATTGGTATTGCAGAGTGTGAAGGGACTCTTGGTGAAACCTGGGTGGTGGGGAAAGGAGATGAAAGAGGCAAGGAAGGATGGGAGGAGGTCAAGTGTAGATGCAGAAGGACTAAATGGTTAAATCTTAGCTCAGTGTAAGGCAGGAATAGTATGTAGATTAGCGTCTGAGTCGTGGGCTAACGATCTTGAACTTTGTTTTGTAACTAATGGGAGCTATAGATGGTTTTATGTAGGAGAAATGGGCTCTTGAGGGCAGGTGGTGAGTACTTAGGATGTTTGAGAAGCCGCCTTAATAAATTCTCTCCAGTCTCCGCTGGGCAGTCATCTACATGTGGACAAGACAAAGCATGATGAGGGTCACGAAGGAGTGACATTAGAAGACAAATGGTGCGCTAAGTGACTTTTAAAGACGTATACAGATATAAATACATCTATGGATAAAGATAGAGATAACTTTCCCCAGAAACTCTCATCCTGGGCACAATAGTAATTCTGTTTTATATCTGCATCATTTGCTTAAACCAAAGTGATGATTTCATTCCAATTGGAAACAATTTCAGATTCAACTTAAATGACTTTCATGAATATTTCATAACCATTCAGGATCAGCATATTTTTGATAAGCCAGACTACTTAATAAGCCTATGTGCTTTAAGGCTGCAGGGAAAAATGAGATTCAAATAAATATAGGAGATACTCAAACTGAAAAATATGTGACAGAAAATCTGTTTAAACAGTTGCTATGAAGATACTAGTAACTATTAATTTAATACGTAGCGATCAAATGCTAATTAAAAAGGATTTTTCTAATCTCAACTCATCTTTTTACTCCAAACATTTACATTTTCACCAATTGCATGATATTTCCTCTTCTGTAAGAAGGCAAAGAGAAAGGGGAGGGAAATAGAGACAACGTGCAGAAATTCACCAAGGCACAGCTAATCTCAAGAATCTGGTCCAATTATGTTCTCCTCCCAGAAAAATCAGCTTAACTACTATTGGGTTTCCCTGAGGGACTATCCAGGAAACTGCCCCTTGCCTGTGAGTGCTGTTGGTGTCGGTAGTGATGGTGCTCCCTCTCTTGGTTCTGTCTTTTTTGTACCACGTACCTCATGTTTGTACTGCTAGGGATGGGGCTCCCTCTCTTGGTTCTGTCTTTTGTGTAGCACATATCTCATGTTTGAACTGCTAGGGATGGTGCTCCCTCTCTTGGTTCTGTTCTTTTGTACACTGTGCGTCTATGCTTCCCACCCTGTACTTGTATTTGAGCTCCTTGTGAGTAGGGGATAGAGTCTTTGACATCCACGTGGCTAATCAACATGTGGTGCTTCCCATGTAGATGATGCACAGACAACACCGGGTGAGGGCTAGGTCAGAAAAGGGCTTGTCTTACAAGTCTTTTAGTTTCCAGAACCTCATAAACATGCCAAGCCTCATTAGGCGAGAGAATTGAGATGAACAGGGTCAAACTACACTGTACACAGTATGAAATTCTAAAGAATTAGTAAAAATATTATATGAAAAACATAATATTTACTAAAGTATGGCTGACATAAAAAATGATAAACAAGTAAAAATAAACAAATAATGTTTAAAAAGACTATTTCACTAATGAAATGATTTCCCTGACATCTTGGTTGAAAAAATAATTAGACCTTTAGAGACACATTAGAAATCCACTTCTATTTTTAATTAAAAACTTTTTCCTCCTTGGTGGAATATACTTAGAGCATGCTAATGTCAGGATAAAGGCACAGATCTAAAACCACATTAAAACATTGGTTCTTCTGCTTTCTATGTGTGTGATCTAGGGAAAGTCGTTTAGTTTAACTTCCCTGGGTCTCAAACATGTAGGTGTCAGGGTCTACTATGGCTGCTGTCCTGTGAAGGAATGAGATTACACACATAGAGAACATAGAAGAACGTCTGGATAGCAGTAGCCAAAGAAACTTTAGCAGCCATCACCACGTCATTACTGCCACCACTCTCATTGTTTTAGGTCGTAGTTGTTCTTGACTAGGACTTCAGAAGTCTGTCTGCAGAGCTGCCTCACAAGGTAGGTAGAGAAAAAGTCTCTCTGGTGGGTCTCTGACTGTGAATGAAGGAGATGCTCACGATGGGGGCACTTGGGCAGGTTTGGAGGAAAGCCTGGTAACATGGGGGTTCTCATGCGCTCTCAGCCTGGTTCCTCCAGATCGTCCCACGGGACACAAAGGACTCAGGAAGACAAGGAAGTAGAGTGAATGTCCAGACTCTGTTCCTGTCAACGTCAGGGCAGTCCTATATAGTCTGTCAGCAGTAGGTATCACTGTCAAGATCTTATGTGTCACTCTGTAAGAGCAACAGCTGAGATCCTTCATTGGTTCACAATCGACTTCATGCCCTAAATCTTTGAGGAAAAGAAAGCCAACATTGAGGTTTTCAGCAGGTTAAGAATCCTTATGTGGTTTCCTTTGAAGCAGCAGCCATTTTCCTTTTGTATAAGGAACATGGTGTATTTTCCTCCCAGAATCTTATAGAAAACTGGATGTTAAAATAACTGGAAAGGTATTTAATTTTCTTTACTTGGTATGACTGAACGTGACTGATTAAATAATAGAATTCCATTTAAGTTAAATTTTTCACTTTTGTGTTATCCTTGCTAACATGAGCATGTTTGCTCGTTTCTGCTGGCTTTGAAGGCGTGGGATTCCAAACCATAACTGTATGTGCAATTCTGCAGTATCTGTTGTACCGCCAGAGTTTTCTGCAATGTGCTTCGTTACATCTTTTCTTCCTGTGTCACACGGACTAATGGCTAAATGGTTTGGAATAAGCCAGAACGCCAACAAAAAGATTATAATGTCTCTCCCAGGAAACTCATTTACAAAACATTTTCCTTAACGAGTTTTAGTAGTAAAATGCTTTTACACCTACAGCCTTCAAATTAATTCCTACTTTTTTATATTTTATACCAAGTCGCCTTTGTTCATTGACAGGAGAATGCATAGCTTTGCTGCATTTCTAAGGGGGCTTGAAGTCGAACATAGCAGAGTCAGAGCGAAATAGACATAGGTTGTCTTGGTTCCTTCTTATACTGACTTGGTGAATAAACTCTAGACTGTGAGACTCAGTGTCCCCATTTATAAAATGGGAATTTTAAGACAAATTTCAGTGATCTAAGGCTTAAATAAAAATATTCTTTACTAGCAGTACTTAAACGTGTCTCTAAAATGAGAAAGCTGAGGTAGTCTGCACAGTAAATGCCGCTGATCCAAGGAGTTTTAGGTGAGCCTAGGGCCCAGTTGCAGATAATTCATGCCCCACAATGGCACCCTGTGTTTAGGATCTTGACTAACTCTGCTATCTCTGAAGGATTCAAATGAGAGATGGACGGTATGTGCGTTCTTCGTGCCCTGCTGACTGCGCTTAAGAAATGGGTGGAACATTCCATGGTGCAGCCTCCAGGAAGACTGGAGTAAAACATTCCTCTCATGCCCACGTTGCCAGGCAAGGCTGTCCTGCCCTGAGAAATTTCTGCATTTGAGCAAAAGTCATCATGCAACCTTGCCTTCCGAAGCTTTCTTACATGGAAGCAGTCCATTCCATTAAAGCAAATGCTGGACATCGGGGTGACTCAGCATGACCACAGCACGGGATACAGAAGGTCAGGTCTCATCTGTGCTACAGCCTGGCTTTACAATGTGTGGTGTGGCCATCAGTGACCCACCCCCCACATGCACACACACACACGCACAGCCCTGTAATACTGGCCCTCCTGCATTTCGTGAGATACTGTCCACACACTGTGCCTTCTTGAAGTCAGCTTGTCTCTTGGCTCTGCACACGCTCTCCTCAGTCCAGCTGCTCCTCATTTTCACTGTCCTAACCAGACTGACTTCTTTCTACTGGCTCTTCTCTTCCCTGAACAGCTTTCACCTCCACTTTGCTGTCTTCCTCTCCCCTGACTGCAAGACTAGATCAAACCCTTTTGGTACCCACATCTTTCCTTCCGGTGGAGGACACACTGCATATTTCCCGCGAATGAGTCATCAGACCTTGGCTGATGGTCGTGTGGTTGAGATGAAAAGGACCTGACAACATTCCCTGATGTTCTGGGTGCTGGCTACATTGCACGAATAAGCATGCATTTCTGGGATGCTTCCTAGGCAGACACTCCTAATGGCAGGCACTTTCATACTTTGACAAATCAAGACTCAATATGCAAAAGTCTCTAAAGCAAGCCACAGTCATCATTTTTCTTATAATTATTGATCCAGATAAGTGAACACTCACTCTGTCCCTAACTAGGTCATAACCAGTGGTATCTCTGAAATGCAGAAGTCCTGGTCCCCAGACCTCCAGTAGCTTTGGGTTACCTAAGAGGGGGCTAGGCAGCAGACAAAGAGAGAGCCTTGAGAAGGAGAGGGGTTTGTGCTCCCCCCACCAAACCCTGTCTCCTCTTACTACTCCTATACCTTTAAAAGAACTGAGCCATGTGACTCCACATCTCTCCTCTGGTTGAGTGATATGTTGAGTTTGGGAAGACCACAGTGTGGAGACAGAGGGGACCATTATCTTGAATATAGCTGATACTTGCAATAGCAATGAGTAGATGCCAATAGCAAGAAAGCTTAGGCAAGGACACATAGAGCATCTGTGTAAAACCTGTGGGTCACCTAAGACCACAGAAACACACACACACACACACACACACACACACACATACATATCTATACTATGATTCATAGTGGTAGCAAAAGTACAGTTATGAAGTAGCCACAAAATAATTTTACAGTTGGGGCATCACAGCATGGGGAACTGAATGAAAGGGCTGCAACATTAGGAAGGTTGAGAACCGTTGGTATCGGGACTTTTATGCTGACGGGAATTGGAATAATTGCAGAAGGTCTCAGGCTTCCATGGATTTGATATCACTCCAAGAGGATGTGACATTTGGCCCTGTAAATTGCTATAGGCATATAGCGTATAAAGGGCAGTTTTACAAATTCTTCCACTAGAGACCTGCTCACGGGAGGTTCTTAAGCCTGCTGCCTAGTGATGTTAACAATGGGTTTCTAAATTTCTTAGGTCCTCAGCTTTCTCATCTAAAACACAGACATAAAATATCTCTTAGCTCTTAAGGCAAATAAATGTTAGTGACGTACAAATGATACCACCTATGAAGTGTTCTCGGCCCATAGAAAACACACTAAATTAGACTAAACGTGAGTAAATATTAAATTGTTCCTGCTTCTCCAACTGCCTTTAGAAGACCAGTGAATGCTTCAGTGCCTATGCCCTAAGCCCCTATCCCTCGGTCTCTACCTCCTTGATCCTTACCCTTAAGCCCCTACTCTCCAATTTCTACCTGCTTTGTCCCTACCCCTCAACCCCTATCTCCTCAGCCTTTACCCCTCATCCCCTATGCTCAGTTCCTATGCCTCAGCCCCTACCCCTCAGTTCCTACCCCTCAGTCCTTACCCTCTCAATCTCTACCCCTCAGCCCGTATGCCTATAACCCCACTCATTCAGCCCTGTCTTCCTGCCAATGAGGCCTCTATTACTAATCCTATATCATGATCATACCCCTCTCTTCTCTGCCTCAGGGCCTTTGCACAGGCTAGCCCTTCTCCCTAGGATTCCCTTTCCTAGCCTTTCCCTGAAAAAGCTGTCCCTCTTGCTACTGTCGCCTTCTCTGACTTCTGAAGTACCACTGTGATTGTCTCCTCTGTCCTGACTCTCTGATCCTCTACACAGCTCGCCGCAACCAGGACTTAATCATTTGCTTACTTGACAACGGACTCTATACCACAGTCACTGTCCTTTGAGGTTGGAAGAAATGAAACGAATAGCCAAGACCAAGGGCCACCTTGAGGTTGGACGGTCTAATAGGAAGGGCTGCTGTTGCCAAGAGCAAGAACCGTTGGTAGCATGGGACTGACCCTGGGGTGGAGAAGAGCGGCACAAGGCAAAAACGCACTGGAAAGATGTTTAAAGACAGTTCTAAATGAGTGTTTACCTCCACTGACCTAGTTTAGGCGTGTTTCTGCAAGTACCTTACCGGAGAGTTTAGCTACAGAAATAGCAATGTGTCCAAATCCATTGCTCCCTGGGGACTCTGAAGTGATCCCACAAATAGCCCTGTTTTGTTGTTGCTTTGCAAAAATATAATGTGTATTTGACATTACTTACTATTGGACAAAGGTCGCTCAGATTACAGCACTTCACAGTGAGTGCAATCCTATGCTATTTTTATATTTTAAATAGTGAAAAGACAAAGTCAAAGGGAAAAGTATTATATATATACATATATGTATATAGATATATAGATATAGATAGATAGATAGATAGATAGATAGATAGATAGATAGATAGATAGATTAGATAGAAATATGCCTCTTAGAGTGAGGGAGGAATAGACAAAAACCTCTCATTGACTGGGTGTGAGCAAAGTCTAGCAATCTCGGGGTTAAGAATCAGTATCAAGAAGCAACACTGACAGCTCAACCCATAGAACACTTGCCATGTAAGGACAAGGACCTGTGTTTGATCTCCAGAATGCATGTAATAATACCAAGCCTGATGTCACAATCTTGCAACCCCAGTACTGGAGGATAGAAACAGGAGGATTCTGAAGGCTTGCTTGTTGCCAGCCTGACCTCACTGATGAGTTCCAGGCTAATAAGAGTATCCGTTTCAAAAAAGATAGATGATGTTCCTGAGGATGACAGTTGAGATTTTTCTCCAGCCTCCATAGACATGTGCACATACATGTACCGCATCTGTGCACATGTGAACGTAGAAGGTATGAAGGAGGGGCATCAAAATATACCCTTGTTGAGAACCACTCATGTAGAGAACAAGCCTACTAACGTTTCTTAGGTATTTCTTTTGGTAGCAGGCATTTTATAAGGAACATCTTATTTATTTAACAAAAACAACCTATTGGTGTTCTTTCTTAGAGATGAAATGGAGACTGGGTGGCTCAGCAATTGTCTCGCCACACAGCCAGAGAGCAAGCACAATTCAAACTGAGGTTGGTTTGTTTCTAAAATGTACGTTGATACTACAATGGTACCAGGTGGAATTTCTCAGGTCCTAGTTAAAGATGAATGCCCTTCGTAGAAAGATTGGATCTGTTGTCTGTTCTTCTGCAGGTATTTATCTGCACCAATGACATATCTAAGAACTAAATTTACTTACAGGCTTCTGAAGCTGCCTACTCTTGGTCTGTTTTCTCACTCCCCCCACCCCAGTGTTCAGAGCTGTGGCCTTTTCTCAACCAATATCCCTGCCCATTGCCCTTATGTAGAAGCACCACATGGTCAGAGATGGGAAGACTGGAGCTGCTTCCCCTTGGCCCAGACTTGGCTGTCTGACACTCACCTGCCCACACCCTCAGTCCTTGTGTCACATCTTCCCCTCTTCAGTATCCCACTTGCTACCTGTTCCTTTTCTCTTTAAGTAAGGGGTCACAGGTACCCTTCTATTTTAAACCCCAGGGACCACTCTCTCCCTGGGAGCTTTCCTTTCTCCCCCGCTGATCTAGAAGAGGGAAGGAGTGTGATGAAGGAGGAAGCCTGGCCCTCACCTTAAACAGTTCTCCCTGTGGGAAATGCTCCTGTACACTGTAAAGACTTGTCACTCATAATGGCTTAATGAAATGCTGATTGGTCAGTAGCCAGGCATGAAGTAGAGGTGGGACAACCAGACTAGGAGAATTCTGGGAAGAGGAAAGGCAGAGTCAGTCACCAGCCAGATACAGAGGAAACAAGATGAGAATGCCTCACTGATAAAAGGTATCAAGTCACATGGCTAACATAGACAAGAATTACGGGTTAATTTAAGTTGGAAGAGCTAGTTAATAATAATCCTGAGCTAATAGACCAAACAGTCTATAAACGTTATAAGCTTCTATGCGTTTCTTTGGGACTGAATGGCTGTGGGACTGGGTGGGACAGAAGCTCCATCTACAAGGCTTCCAGACCAAACAGCTCAAGTAACTCCACAATGTATAATGTGTGTGGTCAAATGCTGATACAGGAAATTCAGCAGAAGTAGGAGAGATAACAGGATACCAAGCGTATGCATGGGGCACTGGAGGTGTTTCTCATAGTCCTCCTGATGGTCCCGTGGAGGGCATCTCATTGATCCCTCTTAGGATCACAGAAGCAATATCAGAGAGACAAGGAAGCTGAGAAAGGTCATTCAACTAGATGCCATCAGTGCCTGTTACTAAGTATAGAGATCAACGTAGAAGCTGAGCATTAACTAGTATTAATCTCAAGTGATACCAAATACAATTTATCCATTCACTTTTGTGGCTTGCCAGCAATTTCGACCAAATGCAATAAACACAGAACACAAACAAAACTGTGCAGAGAGAATGGTTTCCAGTAAGAAAGACCTTGCTTCTGACACTAATGAGGCTGATTTAGAAATTCTTTGCTCAGACCAGGGACTCAAATTTCTACTGAAAGTGTTGTCGGGATAAGTGTTTCCTCCCTACACTTTGCCTTAGCAGGCAGCAAAGGCTGCCATACAGGAAGCTATTAGCAATTCAAGACAAGGAAGGCAGGGAGGCAGGGAAGCCTGCCTCCCCAGGCTCCTCTGTTCTGGACCCTCTAGGGAATCTAGCACAGGGCACTCAATGCACTTGGACAGGAAATAGGTCCCCAGGTTTTGCTCCCTACCACTTGACTGCCATCAATGTCGGGATTACAATTGTTGATCATATTTAAATAAACACTGCAGATTCTTCATCAAGGCATGTTTTTCGTGGGTAAATGTCATTAAGGAGCTTAATTTTTTAATTGAATTTCTACCTCGTACAATCGAATCATTTCTAATTTACTGTATTTTTATTTTATCATTGTTCCCCACAGGAGCAGGCTCAGTTCTTTTTTTTAGGTCTATTAACACAAGAATGAAAATATGATTTTTATATATACTGTATTTTCAGACATCAAGAATTATGAATTTCAGCCAGTCTCATGGCTCAGCAGGTAAAGGCGATTGTCACCAAGCCTGGTGACCTGAGTGGAATCCCTGGAACCCACATAGAGGGACAGAATTGACTCCCATAAGCTCTTCTCTGACTGCCACATATATACTATAGCACATGTGCATGCACACACACACACACTCACACACACACACACAAACGTACACATAGAAAATTAACATATAAGTACAAAATAAAGAATGATATGATGTCATTTGCAGGATAATAGATACAACTGGAGACCTTCATATAAATGACTTAATCCAGGCTCAGAAGGATAAACATTGCATGTTTTCTTACATTTTGAGCCCTAGATTTCATATGAGACATAATCCTGTATGTACAGGTACCATGAATGCAAAAGCAGGAATATTGGAGAAGGAGACTCACAAGAACACAGTGGGACATGAGGAGAGCAGGTTTCTTATACATTACACTTGCATGAAGATGGGTTCAGGAAACCCAGTATAATAAAATAAAAATGTAAATAGGTAAAATAAAGACACTTTCAGAAATATTTGAATTTGAATCACCAATGAGATTTTATGTATGGTGATTTCAAGAATTGTATTTTTGCCACAGTGAATTTTTTCACTAGCCACTATAAATGTCAAAGGGCCTCTTCTTGAGTTCATATCTTCATGTGGGATTTTGTCAAGAAGGTGTTCTATATGTTATTCCTGTCGGTGTTTTAGGGCACAACAGTGTCTTATCTAGTCAGTTTTGAGTATCTTCATGATCCTTCTGTGTGTTTCCAGATGGAATAAAAATCACAGCAGAGACAGATCACCTCATGAGAAAAGTGGGGTGTCCATTTCCAAGAGCCAGTTCCAAGGAATGGGGATTAGATGGGCTAAGAATGGAAACAGCAAAAAATAAACAAATAAATAAACAACCAAACAGGGAAAGAGCAACAGCCCAACTGCTTGAACTAGCAATTTTCAAGTCCATAGGTTCCTATGCTCAGTCAGTTGCAGGGACGTCACACTATTCTTTGTGTACTTGACAGCACCCAGTCACCTACCTCTTCTGTGTTACAATTTCCCTCACCCCCCAAAGCACTTCAGTCTCCTGCTAGTGTCCTCCAAATTCCCTGGCCTTCTTCCTCAGTAACCCTGTCCATGCCTCCTCTTCCATTGGATGCCAACTTTTGGAATAGCCTTGTACTGTCTCAATACCCTTCCTCCTTTTCTATGTTCTCATCCAATGCCTCTTTCTATGTAAGACATGTTCAAAATCCCATCTCTGGGCTTGCCATACCACTGAGGTCTAGACTCAAGATGTAGTGTTTGGTGGAATTACCGTATGGATGTTAGAGTCAAGTGTATCTCACCTCAAACAGCTTGATACATTTTCTGAACTTTCTCATTCCAAGTGTCTTCCTCTCTTATCTCGGTCAGCAATACTGCCCTGCACTCTGCTGCAAACCGAAGTTGGCAAGCCTTATTTTTAGTTTCTCATTTTCTGTTCCCCTCATTTAATCTACTGTCAGATTCTGTTGTGTGCACTGCTAAAAATAACACGGGTCCATCCACCTCTCCTCAAACATGCTGCTGCCCCTGGAGCCCATGACACAACCTTTGGCTGATGGCTTGCTGTTTCTTCTATGATATTCTATTTTCCCCTCTTTCTTCCACTGTACCCTAGCTGTGAGAAATGCTTACAAAGAAAATCAAAGCATGCTGGCTTCCTTGCCTAAAGCTCCCAATGCCTTCTCCCTGCAGTTAGCTTAAAGTATTTGTCTAGCATGCGCAAAATCCCAAGTTAGGTCCCCAGCATCACTAAAACCAAGAAAATGAGCCAACCCAGAAGCCATAGCACTTAGAAGAGATCCAGACTGATGCTGCTGGCTCAGGGAGATTCCCAGGCGAATGGCCACAGGTTTTAGGTTAGCCTGTGGCAAGGGAATGAGTCTCTGTCTCAAAACAACCACCACCAAATCCCCCAGTATCAAATTGCTTAGTCATCCTGTGATGTGGTCCTTGCCTTCTTTTTTGGCCTCAAGCTATCAGTCTCAGAGCTGGCCTGTAGGAGGTTATTCCATTGTACTGGTACACCTGGAACGCCATCTCTCCCATCTTCATGTAACTGTTTCAGCTACCTTTTAAATTTCAGCTTAAATGTCACCACTACCAATTTAATGTAGCACCCAGAAACTCTGTATCCCGTCATCTGCCTTTAACACTGTGCCAGGCACACAGAACTATCTAATCTTTCCTAGCTGTTAATTAATGGAGCTGTCACTTGTCTAATCCCACTGTGATGATCAATGGGCCCATGAAAAGAGAAATGAGTTTCCATAGCTTAGGCGGCGCCTGCTGTGTGAGACGATGTGAAGACTCTGAAATGAGCTGTGGTATTAGCAAGACCCACGCATCAGACTATAAATGCATTGTGGGCATTTCTTTAATTGCCTATCTGCATCCTCATTGTAAATACATATAACTGTACTCTACCGAGAAACACTGATTTTCATTTTTGCTGTAGTTGCTATGATGGAGCCAGATAATCTACAAATACTGTTTAATTTTTTATTTCATTAAAAATGGTGTATGTGTGTGTGCATCAGTATACATGTGCCATGGCACATGTATGACGGTCAGAGAACAACCTTGGGTGTCAGTCCTCATTGTCCACCTTGTGTGATACTGAGTGTAGTTTGCTGCTGTGCATGCCAGGCTTCCTGTACCTAGAGTTTCTGGAATTTTCCCATTTCTGCCTCCCATCTCACCACACAAATGCTGGGATTGCAGGTATGGACTACTATACCAAGCTTTATGTGGGTTCTGGGTGGGGGGGGTCTGAACACGGGCCATCACACAGCCATCTTCTCATCCTGAGCCACAAATGATCTTTGAATCCAAGATCACTTTCAAGTGACTTTCAATGACTTGTCTGTTTTTCTGAATGGAGCTGTAGTAGTACCCATTTCTGCTGCTAGGTTGTTGGATGG
The DNA here is from genome assembly GCF_982192425.1 of Myodes glareolus. Taxonomy (NCBI): domain Eukaryota; kingdom Metazoa; phylum Chordata; class Mammalia; order Rodentia; family Cricetidae; genus Myodes; species Myodes glareolus. The sequence continues at coordinate 50,008,746 of NC_142030.1, read as the reverse complement.
TGCTGAACAAGCCTCTACCTTCGGGGACCTCTGGTTCATGCAACATAAAGACGCTTCCTCTATTGTCCCTGCAGGCTCTAATAGGCATTGGAGAAATGTAGTAAGAAAAAAATTGTAAGGGCGGGGACTCATAACAGGCAAATTTATTGAACACTCCAGGCCATAGTGACCTCAGAAAGACAAGAATGATTCTATCTACAGTTAAATAATCCAGGGGTTTTATTCAGATGGACACCTGATGCAACCATCAATTTATAATGAGCACAGAAACTACCAGAAAAAGGATTATGTTATTGTGATATCAAAACGTCACTATTGTTGAAATTTAGTTAACAAGCGGCAGCTTTTCCAAGCGTGTCTATCCGCCACATGGGGAAGACAGCTATGGGACATAGCTTATCAACTTCATCACTCTGCCTGGTTCTTACCAAGATCCTAGTCTTTCCCAATCCTCCATTTGACAGTAAAGTAATAACAAGACCAAGACATCCAGGAGTCACATGAAACAGAGTTCTGAATAGAATTCAGCACGCTAAGTGGCAGAAAGTGGACAACTCTGTTGTGAGGTCGTGCTAAACTCTTAAGGGTTTTGGTGACCTGGCACTTCCTATTCTCAATAGTGAGTACCCTATGATTTCTTCCATTCTCTGGCTACCTAACAGTGTCACACAAAGGAAGGGCTCAAACGGAGCTGGCTTCTCCTCTAAATCAAAGGCCTGAAATCCAGTCTGAAGTCATCTGTGTGTGTTGGGGGGCTGGGGCAGGCCCAGCTCTAGAATTATAAAACAGTGTCTATAGTTTGTGAAGCTGTGCTCTGCTCAGAAATCAGCCCTTGGCTTACCTAGGACTCACGACACAGTGAGATGGAGAGGCGAGTTCACGTGACCTCTTTTCAGAGCAGTGGGCAGGTTCTTAGCTTTTGCCAAACTTTCAGAATGTTAATGCTCCAGCGAAAACTGAACTCAATCACACACATTGCTTCAAGTGTTGGATGCAAAGCCCATTTGACAGAGCCATCTCCAACTCTCTGCAATGTTGGTAATGTTTAACTGAAAGAGTAGTCTAACATCTTATCTAATTGTTCTCTTTTTCTCCACGAATCCCACCCACTCATCTTATGAGGCAATCCTGTTTCCTAAAATAAAAATACAAGTCGGTGTTTTGACGAGGCTTCGGTGCAGACTGTGTAGTAGCTGCTGCTGCTGGGCGATTCCTTCTCATGAGAACACTTAGTGCCCCCGCATGACCCCATCAGAGACGTTCAAAGGCTATTCGCTAGTAAGGGTTACCAGAATACAGCCTACCCATCAAAGCCTCACTGAGGTCCACCACCTCTTCATAAAAACGCTCTCCAGGGGCTGGAGTGTTCCTGGATGTCACAATTTCACCAAATTAATTATAGCCTTAAAGAGAAAAAGATCCAGACACCAGTAGAGTTTCATTCCCAGTCCTACACAAACTAGGTGTGACGGCAAACACTGTAAGCCAAGCATTGGTAAGTTGAACAGAAGAATCAGAAGTCTAAGGCCATCAGCACCAGGTTAAATGGCAATTTAACATTCTGAGTGCACACCAGGCCAACTAAACAACCAGCCACACAAGTACAACACCCTTAAGGCTCTACCATAAAACTCTAAGATCTGATGTCAACAGGATACAGAGCAAGCAACCAAGCAAGCAAACAAAGATCAGTAACTTTCATATGTACCAATTAAAAAAAACCTGCTGAAAATAAATAAAATGCCCTTCAAAAAAGTTCCAAAAAATAAAATACTTAAGATAAATCCTGTCCAAAGTTGTAAAAGACTTCTATGATGAAGAAGATGGGAAGATGTTCCATTACCCATAGGTTGGCATATAATTGAAAGCCAGTTATAAATTCCATCTCATCTGCATCAAAATTCTAATCACATTTTGCACCAAACTAGAAAAAGCAATCCTAAAATTCATATGGAAATGCACTTTAAATTCTTTTGTATTAAAATATAATGGCATCATTTACCCCATCACCTTCCTCCCTCCAGTATCTCCCATGCACCTTCTCCCTGTTCCCTCTCAAATTCATTGCCTCTTTCTCATTATCAATTTTATATTTTCTGTAAAACAAGTAAATATATAAATACAACCTATTGAGTATCTTTAGTGTTAGTCATATTTGTTTTTAGGGTGGATAACTTATAGTTGCACAACCAAACAGGGGGGGGGGGTTATCCCTGGGGAAGACTAGTGTTTCTCTCTCTCTCTCTCTTTCTCTCTCTCTCTCTCCCTCCCTCTCGTCATTAATTCCCTGTCGTTCTCTGTCTAGGGGTCAGGCCATGCGATCTCTCCCTTCCACGTCTTTTGATGTCTTCTTTGTTCAGGTCTTGCTTAGGCAGCCATATTGTTGAGGTGTCATGACTGTAACTCCCTATCATTTCTAGGAGACACAATCTCACAGCAGATTTCTTGGTCCTCTGTTACTTAGAATTTTTCTGCCCCCCTTCCAGGACGTTCCCCTTGGATTTAGGGGTTGTCTTGTAGATATACCAATTAGGGCTAGACATCACACAGGTAGGTGTATTTTGACAAATTGTAGATTTCTGTGAGTCTTTTACTTTCTTCCTTCCTCCCTCCCTCCCTCTCTCCCTTTCTTTCTTCCTTCCTTGACAGAGTTACTCTGTTTAACAGACCTGGCTGTTATGGAGATCACTGTGTAGACAACGCTGGCCTCAAACTCACAGAGATCTGCCTCCCTTTGCCTCCAGAGTGCTGGGTTTAAAGGGGTGTACCACCACCACCTTAATGGTTTCAGTCTGTCACACACACACACACACACACACACACACATACACACACACACACCCCTCCTTTGATGGTGGAATGAGAGCTGTACCTAACTGTGAGCATAAGGGTAAGCATTTAGAGTACAGTTAGACTGCTTTATAAAAGTGGCAGGAGTAGGTTCTTCCCTAAGATTCATGATTTTGCTAGCCCCACATTACCTGGGTTCCCAATGCCAGGTGTGATATCCCTCCTGTTGGGCGAGTCTTAAACACCGTAGGCAGCATTGGTTACTGCCGAGATATAAGTGCCATTATGGCACCTTTAGGGATGTCTTGTCATGATGGTCAGAGTTGTGGTTCACAGGTACTGCACACACTTTTTTGTGTACCAACATTTTATATAAAATGAACGAAATTTGATTGGCGTCATCAGATAAATGTTATTTTCTCAAAGCTACTTGTGCAAATTGACCTTTAGCAGTGAAGCACCAAACTTAGCCTGTTCAGCTAGTATGCCCATGATTAACAACTGGCCAGGGAGTGTCAGGACTGAAAATCTGAACCTAGAAGCCATCCCTCTGCAGACTTGATCTAGAGACAATTCCTTCCTGCTAGCTAATGAGTTCACGCAAACTTTTGCTATTTGGAATCTATGCTAACAGGTAATCAAGCATCAAGTCTCTGCTTCTTATATCTGTGCAGGGTCCTTTTCCAGGCACCAGATGAATGGCGTCCACTCTCTGGAGCCACATATGCTGTGTAGATGGTGGTGTATTCTTGTCCTCACAAGTAACAATCCTCAGGTGTCCTTCTCTCTCTGTCCTTCTTTTTGCTTAGAATGCTTTCTACCAGCCAAGGTTGTTGTTTGGCAGGTCACTCACAGGAGCAAGTGAGTGCTGGAAAGGAACACAGGCTCTTTTAAGAAACTCATACTGGATCCCTTACTGAGTTATGACAATGGCTGGATTCTTCACCTTGGCATCTGCAAGAGCACCCTATGCCTCAGGCAAAAGAATGCTTCTTTAACAACCGATTTACATATGTATGTTGAATTTCCATATGCATGCTAAGCCTTCCAAGTATCTTCCTGACACTCTGATTTCTCTGTAGAAAGTAAATGGACTTATTTCAGGAAGAAAAAAAAAAGCCCAGTAATAGAGGAGAGGATGGATTTCGGTCAGGGGTGTCTGAGCCACACTCCATTAAGCCTTTTGGGTCCCCCTGGGCTTGCACTTTCTATGAACTCACTTCCCTTTCTTGCCTTTCTATTCCATTTGATTGGAAGCCACTTCCTGGCAGCGGCCATGCTTTGCTGGCCACCAAATCTCCAATGCATTGTCTGTTGTCAAAACAACAAAGAATTCAATCTCTTTTAATCGAATAAATGAATAAATAGACTAAAGGGGCGTTTTATTTCATCAAAAGGCCACAATACTAGAACATGTCTCTTATCTCTGTATATAATTTATAGTAAATAAATGTGTATTAATCTTGTAGTAAAAGCTATGTTATGGCGACAGGCAAGAGTTGCAACCAAACTAAACTTGCGTGTGCGGTGGAATAATGGACAGACACACAAAAGAAGCACTTGCGTCGCATTCCCCCGGCCCTGTAAAGCAAATTGTTTTTCACAATGAACAATATTTGCAAGACAAGCTGATCTAGACATGAAACAGAAGCAAAATACAACCCACAAATGCCATTAAAATATGTTGCAGCTTCCATAAATATGTCAAATGAAATAGACGAGATCAGGTCTAACGAGGGGTCTAAGTCAGTAGGCCCACAGTATCATCATTTTAAAATAAAATCAGGGCTGGTGTGATAGCCAAGTTGGTAAAGTGTCTGTCGTAGAAGCATGAGGACCTAGTCTGATCCCCCAGAATGCAAGTTAAGAGCAGGGTGTAGGCCCTTGAATTCCAGTGCTGAGGGGGCAGGAGGCTCTCTGGGACTGTCTGGCTATCCAGTCTAGCCTGCTGGGTGACATTCAGGCCAATGAGAAAATCTCTTTCAAACAACAGTGCAGATGGTGGGGAAAAGAATGATACCTGAGGTTGTCTTGTGGATCCATACATTCACTCACACACATTATCTGCATACACATACGGACATGCACACATATCCAACATACATACACACACACACACACATACACACAGATACACACGCACACAAGCCTACACACAGACTTGCACATATGCATGTACAAAGAAACAATATAAAGAGTTATTGAGCTATTTTGTGTTTTAGAAAACATAAGTTCTTTGTGCACACAAGCATGTGAGTGAATGTGCATGTGTCATGTGTGTGTGTGTGTATGTGTGTCTCGCCTATACAGCACATTTCAGCATGGGTTTATAACTTCCCAGAGTGTCTTATTAAATCACAGGCAGAAGTTACAGAGAACCTGAACTACTGTGGCTCTCAGACTTACAGTCATATATTGTGTAAGTACAAGAGGTTTGTTCTTGGAGCTAGCTGGGTGCTCCAGATCTCAGGGTGCTGTCTCCACAGAGAATCTGTCTGTGTGAGCACAGGGAGTTCCCACTTTCTGTTTCTTTCAACTGTTTGGGGACTTTAAAGATCAAAGCAATTAGTTGATGGAATGAATCACTCGGCAAATTTTAACATTTTTAAGACGGAGCTCAACGTTGAGGGTTGTGTAAAGATGTACATTTTACAGCCTCCTCCTCCCTGGCAGTCCCACCCTTAGAGACTAGTCAGCCAAGAGAAACCTGAAAATGTTTATGCCCTGCCCTTTAACAAACACAAGACTTTAAAAAAAAAAAACCTGCATTTTTGTTTCTTTGACTTTTGTTAGGACAATTGCTTCCTTTTCTGTTTGGGTTTGGCTTTGAAGCAGGGCTATCTCCCTATACTCCCTGTGCTGGCCTTGACCTCAGGACTCTCTTACTCCAGCCTCCTGAGGCCTGGGGCTATAGTCCTGAGGTCAATGGAGATAAATCATATAGACAAATACATGCTAACAGGTGTTCATAAATTAGATCCAGGGGATGTGAATGTTGACAGTCCTGTTACAGAAACAACCAAAATATTCTTCAGCAATGGAACTGGTGAAAGACTATACTAGCCAATGGACTATCTGGCTCAAAGAGCCACAGTCAGCTGCTATTACATGCAACACTGCAGATAAAACACACAGAACAGTGAGAAAAAGCAGCCAGGTACAGAGACCGCATACTGAGTTCATTTATATAGAGTACAAGGCAGTCCAAGGTATCTATGGACTTACAGTCTGGATAATGGCAATCTGTGGTGGAGTAGCTCACAGAGAGGGGGCAGAGGGTCTCCTGGAGTGCAGGAGCCACCCCACCCCACTCTCTGATCTCGGTGCAGATGACACAGGTGCACGCTTGGAGATCTGGGTGATTTTCTGTGGCTCCATTTGCTATGATACTGTTCAAATGGAAACCACTGGATACATGAAGAAGCTAGACGTGTCCCCCCATTCCTTTCTGGTATCTCAGAGACTGGTCACTGCACACCTGCTTCTGCTGTTGCACCCATTGAAAAACAAAGTAAACAAATGCCGACTTTCAAGAAAAGGATACTGTATCACCCTGTGATCATGTGATCCTATGAGCCCGTGCACTGTTTCCTCTCATTGCCCTCTTTCCTTTTCCCTTGTCCTCTTGACTCTCCAGGCCCAGGTCCCTGTGCTGTCCAAGTGAGCAGGTGGCAGGAAAAAAAGGAGAGACAGTAATAACGCAAACATTCTCTACATCGCCATAGACATGGGAGAGCTCCAAACCCCCACGTTAGCCTTATTGTATCGTATGGGGAACAGAAGGCCAAAAATACTTAGGGTTGAGTGTTCATGTCATTTCCCACTGTAAGCTGAAAGATAGATCCACGCCTGTGGGAAATGACTGGTATGTGTCTGTGTGTGTGTGTGTGTGTGTGTGTGTGTGTGTGTGTGTGATCTTCACATGCATATGTAGATGTGTATATGTGTGCAAGTGTTTGGGTCATGCATGTCTACATGGAGGCACCAGGCTGACATGAGAAGTCTTCCTAGTCCTCTTTCCATTCTATTTATTGAGGCAGATCCTCTCACTTTTTTCAGAAGCTGCCAATAAGGGCTAATGTAGGTGTCAGATCGCCTCAGGGGATCCATTGTCTCTGCCTTCTGAGCTCTAGAATGACAGGTAGGCTGCCGCGCCCAGCCAGTTTTTAAGAAGGTTCTGGTGACCTGAACTCTGGTGCCCACTCATTTCATCTGCTGAACCACCTCATCATCCAGTAATTTTAAAAAGCTCCAAATTACCCTCTACAAGATAGGCACTCTGGCCCTTTCTCTCTGTGAATCCTTGTAATTTATAATAAATACATGGCAGCCAAAAGGCTGATTTAAAAACTGTTATGTGTTTCAGAATGTATAGATTGTAACAAAAACTCTCTCCCATCCCAGTTATGTCTCTTTAGGACAAAGAAACCCTGACAGCAAGCTGTGGATGTATTTCCTAAGGACATGGCTGTATGTGGGACACAAAGTTATCTCCCACTTCCCAATCATCTTCAAATTTGCTTACAAAAGAGGATACACTTCATTAATCTCTGCTTCCCATGGTGGGACTTACATTCAAGTGAGTCATTTCTGAATATACTATGAATACAATTGTAGAAGATTTTAAGAGAAAAGAAAAGAAAGAAGGGCCCAGCAGTGGTGGCACACCTTTAATCCCAGCACTCGGGAGGCAGAGGTAGGCGTATCTCTGTGAGTTCGAGGCCAGTCTGTTCTACAGAGCGAGTTCCAGGACAGGTTCCAAAGGAAGGAAGAAAGAAATGGGGAGGGGGGAGAAAGAAAAACGTCTTAGGACTATTAATAACAAGCACATTGCTCCAGGGTGAGAAAGAAGCATGTCCCTTTGATAGAAATGTAAAAAGTAAAAAGCAACTGGTTAGACTAAGAAAGCCTCCCCCTCACTCCCCCAGAGCCCTGAGTAAGAATGACCCATGGTCTTTGCAGAAGCCATTAAAGAAGTGTCACATTTTCACAGTTGCAAGTGGGGTTTACAAGCACAGCTGAGACAGTCCATGCTTCTTTCACAAGCCAGAGCCTTGACCTAAGCTCCCAGCTCTCAAATCTCTCTTGTTCTTGGCAGCAAAGAACGGGAATCACCAGCAGTGAGAGCCTGGTGAAGGTCAAACCTTCCTCCAGCTTCCCCACCAAAACGTTCCCACCCCCATGGTGGATGCAGTGAAGGATCTGGCTGTAATTTTCCAGTCATCAACCACAGGGAAATTACACAAAATCATCTAAGATAAACACAAAGGCCGGCAAGGTCCCCGGAGTCAAGCTGCATATCTATAACACACCCTAGATAATGACCTTATAAAGAAGCAATGTTCATTTCTGCTCACAGTGTTTCCCAGGACCGTATGACCCTGGGACTTTGGACCTGTGGCAGCTCGTGATGAGAGGATGTGGTGATGCAAACCACTTACCTCATGGCCTGGGCATGAAAGACGAACAGAGAAAGGGCCTGGAATCTCACGAACCAATCAGAAGAATGCCCCAAAGCCTGGTGACCTCCCTCTAGGTCCCACCTCTTAAAGATGGCACCATGATTTCCCAGCCCTGAGGAATAAGCCTTTACTACATAGATCCCTGTTGAACATTGAAGATCCAAATCATAGCAAAAGGTCATTTGGAGTCTCCAAGGATCTGAACACCCTTCTCCTCTGGAATTTAAGTTACTCCATTCCTGTACATGGGAAGCCTAAAGGTTATCAGTGGGTCTCTCCAAACATTAGGAAGATCAGCTGCTTCATAGATGCTGCATTATTTGAGGGGTTGACATTCTGGCATACCTAGAACTTTTTATCTTGAAAAGTCAAATACACAATGTTGAAAAAAAATAAATTCTGTGCATGCGTGTGCACATGTGTGTGTGTGTGTGTGTATACCATGTGGGCCATGTTTGTGCCATATGTATGCCATAGTTGGGTCTCTTTGTTGTTCACTGCAGTGCACCATGTTAGCCGGACTGCTTTGGGGTTTCTCCTAGCTCTGCTCCCATGTTATTGTAGGAATTCGGGGATTCAGGTATGGCTTCTAGGGATTCAAGTCTGGCCCTCAAGTTTGCATGACAAGTTCCTTACTAACTGATAAATCCCCAGTCCAAATGTCTGTTCTCTTTGAGGGACAGTGGACATCGAACATCGATTACCAATTCTTTCCCAAGGAAGAAGGAAACTCCTGTACATGCTCCCTAAAGGAAACCACACCAATTACTGTTTTCGTAGATGATGAAACCTACACGCTATCTTACTAAGGAATCCAATCACCTCTGGAGAGAGGAAGTGTATTGGCATGTTTTCAGATTTATAAGCTTGCAAAAACTTTCTTATACCTTGAACGTCCTGATTTAGAACTACAACCCTCTATATCCATGAACCATGGGTCAAAACAAATTACATACCTAGACTTCCCTTTAAAGAAAAAAATACCAGGATTTACTAAATAACTGTATGGAATTGTTTACTTAATCTCTTCCTCTGAGGGTAAACAAAGGCCCTTAAGCAGATAGCTTACTTGGTTCACACTGTGAATCTGCCTGAAGGTGCAAGGAACCATGAAGCAAAAGACAGCATTTGGGTCAGGAAAGCTGTCTGCTCCATAAACTGTTACACAGAAACATTAACTCACGGTGCAAGATTTCAAAGCAACTTTACTAGAAAGGTATGCAGATTATATGTGGAATTCTAAGTTCAGGACCACATTTTCCTCTGGGAGGGATGAAATATGATGCAGGATAGCCAACCTGTAAGGCAACCTGAAGTCTCTTTAATAACTATGATAATACTTGGTATTCAGCGTACATCTGATTGTCCAACTCTAGAGAATGTTCTAGCTAAAGTGTAATGGTAAAATTCAGAGTACGTGCAGACAAAAGAAAAGCACCCACTGGGCGCCATTCATCTAATGGCTCCCTTGGCAACATAAATCACTTTCAGGAAAGGCTTTAGGTTACAAAAAGAAATGCAACTTATCACTGCCAAATTACACCAGCAGTCTTAGCAAATTACTAACATACCAACTAATATACTAGACCTTGAACATGTCTGTATCAGAGTTATAGAGTAGAGAGGACCCTATTGTATCAGAATCTTTTCAGGGAAAGCTGAAATGTTCTTATAAAACAATAATAAAAAGTCAAGCAATTCAATGTGTAAAATATGGGAAAGGCTTAAACAGGCACTTTACAGAGAGGGATGGATGGGCAACACGCATCTTCATCACTAGTCATTAGGAAAATGAAAATGTAATGACTATAAGACATCAGTACACAGACACCGGAGTAAGGGAGAAGATAGTTGTCCAATGCTGGAGAGGATGTGACTGAACTGTATGTCTCAGGCTTTTCTAGAAGATGAAAATGTTTGGCCGCTCTGCATGATTGTGAGATTTCCCTCTGCTACATTAGAAGAGAGTACTTCACCCCATCTATTTGTCAACGAGAAATAAAATAGGAGGAGCTAAGATGCTAGACTAGAAGCAAGGAGCTTTATTCTTCTGTCTTCTGAGCACCTGAGAATCAGAACAGCAAGAAGACAATAACTCCCCAGGATTGGTGGCTGAAGGGATGCACTGAAATGTAATACTATGTGGACTATGAGATACTCACTCTGGTTACCTGAACAAACGGTAAGAAGTAGCATTTCAGTGCTGAGCCTGCCATGGCCAGGCAGTGGGCCAGAAGGGAGCGGTACAAAAAGGCAAAGAGGGAGAGTCACAGGAAAGAAAGTGGCCTCGCCAGAAGAGAGCAGAAACACAGGCTGTACTCAGCAGAACTTGATGGTGTGCAGCGTGTCATTGCTTGCCAGAACCCTTGGCAAGCAACAGAAAAACAGTCACACTATACTAAGAAGACATCTTGGCAAGATGGCACACAAGTTTGTTCCCTTGGATATGTAAGTCACTACTCCATTGTCCCTTTCCATGAAGCATAGCAAGTACTGTCACAAGGTTCCTGCCGGCACCTATCATACATTTCAGTGCGGCCGGAGTGAAATATCACAAAGAAAGTTATACAAACATTATATGTAGTGAAATTCAGGTCAAAGACCTAGAAAGGGTACAGCTTATTTTCTCTTTAATATTGATATTCAGAGAAAGAGGGCTGGCACATGGAACACTCCCAATTTTATGCAGAGGCTAGACCTCAAAAAGCCATGCTTACAGGCAATGGAAAACATGTAACACAGAATGTCCCCTCTTTCTAGCAGAGTTTGTTGCTCATGGAACTATGTCTAAAACACATCCTATTATATACCATTAAAACATATCTTACCACGTACAATAAAAAGAAATGATTTTTCATATCCTATCAGAACTGGTGCAGGAGAATTGTCTGTATTCTGTCAATCATGTATTTTAATAAAACGCTGATTGGCCAGGCAGGAAGTATAGGCAGGTCAATCAGACAGGAAGTAGAGGCGGGGCAATGAGAATAGGAGAAGGCTAGGGAGGAGGAAGCTCCCTCCGCCATTCCTGCCCAGATCACCGAAGAGGCAACATGTGAGCTGTCACACTGAGAAAGGTACTGAGCCGTGTGGCTAACATAGATAATGATAATGGATTAATATAAGTTACAAGAACTAATAAGTAGCCTGACCTAATGGGCCAATCAGCTTATAACCTAACATAGATTCGTGTGATTTTCTTTGGAACTTGCCGGCTGTGGGGTACCGGGCGGGATAGAAACCCCAACAAGCCGGCTCTTTATGTTACACAGAACAAAATGGAATGAAGCAAAAAAATTAACGTCAAGGGAAACTTTAGAAACAATTAAAACACTTTCAGACAGAACAATAATCATTTTGTTTTGAGACAATGTCTCTGTCTGGATCCCAAGCTGGCCTGTACCTTATTCTAAGAGTGCCTTAAACTCATGGTCACCTTCATTCTTTATCCTCTTGGTTATTAGGATTATAAGCATGTACCACTACCTCTGATTTAATAATAAATTTTTGAATTATTGGTAGGTATTTGAAGAAGTGTGTGTGTGTGGGTAAAAATCCTAGAAAGTGAAAATGGAAACACAGCAGAGTTAATAGGACAGAATGAGGTAGTTCTTAGAATATCTTCTTAACTTTATAGTTATTGATGACTATAATCAAAAATAAGAGAGATTTTGAATATATCTTTCATGTTAGATAGATCTCAAGGCCTTAAAAAAATGAGAACAAATCAATCCAAAATCCAGAGGATGGAGATGAATCATAAATACCAGCATTAAAATTTAAGATGAATATAAAAGAATAACACAAAGACCAATGAAACAAAGACCAATGAAACTGTAAAATCAATCAATGATGAACAGGGGTTATTAGTGTATCTCCTTGAAAATCTGGCTATTCAAGTCCCCCAAAAGGGCACAAACAAAAACAAAAATATCTCTGATGAGCATACACAAAAAAATGAATCATGAAATTAGTTCAACAACAGGTTAAGAAGATCATATACCATGATCAAGTTGATTTCATGCCAGGGATGCAAGAATGGTTGAACATGCACAAATCACTAAACATATGATGCCATTAAGAGAATCAACAATAAAATCACATGATCATCTCAATGAATGCAGAAAAGGCAAAATCTCCATGATGAAATCTGTAAACAGACTAAGATAGAAGGATCATATCTGAACAGAACAAAAGCCATTTATAACAAACATCATACCAAAATGGGAAAGCTGAAAACTTGTTCTCTAAATTCAGAATTGACATGGGATAATGATTGTCACCCTTTGTGTTGGTTAGTTGTTTGTCAACTTAACAAGAGCCAGACTCATCCAGAAGAGGGGATGCCAGTTAAGGAATTGTCTGCATCAGACGGCATGCAGGCAACTGTCTGGGGCCATTTTCTTGACTAATGATTGATGTGGACCAGCAGAGCTCATGATGGATGGTGCTTCTCCCAGGTAAGTGGTCCAGGGTTATATGACAAAGCACCCTGAGCAAGACAGGGAGAGGAAGGTCAGGAAGTGGCACTTCTCCATATCTATTTCAGTTTCTGCCTTGAGTTCCTGCCATGGCTTTCCTTCATACAAGCTGAAACAGACTATAAGCTGCAAGCTGAAATAAACTCTTTTTTCTCAAAATTGCGTTTGGTCATGGTCTTTATCACAGCAATAGAAATGAAACAAAGACCACAATTCTTATTCAGTGTAATGTCTGAATTTTTAGCCACAGGAATACAGCAAAAGAAAAAAAATAGTATACAAATAGGGATAAAAGAAGTCAAGTTAACCCTATTTGCAGATGATGTAAGCCAGATACTCCACCATGACTGGACAGTGGCTGCACCAATTTATATTACTGACAACTCAGCAACATAGACAAATCAGTAGTTTTTCTTTTTTTTTAATTTTTACCTGCCAGTAGGCTGAGAAAAATATCAGGAAAATAAGAACAACCTAGGAATAAATCTCAACATGAAAAGTGAAGGTCTCTGTAATAAAACCTATAAACACCAAAGGAAGGCTTTGAAAAAGACATCCAAACCTGAGGAGCCAACGTGAGGTCCTGCATAGAAAGAACAGCGCTGAAGGCATCAAAATACTTCAAATTACACTACTGAGCCATAGTATCCAAAATAGCACAATTCTGGCACAGAAACAGATATGCAGACCAATGAAGTAAGGAATCCAGAAATAAGTGCATGCTGTTACTTCCATATGATTCTTAGCAAAAGTGCTAAGAAACACATATTGGAGAAAATACAACCTCTTTAACAAATGGTCCATGGAAAAACTAGCAATTTCAATGTGGAAGCATACAATTAGATCTCTGTAACTCATCCTGTAAAAAAAAAAAAATCAGTCCAATAAGGATCAGAGACCTTAATGCAAAGTCTGAATCTTTGAGGCTACCAGAGAAAAAGCATTTAAAAATTGAGACACAGGCTATAATATTGGAGGAAAAAATCTTTTTCACCTATTACTTTAACAGGATTAATGTACAAAATATGTAAATACCTAAAGTAAAATAACAGGAGAACAAATGATGCAGTCAATAAGTCAGCAAAAACCTCCATAGACACTTTGGAAAATTAATTACAAAGCAGAGTGTAGTTGTTTATGTCTATAATCCCAGGACTCGGGAGGCCAAGGCAAAAGTATTACCATGAGCTTGAATGAGCTTGGACTACATTAGACAATTCCAGGCTGGTCGTGGCTATGTGGCAAGACTGAGTCTCAAAAAGCAAGTTCCCGGAAAATACAAATGGCTAACCATGCATAAATATGCTAACTATCTCCATCATCAGAAAAATTCAAATCGGAACTATACTGACATTATAACTTACCCCCATAAGATGCCTATACAGATAAAATGCTGGCAAGGATGAGAAGGGGAAAGGAACTCTTAAAACGCTCACTCACTGACGGTAGGACTGGAAATTAGGGCAGTCACTGTGGGTATCAACAGGGAGGCTCCTTAGAACAAACTAAATTGAAATATCATGTGATTAAGATCTATCAGTTCAAGATGAAGAAGAAGGGAAAAGCCATCACACCACAAAAATGAACTTGTATTTACCATGGTGCTTGATAAAAGTCAAGACATAGAATGAGTTCAGCGGCCACCAACAGGTGTGTGGATAAAGAAAACCTTGTCTGAGCCAGGCAGTTGTGGCGCATGCCTTTAATCCCAGCACTCAGGAGGCAGAGGCAGGCGGATCTCTGTGAGTTCGAGGCCAGCTTGGTCTACAAGAGCTAGTTCCAGGACAGGCTCCAAAGCAACAGAGAAACCCTGTCTCGAAAAACCAAAATCAAACCAAACCAAAAACCAAACAAACAAAGAAAGAAACAAAAAAAAAAAATGGAAACAAAACAAAACAAACAAGAAAATTTTGTCCATATGCACAGTGGAAGAAATCCTAGAGGAGAAAATGCCATTTTCAGGAAAAAGACAGAAGTGGAAAACATTTTAAGGAAGCTAGACTTAAAATTGAAAAGTATTGTTTTCTCATCCGTGTAATATAGAAAAAAATACTTGTGGGGTTTGAGAAATGATGTAGTGGTTAATGACAATTTCTGCACAGGCATGAGGACCTCAGTTCACATCTCAGGCTCCCACAGGGCAAGTTCAGTGTGGTTTTGTGCCTCAAGTCATGGCACTCTGTGAGGGAAGAGATGGAAGGATCACCAGGACTGTCTAGCTGCCAGCCTAGCTCCCCATTCAGTGAGAGACTGTTTCAAGGTCATAAGGTGAATGACAAAACAGGACACGTGACAGCCTCCTCTGGCCTCTGCAGGCATGAAACACACTTATACATGCTTGCACCCCCTCCACACCCGCCCACCCCACACCACACATGAATACAACAGACTAAAAATAAGCAGGAAAAAGAATGAGTGGCTATTATAAAAAAGGCATTGGGGGAGGAGGAGGGAGAATATGCAGGGCAAACAAGGGATGATCCTGATCAAAGTATGTTATTCTCATGTATGAAAATGTCACAATGAAACCCACTGTTTTGTTTTTAAATATGTTCGCCAAGAACTTGCATACGAACACACACCGTAACTTTATTCTATAGAGCCAAACTAGAAACATTCAAATGTCCATAAAAAGCAAAATGGATAAACTGTGTTATAAGCACAATCAAATAATTATACTACTTAAGGGTCAAGGGAAAGGAAACAAATGACTGGCACATACAATACAGCGGCACCTCACCAGTTTACGGCCATCTTACATCATTTTTAGTCAAGTCTTGCATGTATACGTATGTGAGTGTTCATGCAGGTACATGTACGTGGGTACAGAGACCAGAGATCAACTTTGCATGTTGTTCCTCGGGTACACTCCATACTCTCCAGCTTGCCTTTTGAGACATGCCTCTCTCTGACATGGAGTTCTCTAAATAGGCCAGCCAGTGAGCCCAAGGCTCTGCCTGTCTTCCTTTCCCCAGTACCAAGGTCACAAGCTACCATGGCCATTTTTTGTTGTTGTTTGTTTATTATGTGGGTCCGCATGCTTGAATATCAAGCACATTGCCAACTGAGTTCCTTCTTTGGCTCCTAAAATTAACTCTTGGTGAAAGGAGTAAGGACAGCGATTAGCTTTAGGAAATGGTGTCAATGGCTGGGGAGAAGCTGGCTTGGAAAGGGTGGGTGAGAACTTGGTTGAGAGGTCAAAATAGTCTCCATCTTGAAGGAAGCACGGACTCTGTGTGAGTGCACACATTTGCCAGCATGCAGTGAACTGTATGCTTCTATCTGCTCAGTTGAATAGATGTAAATTATCAGCATTAAGTGGGGGAATGTTCTCAAACACATTCACGTTTTTTTTTTCAGTGTGAATTTATATTGTCTAAACCACTGCATCAAGAAATATAAAAAGGCATTACAAAATTATTTTTATTGTTTTGGCTAGAACTTCAAGACGATAATCTTCAATGACAATCTGCTCCCGCTTTCTCTCTGAGGTCCATGAAAGGGCTCATTAAGAAGGTCTGAGATACTTAAGCTTTTCGTATTCCAAGGAGACGGTGAACCATCCCTCCAAGTTTGGGGTGAGGAAGAATCTGGAGCTTGAGCCATGCCAGAGTATTTGCCCCAACATAACCACAGAATTAAGGGAGAACTGATCCTGACACTGACCACCGAACATCTGTCACATGGGCACTCCATCCCCACGTGAAGAAAACCCTATAGATAAAGGCGTGTGTGAGCCCTGTTTAGCCATATTCTGCTTGTGCATCACACGCTACCTTTGAAGAAAGAAACGCCCTGTGGCTTCCCTGGGAGATTACAGGGATGCTGTCCAATGAACTCTCCTGGACTCCTCATGGGTTTCCTGTGCTGTGAGTGCTTTCAATGGGTCATCGAAAGGAAGTGGTCTTAAGGTGCCCTGAAGCGTGCATGTGTACGCAGACACATGTGCACACATATGTAGACTGTAGTGAGAGAAACAATGGCTGTCTGTGGTGTAGATGGTTCAGGGATCAGGCCAGAATCACTATCCCAGGAATACAATCCTGTATTAAGTTAGTCCAGAATTTTATGTGCTAGCCTCAACAAGAAAGCAGAGGCAGCTACTATACAGAATGTGGAAATGATGGCAAATCATGGTGACTATGCATTTTTATAGGAGACAAATCTTCCCAAAACCTAAAAGGGAAGGCTCATAGCAGCTCCCCCTCTCCAGACCATTACTCCATTCTTGCTTCCATGTTCAATATCCCATGCAACATCCAGCGGGCTTCTGTCTCAGTTCCATGTGGGTCTCTTCAAAGCCCATATAATAACGGTAACTGTTTCTTAGTCTGCGTGCTGGAATGCCTCTTACTACAACATGAGCTTTGTAAGACTGACGTCACCTTGTATAGGCCTGCCCTTGAAAGTGGTATCATTTGAAGGATAAAAGCCAGAATAGTTGAATTATGCGCACATGGTTATCTCTCTGCTGCCTTCGGAACTTAACATGCTCAGTTCCCTGTTTGGACCAATTTTCACTCCTCCTTTCTTGTTATGTAGCTACTACTCACGTGTCTCTGTCATCTGAATCACCGCTGTTGTACAACCACCTCTTGAATGTAGGGCCCTGTCTTCCCTGTTCCTGGAGGCCAAAGCACAGGATGCAAGAATTGTTTACGCTAACCAGCTTCCCCTGCTCATTCTGCCAGCTGGAGGGAATTAGTTCAAAGCCTTGTTTCTGTCATTGCTATGATAATTTCACCTGCTAAGAAGGTCCTCACAGGCGCCCTAAATCTCCTCCCATCTGTCTGTCAGGGTTCCCAGCTTGATACCCCCTACATGGAGGCTCCGGCTGGCACCATGCAGCCAACACCCCTCTTCTCACTCCCAGGTGGGAGGGGGCTCTCGTCCTCTTGCCTCCAAGTATATAAGCCTACATGTGCTAAAGTTGACATTTATCCTTTGGGCAAATGATCTGGTCTCTCTGTGTGTCGTGTGTCTGTTTTCAACTCCTAGGATATTGATCCAGACTCATGGTCCGATATGGGAAGCGCACCCTGTATCGGGTGTGAGGATTTGCAGAAAAGCGCGGGACACTTGTACTCTTCCCCGTTAACGGTCCTATATTCCACATGACAAATACCTTAAAATCAGGGGCTTAAATCGACTCCTTCTCACATCCTAGTTCTGAGACCAGAAGTCTGGATGACCTCCTCTGGTCCCCTGTGTTTGATGTTCGATGTTAGTATCCTAAGGCGGCCGGAACAAAGGACCACAAACTAGGTTGCTATTAACAGAAACTCATTCTCTGTAAATGCTGGAGATTTGAAATACAACTTAGAGATCATGAGAGGGGTGGGAAGGTGGCTATAGTCACCAGTACATCACCAAAGCATTCTACCTGCAAAGTCTCTCGAAATACCATCCCAGATACTCTGGCACTCCCAGAATCCAGTCACCTTAGGTACTAGCCTTGTGGCAACATAGTGTTAATCCCGTCTACACTTCACATGCCTCCGCCCACGTTGGTGTCTCGGCATCTTCATGTGATATTTCCCTCCTTCGTGTCTGCATCAAAATCAGTCTTCTCACATGGGCACTGTTCATGCTAGATTGAGGTTCTATCCTAACACCTCATCCTAGCTTTAATAAATCTGCAGAGAACCTTCTTCTCATGACAACAGATACACCCTCAGGGAACAGGAGGTCAGCAATTCAGTATATGTTTTTTGGGCAACCCATGGAAACCTGGCGGGGTTGAGTTCAGGTGATAGCCAGGGCTGACACTTACTTTGGAAGAACTCACTTTCAACTTTGCTCAGGAGCGAGGAGAGTGCAGCGTGTTATACAATGAGTGTGTCAGCCAGAGACCACACCCACTCAGGATCTGGAGGCCCCTGGCATTCATCTCATGGCTCCTGTACTCTCTAGGGATTCTGCCTGATATCCCTCCTAAGACTGGCATTCCTCAGACATTCCTTGTGGTCACAGCTGAAGAAAACATGTTGCTTTTAAATGATTCCTATAATTAGACCAGGATCATCGGGATGACTGGGCCATAAAACTGAACACACTCAAGAGATCGATAGCTAACATTTACCGGTTCTACCCGCAAGCAAAGCAGTGAGGTCCGTGTGAGAGAAAGAGTTATCAGGGGTCACTCTTGTAATTCTGCCTACCACTCCATTGTTACCAGTTCCTTTTAGAGGTTTCTTTAAACATTAAATTATTAATTCAGCATCTGTCTTCTGTGTTAAATGAAGGTTCTGCAAGGGTAGGGAACGGACGCCTCTTATTCCCAGCTGCAGACTTAAACATCAAGTTTAAGACACAGCAGGACTTGAGTAAGTAAGTAATGAATATATACCTAGACAACGACAAATTTCTCATGACTCAAGCCTGGGTTTGACCTATTAATCTGCTTATTATATACAGGATCACTGGGAGACATTGTCTTTCCTTATTAGACTTTTGTTTTCGGGCAGAGAAATAAACTCTGGGCAGGGGCTGAGTTTGTGAATTAGGAAGTCAGGTGTCATGGTTGAGATAATGAGCCCAGAACCTCAGCCACTGTGGATCAGGAACTTTGGAATGCATACATGAGAAATGTTTCTCTGCCACACATGAGAAACACACGGCATTTGCTCTGCCCCTTTCCCGACGAATACACATTACTTTTAGAGAGAGTCAATAGGCAGAGACAGAGTGGGCACTTTGCAGCAACACTAACATAGTCACTCTGACTTACACCAACAGGCATACTTGAACTGCTAAGAGTAAAACCCTAACCCCATTCCTTGACTGAATTGCTAAATCAATAAATAGCTTCCTGTAAATATGAAGCTCCCCTCTGCTGGATCCTTGTGGGGGCGAGAGGTAGGGGAGAAGGCTTACAAGAAGATTAGCAGCTCTGGGGAACACGGAGGGCTTTTCTAGTCTGGCTCCTGCCTGCCTCACCATCCTGCTTCTGTACTTTGCAGACATTATATAACGCACAGTGGGAGAATGGTCCGAAATAATCTCGGATTTAGGAGGACAAAGAGCCAAGCTCAAGATGCCATCCAAGGTTGAAAAGGCAAGTCCCTCAAATTCTGATATACCAGCATATTTCAAAGTCGGCAAGCTTTTCATGGAAAAGTAAGGCTGGTGAGGTTTCTGGAATGTATGCTCGTTCAACATCACCTGCTAAAAATGGACCCTACTGCCCCACTTGCGGAAGCTCGGACTCAACGGCACCTTCTGTCTGAAGGGGTCAGAACTGAATATCTGAGGTTTCTCAGAGGGTGGGAGAATGACGGAAGTCAGGGCAGGGAAGGAGACTAGAAAACCTAATAAAACAAAATTGATGTTACACTTGATGTCGGTAAATCTAGAATGCTGAAGATTATTAAAATAATCCTTCAGGTTTACACCTGGGTTTCTTATCCCCCCCCCAAAAAGCCTCTTTAGTGATAAAGAAATAATATTTAGCATGTTTTTCTTTTTATGCTTATAGCACAAGTGAAATACATCAGTACTTTTTTTTAAAGAAAAAAAAGATAATTTTATAAAGACTGCACTTTAGTTTTCTATCAAGAGCTGATGCAATTTGGTGTATTTAAAGAAAATAGCCCGGGGATTGAAATATTTTAATTTGCTTCTCTAATGAGAGGCTCTTTGCAGTTCTTCTAAGAACATTTGTTTCCTTGTGCTTCTTTCTCCCACACCCTCTCCTACGTACACATGCTAAAGACAACGAGCAGAAGAGGCCCGTCTCAGAAGAGGTCTGCCGTGGGATACAGCTGGCTCGCAAGAGACGGGGTGGGGGGGGCCCTTATGCGTATAGGTGTATATGCAGACACCCACAAAGAACTGTGTGTGTGTGTGTGCACGCGCACGCGTGTGTGTCTGTGGACAAAGGGTGTCTGTAGAGGCCAGCAGAGAGCCCCAAATCCCTCAAAGCCGGAGTTACAGGCGGTTGTGACCTGCTTGGTGTGGGTGGTGGCAAACAATCACCGAACTGTTGCCGCCATTTCATGGCATTACTTTTAAACAGGAAAACAACAAAATCAGCTGTGTGCCCATGTCCAGCATGCTTGAAAACATCCCAGCATCTTGTTACACACGTCTATCTTAGGGGTGGCTTTCTGTCTACCAGGACAGCTATTTCTAGAAAGTTATGGGCATGGGCTATATACGTGAAGGGTATCTTAATCCTTCCTTCTTGCAGGGAACTCACCTCTCCTCACAAAGACCCAATATTAGGATATTGTCCGGCACTATAAGCCTTTATATTGAGGTTTGCTAAAGTATGATAGCATCAAGGACTATAGGGGTCTCTTATACGTGACTCCATAACTAAGTAGCAGAAGCAACATGCACCATGACCTTGGTAGGAATGCAAGTTACTAGGCTTCAGCCCAGACCTCCCAAATCGCAAACTCTGGGGATGGGCCTTTCACATCGTCCAAGGAAATGCTGGTGAAGGCTTAAGCTTGAGACTCATTGCCCTCCTCACTGAAACTTCACCAGTGTCTGACAAACTGGCATCTTTTTCTCTGATTTTGTCACCAGGTGAAGAAGGATGTTTAAAAGAAGTCCCACCCTAGCTCAGAACTGAGTATAATAGAGGGTTATTTATTTAAAGGTAGACGCACAGACCACAGTCCTCTGCTGGAATGGGGAACAGCAACCGAACCCTGCAGCCAGGAAAGAGGCCTGAGGCATGCTTTACATGGGCCTACATAGTATAAGAGGCCACACTCAAGTGGGCGGGTAACTTAAAGGTTACTGACAGTAGGAACTCCTACAGCAGACAGGAAGAAAAGGTGGTTCTAAAAGGGGAGGTCATTTGTCACTCAGCTGGTTGATGCCAGGCTGACGATCTGGTTGTTTAGAGGTGAAACCTGAACCTTTTCTGCTGTGGCATTGTTACTGCGGCCACAGAGTTACCCAACTCACAAAACAACTCTGTCAGGCAAACAACAGCTTTCCTTGTGGGGATGTCATTTCTCCATTCCCACCTTCCCTGGGAGACACACAGAACCACACCCCTAAGCTGGACATTTTAGCAGCAATGAAAATATCAGGAAAGTAGTTGTTGGCGTTTCAAGCTCTTTGACCTCAGGAGGATTTGGCCTTCAGCAGTCAAACGCACAAAGGACATGGACTTAGAGTATCTGAAACATGAGCTGCTGGACTGGGTCTGAAATCTCAATGTGACCCTGTTACGTCCCAAATCTTTCAGTCAGGTGGCAGAGCAAAAGGTGAAACCGAGGGAGAAAGACAAAGCAGAAGGAGGGCGTTGTAAACATGGACACATCTTTGAGATAGGGAGACTTTTGCTCTAGGCCACGTCTACAGCTGATGTTGATCAAAGCTATCCAGAAAGAGAAAGAAATTCCTTTTATTCCATCAAGAGAACAGATGTCTTTTCTCCTGAACCTTGGTGGCACAGCGCAGGCAAAACTGGCATCAAGGAGGTTCCTATTGATGCCTACCTCTTGGTTGTGATGAGGTGTAGCAACTCTGCAAACTATTGCCACTAGGAGAAAATGGCTAATGGGTGTGTTAGATCTTTCTGGGTGATTTTTTTTTTTTAAAAAAAAAAAAAACAACTTCATCTAGAATGGTCTCAAAATAAAAGCCTTTTTAAAGGGGCAGCAAGTCTGGAAGGGCAGAGAGTGGTCTGAGAAAAGCCACCTGTGCTAGCCATGTCTGTAAATGCCAGCCCTCCCTCTCTGTCCTGAGCTGCCAAAAGCAAGCTCAGAAACAGAGATGCAAAAAAAGCATCAACATCTTTCCAAACTGACCATGAAAGTCACTGGGACCAAGATGCTCCTGTTCCTAGAGCAAGTGATACGTCTAGGAACTATCTCTTTGCCTCCTTGCTTTGGTCCTCCAGAAGTGGGCATGTCTAGCTTACAACCCGACTCCTGGTTGCTAGGTAACATGACTGCTCATGTTTGATGTAGCTTGTCTCCACCTATTCTTTCCTTGAAAGGGGTAGACAGGTTATAGGGAAGAAACATTTGCTGGAGGGAAGTCTGCTGGCGGTAGCCTATTCTTTCTTTCTCCTTTTTCTGCTGAGCTGCCAGACGGAGTACTTAAAAATACACCTCAGCTGTTGCTGTGTGCCAAAAATTTCACATCTACTGACGGCCTGTGAATGGTTCTGATGGGAGGCTTGATATGACATGCTACAACCCGGGAGGTAATTTGATGGCAGACAAGATCCGTCAACGCATTGCAGAACAGAAGAGTCCATTCTTTGATTTGGCAACCCTTGCACCAAGAGCAACAACTCCATCTCATAATTAGGAATGCAATATTGTCCCTACCATGTTCTTTCAAGAAGCCTGAAAATATGATAAACATGTCTCCCATTGGTAAAGATGTAAGGAAACCAGGTCAGGACTGCTACTTTTCAAGCACATGTTGGAGTCTGCACAATCTGCAAGTTTATTTTTATTGGGAACACTCATGGTGCCATAGCTAAGCACTAACATCTAATCCTCAGGAGACCCATGAGCTAAGTACCCATCTTATGGATGACTGAGGAGAAGAAAGTGGTTTGCTTTGCCTGTGGTCCCCTCCCTGGTGAAAAACTGATAGAGTCTGGCCTCTAACTCAAGGCCCTGTGGACCCCCCATCCCTATGCTATCATCTGTGTGTGTGTGTGTGTGTGTGTGTGTGTGTGTGTGTGTGTGTGTGTGTGTGTATGTGTGTGCTTGCCTTAGGATGGACACTCTAGTCCAAACATTTTAAAAACTCTATGAATGAACCTGAAAGTAATTCTTTTGAGTAGCTGTGTTATTGACTCAGATTGCTGATAAATGACCACGTTAGCTGACATTTTCAAAAATCAATGTACTTTTCACCAAGAGGTTTCCTAACAGCTGGAAGAACCAGGAGCCCTGGATGTATTGAAACAACCATCCTGACACGAATGGCCCAGGATACAGGGGCCCTGTGGCTCCTGTTGGTGACAGAAGTTACCTCATCTTGCCACTTGGGGTAATCATTACCAGAAACTCACAAAACATGCCCCATCTTATCTCATTTCCTTTGATCTTCACGCTAATCCAATGCACCCAGAAGGACATTTTACAAAGGAGGGAGATGAAGTTCACAGAGCATAAAAAAATCATCTAGAGCACATGACTGTCCTATGCTTCAGGGGCAGGCAGCAGCTGTGCACCCTCACATAAAGGCTAAGCCTTCTGCCTCACCACTAGGACAACTGACAGCCCTTTCAACATGTTTGCTTCTATCTGAGAACTGGATTTCTGGCTCCCATAGAAGTTCACTGCCTATAGATGAGGTTGGTGGGTGGAGAATCAAGTGAAAGTCACAGGACTGACTAATCTTATGTAGCAAAGTTAGCCCTCGCTACCATTATCATTACACCATTATTTCTTGCCTCCCTGTGTGTAGCAGCCTCCATAAAACCTTCCTATCATGGCCTTCATCAGCTACTTCCACTGGGTGTAAAGGGCAGGTTGATTGACAAGGAACTGAACAAATGCTCAATTGGCCATTGCGATAATGGCCTTTGCCATAGCTTTTAGCTTCTTTCCAAACCTCAGTTATTAGCATCTGTATAAAAGTTAAACAGATATACAATATACTTGCAGGGCAAAAGAGTTGTTCTTGCATATCCATAACCTTTTAACTTTCTGATTAAATGTTTGCAAGACAGGAGCCATACTTGGTCTCCATATGTTTTTAGTAACATCTAACACTATACCAGTTCAATTTACCTCTATATTTACTAAGCTTAGGACTTACTTCTTATTTTAATCCAATTTTCCAGTTGGAGTTGAACATTGACAGCTGTGGATCCAGTCCTACTGATAAGTGCAAATGCAAAATTTTTCCTTTACCTAACTGTGTAGGCAGAGACTGCATTTAGTTTTGTGGACGCCCATACCCGAATAATCACACAGAAACAATATTAATTACAATACTGTTTGGGCTATTAGCTCAGGTTTCTTTTACATCTTGAATTAACCTATTTCCATTAATCTGTATATCATCATGAGGCTGTGGCCTAACAGGAAGGTTCCAGTGGCGTCTTTCTCCTTGGGCAGCTACATGGCATCTCCCTGATTCCACCTACTCTCTTTATATCTCTTCCAGCCTGGCTATATTCTGCCCTGCCATAGGTCAAAGCAGCTTTATTCATTAACCAATAAAAGCAACATATGTACAGAAGGGCATCCCACATCATAACTACATTTTCCTTCAACCTTCTTTGATATCATCTTGCTGATTTAAGTGTTCTCCACTTAACCACAGTCTCTGTCATTCCCATTTATATTGATTGCATATTAGTCTTTAAGATCATTTATTCTAGTGTTTGATCTCCATATAAAACTGAATTAAATGGTCATGGAGAGATGCTGTAGTACAGGGTTTATTATAAGAGCATTAAGCATTAAGAAAAAATAATGGCTTATTAAAATCTTAGGGATTTGATATACTGGTCTAAATATACACCAGATTGGTACCTTCTTAGGCTTTGGTTTCTTGACATAAAAAAAGAAATAAGATTAGGAATCTAGGCACATAGCTCATACCTGTAATTTCAGATTGAGTGAGGCTGGAGCAGGAGAATTTCTATGAGTTTGAGGCCACTGTGGCCTTATAATGAAATCATCTCCCACAAAACAAACCAACAGCAAGAATCAGCATGGTTACTATTAGCAATTGACCCATGAGTCAAGTTCTTGTGAAGACTGAATGACAGGAAATGAGTGACCATTTCTGGGAAGCTCAAGTCCAGAGCCTGTCTTTGTGTGGGTCTGGATGCTTATGGGATGATCTCGTCAGGGACCGCACAACAGCAAGCCAAGTCTTTGTGGAGGTACCATTAGCTCTGCAGGCTTGCTACTCCGTGAACACTTTCTGAAAGCTACATCTCCCCACACCAGAGCATAGGAGCAGCAGCTGCTCCTGAGAAGAAGGAGGATGAATGAACACAAGAGAAATCAAGGAAGACTCTGAGATTTAACCTCCCACAGGGTTGGAACACTTTGCCTAATAGTCAGGCCATCATCAACAAACAAGGGCCCCTTCCCTACAGACGTTTCTTCCCTTTCCTCTGCTTCTGTGTCGCCTGTGCTTGGCTCTGTCAAATCCCTGTTTCTGGGCATTACAACTTCCGGTTCAGGAGAGGACACACATTTTCACACAGTAGTAGTGGATCTGACATTTTATGGGCCTTCGTCTTTGATTGCTTTGGAAAGATTCAACTCTTGCTCATCTTTTAAAACCATCCTCAGTCCTCTAAGCCCACTGTAAGAAAAAACCAAGGCTGCTTTTCTGGGTTTTAATACTTTTTACAAAGCAGAATTTTCTTCAACATAAAGGGCATCCTCCACACCATCAGAGCCCGAAGCTTCCTCCTGACCCACTTTAGCCTCAGTCGTCCGCTAACCATCTCCTCCCCCATCGGCTACACTTGGAACCCAAAGAGGGGATGCTGAAAATGTGTCTTTATTCTCCTTGCCCTTCATGTTTCCTTAGAAGACTTAATCAGGAAAAGGACAAGCAAAGAGAGGCTAGTTAAATTAATTAGAAACCTCAGGCATCCACTTAGTGAACACCGTCCCCTTACAGGAGAAACTGACGAGGCAGCTAAACATGCTCCATGAATGGGTTCTTTCAGCCTATGGCCTTTCCTGGGATGCAATTTTCACATTGAATGGTTAGGTGTACTTGGTCCAGACCTATGTCCTGAGATATGACTGAACTTGTTCTGCAGAGACCTGATTAGATCATTCTTATCTTAGGAAAAGACATATGCCTTTGCTCATGTATCTAAGCATCTTGTCCAAATCTGGGCCACAGATACTATAAGACGTTTCTCTCATCCAATCTATCCTTACCACCTTCACAAACTCTCATTCAAACCATAGATCTTCACAACACTGTCCACATGTGTGCACATGTGTATATGCATCCATGTATATGTTGGGAGGAACACCAAAGTTGATGTCAGGTGTCTTTCTTAATGACTCTCCATTTGACTTGAGGCAA
The DNA here is from genome assembly GCF_982192425.1 of Myodes glareolus. Classification (NCBI taxonomy): domain Eukaryota; kingdom Metazoa; phylum Chordata; class Mammalia; order Rodentia; family Cricetidae; genus Myodes; species Myodes glareolus. The sequence continues at coordinate 49,982,009 of NC_142030.1, read as the reverse complement.
GGTCTCTCACTGAACACAGAGCTTGCTCATGTGGCTGGTCTGGCTGGCCAGGTTCCCTGGGGATCTTAGATCCATGCTTTCTGAGTGTTGGCATTACAGGCATCTGGCATACCTGACCAGCATTTGTGTACACTCAGAGAACCCAAGTCTTTATCCTTGCATGGTGAATCAACCTCTGGGGTCAGAGAGGTTACCTGAGATCACTGGAAAACACAGATATTTACATTATAATTCATAACAGTAGCAACAATACAGTTATAAAGTAGCAATGAAAATAATTTTATGGTTGGGGGTCACCACAACATGAGGAACCATATTAAGGGGTTGTAGCGTTAGGAAGGTTGAGAACCATTGCTCTAAGCCATCTTTTCAACCCCTTAAAGTTTATCGCAGGCAATCTCATTGGGCAGGAAAGGCTATTAATCAGCAAGTCATGCAGACTTCTTAAATGAGTGATTTGTACTAAGCATCCTTAAGGTAAGTGGCATTATTCTCACAGAAAACCTAATCAAAGCTTACACACACACACACACACACACACACACACACACACACACACTATAATACAGTATAATAACATTGAAGTTAAAGCAGAATCCAGACACCCTGTGCCTACATCTTGGGAATGTTTGTGAGACAAGACGGTGCCACTACCTTAGACAGCATAAAATGTGGCCAGGAATGTGGCTTCATTGCATCAGAGGACACTGCAGGGATTAAATTTCGCCTCTGGAGTAGAGCGCTCACCTGCAGTCATAAATTCCCTCTTGCAGTACACTTGCTGCTATCAGGATGAAGGAACGGAGAGTGGGGAAGAATCTATTAATGCTGTCTCTCCAGACCCCGCTCGTCATCAGCTTCTGATGCAAAAACACAGATCTTGCTGAGTTCGTTATCTTCGGATAGCAATGGAAGGAGACAAGCTGCTGCCGCCGAGGCATTGCCGCGCATGATGGATGAAGCCAACTACAGAGACAGCTAGAAACTCTCCCAGTCTCACAGCTATGAAACGAAAAGGCAGAGGAGAAAGGGGCCATCTGCTTCATGCTGGCTAAGGATACATCTCTGCTTGGGTGGAATGAAGAGACCTCCACTCCTCCAAACAACAACAGCAACAATAGCTTCTTGTTCATTTTTGGAAAAATTGCTTCCTGTAGGTAGGGGGCATTTGTTACATATCTTGTTAGGGAAGAAACAAGAAACACTCCAAATTGTCTCTCTGTGTGTTTGTGTGTGCGCGTGCATGTGTGTGTGTGTGTGTGTGTGTGTGTGTGTATGTGTGCATCTGTGCGTGCATAAGTATGTGTCCTGGTACATGCATATATATGTGTGCATGCATGCAAATATGTATGCATGTATATGCATATGTATGCATGTATGTGTGTGTGTGTGTGTGTGTGTGTGCACGTGCGTGCACATGTGTATGTGTAGGTCAGCAGTCAATCTCAGGTATCTTTCTTGGCTAACTCTCCGCCTTCCTCATTTTTTGAGACTGGGTCCTGAGGCTCACCAATTAGGCTACACTGGCTGTCCAGTGAGCCCCAGGAATCCTATCCCTGCCTCCTCAGCACTGGAAATACAAGAATAATTAACCATGCCAGACTTTTTATATGGGTGCTGGTGACCAGACTTGGGACCTTGCGCTCCTGCGGCAATTCCTTTACCAGTTGAGCTACCCTTCAAGCCCTCTCCAATTACCTTTTAATGTCTGATATTAGGGCAGACTCTAGACATGGAGCAGACCACATATAATTTTCTGCTTCTCTTAAACTTGTAACAAATGGGAGTTTCAGTGGTTTTGACTGCAGGAACCTTGAATACGGCCTGTATCCTGGACGGGCTCTGAAAGATGTGGGGTTTGGGTTGTCATATTGTAAAATAAAATCCTTATTGATATAAAGGAACAAGGGTTTTCCACCTGGGCCCCTCAGTGGAACCTGTAGTGCTGGAGGATTCCCCAGAGGGGCACCAGGAAAACAGAGAAACTGAGTCCTGGTTCACTTCCCTCCCACCATGCTCTTCCTTGTGAAAAGAACATGCTCTTTCTCTTGTTTGTCTACTAGAATTCTGTGTATAGTTGCTTTTGCAAAAACTATTCTAGTTAGTTCAAAAATATTTTTTAAGGAAAGAAAAAAGTTTCTGAAGCATGGATATAGTATGATATGACTTTAAAATGCATAAAATATAAATTTAAAATACATGGAGAAAAGAAATGCTGTAGAAAGGAACATATTTTCTCTTACTAAAGTCTTTATTAATGATTCATGCTTTGGGTTGTGTTTTTTACTCTTTAGTTCTTTAATCTTTTGGGGGAGGTCTGCCACCCAGCCCCCAAATAAACACACACAGAATCATATTCTTTCTTATAAATGCCAGGCCTTAGCTTGGCTTGTTTCTAGCCAACTTTTCTTAACCTACATTATCCCTTCTATCTTTTGTCTCCGGGCTTTTACTTTTCTCTGTTTTTACATATCTTTTCTTTCCTTCTAATTCTGTGTCTGGCTGTGTGGCTGTGTGGTTGTGTGGCTGGGTGCCTGGCCCCTTGTGTTCTTGCTCCATGTTCTCTTGCTCTTTCTTCCTCCTCCCCAACTTTTCCTCCTCTTTATTCTCTCTGTCTGCCAGTCCCACCAATCCCTTCTCTGGCCTTACTATTGGCCATTGAGCTCTTTATTAGACCAACAGATGTTTTAGACAGGCAAAGTAACATAGCCACACAGAGTTATATAAAAGCAACATAAAGGGATGCGACACATCTTTGCATCGCTGAACAAATGTTCCACGGCATAAACAGATGTAACACTTCTTAAAATAATATTCTACAACAGAACTCAGAAGTGTAAATTAAAAGAAACGTTGTTAAGAAATCTGTACGTCTAGGGCAGAGACTGTAGCTCAGTTAGTAGAGTGCCTGGAGAGTGTGAATGAGCTTGACTCTCAGAACTGCCAAAAATAAGAAATAAATAGATAAAACCTTAACTATGAGCCTTTGGATCACATAAATATGAGCAGGATGTCTTTAAATGATACATAGGTTAAACGTGGGCCTTCCTTCTAATATGAAACACTGACTTTGGGACATCTTAAAGTTTATACCTCAAAGACCCCATAAAAGGAGCAGGCTGGCGGTTTCCACCTGCCTATTTACCAGATGGAAATTAGTAATGAGCTATCTATTAATAGGCAGACTTGAAGTGCCGTCTACTTGCAACAGGTGCTTTAGAAAGAAGACTTGATTGCTATTACCCACCACACACTGGTTATAGGAAACGAGGACTAGATCTTGGGTCTTCTGTGCTGGTTTCTACAACAGAAGCAAGGGCATAGTGTTACATGTACCGACTTTGGAATTAGACATTGGTCAAAGCCTTGACCTCTATCTTTTCTAAGTTACAACCACCAAAAGTCTCTCCACACCTCTGCTTTCTTGTCTAGATCACTGAGGTCATGATCAATGGCACATAGTAAGATGAATCTTATATAGAATGATAACAGTTTGTCGCATAATGTAGGACTGGACCCATTCTGAGATCACCGAGTATTTACAGAAGAAACCGGTACTGTGATCAAATTAACTTTATAGTCCCACTTGGGCAGTCTTCCTGACAAGATCAAATATGTATTTAATTCCTTGTCATTTGGAGAAACTCAGAGAAGAGACTGCAGTATTCTCAATCACAACTCAATCAAATATGTGGTGCCTCTCATGAGTAGCATTGTAACGTGACCTCTTATCAGGCTTCAAGCATGGGATTTGACTTCAATTTCCTATTTTCTTGGAAGATGGGATGGTATTTAAAGAAATATGTCATTGTTTGGAATATAAAGTACAAGGCGTGATGACACAGAGATACCACATAGTTTAACTTGGAAGTTCTTTAAAACAATTCAAAATCCAAATTGGTTTCATAAATACCCACACAATAAATAGGCTTTGAAATGGAAGAAACACGCATGAGTGCATGTCTTTAGTTGCATAAAAAATAAAATAGGAAATCCACTTCTCCCAGTAGGTACTACATCCAGTTAAAAATAGAAAGGGTAGATACAACAGCAACTTCAGATAGTTGAGAGATAGAAGAGAGATTAGTATCTCAAATCCAGAAATTCCGTGCAAATGTAAAAATTTATTTGAACTTTCAAAACCCATTTCTATCTAGTTAATCATAAAATTTTCAAATTCAACTCTTTTGATGACATCGTGTTGGTAAAATGACACAAACACATTCTCCTGGGCACATTTTTATTACTGAACATGTAATTGGCATTCCTGGCTCTTTATATGAAATATGGGACCATGTATATTAAGCACTAGCTTCTTTATCCTCATGTATTTGCACCAGGTGACCACAAACCGTGCAAGCCAGTTTGGGTTATCTGCTGAGAGAGGGAACAGGCACACAGGCTTCATAAAAAGGCACAGGGGAATCACAGAGAAGCAATACTGAGCCCTGCAGTGTTTCCAGGAGAGAACTTCATCCTTCTGTGAGCCGGGATGCTCATGAAACACTCTCACGGTATTTCGGGGAAGCACAGTTTCCCAGTGTGAATATGGACTTGACAATGTCTAAAAGAATTAAAAGCAAAGAAGGAAGTGTAACTGTTTATATTCAACTATTTTTGTAAAACATTTTGCATTACTAGGGGAGTGAAACTTACTAGGTGACTCGATCCAAAGATACTAGCATCTTTTTTCTTTCTTGTCTCCTTTCTTTATTCATTATGCATCTACTTGGGCACCCTTCCCACAGTGAGATTTACTACTAAACTGATCCAGGGTACTGAGCACCTCCTAGTTAACCCAGCCTGTCTTAACCTTACAGGCACCGTGTACCCGCCTAGGGAGGTCTTCAGCTGTACTTCTGTTTCTAGATTCTTTTATCTTCTTCAGGAGAGGTCCACTGTGCAACCAAGATGAAAAAATATCACAGCTGTTAACACATCTAATTGCAAGATGAGCCAGACATTCCCACTGTCCTCAAGATGGTGACTACATGATCAAGCTAATTCCCCACTATGCTCAACAATATCGATTTAATTCTTATGGAAAGCTTTGCTACAGAGATACCATTCTATCCACTAACTGAAGTTTCAGTGAAATGAAGCAACTTCTCCAAGCTCACATGGCTTGTACGTGGCCCAGCTCGGATAAATTCTCACACTGAACTGCCAAGCTAGGCGTCTTTCATCTTATGCTGATCAACTGCCCAGTCCCATGGTCTATAAACAGAGGGCAAAACAAGGAAACCAAAACATTGATAATTTGTTATGCACCGTAGCAGCTGTGAAAGACAGTCCAAAAAGGAAGAGAGCATATGGCCATAGCCAGTCTCTTCCAGCTGCACCAATGAAAGCTGCTGACTACTCTTTGGGAACCTGGCAAGTCCACTCAGAGGACCTGTTTTCTAGGCTACTTGTTAAGCTGCATACATCTTCCAAAAACCATAGGAACTGCCCCCGGGGTCCTCGCTTGAGCTACTCAGTGCCCCTGCCTCTTGACAGTATTTTCTTATGACCTTGTGAACTTCCCTGCATCATGTTTCACAGTGAATTATCCAATGACTCCATGCCAGAGTATAAGGACATTGCCAAGGAACAGACTGTATTCACACTCGAATACACAGGACCGCAGAGCAGAGAGTAGACAAAGGAAAGAAATACCAGCTTACGTCTCTGTATCCCCAGTTCTCAGCTGAGCTGCGTTGGCTGAAAGATTTGCCCCTTTGTGGTATTCTCGGCTCTTTGTCTGTAAAAAGCAGACCTGTGACGACTACACATAGTACACTCGAGTCCAAGTCCCGCCACCCACAGTGCTTTTGGTCCACAACGAATTTCCTTTTTCCAATTCAAGGAAAGATAGACGTAAGCCTTAGTGAAACAGCCTCCAAACTAGACATGTTCAAGCTGCCACGGGGGAATGATTACATGGATGGACATTTTCTGAAAACCAATGTTCCTCTTGGGTACTGATAAGAGGTCAGCCTCTGTGCCTGCTAGAAGAGGAAGAGCTGGGGCTGGGGCTCTCCTGGGCTCCGCCTGGAGGCTGGTTTTGGTCACTCAGGGCGCTTTTGACCTCCTTGACAAGGCAGCTTGGCAATGTGTGCCAGTCTCCTGATCTGGCAGAGGCTGACAGCCTGATGTGTTCTGAAGAGGCTGGCTTTCCAGAAGATACATGAAAAAGTCAAAAGTGGGAGGCCAGACAGACTTGGTGTACACCAGGTAACACTGACAAAGAACATTGGAACTCCAGAGGTGCAGGCCAATCATCAGTGCTGGGATTGCTCGTTGACGAGGAACCCCTCCATGGCACTGGGAATCTGTGAAACTCGTATTAAATCTCTGTGCAAAATCATTCAAAAGGGTAAAATTTTCTGATCATAAAGTGCACAGGTTAAGGGCACAGAGTCTAGGTTAAAATCCCAGCTGTACTCTCTTTCCATTGTGTGGTTATAAAGATTTTCCACTGTGTTATAAGGGACGTTGCATAATCTCCTTGGGAAGAAAACCAAAGCAGTGTATAATTAACAGAGTCAATACTTACAAAGTTCTTAGAAAAGACTTGGGATAGGCCATTCAAGAATGATCGTTTTGGATATGAAAGGAATTTCTTAGGTACTAGAGTTCTAGGTGACGGACTGACCTTGTCCTAAAATAAAAGACCTCTCCTTAAATAACCAGTCTATCAAAGGATTGCCTTTATGATCAACCATCTTTATTACCTGATTTGCTCCTGACTCTCAAATAGGGATGAGAAAAGAGAATGCCCTTCTCTGGAGGAGCTACATGTCGAGGTAGGCAGACAGAGAGAAAGTACACATAAGGATATCGTCATAATTAACTGGCTGGTTCAATGGCACAGCTATATTCGGAGGATTATGGAGACAGATGACAAATGCTAATGATGCCAGGGAGACAAATGACCTTCAGCATTTGCCCAGGAAAGCTTTGAGTAAGAACTAGCATTTGCGAGGAAGGGAACCATCCCGGTTTTTCAAGCAGAAATGATATGCAAAAACCGATGGGTGAGAAAAAGTGGAACAAAGGTGAAGGGCCCTGTGTGTCCATGTTAGAGGAGTCTATAGGACAGGGCTGTGATGTGGTGTGGGGAGGGGGACGAGTGAGAACACTGTCCAGGGCCTGAATGCCTTGGTGAAGGCATTCTCCACAGGGTCCACACAGACAGATAAACCCTGCACTGGGTGCAGAGGTGAAGATGTCTAGGAGAGGTATCTAGAGTGCACTGAGAAAGCAAGAACATGAGGACCAAGACATGAGCCACTGGTGTACATGGCTTTGGGGCTGCGACGGGGAAGACTAGTGTGTGGAAGATACCCGGATGCTGAATCAGGCCTGGATGAGAGGGAGCCCTGTTTAAGCGTAACCACTGAGGTTCCCAGTCTGAGTTAGCAGGTGCCTGGGAGGGCATCGGCTGAGATGAATGGGAGGGGCAGAAGCTTGCGTCCAGGGGACAGGCAGGGCCGATGAGCTCAGTTTGGGCTGCACTGCCCTGGATTATAGTGAGTGCGGTCCAGTGAGTGGATCCAGAATAGGCATCTGATAAAGATTAAATTAGATAATGCACACAGCAGCTTCACATGCTACAGAAAACTAATTACCCTCATCAGGATTGCCGATAGTGTGTAGCGCAAGCCTCGGGGTTCCCATTTAACCTCTCAGGGCCTGAAGTTTTCCATTCACTTCTATGGGGACAACAGTTACCCCGTATTTCAAATTCATACAGATGCTTGCATGTAAAACAAAATTGTCTATGAAACATCAGCTCTTTGTGAGCAGGACACACCCACCCTCCACAATATTATTACAGGATGTTAAAGCCAAAGAGACGGGACAGCTTAAATCAGTCCTTCTCTCAGTATTTAACAACGAGAAGACAATTATGGCCCTGCAATGCACAGCCTAACATGCACGCCATGTCCTCAAAATTACACAAATGGAAATCAGCTTTTTCTAATTCTTATAAGTCTATTTTTAGGAATTTTTCCTGGAAGGAAAAAATAATCTTTTCCCCTCCTCAGAATGAATATACTCTCTCTCTCTCTCTCTCTCTCTCTCTCTCTCTCTCTCTCTCTCTCTGTGTGTGTGTGTGTGTGTGTGTGTCTGTGTCTGTGTGTATGTGTGTGTGCTCCCATAGGTTTTTTCGTATATGGAAGATTGTACTCTCCCATAACACTGATGGCAAATATATAACACCTGTTAAATACCCAATTCCTAGAGTTGGTTGGTGTAATAGCAAGAAGCGGTCTGCGTTCCTGGCGCCCAGCTAGCTTAACCCCCGAAATAACCGCATGGAAATTGTATTAATTAAACACTGTCTGGTCCATTATCTCTAGCCCCTTATTGGCGAACTCTCACATATTACTTTAACCCACCTCCATTAATGTGTATTGCCATTTGACTGTGGCTTACCAGCATGAGTCTAACCAGTGTTCGTCTCGGAGAGGAGAGCCATGGCGTCTGCCACATTGCCTTCTTCCTCCCAGAATTCTGTTCTGTCTACCATGCCCATATAAGGGCTGCCCTATCAAAAGGCCAAGGCAGTCACTTTATTTAACCAATGAAAGCAACACATAGAAAGAAGACCCTCCTACACCAGGTTGGCAAACCAAAACTAAGACAATTACTATTTCTTAAGAAAATAATTTCACACTTGATACAGACACTTAATAGCCTGACCAGCAAAGCTGGCTCATAGAAAATAATAATTGAAAAATTAAAAGCTGACAATTATTTATGGTACTGAGAGAAAGGCCCTTAGATTTTAAATACATAGATCTCTATGTGTATATCTAGCTATCTCGATGACTCCTCAACCTTTCTGGTACCTTTTCCTGGGTGAAAAATCACAGCAGAGTCAGGCACATCGTGCTGGTAATTTCTCTGCTCTGTACACATTCATCCAAAACAGCACCCACTCTGAACCATTCCGTCCAGTCCTAATTTCCAGGGAGCAAATGAGATTCTCAAATTTATAGCTTCATCACTTTCTCCTTTTCCATATCCCTTCATGTCGGCACACAGCTCCTCTGAGTTGCCTCTATCTTCCTTTCAGACACCAGTCAGCATGAGAGGTGTCAGGAGGAAACAGGACTCCAGCAACAGGAGGCTTACCAGGCCCGGCTCTCACTCTTTCCCTCCTGGTGATAAGCGAGGACATGATACAGTCACGTGCCCTCCCTCCTGGTGATAAGTGAGGACATGATACAGTCACGTGGCACAGCCCCACCTTACAGAACTCTCCTGAGAGTTTCTATCTGTCATGCAGTCAACCATCTACAGAACAGCCCTCGCAAGAAAAGTTAGCGGCAAACCCTACGCAGCACCTGGCTTCCTTTTCTACTTCTGGGCCTTCATCGAGAAGGTGTTTTGGAATCATGTCTGCCAACCACAATTTTCTTTCTCAAATATGCCCATGAATTTTATTCCCATGGTTCTCATTTTCTCTAACTGAAGCAATCATTAACTTACTGAGATTGTTGTCCTGGAACTTCCTTTTAAGGCTTCAGTCCAAATGCAGAGATTATACAGCCTTAGATTAAAACCAAATTAAAATGCACTTACGCCGTGCCCATGTAAAGAGTCCTATTTGAAATATACTGTGATGTTTGCGATAGCTTATACACTAAACAAAATCTATCTCGTGTCTCATTCATCACGGGTCACAGTGCACCATTCTGCCATTCAGACATGGAAACATTAGCCATGATCAGGGCTAGAGCATTTGTTGAAGAGTGTGGTACAGATGTTCTTATTGAAATCTCCAGAGCCATCAGCTTTAACTTTTTTCAATTTTCCAATAAGGAAACAGAGACAGGAAGAAGTTAGCTAAGGTGCTGGAGGTCATCCAAGTGGTAAGTGGTGAGAATCTAGGGAGCTGTTTTCCAAAGTCGGCCCTAAGCATTTCGGAGTGAAGATTTTCTTCATTTAGTCTAATATGAAGCACGTCAAGATATTCCTGATCTTAATTATATATCACAACTATGTGTTTAACCTCCCACATGACCACTCCAATTAACCATTTAATCATATTGACAATAATAATCATGTCATTTCTATTGCATGCCAGTGATGGGTCCAGCAATATGATACTGAAATGCTTAAGTTTCTCATTTAACACATGTCTCAAAAGACATTTGCCAAGGCAGATAGATTCTTCATTTTAAAGGGAGAAAACTGGATATGTCTTGGTCAAGGTCAAGCTTAAGGAAGTACACTTAGGATGTAACTTTAGGACCCTTACCCCTGACCAGGATCCAACACCCCCACCATATTCTTGAGACACAGCCCTTGCTTGGAATTACAACTCAACAGTTGTACAGTCTTCCTAACATACATGAGAAGACACTCTGAGGTAAACATGGCTATGCTTCTGAACTAAAATTCTATACATGACAAGACACACTGAGATAAACATGGCTATGCTTCTGAACTAAAGTTCTGACACACAAGCCTAGATTGCTGATGGAGAAGCCATTTCTTCCTATCTACTAGGAAACATGCTCCTTTTAAAGCCCATGACAAATGTGTTTGAAATAAAAATGACAGCTCATCATCAGGTATGGTGACGATATCAGGCTTTGGTAAATGAAGTTCTCTTGTCTGTATTCCAGTGGAAAACTATCTTCCAATGTTTTTCTGAACTGTGAAGACATTAGCAGGTATTTTTGTCAAGAATGATCTTCCTTAGGAAACAAGTGACTCCTAGTAAATTAAAAGGAGTTAATCACCTAAATACTATAATCATTGCAGTGAGTACAAAAAATCAATATTAAGCCTAAGGTGATATTCCTTATTCTTTATTTACAAGTAAGAACAGAGAAGCAAAGCGGCTGAGAACGATGCATGGCCATGACCAAGACTTAGCTGTGATTTCTCTGTTGATTATACTATCTGCAGTACTTTAAATGGAATTGGCCCTGTAGGGTTGTATATTTGAATACTTGCCTCTTAGCTGGTGAAATTGCTTGGGAAGGATTAGGAGGTGTAGCCTTGATGGAAAAGGTGTGGCCATATTGGAGGAGATGAGTCACGGGGTGAGCTTTGGAGTTTCAAAAGCCAAAACCATCCCCAGCGAGCTCTCTCCCGCCTTGTGCTTGTGGATGAGGTAGAAGCTCTCCACTATGGCTCCAGTGTTGTGCCTACCTGCCTGATAGGCATGAACACTAATCCTCTGGAAGTGTGAACCCCACATTAAATACCATTTTATGTTGCCTTGGTCACTTATTTTTTTTTTTACAGCAACTGAAATGTTTGCTTTTGTTCTTCATACAATACTGGGTCCAAACCCAGGCATTCTGCATGTACTAGGCAAGGGCATTAACACTGGGCTACATCCTCTCTCTGTCTTATTTCTGTATTTCCAGAAATACAATCAGAATCATAATATATTCAAAGGTATTAGTAGTTGGTCTGGAGCGATGGTTCAGCAGTTAAGAACATTTATGTCTTTACAGAGCATCTAGGTCTGCTATCCAGCACTCATATGGTGGCTCACAAATATACTTCAGTTACAGGAGATAAATACTCTTTTCTAGCTCCCAAGAGCTCCTGTATGCATGTGGCAATAGATCTATAAGTAGGCACACATAGGCACATAAACTTTAAAAAGGAATAACAGTTAAAAAAAGATAGTAATGTGATTGTGTGCATGCGGGTATGCTTGTACATATGTGTATGCATGCATATGTGTATGTGTATGTATGTGCCTGTGTATGTGTGCAAATGCCTGTACACTGCAGTAGATAGTAAGGAGCAGAACTGGACTCTAGTTCCTCCACATTCCAGATTATTTTCATTTTCTTGTTACTCTAGAATTTTCACAATAAAACATTTGCCTTATGGTAAAAAGTTGGTCAAACTCAAGATGCCAAGTCTTTCTAACAATCAGGTTAGAAGCAAATGTAAGTTAGGAGACCTCTGGTAAGCATTCCACATATTGACTGTGATTATCCTTGTGTAGAAAGATAGAGACACACTTAATATCATCAACAAAAGAGTGCAATCTTCAGTGCAGTTACTACCCTAGTAATTATCAAGGACAGGCTTTGAGAATTTGGATTAAACCCCAAGCTCCACTGAATCTTCACTTCTCTGAGTTGCAAGAAGACACCATGCACAGGGAGAAGAGAGCTGGTTGGATGGTAGCAAAAGGCTGATGTGTGGCAGAGCTCCATGTAGGACGACATGTGACCACCAATGAGGTCAATGAAGGACCACCAAATGAAGGATATAAGGCCACCCAAAGTCACCTCAATGACTGAGTACGCTGACTGTTGCCTGAAGTCTCTGTACAATGTCATCTGAATGTTACCTTGCAAACTTGTTGGCTACTATCATGCACCTGACACCATGACATAACAGGAAAGCTCCATAAAGGTACAAAAAGGGGGATATGCTCTATTCCAGGGAAGTCCTAGCTCACACAGAATTCTCCAACATAAATCATTAATCATCCTCTCTTTGATTGAAATTTGCAGGTGTAACTCTGTCCAATAATTCAGAAATACACACTTTCCTTTGATAAGCTGCTTTTCTCCTCGATTATGTTTCTTTGTCCAATAGTTCATTTCCTAATTTTTAACCTTTTTTATATCTCTGAGTTCTTTGATGCTGACGATAATGTGAAAGCTTTGGGGCAGGTCTTTCCTGTTCTTTTTGGGTACTGGGGGTATGTACTGTATCTTGTGGTTTTTATTGCTATGACAAAAACTATAACCAAAGAAACTTGGGGAGCAAAGGGTTTATTTGTCTGACACTTTTACATTACTATTAATCTTGAAGAAGACAGAAACTAATGTAGTGTAGGAATCTGGAGGCAGGAGCTGATACAGAGGCCACGGAGGGGTGTTGCTTACTGACTTGCTCACCATGGCTTGTTCACCCTGCTTTCTTATAGAATGCAGAACCCCCAGCTCAGGGGTGGCTCCATTCACAATGGCCTGGGGCCCTCTCCCCCACATCAATCATAAATAAAGAAAATACCCTAACAGACTTGCCTACAGGTTGATTTTGTCGAGGCATTTTCTTGATTGAGGCTTGCTCCTCTTCATCAACACTAGCTCGTGTCAAGTTGGCATAAAAAAAAGTCAGCACAAGCTATGTGTATGTACATGTTGAGGGTCACATGTGCATGTAAGTACACATATGTATGAAAGAGAGGCACTTAATCATTTCCTGCCTTACATTTTGATACACCATTTCTCACTGCACTGGGAGCTCTTCTCTGAGGTGGCAGGGCTGGCTGACCAGTAAGTCCCAGTGATCTTGTTTCTTGTCTCTGTCTCTGCAGTGCTGGGATGAGGACAGGGTGCTCACCACAATATAGATTTTATGTGGATGCTTAAAGTCAGGTACAGCAAGTGCTTTCATTTCCCCAGTCATCTGCCTAGGCTTGTGGCTCCTCGTTCTGTCTCTGAGATTCCCCCACCCCTCAGTCCTACACTGGCAAACAAACAAACAATTAAAATAGCAATAAACTATGTCACAAATTAGTCTCTCTCCTCTTGTTGCTATTGTTGAAGAGATCAGACATTTTATTTGGGAGGAATTCCAGTAGCCTAAATTTTCCTGATTTTTATCTACATTTGGTATCTGGTGTGTTCATTTCTCCCATTATTTCCCATTCTTGTGTATACCTAGATAAGTGAACCAGGCCCAATTTCCTAGCAAGTCCACTAGTAGGCCATGTGCTTTCATCAGAAGATACAGAGTGTGGTGATTTTATTGTGACGGGATGTTGGTGAGCATCCCTGCTGCCCAGTACTATTGCTATGTTAGGAGGTCCAAAAGAGAAATAGTCAAATTTTGACATTTCTTCTATGTCATGTCATAGGATCTATAAAGAGGTTATCTTGTCTACCTTAAGTATCTCCTAAGGAATGGAAGGAAAAAGCTGTGTTCCCTCCCATGACTCATTAGGTTTTGGAATATGCAAGATTTTTCTTCATCTTCCCAAATGGCCTGTGGCACGGGGCTTTTTTCTGTATCAGTATTCTAAATTTATTCTAAATTTCCCTTGGTGAGTTTCAGGCCTTTTCAGTCACTCTCCGTACCATATCCACACTGTTCTGTCTTGGGTCAACAGGGCTCCTTGCAGCCTTTGAAGCCCTTCACCCTGACTCTAGTGACCTCTGGTACCTTTGTGACTAAGTCACCTTTTGATATCATCCTCTGTCCCTCTCCCTCTGCTTGTAGTTACAAAATCCCACTTGTGTTTCCTTACAGATAGCCTTTGCATCCATCTCTTCTTTGCCTTTCCCAAGAGTTCTGGTCCATTCTTAGCAGTCCCATCATAAGCCTATTACCTTCTCCTTCACTGGATGCCTGTCTGTAATATGGCCTCATCCTTGCAAAAAGACTTAGTAGAACAGTAAACCCCTCACATACACCCAACTGTCTCTTACTGAGGTATCATCCTTGATTCATCTCTATTCATATACAAAAGAAACTCAAGGTCCCTTTGTGTGTGTGCGTGTGTGTGTGTGTGTGTGATCTATAGATATGCTATATGTCAAAGAATACAGTTAAAAAGAAAGGTAGAATTATTGCCTCTTGGTGTTACTTGGAGCTCTACATGCTGTTGACCCTCTTGGCATATAACTTAGCCTTTCTTAAGGCCAGTTGAATAAATGCTAATGTACTGTGAACTAAACCATTCAAGGGTCTACTTGGAAAGCTGTAAAACTATTTCTATGTCAACAGCCCAACCCACAAGTTTAGCACTTCCCATGATATTTGATGTTGAATCTATCTGGTAAGAATGAACAGAACAGAATTAGTGAGGTCCCATTCAAACCAAAGGCTTCTCAATATGCAGTTCATTCCAGGTTTGTCCAGCAGAGGTCACAGCAACCAATGTGTGTGGTGGCAGAGACATCTGTTGATTTGGGTGTTGTGAATTTTACTGCCAGTTCCTAATATAAGAGTATAATTTTAAGCTTCATATCATACCTGAGGGAGCGAGAACACTGTTTTATTTTTTTTCTGCTAGGCCAGGGTGTCTCTGTATAGCTAGGCTGTCCTGGAGCTTGTTTTGTAGACCAGGCTGGTCTTGAACGCAGAGATCTGTCTGCCAGATATTGGATCAAAGGCAGTCACTGCCTGGCCTGATAGAATATTCTTTATAATGATATAAATGATAGATGGAAATGCCTGATGAGTTGGATATTCTCCACTGCTAAGGAATATGGAAAGCAGTAAGCAGAGCATTAGTGGCACATGGGGCTACTATGTCACTTTCCTATGTAGGTGTGTGAGTGGGAAATATCACCGAATTGAGAAAAGTCTAGACCACAAAAGATTACATGGCTTGTTTGCTGGACTTACATATTATAAGATGTAGAGTTCTGCCTTCTGAATATGTAGCTTTTGTACAGAGTCTGAAAACATTTTCCTTTGTGCACAAAATCTTCATGAAAGAGGCAAATAATAAAATTAAAATGGAATTAAGGATACCAGGTACTTGATTGTTTTCAGAATGCAAATGTCTCTTATTTTGTTGCTTTCATGTCAATGATTCAAACATAGAATTATGCAACAAATTTTCTTTAATGTTTTTACATTTATTGGCTTTGTGTGTGGGGGGGGTACAGACTTGCTATGGGATGGGTGTGGAAGTTAGAGAGAACAACTTTCAGGAGTTAGTTCTCTCCTCCCATGTAAGTTCTGGGGACCAAACTCAGGTCACTTGCTTGGCAGCAAATACCTTTATTCTGGAGCCATCTGGCTGGATAGGATGTGTTATTTAGATATCAGTACAGAAATCAGATTCTCTTTTCTTGGAGTATTCTCATTTTTTACTAGACATATATTCTATTTTTTTAACAATTTCTAAACTATAACTAAACAAAATTGTCCTGATTTTAATTTTTTTCACATTTATTCAACATGCTGCTCTGTCATAATTGATTCTAAAGAGAACTGTTAGCCAACAAAATTATGGGTAATAGTAAACATACAAAATTTATTATTCCTATTTGTTGTGATTTCCAAAAGATGCTAAACATTGTTCAAAACTTATGGTTTTAGATACATATTTTTAATTTCTATTTTGCATATTCTAACGAAAACAAAAAAAATATGGCGACATTCTTCTTCTCCAAAACAATCAAGGGGGTGTTTTCTTTTTTACTTTTGAATGTGGGGTTTTATTGTGTTTTTCTTTTTAATTTTAGAAGTTCCCTTCTAATTGTCCTTGATTTTACAATCGAAAAGTTTAAAAGAGCTGGTTATGGTAGCTCAGTTCACACCTATAATCCCTGCACATAGAAGCTGAATCAGAGGATTATCAGAAATCTGGGGCAAATCAAGACACACTGATGAGTTCCAGGTAGAGGCAGGTGACAGTTTGAGACCCTGCCACGCGGGTATTTATTTTAAAGATAGCTTTGTATAAGTTTAGTGAAGCAGGTAAATCTTAAAGTAATGAGCGCCTAGGTTTATTTACAAATTATAGTAACTCACTTTTGAGCTTTGGTTGCAGGTTTGACTATTCCAGGTGGGTTCATTCACTGCCTTTAAAATAACCTTAGTAGACAGTTTGCAATTTCCAGCTGTCACTCCGACAACAGAAGGGGAACCCCCAAAACTTTATGCGACAATTTGTCCAGAAGCAGGATAAAGACGCAGGGTAGTTGCGGAGACAAATAAGGGAATGGGGCCCCTAATCTGGTCGACTGAAGCCTTTGCCGGCTGAAAACAAGATCTCCGATGAACTGACATTCGCTGTACCAGGCCATATAGAGGCTGCCAGGATGCTAACAGTCACTTCCTACACTGGTACTCTACAGGAGAGGACCAAAGGCCCCAGCTGAAGGAATGAATGACCTTGTGTGTTTTTATCAGATAAACCTGAGAACGGCAAATACGAGTGTTGGATTTGTTTATTTTTAAGATTTGTTTATTTTTATTTTCGTGTGTATGAGGGTTTTGCCTGCAGATGTGAGGGACTACTTGTAGATCTGGTGGTCACGGAGGCTGAAAGAGAGGTCAGCTCCCCAGGAACTGGAGTTACAGTCATGAGCAGTCATGATGGTACTGGAAACTGAAACTTGCATACTCTGCAAGAACAGCAAGTGTTCTTGACCACCGAGTCATCCCCAGCTCCCTCATGTAGGTTTCTTAACGACTTTTTGAAGATAGAAACTTTAAGCTCAGCCAAAAGCCCCACCCCCTTGCATTGAAATTCTCTCTCGAGGAGCCTGAACCCACACTTGGATATTTCTTACTTCCATGACTCTTCATTGAGAAGCACAAACTTCTACTCTTATGTTCGTCTTTTCTTCCAATCACCTCTCTCTTTCTCTTAACCCTGCGCTTAAACCTGTATTAAAAACATCTTCATTAAATGCTAACCCTGCTCCCTAAGCTGGCTGCTCTGAAATTCTTTACAGCAACAAAGCCACGAATCCCAATGTGGCCTGAGAGGAGGGTTCTAAAAGTCTAGGGGAACTCCCCAGCCCAAGGGGGTGGCAATGAAGAGCTGTGCTTTATGTCTCTGCCCCTCCAACGCCAACACACCAAAAAACCTTCTCCCCAAGATTTTACCAGCTCCACCAGCTATGATTGGATGGCATTCTAAATGTGGTCAAATCAGTTGACTTGTTGATGTAAAGGCTTTTCTTTCTTGTCTTACTCATGTTGTTAGTTTATGCAATATTTGATTGAGTTATGGAATTGTAATTACGGAAATTATATTACAGTTGCCAAAGCTAGCTTAAACAGACCCAGGAAGTCCAATTATTCTAAGCATATACCTCCGGGAGGTACCTGTGCCCAGATTGATTGGAGCAGTCATTGGCCCTCAGAGTCTATGTTTTGAGGAAGGGACAGAAAGTTTTGGTTAAAGCAGTTAGTAAGTTAAGAGGGAATTATCTAACAAACATTGTATTTTACTTGAGAGCACTCTTAACAGTAACATTTAAGACTTTAAAAATTGCAAGAATAAAATAAATCATATGAACAATTTCCAATAACACAGAGATTTCGGGATAGAGGGACAGAATGTCCTCATGACATCAGCTTCAGTTTAAGTTTGGAGGGGCTTGGCTCAGTGAGTAAAAGTTCTCACTATGAGCTGATAACCCAAGAACTCCATACCCACAATCTACCCAAAAAGCTGAGTGAGGCAAGCCGTGCAACCCCAGCTCTCCTTTGGTGGGGGCAGGAGAACAAAAGAATCACCTAGAAGCACTGATCAGCCAGTTAGGCTGGAGTACCCAAGAGGTGATCTGACTGTGAACAAGATTGAAGGGAAAAGCTCTTGTTTTCCAAAAGTTGTCTTCTGATGGGCATACAAGCATGCTACACACACACACACACACACACACACACACACACACACAGAGAGAGAGAGAGAGACATCACTAAACACATACACACACATCACTAAACACACTAATAAATACACACATATAATTATTAAACATACACAAGCACTAAACACAAACATACACAAATTGGTGCAATTGAGTTTTAATGAAAATAAGAATGAAACTTAACTTTAAATTAGCAGGAATAATACTTTTTTCAAAAGATAAAAAATGTAAAAGAAAGCTCAGTGATATTCTGAAGTATAATACATGGAACTTCATACTGCTAGATGCCCACACCTGCCATACAGGGTAACAGTGACATCTTCGTGGCTGAGTCCAAAAGGGGAGCTCCATCAATGAAGAGATTTTCTTTAGGTAGGTGGCAGGCGCATTTTGATATTTTGGAAGGCTGAAGAAGGCATGAAGGAGGATTAAAAGTTTGAGGCCAGTCTGGGCTATCTAAGGAAACTCTGCCCCAATAAATAAATAAATAAATAAATAAATAAACCCTCAAACTAATCACAATTCTTAGAAAGAAAATAAATCATTCTATGATTTATTAGCTCCATCAATTACAATATAAATTTCAGAAGAGCCCAAAATGTAAAGATGGAAAAATTAAACAGTAACAGTAGTAGAAAAAATGCTTTAGTGGCTTTATAATCTTAGGCAGAAAATTTCTTTCCTTATCCCAGACAATTGCAGAAGGAAGGTATAGCTTCTTCTATCAATAAAACGGACTCCCTGGGAAGGCAGAACTGGCGGTGTTTGTCTAGCATTCCCAGGAGTGTGGGCTCTCATCCCAAACACTGCATAAACTGTGTGTGCCTGTGGTCTCAGTACTGGGGAAGGAGATGCAAGGGATGATATATATATATATCTACAATACTATGTATATAGTATTGTATATAGTATTATATATATTAGTAAATATACTAATATATATCAGTATTATATATAAATATTATATAAAGTATTACATATTAGTATATGTATAATGTATATATACATTTATAACATGAAGTCAATTAGAAGGCAAAGCAACATTTTATATTTAATGACATGGTAATATTTTCTTCATTTATTAGGCAAAAATGCTTATGAAAGAACAGAAATAGTACTTTTTGATCAACTGGACACAATATTACTTCGAAATTAGAGGAAGAGGCTTTACTGTGTCATTCCAAAGGGCTTTCTTGTAGCCTGATCATGCTAAGTAAATGCATCTGCTTCACTTCAGCAGTATGTACTGCTGCTCTGGATTTGGGCTTACAAAACAATTGTAAACTCTACTCCAAGTTAATGCCAATGTCTCTCACATCATTGTCGTCAGGAGGACTCTGGTTTTCAAGGGAGCAAGTTAATTTGTTATAAATCAAGTAAAAAAAAAGTTGCTGCACTTTCTAGATATCGAAGTCGCAATATTGTGGAAAATCTTTGTTGGGGTTGTGTTTTTAATCCTTAGACTCAAAGACTCTTTTTCTTTTTTTCCCCTGAAACTACAGCTCAGTGACAAAGACGATATTGACTAGTGGTCTCCGGAAGCAGAAGGGTACGGAGAGAAAATGGACAGTAACTGGAGAAGACTTCCATCCAAGTCTCCAAATGAGTACACAGAGTTTTTCTAGGGGCAGCAGAGAGAGATGCTCTAACCCCTTGCTGTCATTTATTGTCAGTTCATAAAGAAGTAGACCCTGCTAATTTGGCATAATATTTAAATTAGGCTGTATCAGCCCTGTGCTCTTTAGGGGGAAATGATAGATTACTTTTATTGCTGTAACAAATGAAGGTGTGTGGAAAAATCCAAGTGATGCCCTCTATAAAGCCCAATGCAAAAATCCAAGTGATGCCCTCTATAAAGCCCAATGCAGGCTTCCAACTCAAACCCTAATTGACTATTGACTGAGTGAGAGCTTTGGGGTCTCTTCAGAGAAAGAGAGGGAAAAAATATGAAAAGCTCTTTGGACTCAGTGTTGAGCCAGAATTGTTTAGAAGTGTTGCGGGGGGCGGAAGGACATGCCCCTGATTAATTAAAACGAGGACTGAGCTTAACCACGTCTGTTCTCTTTGAAAATCTGTGCTGCTGAATCATTATAGCCATCCCCAGGCTGCTCCTGGAAGAGGAGAAAGGAAGCTTGCTCTCCCTTGCTGTCGGGCAGAACACCCGGCAGATCACGTGAGGCTTCTGTCAATCCTGGGAAAGTCATTCGTGGAAAACGCTGGAGCGGAAAATGTCCTTTGCAAATAAGACTGTAAGCACGTGTTCGAAGCCTCAAAGCTTTATGGGAAAATAAACCACCCACAGAAAGGTCATTCTCCACCTGGCCACCCCCAGGAGCCTGTGAATTTTGTCTTCGATGCTGTGACAGAGGAGTCACTTAGAGGTGTGTATCTTTTCCGGTCAACCTGTACCCAACCAGACACAGAGCAACTGGTAAAGCCTTGTGCTCAGGGTGACTGCCCCCTGGTTCTGCCTTATCTGTCCACTCACAAGCTTCCAATGAATTCCTTGCTCTAGTTTTGTTTGACTTCTGTTTTTGCTCATATTTTTCCCAAGGACATCTATTCTCCTGCATCCCTGTGCCCAGATCCTCCCAATTTCTGAGCTGAAAATGCACCTTTTCTGGGAGCTTCCCATGACCTTCTAATAGATACTGCTTCTTTTGAAGTCCAAACAATGGTGCATGACTTCAGGACCCAAGAGCACCTGATTCTAACTTTAGGCCCTACCCCATTGTCCTCTTGGGAGGGCTATTCTTTTATATTGGAACTTTGGAAGATGGGCTGGCATTGGGGCCTTTCTCTAACCATCAGGCACACACCCTGTATCCACCAATGACACATAAGTGGTAGGAAAGACGTTGGTACCCAAGGGTGTGAGAGGCACAGATGAAGGGAAATGCCATGTTTTCTTCTTAATGTAAGACAGTCTGATCATTAACAAGAGTGGCCAAAGAACTTTCCAGAAATCTTACCACTAACATTAGACTCTGTCTACTTGGGGATCAGGACAAACACAAAAGAGAATGTACCTTGTCCTCTAAATGCCTATGCATTCCATTGCAGAATGAAGGAAAAGATACCGTTTTAGTATGGTTGGGCATTCTTAAAATAAATTCTTTCTCTAGGAAGGAGCATGTGGTGATTTAAAAAAAAAAAAGTTCCCAAAAGGAGTGGCACTATTAGGAGGTGTGGCCTTGCTGTAGTGGGTGTGGTCTTTTTGGAGAAAGTGTGTCACTGTGGTGACAGACTATGAGGTATCATATGCTCAAGATACTTCCCAGTGTCTCAGACTACTTCCTGTTGCTTGCAAGATGTAGGACTCCCAGCTACTTCTACAGCACTGTGTTTGCCTGCACATCATACCTCCAGGATGATAATAGATTGAACATCTCAACTTTAAGTGAGCCACCCCAATTAAATGTTTATCCACAAAGAGTTGCCTTGGTCATGGTGTCTCTTCACAGCAATGGAAACCCTAACTAAGACAGACCATATCCCAAAAGTGAAAAGCAGACTTTTTATTTCTATGTCATTTTGTGGACCTGGTATTCACCTGACCTTATTGTAGGATTGTGCCCTTTTGGGGTTGGCTTGACTTGATCATGATTTGCCCTTGTTGTTCAGGAGAACGTTTGCATCAGAGCACTGGTTACTGAATTTACATGTGATTTAAAATGGAGGGTTTGCAGAAAACCATCATTCACGCTCTACAAAAGCTAACATGGTAAAAATAAAGCTGAGGGTTCAGAATATCCCTGAGGAAGGGCCTGGAGCACAGCGGGTGATTTCATGAGATCTCCCCAGACTTTCCCACAACACTAGAAAGTGCCAAGTACTACATTCAAACCTAATCTGACTTTTCCTCACCATGTGAAGACATTCGCATTCCTTCTTGATTTCTCTCTCCAAAGTCGGCTTATGCTGAACAGATGGGTCAGGTATAAAGTGTGTGCCTGCTATATAAGCAAGACAACTTGAATTTGGATCCCCAGAACCCACCCAAAAACTTGGCTCAGCATCTGTAACTTAGCACTGGGGGCCCGAGACAGACAGATCCTTGGAGCTTATTGGTCAGTGGGTCTAATTGAATCCACAAACTCCAGGTTTACTGAGAGACCTGCCCGTCTCAACAAACAAGGTGGAAAATGATCAAGGAAGACATCTCATGTTGACCTTTGGCTTAGTCACACATATGAATCACATCTGCATGTGACATCTGCATATGCACATATGAGTCACATATATACAGCCCTTCATGAGTACTCATATGTAAACTGCACACATAAACATATGTAACAAAAGATCAGTCTGCTTAGAGAATTCTAGTGTTCAGACTACTGCCCAGCTCAAGGTCCTGAAGCTTCCCTGGTTTGCAGGGTAAATGCCTACCCCACCACACACTGGCACTGAGGATCAAGTATCTGTAAACCTTTGATTTTTCTCCCTTCCTCTCTCATGTCAACAACAGAGGACCTCAGATTTGCTTTATATTTTCTGGGCCCTGAAGAGTTGAAAATATCTTTCCTCTCTTCAAAACACACCCCACAGCTGTCATCTGAACTTTGGACCTTATCAATCACTTACAGGTTGAATCCAGATAGTACTTGCCGGGCTGGGGAGATGGTTTAGCAGTTAAGAGTACTGGTTGCTCTTTCAGAGGACCCAGGTACTATTTCCAGCACTTAAATGGCAGCTCACAACCATCTGTAACTACAGTTCTGGAAGGTTTGACTCCCTCTTCTGGCCTCCTCAGGTACCAGGCATGCGTGTAGTGGACATACATACATGCAGGTAAAAGAAAAAGAAGTACACATAAAATAACATAAAAATAAAAAATAAACACATGGTATAATTTCTTTATCCAGCAAAAGGTATTAAATGGTGGCTAGAGGTTTGAACATTCTCATAATCCAACAAAGTACCAAGTCTGATATTAAAAAAAAAAACCACATTGACTCAAAAAAAACACAACCGAAATAAGTCCTCAACTGGGTTCTAAAAACATGTCATCTCAAATTTAAAATGTTGTCTTTATAAAATATTTGTATGATCCCAAACCATTAGAGACATGGTTTCCTTTTATAAGGATTTCTGTGAAAACAACCTAATTCCTGGGTAACGATCCATTTACCACTTTATACAGCTAGTTTAAAAAACTCAATTTAAAAAAAAATATGTTCCAAGTTTTTACAACAAAAACAGCTGGACGTGCAATGTGAAGTACATTTTAATATATCTGTTCTGGAGCGGTGGTTTCCATAGGCTGCAGGGATCAGGCCACTCTTAGTGTGAATCTGGGAGCAAAGGCACAGAGGACAGAGTCCCAGATGTAGCTAGGAAGTTCCAGGCCATGCTTAGCAGTCCATTACAACCAGGAGGAGCTCACTGGGTCACACTGTGGTCCCTGACAGAACAGGGACTCAAATACAGGCCCAACCTATACAAAGGGTTGTTTTGGTGAATGAAATCTGAGCCATATGCTGTAAATGTGACCACCCCATAAACAATTGTGGACGCATGCATTGACTGTTGACCATCTGTTCTGTGCAGGGACTGCCAGACACCGCCTGGCTACAGTTAACGAATGATTTCTGCAAAATCGAATAAAGACGGGAAACAACTGAGATGTGATGGACCCAATGTTCTGATAATTATAATAGAGCACAGAGTGATGCAGACAGGCTGGAGTTACACTCCACGGACTCTGACCCAGCTTTGCTGCCTACTAAATGCATACTAAATGTGTAACAAGTTTATCATATACTTCATCTCCTCACCTCTGTAAGATTAGAATGACTAAGAACTATACTGTATAGTTATTAAAGCGCATAAGGCTGAGACCTGGAGAGAAAACTAATATTTAAATTAACGCTGATGAAATGTCTGTGGATAAAAGTGTTTGTCATACAAACATGATACCACGAATTCAATCCCATTGTGGAAGGAGACAACTAGCTCCTGAATATTAGTTTCTAGCTTCCCCACGTGCCACGGCAACATGTGCCAACACACACACACACACACACACACACACACACACACACACACACACACTAATAAAGTGAGCTCACCATGTCTTGCCTGACACTAGCTTTTCTATATGGATACACTTCAATCTCTTAGGCAGATCAGTAGGTTAAAGGAGGTGAGGAGGGCTGCCTTCAATGCCTCTGAGTGTTTGGCTTACAGGATTCAGTGAGTTTCTTTATTTATAGAAGTGGCTCAAAACAATGTATAACATTGTCTGATGATGCCTGACAAACAAAAATTGAATATGGAGGAGCCCCCAAGCAATGTTTTCAACACAGTATGTTATGACACGCTGTCTTATAGACAACAGTTGCTGTGCTTGTCAGAGAGATCGCCAAAGTGGATGCTCAAGCTACATTTCAACTCATTTGCTTAAATGACGCCATGCCTACTATCCACACCAAAAGGCTGCTTTTCCACATGGGCAACAGAAGGCGTGATTATTTTCAAGGGTTTTCGCGGTTTTCCCTTTGCCTTCTGAAGTGGCACAGTCGGTGGCCTGAAGCACTTTGTCCTGTTGTCAAAACCCCATTGTCTCTTTGGAAGTGTTCCAACCCTTGGGGTTGGGGGTTTGCAACTTAGCATGTGCTCCTGGAACACCTTTGAGAAGTGTTCCCCTTCCACAAGCAGCTGGAAGATGGCTCCACGGTATTACCAGCACCAATATAAAAATCCAGGGACGTTACAGGTGCCGAAGACCCTAGTGAGTTAGCATGGTGGGAGATGGAGACGGGCAAGTCCCAAGAACTCACTGAGTCGACAGCCTAGTTGAAACAGAGAGCTTCAACTTTAGGGAGAGACACTATGTCATGGCCGTATGGTAGAAATGATGTCCTTCTATAGCCTCTGAATAGGCGCATCTGGGTTCCTGCGTGCATATGCCTCCCAAAATACACACACAATCACACACACACACACACACACACACACACACACAAACTTTTTACTCCCTGTTCTAGTTTTCTTCTGAGATGAAACAGTCTGAGCAAAAGCAAACTTGGGAAGAAAAGGCTTGTGTCCACTTACAGCTCACAGCCCAACAACTAGGGAAGACAAGGCAGGAGCCTGGAGGTAGAAACTGAAATAGAGGCCAATAGGAGTGCTGTTTACTGGTTTGTTCACTAGCTTATGCTCAGCTGCTGTTCTTATGCAGCCCAGAGCCACTTGCCTACGGATGGCACCGCCCATTGTGGGCCAGGTCATCCTGCATCAAGTGGCAGTCAAGACAGTACAAATTGACATACCCGTAGGCCAGTTGTGGTCTAGGCGAACTGAAGTTCTCTGATGTGGGATTTCCCTCTGTATGTTATGATTACCACTCATGAATAAAGAAACTGCCTTGGACCTATAGCAGAGCACAACTTAGGCAGACAGGGAAGATGGAAGAAAGAAGAGAGGGGTCAGAGAGATGCCATGTAGCCCTGCTTGAGACAGACACTAGAATGTTAGCTGGTAAGCCACAGCCACGTGGTGATACACAAATTAATAGAAATGGGTTAAATTGATATGTAAGAGTTAGCCAATAAGAAGTTAGAGTTAATGGTCAAACATTGATTTAATTAATACAGTTTCTGTGTGATTGTTTCGGTTCTGGGCAGCCGGAACGAACAAGCAGCCCTCTCCTTACAACAGTTCTCTCTTTCCATGTGACTCTTGGCAACTAACCAGCGTAATCCCCATTGCACAATTTAAGAATAATAGTTGGCAAACTGAAACATCTGTGGACTTTATCAGTGAAATAGCTTTTCAAACCTTTCTCACACTTGTTAAAATGAAAGCAATGAAATAACAAGGAACATTTTTCCCTTTAACCAGAAAGAGTATCCGAAAAGGCCATACACATAAATAATTTAATTTCTTTATAGATATTTCATACCTATAATATTCTTATTGCTATACCAATGTGCAAGAGTCCTATAGTTATTACTTATTCATAATCCAATCTAATCTGGAAGAGACAATTTACAACAGAAGAACAGAGGAAATAATACCTACGTCTCCTAAATGAAGCAACACATAATGTACTTACCTATGTTAAATACACAGAACTTACAGATCTCAGAATGTTAGCAATCCTTCCACTGTCACTATGGTGTTGTTGACTACCTTTTCCCTTTTCCCAGAAATGTCAAGTTGAATACATCCCATCAGAGAACATACACCCAGTACCAACACGCTAACTATATGGCACTATTAGTTTTCTGTGGCCATTTAAAAACACATCTTGCTGATTCAAGTTCAGCTGGGATTCAGCAGTTTTAAGAAATCCATAATTATTACATGGTTTTAAAAGACCTTTATCCACGAAGGATTTAGAAATTTGTCAGCTTTTGATATAAATGAGTCAAGTGTGGTGGTAACAGATAGTATGTTTTCTATGGTATAAACCATCATGAAGTTATTTGGCAATTGATTGACCCCTTCATAAAAATAAAGAAATTGTTTATCTCTAATAGGCTAGACTTAAAAGTCTTCAGTCTCTTCCCTTTGAAAATTCGCTATGAAATAGAATATTGGTGTGGAAGTTCAACATTTTCTAAGGACCTACTATGTGTCCAGCATTGTTAGATAGGTGAAGAATTAAGGAAAAACAAAAGGTCCCTGTCTGTGGGAGAGAGGGGCACACGGTTTAAATACTGTGTACCTGAGGTAGAATATACTCAGATCACAGAGTTGTGTGGGAGGTAGCCCAATGGAAAGGCTTGAAAAGGTTTCCTAAGGGAGATAATGCTTTAATTAAAGGATAAATAGGAGTGAATCAGAGAAGAAAGGGGAGTGGGATGTTTTAGGAGGAGAAGCATCTCCAGCAAGGTTACAGCAATAAGACACAGTGTAGGAGTCCTGGGGGAACAAGAATTTGTAAATGCCATTATGACTGCTAATCTGAACATTTCCTCAACATCGACCCCATGGAAAGGATTTATTAAGCATTTGCTATACTCTTCTCTTGCAATTCTTGATGATGTCTCTCTATTTCACAGAAGAAGGTGGTGGGGAATGGACCTGCTAGGGTCTGAATGAGAAACATCTTCCTCAGGCTCATGTGTCTGAAGTGTAGTTTCCTGGATGGTGGTGGGTTATTTAGGAAGATGTTGGATTATAGACTTATAGTTTGCAGTCCTGCCCTAGTTCTGGCTTTAGTCTTGATTTCTAACTGGCCAAGATGTACAAAAAGCAGTCTCATGCTTCTACTGCCACAGGTTCAAGCCACCATGGACTCCACTCTGCCTATCCTGCCCTGCTGGGCAGCACACAAACTTTAAATCTATCCTCCCTGCCATTCCTCAGTCAAGTGGAAGGTATTTATTTGGTCACAGTATCATGAAAATTAACTTAAGTTCCATAGTCTCAAGCTCACAAAATTTAGTTTAATTTAGGTCACATAGGTCACCACCTAAGCAGACATTTAAACCATGGAATAAAAGCGTATGGAGGTGAAGGACTTCGCTACTGTGTCTGCCATACATTGGCTATTCCTGTAAGTTTTCCCTGACTAGATAAATAAACATATATATGCCCTTAGTATTAGTCAAATGTGCTAAGAATTTACACAAACACAATGCACTTTCTAAGTTCATTAGTGAGGGCAACCGTTTGATACTACAATGATAAGCCAACATGCATAAAATTTGTATCAAGACCAAAGTATCAGGACTCGAAGAAACAAAGTGCCCTACTGTAGGACAGAAAGCATAAGGTCAGGGCAGAAAGGAGGTAAGGAGAGTAAGGAACTCTGGGAGTCCAACCACAAGCCACTTGAGAGGTCCAAGACTCTGTTAAGCATGCAGCAAATCTTTCCATGAATATGTGCTTGCCATTGGTCATTTAGCAAATCACAAGTTTAAAGGGAGGGGGCTAAGCTGAATAGATGGATCCTTTTCCTTTGAATAAAATTAGTGTTGATGGGCCTCAGAAAAAAGGAAGATGGGAATACAAGGCATGGTTGGTCCATCTAGTTTGTAGAAGATGCTGTAATGATGGCCACCTGCTTTTCTAGATTTTCTTATGCTGCTGCTGATAGAAACTGGAAATATATCCCTTACTATGGCAGGAATACATCACATACATTAATTCTCTCAAGACTTACATATAAATATGCTGTGTGTGTGTGTGTGTATGTGTGTGTGTGTGTGTGTTTGTGTGCGCGCGTGCGCGCGCACGCATGCATGCACACACATGCACCCACACCCATGCACATGTGTATGGGCACATGTATATGTACACACATTTATGTGTATAAACTTTGCCAATGCAAGAACTAATACTTATTTTACACTAAGCAAATGCTCAGTGCTGTTCTAAGAGCTTTATTATATTATCTAACTCAATTTTCATAACAACCCCAAAATGACAGGACAACTACCACCCTCTATTTTGCTGGTGCATACATGGAACCTCTGAGAGAGTAAATAAGTAGCAGATCACAGAGACTCTCATGGCTGCTGGAGGTAGAAAATAACCCCAAGCCTCAGATTCTAAACTCTTAACCACTGTCCTTATTGTCCATTGAGATGACCAGACTAACCATCAACTGTCTCCCTCCTTTATTATCTGATA
This sequence comes from Myodes glareolus, assembly GCF_982192425.1. NCBI lineage: Eukaryota > Metazoa > Chordata > Mammalia > Rodentia > Cricetidae > Myodes > Myodes glareolus. Next base: position 49,953,093 of record NC_142030.1, on the reverse strand, counting down.
AGAACAGAGAAGAAGTTCTATTACAGGCTTGGGCTGACCAATAAAAATTAATAAGGTAGTGCTGACCACCATGTCCCTAATTCTGCAGAAATGATGACTTGGATCCTATCAACAAAACAAGAACAGTTGCCAGAACCAGGGAACACGGCGTTCCAAGTGCCAGACTCTTTCCCCGGAATGCTGCCCAGGGACCAGGGTCAGACCATCAGTGTCAGTTAAGCACCATAAAGAAGAAATGGGTTTGGCAAGACCCACAACACTGCTTTCCTATCATCTAAACATATATGGCTTTCTTTGCGCAACAAATATAACTAATTTAAAAGTGGTACACATTCTATTATTTTGGGGATGGCAGAGGAATCTTCTGTGTATTGCTTTTTATAAGTAGACAAAAATTCTACCCTAATGCTGCCTTAACCTAAACCACAAAAGGAGCTAGAAATTCAAATTTTTAAGCATAAAATGTTTAGAAGTTATAAGAGTTGAGAACTATTTACAAACATGGGAAATGCTTCGTGGACAAAGTGTGGATTGACTCCAGGTTACAAGCTGCCGCTTCAAATCTGCCATGTAGTCTGTCTTCTGCCCCCATCTGAAAGCCTGCATAGTTGGATGAATTGAATTCATCTCGAACCACTCTGGACTATTTGGAAAGCGTCTTATTTCATAACGCGAAAACATGCCAACTCCAAGCTCATTGGATTTTGCATCTTGCTAATGAGCAACTGCATTTTCCGGAACAATCAACTTTTATACCGAAAGGAACATGAGCAATTATCTAAGGGTGCCCTGCCCCTTCCTGCAAACGACAGATGTGCTCACCCTAGAAATACAAGACTTGCACCCCTATGACCTGTTTGTGCTAGTATTTGACTTCAGATACAGGTTTCAATATGCACACCCCGCATCATCTAGATTTTTAAAACTTGTGCAGACAAAATCATCTGAATTCCCAGATCTAGCCATGCCTTCAATTACTCTGAAGCAGGCCTTTTAACTAACGGTCTGATAAATCCAATCTCTGCTGTATGGTTTGATTTGGTTAAGTTCCTTGAGTCAGGTTTCTGTCACTTGGAAAAGTCTACTGGTATTAATCAAACAGTGATTCTTTTCCATATTCTTGATACCTCAAGGCTTTTGTCTGACTAGTAAACTCTAGTCTTTTTTAACTAGATATTTCTAGCACCCATTCTAGAAAAACTAAAAGAAATCTATAAGATATAAACCTAGTATACCACTTCCATTAAGATTCCCCCAGTATAACAGCAATCTGTGTGTAACCGTACACGCCACCCCTCCCTACTCTAGCACTTATAACTGACATCTTCCAGTAAACTCTAGCCTTCTCTTTGCTTGAGTCCTATGTCCACTATCTTTCCAACTAAACCACAAAATTCTCCAATTCAAGAACCAGATGGCACATGTGTTCTTTGGTTCTACCACCCAGCCTGGCTGACTGCTTGCTGCAGTGAGCACCTGCTTCCTAGTCTAGAGCTTAGTTTTAAGGTAGATCTCTCTGCACCATCCCAACTTCAGTTTCATAGATACTTAGCCCCAGGTCAAATACTGTCATAGTCAATGTGATAGCCTATGGATGTGCATTCATTTGCTTTTCCAGAGGAAAAGATCTCTGAGTCATTTGTCATTACCTTACAGAGTACTATTCTTCAGGACTGAAAAATTTAATTTCCTTTGTTCTTATGTCCAGTTGTAGGGAAGCAGAAGGCTATTCCAGGTGTGCAATGAGGCAAGAACATCTTATTATTTTTCTACAGTCTGCATCTTCAGAAGGTAGCCTATGCCAGGACTATATAAAAGTAGTTCCTTCCCACTGCACAAAATAGACTGGGGAGCAGGGGAGGAAGGAAGATTTAAATAATTTAATTACTCTCCTGATAAGGATATATTCTGTTGGAAGGAACTTAGTAGCAACCACTTAGTTGTCTTGAAAAATTAATTTATATCTAAAATGCAAAAAATATTTTGCATTGGCAGAGCAAAGATTAAAAATTTTGAATAGTAGAGCAATCTAGGTACTGAAGGCTAGAAATGGAGGCATTACTAAGATATTCAGGAGCATACAGAGTTAGCCAATACTGGATTTTGAATTTTATGAAAATCACAGCTCTTGAAACATGCATTAATAAAGGGAAATAAGTAAATAATAGAGATGTACTCTCTCTAGCAAACAGTGACTCAGTGGTAGCCATAATTCCATGGAAAAATAGAAGCTGAATCATATAGAAAAGAGTAGTTTGAATTTAAGACACATTTTATGAAAGCATAAATTTCTCTTAAGTAAAATAGTTCTGCTAAAATAGACACAATTTTGGACTGCCCCTTTCCGCCCCCATCATGTGCACACACATATAACATATGGGGGGCACACACATATACTTTGGCACACAAAAGAACTATATATACTTTTGCACACAAAAGAACTACATCACACGATCTATAATCCAGACAGTATGAATAATGGATAGCCAATTAGAAGTCATCCCGTTGATCTAAATATTACATATTCCTGTTTACAGTGTCTGATTCCACATCCTCTTAGCAGCATCTATAAGTGGCTGGTTCACACGAGGTAGCCACCCATCACCATTACTACGTAACTCAGAAACAGAAGGAATAGCTCTGCCATGCCAGCTCTAAGTATTTGCCTTACCATTCTGAGAAGGAATGGGACAAAAAGCAAAAAAGAAAAAAAAAGTTGCCATTTTTGAGTTACTGAATTGGTATTGTGAGTCTCTCACAGGGAAAGTTTTTGTTTGGGTCATACCAGATCAGTACCACCATGTCACATTTATACTCAGTAGTGAAGACATAATATATTCATAAATGATAAAATACAGTTTTCAAACGGTCTGTTTATAGACTTTTCTTTACATCGGAGAGATTGGCCAAAAGCCCAAGCACTCTTTTCTGTCTTTCCAGTAACTGAGACTATCAGTATTCTCCACACACCACCGTCTCCTACCTCTGCCTTTTCTCACTTGTTCTCCTGAGCTAATATCCTTTTCCTTGCAGTTTGAACAATGTTAAAAGAAAATCTGGTACCACAGTGGTGTCTAGAGTTACCAGCTACCGGACCCTTCTTTTTACAGACCTTTCTTATTACTTCATGGTCCTTATGCCCACGTTGACTATCTGATGGTTGCTCAGAGAAACAGGAGTGGACCACTTTCTCAGGGCAAATAGAAATACCCCTTTGCAAAGATGTACACATCACATGCTATCAGGGTGCTGCGTGCCTGTATGTTTACTCTAGACTATTTCTGGCCAGTGCCTCCTATTGAGGGTAGGATTTGTAATCAGACCACTCCTTGACTCAATGCCTTTTCTTTTATTCACCTACATGGTGCTTTAGGCAAACTACTAAAACTTTTCTGAGTTTCAGCATGATGTTGGTAATTTTATCAGGGTTTTTAAAAGAATTAAAAATGATCTTGGGGACTGAGGATACAAGGGCAAGTATTCCACTTGTCTTGCACATCTATGACCCTGGGTTTGAGTCCCAGCACCACTAGATCAAAAGCAAATAGAATTTCAAAGCAGAAAATGAATTCAGACAAAAACTACAGACTTTACTAGTAATATTCCGCTTTGGTTCTTTGTAACATGTATCATACTTCTGAGTCATTAACAACGTAGGAGATTTGCTTGGTGCATGTAAGAACTGTTTGCTTTTCAGTTAACTTAAAACTGGTCTAAGAATAAAATGGCAAGTTTGGAAAATGGTCTAAGTAGTATCTTGCACCTTGCAGATACCTGAAGTTGGCAACAGGCATGGTTCAGACTCTCGGGCTTCAGAAGATACATTGTACTCTGCAATGCACTCCTTCTCTATTTCAAAGTTCCTTAACACACACAGTTCTCTCTCTTTCTGCCTTTTCTATTTTCTATCCCTTTCTCTGCATCATTTTTTCTTCTGTTTGTTTTCCCCTAGTTCACGTGTTTCCACTCCATTCAAGTCTCACCTTCAGGTCACAGGCAGTATATAGTGATCCAGACTGATAGTAACTTATTTATTGTCTTTACATTTTACCATAACGCATATGCAGACCTTTTCACTATTTCCAGAGTTTCAAAACTTTGACTCTGGAGAGGAAGAATGCCATTTCCACAATGCTTTAAACGGTAAAAGACAGAGTAACAGGGAAAGTTACTTCCTTTTTAATAAGAATATATGTGTTGTGTGTGTGTATGTATGTGTGTATTTATGTGTGTGTACATACATACATACATACGTACATACATACATACATACATACATAATCTTCCCACTGTAGCCACTAGGCCTGGAGCCGTTTTGCTCAAATGTATATTTAGCAATAGTTTTTGCAGTACCTAAAAGCAGTTTGAGAGAAGGCCAGTCTCATCAGTCTGTCCTAGAGTCTCCATGATGTGCAAAGGTCATGTGTAAGAACAGACTTGCCCCTCAGATAACAGCTTCGGCAGAACTGAGGTGAAACAGGCAGTCAGAACGGGGAGAAATGGTCTCAAGAAGGCCTTTCTCATTTGGTAGGACTGGCTTCCTGTGGGATTCTCGTTTTTCTTTCTCTCAGCGGTTGACCTAAGCCTCTATTTAAAGGACACAGCTACCAAGTCTTTGCCTGACAATGGAAGGTCTCCTTTAAGTTTCTTTAAAGTCAAACAGTTTGCATGGTGAAAGGCTAGGGCGTCTTTGGCTAATTCAGTCCCTGAGATTTTGAAGGTAGAATTTCCCATACTATAAAGGCAATTAACACAATGTCAACTAGAAAGTTAGATTGGCTGGCTATGGAGAGCCACATTCAGCCTTAAAAACTGTTATCAAAATTTTACTTCTCTAAGGGTATTTTTGCTCTAATATAGTTGGAAAGCAAAAGGCTTCTGGAAGGGGGCATTGTGGAGTTGGGGGTAGAAAGCCTTGTGCCTGCCTACCTGCTATCTCTCACCTAGGAAATGAGTCTGTTTTTTTTTTTGTCTTAATAAAACTGGCATCCAAGCTTGTAGTAGCTAAAATAGACAGTGTTGGTGATGTGTGTACACATACAAGCAAAGCAAACAGAGCGATCTGTGCCACCCCGAGATAAGGACGCAAGGTAAATATGGAGAGATCCAACACCTTCCTAGAGCCAACATATAATTTAGACTTAAATGGCAGCAACGTAGAAATTCCTATTTTAAGAAACCCATCTCATAACCTTGATAGGGTTACCGTTGGAGCCTCCCATAGGCCCCAGGCTCAACTGACCCAGTGCAAGCTTAAGTGATTCAGTCATTCCCAGAGATTAAGCAGAATGCTGAATGTTTCACTAACTCACTGCCACTGGGCTCCTGACCCCCTTCCTAGCTGGTCCTCACCACTGACCCTCACCGCAGCCCATGGTGACTGCTTCCCTGTACCTTCTTTCTTTGTGTGGGAATAGTAATCCTCCCCACCTTTTAAAAGCAGCTCAAAGCCGACTTGGCCTTGCCCCTGCCTCAGACACAAAAAGCTTTTGATGACTATAATTGAGACGCTAAACCATTTACAGCTGCACTTTATCAAGACAGTAACAGCAGGGCTTGGGGAAACTAGGCGAGTCAGAAGGTGGCGGCGAAGTCACCTTGGGAGGAGACGAGGGTCAAAGGGAGTGTTGTGGAACTGCTGACCCAGGCACAAGCACCCAGCAGGTGCGCCCCTGCTCTGGGCTCCGTGAGGAAGGGGAAACGTGAGTTGGAAAGATGCCCGGCAAAAGGAAAGCGCTGCCTGGTGGACCCTTAGACTATCTTAGGTGGCGATCAGCTGACCAGGCTGCGAGGGGGCGCCCTTGGCTGAGTCACGGGAAGCCTCGCCTCCAGATCTGGCTCCCCCCGCCCCGCTCCGGCTTGCCCCTGCGGCTGCTCGCTGCTCCGAGAGTCCCGCGCAGCTGGCACTCCCCACCCGCGCCCCGACCTGCCTGGTGCCTGCGCCCGCCTAGCGCACGCCCCGGAGGGCGGGCCAGAGTGAGCGCAGCCGCCGCCGTGGGGAGAGCGCAGGGAGCCCCGCAAGCGAGCAAGGCCTCTGTGGGCGCTGCCCGCTGCAAGTCACTCCCCGCGCCACCCAGGTCACAAAGCGGGACTTTCCCGCCTCGCTCCCCAGCAGGGAGGCCCGTGTGCGCGCCACCGTGCAGTAGGCCCCTGACTCATCCCAGGGAGCTCGGCGCTGGTAGAGCCGGATTGCGGCAAGCCAAGCTGGGCCGCGGCGACACGGGCCCCTAGTCCCAGGGCGCGGTCTCCACCTTCCGCGGCTCCTCCTAGCCAGCTGCGCCGCCGGTCCCCATTGTTCGCCCCGCCCGCCCGGCGACGTCCGGGCGCCGCTCCACGGCCTCGCGGCGCACTTACCTTCTGCTGCCGCCGAGCCATGTCGGTGGGCTGCTTGGCGTTGAAGGGGTAGGCGATGCAGCGCATCACGAACACGTACAGCTGCAGCCTCTTCTTCCTCTCCTCCTCCTCCTTCTGCAGCCGCTCCAACTCTTCCTTCTCCTTCTCGCTCACCACCGACGGGCTGGGGCTGGAGGGCCGGCCAGCGCCGGCTCGACTGCTGGGCTGCAGCCCCCCGGCCCCGCCGCCGCTGCTCGCGCCGCTACCCCCACCGCCGCCGGCGCCCACCCCGGCCCCGGCGCCGCCGCCCCCCATCCCGGCGCTGCCCGCCGAGCCCTCGCTGGTGCGGCTGGGAGACAGGCGCGCTCCGGACGCGGCCGAGCCCAGCACCTCCTTGCCGCTCTCTTCTTCCAGGATCTCATCGGATTCCTCTTCGCTGGACGAAGGGTCCAGCATGGTGGTGCCTGGGGTGGAGGTGTCTCTGGAGTCCCCGGCTTGGGGTGCAAAAGGTGGGGGGTGCTGGAGGCAGCCGAGTCCCGGTGGGCGCTTTTTCCTAGGTCAGGGAGAGCTAGCGCTGCTGCTCAGCCTCGGCCGCCGCGACCGCTTCCTCCGCCCGGCGAGCGCGAGCTGGGCGCAGACCCAGGAGCGCGAGGGGAGGAGGAGAAGGGAGAGGCGCGTGTGTGCACCCGAGGTGGGCAAGGGCGAGAATCAATTGCGAGCCCCGAGCCCGCAGCCGGATGCCATCTGCAGCCGCTGAAGGAGGCGCCTCCAGAAAAGATGCCGAGTGTTGCAAGCTGTCGATGCAGCCAAGAGCCGGAGAGGCATCTTGCCGATTGGGGAGCGAGCGGCGCTTACGTGTTTATTGGCTTAACTCTCCAGTGTCCGCGGCGGAGAGGGCGGCTGCAAAGGCCTGTAGGGGGGAAAGCGCGGAGCGCCCCCAAAGCCTCAGAACTTCACTACTTTTGACCCTCATGCTCCCCATCTCTCTTTGCCCCCTCTCCTATGTAGACCACCTTCCCTTGCCGAGACCTCTCTTCCCCTCCCGGGGCTAAAAAGTTGTTTTTTTTTTTTCTTGGTGGGGAAGGGAAAAATAAAGAAGCCAATGGTAACTTCTGACCATGTCTGAGAGCAGACTTGCTGCAGGCCTTGAGAGGTCACACTAAGAGAAATTCGGCAAGATGGTACCTTCAAGGAAAGATCCAGCGGTGTGGGTACTGGACTGTAGGAGAAGGCAGGAGGAAGGACACCTGTGTAAATCTCTATTCCAGCAACTTACGACACATATGTCCTCTGTAAAATACAAATGTTTCAAATTCGAGTGAACTGATGTATGGATCTTGAAGATCAACTATTTAAGTGAAAATCAAGCACACACACACACCACACACACACACACACACACACACACACACACACCTCCCGAAGCCAGTGAAGTTGTCTTCAGTCCCTAGAACTCAGAGCACTTTCTGCTGAGCCTCCCCAGCTTTGGGGTTGTATAGCCCTTCTCCCATGAAGGATCTGAGAGAAGAAATACAAATCCCACACATCAAATAAGGCACCCGCAAACTGGGCAGCATCAAAATATAATACAGCGACTCCGTTACACTGTCTTCGCTCCGGGTTGTGGTGATGTAATTATTAATACAAAGAATAGATGGTGTCTTTCCTTTCCTTAGGCCTCCATCTTTCCTTAGGCCCACTGAGACTCACGGGGGAGCTGGCCATGGTGCTGAACCTAATCAGTGCCCTTCAATGGTCTTGAAAAACGCACTAAAGTCTGAACTTTAGACTATTTATAGACATATCAATGACCTCCACCTCAGCTTGTATACTCACACATTTTCTAATTACCTTATATAAAGTTTGTAAATGTGTATCAATAACTTTAAATTTTATGCCTCAACTGTTGTTCTGTGATTTCCAATCTACTGTGAGTTTTAACTATATAAGCTTTCTGGCAAACCTGATTAAATATGTGAATGAACTAAAAACAAAATGTAGCTGTACATCACTCCCAAAAATTCTTCATTTTTAGTTAGTTAATATACAAACTACCAGTATTTGGCTTTACCTCACCTCAAGGATACAAATTCCTTATATTCTTTACCCATTTAAAACTTCAAAATTGAATAGTGTGGGAACTGCTGTGATTTACCATTACTCTTAAGCCCTTCTGATGAAATAAAATGTGTTCAGATAATGGTTACTGGCTTTTCTGGGATGGAAAAATATTAGTGGATCAACAAGCTTTAGTCAGCATTTTTGTTAAGGAACCATTGTAAGTGCTTATGGAGATGGAACATTTAGAAGATGCTCTCAGGAGCACATTCTCCTTTGGGAGACGTAGCGTAAACATGTGAAGAAGTGTGGCATCATTTATCTCAAACAAAGCACCAACAAACACAGGTTTGTAAATAAAGCCACTTGTGATTCAGGGGAACCACATCCTCAAAAAGAGAGTGAAGCTTTCAAGAGGGCACATGAGTGGGAAGACATTGCGGGTGGGAATGATGGTTTAGGAGATTTAATGACAGGACACAGAGGAGGCTGACTGAGAAGCCAATGACAATGACACTGGGATTTGATTCTACTGTATGTACTGGCTTTTTGGGATCCTAGTCAGTTTAATTGCATACCTTCCTAGGCCTGGATGGAGGGGGGAAGGGCCTTGGACTTCCCACAGGGCAGGATACCCTGCCCTCTCTTAGGACTGGAGGGGGATGAGGGAGCAGGAGGGAAATGAGAGGAGGGAAGGAGGTGGAAATTTTGGATGGTATTATTTATAAAGCAATAAAAAAGTCTAAAAAATGATATGTGTGTGTGCACACATGTATGCAGGTATGTATGTATGTATGTATGTATGTGTATGTATCCTTTTCCAAGACATGTCTTAGCTCACTAAGAGGTCAGTTCACCATCCTTGGGAGTATTATATAGCTTCAATAGAGCTACAGACAAGAGATGCCAGTCAGAACTCCTAAGAAATTTGACCTAAGGGTCATGACTTTCCTAAGTGAACATGGAAGGTAAAAATCTTAGAACTCAGACAAATGCTCTTAGGTTTTTTTTAATACTTTTTAGTATTTATGTCCATTATAATAACATAATTCTACTGAAGATGCCAGTACACATGTGCACATATACAATTACATGCTCAAAAAAGCCATGTCCTGAGCAGACATGCGTGTTTTGCCTCAGACACTGTTTGACATGGTAGGACATTTGGGTTAACATTAAAGCTAAAGAATAACTTTCAGAAAGCAGTGTAGAGAGATGTTTCGGGAAAGTATAACTGTAACAATCGATTTCATCTCACCCACAAAAGCAAAGTCTAACGGAAATAAAAATGACAGACACTAGACTAGGGGTTTCTAATATATGTCTTAAAGATCTCCATTTTTCTCTCAAGTTTTTGTCATGATTGGATAGTTCAGGTAAAAGCAATCACTTTTCCATGTGGCTAATAAAGCATGTCTCAAGTAAGAACTGGTTTTATTTACTTATTTTTTTAGTGTAGCTTCATTATCAGAAGGTAGAGTTTAACCAACTTAATATTTTTAAAATATGTATTAATTTTGTTATGGGATATAATCACCTCATCTAATCAGTATTTTGTTTAACAAGTTAAACTCTATGACTATCACAGGAGATCTGAAAGCTAGTTCATTCAAATCTTGTGGTATACCTGAGGCAAGTTAAGGGTTCAGCTTCTCAACTCAGGCAATTCTGTTCCTGATAATTATTAATATCATTATCCTAAGCAAATGAATGATTACGACTCAATGGAGATGGCAATACTTACTTCCCTTGAAATGATGAGAAACTTCGGTGATGTATGTAAAGTCATGTTTACCTGTAAATGTTTTCAAGTGATGATGGAAGGCCTTCCAATAAGTAGGCAGGTAGAACTGAACACAAACAACTGGGAAGGGAAATAAAGTAAAACATAGTAAGAAATAACAGCTCCCACGTTACAGAAGGATTGCTCTTTTCTTTAAATGACCCTCCATCTGGGTACCTTTGAGGATTTGAAAAATGAACTACTTTGTTTCTGAAACCGTTTTTGCACCATTACTCCTTATCACATAGTGATATAAGAAGCTGAAGTGGGTCAGAGTAGCACAAATAATAAATACCCAGAGAAAGATGTTGGAGTTCAAGCTGAAGATCAGAAAAGCAAAGCAGCAAAGCCACTAGAGAGATCTTACCTCTACAAAGGCTCAGAAAAACAAAGAGGCAATCCTGTCCTCAGAGTAACTGCAGACTGTAATGCTCTCCACCAAACCTCAGACTGCAATGAACTCCTGTCTCCTGCAGCCTTATATCCTCTCTTCGCCCAGCCATTTCACTCCTGTCTCCACCGCCCTAGTGCTGGGATTAAAGGCATATGACTTCCCAGTGCTGGGATCACCTTTGTGGGAGCCATTTCTCTTTTCTGATAGATTCAATTCTGAGTAACCCAGGGTGGCCTTGGGTCCTGGGATTAAAGGTGTGAGCCACCAATCCCTGGCCTCTAGTGGTTTTGCTCTGCACTCTGATCTTCAAGCAAGCTTTATTTATTAAAACACAAATAAAATATCACTACAGGTTAGAATGAAATGAAAGACCTTCATGGACCAAAAATAACAAAATTAGGCCATTAAAGAAATCTTTCATTTAGTAAAACTCAATGTTCTCAATGCTTGGGATCATAAACAATATTTCTCGTGAGAACTGGCCTTGGAAGACAACATGTTTTACAGTAAAGATTTAGCACAAATTATGAAAACTCTTCCTGAGAGTGATCATGTTTCTTGAGTATGCGATTTGTACAAGTGGGAGCCAGGTCTAGTTTGGGTAGGAATGCAGTTTATGCTGGTATTTATTTGAAACGTTGGAGGGCTTTGTCATCTTGTATTGAAATCGTGACATGGTACCAGAGAAGGAGAAAAATGTCCAAATAGTCATTTCTTGTTGAGGAATTGGAGAATCTATTTGCTAACCCAGTTTTCCAATCAGGGTCACCTTGGCCAAGCTGGTAACATGATGTCTTTGTCTCCTCAAAATGATTTCTTGAACTTATTCAATTAATATTTAATCATTTTTACAAATTCTAATGGTTTAATCCTAGAGATAGTGATCCAGATTATAAGTAGAAATAACTAAGATAATATTTTCATACTAACATACTTCAGCTTCAAATAAGAGAAACTGAGGATACCTTAGCTTTGATGTCCATAAATAATAATATTAGCCTTACTTGGAGATTTTAGGAGGAGTAAAGGGGGTAGATGAGGGACACTGAAAGATGTCTAAAGGATAAAGGGGCATGAATCTAAAGATGCAAGGGTGAATCCAGATCCCAGAAAAGGTGGAATCGTCTGGTTAGGGATTCGCTAGGTTGAAACAGTAAGGGAACAGGTCTAAGCCAGCACATTGACCTATGTGCCAAGCCAAACCAGCACTAATGTTTTCATTCTGCTCAAGAAAAGGTTCTTCCTCTTCTGACTCTTTTCCATGTAAAAGTCATGTAAACAGCTTACTGTTTATAAAAGGTTAGTTTATCCTTCTGGGTTTATTAAATCAGTAATAGCTTTCAGGCAACTTGGATTTCAAACGATTCTGTAAGGAGATGGTGATATCTCTCTGTATGCACTAACAAGCATACATGATGATTTACCACAAGAACCAAAGGCTTCTATTAGAACTAGGGGTTGCGTTGTAATGGAGTGTGGTATATTTGTTCATCTGTGTGTGTGTGTTTTAGTTCGGATTTTATTGCTGTGAAGAGACACCATGACCTCAGTAACTCTTATAAAGGAAAACATTTAATTGGGACTGACTTACAGTTCAGAGGTTAAGTCCATTATTGTCATGGCAGAAGCATTATAGCATGAAGGCAGACATGGTGCTGGAGAAGAGGGCCAGAATTATACATCAAGATCCAGGAATTCTACATCCAGGCAGCAGGAAGAAAGTGAGCCATTGGGCCTGACTTGGGCATTTGAATCCTCAAAGCCCACCTCTAGTGACCCACTTCCTCCAAAAAGTACATACCTACTCTAACAAAGCCACACCTCCTAATGCCACTCACTAAGCATTCAAACTGGCAGTTTGTGTGTGTGTGTGTTTACTTATTTATGTGACTGTAGAAACTGGAGGTTGACATTAAGCATCTTCCTCTATAGATCTCCACCCCATTGTATTACACAGGATCTTTCATTGAACCTGGCTCTTGCCATTTCAGTTTGACTTGCTAGCCAGCAAGCCACTGGTATCCTTACATCTCCACATCTACAATGATGGTGTTACAGGTGCACACTGCCTCACCTGGCTTTTACATCGGTGCTTGAAAGCAAACTGAGAAAAACACTTAACACAACTGAGCTCTCTCCCAGACTTGGAATTTGTCATTTTTCAGTCAGGTACTTAGAGTTATATAAATCTTATTATTTCATTGCCCTTAATCTCATGTAAATCTTGAGAGGTGCACAAAGAATAATTGTTTATTAACATCGCAATATTGTTGTGATAAAACCGAGACATGCTCCATGTTCCCCAACGTAGAACTCTGATCCTATTAGAATAAACTGTAATTTAGGCCTTGTACCTGAGCAAGAACTCTGCCTTCAGAAGCCATTCAGATATAGAATCATCCTCTAATCAGTTGCAAGGTATAAAAAACTGAAGAAATAATAAACACAAAGGCGGACCTGCAAAATAGAAACAGAAAGGCTTGTTCAAAGACTGCAGGTCTGAGATCCACTTCACCCAGTGACAGTGAAGGAAAGAAGCGAGTCCTGGAGGTATATGGGTGATGTCTTCGTTACTTTCTCACCACCATGGTTAAAGGCCCTGACAAAAGCTACCTGGGTGAAACAGAGGGATATAGCCCATCCTGAGAGTAAGGCATGGAAGCTGGCAGGGATGGCATGGTGACTGGAGCAAGAGGCTGGCTTGAATATTGGTGGCATCCGCAGTCAGAAAGCAGAGAGTGAACAGGAAGTAGGACTGAGCCATAAAGCCTTAAGTTGGTTCCCATTGTCTCCCTCCTTCAGTTTGCGCAAGGTTTCATAACCTTCCCCAAACAGCATCACCGGCTTTTGACCAAGGGTTCAGACATGTGAACCTGTGGAGAAGAGTTTCATTTAAACTACAAGAGGTAGCAAAGCTTCTCAACAAGGAGAGCCTTCTGCTCACAAAAACCTCAACTGGCAACTTCACACAAGGGATTGGGTTGCTTTCTCTTTGTCTTGAGGAGGGGGTATAAGAGGGTAGACTAGCGGAAAATACTTGTTATTTCCTAATCCGTTACCAGACTCTTCCCTACACATAGCACAAATGAAAACAAGAGGAGAAACATACAAATTTATTAAGTTTATGGTTTTTTTTTTGTGACACAGGAGCCTTAGCAAGTAAAGATTCAAAGAAACAAGAGAAACTGTGTTTTTATGTTCAGGCTTGATGAAGTTCCGGCAACCGTCGAGAAGAATCATTTGGCAAAGGGGCTGATCTGATGTTGGTGAACCGGAGGAAACTTGACACAGTCTGTTGGTCCACTCTTCTCTGTGTCCCGCTATTGGCAGGTGCAGGGGGCATTTCTGTGGACTCATTTTACCTGAAGGTGATGTGACATGCGTCAGAGGAAGTTGAGAGAATTCTGGCTAGGCTTATAACTTCCTCTAGAGAAGCATGGTGAAACGTAGGAGATGCCTTCCTGCCTCTGTTTCCTCAAATGCTAGAGAGCAGGAAGTCCTTCACTTTCTTCCCAATGACATCATAGCACAGCAGTGACATCATACTGCAAGCTACCACTTTCCTCCAAGAGACTTGGCTTCTTCACCCCGATTGTTCTGCAGTCAGAGATCTGGAGAACTCTCTGCCTTTGTCTCATGGGAGAAGACTTCTTCCCCTCTTTGTCCTATTTCTTCACAATTCTGGCATTATTCTTGGCAAAGTCCTTGAAGAGGATGGCAAGCTAAGACATGGCGTAGAACACAGCCTAGCCTGCAGTAAGCCCATGATAAAGCCAGCTGTTTATAGCCATGTTTCATTACAAGTGACACTGCCAGGTCCCAGTTATTTGTAAGGGGAAGAGAATATTGTTTACTAAGAGCAACGGGAAAACATTTGCCTCTTATAGAAAAAAGACCTCTGGGGATTTGCAGTGTATTCTAGGCTCTGAAGACCATGGCGCTAGCACAAGTCATTGAGGGATTGATGTTGGGCTTTCTCTACATATTTCATACCTGTTCCTTTTTGACTCATCGTCACATGTTACTCTGCTTTTACATTTTTGGGAGATACCAGAGTAAGGAAGATACTGATGCAAACAGGGACAATGACAAGCAATGAGGCTGAGGTTGTTGAACAGGACTCTAAGCAAAACCTGTCCAGCGCCCCTTAGTTAGTTTCTGTTGCTGTGATAAACACCATGGCCAAAAGTAACTTGGGGAGGAAAGGGTTTATTTCAGCTTACGGCTCTCAGCTCCCGCTCCATTACTGAGTGGGGTGAATGCAGGAGCCTAGAGGCAGGAACTGAAGCAGAAATCGTGGAGAGACATTGCTGGCTTTCCTGACAGGCTCAGGATGATTTCTTACACCATCTAGGGCAACCTGTTCTGGAGTGACGCTACACAAAATGGGCTGGGCCCTTTTGCTCTTCCAAGTCCATCATTCATCAGGGAAACTCCCCAAAGCCTTGCCCACAGGCCAGTCGGATGGTGTCATTCTCTCAGATGAGATTCCTCTTCCCAGATAACTCTGCCTTGTGTCAAGCGTGATGAGCACCCAGCCAGGAAAGGGAACATTTGATCAGGCATGTCACCTGTCTCAGAGATGTCCACCTTTTCCTCACACGGTTTACTTGATCAAGGAAGTAGGCACAGACTTTGCTTGGTTGGTGCCTGTCAGTCTGTGGTCTCATCATAGCAAAAGCAGCATGTGTTAGATGATAATCCGTGCTCAAAGTCAACTCGCAGCAAAGGTGTGTGAAAAGTTAGACGGAAGTCGTAAGACTGCGTCTCCCCTGGCAAGGCTATTTATGTTGTCCAGCAGCACAAGGAGCCTGCAAGCCACGACGTCTTTTGTATGGTCAGGATTTAGGCAGCACATTCTCCATACAATGGCCAGTATGATTTGGTTACTGAAGAAAATGTATGGAAAGGGGGAAAAATCAACTAAGTGTGTCATGATGCTTTCAGGCAGGTGGTTGAGCAACCAATTACAACAGAGTTATTATATTTCTCACCCATCATCATGCATGGCCTCTGGTGATGTCACTGGTGGCATGGGAATGACTTTATCAAGAAAGAACTTCTTCCCTGGGTTCTCTGATGTATTCCAGTTTGTTTAGGACAAATGAGTCTCGGCACCTGGCTGACATTTTAGAAGACAGGTGATAAAAAATGATGAATGTACAAACCGTGCCTAAACTTATGATAGACTATGTGTGACTTTAAAATTGATTTCCCGGCTGGAGATTTGGCTCAGACGTGAAGAACACTTAATGTTTTATGAGAGGACTGGAATTCCGTTCCCAGCACTTCAGACAGCTCATAAATGCCTGTAACTCCAGATTCAAGGAATCCAGTGCCTTGTCTGGGCTGCTTAGGCACCTGCACATACATGTACATATGTGCGGGTACATACACCCAAATGATAATGATGATGATAACATTCATGTCCCATAGGAATAACTAGTTGTGAAATTAAAGAGAAATTGGAATCTATGAATATTTGGATTTTCCTGTAAATTTGCTCAGGAAGCCTAGTTTCTTCATGATAAAGTCAAAGGTTCTGTTATCTTTATAGCTGTCCTTATATTTCACAATTGCCAATATCATCCCAATGTTCAATACTTAGTTTGTCTCCATAGTTACCTCTATTATAATGGCTATAATGGCTTTGTTTGTGAATCTGATAATTCCTCCATATGACTGTGTACCATGTACATACCTGGTACCCATGGAGGTCAGCAGACAGTGTCAGATCTCGTGAAACTGGGCTTCAAAGAATTGTGAGCTCCCAAGTGGGTCCTGGGAATCAAACCCTGGTCCTCTGGAGGAACAGCCAGTGCTCTTAACCACTGAGCTATCTCTTTAGCCCCATTTTCTTTACCTTGAATATTGAACTTTAATTTTTATAGACACAGCTTGGTGGGTAAATTTTATTCAGGCACCTTTTTAAAAAAATAATGATTTAGCTGTTCTTAGAAAGAAAAATTCTATTTAAATCAAGACTATTAAATCCTGAATGTGGGGCTGTAAAGATGGCTTAGGAATACTGCCCTTATGGAGGATCTCACTTTGGTTTCCAGAATCCACACTGGAACTCTCACACGGGCCTGTATCTCCAGCCCTGGGATTCTGACAGCTCTTCTGGCTGCTGCAGGAACCCATGCTCATGTGTGCGTGCAGTATTATATAAAGGGTACAAGTATGTCCTTGGAATGACATATATTTGGCTTCAAGTTCTGCATCCTTAAAAGAGAAGTCTTTGAGAAAAAAAAAATCCCACTTTGTTAAGAATTAAACCTTTCATCCCTGAAATGCAAACAAATAATCAAACAATCAATCAAACAAAAATCAGAGCGCTTTCTTAGAGACAATTTATGAAAGTATATGAAGTTATCATTATAGATTTAATCAAGATTCATCTCAGGAAGAACTTATTTGCCAACTAACCACAAAATAAGATGACATCACCAGGCTCATGGCGAGGATTCATCCCTGAAGAAGAGAAAGATGAGGCCATTCAACATTGGTTTTGGAAGGCTCAGCTAAATAATTTACAGAAAGCTCCCGCCAGCTTGTATTTGCATAACAAAAAGATTCCCCCACCTTCTTATAGTCTTATTTGCAGACCCCAAGAAGAACAGTTATTAAGGTTGGATGCAATTAAGGCTTTTGTGCAATGTGTGTTTGATCATGAAAAGGAGTGAGTCAGAAAGTCTGTGAGCTGAAACATAAAGAGGCTCTGCAGAAAACATCCCCACCATCTTATATTTAGCCATGACATTCAAGGGACAAACAAGAGAAGCTTTTGTGGTAAAGATGGAGTTTTCCATAGAGTGAATTCACTACTGATCTTGGTTTCTTTGTTGATTGTTCTCATTAATTTGGCTAACCAGCATAGGCTGATGTTGGATGATCTGCCTCTAAAACGACGATGGCAAAGGTAGCCTTGCTCTAACCTAATCTGTCTGGATCCTGACAGTGCTTTTCTAGGAAAGGTGAACCTTCAAATAGTAGTGTGCGCTCCATTAACATCACAAAAGCCACGTTTCAGATTACTACAGAAAGGTAGCCTTTTTCTTCTACTTCAGAAAACTGAAAGGAAGTCTGTTCTCACCTTTTGTTATTCTTCTGAACTAAAAATTCTTTCTAAGATGTCTATATTTTAGGGATACCTCAAAAGGTGTTTCTTACATAGTTCCCCACGTTGGAGAGGTAATGGGGGTGCGAGTCAAATGAGGTAATTTTTTTTAACCGGAAGGAATGGCTTAAACTAATCAAATAATTTACTTATCAACCACAAGAAAATTGTGGGGGAGTGGTGCACTTGAGTGGTTTGAGGAAATGATAGTGGATTTCCTATTGCAGCAATTTTATGAATTAAAATTTTTCGATGTAACTCTCTTGTCTACCTGACCCTATTTTGTTTTGTGAAAGCAAAATATATCAACTGGAGAAAGAAAGAAGGACAACAATAATCTATGTTTTCATGTTCAGAGATTATTTGATTCCCTGGTAGGCTTGTCTTGCTTATAATCATACCAAAATATTCATAATTTAAAAATTGGCAGGAAATGAAGTAACAATCCTTCTGTCCCTGTTGGAACGTAGCACTGAGTGGGGATTTTCTCCTCCCCTGGAGTCCTTTCAACATGTGCCAACTTCAAAGTCTGGGGATGCAAAGTGACAGGAATTGCATGAGAAGCAAGGCAAGCAAAGAGTCCTTGTGTGTCCACCCCAAAAGTGCACCCCAAGACCTCAAAAGCATCTCAATTCTTGCAACTGAAACATAGACATGTTTATGACTTTTCAAAGTCATGCCCTTTGTCATTTGTGTTTGACTGTGTGAGGAAGGGGCTGTGATTATTTTGCCATTTATAGCAAGTGTATAGGAATTATTAAAAAAATAAAGCTCTTGACTTCAGATTTCAGGTCATCATTCATTGATTTAGTGGACACATCCTGAGCCCTGAGTATGCACCAGCTTCTGTGCTAAGCCCTGGAAACACAAAGTGAAATGGAGGAAGTTTTCTGCTTCTAAAGAGCTTGCATCCTGGTGGGGAATGCAGCCAGTAAGAGAATAAAGGTAGTGGCCTGTGGAATGATCAACAACAGAGCTGTGCCTTGGGTGTTATGGTGTCCCCCAGGAGGAGTTCCTAAGTGAAGAGTGTGAAGCAGAATGAGAAAGCAGAGAAGCATGTTGACAGTGGGCTGGGATCCAGTATGTCTCAAAGAGGAAAGCGCCAATGAAGAAATTGGGGCGGGGTGAGTTGGGGTGTCTGTTCTTGCTTAAGCATGCCTCTTTGATCTTGCCAAAAACATTTGAAGTTGACATCTTTTCTAGGAAATGAAAACAGAGGTTTTCTAGGCAGAGAGACTGGGGGGATTAAGCAGAATGGTTCCTGCAAGGGATACCTCCCACCCCAGCTTCTGGAAGCAGATAGATCTAGCCTCAAAGTACAAGTTTCCTAGACCAGATAGAGTTCCTGTCTGCTTCTTCATTCAAATTTTAATTTAAACTTTGTTAACGTATCAAGTCTATGAGTAAATAGCCCATAGCATCTCCCTCACATGGGAATAATAGTGATGAGAACAGGGGAGAAGGTTAAAGGTGCCAACAGCAAAGCTGATTCTGACATGTGTCATGCTCAGTGAAGGTGCCTGTTTATCATAGGCAGGTCCTACATGCCAGAGATGGCTCAATTTACACATCTTCACTAGTGAGGGGGGCACAGATATTAAAATTCCCTGTGAGTGTCCATGTGGGACTTGTTGGATGAGATTTACACTTGAGGTTCCCTGCCTAGGTGGCCCTTATTCAATCCAGTGAAGACCTAAGTAGACCACAGATCCTGGAAGAAGGGGCAGCTTCCCTTGCATCACTGCATATTCTGGGGACACTGGCCATCTCCTGCCCCCATTTTGGCCACTGTTGCTTCTGTCTTTGCAGCTACTAAGGCTCCAGTTTACTGGTGACAGATCTATAATCTTCCATCAGGATCTGAGGGGAAAGTACCCCAATTCTGCTCCTTTGAGAATACAAACATGGTGCTTGATGGATTTCCTCTCATCCCCCCTTCTCCCCAAGTGCCCATAGTCTTTATGTGAACCCAGGCTCTTAGAAATGCCAGTGTTCTCAGAGCAAATGCATTTATAAATTATAACTAGCTTATAGTTTGGTTCCTGGCCATTAGAGTCACCATCATTAAAAATTATAAATTTAAATCCTTTTGTCCCAAGAACATGCATCTAGATCCTGGCCATATATGTTCATGGCCTACACGTGTGTCTGAGGTGAGTTACTTCATCTCAGAATCCATTTTTGTTGTTGCCATCCTTGTTTCATAGTATCATTCCAAGGATAAAGTATTGAGGTTTATGGAATGTAATATTTTTATTATTATTGATTTTCATTGAGCTCTACATTTTTCTCTGCTCCCCTCCCTGCTTCCCTCTCCCCTTTAACCCTCTGCCAAGGTCCCCATGTTTCAATTTACTCAGGAGATCTTATGTTTTTTACTTTCCATGTAGATTTGATCTATGTATGTCTCTCTTAGAGTCCTCATTGTTGTCTAGGTTCTCTGGGATTGTGATTTGTGGGCTGTTTTTCTTTGCTTTATGTTTAAAACCACTTATGAGTGAG
Source organism: Myodes glareolus (assembly GCF_982192425.1). NCBI lineage: Eukaryota > Metazoa > Chordata > Mammalia > Rodentia > Cricetidae > Myodes > Myodes glareolus. Next base: position 49,932,903 of record NC_142030.1, on the reverse strand, counting down.
TATATGTGATAATTGTCTATTTGGGTTTGGGTTACCTCACTCAAGATGTTTTCTAGCTCCATCCATTTGCCTGCAAAATTCACGATGTCGTTATTTTTTTCCACTGTATAGTACTCCATTGTGTAAATATACCACATTTTCCTTATGCATTCTTTGGTTGAGGGGCATTTAGGTTGTTTCTAGGTTCTGTCTATGACAAACAATGCTGTTATGAACATAGTTGAGCATATGTCCTTGTGGCACAGTTGAGCATCCTTTGGATATATACCCAAAAGTGGTATTGCTGGGTCTTGAAGGTTGTTTCCTAATTTCTGAGAAATGTATCTGTTAAAGTGTGTCACTATGACCACACTTTTTAAGAATATAGCCACTGCTGTTAAGGGTATAGCTAAGACTCTCTCTTTGGTTTTGTTTCTTAGTGTCTTTTCTTTTTCTTCCTGGTCCTCAGGCATTAAATTTAGGACCTTAATTATGCTAGGCAAGGGTTTTACCACTGAGCTATACTTCAACTTCTATTTTTCAATAGTTTCAGGGAAATTGTCATCTTAAAGGGGCTTGCTAGTCAAACATTAAATTTTTACCTCTATGACACCGTACCTGCTGTAAATACCTTATATTTATACCCTTATTTTGGCTCATGATTTCAGAGAGCTTGGCCCATACTCTGTGGCTTCCTGGATTATGGACCTGTCATGTGGTAGAGCATCACGACACCAGAAGCATTCAGCATGGAAACACAGAGATCCAAAAGGGAAGATGCAGTCTAAGAAGAGGTCCCCAGTAACCTATTTGGAAGTCACTGAGGACAGATATCCAAGTAATTGGGGCTCATTAAAGGAAAGCTATTTCCTTCTGGTCAGAAGGATGAAGTTTACTTCTGACCTTGGAGAGAGATGTGGCACAATCTGTTCCCTTCAGAGTTAACTCAGCTGAGCCTCCAATCACCTAGCCCAGAGGGAGACTGATATTTAAAGCCTTGCTGAGGAGATGGGAGGAATAATTATCCCATAACTGGATAGTGTACTTCCCAGAAGGCCCTTCCTATGTAGTCAGTGGCAGAGCCACCATCATAACTTACTTGCCTCACTTAGAAAGGCCCAACTTTTCCTTTTTCTTCCTTGTATGTTTTCCCTAAACCTTATACTTCCCAGAACTCTGGGCATTTTTTTTTTCTCTGCTGCTTCTCTCTACCTATTGTCAAGCAACTTCTTACAAGCTGCATGGCTCCCTCCCCCCACTTCATTTTCTCTATCCCCCTTTTCCTGGCTGCTGTCAAGATTTACAGCTTGCCTGCCCTTCTCTTTTTATCTCTTAAACTCTAATGAATTTCCTCACATTTCCTTCCAAGTCTGCTTTTAAATTTTTTTCATTAAGGATACTATGTACCCACAAAAGGGAACCCCAGTTTCTAAGTAGGCCCCACCCCTAAAGTTTTCAGCTCCTCCAAAAATCATGCCACTACCTGAAGACCTAAGCTTGAACACATGAGTCTATAGGAGCATCCATATTCAAACCATACCAGTTGGGTCTTGAGAGATGTTATCTAGGTTCAAGGACTTTACCCTTTACTACCTTTGCTTGCAGGAGACTCCCACTAACCATGGACAACTCTCACCTTATCTGCCTCCTGCAAGCCTATGGTTTAATAGGTACCTGTTAGTAGTATGCTGACTTCTATGCCTCATTGTTATCAACTTCCAATTATTTTTTTTTTTATTTTTACTTTGTCTGCTACAAGGGAGTTTGGTCACAAAATGACTGCTACCCTTCTTGCAAAAAAAATGCATGTTATCATCTATAGTGATATTTTACTTGTGTTTTAATAAATAAAGCTTGCCTAAAGATCAAGCCACAAGAAATCAGGCAGTGGTGTCACACTCCTTCAATCCCAGGCTTTGGAAGACAGAGGTAGATGGAGCTCTGTGAGTTCAAGGTCACCCTGGGCTACACAAGTTCAATGCAGAAACAGATCCAAGTGGTGATGGCTCACACCCTTAGTCCCAGTACTAGGGAGGCACACACCTTTAATCCCAGCATTAAAGAAAAATATAAAATGGGAGGAGAGAAAGGCTCAGAACTAGGTCGGCCATCACCCAGCCTTGGCAGAGGTAAGACTTCTCTAGTGGCTTGGCAGTTTTCTTTTTCTGATCTCAGCTTGAATCCCAATATCTGTCTCTCAGTTTTTGTTATTTATGACACAATCATCTTTAAGAAAGTAAATGACACAGCATCCCACCATCTTGGGCAGACAAAAGTCAAGTGAATCTCCAAAGTCCATAAAACAACACCAGCCACAGATTTCATCAAAGTGACCAAGTTGAGTTAATGAAGGACCTTGGAGCTTTTGGAGTTTTCAAGACAAGACTCCCTCCAGCAACTAATGAAGGTAAGACAGCTCTGATGAAGTGAGACAAAGACCAAAGGGCAGTGACTTTGCTTTCTTTTTCATTTCCCTTCTCCTTGGCATTTGGCTACCTCTCCCTCATGTGGGGCATTCTCTGGAGATCAGGAAAAGGCAGGCGCAGAAACAGGCCATACCCTGCTACCTGCTTCGAGCAACTCAAGCATTAGCTGATGTCACCCCGAGGCTCTTGTGTTTTTCAAATTGTAGTGCGCGTAAAGAAGGGATGGGAAAATCTTTAAAAGTTTTTGGGTCCATTCTATAATAGTTGTCTTAATGAGTCTGCAATAGACTTTGAGAATGGGTTGTATAGTGTGCCTTGGGGAGCGTTAACATGCACATCCAAGGTCTCCACTTGAAGAGGTGTCCCTTATGGAAATGTTAGTTCTATGATTCATAGATGGAGAAAGTGACTAGTCCAGGAAGGCCTGGATAGCAATTGGAAAAGATTGTCTTCTCCATAGGGGAAAAAAATTATTTGTGTAAATAACAAAAAAATGACAAATGAGGTTTTTACAGAAATGTGAGTTTTAGGGCACCAAAAAGAGAAAATACCCAGGCACGAGAAAATGACAGCCCACACAGGCCACCCTGCAGTCAATCCTGAAGGATTTGTTTCTGCTACAGATTGGCTGCTTTCACTCTCCTTCGCTTAGCTCCGAGTACCAGAAGGAACTCCTACTCCCCTCAGGCATGTGTCTGCCCTCTTCCCACGCCTGTCTTTCTCAGCTTCTTACTCTTGGGTTTCCAGTTTCCTGGAAGTAGAATGTGAACCCCAGGGGCATCTTTCTTGATGGTCCAGAAGCCTCAGTGGACTTGGCCTCTTAACCCAACCAGGGGAGGAGGAACTGTCCACCAAGGAGAGCTAGGAAACCCCAGCGTGGCCTTCATGCAGGAAAGGAGCTCTGTGCCCAGTGTCCCAGCCAATGACCCCCCAGTTCACCTAGTATCCCATATTGCTGTTTTAAGCCATAGGGAAATGAGTCAGTGCCCAGAAAAGAAATTCTTCTGTTTCAGTGGAATGTATATCTTCAGGAGAGAAAGCTATTTTTAAAAATTACTTTTATTGTTCTATTGATTCTACCCCTCCAAATGGGTCAGCTCTCCTCCTACATACATTGCTAAAGGTATTTGTGAGAAGTTGTTAAATTCAGCCACTAATTCGCGGCTTGGAGGCCTGACCCACTCTTCGCCTTTGCTGCGAAGAAGAGATAATTCTGTTCTTAGCCTATTTTTCATTCACTGAAAATTTCTGACCTCTCCATCCCAGGTTAGGCTGTCACAAGCCCCAGAGGGATTCTCAGGCTCAAGGCACAGCTATTTTAAGATTTTAAATTACATAAGCAATCCTTGTTTTTAGAATCCTTTCCTGGGGTCAGTCCCACACAGGACATCCTCAAAATTGCTGCCACCGGCCTGCGAGCAGCTTTTGCCGTTTGGTCCATTCTGATTAGGGCTGCAGAGGCTGCTGCCATGGGAACCAGAGCAGGTCACCTGGCAGCTGCACTTCTTGGAGTGACTGGGCACAGTGCTAGTAGCACCAAGGAAGCTGCAGAAAGAGCATTGTGCTTTGGGCATGAGGAACAGAACTCCAACTTCAGTTGGCTTAAGCAAGAAAAGTGGTTCATTAGTTCATCTAATTCAAAAACAGAAAGAGAGGTAGTGCAAGTTCAGGTCTAGGTTCATGTCTTGCTCTGTGCTGAACTTGTAAAAGGAACGGACCGCGTCCCGGTGCCTGGCTAGCTTAACCCCCAAAATAACCAGAAGCATGGGCTGCTTCCCGCTGCCCGGCTAGCTTAACCCTGAAATAATTACACGGAAACTATATTCATTTAAACACTGCCTGGGCCATTATTTCTAGCCTCATATTGGCTAACTCTCACATCTTAATTAACCCATTTCTAATAATCTGTATGTCACCACGAGGTCGTGGCTTACCAGGAAAGATTCAGAATGTCTGACCTGGCGGTTTCATGGTGGACGGCTCTCTCTGACCCTGCTTTCTTCCTCCCAGAATTCAGTTCTGTCTACCCTGCCTATCTATGTTCTGATCTATCAGGCCAAGCAGTCTCTTTATTAATTAATGACTTCACCCTTGGTCGGGCGTTCTTCATTTGTTATCACCTGACAATTCTACACAGTAGTCTTTCTCTGGAAGGTTTTTGGAAAGACATATTATTTCTTCCCGAAAGTTTTAAACTGAACTTCCTTGCACTTAATTGGGCCAAATGCCACTTCTGTTTGACATCTCGGCTAAGGACATGCCATGGTCTAATTAGGTGACCAAAACTACATGTCATTCCTAGAATCAACATCAGTCACTTAAGAGCATGAACTAAGATCTCCCCAAAGACATGGGTTTCATCTTAGTCTTTTTTTTTTCTGCTGATATCTTAGAAAATCTGAGATTGGGTAACATAAGTAAAAGAGGATTATTTAGTTCATGAGTCTTTTTTCTGGAAGTTCAAGGTCAAGCAGCCCAACCTGGGAGGAACTTAACTAAGTCAAATAATAGCTGCAAGCAACCAAAGCATGAGGGTAATGTTGCTTTCTAAATGTCTTCTCTAAGGGTTGGAGATATGGCTCAATGGGCAAAGGACTTACTCATCAAACATATGAACCTGATTTGGGGTTCCCAGCACGAATATGAAAAGAAGGTACTGTAGTGAGCACTTGTAACTTGCAGCGCAGGGAGAAGACTGGAGATAGGCAAATACTGGAGGCTTGTTGGCCAGCCAGTCTAGCTGAAATGGTGGGCTCCAGGTTCATTGACAGACTCTGTAACAAAAAAAATTAAGAAAGGTGGAATTCACTAGAGAAAGACACCCAATGTCAACATCTGACCTGCATGTATACACATGGGTAAGCATGTACACACAAATACATACACCAACACAGCAACCAACAACAATGTCTGGCCTCCAAGTATAGACATAGGCAAGCATATGTTATAGGAGGAGACACACTTGTTCATCCCGGCCACCTGGTTAGCTTACACCTGAAACAACCACACAGAAACTGTATTAATTAAGACACTGCTTGGCCCACTAGCTCTAGCCTCTTATTGGCTAACTCTCACATCTTGATTTAGCCCATTTCTATTAATCTGCATATTGCCATGTGACAGTGGCTTACCAGGAAAGATTCTAACCAGTGTCTATCTCAGGCAGAGGATCCATGGCTTCTCTGACTCTGCCCTTCTTCCTCTCAGCATTCAGTTCTGTTTTCAACACCTACCTACATTCTGCCCTATCAAAATGCTGAGGCAGTTTCTTTATTCATTAACCAATGAAAGCAACACAAACAGAAGGACCTCCTACACCAAGCATGTGCATATAAATACACATACCATCACCACCACCACCACCACCACCACCACCACCACCACCACCACCACCACCACCATGTGCCCTAGGGATAGCTGGTTGAATCACATGAGAACAAGAACTCATTTATGGAGAGCTGATTCCCGAGACATTAATCTGCTTATGAGGGCTCCTCTCCCACTGTCCTCCACAACTGTACTGTGGAATTAAGGTTCTAACATGGGAACTTTCGATGGACATCCCAACTCACAGTATCCTCTGAAGAAGGGTTAATGGATGCTATGGGAAAACCTGTTCCTTAGAATTTGATTAAATAAATCATATAATGAATATGTGTACCTTGATGGACTTTTGGATTTGTAAAACACCCATGACCTCCACAGCCCTCAAGTCTGAAGATATCAGGCTCTATCTGAGAGATACCAGAGAAGAAGTGTAGTCAAAACAGTTATACTGACATCACCTCCTTGTCAGGCCTGAAAACTTAGGGGATACGATGTCAGGACTATCGTCAACATTTGGTCCATTCTAGCTTTGCAGATCGCAGCCCCTCACTTTGAAGTGAGATTTCACAGAAAACCTGTGACTGTACACACAGCATGGGCCCTGTGTCTGCTGCCACCACGTGTTTCTTTCTCCCTCGGGGCATTGCTTCTCTTTGTGCCCTGTACACTCTCCGGCAATAAAGAAAACAGAGGGAGTAAAAAGTCCAAAGATGAGGGAGTAATTAGATAGTCTTCTTGAAGGAAGGACTGTGTCTGAGTCCTTTCCATATCTTATCAATGAAGGGTGCACAGCACCTAGCCAATAGCAGAGACACCAGTATTGACCGAGTTACGGCATGCCCAGCTAACATCTGTTTTATTTTCCTCTATCCTGGATTCTATGTCAGGCAATTTCCCCAACACTAGTGGATGTCACTCTCCCAACAGCCCAAGGAAGTTGTTACAGTTTTTAATCCCCAGTTTGAAGATGGGAGAAATTGAGCTATGAAGAAGTGAGGTAGATCGAAAAGAAGAGCTTGGCTTAGATGGGGCATTGGCTTAGATGGGGCAGTATGGCTTCAGAACTCTTTCTATTTGTTCTTACTGATGCAAGCAAGAGAGAGGAGCCTAGTCCGTTGACTAACAGATAGACCACAGCCATGCAGGGCAGTAGGATGGTCTAGCCTGTATTGTTTAATGCATGCCATCATTTAGATTAAAATACATAAAATTTAATTCATTAGTCCTGCGTCAAGTACTCATGTGCTGCTCGCACATGCAGCTTGTGCGAAAGAACAGAGAAAATCAGTTGGCTGGCCATGGTTGGTGTGAATCCTAAGAGTCATTTCCATTCTTGACATGGAGTGTGGGAACTATTTCTAGTAGGACATCCCCACTCCAATCCGCCTGGCCCAGCACGCCAGCCGCCCATCCATGTACTTTTCCCTCCATCATGGCAGAGCAGCCAGTGTCCCCCCATGTCTTTTTCCTTTTACACAATACTTGGAACACCTCCACTACCCTACCGGGCAGGAGCCAGCTGCCCTTAACCCCTTTCTCACCTGAAACCACACTTGAACTTTTCAAGGGAATGTGGATGCAGGTTTGGGCTGGATACAAACTCTGTGAAAGTGGCCTGACAGGCCACCATCTGGTACAAAGAACAGCCTGGTCTTGAGGGACAGAGAAACCAGGGACCTGGGCTCCAAGATTCTGATCCTCACCTGAAAAGTAGGGCTCAAGCCATCAGCCTCACCCCAGCACAGATGCTTCTGGGATATTGCCTGATGACCAAGGCCGCTGAACCACCTTTCTCGCGGTTATGACTCACATGGCTCACAGCTTCCCTTCCTTGGCAGTCATTCTGACGGTGAACGTTCATAGGGCAACTTGCTGAGTCAGCTCTCGGCAGACCACAGTTGCCTCCTCCCCAGATATGGAACACTCTGAAGTCCATGTCACAGGCTCGCAGCAACCAGCCCTCAATTTTCACTTACCTCTGACTCCATCTCTAGGATGCGGGTAACCTTACTGTCTTCTGATGTTTTATTCACTTCAAGTATGACCACAAACCCATTTCCTTCAAAATACAGCACCAAGCAGGCTGGGATGCAAAACAGACCTATCTAGAGCGTGGAGAAGAGATTACAAACAGGAAAGAGAAATTTTACATTGGACAGTAGCTAACACATTTTGCAGCAGCTGCCCACACCACTCTAGGGAGGCTTCCTAGCCATTCAGTCTATCGTCACCTAGGAGTCTTCCTATATCCCGGGTGAGTCTGCCCTGGTCCAACCAAATGGGAGCTGGCCTTCATTCCTATACGAGAAACACTGATGTACACAGAGCGCCGGACCAGGCCACATAACCGGTCATCAATGAGTCATATATCCAACGTCACGCCCATCAAATTATATTGCCTCATGCTGGATGCGTACACATTTTAGTTTATGTCAATTTACTCTACTGGATCCATGCAGTGGTGAAAGGACACCATTAACAATGCTTAATTTCAGTGTGTCCCCATTGTTAAGTGGCTGTGTTAGTGGGTCTTGAGCATGGCAGATGGAAAGTAAGACAATATGACAGCTCATAAAGGTGAGAACCGAATCTCTGCTTCCTGCTCCTCAGTGAAAAGGATTTCTTCATCAGCACCTAGACCCACCTGCTACTCCTGTTCTGCTGCTACCCTTTTTTAGGGGGGGGGCATCTATCCTAATATGGGAGAAAGTATTGCTCATGCTGTGTGCTGGAGGCTCCTAGGTATTTGCTGTCCAATCAGATCACAAGCTGCCTGTCGTGCTCCTAACCTTGATCCTAGTACTCAGGTCTTGATTAATTCTTGTGTGAGGGAGCAAATGATCCTTAGCAAGGACAGAGGGCTCAGGAGAGGAGGAGATGCAGTCATTGGATGGAAGGAAAGACTTGAGTGGCTTCGGAGAAATGTAGCATCCTGAAGGAAGGGTCCTACCAGGAGGCAGTTCACAGAGAAGGGCTATATTAACAGGACCTGCATAAACATTAGCAGAAGGCTAGATGTATAGGCCAGTAGAATAGAAGAAACAGAGTTAAACCTATGCAGCTATAGACATTGATTCCAACAAAGGTGCCAAAAACAAACTTTGGAGAAATGATAGCCTTTTCCCAGTTCGAGCTTGGAAACCTGGATATCCATATGCAGAAGGTTGAAATAAGAAATGCTGCCTTTCATTCTTTTATAATATAAAGCCAAATTTATCAGACTTTAATGTAAGGCCAGAAACTAAAGCACTCTGGGAGGAAAATAGGAAGACCACTCTTTTTTAAAGTGTAGAGAATGATCTTCTGAATAGCTCAGGAAACAGGACAAGAACTGAGAAGTGTGAACGCATGAGTGTTTGCATCTGTACAGCAAAATCAATAATTGTCAAAGTGGAAAGACTACCTGAAGGATGGTGGGAAACTTTCCATGGATTTATTGAACAGAAGATTAATATCCAGACTATATTACGATTCAAGAACTAAACAGAAAATACAAGTGCTAGAATTGATACATGGCCAAAAATTCCAGTCAACCAATAATAAACAAATGAGAATGTGCCCAAGATCTCTAGCCATGAGGGTAATTCAGCTCTCATCCCAGTCAGAATGGCCACCATCTAGAAAATAACAGATAACAAATGATGGGGAGGGGACTAAGGGGGCAGCACACGCCCGATGTACTCTGTTGGTGGGAACGTGAGTTAGTGCAGTACCGTGGAAGTCAGGACTCTGGTTCCTCAAGAACCTAACTGTAGATCTACCAATGATCCAGCGATATCACTCCCGGCTAGAAACATGAAGGAATATAAGTCAGCTCGCCACAGAGATATCCGCACATCCACGTGCAGCATGAGGTTACTGACAAACCATAGAATATAGACAAATTAAAGAATTGGCATATGAATAGAGGGATTTTTTTAAAAAAAATATGGATTATATTTTAACAGACTTGAATATTACTCAACCTCATATATAAAAGGACAAAAACATGTCATTATATATTCCAGGAAAATAGAATTGGAAATTATCTTGTAATATAAAATGAGTCAGATGAATAAAAAAAGGTTAAATATATTCTTCTTACGTATACTCTCGATTAACACACACATACTCACACTCAAAGAGAGAGATAAAGAGCGTGTGTGTATGCACGTGAGAGCGGGTAGATGGACGATAGATAAAGAGACAAATAGGGGCTACTTAGAAAAAGAGGGGACCACAGAGAAGGGTTGGCACTGTAAAAGAGTAATAATGTGATATTAATGTAAAAGAGTAATAGGGGGAGGAATAATGTGATCAAAGCCTTTACAAGCATGCATGAAAATGTCACAATGAAACACAGAGTGTTGTACAATTAATACACAATAATAGAAACACTTGTGTGTATTGAAAGGAAGAGGGAGAAAGGGACAAGAAGAAAGGAAGGGAGAGGAAGAGAGAGGTCTGAGGAAGATAGGAGAGAGAAGCTGAGGTTGAACAGGGCTACTTGGGCGTGCAGATAAAGAATAACCTTGTTTTTATAATCTGCATTACCCTAACTGGTTTTGTTGTTACTGTTGTTTAGAAAGCTGCTGTTTCCAAAAGCTTCAACCCTTAAAAGAAGTTAGGCTGCTTTGATTTTTTTGTGTCAGTTTGACTCTAACTAGGGTAGTTTGGGGAAAGAAAACCTAAATATAGAAAATGCCTCTACCAGATTGGCTTGTAAGCAAGTTCTGTGGGGACATTTTATGGATTAATGAAGGTTGTGGGAGGGCACCGGCTACTGTGGGCAGTGCTGTCCCTGGGTAAGTAGTCCTGGAATGTACAAGAATGCTCCCTATGGCGAGAACTATAAATTATAGGAAGCAGTGTTCTTCCATGGCTTCTGCTTGAGTTCCTGCCTCTAGGTTCCTGCCTTAAGTTCCCATGCCTTGGCTTCCCTCGGGGATAGAGTGTAACAGGGGAATTGAAAGATGAAATAAATCCTTTCTTCCCCTAGTTGCTTTAAGAAGGCTAGGAAGGAGATTGGCACCAAGAGAGCAGTGTTTCCGTGGAGGACCTGACCAATTTAAGACAAGATTGCAAGGCATTGCTGAGCCTCGGTTTAGAAAAGCTGTTGAGCGTTCAGAGCCGAGCAAGCATTTGTGGGAAAGCAGAAGATAGTGCTGGGTGCAGCACAGATGGTGGAGGCCTATGAAACTGCAGAGAGAAGTCTGAAAGCCCTTCAAAGTCTCTATCAGGGCTGTGTGCGTGACGTTTTGGTTTAAAATGCGTCATTGCTGGTCAGCTTGGCCTGGAGAATCTGCTGTGATTAAAAGGAAGCCAGCATCTTCACTGGAATAATTGGTGCAGGTCGGCTTGCCCAGAGGTGTGTCTCTTCATTTACTCCATATTCAATCAAGTAGAAAATTAAGATTAACTGCTACGATGATTTTATATATATATACATATAGATATATGTATATATATTATATAAATACATATATATTCTAAAATATATTCGCTCCAAATAAATTCCACAGTGATGAAGTGAAATAGAATTCATTCACATAAATTTTGCTTCTTGCTGGTTTAGAGCCTGGCACAGAGGCCTCTTCTGACTTTCAGAGCACAGCTCTTATGACTGCGGCAGGAAGGAACCCAAGGCAGGGGGTGGGTGCTGCTTACTGCCACTTACCTTGAATCCTCACGAGGTACCAGCACACTGGTTATGGTCTATGAAGAACCAAGCTGTGGTGTTTCCTCTTCCTCTTTGAAAGCACTGTGTAAATGAGGGAGCACTTCCTAGTCTCTGTCTACCTAGAAAAAGCATATTGTTTGAAACTTTCTGAACAGGACAAGAAATGCTGGTGCATTGATTTAAGCTCTCAGTAGTAACTATTCTAAACACACCTCTTCCTCTCTCGCTCCTTTCTTCCCTCCCTTTTGTCCTCGCACCCCCTCTTTCTGCTCCTGCCTTCTCTTTCTGTATTCTGTATTTTCAAAAATAAAGTATTGAGATTTTCATTAAAGTAATTTAAACAGTTTCAAGAGAGTTGAGCAGTCCACTAATTAGAATTATTTTAATAACTTTTATAATAAGATTTAAATAGATTGTACCATATATGGTATAAATAAAATTCATATATATATATATATAGAGAGAGAGAGAGAGAGAGAGAGAGAGAGAGAAAGAGAGAGAGGTAGATAGATAATAGACAGATAGATGGGTAGATAGATGGATAGAGAGATAGATGGAGAGAGAGAGAGAAAGAGAGAGAGAGAGAGAGAGAGAGAGAGAGAGAGAGAGAGGGAGAGGTACAAGTATACAACATGTAAAATGAAGAATGAGGAAGTTTGTATGTCCATACTTCCACTTCCATACAGGGAATGTATGTATACCATTACAGGGTATTTTCTGTCAGATTACTTTTTAGTCATAAAGTTTATTTAGATTCCTGTCATTTGTTAGAACACACTTGGCTCAGTTTCCACCAGATCCAGCCCATGTCAACATCTGTTTTATCTCACATTTGGGGATCATATACATTCCAGAAAATACAGTATCTCTGCCAGGTAGTTTATTATAGATACTTTCTTTTGCGGAAATGTATAATTAGGGTTAAATTGAAAGAAGTCGAGTTCTTTGATATATGAGGTTACATCCCAGTAAACTCATGGTGCCCTTCAAATCCTATGGAGAGCGCATTTAACATACCTCCCAAACACTGCAGCTCCGTAACAAGCCGCACTCTGTAGAGTCACTGCTTTGCTTGGGATGGTATCAGCTGACAGGGAGGCAAATTATTCCAGGAAACTTCTGCTTAAATTAGGGATTAAATGGACGACCTGAGTCCTAGAAAGCAATCAATCATCATTGCTCAAACTGGCAAATAGTACAAATTAGTCTGGCACTTAGTGTCCAATTAAATGTACTCAAATAAGCCAGCATGACTGTATAGGCAAGTCTCACTAAAACCAGTGAGGTCTCTGCATTTGCAGTTAGTCTATCTTGATATTTGGAAGAAGGCTTTAATCATACAAGGAAAGGGTTCTTTATAGTGTAATCAGGGGGTGAGGGAGAGGAGAAGGAGAGAAAATAAGAGAGGAAAAAGGAGAGGGGGAAAAGGGAAAGGAAGAAGAGGGAGGGGAAGAGGGGGGAAAAAGAGAGGAGCCAACGACCAACATCAGTTTTTCTCATCTCATCCTGTCAACTACATTGAAAGAGAGCTGTGTACAGCTGATTGCTGTGGTCATGTATTGAACTCAAGGTCCAAGCCACACACTGAGCGATTTGAGTACAATTATTTTGTTTAGTACCTGAGAAATCTCTGGGTGATAATGTTATACTAATAGAGGGTGGATTTTAAGTTTGAAGAGTTTGAATAACTTGTCCAAAGTCCTACCGCTTGCATATGCAGGGATTCAACATTTGGTTGATGGCACTGCTAAAATGCTGCAAATTATATGATACTGTCCTGTTGTCTTTCTTCTCTAGAGTCTCCTTCATGTTTGGCTACTGAGTTCATTAAAAACTCTAGTACCTCACTTTTATTTAAACACTGGATTTAGGAACAAATCCTACCTTACTCATTCATAGCTATTAAGCAGCACTGTAATTGTTCATAAAAGGAGGAATGAGCAATCTCAGGTGGCCAGCAGGAGGACATATGGCTGGAAATGTAAGAAGGGCTTGAATTGGGGGGGGCAGTACTACTTCTGGGAGTTGAGATATGCAAACCACAGGAATAAGGCGGGAGTCTGAGCCAATCAGAATTAAAGGAATGTTGGAGAGGAATGGGGACCAGTATAGATCATGAGGTATAGGTAGAGCAGGCCAGGAAGAGAATGTGTGGGAAGAAGGAAATGAGTCCGCCTCTTTGTCTGTTTGTATGTCTTTCTGCAGTAGGCTGATTGCATTTTGTCTCTCTTAATACCCTCCTCTACTCACTATTTTTTTATATGTAGTCTCTCCCATCAAAAGACAGAACCAAGTTACGTGCCTCCTTGGATGTGGGCAATCCTCTTTGGAGCATGCTTTGGCCAATCGGATGTAGCAGAACAAATACGTTGTTTCTGAACCAGGGCCTATAAAGACATTTTATCCATGTCTGCTGTCTCTCTTGAATGCCTACCGCATCATAACATAAGCATAGATTATTTTGGAGTAGGATGCGTTAGCAACTAGCTTAGTCAAGCCATTTTGAAGCCTATCAATCAGTCCAGAACTAACACATATGCTGCCTGCAGCCTTAAGAAGGAACCTAAATTCGGCCAGCCACACCCAGGCCAGGTTATAAAATGACAGAGGCATGAAAGAGTAATCGTGTACTCATGAAGCTTGGAGTGGAAAGGTGATGACTATTTGGCATGAATGTGATAATGAGTATTTGATCCAGCATGACTCTTTAGAAACCAAGTTGCTGAACTGTAACTTATTTTTCTTTTATCACGGTGGAAGTCTAAAATTTAGTTAACATTTATTGTCAACTTCTTGGGTACTTAACATATGCTTGTGACATCCTCATGAGACACACAATCTTACACACTCCATTTTGTAAGCAAAAAGGGTAAGAATGGAATCGGGAGTATTTTGTTGCAGTAAGCATGACATATTTAGGGTCTGACACCAAGACATTTGTTACTTACGTGAAGCTCCATGAAATTCAAGAGCATATTCACTAACACAGCGTGATTGGATTATGTTAAATGAACATGACAAAGTCAGCCATGAAATCGCCCATGGGGGGACTCTGCAAACATGACAATAGCTCAGCTAGCTGAAGATGAATTAATACATGTTTCTAAAACTGTTGTTCGGTTGTTCATTTGCCAGCTTAGAAATTCACTGACAGGTGCATATTTTAGTGTATTTTGTCGGAGACTCGCCGATGGGCTTGGTGGCTTGTGACTGTGATCCTAGCATTTGGGAAGCAGAGGCAGAGGGATCTCCACAAACTGGAGGCCAGCCTGGTCTCCATAGAGATTTCAAACCAGCCATAGCTATAAAGTGAAACGTGTCAAAACAACAAAACCCCACACAAAAACTCATTCCAGAACAAATCTGTTGGCTACATAAAATTGTAATAAAAGTTATAGGCATAATAACAAATGCCAGGCACCCGAGGAAAAGAAATAAAATACATATTTAAAGGAAGGTAATGGCAGGTTTCCCAAGTACTTCAGATATTCAAGATCTGGGGAGATGGCCCAGTGTGTAAGACATCTGCAGCACAAACATAAATGGTGGACTTAGCACACCTGTAATTCTAGTGCTTTAAGGCAGAGACAAGATTTTGGGAATAAGTTGGTTGGAAACACTGGGTAAAGCAACTCCGGGTTCATTTGAGAGACCCTGATTCAGTAGAGAAGATGGAGAGGGATGGGGATGACTCCTGGCATCAGTCTCAGGCCTCACTTGCATGTGCACACACACACACACATATACACACATACATACACACACACACATGCACACACACACACACACACACACACACACACACACACACACACCATCATGGAGGGAAGTCAGGGCAGCTGTTGCCTCCAGACTGTCCTCTGGGCAAGATGTCAGGAACAGTAGATGGGACAAGATATCTCAGTGATAAGAATGCCCTGAAGAGATAGCTCTCTTTGCCCTTGGGATTTGCAGAACCCAAGGCATCTGTGCTGAGGGCGTGTGCTGCCAGTTTTCTGTCAATGTGACACCAGCTAGAGTCCTTTTAGAAGAGGGGACCTCAGCTGAGAAAATGCCCCTCCCAGAATGTCCCTTGAGCAGGTCTGTTGTGCACCTTCTTTATGGACGATTGTCACGGGAGGGTCCAGCTCACTGGGTGATGTCACTCCCAGCAGGTGGTCCTGATGACTTTAACAAAGCAGGCCAAAAAAAGCCAGTAAGCAGCATCACTGCATGGTCTCTGCATCGGTTCCTGCCTGCAGATGCATGCATGACTTGACTTCCTGTCTGAATTCTCTCGGTAGCAGATTGTGACCTGAAAGTCAAAAAATGAAATAAACATGATACACATGTTCCCCAGGTTATGCTAAGTCCTAGCGCTTTATGACAGGTATAGCAACCCTAAGACAGATGGCTAGTATCAGGTGTGCTATTTGGCCACAAGCCCCTACCTGTGAGGTATTTGCTACCTCTGTCCTATAGACAAAGCCCAGATTGTCTTACCTGCCCCCCCACCAACTTCTGTGTGATGATCCTTCAACAGCCAGTATGCCCAGCTCTCCTGTCCGATGGTTTTCAACCTTCCTAATGCTTCCGCCCTTTAATCCAGTTCCCCCTGTTGTGGTAACCCCCTAACCATAAAATTATTTTCACTGCTACTTCATAACAGTAATTTTGATAGTGTTTTCTGGTCTTTAGCCACCCCTGGGAAAGGATCATTCAACCCCTCCCAAAGAGTCATGACCCAGAGGTTGAAAGCTATTTCTTACAGAGGTGAAAGGCCTGGAGGGTTATTTCTCTCCCAGGATGGCCAATGTATGGGCTGGAAAAGCCCAGCTTTCTGCCTCCAGTCTAACCAGACAAGCTTAGAAAGAATGTAAAAGTCACACCTCCCTGCCAGGATCAATTCAGCCTCACAAAGTTCCAAGGACATGGATTCTTTTGTCATTTTATCCTCAGGAACTGGCAGGTATGTGGCTATTGACTTGGGTAATTCTTTCTTTAGGTTTACCCCTCTGACGTGTAACGATCATCACCGCTGATATTTTTTGTGGTGGAATTTACGTCCCAAACACTGCTCTGAATGCTTTGTGATGTTTCATTTTCATGATCTTCAAATAAAGTTCTAGGTATAAGATTATGTTCCTTGAAAAAACTGTGGACAGAGATCATGAAGGCCCCTCAAAGTTCACACAGCTTGCAGACCACAGAGGGGCTGTTGGAGCCCAGGAAACACTTCAACAGGATTGATGTGAAACACTCTCTCCACTGTGACTCACAAGTTTTCATTTCCTCTACCATAATACCGTTCCTTCTGGGTAAAGTTGCAGGTTTGGCTCTGACTTTAGATTTACGCTTTGGCTCCAGATGCCATGTGGCGGTGTCCCCTAACACGAGCTGATAATAAAGTGGTTTAATTGGATGACATAAACACTGTGCGGTCTTCTGAAACCAGCCACTGAAACATTGCCACAAATTTGCAGTTACTTCTCAAACATCCTTGGCACAGGAGCTACGAAAAAACCCCACCAGGGTCCTAGGCAGCATCTCTTTCTGTCTTAAACCACTTGAAATCCTGTTCAGAATTCAACTGATGGTCCTTCCAAAATATCACAGATGTTATTTTCTGTCACCTTGCAACCTAGGACAACCTGAATCTCACTGAATTGAGCCACGGGCAATCTATTTCATAATAATTGTTGCCTGTGTTTCTAGATATTTCTACCAATGTGGTGTACTCCCACAAGTATCTTAACATCTAGCAATTCACAGAACTGATATTTTCTTGGGAGAAGTCTTCTTATTTGGGGGAGCTTACTGGGAATTCCAAAATTGGTCATTACCACCAGACATTGAATTACAATATGACTTGTTTGTTGTTTTGCTTTGTTTTTCTACAGGGTTTCTCTGTGTAACAGTCTTGGCTATCCTGGAACTCAGTCTGTAAACCAGGCTGTGCTCGAACTCGCAGAGATCCACCTGCTTCTGCCTCCTGAGTGCTGGGATTAAAGGTGTGCGCCACCACTGCCCAGTCATAGGATGGTTTTTCCTTGTGGATTTTCCTGGTAACTTCATTCAAGATATGTAGAATTTGAGGTGCAGAGAGAAGCTCAGACTGAAAACAGAAATTCCAGACTTGGTTTCAGCTTTGCCCTCCCTCCATCAGACAATGTCTTGTCACTAGGTCTCGGTTCATCTTCTATGAAATAGAGCGAGGAACTACAGGTGCTGCAAACTGTTATTCTTCCGTTCACTGAACACGAAGTAGCCATGTTCTGCCAGGGAAAGGGAACAAATAGGAATGAGAGATCAGGCAGTGGGGAGACAGCTCAGTTAGTAAAATGTTTGACTCTCCAGTACCCATGGAAATCCTAGGTATGGCAGTTCACACCAGTGAACTGGGAAGTGCTGGGAAGACAGGGACAGGTGGATCCCGGAACTCATAGGCAAACATGGTCAGCTGGATGAGTTCCACACATGCTGTCTCAGAAGACAAGGTGATGAGCTACGCAGCCTTTGGCCTCCAGACTGCCCTTCCACACATGCACACAGAGTGAGAGGGACAGACTTCTGTCCTTGTAGTACTTCCGTTCTATGGTGGACCTTGTGACCCCAAATAGTTACATTCTTAGTTCAGCATTTTCTTCCTGGTCTTTTTACTTTCTCGTTCAAAGTCATGTCTCTTACTTCTCCCCTTGTGCTGAGGTGCCCTGGTGATCACTGGCTAGAAGAGAGCTTGTGGACTTTCAGGCATGGTCACATAGTCTAAGATGCTTGTCTTTGAGGTCCCACCCCCACAACATACTGAGGAAGTAAATCTACATCTGCCCAATGCCTGTTTGCTCCTAAAGCCCAGGCTGTCATAAGCCTTTACTATTGGTTATTAACAGCACACACTGGAGCAAATATGAACATTTTAAGTAAAAGAACAGAAATAAACATTGAAAGTTACATAAAAATCCAAGGCAGTGCTTTGGGGACCCAAGTGACTGATTGAGATCTATAGCGGGGAAATTCAGAGGAGAGCAATAGCTGTTGGCTGGGAGAATCAGAGAAACTTCACAGGGAGAGACTTGAGATGGGCTGGCTACAAGTGGAACTTTTCAAGTGACCATGAAATTTGAACCCATAAAATAAAATATATAATATAAAAATATAAAATAGTATGATATAAAATATAATATAAAATATTACAATATAAAATACTATACTATAATATAAAACAGGGTGGAAAGTGGATAAACAATAAAACAATCATTTTTAAGACTTATATAATGTGTTGTATTGTCTAATACTAGTCTGACATCTTTAAGGTAAAGAACCAGGCTCAGAGACGTTTCTTAATTTCTCCAAAGCCACATAAGTGGCGACGAACCCAAACTGCTTGGTTCCATAGCGCTCCATATTGGGGAACCCTAAAGATCCTCAATTATCTTACAGGCTTCTATGTCTCATGTAAAAGTGGTATTCCAACCATCTAACTACACAGCAGCCTTGGACTAAGTAGGTGTGTCCAGAGGGTAAACAGGAAAGCCAAGTGGCGTGTTACTCAGGTATTGATGGAGAATAAATATTTAATAATCCTTGACTAAAAAAAAAAATGGCCTGTAAATGATGTGAAGGCATAGTGTTCTGTGCACTTAAATGTGATGGAGGATTTCAGAGATGCTGCCAAGCGCTCCTGGAATGTCTGTGATTATGACAGTTTCTGTAGGTGTACCCTGTGAAGCTTCAGTGCACCCCGTCTGCTTTGAGCGAGTAATCGGCATCTACTTCCTTTCTTCCAAGAACACATGGGTTTCTTTAGCATTGCTTCTCCTAGTCGGTAATAGATACCACAGACCAGTTAAGGACAGGGAAGGTGTTAGGCAGTGAAACAGGCCTGGCCCCTAGAAGTGGTTTTCCTCTTTCTCTTTATGTGGCAGCAGGCTCTTCTCCCAGCTCTCCAAGAACCCAACTTTGCCATTGATAAAATGAACTGAGGTAGACAGTCTCTAAGGCACAGAATATGTCTATGTTATGTTCTAAGTTCTTTAATAAACAGTGGCTACTTTGATGACAATGTCAAGAAGGAATGGGAGGTAGAGCGAGGCTTGACAGGAAAGAGCTGGGTTCTGAGAACTACTTTTGCTGTGGAGGGGAAGGGACCCGTGGAAGAGCAAGCAGCCTCAAGAACAGAGTGTTTAGAACAATCGAGAGAAGTCAAGTGGGGATACACAAAGGCACACAGTGAGTGAGGAAGGGCAGAGTGGAGAAATGTACCTCTGGCACTTGAATGCATCATGCAAAGCAGTCTGAGACTGAGCCCTGTGCCTACACTGTCAGACCATACACGTCAGGGTTCAACTGCCCATTCCAGCGTCCTCACAGACACACCCAGACATGTGCTACGCTAATCTCCAGGGCCTTTCTCATTGCAGTCAAGTTGGCAATGGAGAGTAACCGTCATGCATACTTTTAGTATGTGCATGTGTGTACTTGTGTATGTGCTTACGTGTTTTGAATGTGTGCACTATATGTATGCAGGTGGAGTCTCACACATTCTTTCTCCTTGGGGATCATCCGTCTTAATGTTTGCACAAGATTTCTTATTGGACTGGGACTCATCTGATTAGGCTAGTGAGCTGCAGGGCTCACCTGTCCTCACTCCCCCAATACTAAGGTCACAGGTATAAGCCACCGGGCTCAGAGTCTTAGCTTTTTCACAATCATTCTAAAGTTCGCACACTTGGGGCACATCAAACACTTTGCTGATGAAGGCACCTCCAAAGTCCACAGGCATTTGTGTCAGAACCAGGTCAACTTGCGTTTACTTCTGTCAATTCATTCATCTTGCCCTCTAGACAACGAGCTGCTTGTGATGAGGAAGGGGATAGGTTTAATTCTCAAAAGACATTTAGATTCTGAACATAGAAAGAGCTGGACTAGACTTAGGCTCTGTTGTGGAGCTATAAAGGAAGCAATTACCCTTGTTATGTTGCGGGTTTCTCAAGATGAATGATTATGGCACTCATCTCTGACACTTTCAGTGAGAGGGAATTAGTTAGCACAAATAAATTGCTTACCTTGTGTTTGACATGTGGTAAATGGTAGTTACTATTAATATTTGAGTGCCCGGTATCTAGATCAGAGCCAACATTTGGTATAAAATGGGGAGTTCGTTTTTTGTACAAATTACATATATACAAGTAGGTACAAATTTCCTAAGAATGACCTTTGGAAAATAAGCTAGTGATTCTTAGGCTTGAAGTTCTAAAATGGCGTGAATAGTAATAATAAGGGCTGTGGGCTCCTTCAGAAAAGAATCGTTAAAGGTTCGAAGTGGGGAGATGGTGTGCAGGAGGGCTGGGTCCTCCTTGATCAACATTAGAAGAGTTAAGAAGGACAAGGGCACAGATATGGGGGAAAGTCCGGGTCGTTATGCATTCACCAGTGTCTTCTTCTGGGACCTGTTAGTGCTACATAAAAACCAGTGATCGGAGAAGCACATTCTAGAGGACATTGCTTTCTAAGCCTGAATGGAGTACCTTGCCTTGACTGCTGATCAAATCAGCCATACAACAGCCATTTCTGCTTCTTTGCGGGTCACACAGAGAAAAACAGGTGTCCGTGATCAATTGACTGCATCTAGAATGTAAGCTGAGAAGAACGAGAAGGGAAAGAGCCTGTGTCGGGTTGTTGTTGCTGTCAGTGCGTTGGGGCTCTTTGCATCCAGGCCTAAACTATGCTTCCTACTGCCTGCATTAGGTGGCATGGTGGGAAAAGCCCAGGACTGGAAGACAGTGCATCTGGGCAAGGCCCTGCTGTCATCTTCTAAGAGGGACAGCAGCAGTGTGATGAATAGGACCTGGGGTCACCCAGGAGCCACGCTTCAATGCATCATTATCAGAGACTATTTAGATTGGGTTAATTGAGGTGGAGATAAACAACCCTCAAATGGGTAGCCTTATTCCCTGGGGTTTGGTCCTGGACTACATAAAAAGGGGAAAGCTAGCTGACTTGGACATTCAGTTTTTTTCTGCTTCTGGACCATGGATGCAATGTGACCTTGTGCTTCGAGTTCCTTTTACTGTGACACCACCACCCTGTTGGACTATACTCGGGAAGAACTATGAATCAAAACAAACCCCTGTCAGGCTGAAGAGATGGTTCACCTGTATATACTGGTCTTGCTTGGACTGGAGGTCAGGTCCCAGCACCCACCTGTAGCTCTAGCCCCTGAGGATCTGATTCTCTCTACTGGGCTTAGTGGGTACTGTATAGATGTGGCATTTATACACACACACCACAGACAAACACAATAGTCCCCCTTCTTTCTCGTTTTTTGTCTAGGTATTATATCACAGAAATGAACAAATAACTCATAGGCATGGCTATTTGTCTGTACTTGCAAAAAGTACGCTACTTATAGACTTAGAAATTGCATTTACAGTAGTGTGTCCAGTGGATTCTCTCTCTCACTGTATCAGGGGGAACTGTATTCGTCAGGGTTCTCTAGAGCAACAGAAATTATAGAATGAATCTTTCTATCTATCATCTATCTATCTATCTATCTATCTATCTATCTATCTATCTATCTATCTATCTATGGATTTACTAGAACGGCTTAAAGACTGTTGCCCATGTAGGGAGCCGCCTGGATGTCGCCTTGGCCAGATAGTGCCAGCAGTCCTTCAGCCTGGAGGTATACATATCCTTTGTTGTTGCCGCCTTAGGCCGGTGTGCTCGGAGCCTTGTTTTGCTTTTCAAGAGACTCGGTCTCCTGACCTGTCCCGTGGCCTTGGGTCCTAGTAGAATGGCATCAACCAATCAGCATTCGAGCCTCTCACCCTAGAAAAGCGGCTGTCTTTGGATTTTTCGCTCTCTCTCTCTCATCCCTGTTCCCCATTCCCCCTTTCAATCAAGGAGCTCTAATAAATTGTGATTGAGAAGGATTCTTGATTTTGTGATCGTCCATTCCTGCTGGTCAGGAAGCGCGTCACATGCCCAGTTAATCCAAAATGATGGGTGTGAAGTTCAAGAATCCAGTAGTTGCTCAGTTTACAAGACTGGATGTCTCAGCTGGTCGTCAGTATACTCTGGAACCCTGAAGCAAGCAGTAGGCTCAGATGCCAGGGAAGGAATGGACTTACTAGCCAGGGAAGGACAAGCAGGCAAAGAGCAAAAACGTCCTTCTTCCATGCCCTTATCTAGAAGTGATTCTCATCCTGAGCATTGCAACACATTTGGGGGGGCTCAAATGATCTTTTCACGGGGGTTGCCTAAGACTATTGGAAAACACAGGTATTTAAATTATGATTTGTGAAAGCAGCAAAATTGCAGCAATGAAGTAGCAATAAAAATCATTTTCTGGTTGGGGTCACCACAACATGAAGAACTGTATAAAGGGTTACAACTTTGGGAAAGTGGAGAATTGCTATTATATAGACTTCTGGCAGAAAGTGCAGCCCAGAGTAAAGGTGTTTATTCACACCTCAAGATCCAGGTTAAAGGCATGGGTTTGTTTGTTTGCTTGTTTTCTAGCTCAAAAGATCTGGCTTAAAAGTATGTCTTCAGACCTCAAAGATCAGGATTAGAAATGGTCCTCCTATTTCAAATTAATTAAGAATGGAGGTTTGTACTCATTTTTGGTTTTCAGTTAATTCCAGATATATTCAAGTTGATAGCCCAAAGCATCCATCACAGGGATTCAGGGATAAATAGTTATTTATTTTTCTAGTCACTATCCACTCAGTGACATCATTCTTACCCAGAGTCTCCCATAGCATGGGGACAACTGTTAATTAGGAATAGGATCTGTTCCAGCGTGCATAAAGGGTAGAGCTTGTTAACAAACAGAAACACACAGATGCAACAGGCAACCTTACAGTCATGTGAGAGAAGCTATAGGCGAGTTTTATAGATTTGGAACTGGAAATGAGAAACACAGTAGGATTTTTCTGTCTATCAGTAGCTTCACCGAGTCCCATCTGTCTGTGTCTTGGGTACTGTGTGGTCCGTTTTATGCTTGTCTATTTCATTCTTTTAAAAACAATTATTATTTAAAATATCATTTCCGTATTGTATGCTTTGGTCATATTCTTTCCCTCTCCTAATTCCTCCCAGATCCTTCCTACCTCCTATCACCTCCACTCACTTCCTGTTCTCTGTCTCTCTTCCAAAACAAGACAGATAAAAAATACATAAAACAGAGGACAAAAGAAAAAAAAAACCAAAAACAAAGAGCAAAATGTTTGAAATAAAACAGATAAAAAAAGAAAGAAAACCAATAAGACAAGAACAAACAAAAACAAAAACAATCAAAAGAAGTGCACAGAAAAACCATGAAATCCTAGCTGGGAGGTGGTGGCACACACCTTTAACCCCAGCACTTGGGAGACAAAAGCAGATCTCTGTGAGTTTGAGGTCAGCCCTGGTCTACAGAGTGAGTTCCAGGACAGGCTCCAAAGCTACAGAGAAACCCTGCCTCAAAAAACCAATCCAACTGCCCCAAATAAATAAAAATAAAACAACCAAAAAAACATGAAGCCCGTTTTTGTGTTGACAAAATATTCCTAAGCATGGGGCCTTTCTTGGAGTAAGGTTAATATGCCCTCTAGCACTCCACTGAAGAAAACAATTTTCTGTTTTCCAGCGAATGTCAATTACAAACAGCTTCTCAGTTAGGGGTGGGACTTGGTGTCCACTTCCCCATCTCCATGCTGGGGTCTTGTCTGGTTTGAACTTATGCAGGTCCTGTGCACTGTCACAGTTTGTGAGTGCCCATGTGTAGCAGTTCTCTTGTGTTTGGAAGCTGCTGTCTCCTTGTAGTCAGCCCTGGCTCTTACAATCTTTCTGTCTCACCTTCTACATAGACCCTGAGCCTTGAGGGGAGGGCTTTGCTAAAGACGCCCCCCCCCCATTGAGAACCAAATACTCCGAAGTCCCTCAGTCTCTGCACAATGTCTGGTTCTGGATCTCTTTGTTAATTGTCATGCGCTTCAAGAGGCTTCCCTGGAGAGGGTTGAGCAATGCTGTGCTTTCATTCATGAAGATTGGCTTTATTTCATTCTTAATTGTTTGTGTAGGCCAACTATCTAACAGGGCCCCTGGCTACCAGACTCCAAGTCCTTCTGGATGGAGCCCACACTTCCCTGTAGTTATAATCTCTGTCTCTTAACAGCTGCCATAGGATGCCTGCCTTAATTGAGTTTAGATACCAGTCTAATCCATCCTTTAGTTTGTTCAGAGTAACCTTTAAAGACCAGAAGCCACAAAGCATCAATCTGGCCAGAATTAATGGCCCTGATGAATCCTAACTGTCCCAACTATCTGAGCCCCCCTGTGCCCTAGCTTACTCCAATCCTATGCAGTTGTATGTCCTTAGTGTATAGTCTGTGCTCTGTGAGCAAAACCTCCCTACCCTTTCCTTGGGTTTGGAACATTCTCCTCCGTTTCCTCTCTCCCAAATTTTCTCTCCCCTGTCGCCATCCTTTATGATCTCTCAATCACGTGCAGTTTGACTGTTAGAGACTATTTCTTCTGTAGTTCCCTTGAAGCAAATCTTACCATCCAACAGTATCAGAATTATAGTTAGCTGTATACTTGTTCACATGTCCTACCTAGGATTGCAGTGAGGAGAGTCGATGGATTATAAAGATTGGTGCTATGTCTGACTTACCTTTTTTGTTGTTTGTTTGTTCGTTTGTTTGTTTTTTGTTTTTCTAGATAGCATTTCTCTGTGTAGCAGTCCTGACTGTACTGGACTCGTTCTGTAGATCAGGCTGTGGCCTTGAACTCACAGAGATACGACTTCCTCTGCCTCCTGAGTGCTGGGATTAAAGGTGTATGCCACCATCGCCTGGTTTGACTTATCTTTAAAATTGCCTTTCACGGATGAATGTGGTCTTCAAACCCTTGCTGGAATGGATCCTCCTCCCAGATCATAACGGTTTCCTTGGCTAATGTCAGAATCCTGAATCCAGAAAGTTTTGCCACTGAGTTGCTCCAAAGACCCAAAAGGAGATCCTTTGCCTCTGGTGGTTTCATGGGAAGTAATAATTTGTATCTCAAGCATTGACTTACTTGCAATTTGCGATTTCAAACAGGCATACAGATGTCTGTAACTCCAGAACCTGCTGATTGCTTCTCTTTGGCCAGATGATCCCAGCTGATAAAGCATCAAGAAGGCTAGCTTGTAGCATTCATTGTTTAGTGATGGACATTTTGGGGGTGACTCAAAAAATGTTCTGGAAAATGGCAGCTCATTCGCAGGACTGTATTCCTGAGGGCAGAGCAGGAAATGCATTGAGGGCAGTTTCTCCAACCCACTGATTCATGAAACTCACCTGTAGATTTAACAACTGCCTTCGGCTATTCTTAACAGGCAAATTCACACTCCCGACAGGCCTGGTGGCTAAAGACTAGCCGCAACAGAGATCAGCTTCCCTCTGAGATAGCTTTATCCCCTTCCAATCATCCTGGTTTATGCTCACGAAACTCAGTTTCTGGTAAAACGGTTGTTAGAAGAGGTTATCCCCAGAGAGGCACCCTGTGAGAAGCCTCAGCTCTCCCGAGCTTCCTTAGGCTCTGTCTGTCCATGGACACAGATTCTCAAAGCAGGTTAATTCAAGTGTATCAGCAGCATCTCCTGGGAACTCCACAGTGCCAAGCATACCAACTTACACATGGTGCACATACATACATGCAGGCAAAATACACATAAAATGAAAAAATCTAATTAAAATAGTACAAGGATGTTTTTCTTGAAAGTGACACCTATTTGAAATCAATTTTCTGTCCCTTTAAGAACAAAGGAGTGAACACTTGAAATACTCTGTTAGAAACCGTCCTTTGAGGCCCTTATTCATATATTCATTTATTTAAATACTTTGTTACCATAGCAACAATGGTGGATAAAGGAGAACCAAAGAACAAAAGAAGCCTCCTCTTGTCCCTGTCCTCAAGGAACTTACAGCCTGGTGGGGCAGGGTGGGGAGGGGAGGGGGAGAGAGGGAGAGAGCACCTTAGGTGAGCCTCAACTTTCAAGTAAGATGGGCTAAGATTCAAAGCATGGCGAGTGCTCTAACAGGGTCTATAAGAGAGGACACCACTGCAGCTTTCCTGGTAAATATTCCGTAGAAGGGACGGAACTGTGAGGGATAAACTGTGCAAGGAGGGAATGAAGCACCAAGTCCCACAGCAGCAGAGCGTGACAGGCAAAGAGATCAGGAAGCACAGAGTTGAGATCTGAACTTGCTGTGAACCGTATTCTACCAGCCATCAGTGCCAACGTCAGACTCTGTGCTTGCTCCCCGAGTGAGTGGGAAGCTTGCTTGCTCACGCTGGATCCCCCGCCTGAGAGTTGATTGCCTGACACTTGGGTGCTTTCCCCTCTAGGTTTCCGTCGGGATGCTTTTGTCACTTAGGAACATCTGGTAACGTCTGGAGACATTTCTTGCTCGTTACAAGCTGGGGACGGAAGTGTGGAGATTGTCGTAAATGAGAGGTTTCCCAGCTGCCACCAATAGCCTGCAATCACAGCAGAGGAGTCCCTGGTTCCAAATCGTTAGGGCGCTAAGGCTTGGATGCCCTGGGACCACTTTGGGGAAGAAGGTGTGGGTTGACTTTTCATGCAAAGGCAGGAAATTCTCCCAAAGAGAAGGCCACTATGGGATATAAAAACAAATGAACAAAACGTCCTTCCAACTCCCCCAAATACAATGGCCCTCCAAATCAAAACAACACAGTGATCCTGGTGACTTTTTTTAAACGATTAACATTCTCTGACTACAAAAAAAAATTAATTTCTCTCTCTCTCTCTCTCTCTCTCTCTCTCTCTCTCTCTCTCTCTAAAGCTTGACTGTCCTTGAATTCACTATGTAAATCAGGCTGGCCTAAAACTCACAGAGATCTTCCTGTTTCTTCCTCCTGAGTACTCAAATTAAAGGTGTGCACCACCACACTAGGCTAGAACATTTTAATCTCAACCAAACACACAAACAGTGTTCCAGATGTGTCTCACTGGTGGACCGATTGCCAGGCATGCACAACACAAAGTCCTGGGTTTCATCAACAACAAACACACAGGTAACAAATGCTACCCCCATACACATATACACCTACACCTATACCTACACATACATGCACTTTGGTTTACATTCTCTGTTTCTATGACTGATGGGCATGTACCCAACATAGAAGTAATACGGCATGTGCCACTCAACTTCTGGGGAAATTTCTTCCTTGAACACTTAGGGTTACAAATAGATGTAAAACACACACACACACACACACACACACACACACACACACACACACAGAGAGAGAGAGAGAGAGAGAGAGAGAGAGAGAGAATTAACAAGGCCCTTGTATATTTCCCTTACAGAAGACCTGCAGTTGATACAAATGGAGTGATAACTATTTGCTGGCAGGGAAAGGCAGGAGGGCGGGGGATGGATTTGAACGTAATTGCACATTTCTTATCTAGGCGGAGAGCAGAGACTGCACCATTCCCCATGGGAGGCCTCTGCGGATGCATGAGAGGTAGGCCGCCCCTGGACTTTTATTTGGGGGCACTAAGTAAAGGACTTAAATGCACAGTGATCAGTGTGTTCTCTTTACTCCCTTCAGCTTTCTTTCAGTTCATGGCTCATTTATTTGGTGACTCCATTTGTCTCCTTCCCTCTGCGTCCTTGTTCAGTGGACTCACCCAGGAAAAAACGGTCTTTGACCAGGCTGCACAGATCTGCCAGTCTCCTCAGGGTGGGTGAGAACAGGAGCACAAGACAGAAAAGGGAGAGGGTCACGAGTGCCTGCACACAGCAGCATGATTTTTAAAAAGCTTCCGATGCCCCGTGTGCTTGGGATTTTGGCATCTGTCCTAATTGCTAATGCTAATATTTTGGCAGCTGCTATTGCTCCTTCAGGAGGTAGACTCGAAGCTTTGACAAAGTAAGTCAGACCCCAGAACCATGTTTACTTATTCTTTATATATGAATGCACGTATTCATTTTTGTGTGGCATACACATGCCTACACATATACTTATTATATACAGCATCAGCCTCAAAATTTCAACAGGCAACCCAAGGTAGGAGATATTTTAAAAAATGAAGTAGTATATTTCTTAAGGCTGGGCCTTGGCTGTTCCCTTAGCAGATCCAGACTAGGAGGGACTGAAACCTAAATATCCTTCATTGCTTTTCTGAGAGTCCACTGTGGAAGGAACTCTTTTTATAGCGGTCTCTAGGGTCCAGATATTTGTGACCCCTGACTATCATGTGAATATGCTGTCACTTCTGTTGCACAGGGAAGCACCCTCCAACTTGGCTGGCCATAGGTTTTTCACCTTCAAAGGCAGCCAGGTCTTATCATTGATCAGAAGTTTCAAAGTTAGAGAATAATGCCCCAGTTCTGAGAGCTATATGATTAGAAGCATCTCTGGGCCTCACTTTCTCCGCCTTTAAATGAGGAAGAGGCTTCTTGAGGCTCTCTACATCAATATAAAAAGTGTTCCAAAATGGAAACCTACCTGGTATTGCATCACTAGTAGTATCAGAATGATACACTTTATTCACTGTTGGGTAACATAAACTAGTGTAGGCACTTTGACAATCAGCCTGGGAGTTTCTCAGAAGCCTAGAAATAAAATTACTATATAATCAAGCTGTACCACTCCTTGCATACGTCGAGGATTTTATATCTAGCTGCAGATATACTGCACATCTGTGTTTATTGCTGCTTTATTCCCAATAACTAGCAAATGGAATGAACCTAGATGTCCATCAAATGATGAATCAATGGTGAAAATGTGGTACATATACACAGCAACATGTTCCTCAACTGGAAAGAAAAATGAAATAATGGGAGTTTCAGGCAAATGGATGGAAGTGGATAAAAGGATGCACACTAAAAGAGCTCACCAAAGCCCAGAAAGACAAATAAGGCGTGTTATTTCTCATATGTGGATCTCAGCTTCAAATCTTTTGTTTTATGTTTAACCTGGAGTACATGGAAGCCAGGGGATCAGAAATGAACCACGCGGGGTTTATCTAGGGAGAGGGGAATAGCAGCCTATGGTGAAATGAGCTCAGAGAAGGGGAATACTGGGCAGGAGGGTTCAAGCAGGTAGCAGAGTGATGGGGATGGAGAAATGAAGGGCTGAGAAAAGAATGACTCAAAAGGAAGTGCACATGAAGAAGCCACATGGGTGCCTATGATCTTGCAACCCAAGTTAAAAAATAATAAAATAGAATATTGGAAGACATGTGATATGAAAGAATTTTGGGAGAGAATATTGGAAGACAAAGGGTTAAGCAGGGAAATGGGGAGAGTGATGTAAAAGAGAGATAAGAGTTGGTTAATCAAAGCATAGGAATATGAAGAACCTTAATAATAAGTTCCTTATTATGAACCCCTTCTAGTTTATAAGTTAGCTAAAATTATACCAATAACAAAAAATGAAATTTAAACAGAAGTACCCCACTCAGTAGTGCCTTCAAATGACATGAGGTATTAAGTACAAGTCTCTGTGCCAGACACAGAATACTTCCTCGTGAGTAATTATTGGTCAACAAAATCCCAGAGGCACTCAGGTCAACGCAGGCTTTTGTCATCAGACTTGGATGCCCAGCACAGGTGAACAGTAGGATCCTATTGCTAAAGAATCACTCACTTTGGATGCAGGACGTAAAGATAGTCAGTCTCAACTGATCAGAAAAGTATCTCCTGATTGGTTACCTTTCATAGTGCTGGAATGGACCACGACGGTTGTTCAGGGAGAAAAAGCCGTCGGTTGTTTTACCTAGTACTGGAACCTGCATGGCACAATGCTGATCCGTCAGGCAAGATGTTTCTACTAGAGCAGCAGTGAAAAGATGGTTTATGGGATAACCATCCACTTTATGAATGGATTCAAGGCCTGCTCTGAAGGATGGAATCCATGCCTGGTTAAAACACACGGCTAGGAAAGTCACAGAGGAGAGAATCCCTTGATTGCATTTTGCTAAATGGCTGTGTTGTTAAACTGCCTTCTATCTATTTAGGTTTACGCTGCTTTCAAACTTTGTCAGAGAAACTTCTTAATGCAGTGGGTAGTGGCGAATGAAGAGACACACCTATTCAAAGTATTGACAGTAAGTTATAGTGAAAGCGTAGACACAGACGGACCAACTCCCCTCAGCTCCAAACTCAAGGAACAGAGTGGAAAAGGAAGTGAAGACAATGTGGGAGACTGTAGTGCCTTGAATGAGAACAGCCTCTATAGACTCCCAAGCCTGAACCTTTAGTGTGCTTGGTTTCCACTTGGAAGGATTACAAGATCTTGATGAAAGAGGTGGTAGACTGGGAGTGGGCTTCGAGGTTTCAAAAGCCCACACCAGGCTCAGACTCTCCCCCCCCCCCCCCCCCCCCCCCCCGTTACTTCTTGTAAATCAGAATGTAAACACTAATCTCCTGCTCTAACACCATGCCCACCTCCCTGCTGCCTTGTTCCCTGCTGTGTTGGTCAAGGACTCTAACTCTCTGGAGCTGTAAGTCTCCAGTTAAATGTTTTCTTCAGTATGTTGCCTTGGTCATGGTGTCTCTTCACAGAAACAGAAAAGTAACTAAGACAAAGCCTGAAAGGAGGCAGGGTGTGAAATATTGTCTTGTGAACATACCATGGCTGTTGTACACGTGCACTCAGAGAAATTGTATTTACTTGCATAATGTCTGTACAAGATTAAGAAAGTTAAAAATTCCAATATGGAGCAGAGAAAGGACCATAAGCCCCACCCCCAGGTGAGGAGCTAATGGCCATTGATGATTGTTGGGGGTTCAGTGCATTTTCTTAGTGAGGTGGCGCTGGGCAAGTTCCCAGATACCAGTGTCATATACACTTGACAAAGAGCAGCACTGGTTGGACTCAGTGTGTTTTAGATATGATTCAGATACGTTATACACATTTATGAAAATTTCAAAGAATTAAAGAATGAAGAACCCACTTATAAGGACAAGTCTATAATAGTTTTAACTCTGCCAAAGTCAAGAGAAAACAGAAGTCTGAGTAATAGAAATTATGAGATAGAAAAAAAAGAAATATAGAGTAGGAGAAGGGGAAACTGTTTGATAATGCGTAGAGAAGGGACAAGAAGCCGAGGGGTTCCTTCTGTGTGGATCAGCATTGCAGGTCTACACAA
Source organism: Myodes glareolus (assembly GCF_982192425.1). Classification (NCBI taxonomy): domain Eukaryota; kingdom Metazoa; phylum Chordata; class Mammalia; order Rodentia; family Cricetidae; genus Myodes; species Myodes glareolus. The sequence continues at coordinate 49,901,375 of NC_142030.1, read as the reverse complement.
TTCACAGCCAATCTCACAGTCTCTAGAGTTTGCTTGGGCTTCTGCATCTTTAAGACCCATGCCCCATGCATGTTTGAAGCTGGATCTGAGCTGCTCCTAGCTCATGAAGACTGTAGGAATTTCTTCCTCAACTTTGTCTGAGCCTTTTCCTTGTGGCCAAAGATCTCAATAAAGCCAAAAGCAAACAAAGCTGTAGTTTTCCGTGCACCCTCTCTTTCCCTTCAGTGTTTGTCTATGTTCATCCCTTGCTCCATTGTTCAAAAAGACAGGATTTGTTCTTTGTTCTGTTTTCAGAAAGTGATGGCAACAATGATGTTTGCTTCTATAATCCCTGAGAACACAGGAATAGACAGGAAAAGAAAGTTATTGAAAGTTTAGAGGGTCAATGAAAGATGCTAGAAGCAAGCAACCACTCTCAGTCTTTACCTGAATGGTCACAGAAGTCAAAGTTCAACCTTTGTGCAAAACTTCCAAGTCCCTCCCTTTCTGCCTCTGTCCTCTTGCACTTAGGATTGAACCTGGAATTTCTTACCTTCTAGACAAATTTACCCTACCCCTGAACAAATCCCCAGCACTCTTTTATGACACAGGTCTCTCATGTATCCTAGTCTAACCTTAAATTTACTATGTAGTTGATGATGACCCTAAATTTCTGATCCTCCAGCCTCCACCTCCCAAATATTTTAATGGCAGGCATGCACAAACATGCCTTGTTATGGAGTGCTATAAACCAAATTCAAAGTTTTACATATGCTGCGAAGATATTCTACCAACCGAGCCACATGACCTGCCATTATACCGCAGGCAGTTTTATTTAGAGAGAAGGTCTCACTAAGTTGCTCAAACTATCTTTGAATCTACTGCCCAAGTAGATTCAATCAATCAATCAATCAATTGAACTTACAATCCTTCTACTTCAGTCTCCTAAGCATCTATCTAGGATTGTAGGCCTGTGTACCATGCTCTTGGTTTTTAATTTTTCAAGGTAGGCTGTTGTCAGAGGGGAAAAAATTTAAGCTCTATGGCTCAGGATACCAGAGTAGAAATCTTGATTGATCTAATCCTTTCACTAGTGGTGTGGAGGTTTGTATGAGAATGGCCCTTCTAGGCTCGTATGTCTGAATACTTTATCTCTAGTTGATGGAACAATCTGGGAAGGATCAGGGGGTGTGGTTTTGCTGGAGGAAGTGTATGACTGACTTTGAGGTTTCAGGAATCCACCCATTCTCTGTTAGCTCTCTCTACCTCCTACTTGAGGACCAAGATGCAAACTTTCAGCTATGCCTCCAGCACCATGCTTGCTTGCCTGTTGCCATGTACCCTGCAATTTCTGGTCACACCAGATGTGAGTCCAACAAGTTCCTATGTGGTTTTAAAAGCATGCAAAGTTTTCTTGGTGTGTCCTTGTGATTGTTCCAGTCTTTGTTATAGAGATTATTCAGCTACTTTTTAGAATCCCACTATATATGCAAAATGGGTTGACCTATACTTGCATCAGGCTTGTACTCTTTTATTTCCTGAAATTACCACAGACTAACAATCTGTCCACTCTGATTCCAGATTCCAGAAGAATAATCCTTGCTCCTTGGGTGGGGTGGTCAATCCTACTTTTACTGCTGTCCACAGGATCATTCACACCAAGAATAACTACCAAGAGGGATGGATAAGTGGATCTGAGAAGCTATAGAAGATGCATCTGACTCCTAGTGGGCTTGGGCTTCCATTTTCATCATTTATTCAAACATAAGACAGGTAAACAACTCTCATGTCTCCATTTCTCCACAGATACAGTGAAAAACTGAAACCCACATCCTGGGTTATTGTGAAGGTCAAAATAATTGAATTGTGGGCATAACTTAGTATGGTTCCCTGCACTCCATCATTAATGTATGGGAGACAGACACAATAAAACGTGTTTTACAACTGCATTACAGCTCATTCTGGCGACTGAATTTTAATTCTTCAAACACATGGCAGTAAGATGCCAAAATGGCAAATTCCCTTAAAATACAGAATCACTTGTGGGGGCTGTCATGTCTGGAGATCCAGAGGGCTAATTTAGAATTCCACTGAAGAATAACGTAACATTTCATTTTAAATATGCCAATCCTAAGAATGGAAATTTTTGCAAACTAAGTGAGGCTATTAATTCCAAGAGAAAGACTTTACTCTGCTCAGAATGTTGAAGTCTTCTGTGGTGGAAAAGAAGCTTGGTATCAATGGCAACTCTAATCTTGTTCTAGGAAGATTATTTTTCTGAGATAGCTCTCCCATAGCTTTGACTAGCCTGTAACTCACTATGTAGATCAGGCTGGCCTTGAATTCACAATGTTCCACCTACTTCTCTGCTGGGATTAAAGTATGTGCCACCATTCAGGACCCTATGAAGAAAATTTTAAACAGCATTTGTACATTCTTTTCCACTAATTCAGTTATTTGATCTGGACATGAAAATGACGTTCTTACTTTAAATATATCTTTGGATTTAGGATTCCAAGTCCAGTTTGTATCCCTACCACAACAAACATCTCGCTTGATGGGACATGAAGAATTGCTTCCCTGTGTAGTATGGAGAGGGTCTACTTTTTGTCCCAGCCACCCGGCTAGCTTATACCTGAAATAATCACACAGAAACTGCATTTATTTAAACACTTCCTGGCCCATTATTTTTAGCCTCTTATTGGCTAGCTCTAACATCTTGATTTAACCCATTTCTAATAATCTGTGCTCACCATGATGTTGTGGCTTACTGGGAAAGATTTAGCATGTCTGACTCTGGCAACTCCATGGTGGCTCTCTTTGTGCCCTACTTCCCAGCATTCAGTTCTGTCTACTCTGCCTACCTAAGAGCTGCCCTATCAAACGGCCAAGGCAGTTTCTTTATTCAACCAATGAAAGCAAAACATAGACAGAAGAATCTCCTACACCATCCCTGGAGTTGGACTTTCCTTTGTGCTGGGCTAGGTGAGCAGGGATCCTTATTTTTTTTCAGACTGTCATGCTTTCCATATCACTCAGGAATACCTAAGTCTTGGGAAGAAAAGGTCCAATTCTAAGGACAAAGAGATAGAATGAACGTGATTGAACTCTGGAGACATGTATTTACTGGCAAACACTGATGTGTTTATGTCTGTGGAGACAGATGGGTGATGGATGACAAATGGCAGAAGGGTGGGGTCATGAGCACATTGGAGAGTATAGATAGTTGTATGTTTCTTCAGCATTTGATCACGGCAAGGAAGCACAAGTGTTTAAATCCATTATCCCCTTTTGAGTGTGACATTATAGACATTTGTAGGATTTTTAGGAAATAAGCAGAGGCAAATCCTCTTTCTCTATATTCTGTTAAGTCTCTGGGCAGACAACTGGCTCCACTTTGGCCAGCCAGGCAATCTCCTGCAGCACCGGAACTGGAACAAGTGTTCCAGGGTGCCGTGGCATTTGAAGAGGTGGGGTAGTACGAGGGACCAGGGGATCTCTTGTTGGATCCGTTCTGCCAGGCTCTTGTGCTAGTTCCAGACGCCTGGCTCTCTAGCACTTGCTTGCTTTCTAAGCCTGTTTTTTAGTCCTCCAGAGTCTAACCATAATTGTCCTTTGGTTACATAAGCAATATACAAGTCTGACCTGTACAGAGATGAAAAAGTCACCAATTTTCCAGCATATTCCGACTTCACTGCAGGTATTAATAGACTTACTATCAGTTGTATGAGAAGTTCCTTTCCATATTCTTATTATACAGAAGAGAAATACCCAAATGTAGCACAATCCTCAACACCATATAACTTCTAAGAGCAAATTCCACATTGGAATCTTGGTGGTCAGGTTTCAAAGCATACTGTATGACCAAAAGGGTCTGAGTTAGGCAGCCTGACAGAGGCTGAGCCTGTGGGGTGTTTACCAGCACCCACTTTCCATCCTCCCAGCTTGCCATTATTTCCTTGACTTCTCCATACCTGGATGCAGATGTCAGACTGAGCTCGGCCAGTAGAAAAGGAAGGGAAGAGAGTTTGTGTCACTTTCCTGGGCTGAAGAAGCTGAGATGTGACTGTTCCATGTCATTCTGAATGCCTGGATGGATGGAGAGGACACCATGAACTAAGGCAAAGATGAGTGCCCAAAACCAAGCAGAAAGTTACTCAACAAGTCACCTTCTTCTAACACTGTGATAGCTTTGGTTTTACTGCTTATCTATAAATTTAGGGTTACCTGCCTAAGCTCCAAACCTATGCTGTCAGTTGTATAAGTTAATAGTGGGTGGAGAGATGATTAAGAGTATTAATTAGACTTTCAGCCTGGGAAGCTCTTTGCCAGCTGCCTGGGAACACAATTCTCAGCTCAACCTTCTCCCTGGAGTCCCCGCTGTTTTTAATCATTTCCATTAAAGTTTCTCAAAGTGTTTTCACGGTCTTCTCTCTCCCCATTTGACTCCATTTCTTCTCTGTACTGCATCTCAAAGCAGGTGGGGATTGGACGTGGAATGCTATTTCACAATCTGCCTCTTGGATCTAGTGAGAAACCTTCCATTAGCCCGAGTGTACACTCTCACCTCTGGGGTGTGCTTTTCTTGTAAGTCACGGTCTCAGCTTGGCAGTGAATGTTTTCCTCCATGCTCACTAATTTGGGTGCTAGGCAAGATTAAAATGTAATTTCCTAACATTGAGTTTGTTAAATTATGCACTGATGAGGATCCATATTTCGCCTTCTAATTAGAGGGTAAGGTTTGAGTAACGGCAAGGAAATTGCCACAACATGTCGAAAGGTATTATTTTATTTTGAATGACACCTTAGTAATAAAAGGGCTAGTTTCACAACAAGTCTTTTATCTTCAAAGGTCAAAATATTATATATTTTTCAAAAGATTTCCTACCTGTAAAACATCTTCTGGGAAATATAATATCATGCCTTCTGGGGGAGGTAATTAGCAGGGGATATGGATGCTGTCTGTCACAGAAAGATGAAACGATGAAATATTGCATAAAAGGCCCTTTCTTTGCATTAGCTAAATTGTACGAGTAAAATCACATCAAATAGATGTAGAACCAAAGTAGACAATTTCTGGGGCTCCTCATCTCACAGGAGAAGGGCAGTGAAGAGCAGTCTGTAGGCTGAGTTCAGTGTCTTTGATTAAATTAACTGGGGCATTTGCACTTGAGCTCCATCAGATGAAGATGCCATGTCTATATAAAAATTTCTTAACATTTTTCACTTAGGGCAGATAATTTATGAGATTAGATAACCTCTTACAGACACTTCGATTATGATTACAAAGCTCGGCTTGTTATTCAACAGGTTGGAAGTTAGATCATCCCTCTATAGCCATGTAGCACCGTGATGGTTGGTATCCAAAGATCCCAAAGTGTGTCACCAGGAGAAAGGAAAATGCTACCGAATGACAAATAAGAACATCCCCATAGTAAATTTCTTCCATCTCCATCACTTATTTAAATATCTTCATTTTTTTCCTGTGGCATATCATGAAAAGTCATTTTATTTATTTTTTAAAGTTTAGTTTTAGATTGCAAAATAAGTGAATTTCAAAATGATCATCTATAGCTGTCCCCTTGTAAGAAAAGAAAAATACCAATTTTTTTCCTTTATCTAAACAGATAGTTATTAATTTACTTTGAACTATATCTATGCAAATATGGATCTTAAAGGACATTTTATTGTGTTAGTTTTGAGGACTTAATAGCTGTTAAAGTATAGAATGGGTTTTTAACAGATGTTAGCTCACCCAAAATAGATTTTTAAATGACTTAATGATTCAGTTGTTTTAAATCCTTTAATTTTTCACTTTAGACATAACAGGTTTGTTTTTAATGTTTTGGTATTTTATTTCCAAATGAAGGATTTAAGAAGTCCAGGTCTTCTATATGGAACACATTTCCGCAACTAATCTACCATGTTGGCAATATTTTTCTTTCACTGGACAGAAAGCAAGTATTTCAGGGGCCCCACTGAATTTTCTTGAGCAGTGAAATTTGGGTCCCTAGGAAGAAGCTGATGTGTCAGATGGACCAATATGCGAATCATAACGACATCAATGGAGGGGGCACCATAGACTAGTGTACTTTTTCTGTCTAGTTGCGATAAATTACCCGGAAAAGCAGCTTAAAAGCAGGAGGGAAGATTGAGTTTGGTCTCTTAGTTCCGTGTTTGGCCACAATTTATCTGCATGGAAATTAACAGGAGGCTTTAAAATTGGAAGCCTTCAAAATATTTCTTTTTAACAAAAACAGCTTGTTTTATTTTATAGTAAAAGTGAGGGCTGATCAGATGCCTCAGTCAGTAAAGGTACTTCCCACGAAGCCTGACCTGCATGGTGGAATGCGACAGTGGAATCTCGTAGATTATCCGTTGACCTCAAAACAAGTGCTGTGGCAATGAACACAGTTCTACAAAATAAAGAAATAGAAAAATAATCCTCTTTGTTTAAAAATATATCTTCCCCAGTTCTCTAAAAATACAGGCACTCAGAATACTCCTGACACACTGAAGAATTATACAATTTAGACTGGCAAAAACTGACCCCCTCCTCAGCATCTTCTATGACATCGTGCTGACTTCATGATTGTTAATGAAGTCTCTACTCCTCCTGTCTACGTTTTATTAATATAATCAAGTGTCCTCAATGGTTTGCCTTTCTCAGCTTGCTATGTGATGGGCGCCAGATTGGGGCTGAGAAAACACATTTGGTCTCTTCCTATCAGAGCACAGATTCCATCACGGTTGCCACATATCCACACCTTCATATTCTGTGGAGGATTAAGGCTTAAAGATCTAATTTTGTGGAGGGAGGGAGCTTAAATATTTCTTTCAACTATACCAAGTGACTTAGTGTAAAATTGTCTGTTCAAGGCGGGCAGCAGTCTCAGCGTGGTGGGAGGAAGGTAAGCGGGAAGTCTGCTTTTACAGCCTGGAGGTAAATGATGGGAATTTTGAGTCTATTAGTAGCAGCAGTGAGAATTAGATAAGCTAACTGGCAGAGCCATTGCCAGCTCAGAAGAGCAAGTTAAGAGATCTAGATTTTCTGCATAAATAGTAGAGTAGATGGCAGTCATTAAGTAAATAAATTCAAACACCTGCATCTCATCATGGGTCAGTATTCAAAATACATAAAGACTTCCTACAAGAGAAAACAAAGATGTGCCTTAGGAGTTTCTTTAAAGCTTTTGAAGAATTGTCTTCTCTTTTAAGTCACTGGTAAAAGTGTCAGCATTTCTCCTGTAGACTTGAGACATTAAGCTTTTATTTTCATACATCCCTGCGCTGCTTTCTCGGAGACGCCATAAAAAGTGTCTGAAACCAGGAGACATAAAACAATGGGAAAGTGTTTTCTCCCAGCTCACACAGTGAACTCTCAGCAGTGCTATGCTCCTTTGAAGCCATCCCCTCACTTGGATGTTGGTGGAGAATCCTTTGCTTCCCCTGGTCTGTAGGAGGGTAACTGCAGTCTCAGGCTTGTCCTTCCTGGTACCTGCGTTTCTTTTCACCGTGGCATCCTTTCTTGTAAGGTCACTACAGGTTGAATGGCACCTACCCTGTCCAAGTTAGGTGTTCTGTTCTGTTTGTTTGTTGTTTGTCAACTTGAAGAGAGCTATTATCTGGAACGAGGCAGGCACAATTGAGAACATGCTTCTGTAAGACTGGCCTGTCGATGAGCCTGTGGGGCATATTCTTACTAGTGATGAACAGGAAGGGTCCAGCACGTTGAGGGAGGTGCTATCCCTGGACTGGGGGTCCTGAGGTGTATAAGAAAGCAGGCTGAGCAACCCAGGAGAGGTGAGGCAGTAAGTAGCACCCCTTCACGGTCTCCATCAGCTCCTGCCTCCACATTCCTGCCTTCAGTTTCTGTCCCGACTTCCCTCAGGGATGGGGAATGATCTGAGAGTTATATGCTGAAATAAGCCCTTTCCTTCCCACTCTGCTTTTGGTCATAGAGTTTTATGAGAGTAATAGAAATTCTAACAAGACATAGCCTAATCTTGATGCCCCCAACCTTGACATGATTATGTCCAAAAAGAGTAAAGATCCTATTTCCAAATAAAGTTCCCCTCATGGGTCAGGGATTTGGACGTGATGTAGCCGAACCCCACACACCCCCAGGCACATTTCCAGTTCTGTTCTTCTTTTCTGTTTTCCGTCCAAAGATAAAGGAAAACATAGTGCTAAATGCTATAATTACCATAGTCCAGAGAGCATGGCTTTTTCCTCTATTTGTATAGACACACCTTTTAGAATCAGTTTTTTTAAGGAAAAAGAAAAGCACAAGACAGACATTTTGATTAACTTTAGCTTATTCTAGATCGAAACATCAAGTAGAAGACACAGATTTCTCTTTATATATCACAAAGTATATTATTGTAGCTTTTCTTCTAAATACCAATGGAAATTTTAAAAATGAACTTACTAAATATTTGACACTAATATGTTGATTTTATTTTACTTGTTGATTTTATATCCAACTGTCGCCTACAAACTCTGTTACTCATTCTATCGATCTAAATTTTCATTTGAATTTTCTGTGCTTACCACTGTAAAAGTTTCCGTTTCTCCTTTCTCACTTGGTAAACCTCTGACTCTCCTTTTCTGTGTTCCTGCAATGGCTGACCCCTCTAGGACTGCTTAAGGAATTGGAGTGGTTGCCCCTACATTTTCCGGTATCAGGGATTAGGACTTGGCTTTCAGCACAGGGCTCTCTGGACATCTTTGGTAGGTGATCTTTTCCAGATCAGCGATTTGTCTTCTCTTCCAAGTCTTTGCCCCTTCCTTGGTATTTGTTTGTTTTAAAAAGAGTCTTGCCATGTCGCCAAAACTGCCCTCATATTTGCAATCCTCCTGGTTCAACCCTCCCATTGCTGGGATTTTAAGTGTTCTCCACCTCTACAAAGTATGATTCTTCTTTTATTGTTATTATCTAGTAGACCTTTTTTTCTTTCTTCCTTTTTTTCCTTCTTTCCTTCCTTCTATCCTTTTTTTTTTAAAAAAAATTTTGTTTTGGTGTCAGGGTTTCTCTATGTAGCCCTGGCTATCCTACAACTCACTCTGTAGACCAGGCTGGTCTCAAATTTACAGAGATCTGCCTGCCTCTGCCTCCTGAAGGCTGGGATTAAAGGTGTGTGCTACCACTGCCTGACACCTTTATGTTTGCCAGTGTTGTTACATATACTTAAAGTCTTTTCGTCATGTTATTAAGATAAAATGGGTAAACTGATGTCAGCATTTAATGATTACATTACTCATAAGCCAAGAATGTCCCTGTCTCTCTCAGGAAGAAGGCAACATAGTTCAGTGAGAAATATTCTCAGCCTGCACTGAACACAAACTGACTCATGGAGACCACAGTGCTCCTCCGGAATCACAAAAACAGAATCCTGTCAAGACCTCTGCTCGGGGCACTTCTCTTCTGGACTGCATCACCAGGGATTTACAAAGCAGAGTAAACGGTAAGTGTGTGTCTCCTTCTCTCTTTTCTCTGAGGTGTTATTTACTTCACAGAATATCCAAGACTCATGAGTACCAGGAAACTTTTGCAAATCAACAGAAGGCCTGACTGGAATCTGGAGGAAGAAGCAGCTCGAAGGTCAGGGCCGCACAGAGGAAACCAGCTCTCAATACGTCAGACTTTCTGCCTGGACAAGAGACCTTCCCCCAGGGCGCTGCTATATTCTCCTGGATTAATCTGCCTTGTGCTGCCAAAGCTTGACTTGTAGGGGGTCTTAGCAGATAAGACAGCAGAAACTGGAGGCTGGGCAGTGGCATCTGCTGTTAACCGATATGAAGATGGGGAAAGACAGACACAGGCCTTTTCTGAAGGAAATAGGTGGGGGACACAGCAAGTGTCTAAACAGACTTAACACACTCCCCGGGGGATGTGCTGCTGTATTAGGGACCGAATGACAGGCACCTCTGCTTTCACCATGGCAGCAGACTCTACTAATAGGAAGTCATGCTGTGTCTCTTAGTATATAGTCCTGTGCCTATAGCAGACAGAGAGTAGGGGAGCTGAGCGATCTATCTGGCATTTCAGAGTAGAGGATTGCATTCTTTCCTTAGACACCTTTTTGTAGTTTTATATAATTTTAAATTATTTGTCTTCCTACTTGAAAAATGTCCATCTGTCTGTCCATCCATCCATCCATCCATTCACCTGTTGTCTGTCATTGATTGGATGCTGGTCAACTATTATTTCGAAAGCTTCAGGCTGATTGAGTCTCAAAAAGGCTTCTGATTCACACGCACTCTTGTCCGACCTGCTAACCCTCTGACTGCCTCTGTTCCAGCTAGCTACATAAGAAGAGTGCGGCGCAGTGAGCCTGCTCTGCCTCAGGACCAGCTGGAAGAAACATAACTCAGTCACTGACATTTTCAGACCTAGTGGTAGTTGAGGGTATGTTACTGGCTCAGAGAAATCAACTGTTGAAGGAACAGGTATTTTGAGTATTAATTGTTAAATGCAGCCATTATAAAAAGTTCGATCAGATTAACGTTTCCTTAAGTAAATTTAAAACACCAAAACTCATCACTTTTAGGCAAAGGAGATACGTTGATGATAAAATGCTTGCTAGGAGTTGAGTTTAATCCTCACAAATCACATGCAAAAATTCAGACTTGAGGCCAGTAATATGGTCCAGAGTTTTAGGTGCTGGCTGCCAAATCTGATAACCAGAGTTAAATCCCCAGTACCCACATGGTAGAAGGAGAAAATGGACTCTTATAAGTTGTCCTTTGCACACACATGTGCATGCACATGCACACACACACATACACACACAGACACACAACCACATGCACTCACACTCTTGTATGCATTAAAATATAATAAAACATGAATGGTGTAGGTAAAATACAGTATATGAGGAAACAAAACTTACAATACCCAGAAAAATGAAACTCCAGAACTTTCCAGCATAATGATCGTCTCCTTCTCTCCTCACCTGTGGGGAACACTGTATGAATCAGTGCTGGGAGGTGGACCCATTGGGAACACAATACAAATGGGTGGTGCTGGGAGATGGACCTGTTTCAAGGTGAGGAGTCAGGAACTTGGAGGAGTCCTCCCAACGGTAGGTTTTGATCTTTGGAATATGGTCCCTCAACTAAGGAAACACTATTTCTTACCAAGAACAGTTTTTACTAAGAATTACCTAGGCATGAAAGCAAACAGATTTTTTTTTTTACAGTGAGAATGATTCTTTAAGGAATAGTTAAAGTCTATTGACACGGTGATTTGTCAAATAGGCAGTTTTCCGGTAGGATTTCACACCAGTCCTTAACGATTCGGTCAGTGTCAAATTTGTTCTCAAGGGCCCTACAGTAATGGCCTGGCAGAAAGGTGGACAGTTCAGGTCTATGGGTATACTTTTATACTTTTAAACACCCATTTTGTACTACTTAAACTATTTGTTTGCCACCCACTTCCTCTTTCTTTTCTCCAGCATGCTGTTTTATCAATAAGGAACTTGAGCTACACACCTTTTCAAAGTTGAGGCTGCAAAAGAATAACCAGCTGGGCTAACTAACACCTCAGTTCTCCAAGGCCTCCTGAATCAACTAAGCAAGGTGAGTCTGAGCTCACAGAGACTGAACAGGAAGCACAGTGGCTACTGGGGTTGGCAACAGGTCCTCTGTGTGTCTTCTAGCTATTAGCTTAGGATTTGTATAGGACTCCTGACTGCGAATAAGTGGGTCTCTGACTCGTGTGCCTGCTCTGGGGACTATTTTCCTCCATGCCCAGCTTTGATATGACGTTTTTTTTCCTTCATCTTATTATATTTTATTTTGTTATGTTTGGTTGCTATCTTTTAGAAGTTTGTTCTTTTCTAATGAGAGACAGAGGAGTGGATCTGGAAAGGAGGTTGGGAGGAACTGGGAGGAGTAGAGGAAGGGGAAACTAAGAATTTATCTTCAAAAAGAGAAAGAAAGGAAGGAAGGAAGGAAGGAAGGAAGGAAGAAGAAATAAAGAAAGGAAGAAAAGAAGGAAGAAAGAAAGAAAGAAAAGAAAAGAAAAGAAAAGAGAAAGCCATTCTGGTTCTCAGACCCTATCTGTAGATCATTAGCTCATTAGGTCAAAGTTATAACCAGCAGTGTGCATGTTACTCCAATTTTGTTCTGTGTTTATTGTGTGTGTGGTAATGCAGATGTACAGGTGCCATGACACGTGTGTAAAAGTCAGAGGAAACCTTTCAGGAGTTGGTTTCCCTACTTTAGCTTTCAAGCAGCAAACTAGGTTTAGGAGGCTCACAGGGCAAGTGCTTTTTATCCACGAGATCGTCAAAGATGCACCCAAAGGTCTAATCTACAGAGAGCTACACAGCTACACTAGGTGGTCTTTGTTCTTGTCAGAAACAAATGCTGTCTTCTTAAAAACAGATAGAATTTTCTTCTTGTTTAAGTTACTATACATGTGCGTGTGTGCACATGTATACATGCATACATGAGTATGGGTGCTGATGGCGTGCAGAAGAGGCCACCGGATCTCCCGAATCTGGAGTTACAGGAGCTTGTGACCCACCCCACTATGTGCTGATAAGAAAACTGAGTTTCTCTGCAAGAACCATCTTTCCAGCCCCTCTGTTTGCAGTCTTGACATTAAAAGAATGTATTTTAACATTAGTCAATACGTAATATCAGTGCTTAGATAGTAGCAACTGAAGACAGTAAATGGAGTTATCCTACAACAGGGTTAACAATGCCCCTCTGGACAACACAGGCTAACAAATAAAAATTCAGTGTCGTGAATGAGTTACTTCTTCTGGATATGTTGCCAGTGAGTTCCCACAGATATTGCCAAACTTAAACATTAGGGGATATTGCCAATGATCTTGGTTACCCTCTTGAACTTGACACTAAGACCAGTGGTTCACAACCCTTGGGTCACTTTTCCTTCGACAAACCTCTATCTCTAAAAATATTGGCATTCTGATTCATAACAGTAACAAAATCACAGTTATGAAGCAGCAATAAAAGTAATTTGATGGCTGTCACCACCACAGCATGAGGAACTATATGAAAGGGCTGCAGCCTTGCGGTGGTTAAGAACCACTGCCCTAAGAACCCATTGCTGAAGACATCATATACTTGAGTCACAAAATATGGTGAAAGCAAGCTGTACTGACATGAAATCTTCATTTCTACTGGCTAGCTTTCATAGTGATGGAAGGTGCTACCCTTGACCCAAGAGGAGAAAAGCAACCATCACTTCCACCTAGGTGACCCCTGTGTACTACAGAAATATTCAATCTGGCAAGACACGCCCATTGTCACAATAGTGCTATGAACATTGTGAGACAAACCAGTGATTGCTTTTAAGTTTTTCTTCAAAAGATGAAACTCGTATTTAACACCATTATTGGGCCAAGAACCTATGGTTGGAGTGGTCATAAGCCCTAGAAGAGAATCTACTATTATTATTTTGCTAAACTAACTTCTAAAGCCATCACTAGACCCATAGGTCTAATCCTCATCAGAGAACTTCTCATTGCAGTAGATGACACTTAACATAGAGGCCCATAATGGGCCCAAATGCAGAAAATTAGAGTCTGAAGCATACTCAGCCTTAAATGGAACTTACATAAGCATCCCCAGGGATCATTGCAGCAGAGGTGGCAGACATAGTAGAACCAAGGGCAGTGGATGACTGCAAGGAAAGAGTATCTTCTGGACACAGTAGGGCAGCTGAATATACGAACTCTTTGGGATTGCAGCAGCATGCAGAATACCTATGCAATTCCAAGCCAGACAAAATTCCAACATGGAGAGGGGAATTAAGGACACAGTCACATCCCTAGCCATGGAACTATTGTTATTTCTGGGGAGAGGGAGGAACAGCTTAAGACTGTAACTACTGGCAAAATTGATCATGCACCTGTGAGAGATCACACAACCAAGAATATTTGGGTAGCACATATTGGTCTTGAATGACACAGGAGGTTAAAATGGGCAAAAGGATATGGAAAGAGCTAGGGAGAGGAGGACAGGTAGGATACAAACATCTGAGACTCTCGCAGAACTCATACAAGTTTAAAAGTGAAATGTATATCTTAAGGAAGAGATATTTGTCTCATATCACACACTGGCTGATTTAATCTATTTGGCAAATCGAAGTCAAGAACACATCAAAAAAATCATACATTATGATCAAGTAGAGATCAGAGATGCAGGGCTGGTTCAACATACAGGAATCTATAAATGTAATCCATCATATAAATAAACTGAAAGAAAAAGCCATATGATCATTTCATTAGATGCCAAAAAAAAGCATTTGACAAAATTCAACACCCCTTTACGATAAAGGTCTTGGAGAGATTAGGGATACAAGGATCATATCTAAATATAATAAAAGCAATATACAGCAAGCTGACAGCTAACATCAAATTAAATGAAGAGAAACTCAAAGTGATTCCACTAAAATCAGGAACAAGACAAGGCTTTCCACTCTCTCCATATATCTTCAATACAGTGCTTGAACAAGTTCTAACAATAGCAATAAGACAACATAAGAAGATCAAGGGAATTCTAATTGGAAAGGAAGAAGTCAAACTTTTGTTATTTGCAGATGATATGATAGTGTACATAAGCGAACCCAAAAACTCTACCAGAGAACTCCTACAGCTGATAAATGCCTTCAGTAATGTGGTGGGATAGAAGATCAACTCAAAAACTCAGTAGCCCTCCTATACACAAAAGATAGAGAAGCAGAGAAGGAAATCAGAGAAACATCACCTTTTACAATAGCCACAGTAGCATGAAGTATCTTGGGGTAACACTAACCAAGGGAGTGAAAGATCTATTTGACAAGAACTTTAAGTCTTTGAAGAAAGAAATTAAAGAGGATAACCAGAAAATGGAAGGATCTCCCATGATCTTGGATTGGTAGGATCAACATAGTAAAAATGACAAGTCTACCAAAGGCAATCTGTAGATTCAATGCAATCCCCATCAAAATCCCAACAAAATTCTTCACAGACCTTGAGAGAACAATAATTAACTTTATATGGAAAAACAAAAAAACCCAGGATAGCCAAAACAATCTTATACAACAAAGGAATTTCTGGAGGCATTACCATCCCTGAGATCAAATTCTATTACAGATCCACAGTAATGAAAACAGCTTGGTATTGGCATAAAAACAGAGATGTTGACCAATGGAATAGAATTGAAGACCTTAATATTAATCCACAAACCTATGAACACCTGATTTTTGACAAAGAAGCTAAAATTATACAATGGAAGAAAGAAAGCATCTTTAACAAATGGTGCTGGCATAACTGAATCTCAGAATGTAGAAGAATAAAAAATATCCATATCTATCACCATATACAAAACTCAAGTCCAAATGGATTAAAGACCCCAATATAAATCTGACCACACTGAACCTGATAGAAGACAAAGTGGGAAGTAGCCTGCAATACATGGGCACAGGAGACCACTTCCTATGTATAACCCCAGTAGCACAGACAATAAGAGCAACAATGAATAAATGGGAACTGAGAAGCTTCTGTAAAGCAAAGGACATAATCATAAAGACAAAAAGGCAACCTACTGAATGGGAGAAGATCTTCACCAACCCTGCATCAGACAAAGGTCTGATCTCCAAAATATATAAAGAACTCAAGAAACTAGACATTAAAATTCTAAATAACCCAATTAAAAAATGGAGTATTGAACTGAACAGAGATTTCTCAACAGAAGAATTTCAAATGGCCAAAAGATACTTAAGGAAATGTTCAACTTCCTTAGCTATCAGGAAAATGCAAATCAAAACAACTTTGAGATAACATCTTGTCAGAAAGGCTAAAATCAAAAACACCAATGATAGCCTATGCTGGAGAGGATGTGGAGTAAGGGGAACACTCATCCATTGCTGGTGGAAATGCAAACTTGTGCAACCACTTTGGAAATCAGTGTGGCGATTTCTCAGAAAATTGGAATCAACCTACCTCAGGATCCAGCAATACCACTCTTGGGAATATACTCAAGAGATTCCCAATCATATTACAAAAGCATTTGTTCAACTATGTTCATAGAAGCATTATTTGTATTAACTAGAACCTGGAAACAACCTAGATGCCCCTCAGTGGAAGAATGGGTAAAAAAATTGTGGCACATCTACACATTAGAGTACTACTCAATGGTAAAAAAAAAAACAATGGCATCTTGAATTTTGCTTGCAAATGGATGGAAATAGAAGACACTATCCTGAGTGAGGTAACGCAGACCCCAAAATATGAATATGGTCTGTACTCACTCATTAGTCTATTCTAGCCATTAACAAAGGACATTGTGCCTATAGTTCATGATCCCAGAGAAGCTAAGTAATAAGGTGAACTCAAAGAAAAAACATATATAGATCCTCCTGGAAACTGGAAGCAGACAAGATAGCCAAGCAAAACTTGGGAGCATGAGGGTAGGGGTGGGGTGTGGGGAAGAGGAGAGGTGAGAGAGAAGGAAAAAGGGGAAGGTTGGCAAGAGCTTGGGAGAGTGGGATGGTTGAGATGGAGGAAGGAGGGATATGGGAACAAGGAAGAAGATATCTTAATTAAGGGAGCCATTTTGGGGTTGGCAAGAGGCTTGACTCTAGAAGGGTTCCCTGGTGTCCACGGGGATTTCCACAGCTAGGACCCTGGTCAGTAGAGGAGAGGGTGCCTGAACTGGCCTTGTTCTGTAGTCAGACTGATGACTATCTTGACTATCACCATAAAACCTTCATCTGGCAACAGATGAAGATATAGACAGAGACCCTCATCAGAACAATGGACTGAGCTCCCAAGGTCCAGTTGAAGAGCGGAAGGAGGGAGAATATGAGCAAGGAAGTCAGAACCACAAGGGGTTGGTCCACCCACTGAGACAATGTGCCTGAGCTAATGGAAGTTCACCAAAGCCAGCTGGACTGGGACTACACAAGCATGGGATCAATCTGGACTCTCTGAATGTGGCTGACCATTGAGGCAGACTGAGAAGCCAATGATAATGGCACTGGGATTTGTCTCTACTGCATGTACTGGCTTTTGGGGATCCTGGTCTATTTAGATGCAATCCTTCCTAAGCCTGGATGGAAGAGGGAGGGCCTTGGACTTCCTGCAGGGCAGGGTACCCTGCCCTCTCTTAGGACTGAAGGGGGAGGGGAGAGAGTGAGTGGGGGAGCTGAAGGAAAATGGGAGGAGGGGAGGAAGTGGAAATTTAAATGGTATTATTTATAAAACAATAAAAAATAAGTAAAATTTTTTCAGCAAAAGTTTCTGCAAAGACATTTTACTTACTTCAGTCTGGAAATTGACCAGAGTCTTGCACATGCCAGACAAGTCACACCCCTGAGCTTCCTTTCTAGCCTTTAGATGTTTTTATTTGCTTGTTTGTTTTTTGAGACAGGGTTTCTCTATGTAACAGCCCTGGCTGCCCTGGAACTAGCTCTTGTAGACTAGGCTGGCCTCAAACTCACAGAGATCTGCCTGTCTCTTTTTCCCGAGTGCTGGGGTTAAAGGTGTGCACCACCACTGCCCAGCACCTTTAGATTTTGAGGCAGGTCTCATTGTCTAACTCAGGTTGGCCTTGAACTTTTGATCCTCTTGCTTTTGCCTCCCAAGTGCTTCAATTACAGCCTTGTGCCACTATGTCCAGCAGGGACAATTTCCTTAATGAGCAATAGTAAGACAAATAATAAGACTACTCACAGACAAACTCATCTTTTGCATGTGACACTTGGTAGTATTGCAGTGCTAATGTACATCTTCCTAGGTGTTACCCTTTTCTCTCAAACTGCAGCAAAACAAGGACCATGCAAACCTGTACATTTTAAAGCCATCTCCTGATTCCCCAAAACTGCACACAATTCATTTTGAAATACCATTCCCATTCTGTTCATGCCATTTTTCTTCCTGTTTTTAGAGTACTAATGTAATTTATCAGGGTACCATCTGTTTCTGTCTGCTAGTCCTCAGCTCACCTATTTGAGAGCTGAGAAGTGGCAAAGGAAAGGTGTTTTACAATCTGAGGACTTGGGACCAGCTTAGGTCATTTTTATTCCCGGGCCTCTTCTAGTCTCGAGAAGGGGTTATGCCATTCCATTTCATTTATCATTGGTTCCACACCACTGGAGTTCTTGGTCTTTCAGCAAATGGAAGCCTATTGGAATCACTTAAGAGATCCTTCTGCATTAAAAAACAAAGATGGCAGACATTAAATGAGATTCACAAGGGTAAATATTGATGAGGTACATTTTGCCCCACCTGGATTCTCCTCATTCTCATAGAATTGTGCACTAGGGTCAGCAATGAAGCTTAGTTCTACTGCCTGGCTCTTCCTTTTCTGTCCCCTTCTACTCGGGTCCCAACTTCAACATTGTTAACGCTTCCGTTCTAAGCAATGGGATTGAAAGGACCTTGGCTAAATGCAATGAGAAATGCAGTCTTTGACAGTGTAGATCCAGTGTTAAAAATCTATACCAAGGCACAGTGGAGTCAACTAGCATCATAGTTAATAAAATTATAACTAACAACAGATAACTTTGAATACAATGTGCATGTGTCCTCCAAATGTGGCACTAAGGTCATTTTTGGAGCTCGTGGGCCCACTCTGATTTATGTTCCCAGTATGGGAGGCAAGAGGTGAGCAACACAGGTCTTTTTTAGCAATCTGGCTTCTCAGGCAGTAGTTGACTAGTTCATGTTTATCCCTGGGGGGACTCAGGGTGAACTGCTTTAACCTCGGCACTTGGACATAAATTGGTTTCATGCAGCTTATTTAAACCCGATTTGAACTAAAAGGTATTTGGTTGGTTGGTCTATTTTGAAGTTTATTTGTTTGTTTTCTAACTGTGGCTGCCTGGAACTGAGCTGGTTCTATAGAATAGGTTGGTTCTATACACCAGGTTGGCCCTCTAAGCCAGGCTGGCCTCAAACCCTTGGAGATCCTCTCGCCTCCACTTCTGCAGTGCTCAGAATAAAGGCCATCTAGACTTGGTTGTTCTTTTCTTCTACCACTGTTGATGGGAACATTAGACAAAGCAACCTCGTTGTTTGAAAGCCTTTCCATTCTACAGCAGGAAGCGTCAGATTTAAAGTTACCAGGACTGTTTCCGGTCTTACACTTCACGCTGTCACACTGCCGGAGTGACAGTGAAGCACCATTAATTTCAAGGAAAGATTATTTAATTTCTCCCTGATTTTTATGAGGTATACACTCCATGGAGAAAATAAGGAAATGAGTTAAAACAAGTATAAATAATCCACATTAAAATACCATTTTGTTAACATTGTATCATCATTTTTAAATGTGCTTTTTCTTATTTTAGTTCAGCAGCTAACTTTCAGGGGCAGTTCTGGGACTTTTATAGCATTTCTTCTCCTAATTGTTAAAACCTAATGAGTTCCCCCTCAAAACATAGTAAATTTTTTGCTGACATGTTAATCGGCTTCTTCCTGGCGACACAGTTAGTACACACATACACACTCACACACACACACATACACACACACACACACACACACACACACACACACACACACACACACGGAGCCTCTTACTATTTTGACTTCTTATTATGAAAAGCTCAAAATTACCCAAGAGAAAAGACCATGGGCACCCCAGCAGCCTCAAAATGAATCATACACACAGTCCTGTGGCGTTGGGAACTCGGTCCAAGTTTAACTCACCATTCTCCATTCCCGTTTTCACTGTGGACTCCTCTATACACAGAGCACTTATGCATAATTCACTAAACAGGTCGTCAGGGGTGACGGCGGTGAGCAGGGCCCCAGAGCGAGAGGTCCCGAGAGGCACCGGTTATGGCGGGCAGAGCTTTGTTCGCAGACCGCTCAAGATTAACCCAAGGTACTAACTAAGCCTGGGAACTAAAGCGGTAGACACCATTAGCCTATAACATGACAACAGTCAGGAAGCTGTTCCACCCAATGCGATGAAAGTCCCGTTGCGAGAATCGCTTTGCTTAGGGCATGGAAGATTTTGAGGTGCCAACTTGGACTGGGCTACTGTCCACCCGACAGTCCTTTGATCTGGGCTGGCAGTGTTAGCGCCACACGCTGAGAAATGGATAATGGGTTAATCTTCATGGAGACTTTCTTGTCAGTCAGTCTGCAGGGCAGATGGGCACCACAGGCTTGTTCACAGTAAGTCTAGGTCAAGGCGACTTAGTCTGTTTACTCACAACTTCTGATGTTTGGACATCTCCTTACCGATTTGCTGGTGAATGGCACTGCCTCATGACACCCTCACTATCAGAAGTAATGTCTCAGTGAGCTAGTGGAAGACTGCCTTCCCTGTAGCCACAGGTCATCCTGTCTCGCTTTCTCACAACTGTTGTAGTTAAGGCAAAATAACAAATTGGCAGGGCCTGGTATCTCCAATGTCCATCACTTATGGAATGTCTTTAGACATAGAAGCAACTGGGGCCAGCACCAGATTCACTGCCCTTACTGCATTCAACAACATTCTTACTGTGGTTTCAAGGGTAAAAAACAAGGACATTATTATCAGTCTGTTGTTTTGTGTGCGTCCTCATGGGAGTGTGTGTGTGAATTTTAAAGCACCCAGTAAGAGGGCTCAGTGAATAAGAGCACTTGCTTCTTTTGCAAAGGTCCTGGGTTCAGTCCCGAGCATCCACCATGTAGTTCACAGCCACTTGTAGCTGCAGTTCTAGGGGATTCCAATCCCCTCTTCTGGTCTCCATGGGCAACAGCATCTCCCTAGTGCCTATACATGCAGGCAAATGCTCATACACAGAAAACAAAATATAAATAAATCGTTCTTTTTACAAATGAAGGTGAAGGAATAACAAATGGATATCAACCTCTGTCCTCTATACATTAGGGAACACACATGGACCTTCATATACGTGTGTACACACCCACACTGATAAACACATATATAACACATCAAAAAATGACTATTATGAGACATCATCACTTATAATATGTATAACAGTGTGAAAATACAAAAACGAACATCTTGGCATCAGTGGACACAACCTTGTTTTCATCTTTATGCCTGTGTAATAGTGTAGTACAGATGTGTAGCTTTCCTGCAGAACAAATGGATCGTCTTGTTTAATGGGAGCCTGGAAACTGCCTTATTTAGCTGCATTCATATTGTTGCTTCCATATCCACGGTTAAAATAGCTTTGGATGAATCAATCTTACTATGAATCCGTATATATGCGTCTGACAATTTTAGAAGCATACTCCTAGAAGCAACAGCAAGGGCTAAGGATTGGGAGTTTGGAGCCCTCTTCCAGGGGCAGAGGAAATGGAAGGTGGCATTTGAAATCCATGTGTTCCTGAGATGACTGTGGGTCTGTGGATTTGAATTACTTACTCAGACATGCATTGTTAGTAGGAGGCGGAGCAGGTTGTCAAGATTTTCCTAGCCTAGGGCAGCGACTACCCTTCAACACCCAAGGGCAATTGATTCTGCGGCACCTGTGGATCCCGAAGGGCAGAGATGCCCAGTGTCTTACATAAGACGCTGCAATTCTTGCAGAGAACACTCACCCTTCCTTCTGTTTACTCCAAATCATCTCAGATGGCATAGCATACTCAGCACAGTGCAAATGCTTCAAAAGCCATCATCTTTCTACAGGGATTCAAAAATAAAAGACATGTACATGTTCAGCCCAAGACACACCAGCTGAAGGCTTCATTGTGCCATATCGTTTCCAGTTGCTCATAGCCCCAGATACAGAACCTATGAATAAGGAGGGTTGACTCAACTGTCTGTCGCAAATGCTTGCTTCCTGATCCTTCTCACTGTCTATTCATCTCTCATAAGATGCAGGAGAGTTAGTGAGTATAATGATCAGGGATTTCAGCTGGTGGAGGCATCTAATCCTTCAAGACGTTGGTCTTGACATTCATGGGAACAGATGTGCATGTTGTGGGCATGTAGTGACCCGTAATAGCAAAGACACCTGAATTATTTTTTACATATATCTGAGCAATAAGATTCTGGATGGAGTGGTCTGCTCTAGAGGACGTTGCTTCGACTCTGTGGAAGGAAAGGACGGCAAGCTTTCTGATCAGTGGCATGTGTCGTTACCTGCCTGGTCTGCAGAGTTAGACTGGGCAGGCTTGAAGGCTAGTCCACAACTTTACGTGTTTTCTACACCTCTCTTCATCAGGAAGAGGAAGAACAGCAGGAACATGGGTGATCCCAAATGTCAACCAAATTTTGCTATTATTGGACTTGCCCCGTTGATGGGAGATCAATATTTATTTAAGAACCCACCTAATGATCCTGATTTAAAGTCAAACTACTCGCATCTCCCAGAGCAATACTTCTCAAATGTTAAGGTGCACATAAATCCTCAAGACACCTGTTGCCTGCAGATGCTGTTTGGAAAGACCGTTCTAGGTTGTGACGCACCCCTCTGTGTCATGTGATGCTGGCTCTTTGGCCACACCATTTTGAGAAGCAATGTCCTAGGGCAGGTTCAGCAAAATATGATCCTTGGACCAAATCCTGACCTCTGTGAGCTTGGAAAATTGAGTTTTATTGGAACAGGGAGTGTCCTATTTCTTATGAATGGTCTATAGCTGTTTCTGCATTGCTGCCATAGATGAGTGTCCATGAGACTAGTTTAGGCCTTTGAAGCTGAAAATATTTTATTGTCTGGCTCTAGACAGCAAATGTTTGCTCCGTCAGCCCTAAATGATCTCTTCGTTGGCAAATACTTGTTGTTCAGGGCAGAGTTTTCAGGCCTCTGCCGTATACTACGCTTTTATTGAGTAGTGTGCACCGAACATTGTGCTGTGAGAATACAAGTGTGGTGTTCCTGCTTTCTGGAACTTGTATTTGTTTCTGATCCAGTGCTACATTCTCTAATTCTCAGGTGACTCACCTGTCAGATGGGGAATGGGGGTGTTGGTGAGCAGAGTTCCAGGCACCTGGGAAGTGCACACAATGGCTCTTACTGTACTATTTTTCTTATTCTCTAATTTCTAGATAGCAAACAAAATATAAATTCTGGCTTTCTGTTTCTGGGTGTATGTGTCTTTATATGCATGTGTAGATACATGTTTGTATATATATGTGCATATATATGTATATATATTGGATGTTATAACTGTGTGCTTGCGTGTTTGTGTATGTCTCTTTCTTTCTCTCTCTCTCTCTCTCTCACTCTCACTCTCACTCTCTGTGTGTGTGTGTGTGTGTAGTATGCCTATGCTAGTGTGTGTCTGTGCTAGTAAGCCTATGAGCACTTCCTTTATGGCTATTCGAAAAGAACTGGAGTTGAAAGTTCAATTTCAACTTTTCTTTCAATTTCAAAATGAAGGTTTAACAATTCACGCATGGCTTCTGACATGGCCTCTTCTCCTTGATTCGGAAACAAAAGCAGAACAGCATCTCCAGTTGCTGAAACGAGACGTCCTCTGTATCTCTGGTTGCTCAGTGCGCATCAGGGAGAGGCCCCTCATGACCTTGCCCTGGCGGGAAGGGAGGAGGAGATGGGAGGAGAGCCCGGCTCTCAGAAAGGAGACAGCCTTTGATGGGTCTCACTAACAGCTCCCTTGGGTAACAGCAGACGGCCATTATGCTAAACAGGTGGAGTGGATTTTTAATTCATTATTTACTCAATTTCAAAGAAATCTTGGAAGAGACAAAATTATCCTTGGGTCAGAGGAGGACTGGATGCTGTGTGTGTGTGTGTGTGTGTGTGTGTGTGTGTGTGTGTGTGTGTGTATTATTTTGTATCCATCTCTTTAGTAATTTCTTTTGGTCAAGAAAGATGTGCAGCTTAACTTTGGTTGCCAAGAGACAGATTCGGAAGTGATAATGCAAATGGAAACTGTCTGTTCTGAGGGTGAAATGTACAGTAGGCAGGTGGAGAACCAAGACAGAGAAGGGAAGGCCCTGAAGCTCAGGTGTGGTGTCCCGGGGCCAGTGATGCCACCTCTGGAGAGCTGCTGGGCTCCATCCTGCTGTGGAACCTTGGGGAATGGCCTGGCCACACTTCTCAGAGCTGCCAGCCAGTGCTGAGGCTGCTAGTGTTTAATGTCCTAACTTATTCACTCTGTGGGTGATGTACTAACGTCCTGACATTTCTGGATGAATAAAAGGAACCTGTTATGACTGTGAAAAGTTTCTATCCTTTAGAAGGAGCCAGAGCACAGTGAAGTGGAAAAGCCTGGGGGTACACCCTGGCCACAGAAGACAATGAACAGCTTTGTTATTTATTCACCGCACCTGAAATTTGCATAGTGGAGTTGCTGACCAAGTACTGGCCATCCTCTTCTGGCTGGACCAAACTACAGATGACACTAGGGACAGAAGTCAGAGTTGAAACTATTTAGATGAATTTCACGTGAGGGGAATGAAAAGAAAGAGCACTTCAATCTGTAGAGAATTTGAAGAGAAAGAATAAACTTTCCTGGGGCTCACGGTAGAAGAAGCTGACAAACTCAGCAGCCAACAAGCAGAGATTCTAGTTACTCCATGTCCCTGCTCCTGTGTTTTCCCCTCAGGTTAAATGCTACACGAAGTCACATTACATAGCAGAGGTAGCTGTTGCAAAATAATCTTTTTGTACACTGTGAGAATGTGCCTTTGTCAAGGTGCCATCAGATTGGTTTAATAAAGAACTGAATGTCCAATAGCTAGGGGTTAGGCAGAACTTTTGGGCAGAGAGAGAAGGAGAGGAGATTAATATAGGCCAGAGAACATGGAGAGGAAACAGGAGGAGTAGGATGGAATAGAGGTAAAAAGACCACAAGGCAAAACCTAGGTTAATACAAATGGATTAATTTAAGCTGTAAAAGCTAGTGGGGCAAGCTTAAGCTACAGACAGGGATTTCAGAATTAATAATATGTGTCCATGTTGTTTACTGTGAGCTGGAGGCCCAGAAACAATCTGTCTACAGATAGCCGTCCATGGGTGGATCCAATGATAAAGCAGTCGTCAGAGCTCGCACTGAAAAATCGTGAATGGTTGAGTAGCGTGTGCTGAGTTCTCAGACTCGAAGTAACTGGTGAGGCAGATTTATGGATGGAATCGATGTAAGCAGTGGCGCTGATCCATGCTAGGGATGCAGAAAGAATGGAGTAGGATTTAGCTTGCAGAGTAAGACATCTATGAGGAAGAGCCCTTCCCCCACCCCAGGCCCGCTATAGGCCAGGGGTGCCACATACAGAGTGTGCAGTGTTAGTATAAAAATGAAGTTATGTTTTTGCGTATCAGACTTAGGTAGTGCACAAATGATTTAAAGTTTTTCCAATGCTTTTATCAGTAGCTTTTTTAGATTACTATTGATGGATCACGCCTTGGGGCCGTGGGGAAGGCTTGTTGGGTAAAGGCTTTGAGTCTAATGAACTGAGTTTCATCTATGAGATTCACACGATGTCAGGAGAGAACCAGTGCCCACAAACTGTCATGACCTCCATAAGTACTGTAGCCCCCCCCCCACAACAAGCAAGCTTAGATAAATAACAAAGAAATGCAATTAAAACAGATAATGACATCTTGAATGGATGTCTAGAAAACAACCATTTTGAGAGAGGAAACCCAGACCCAGAAAGACAAATATCATATGTACTCACTCACAAGTGGCTTCTAGACATAAAGCAAAGAAAAACCCAGCCTATAGTCCACAAACCCAGAGAACCTAGATATACATAGATCTACATAGGCAAGAGGAAAGGACAAGATCTCCTGAGTAAATTGGAAGCACTGCAGTCATAGGAGAGGGTGGCAGGGAAGAGGGGAAGAAGGAAGGGGAACAGAGAAAAATGCATAGCTCAATAAAAACAATAAAAAAGAAGGAAAAATAAAAAAATAGATCATGCCATCTGCAAACAAAACTACTTCCACTTCTTTCTTTCTAATCACAATGCCTTTAGTTTCCTTTTTTTGTCCTAATTGATCTGTCTAAGTCTCCAGGATAACAAATACCAAACGAAAGCCACAGTAGCTTTGTCTGATTCTTGATTTTAGTGGGAACATTTCAGGATTTCATTTGCGGATGATTGGCCGAGAGATTTTCAGAGATAAACTGTATCAAGCTAAAGGAGGTGCCTGAGTTACTTTTCTATTGCTGGAAAGAGACACATGACAAAGGCAATTTGTCAAATGGGAGCTTTTGATTGAAGGCTTGCTTCCAGTTTCAGAGGTTTTGTATATGACCATGATGGCAGTAGGCATGGCAGCAGGCAGGTGGGCATGGCACTGGAGCTGCAAGTGAGAGCTTACATCTTATCCTCACAATACACACACACACACACACACACACACACACACACAGACACACACACAGACACAGACACACACACACAGACACACACACACACAGACATACACACACACACACAGAGAGACAGAGAGAGAGAGACAGAGAGAGACAGAGAGACAGAGAAACACAGAGAGAACAATAATACTGGGTTTGTTGTGGGTTTCTGAAATCTCCAAAGATCACCCCTATTGGCTTATCTACCTCAACATCCTATACCTCCTAATGGGTGCCAAGCATTCAAACATATGAGTCTATGAGATTTGTTCTCATTGACGCCACCACAGAGGCTTCCTCTTCTTTATTTGCCCTGCATAATTATGATGAAAGGACTTTGTGTTTTGTCAAAAGCTCTTTCTGTGTTTATTGAAATAATCACGAGTCTTTCTTCTAATGATGCAGTGCGTATCCTTGATTGGTTTTAGATGCTGCATCAGCCTTGAGTTCCTGGGACAAATTCTCCTTAGTCAAGGTGAATCATCATCATTTAAAAATGTGACTGGATTCAATTTCCTGGAATTTCGTTCAATTTTTAGTGCCTATTATTGTAAGAAATACTGACCCATGATTTTTTCTCCTGTTATGATTGGGTGTAGCCTTAGTATCCAGGAAATACAGTCTCAAAGAAGGAGTAGGAAAAATTCCTTGTTCTACTTCCTGGAATAGTTGGTAAACTCATTGTTGACTCCCCCTCAAATGTTTAGAAGAAAACAGCGGCACGGCCATCTTGGTCTGGGCCGTTTTCCATGAGAGACTTTGGAAGGCTTTCTCAGTTCCTCTGGATCTACTCAAGTTTTTCACTTCTTTCTGAGTGATTAGTTTCTGTGTTTCTAGAAATTTGCACATCTTCCTCTAAATCAACGAATTTATTGGCAAAATATCTTGCTTAGTTATCATTTTTTCTCTTCCAACTTCTGGAGAATGTATCTAGCAGCAACCTCTTCTTCCCAATTGTCAGCATTTCAACTCCTCCAATTTTTTCGGTTAGTCATTAGGATTCTTGTCATGAGCAGTTTCCTGGACACAAAAGTGAGCCGAGTTCAAATCCTGCCCTTTCCAATGTGTGGTTGCTGTCTCAGACCCCGGTTTTTAGTTTCGGTGTGATAGGTACTTGAATCTGTTCATTATTATTTTTATTTCTGAGGACAATTTGTTTTGGTAATATTTTTACTTCTTCATTTCAAAATGTATTTTTTCAAATCACGAGTTTATTGTAAAGAAAAAGCTTCTTTTTTAATACACCCAAATAAAACATCAAGAAGTCACTTATGAAGTTGTATACGGTAATGCACCTCCCAAACCCTCACAGTGTTGAGACTGAGATGAGGGGATCTAGAATGTGAGGCCAATTCACCAACAAACATGAAAACCAACCAAACACCAACAAAAATACCTCCCCTAAACCTAATAATTAGTATGGCTTAATTATGAACTGGCTATGAAACTGCACTCTCTTTGTATGGAACTATGCACAATGACTTTTTGTTCCGTAGTAAAGAAAGAAACACAACATTTATGCCACTTGCAGGGAAATGGGTGAAACTTTTAAGAGGAATAAGCTAGACTCGGAAAGAAAACTGTTATGCTCTCTCATACGTGGAGTCTAGGGTTAACTCTACGCTTATGCTTATATGTGTCAATAGGATTTTACGGTAGGAGGGAGCCTCGTGATGGCTAGACAAGGGTATTTCTAAGCATGGGAAGAATGGTTCTGAAATTTTGATAGAGAGTGTCCTGAATCTGTGGATTGCTTTCAACAGGATAACAATTTTCACAAGATTTCTTCTCATCCATGACCATGGGAGGTCTTTTCATTTCCCAATGCCTCCCTTAGTTTCATTCTATAGTGTTTTTTGTTTCCTTGGTTAGAATTATTCCCAGGTACTTTATTTTTTTTAATGTTATTGTGAATATACTCTTTCCCTGATTTATCTTTCAGTGTGCTTGCCACTGGTATACAGGAAGGGTATATACATTGCCTGTATAGGTGCACTGTTGCTCCCAGAGGACATGGGGTAATAAACAGAATCCCAGTGCCAGGCATGGTATATTTCCTTGCAGGTTTTTGACCATAGAACTATCAAAACCAAAACAACAGAACACAGGCTGTTGCCGTTGATCTTCACTACCCAGTGAATTAATCAATACCCAATGAATTAAAAAATTATACAAAGAATAAATATAAATAGCCAAAAATGGTTGAGAATGTACAGCATTCTTAGTCACCAAGGAGATGTGTTTAATTAAATTAAAACAACATTGAGATTCTATCCTACCCCAGGCAGAATAACTATCATCAGGAACACCAAGAGCAGCAATTACTGAGGAAGATAAGAACAAAGAGGAACTTTGTGTTCCATGGTGGGTTTTCCAAATTGGTCCAGCTACTATGGCAATCAAAAGTCTAGAAATAGAACAACTGTATGATCCATCTATACCATCCCTAAATATACACCCACAAATTCTAAATAAACGTTCAACAGATATGTCTGTCCATCCATAGTTATTTCTGTAGTACTCATAGTAGCCAAGATACAAAACCACTTTAGACAACTATCAGAAAAAAATGGATAGAACTGGCCTCAAACACACTAGAGAGCCACAGATCATCTTGAACTTGAACTTCTGATCCTCCTGCCTTTAGCTCCCAAGCACCGGGACTCCAGGCTTACAACTGCCCTTGAATCCAGGCCTTTAGGCATGCCAAACTAACACTGAACCAACTGAGCCACCTTCCCTGTGTCCTGTGGGCTTTTGATTAGTCAAAGTCCAAGGTCACTTAGAGCAGTGTTTCTCAACCTGTGGGTCGTGACCCCTTTGGGGGCCCAATAACCCTTTCATAGGTGTTGAATATCGGATATCCTACACATTGTATATTTACATTATGACTCATAAAGGCAGCAAAATTACAGTTATGAAATAATAATGAAATAATCTTATGGTTGAGGTCACCACAACATGAAGAACTGTATTGAAGTGTCACACGTTAGGAAGGTTGAGAACAACTGAGTTAGAGATGATGTAGGTTTTTGATAGGAGAGAATAGAAAGAGAACCTCCAAACTCTTGGTTCCATTTTTGAAGGAAGCCATCTATTTGATGCTCCTGAAAATATTAGGCAAGAGGAGTGGCTTTGCTGGCAAGTCGTGGCGCCAGTGGATGAAGACCAAGTTTCAATGCAGCCCCAAAGAAGTTCATTCACAGTGGGAATTTTCTGGTTGCCAAGTCTGTGACTGAAAAAGAGAACAGAGGGAAGATGTAAGTGGTAGGAAGGGAAGAAAGAATTAATCCAAATGAGGGCCATCATTTGCACTGGTCACAAAAAAAAATGCATCCTTTCTCTGTAGAATGACAGCCGGGGTCAAGGGAGACCTTCCTTTGTTTCCCATTATCATAATTGCTTTACTCTTTTCTGCAGCGACAATACAAAATTTCTGCTTTTGAAACTTACAATAAAATGAACTGCCATTCTCCGGTCTCATAAAAGGATATAAATTTCAGCTGAAATAAAAAGATTATTTCTGTAAAACCCAACCAGCATACGTGTTCAGCTAGGGAAGTTAGTTCCAAAACTCAATGAACGTGGAGCCAGAGTTTTAGGCAACAAATGACATATTTTCTTTGCTATGGTCGATTTTTTTTTAATGCTAGAATTGTCTATGGTTGGCTCTTGGTAGTTAATTCCAATGATTCCTTATCAAAGCAAATACTTTTCCCCCAAGGGATGCTATAAATCGCTACAATACCTCTTTGGTTTTTCTCAACCAATCAACCATGGTTACATGTGTTATTGCTTTCTGTATACATTTTAATATTTCTCATTACATGTGATACTAGAAACTGGTAGTTAAAACACATTACAAAGGAATTATGGGAAATGATTCTAGTGGAATGAATGGTTAAAACAGAAAAAAAAGCTTAAAAATGCAATTTTTCCTAGTGTTCAGATTATACTTTAGGGTCGCCATCATATAAAATAAAGCAGAATAATAAAGACTCAAGGGCAAAATAAACAGACTGGGCCTCACATCACTGTACCGTGACTAAGGAGCAACTGCTTGATAAGGGAATAAAATCGACACTTAAACCCCGCTAGGTCAAGGGACATTCTGCTTCTTTCTACCTTGTCCTCATCTTACATAAGTTTGGGACAAGGGAGCTGATGTCCTATAGCACAATTGAGCATGCAAGTCTTATGACTATGACTAAATCAAAATCACAGCTCCTGTGCCCTCTTCCAGGAAAACATACCCTGAGTTCAGCCAATAAGAGCTGCCCACCTAATGGATGCAACAATGGGTCCAGATCAGAAAGCCCATCAGCCAATCAGGGGGACTTTCAGAACTTCTATAAGATGTTGTTTTATGTGTTCCTTTGTCTGGATAGCATAGAGTATTGGATGAGGGTGAGGGGTTTGAGACTCCTTTAGGGATGTGAAATATAAAAGATGCTGCAGCCATCTCTACCATCAGGTAAGGATGCGACCCGCGAGGACGCAGACTCCCCTGGAGGAGTGTACTGAAAATACACAGGAGTGGGGCTATGCTCTGCTGGACCTCTGGACCAAAGCGCCCTTACTATAGACCTGCCTCGGAATGTTCTTCCATATGAAACATTGTTTTAAAGAGAATACAATGTCATGACCCACCCAACCACATTAAGAGAGACCTGTGTTCAGATACGAGCAGCATGCACTATTAAATTTATTACCATACCCACAAGACTGTGATTATTCCACTTTATAGGTGAGAAAACTGAGGTCCTGAAAGTCAAATGCTGGCCAAATACCACAGAACCTGGAAGGGACTAGCTCCTGCACTGTAAAGTCTGAGAGCCCAGTGCCGTCTCTGGACTCAGTAGGAAACTGTCGTGCTACTGTATACTCATTTCTCCCTTCCTCAAGGGTCTTTGTCATTTGTGTCTTCAGCATTTCCTAACCGACTTCCTTTTCTCACTTTCTCTACAACAGATCTCGCTCAGAGCCTTCTGTTTCAGCTCTTCTCACTGCCCTCATGGTGTTCTCGTTCTGTAGTTTTTCCGTGCCAGAGTCCTGGAGGGTAGGACATTTAACGTTGTCCGCCCCTGTACCCGCAGTGCCTAGTCTACAGCGTGGCACAAGCAGATAGATGCTCAGCAAACACTTGCTGTACGTTATGAGCAAATGTCCCACGTTGAAGGCCTGGTTCTTCTGGAGGCTTATACTGCTGGGGCGCCAGTAATTTGATGAGTCAGCAGATCCGCACTTATCCCCAAACGGACAAGTTCCAGACATGCTCTAGATCCCACCGCATACAAGGCTACCCAGAAAGCTATTGAAGAGAACAGAGAAAGGGCCCTGTATGATTTATTAACAGCACCTGGCCAAGGAGAAGAAAAATCGAATGATATCGGGTGCTGGGTAAGGCTGGTACTTGGCCACATCTGTGCTAATTCGCTGACTTCCGTAGCACAATGCTCCCAACCCTCTTGTTCCGGAGTCCTTCTCCAAACTCCCAGCTGAGCTGAGCGCTGCAGGAGATCCCGGAAGTCTGCTCAGTATCACAGAACAGACGGTTCTGTGTACAGAGCCAGGACACCACCCCAAGAGCGTGCTTGGGGTAATCTATCCGTTTTATCACCTCAGAGGGCGACTGGACCCTAAAATATAAATCAGTCACTTCTCAGGGGCGATCCTCAAGCCACGGGAAGGGTATGGCTAAGACTAAATATCCTAAATATCAATTTTTCAGTTGATAACTGTCTGAGACCATTTCAACTGTTTTGAGACCATTTCCAGCTTTAGCAAAATGCCGGAGGTTGGATGCTTTCTAAACAGATTTATTAGCTTATGGGAATTGTAGTTCAAGGATTCAAATGGCATGTGGCCTGTCTTCTGGGGGACACTCCCTGGCTGTGACACAACAGAGAACAGAAAGATAAAGGGAATCTTCCACACATGAATTAGATCAAGGATGTCAGGCAGCTTCACCATGCAACAGCCTGCTTTGTAAGAAGCAGCCCACCCCAGGAGGTCAGCACCAATCCCTTCACTAGCATGGAGCCCACTTGACCTGATTGCCTTGTGCTAAGTTCCAGCATGTCTCTGCACTGCCACAACTGGGGACTAAGCTTCCAGCACATGAAGCTGTGGGAGACACACTCGAGCCATAGCCACTGACCTTCCTGATTCCCTGATGCTCCAAATTAAACGCTGCTGACACTTCTGAAGACAGCTGCCGTTGTGGCAGGGACTGAGCTCTCCAAAGTCATGATGATGATGGCCGTGCGGTGAGACTGGGCCTGGCGTCTTCCTCCTTCATAGCTAAGATCCAGAGCAACCCGCCTCACGGGCTTGTCAGAGGATCACATACGATCAGATTTTTCTCAGTGCCTATGACCGTTTTGTGTCTGTAGTGGGCTTTTTATGAGTTGCCCCATCTAACATTTTTGTGCATGTGTGTGTATGTAGCCTGTGTGACGATGCCTGTGCATGGGGATCTCTTGTCTTTGCTTCCCGTGTCCTGGGATTCCAAATGGGCCTCTATGCCCACTTGACGTTGACACGCCTGCTGGGAATCTGAATTTTGGTCTTCATACTTTCTGGGAAAACACATCACCCCGTGAGACATCACTCTGGTGCCTAATGAATATATATTAAGTGCCTGTTGCTGTCATTCATTGAGTAAGCCAGGAAATAGGGGCTAAATCAATGATAGTGCTTGCCTGCAGCCCACATCCTGTCAGGGAAACAAGAACGCATTCCAGAAGGTAGATTTGAAATGTTCCTGAGTTCTGGCTATCTCCAGGCCATGCTAGCATAAAATGCTCCTCGTCTCTTCTAGGCGTTCTAGGAAAACCACTCAGCCACTTCACACAGTGTGTATGAATCATGGTCTCTATTGATTTCTTTGTTCATTTCTCGTTTCTGACCCATCCACATTCATTAAATCCTAGTGACTCATGGAAGTGCTGGGACCAGAAACAAACAGGAAGAGAATTTCCCACCTCTCGAACTGTGGGCTCCCAGAAGAGTTTGGACTAGGAGTAGGCCGTGGCCCAAAGATGCCAACATAGTATTAAAGGAGAAAGATTAGCACACAATTAATCTCTGAAACCCCTAGTGCTAGTAATAGTAAAGGCATATTATGCTTTGGAGGTGAATTCTTACTCTAAATTCATGCCCAAAACAATGCCATCATGGTGGTAGTAAGAGGCAATTTCTTTGGAGACATAATTATGTCATTTTCTGGTAAAAAAATGTAGGTGAGAGTTCCTCAGCATCTGACTTTATTCCGTCAGCACTGGAATCAAACCTAGATGCTTGGATTCCACCACCTCGGCCTGTAGCATTGTGCTATGAACGCCTGTGTTAGCCAAGTTTCTCCAGAGGTCCAGAGATGATCGAATGAACAGGTATTTCCAATGGAATTTACAAGATCAGGCTACAGGCTTTGGGCCGTGCAGTCCAACAATGATGCCCTGTACTCTGGAGCTGCAAACGTGGTCGGATCTCAGTAGATGAGGCTACATGCCTCAGCCGTTCAAGCCTGGTGATGAAGGCCTAGTGGATTCCTGAAAAGCCACCAATCTTAAGTCCATGTTGGAAGGCAAAGAAGCTGGGCTCTGGTATCAGTGAAGAAAGCTGGCAGCAGAGACCACAATGTAGACACACTTACCTGCAGACACAGAGGCAGCATTTCTGTCCTTGTAAAGCTGCAGTTATTTTAGGGGAAGTTACAAACTAAATGAGAATTATTATACCAAATAAATACATCAAGGGCTATATGATTTGGATGTACAAGGCGAAAGGGAAATGGCAGGGAATACCATGAAGGAGTAATAGTATAAAACGGTATGAGGAGAAATAGTGTAAAACCTGGAGCATTGATCTCCTTCTGATGCACAAAGAATCTCCAGCGCTTATGAATTAAGGAAGAGAAATACCTTGACTGTCATTTCAGATTACATAATCAGCACATCGCGGCCTATGTGCTCAACTGTCTGCAGGCCTGCGTGAAGCTGTGTACTGGTAGATGACAATGGGATGGTGGATAATGTGTCAGGCAGAGCTCTGAGATGTCACAGCATTTTCTGTGCTGCGACTTGGGGTTTCTGAAGCTGTTTCAGTACCCAGTGTTCTTCGTGGCTTACCTCGCTTTTAAGATTTTACTCCACCATCGAGTCCTCGGGGCGTCCTTTTCTGATCCACCCAAATAACCCTGTTCCCAGCTGAATGGCTCTCACGGGGCGGTGAGTGCCATCCTCACAGTCTACTGAGAAATTATGCTCATGCTTCCTTGATGAATCCCAGTGTTCCTTTGCACTTCTCCGTCCCTTTCTCTCTCTGCTCCTCCTTCCCCCCCCCCCCCCCGCTCTCTTCCTCCCCTTTCCTTCTCTTATCCCTTCTATGCCTCTCACCAAACTGCGATGCTCTCAGGGCAGAGATCACATCTGCTTGTGTGCTGCATAGCCTTCCTAACACTCAGGCATCGTTCAGCAGATTAACCAAGAGAGAGCTCAGATTGATATTAGCCTAAAGTTAAATGAACTCATCGTGAGCTCACAAACACTCCCTTCAATCATCCCTGAGTGAAGTAAACGATGAATTTTAGGCTATGGACTTCTCTAATCTGCTAATAGGAAACCCAGAGTCAGCCTCACCTGCCTTTCTAGCAATCTCTTTCCAGAAGTCTGTATTTACGCTGCTTAGAAAGCACACTGACAGTTCTATGGATGAGTTAATAAATAGATGACGTAAAACTTTCTCTGCTCTGTGGAGAAAAATAGACAGCAGGCCTTTAAATCTAACCGGAAGAACCTTTTACATTGTGTCATCGATCATCCTACAGACTCAGACTCAAAATCTTAGTTTATAATTAGTGCTCTCTATGGTCTTTATAATTTAAAAGACCAATCCAAAACACATTGAAGGTATCTTCTGCTATGTCAAGTGAAAGAATCAGGAAAGAGAGTGTGTGTTCTGGAAACACAAAACCAGGCAAAAAGCAACCCATTATACATGTGAGACAACACCTGACCTCTGCAGGGCGGAGCCTAAGAGACTACAAGGGTCTTCTTGTGGGGAGGCGACAATGTTTAATTTTTCCTTCTCTTTATTCACTTCTCTCTTCTCTCCATCTTAACCCTCCTCCTTTCCATCTACATATCTTCTATAAAATTGAACATATGAACATAAATATAAGCTTCCTAAGTTGCCCAAGTTATCTTTGAACTTAATTTGTAGCCTAGGAATACCTCAAACATGAGAACTTCTTGCCTCAGCTCTCCCGTGCTGGGGTTACAGGCCTGCACCCCACACCTAGGGGATATTCTTTCTTGATCCAACTGCTGATTCTGTGAACATGGGCAGCCTGAAATTCCATATAGCCGTGTGGCTATGTGCTATGTCTGTTCTTCTGCGTGCATCCCAGGAAAGTTTTACAAGTTCAAAACAATTAGTGAGGCAAGGAGTTGACCTTGTTTAGGATGATGTAAAGAACTTAAATCAAAAGTCAGTTTAAAGTAGCTGAGCAAAAGACTATTTTGGAAAAAAAATGCTCAAGAGTTAGTTGGTAGCATCATGCTATCTTGAGGTCAGCTCTGCTTGAGAAGGGATTCTGAACACTGCTTCACCTGGGTGTCTGATTATGGACCTGGGGGAAATTTGACACTCTGGGGAGAGTTGGAGACAAAACTTCAAAACCGAGCAAGCTGACTCCTTAGTTGGACCCTTGACCACGCCCTTGATTGCCGGCAAGCCTGGCTTTCATTTGGAAGCGTAGTATTTATTATTATTATTATTATTATTATTATTATTATTCTCTTTTATTGAAAATAGATTTTTTCCTAACATAAAATATCCTGATTAGTTCTTCCCCATCTCTTCTCTCATCCAGAACTTCTCCTTTTCTGTCCCTTATTAGAAAACAAACCGGCTTCTAAGGGTTAAGAACAAGATAAAATAAGATGAGGCAAAACTAATACATTGTAATTGGGTAAAACAAACAAACAGAAGGAAACGAGACCAAGAGAAGGCACAAGAAACAGATCAACTCATTCACACACTCAGGAATTCTACAAAAACACTAAACTAAAGTCCATAATAAGTAAGCAACAGACCTGGTACCATCCTGTTCATGCTGCCTCAGGCTTTTGAGACTATATGAGCTTTGAACAGGTGATTTAGGGAGCCTTGTTTTCTTGATGTCCTTCATTTTCTCTGACTCATATACTTTCTGCTTCCTCTTCCACAGGGCTGCCTGAGCCGTGAACGGGGTGGGATTTGATAGAGACACCTCATTTAGGGTTGAGTGTTCCAAGGTCTCTCATTATCTGCATAATGCCTGGCTGTGTATCTCTGAGTTTGTTCCCATTAGTTGCAGGAGGAAGCTTCTCTGATAACTGAGCAAGGTACTGATCTATGCATACAGCAGAACGTCAGTAGGAGTCATCTTGTTGGGACCATCTCTTAAAAACAATCATGTTTGGTTTTCCCCAAGGTCCCTTGACTATCCTGTCTCAGATTCACGGTCCCCCAAGTAGTGTGAGGCATGTGTTCCATCTCAGATGTTGGTTAGTGACTCCACAGACTTTGTGTC
The DNA here is from genome assembly GCF_982192425.1 of Myodes glareolus. Classification (NCBI taxonomy): domain Eukaryota; kingdom Metazoa; phylum Chordata; class Mammalia; order Rodentia; family Cricetidae; genus Myodes; species Myodes glareolus. Next base: position 49,864,562 of record NC_142030.1, on the reverse strand, counting down.
ACCATTGCCACATCTTGCAGGGGGACACCATTATCAGTCCAAGGTTTTGTGTTGGGTTGGTGTTTGTCTCTTTTAGTAGTATTCAGAATATCTTCCTGTAAAAAAGACACTAAAATGTGGGGGTGAAGGCTCTACATAGACAACACCTCAACTTCTCCATGTTCAATGTGTAATGTAAGTGTTGTCTTCAACAATGGGGTCTTGCTGTTAGTTTGTGGAAAGCAAACTTAACCATAGTGTAGGTTGTTAGGAGATTTTTCATTGGACCTCTTTGGCTAGCAACTCATTTAAGATTAAGCCAGTCCTGCTACTGACAGTACCATTTGGTGACAAGAGATGGCTACTTGGGGCTCTGTCTTTCCTATTATTTGGCAATTTCAGTTAGCTAGCCTTCATATATGCATATAGTTTAGGAATCTTCTACTATATTAGGTTTCCATACTACCCCTCAAATGGCCCTTAATTTTAGCTGTCTCTTCTTGTAATCCCTCCCTTGTCCCTTCTCCCTCTCCACTGCCCACTTGATCCTCCAATTCCAATCCCACATCCATCCATAACAATCTAGTCTATTTTCCTTTCCTAGGGAAAGGGAGTGTGTCCCAAACACTCTGTCCCTTACTCTATACATAATCTCTATGGTTCTGTGGATTTTAGCTCAGTTATCATTGACTGATGAGCTAATATTCACTTATAAGTAAATATATAACATATTTGTCTTTCTGGGTTTGAGTTATCTCAGATTTTTTTCTAGTTCATTCATTTACCTGAAAATTTCATAATTTCGTTTTTTTTCAATGGCTGTTAATACTCCATTGTGTAAATGTACCACGTTGCTTTTTAACCATTCTTCTGTTGACGGACATCTTGGATGCAATGTCTGGCTGTTATGAATAAAGTAGCAATTAAATGGTTGAGCAAGTGTCCTTGTGGTAGGTTGAAGTGTTCTTTGGGTACATGCCCATAAGCAGTATAGCTGAATCTTAAAGTAGATGTGTTTCTATCTTCTTGAAGAGCCACAAAACTGTTTTCCATAGTGTCTGTACAAGTTTGCACTCCCACCAGCAATGGATGAGTGATGCCCTTACTCTATACCCTCATTATCCTGATCTGTCACTTGTTTTATTTTTTCATATTTTTTACTTTAAAAATTACTTTTCATTTTAAATACCAACCCCAGTTCCCCCTATTTCTTCTTATTCCACCCTGCCTTCCCCTTCCAATCCCTCATCCACTCCTCAGAGGGGATAAGTCCTTTTTGGGTAGTCAACAAGGCCTGGCATACCAACTTGAGACAGGACCAACCCCCCACCCCAATATCAAGGTTGAGCAAGGTATCCCACCATAGGGAATAGATTCTAAAAAGCCAGTTCATGCACCTGGTATAGGTCCTAGTGTGACTGCCAGTTCGTCTCTCAAAACAGGCCAAGCTACAAAAGTGACAGCTCCAGAGGGTCCAGTTTGGCACCATACAGGTTCCCCAGCTGTCAGTCCATAGTCCGTGAACTCCCACTAGCTCATGTCAGCTGTCGCTGTGGGTTTCCCCATCATGATCGTGACCCCCTTGCTCATATAATCCCTCCTCCATCTCTTCAACTGAACTCCAGGAGCTCAGCCCAGTACTTGACTGTGGATCACTTCATCTGCTTCCATCAGTTACTGGATGTGGGTTCTATGATGACAATTAGGGTAGTCACTAACCTGATTGTAGGGGAAGGCCAGTTCAGACACCTTCTGCACTATTGCTAGGAGTCTTAGCTGGGATCATCCTTATGGATTCCTGAGAATTTCTCTAACACCAGGTTTCTCCCTAACTCCATAATGGCTCCTTTTATCAAGATACCTCTTTCATTGCTCCTCACCACCGTTTCTTCCCCCAACTTGATCACTCTTTATGGACCTTGTCTTTCTGATGGGGAAAAGATGAATCCTCAAAGTACTTTTGATTTATATCTCCCCGATGGTTAAGGATGTTGAACATTTCTTTAAGTGTTTTTCAGCCATTTGAGTTTTCATTTTTGAGAATTCTGTTTAGATCTGTATCTCATTTTTATTTTGGTTGTGAGCCTAGCCTTTAACGGTTGAGCCATCCCTCCAGGCCTGTATCCCATTTTTAAACTGGGTTGTTTTCTTAATATCTAGTTTTCTTTTAGTTCTTTAAAAATTTTGGATATTAGCCCTCTTTAGGATGTATAGTTAGTAAAATTCCTTTCCTATTCTACAGGCTGTCACAAGTCTGAATGATGGTTTCCTTTGTCATGCAGAAGCTTTTCGGTTTCATGAAATCACATATATTATTTGTTGATCTTAGAGCCTGCATATATTTTTAAACACATTGTGAACCATTTACAGGGCTTTTTTTTCTAGCTGAATCTATATTTACTTTATATCTCTATCTCTATCTTCTTTTCTGAGAACTAGGATTTTTAATTCGCTGTACAGCCTGGCTAGGATTATATCTGTGGCTTTTACACCTGGATCCACCCTGTTCCTTAGCTTTCTGAGAGTCTAGCTTCATGGTGGAGGCACTGGTGGGAACCATGTTAATTACCACAACACTTCAGAGTTTCTAGGTCCATGCTACCATCAAGAAGTTTGATGCCAGCTACTCACAAACACCATTTAAGTGTTTGGTGGCAGAGCCTCTTAACAGAGCTGCAAGGATTTTGCCACTAATGCTGAGTCAGGAATCCTCTCTTAAAGGTGCGATGCCTCAGTTCGCCTCCAGCAAAGAGAGCCTACCAGATTCAAGTCAGTTACCAAAATGCTGAGCTTGACTCTGTTCTTGTCTGTCTAGAATCCCCAACCCTTTTTTTTTATTTAAAACTTTCTTGGGCTTTATGTGGAAATTTTTGCCAAATATTTGGGTGTCATTTGTAGACAGAAGTATCCTGCCTGGTCCTATAGCCATTCAGTCCGAAAGAAACATGTAGAGCTTCATATTAATTATAAACTCTTTGGCCTATTAGATCAGACTTAATATTAACTAGCTCTTACAACTTAAATTAACCCATAATTCTTGTCTATGCTTAGCCACGTGGCTTGGTACCTTTTACCAGTGAAGCATTTTCATCTTGCTTCTTCTGCATATGGGTGGCCACTGCATCTGGCCTTTCCTCTTCCAAGATTTCTCTTAGTCTAGTTGCCCCACCTATAATTCCTTCCCCGCTACTGACCAATCAGCATTTTACTGGTGCAGGAGAATTGTCTGTATTCTGTCAATCATGTTTTAAATAAATGCTGATTGGTCAGGCAGGAGGTATAGGCAGGTCAACCAGACAGGAAGTAGAGGTGGGGCGATGAGAACAGGAGTAGGCTAGGGAGGAGGAAGCCCATTCCTCCATTCCTGCCTAGATCACCGAAGAAGCAACATGTGAGTTGACAGCTGAAAAAGGTACTGAGCCACGTGGCTAACATAGATGAGAATAATGGGTTAACATAAACTATAAGAGTTAACAAGAAGCCAGAGCTAATGGGCCAATCAGTTTATAATCTTATGGAGTCCTGTGTATGATTTTCTTTGGGGCTTGCCAGCTGTGAGGTACTGGGTGGGACAGATACCCCAACAAGCCAGCCCCTCATGTTACATTTTACTAAACCAATAAAAGTGACAAATCTTTACAGTGTACAAAAGCATTATCCCACACCATTTTTAGATTATGTATGTATGTATATATGTATTTTATAGCCTGACCACAGTTTCCCTCCCTCTTCTCCTCCCATTCCCTCTCTGAACATGCTCTCCCATGCCCCTCAATCGACTCCTCCTCTTTTTCTGTTCAGAAAGGAGCAGGCCGCCCATGGGTATCAACAATGCATGACATATCAAGTTGTAGTGAGACAAAACAACCTCCCCTGGTATTAAGGCTGAACAAGGCAATCCAGTATGATAATCAGTTCCTAAGAGCAAGTCAAAGAATTAGGGACAATCCCTGTCTCTACTATTAGAAGTACAAATAGAATAACTGTCATATATATGTACATGGTCTAGGTCAGTCCTTTGCAGGCGCCCTGGCTCTTGGTCCAGACTCTGTGAGCTCCTATGTGCCCACAGAGTTAGTAGTTTCTGTGAATTTTCTTGTAGTGTCCTTGACCCCTCTGTCTTGTACAATCCATCTTCCCTATCTTCAGCAGGATTCCTCAAACTCAGTTGAATGCTTGGCTGTGGATTCCTGCATCTGTTTCCATCAGTGACCGAATAAAGGAACTCTGCTGACAATTGGAGTAGTCACCAACCAGGTTACAGGAGAAGGTTAATTCATGCTATGTAACCATTATTGCTAGGAGTCATAGTTGGGATTATCTTTGTTGATCCCTGCGAGTTTCTCTTGTACCAGGTTTTTACCTGACTCTGAAGTGCACCCCGTTTCCAGTCATCTTTTCCAACACTCTCCCTCCATCAACCTCCCAATCCAGTCCCTCAAGTTCCCATCCCCACCTGCCCCTTGTCCATTCAGGAGATCTTACCTATTATCCCTTACCAGGGAGATTCATATGCCCACCATTGGGCCCTCCTTGTTACCTAGCTTCTCTGGGACTGTGGGTTGCATTATGGTTCTCATTTACTTTACATCTAAAATCCACTTATGAGTGAGTATACACCATGTTTATCTTTCTGGGTCTGGGTTTTCTTACCCAGGATGATTTTTTTCTAGTTCCATCCATTTGCTCACAAATTTCCCAAAGTCATTGTTTTAAACAGCTGAGTAATACTCCATTGTGTAAATTACCACATTATCTTTATCCATTCTTTTGTTGAGGGGCATCTAGGTTGTTTCCAGGTTCTGGCTATTACAAATAAAGCTGCTATAAACATAACTGAACAAGTGTCCTTATGGTACAATTGATCATTCTTTAGATATATGCCCAAGAGTGGTAAAGCTGAGTCTTAATGTAGATTGACTGGTCACTAATATTTCTTAATATCAGTAGACTCAATTCACCTATAAAAAGACACAGGCCAACAGAATGAATACAAAACCAGAATCCATTCTATTGCTGCATACAAAAAAATGCATCTCAACCTCAAAGACAAACATTACCTCAGAGCAAAGGGTTGGGAAAGATATTCCAATCAAGTGGACCTAAGAAACAAGCATATGTATGTAACTCTCCTAATATCTAACAAATTGACCAAAATAAAGTCAATCAAAAGAGATGGAGAAGGACATTTCATACTTATTATAAGAAAAAATCCATCACGAAGTCTCGATTCTGAATATCTGTGTCCCAAATACAAGAACACCCACATATGTAAAAGAAACATTACTAAAGCTTAAATCACACATTAAACCCCACACACTAATAGTAAGAAACTCAAATTTTCTGAAAAACCACTATAATGATTTCCAAGTGGCTGTACAAGTTTGCACTCCCACCAGCAATGGAGGAGTGTACCCCTTGCTCCACATCCTCTCCAGCATAAACTATAATTTATTTTTAATCTCAGCCATTCTGACAGGTGTTAAGATTGACTCTCATAGCCATTTTGATTTGCATTTACCTGATGACTATGGATGCTGAGCATCTCCTTAAAGTGTTTCTCAGCCATTTGAGATTTTTCTGTTGAGAATTATCTATTTCAGTCTGCATCCCACTATTAAATTGGATCATTGGGTTTTTTGATGTCTAGTTTCTTGAGTTCTTTATATGTTTTGTAGATCAGCCCTCTGTCACACCTCTCCCCATTCTGTCGGATGCTATTTTCTCATACTGATAGTGTTCTCTGCTTTACAGAACCTTTTCAGCTTCACAAGGTTCCATTTATTAATTGTCAATATTTGTGTGTGTGCTACTGGAATTCTATTCAGGAAGTTGTCTCCTGTGTCAATAATATGCATAATCCATACTCTTTGTGGCTTGTTTTTACTCTATTGCTTTTTAATGTTTATTTTATTATCTTTACTCCTTCAATCTATGACTATCTGTACTCTGTCTCTTTAAATACTTTTATTTTTTTTAAAAAAACTATTTACTTCTTTTTACGACTCTCTGTACACTTTTTCTTCTCTCTCTTAAGCCTATGTACATTTATCCAACACTGTGACCAACTTAGAGGTCTTTTATGTCTGAATCTGTCCTATTGTGTATCCATAGTTCTTTACTGTCCAGGAGTGCTTCTTAAAATGCTAAGCCCTTCTTGTGAACTTAAGTGGCCACATTATTAAGGTAAATACAGCATTTCCTGCTTGCTCTGCCCAGTCCAGCATGACTGAGTTGTTTGCTGCCTCTAAGAGCTATGCTCATAGCCCCATTTTTAGGCACACAGACAGTCTATGTTGCCATTAAGCAAGTTGTAGCAGTCCACTCACAGACCCCACTCAAATGCTCTATACCCAGACTTCCAGAAAGAGCTAGAGGTCATGTTGGCAGCACAGCCCAGAAAGCTAGCATTTCAAAAGTGCTGTTTTTTTTCCTGCTACCACTGAATCAGGAAAACCTCTCTTAAAGGAACCATGACTTTGATTGCCTCTAGAAAACAGAGCCCACCCATGAAAATGCCACTATCAAACCATACTTAATTCTGTTCATTTGTGTCTAGAATTCCTTTTTAAGCTTTCTCAAGTTTTACATGGATTTAGTCCACCACATTGGTGTGTCAATTGTTGTGAGGAAGCTACTAGTTTGTTCCCTTAAATAATCACACAAAACTGTATTAATTAAATCACTGCTTGGCCCATCTCTAGCTTCTTATTGGCTAACTCTTACATATTAATTTAACCCATTTCTATTAATCTATGGATTGCCACGTGGCTGTGGCTTATTGGCTAAAGTTCCCAGTGTCTGTTTCCGAAGGGCTACATGGCTTATCTCTGACTCTGCCCTTCTTTCTCCTAGCATTCAGTTCCATCTTCTCCGCCTACCTCTGCTCCACCCTGCCATAGGCTCAAGCCAGTTTTCTTTATTAACCAATCGTATTCACAACATACAAAGGGAACTCCCACATCAACTGTATGCAGTCACAGTCTGTGCATCAGAGATTCTCTCTGTACTTCAGAGATCATCCTGATTGTGTTCTTATACTGTTATTTAGGAATCTAGATTTGGCATGATTATAGGTCTAGTGTTTGTCTTTGTTAGATGGGTGCTTTTTTCCTTAATTTCTGCTTCCTCTTTGGGGTTTTGGCCTAAGTGGCCAAGGATGCTGGTGACTGGTGAGTTTTCAGATCCTGTTGTGTGTCTTCTCTAGCGTTTTGGAGGTTTGGGGTCCATTGATCTAGTCTGGCCTCTTGTAAATCCTAAGTCTCCTTCTGGGTTACCGATGACCAGCCTGGCCTCTGGCAGAGCTACTGATGCTGTTTTTCCAACTGTATGGTCTGTGTCTGGGCCTGTGGAGTCTGCCAGAGGTTCTAGGAGGATCACTTGTTGACTGGTGAAGGTGGTTGTGGCTGATGTAGTTGGCACCTCAGTGGCAGACTCTGCTGGATTAGGAGTAGGGCCAGCAGTAACAGGACCAGTGACAAGCTGGGATGGCATGGACCTGAGGGAGGGTCTTGGGGAACAGAATCCATGGAGAGGTACAATTCCAATGGCAGGTGGGTCACACACCCATTCAGGCTCATGTGGCCTGAGTCTGTTGAAAGAAGTCTTCTGGGGTTGAAAGAGGGCCCAACAGAGACTTAGGTATGGAGTGGGGTAGTGTGGGTCTGGGGTAGGGTCCTGAGAAAAGAATCTGGGAAGGGATACAGTTCCACTACCAAGGCGAGTTACTCACCCATTCTGGCTGATATGGTCTGTGTCTCAGTGGTGGAAGTCTTCAAGGCTGGGGTCAGGACCCAACCACTGGGTTTAGGGACTATCTAGCATGATATGAGCCTGTAGAAGGGTCTCATGCTGGTGGCAGGGGTCATAATCCAGGGTCTAATTTTTTATGTAGACACTTAGTGCTATGAACTTGTTTCTTAGAACTGCGTTCATTGTGTTCCACAAGTTTGGGTATGTTATATATTCATTTTCATTCAATTCTAGAAATCTTTATTTTTTAAATTTCTGTCTTATCCCATTTGCTATTCAGTAGAGAATTGTTCGATTTCCATCAGTTTGAAAGACTTTTTTGTTTCTGTTGATGACGACAACCAACTTTTATCTGTGGTAGTCAGATAGGATGCAGGGCGTTATTTCAGTTTTCTCATGTTTGTTGAGACTTGCTTTATGACCAAGTATGTGGTCGACTTTGAAGAATATTCCATGAGGTTCTCAGAAGAAGATAATTCTTTTGTGTTTGGCTGAAATGTTCTGTACATGTCTGTTAGGTCTATTTGGTTTATTGTGCCAGTTAGCCCCAACAATTTTCTGTGTAGTTTTTGCTTGGATGACCTGTCCTTTGGTGAGAGTGGGGTATGGAAGGCTCCCACTGTCTGTGATTTAGGTTGTAATAGTGTTTCTTTAAAGAACATGGGTGCCCATGTGTTTAGTGCATATATATTAAGAATTCTGATGTACTCTTTGTGAATTTTTCCTTTGATGAGTATTCAGTGTCCTTCCTTATCTCTTCAGATAGTTTTTGATGGAAGTCTATTTTGTTAAATATTAAAATGGCTATATCAACTTGTTTCCTTGGTCCATTTTCTTGGAATATCTTCTTCCATCCTTTTACCATGAGGTGATGTATGTCTTTGACATGAAGGTGTGGTTTTTTTTTCAGCAGAAAGATGATTTCTATTTTTAAATCCATTCTGTTAGTCTGTGTTTTTTAATTGGTGAATTAAGATCAATGATATTGAGAGATATCAATGGGTGGTATTTGTTGGTTCCTTTATATTGTTGCTCTGGTGGTAGTGGTGATGGTGTGTGTGAGTGTGTCCTCTTTTAATTTTCTGAACTGTGATTAATTGTTCCTTGTTTTTTCTTTGATTTGGCTAACTCTTTAGGTTTGAGTTTTCATTCTAGCACTTTCTGTAGGGCTATATTTTGTAAATAAATATTAAATATCTTTTTTAAATTATGGAATGTCTTATTTTCTCAGTCTATTTTAATTGGAAATTTTCCTGAGTATAGTAGTGCAGGTTGCCATCTGTGGTCTCCTATAGTCTACAGAACATCTGTTCAGACCTTTTTGGTGTTTAGAGTCTCTGTTGAGAAGTCAGGTGTTATTCTAACAGGTCTGTCTTAATAGGTTATTTGGTCTTTTTCCTTTCAGTTTTTAATTTTCTTTGTTTGCTCTGTAAGTTTAGTGCTTTGATTATTATGTGCTGCGAGGACTCTCTTTTCTGGTCCAGTCTATTTAGTGTTCTGTATGCTTCTTACACCTTCAGGGGCGTGTCCTTTAGATAAGGGAAATTTTCTTTTATATTGAAAATAATTTATGTGCCTTTGACCTAAGTTTCTTCTCCTTCCTCTATTCCTATTATTATTAGATTTGGTCTTTTCCTAGTGTCCAAAATTTCCTGAATGTCTTGTTTCAGCTAAGTTTTAGATTTAACATTTCCTTTGCGTGAGCTCCCCATTTTCCCTATGTGTCTTCACTGCCTGCAAATCTCTCTTCCTTCTCTTGTGCTTTGATGGTAAGGCTTGCCTCGGAGGTTCCTGTTTCCATTCCCAAATTTTTCACTGCCAGATTTCTTTTACTTTGGGCTTTCTTTATTGATTCTATTTCTATTTCAGGGTCTTGAAGTCTTTTATTAATTTCTTTCCACTATTTGTATTTTCATATATTTCTTTAAGGAATGTATTCATTTCCTCTTTAAGGACCTCTATCATATCCGTAAAGGTTATTTTAAGCTTTTTTTATTTTCTTTTGTCTCAGCAAGGTTGCAGTTCTCAGGCCCTGGGCTCTAATGGAGACACATTTTCCTAGCTATTATTGATTGTGTTTTTGTGGGGCATCTAGACATCTCGATTAGGGAAGATTGTAATCCTAGGTCTTGTCTTTGTTGTGTGAGTATTTTGTTCCTTGGTTTCTGCTGCCCTCTCTAGTTCTTAGGAGGGTGTGGGAGCTGCGTGTTACCTAGTAGGAAATTCTTCTGTGATCCTGATGTGTGTGATCTCTGAGGGGTACCAGGTAAAATGAGTCCTAGGTATTGAGAGCCGACACTTAGGAATGGGGATGACTAGGAGGGGGGAACTGAGCAGTCCACAGGAAGAAGGAAATCAGGGTGTTCTATCCAGATCTGCTTAGCACTCTGGGAATGGGGGCAGAGTAAGGGGAGTCAGCAGTAGTCTGCTTCAGATCTGGAAACTTGGAGAAATGGAGGGAGGGGGAAGATCTGCAGTCAGCCGACTTAGTTCAGGAGTGGCCTGAGGGTTCCTAGTGTGTGCCTGCTTGGACTGGAAGCTAAGACAAGGAAATTAGTAGGGGTGTAACCCACTGAGGATGAGGGCAAAGGTGGTATGCTACAGAGTCAGAATAAAATTTCAGCATTGACCTTGGGGAAGCTGAGGCAGAGGTGAATCTCTATAGTTGAGGCATCTTTTTCTTTGACTGGAGTGATCTGTGGGTTCCCAGGAGGTCTCACCTGAACATTTTTGGGAAATAATATAATTCCTTTCTCAGAGATTTTTAGACAAAGTTCATTTGATGTTTGGCCTCTGGGATATGTGAACACTCCCCTTGCAATTTTTCTACACATCAGAGCTAGGGACTTGTTTTATCTAGTTATAGGTAATAACGCTATGTTATGCTATACTCTGTCATGACACTGTTCATGGCTGTGATATCTTATGCTGTGCTGTGACAGTGAAGGGCTACAGTTACCTGATTGCTATTTGTTGCTTGAGAGTACATATGCCTGCATGATAAAGGTGTGTACAGACATAAGTGCCGAGTTCATGGTTTGATTACTTCCGGGAGAGGAGAAGGGAGATGGCATCAGGTTGGATACAGGGCTGGCCTCAATATTCATTCCTATGCATTTTTTTCATTATATTTATTACATACAATTCTCCTATAATAGATAGTGCACACAGACAAGGCTGAACTCAATTACAATTACTTATTGACCCTCAACCTTGTCTCGGGTCTATTTTGGCTAGGCACTGGCGATAGAGAAGCAACAAAACCAGACAAAATTCCTGACTTTATGTAACTCACAGTCTAGCTGTGTAGTCCAATAATGAATGATTACATAACTAATTACATACTCTACAAAGGCATGAGCAGTGCAATGAAACAGGATAAGGGAATATAAAACCTCGAGACCAGGAGAGGAAGGCAATTCATCCAGAATTCCGAGGACAAGTCTTTCTGATAAGGAGGCGTTTCAGAGGACTGGAAGCACCCAGGGAAGAGGCAGCCAATCTTGAGGACAGAGTTTGGAGTGCTCCTGTCTGTGGTTGACCCTGGGAAATGGACCTGGTCTAGTGGAGTGAGAAAAGAGTTGAGAGCTAAGGAAAGCAACTTAGACAACTCCAGAGTTCAGAGTTTGGGTTTGATAGTCTATAAGGGAGAAAGCCTTTGGAGCACATTGATTAGAGATGTATCACTATTTATGACTTTCATATAGAACTTTAAATATAAATTCATAGCATATGTCCCTTCATTTTAAGTTACACACTAATATAACATTCATTAATTTTTTGGATTCCTTGTCTACCAGGAAAGTTATTCTTGGTACCTTGAGAGCCCTGTGGAAGCAGACTTGTTAAACAATGGACTGAAAGCCCCAAGGACGAAGGTGTGCACATGAGGTAAAGCCTGGGGGCTGAAAACAAATTCTATTTTCTCAGTTCGATGTCCAATAACACAACAGAAGCTTTGCACCCATGGTGTAGGGAGACTGAACGGATGGCTATGTGAAATTTTTATGCAATCACAGACCATACAAGCACACACTCAGAAGGACAGTGTTCCAATTCTCTCTTGAAAGCTTCCCTTGTCATTGCCTCCCGTTTCTTCTGTTTCAGCTCAGACACGGAAGAAGTGTTGTACCAGAATTTTAAATGACTCATCTTCAAAGAGACTCTGGTAAATGGACTTCTTACTGCCAGGCAATGTCAGTGATGCCCCCGCTCTGGGGCCAGAATGCTGCTCTCACAAAGCGTCGGGGTTTGCAGTTTCTGCTTCAGGCTCATACAGAATGCACTGTGTCTGCCAAGCATCTCAACTTTCTGTGTAGGGGAGATGGAGTTCTCCATGCCAAATGCTGAACTACTTATTTTTCTAGCAACTTTAGACAGTACACACATGTACATTGATGTGCGGGGTGGGGTGGAGCCATGACACATGTAGAAAGCATTATTTTGCCCCACCTCACCCTCATAGCTTACTCTGTCTGCAGACTTAGATAATGTAGGCTCAAGGGAACTAGAAATGATCGCCTCCTACATTTTTCATTCCTTCTGTTTCATCTTGTGCCATCTATTTTGGGTGGGAGAAGGAATGATCAAACTGCTGGGGTGTGAAGAATCCATTTCAAACCAATATACTCTGCTCACAACTGTGGAGAGAGGAGAAGGTCGATTAGAATTTTTGTTTTGGCACCAGCCTGCCAAGCTTGAGAAAGCTGTGGGTTTGAAGCCACAGAGGAATCTGAGGCGCATATCAGCTGATGGGGGTCTACCACCAGACCCCGGTTTTGACAAATGATCACCCAAGTAAAGCAAGCCACATTTAAACAGAATGGTGACCACAGAGAACTGGTTGTGAAGGTCCGCAATAATGAATAGTAGACAAGATGGCAGACATAATCCATCCAGAACTTGCATTTGAGTGGCCATCAGCGAGGTTGCAACTGTTTCCTGCTGATATTTTCCACATTTCTTTCTTATGTGGTAGCAGGTAATAATTATGAGACATTTTCTGTGTGCACTCCATCTGTAAGATAGCGAAGAGCCACATCTTCAAACTGTGAGGTGGATGTAAGTCTCCTGAAGATCAGGCTAAGAAGGAGCTTTTCTGGTCCTGTGCGCCTGGGATGGGACTGAAGGTACCAAGTTTCCCACAAGCTCACAGGTGGTGCAGACACATGCAACTAGCAGGATGCTGTGTAAGGTAGCGTAAGAGCGTACCCTGGCGAGGTTGATCATATGAGCATCACCTTTGTGGATAAGGAAACTTAGGTACAAAGAGGTTAGGTAGATTTCCAAGGTCTTAGATAGGAACGAGTAAATTTGAATAAACCATAACAAGTCGAAGCCTCTTGGTTTAGTCAAGTGAACCTCCTTTCATTTGAACAGGCTTCTGCAGCCTGTGCAAGGCTCAGTTTGTTAAGGGCAGCTTGTTTTCCTCAATTAGAGCAACTGGCAACACAAACCACCCTGACACTTCCCAGACTGCTCCTGGCACGCTAACTGTTTTAAATGCTAGTCTGCCTTCACAGGAGATATTAAGGGGGACCATCAATTGCAGTTCAGAGATGTGCCCTGCATTAAAATCCAGGCTGGGTAAGTCTTCCTTTTAACACTTCCCAATCTAATTATTATGGAGGAGCACAAGTAAACATTCGCATGTGATATTAAAGTGATTTGTCTGCATTTAGTGCAAATCCCAAAGCATTTATTGAACACCTTCTAGTTTCTAGGTGCTGGGACTCAGGCTGCTGAAGAATAGAGATGAATGAAACTAACCCACGGGGACCAGGAAAGTTCAGGTGTATCCTCACCTCTTCTGATTTATAGGTTACAGATAATTAATGAGTATCACTCATAAAATGTAAGACCCAACCTTGGATTTGTCCATCAGTGGGCAATATCCACTCCCATTAGACACTCTGGTTTTATAAGATCTGGGAGAGAAATAAGTCTAGTACAGTTGCTATGCCTCCTGCTCCAACACAAACAGCACAAGTGGGCAAAAAAAAAAAAACACTCACTGTAGTCTCCCATTGGTTCACATCAAAGCCCACTTTAAGCTCAAATATAGTCACATGAATATTGTTAGTAGGGATGTTGGCGAGAACATAGCTGATACTATTTATGAATATACTCAGTCAATTCAATGAGCATCCACTAAGTTCAATACTATGGGTCAAGTTTTGGAACACACAGATATATGTTCAATATTGCCCATACCCTTAAGGAAATACATAGTTTAAGGATTCTTAAAATTTACGTGTGCGCAAACACCCTAATATATAAATCTAAATAAATATAAAATAAAATTCTTTAAGCATTAATAATGAATCAAATATTGACAAACAGGACCCTTCAAATACCCAAGGCAGCATGAATGGTTCTTTAAAATGTATGTTGAGAGAAAGTTGACCTCAAAAGAATATGCATTGAACATACTAATTGTTACATGATTATCTCTTATGAAGGAACCAGATAGCTATTGAAGAGTCTCATGTGTATGAAGCTGTTGCACAGAAACTGTGTTGTATCTCGACACCAATCTAAAGAGACCCTCTCTGCTGCTTCCTTTAAACTTGCTTATTCTACTTTCACTTTTGTGTGTGCAGATGTGTGTTGTATGCTCAAGCGTGAGTGTGCAAGCCTCTGAGAAGAAGCAGGAGTCAAAGGAGAAGATCAAGGTGTTTACTTGGTCATGCTCTGCTTTGTTCTCTTGAGATAGGCTCAGTGATCCCGAGATAGATTATCCAGCATTCCCAGCAGTCTTCCTGTTCCCACCCCCATCTGTAGTGCTGTGGTTTTGGGTGTGCCTGGCTTTTTCAGATGAGTGCTGAGGATTTGAACCCAGGTCCTTATGTTTGCTCAGTAAGTCTTCCTATGTGTCCCACCGTCTCTCACAACTCCTGCTCTGCTTCTTTTTAAAAGTAATACATACTTTATTTGTGATTACATATTAACATGTACATAGGTCATTTATCTCCCTGTCAGATTATACATTTCAAGAGGACAAGAGTTATGTTTTCCTTATGGCTGCTGTTTACCCGATGCCATGCAAAGTGTCCAATATCAATAAAATGTTCAGTAGATAGTTGTTTCAAGCCTCTAGAGCAAGACAGAGGCTCATTTTCCTTCAAATCTTTATAAATAGCAATGAAAATGCAAATCAAAGTTATAAAAATAGCTTTCAAATAAAATGAAATTGTCATAATATAGGAACAGACTAAGTGATATTATTTGCAACTTTCTAAGAAACAAAATGGGCTCATTGAGAAAACAAAGCAAATTGGTACTATAGAGATTTGCACTGGTATGGATCTTGGTCTAGTGATACAAATTTAAGGTCAATTTTGTTATATGTATATTTCTGTTCTTGATTAAGGTATTGTGTTTATGCAGTTCATTTAAAAATGTCATGTATAATTAAGAAATATAAGTTCATTGTCATCAATAATAGTCAAGCTTGTAGTCAATGTTAGTTAAGTTTTATATATATATATATGCATATACATACATACATATATACCTATATATGTATTAGTTAGATAGATAATCTTCAAACTTTTCAAAGACCTACAGATTATGGCATTCAAAATGTTTAAGAACTTAGACTTTTCATGACAATGATACCCATCTGATTCTTGGGTATTGGCAGCACCAATAACTTGAAGAGGAAGATGGGCACCAAAGAGACTCCTTGTGGAGTTTGATAGCCATTTGGGCAAGAAACTGCTCTTTCCTGGACTACTTAATGTTATGTTGTATGAACTGGACATGCAAGACCCACAGAAAAATGACTGCTGAACTTGCCTAAAGGTGTGATGGTCCTTCGGGTTTCCTGCTTCATGAAAGAGACTGCAGGACCCAAAATAAACTGACTGACAAACTGCCAATATAGGTGGAAGTATCTTTGAAATTTTCTGCTTCATGGAAAAGTCTGCCAGATAGTATGGGCCTATAGGCTGAAGATGGATGCTCCAACATTACAGAAGAACTTTGGGTGACTGTTCAGGTAGTGAGATGTCTCTGTCAATTCTAGACTTTTGGAAGTTGCTTACAATGTACTTCCTGTTAACTTAGTTATATCCTTCTGGGGTCTTTTAAGGTGATGAGGAATAGATTGGTTATGATAAAAGATAAAGTAGATGTAAATATTGTAACTATAATTCTTGTTTGATAGCTGTTTTGTTATATGCAATTTTACTATGTTAAAGTTAAAAACCTTTCTTTTTATTTAAACAGAAAAGGGAGGTGATGTGGCAGGTGATGTATGCTGTGAATATGTTTAATAAAAAAGCAGCTTTCAGCCAATGACTTAACAGAGCAAAGACAGGTTTATATATATATATATATATATATATATATATATATATATATATATATATATATATATAGAGAGAGAGAGAGAGAGAGAGAGAGAGAGAGAGAGAAAGAGAGAGTAGATAGAGTCAGAGCAATGACATGTAGTTTCAACAGAGACAGACAAAGGGGATAAAACTCTACCCGGTAAGCCGCAACCATATGTTGGTACACAGATTAATGGAGATAGGATATAAGTTTAGGATATAAGAGTTATCCAGAAATATGCTTAAGCTATTGACCATACAGTATTGCAATTAGCATAGTTTCTGAGCGATTATTTTGTGATCTGGGCACCCATGAAGGAACAAGCGGCCTCTGCCTACAAATGAGTGTTCATTTAAGATCCTTTCAGCTCATAATGGAGCAGCAGATGTGAAAGGTGAGTCAACCTTTAGTTTAACCTGTATCTTACCCAGTACATGAAAGCAAATATGATGAATTCCCCTGGGTGGAAAGTTCTACAGACTGTTGGGGCCTGAGGTTTCCTTCTGTGCCATTTATTCTGATTTGGTCTTTTGGGCTGGACCATGATTATGGACAGTTTTAGAAGTCCTTGTGATTCTAAGGTTTTGTCAGACTAACAACCCCTGTGCAGTGAAATAGTAGTGTCTGCAACATATGTGTACTTCGGTCAGAAAACACAAGGCTCATTTCCATCATTTACTTGTTTTGTGATCTGGTGCAGATTTCCTCCTCAAAGCCTTTCCATTCACAAGAAACTGACGTTTAGATGGTAAATACTGAAAATTATATGAAGCCTCAATACACAGTAGGTCACAATGGTTCGCTTTCATTATGTCTGTTTGGGAAAGGCTATTTTGGGGGATCAGATGACAATGGCCCCCATGGGCTCAGGTATTTGAATACTTGCTCCCAGTTAGTTGATCTGTTCGAAAAAGATTAGTGATGTGACCTCGGAGGGGTGTCACTGAGGGGTGGGATTTGAGGTTTCAAAAGCCCATCCAGGCCCAGTGTGTCTTTCTCTCCTTCTCTTTCTCTCTCCTCCTCTCTGCCTTCTGCAAGCCTATCGAGATGATAAGCTCTCAGGGATGGCTCCAGTGCCATGCCTGCCTGCTTCCCGTCATGATGACCATGGACTAAACTTCCAAAACTGTAAGTATGACTAAATGCTTGCTTTTTTAAGAGTTGCCTTGGTCATGGCGTCTCTTCCCAGCAAAAGGTAAGACAAAGATTTTATTTGATTGCTTTCTTCATTTTTGTCACGGATAACATGGGGTCATGGACATCATGCCCACAGTGATAGAGAAATGATCCAGTCAAGAGACATGGTAAAAGCAAGAGGCTGCTCCCAGCTAATGAGGAACCTGGTTCTACAACTAAATTCCTAAGTAGGAGTACAGTATGAAGAGAATATTTCAGTAAACATAGAAATTGGCAACAGTCATTCACTGACAGGAATTGTGTTGTACACAATGATGTGTCACACTTTTTTATGTGGTGACTGTTATGCCCAGATCACAGAATCCCCCCAAAACTAACCAGGAGACTGAGTCCTGTATGTAAAAGCAAAGAGCCTTTTTTCTTACACAAGTTTGCAAACTCAATCTCTCTGTGTGTCCAAAGTATTGAGTGAATGGAGAGCCCCAGCTCAGTCAGAGTTGGGTGTTTATAGTAGCAATGGTGGGGGTGAGGGATTTCTAAGGTTCAGGGCCCCTGATTGGCTGACAAATGTCTAGGGTTGTCCTGGTGAAAAGCTAGGGTGTGTGCTGGCAGGTGGTCCTATCTACATCGGTTGGAATGCTAGGCATTTCCTTTGGATGGTCTGTTCCTGGGTGGTGCCTGGGTAATCTGTTTGTGGTCCTTCCTATAGCCAGGTACTGCCTTAGGGAAAACTACTGCTATCCAGGCCTCTTTTGAGCTTATCATACCTGAGTCCTGTGGTGACTGGTGTGTGGTCTTTAGACACCATCACCACTGTGTTTAGGGTTCTTGTGATGGCACAGTGATGGGATGAACAGATCTATCATAATCTTCCAAAGAACTGCAATATATTCAGGTTGTGGACCGAAAGCAAGTGATGGTATGTCTACAAAATCTTGTGGAACCTTGCTGGTAGGCCACGACCTCATGGTGAGGCATAGATTAATGGAGATGGGTTACACTGACATGTAAAACTAGCCAATAAGAAGTTAGAGATAATAGGCTAAGCAGTGATTTAATTAATACAGTTTCTGGGTGATTATTTCAGTTCTGGACAATTGAGATGAACAAGCAACCTCCTTACAACGCTCTACTCTCTATCAATGTAATTACACCCAAGGCCAAGACCGGGAGTATGCCACCATCTTATTTGGGACCACCCTGTAATCACTATGGGCTTTTTTTATCTCTTGCTGTCTGGTGTATTGTGAGATGGGTATAAGGTAGATGATCTTTGAAAATGGCTTTTGACTGGACACCTAAGTATTTGGAACTTTTGATATCTCTAAACATTTGTGCCACTTGAAACCTGAAGGCTGTTAAAGTGTGGGTTGAGAAGATAGACCAGTCAGTCAAGTGACCATCATAGCACCATGAGAATCTGAGTCTGGAATATGAGAACCTAGGTAAATTCCAGGCTCAGCAGCACACTTTCATAACCCCAGTCCTGTGGTGGGGGAAGGTGGCAGGAGGATCCCTGGAGCTCCCTAGCAGACAGCAGGGCTGAATTTATGAACTCCAGGTTCAGTGAAAGACTCTTTCCCAAAAGATGAGGTAGGAAGCCTTGAGGAAGATGTCAGCTAGCCACCATGGGTTTCCACAGAAACGTAACTTCCACCTCCAACACAACAACTGTCGGAGGAAAAGTGATTTAGCTAACCTCATTAATTCCCTAGTCCAGCAAACAGGAATTGAGCCACAGTTAAAGGTTCAACTGTGTTCATTCTGGGGTAAAACATGAAGAAGCATAGTGTGTTTCCCTTTAGGCTCATAATCCTCGGGTGGGCTAAACATGATGGCTGTGTCTTTATTTTACACAACTCTCAGCTGACCTTGCTAATGGTGTATGGCTGGGTCACCATCTGGCCCCACTGCCCTGGCCAAAGCACTGGAATGGAAGGCGGGGCCCCCAGATTGGTGGAACGTAGCTCAAACCTCTGGTTCTCCCTTTGCTGTGGCTCCCGTTCTGGAAGGTTTCTGCATGCTAAGTTATAAGATGCAGCTGTGAAAACCCTTTTATAGGGTTGTTCTGAAAACACAGTGGTGGTCGTATAAAGCTTTTATCATATTGCCTCCCACATAATCAATGCCTGGTCAATGCTGGTGATATGATTTACTCTCAGGATGCGTTGCTTTATACCTACACTGCCTCTGTAAAGGGACCTTGAAGACCTTTTTATTTATAGCCAGCACTGAATTTTAAAACACCCAGCAAGTGTCAGCAAATGGGAAAAGCCCCAAAAGTCTGTTGGCATCCACAGTGGATGCAGAAATGAAACGGTGCCAATGGTCATAGATGCAGTCCCTCTGGAAACACTGCTGACTCCGAACCAGAAAATCAGAACGGTTCTTTTACATTGTAAAGGCAACAGCAAAGCCTCTGCTGTCAGAGCCACAGAGAAGGCACAGCTCCTTCCTAACGAGACAGACTCACTCTGAGAAACCCCCCTACAGTTAAATGTGTTAAAATAACTGGGTGTTATTCTACTCAGTCCCAAAGCTCTGCTGAGGTTTTGGCTGACAGTTGAGGCTTTTCTTCATGGGTTTCATGGTCTCGTGCCTAGCTTATGCCAAACAGGGGCACGCGGATACACCTGTTAATTTTGGGTGTGCCTGGTGGAGTTATTTAGAATAATGGAGGCTCTTCTGCCCTGGCGAGTTGCTTCCTTTGGAAAGGTAAACATTTGGGGGCTGGATAGAAAGGAACTTTCTGAAATGAGTAGAGTGTCGGTCACTGACAAAGGTCTGAGCTATGGCAATGGCTAAGCTTGACTCTTCAGTCTTTACTCCCCAGTGTTTTAGAAGGGACCCTTAACAGTTTGTTTAGGCATCAAACACAGTGCTACTGAAAAGGCAGCCTGCCAGCCTGCCTTTCTTTCCCTGGTGGCATTGAAATGACCCTGAACAGCTGAACATTGGCAAATTCTGCTGCTTTGTCCCCTTCACCAAGCAGGAAGTTCAGCAGCTCAAGAACCGGGTGACAGTCTCTGACAGCCCTAAAGTGCCAGGCTCGATTACAAGGGCAAAATAATAATCAAAACCTGTAAAGGGGAGCATCTTGGGGAGACAATTCGGGGGTCAAAGGCTTGCTGTGTAAGCATGGAGACTCGAGTTCAAATTTCCTAGATTCCACGAAAAATTGACAAAGTCGCGTGCTTCTGAAGTCCCAGTGATCCCACGATGAGATGGGAGGTCTGGACAGAATCCCCAGAATCTCCTGTGTGTGCAGCAGTAAACAAACAGACCTCGCCTGTAATCAAGCGGAAGGCGAGGATGAGCCCAAGAGTGTCCACTGACTCCCGCTCGCATGCTCGGATGAGCACGTGCCCTTCGGGTTATACTAGCACAAAGACAACTTTTCAAGGAGAAAATAAAGGCAGAAAAAAGAAGTTCGTTTAATGGGCTCGCACTGGGAGGAGGGACAGAGATTCATTGTGCACCCCCAAGTCTGACTTCAAGATCCTGTTCCGAGAATTAGGCTTAAGACAGGGGCCAGAGTTACATGTGAGCAGGCAGTCCCTATGAAGGTGCGGTCCCGCCCATCACGACCAGGGCTCATCCTGGCTCCAGTCTCTCCTTCAAGGTTGTCTAACAAGCTGCAAAACCTTCTGGGGGAAGCTCCACTTTCCGCTTAGATATTTTCTTCTCCTAAAATGAGATTTCAGACAGACAGGACTTCAGTTTCTTGGGGTCTGTTGTTTAATAGCCTGGTAGGCAAAGTATAGAACACGTGTGTATTTTAGAATCCTCATTCTCTGCTGTTAGTTACAGATGCTCAGTAAGTCACCCAAAGTCACTGAACAAAGAATTCATCAAGGACTTGTACTGCGGGCTTTTCAGGAAGAAACGCAGCCAACAGCAATGGGCGGAGGCGGGGACTGACTAGTTGGAACAATTTGAGGGTTTTCGCATAGAAGCTTCTTAGTTCTTTGGCACCTGGCCCTGGAAGTTATTAAAGGCGGTGGCCATTGGCCCAGATTAGGAGGAACTCAGTTAGGGACGTGGCTGGAGAACACATGTTTATATCAGATGGTACACCTATGAAAAAAATATACTTGGGGCCGTGATTGACTGAGGGGGATAAGGAGACCCACATGCAGGCCTGGGGTAGCCCACCCAAAGCTCCGAGGAGAAACATGGGCCCACCTGGCACCTGGCAACACCAAGCAGCTGGGTGCTGTTACAGTGAGAAAATGTATGGTGTGGTATGGGAGGGGGTAGGAGAGGAGACGGTGCTGTGAGAGTGCATTCTGCTCCTTCAGCCTTTAAGAGGCCATGGATCCTCCACCTGAGATGGACATGGGGTAGACTCTACGATAAGCCACTGCCACGTGGCACTACACAGATTAATGGAGATGGGTTAAACTAATATGTAAGAGTTAGTCAATAAGAAGTTAGAGCTAATGGGCCAAGCAGTGTTTCAATGAATACAATTTCTGTGTGATTATTTTGGGGCGAAGCTAGCCAAGCGGATGGGATGAACAAGTAGCCTCTCTCCTACAACAATTGGCGCCCAAACGCCCAAGTGGGCTGCTGTCTTAAAGACTATTGGCTGAAGGAGCAGAATGTGCTCCCACAGCAAGAAGAGAGGAGAGAGAGAGACATAGAGACAGAGAGAGAGAAACAGAGAAAGAGAGAGAGACAGACAGACAGACAGACAGAGACAGAGAGAGAGACACAGAGAGAGAATGGGTCATAGAAGCTTATCTGAAAAGGTGAAAGCAGTGAGGAGCAGGTTGAAGTGGGTGTCTTGATTGCCAACCAGGGCCACAGGCCTGTGTTACTTCTAGAGCCCATGTCTGGGTCCATGGTCCTGATGCAGCTGCAGTCTGTGTTGATGTCTGCAGCTCCAGATACCACTGAAGAACCAAAGAACAGGGCTATACAGAGTTGGACCTGCCCCTTACTGGCTGTAGGGAGAACTGCCCCTGCCCCTCACTGACTGAAGCACTCAGGAGAGAGGCCCCTACATCTCACCTGGGAAGCCCCATAGAACTGACTCTGCCCACAGGGGCATGGGCAAGCTGGCCCTGAGAGTATGAGAATGGGAGCAGGTCATGCCCCTCTGGTCTGTCATGTGGTGGTGTGGGTGAGGGAAAGATGTCCTCCTCCTCTCACCCCCTGACACCTGTAGCAGGTAGGGGACCTGACCAAACCCCTCACCTGCTACAGTGCTCAGGAGAATGGGTCTTGGGCATCTCCTGGGCAACACAGCCGAGCTGACCCTGTTGATGAGGGCACGGGTGAGCAGTCCCAAGAATGTGAGCATGGGAGATCACAGGCTCCACCTCTCATCTGCCGTAGGGTGGCACAGGCAGGGGACAGAGCCCTACCCCTGTTGTCATTGTCCCCACATCCCTCTACACCTGAGGCAGCTCATAGAGCTGGTCCCGTGGTCATAAGAGCAGGAGAGTGGACCCCGCTCCTCACCAGCCGCAGCACTCCAGAGAGTAGGCCCTACACCCCACCCGGGCAGCAGAGTAGAGTCGACCCTGTTAGCGGAGGTGTGGGTGAGTCAGCCCCAGAGCTCTGAGTGTGGGAGCTGTCCCCACTACTCTTCTGTTAATTGGCAGTGTGAGCCGGGGAGAGATGCCCCCACTTACCCCTTGCCACCTGCAAAAGAGAGAGCTGACCCACTCCTTTATCAGCTGCAGAGTTTAGGAAAGCAGGCCCTGCTCCTCGCCTGGGCAGCACGGTGGAGCCAACCCTATCAACAGTGCTGTAGGTGAGCAGCCCCACCCCCACCCCTCAGAGAGGAGAATTGAGAGATCTGGCCCCGCCCTTCATCTGCTATATGGTGCTGTGGGCAAGGGAGAGTGGTAAGGTAATCCCGCCCCCAGGCTCCTTGCCACCTGTGGCAGGTGGCATGTGGGAGAGCTGGCCCTGAGGTCACAAGCACAGGACAGCTGTCCCTGCCTTTCTAGAGATGCAGCAGCAGCACTCTGGAGAGCGGTGAGGAAAGAGGAAACCCAGCAGGCTGACCAACCCTACAACTCCTCAGGCCCAGAACCAGGGTTATGAGTTGCTCCCCGCCCCCCCCCCCCCTGCAGTCTGTTGGAGCACATGAAGAACCTGGTCCTGCAGACCCAAAACTTCAGGATCTCCACAACACAGGGCAACAATAGGATATCCAAGAGGTGTCCAGTGAGGGCCCAGCATTGATAGCGTAGCAGAAACCAGAGGCCTCAAACCGGAACAATGTCTCTCTGCAAAGAACACTTGCAAGTAAAGATATATGGATAAAAAGGTTTATTATGTGCCTCACTGTGTCACACAACAGCTTTCATGACGAGACTGATTTTTCCTTTCTTTCTTTCTCTTAAATTTCATTTTATTTTGTCGGGGGAGGGGTTGCAAGGACAGAGGGACATGAGTGGGGCTGAGATGCATGATGGGAAAGACACAGAGAATAAATAAATAGAAAGTTCAAAAAATGCGCACTTGGACATATGGTCTGTTCCCAGGGAATCAGCTGGCCTTAGGGAATACAGTTGCCTTCAGTGTCAGTGAGAGATCAGAGGCCGGTGAGTTAGAGTGTGTGGAGTCACACTTAACACAGTAGGCAGAACCAGCTCAAGAAGTGCCACTTTGACTTGGTCCTTTCCAGCCAGCGACAGCTGTGCAACAAATCTTGATGCTGAGGATAAAAATGTTACTTTGGATTGAAGAGTAAGATGAAAGGAGGGAATGAGAGAAAAAAGAAGGAACAGAAATTAAATATGCATATGGTCATATATATTTCAATGCCATGAATTTTTATTTTACGTGCGTGTGGGTACATGTGCCATGGCACCCATCTGAAGATCAGAAGACAAACAATTCCTGGGCATTGTACTAAGGTCTTCAAGCTTGGCGACAGTGCTTTTACCCACGAAGCCATCTCGCAGGCCTGAAATCTTTTAAAAGGTAGAAGGACAGAGGAAGAAAAGGAACCTAAATAAAACACTGTAAATGCTCAGAGTACATTTCATGAATAATGACGGAACAAATAAAAGACTGGATACCGGGTCTCTCCATTATGTTCATCTCTCATTATATTGTCATATTTAAATGCAAGCAAGTCCCTGTGCTAGAGACGACATGAACAATGACAAGTTCAGACTTCACTTTAATTATGTCATAAATGTCTTTGCGCACCGTCAGCCTCGGCTCTCATCAGCAGTAGATGGCCTGATGCCTCATCCGCATCCTGGTCGTGGAGCCTAGGAGAGTGCCTAGTAAACCTATTCAAAGGCTGGCTTGTGCAAGCTCAAGGGACCGTTCGGCTTCTCAGTAGACGTCAGTTGATTAGATTAAGGAAGGTATTTTGGATTATTCTAACTGAAATCCTCATGGGAAACATGGTTAAAGCAGACATTCTCGTTTCTGTGTTCCTCAGCAAGTATGTTCAGGGTATACCCGTTAAAATCAAACAGCAAGACAACAAGGAGCCAAAAAGTCCGAAATATTTCCAAAGCAGGTGAGCGACCGAAGCAAGGCTCTGCCACTATACAGAACTCACAACGAAACACTTTCCATAACTGGAAGTATTTGGTTATACATTATTATAAGTAAGCTTTCCAGGGATATTTGGAAGCGAAGGGGAAATGGGACCAGTTATGGTGACGTGATCGGCATAGTTTCCCAGATTGCCACTGCAGAGTGCGGGAGACACTAAGTCTAGTCATGGAGCTTGAATTCAAGGACCGGAAATTCCCTTTCCTCAGCCATCAAAGAGGATATAAATAATCTTCATGACAGCAATCGTCTACGTCGCAAATCTCCTTCAATATAGCAGGGCCGTAGGCACGAGAGACTGAACTCTGTAAGCTGGTGGGTGTTCTAAATCGATTGCAAAACTGTCTTTGTCTTTCATGTCCCCCTCTGCCATATTCATAGATGGTTGCTGTGTGGACAGCGGCTGCCCCAGGTTTGCTTTGGCCAATTGGATGTGGTAGAGGAAATGTGTACCAGATCAAAGTACGGGACTCGAGAAATCTGTTTGAGCCTTTTCTCTGGGAACTCTGGTGACTGTGTAAACAAGCCCGGCCAGTCTGGGGGTGACAGCTGAGACCCTCTACTCCAATGCTCTAGGCAGCACCCAGTCTGCACATACCAACTTGGTCCTAGGAAGCTTGCCAGTCGACTGGAAATGCTGGAGTGAGCCTGGCGTCTGGTAGCTGATCCTGGCTTGGACTGGCAATGCTCGCTGGTTGACCAGTCAATCAATTCTTGAGAAGAAGTTAATATTATATGCCACTGGGCCACTTCCTTTATCCCACGACTTCCTCCTTTCACTCAGTCCATCTTTCTGCCAAGGATCGAAGAGTATTTCTCTCTCTCTCTCTCTCTCTCTCTCTCTCTCTCTCTCTTATATTATTTATTTGTTTTGTGTTTATAATCTGGATCCCTCTGCCCCCCCATCCAAATTCATTCCTTTTCCTCCCCCTGTTTCTCTTCAGGAAAGGGCAGGCCTCCCTGGATATTATCCAGGCATAGTATATCAACACAGTACCTTTTGTACGCTAGCCGAGTGCTATCCCAGTGAGGGTTTATGGCTTTCATTAATGGCTGATTTGACATATGCACAAGCTTTGTCTGGAAGCAAGAGATAGGAATATGCATGCTTGTCTTTGCTTCTCATCAGTCTCTAGGTCTCACTATCCTAAGTCCTGGAGATCTCTCGGTTCCTCCTTCCCTTCCTTTCTCAGTCCCGCCTTCCCCCTTTGCAACACTTGGTGTTGTTTGATACAATTGCATCTTCTGTTTTCAGCACTGTAGTTTGTTCTGGTTTTGAATCCAGTTGTGTTTTAAAAGGAGGTTTTGCTTCATATTCATGGTTCTCTACATTATTTTAGTACTTAGCAAAACTTGTTAGTGAGGTTAATCACAAACCATGTCAAAATCACAATAAATAGACAAAAAAAATCAACAGAGTCTTTATGAGCCAGACTCCGAGTTAATATTAGTGACACAGGCTTTTTTCTGTTCTTTAGAAAAACCTTAACTGTTGGGTGATATCAACATTTCTTGTGGAACAGATGAAAAGAAGACTATTCCCAGGTCGTAACTTGGCCAGCATTACAGTCTAGAGACGAGGGAGGCTGTCTTTGTACATATACCCTTGTTCTGTGATCTGTCTGGCCTGCTTCACACCAGATCACTGATGCTTGGACCTGTGCTCATGGCCTGGTTTACACTGGATCGCTGATGCTTGAACCTATGCTCACAGCCTGCTTCACACCAGATTGCTGAAGCTCAGACCTGTGCTCATGGCCTGGTTCACACCGGATCGCTGGTGCTTGGGCCTGTGCTCACAGCCTGGTCCACACTGGATCGCTGATGCCTGAACCTGTGCTCATGGTTTGGTTCACACCAGATTGCTGAAGCTTGGACCTATGCTCACAGCCTGGTTCATACCAGTTCACTAATGCTTAGACCTGTGCTCACGGCCTGGATCACAACGGATCGCTGAAGCTTTGACCTGTGCTCACAGCCTAGATCACACCAGATCACTGCTGCTTGGATCTGTGCTCAGTAGAGCAGATCTAGCTGCATATTCATGGGCTGTGGATATAGAACCTGGGCTTCTCTTCAAAGGGAAAATGTGTGCCTTCAACATAGAGACAGACAGACTGGAAGGGAGAAAAATGGCTTTATACCAGACACAGAAGGAGAGACAGCCCAGTGGGTAAGCCTTTGTAGAGTCTGCAGCTTAAGAATGTAGAATAATTAAAGCAAAGAGGTGGCAGAACTCCCAAGATAGACATTCCTCATTTTATCAGTGGCTCCCACTTCCCTCTCAGACTGAACAGCTTTGTGTGAGCTTGGAAGCCTGGGAAAACTTTTTGTTCTACTGCCACTAGAAGCAGCAGGAATTCCCCTGCTGTGCTCCTGGCCAGTCTGAGTTCTCTGCTCCTAGTTTTTATTGTCCCAAGTCATGATCCGGAATACGACAGTTTTATGAGAATGGGTATTCCTCTCTTAAAGAAGGAAGCCAGAGCCTTGGGGAGATCACTCGTTTTTAGGGCCATAGAGCCATAGCATTACCGAGGTGACATTGAATTCCGGGATCTATCACTGGTATAATTTCTCTCAGGTTTTGAACTCACCAACAAGCTCCCCTGACTCCATTTTCTTCCTGTATCCACAGTGTGACTATTGATCACTTATGCCACTGCTGTCACCCTCTTACGCGTTTCCTTTGGTCAGGGGGCTGGTTTCTACAACTTCCCCACCCTCAGTACGGTGCTGGGTTAGGAGTAGCCATGAGTAACTTCAAACAGTGTCCCCATAGTTGTTGGTGGCATCCCACTTACAAGGTCCCATTATGGCATTGTCTGGCCACACACTACGGTCGTGACTATGTGAATGTTCCCGAGGCAGCACTACACCTTGGTCCACCACCTGGTCCTGTGTAGAATCTGGTCTCATACTATTTACATACCAGAGGACAAGTCCTTCCGGCCCCTTACCACTACTGGAAGTGCCAACACCAGAGGCTCTTGGTGACAGCAAATGTAGCTTCATACACGCCCCAGAAACAACCGTCACCTGCTAAGTGCGACCACATGCATTGTTGAATCAGACTCATGGAGAACATCCTACTCTGAGTACTTACCTGAATCACATGGCCTGCAGAGATAGTGGGCTCTCTGACATTGTCACGATCCCTTCTGTGCTCTGTCACTAAACACAGCAAAGAGACCACAGGAAGAGTATACCATGGTGTCCAGTTGGAAATCAATCCAACACTACAAAACGTATCTTCAGAAGAATTTTTTCCTACAAAGCCCATCACATAACATTGACAGAGATGCTGTATCAAGCAGATGTATACCTCTCAAAGTAGAAGCAAAGACAGTGTGGAAAAAAATCAGCACAATGTGATTGCCCCAAGTTAATGACCCCTAGACATGGTCCCAAAAATACTGCTGTGGGCAAAATATTTGGCAAAGAATTTAAGTCTTAGTGAGATGTAAAAGAATACCAATAAACAGTTAAATGTTAATGAGAAAGAATGCAAGGCATGAATGAAAATCTCACCAAGGTATAAAGATTTTGAAAAACAACCAGATTTAAATATTAAAATGTAATGCTTCGTGTGTGTGATAAACTATTCAAAAGAAGAGCTGGGAAGATGGTTCCTTAGTTAAAAGATACTGGCTTTACACAGGACCCGAGTTCTGTTTCCTGCACTCATATATTCTAAGCGGGTCAGAGTTGGGTGACTGACACCTCTATCCTCCTTAGGTGCCTTCCCTCACATGCACCACTGCCATGTTGGGTGCCAGCCAAGTGAAGGGGCCCCTGAAGGTGTCAGGCAGGGAAGAGAACTGCATGAAGAGATGAGAATGAAAACCTGGTGCAGATTCCCTTCGTCAACCTGGATCAAACTTCAGGAAGTCTAATGCCAAGTGGTTGGGAATTTAAAACACAGTGTAATTTGGGAAAAATTTTTAAATCAGTCCAATTCCAGGTGCACAATAAAGCTCCAGAGAGACTCTTTTACAGAGTACATGTAGTGGCGAGGGTGGGTTCTACAGCTAAAAGGCCTAGAATCTAGTGACCGACAGCATAGAGGTCAGCAGGACATGGAATACATCTACCTTAAGGATGAATAATGGTCCAGGGAAGAAGAGTTTGGGTTAACAATTTGGAGGAATTTGGGTGTGATCTGCCTCCACAGAGAGCAAAAGGGTCCCCAGGTTGTTAACAAATCCATTCTCAGCTTTCTGGAACACAGGTATTTGGTTTTCGTCTCCTCCATCAAGGAGACACCCTTGTGTCATTAACATTCCTGGTTCTCTTATTACTTCTCCGTGAGTTCAAGAACCTCTGTGCCATCAACAAGTACAGCTGCTACAGGGGAAATAGGAAGAGTTAAAACTTAGAGATCCAAAGATGAAGTCATATATGAAGCAATAAGACTGTATCTACTGACTGCAATACTGTGTGTGATAACAGAGAATATGCCTGTTTGGTTCATTGGCACTATCTGGTCTGTAGTTTGGATTCAGGGAATTTGTGTTAAAGAATAGAGAAAACCTGAGACATAGAGTTGGACTACTTCTGTCAAACCCCTTCCCTACCCCTACCATGTCCTAGTCTCTGTGTTAGGTTTCCATCACCCAGTGCTTTGGCAAAATATCTAGCCACGCCAAACGCCGGTTCTTCTGGGTTCTGGGGCCACACATACACCTTCAAGCTCTCAGGCAATTTACAAAGCCACCTGGGGCCCTCAAGCCCTACCTGACTTACCTGCAGCATGGTCACGTGATCTACACATGCCTCAGCTACAGTTATGTAAACCCCTGTGCACATGTGCTAGGCGGCCTTTAAATGCTGGACACACCGGCCCCATGCTCTCTTTTAGTCCCTCTTCTGAAGAGGTGACTACTGCCTCCCTCTCTCCCCTCTCTATCTCTCTCTCTCTTTCACTCTTCCTCTCTCTCTTTTTCTTTCTTCCTGCACCAACTTTGTCAGGCCTGCGCACGTGTCTTTCCTACTCTTAATAAACTCTTAAAGTGTGTTCCTTTGTGTGTTTCCTGATTCGTTCTCACTCACACCTGGTCATTTCACTCTGTACATTGACTTTACTTCTGTGAGTTCTTTTATCTCGCTTTCATTGGCAAAGTGGACTTGAGAAGGGAGTCTGTTACATGGGGAAGATGGCCGGGGATATTTAGCTTTGTGTCTAGAATGCAGAGGACAACTGCCACTGTGCCTGTTCGAAAATCAACATTCACTTCTAGCTTTTCCCTTTTTTAGTGATATCGCGATTCCAGAATAAAGCAAAGCTTGGAAGGGCATTATGATGGAAGACTGATTTAATTCCCTTAACTCCTATGATCCCCTATGCAACTGAGCTGCTTCCGTATTAAACAAATGAGGCCACTCAGCCTTAATGAAGTTGAGTAACCTGTCCAGTGTCGTAATAGGAGCTGAGTTGGGATTGACATATACTTATATTATCCTACTTGGCTTTGCTCTCTCTATCCCAACTCTTCTCAACCATCTCCTTAACTCAGGAAGTAGCACTCAGACCATAGACAGCCACTGAACACCTCAGTCCTTTGCTAAAGCTGAGTTTGCATCTGTGTAACTTGAGTTTTTCTTTCTTGCTGTCTTGTCAGGTCATATTCGAATGTCACTTCATCTGTTTAACCTCTTGAACGGTCTAAGATCGTAACTCCCTTCTCTGCTTAAATCATTCCCTTTTATGCGCTAGGTCGTTCCATGTTATCTTCTTTGTACATACAACTGGACTATGCTTGAGTGAGGAAGCATCTCAGTTCTCATCTTTTTGCTTCCACAGCACATGGTACAGAGCACTATGCCCTGACTTCCAGAATTTCAATCGTGCTGGCTTGCGAGACCAACATTGAATGTCTCAAATGCATCTTGGCAAGACGTATGCAGAGAATTTGTGGAAGACCCTTCTGCCTTCGAACCAGCGAGCAAGGCCTGAAAAAGGCTGATCCAGTAAACAGAAAAATAAGAAGAGTTTCTCTATCGATAACCACAAGGAAACAAGAAAAAACATTCTATTAATAACTGTGAATAGCACTGTAATATTGCTTAATAAAAGGACAAACTGATAAAAAGTTACAAATCTGGGAGGTACTAGTTGGATAAGTTAGAAGCATTTCAAAGTAGTTTGGGTATATGCAATTCATGTCAAAAACTAGAACAAAATGGCCACTGAAAAAATGTTCACTAATTTGTGATATTTATTTGAATTGAAATGAATCACACATGAATAGACATAGAGGAAGTAAAAACAAAATCAGAAAAAGAAGAATCTTTTTTCCCTTAAGTCATTTCCTTTAATTTGATGTATTTATAGAAATGTATCTCAAATGCTAAAGATAGCACAAATAATGGAAGATGGATTGAAGGGTGTCAAATGACTTGATTGGAAAGGAAAATTCATCTTGCTACTTAATACCTGAAATACGAATGCTTGCAAGACTTGCCAGAAGGCAATTTTCATTTTATCCAAGATAAACCAGAGCTTCAGCCACCATGGCCTGTCATCTTGAATGTCTCAAAGAGTCACTCAAGTGGTTGGTGCAATCTTGTTTAGAATATTTGTTCCTACAATTGCAAGGCTGTCTTAAAGTTGTGAAAATATCACGCAGTGTAATCTCATTATATCAGGATTTATTGGTGAATGACATTTCCTGGGAAATACTTGGCTATTGGGTTTTAAAGGCAACTGTTTCTTCTTGGAAGATATACAGTCTTTGGTGGTCTGATCCCGAGAAACACCTGGTAGCTGAGGGCAGTTTGACCATGATGTATTAATTGTGTATTGATTTCTATGTTCTGCAGTTGAATATTTACCTTAACCGATGATGCAGCAAGCGTGGAGCACAACCTGGCATGGTGGGATGTGGCTCATTCTACTCTATGGTGGTTATTTTTGTTAACCCTCCTATATTTTTAACCCCCTCTGCACCAGAGGAGGCAGATCTCTGCAGACTTATCATTCTTTGCCCATGGATTTTAAATGGATTTACTAGGTATGGGTCTCTGGGAGAGAGTGAAAACAAAAGGAGAATGAGTTTGGAATCTATTTCTTTGGCTCATGATCAGCCAGAACATGATACAGTCATTCTTTCTCTTTTTTTATTTAAATTTATTTATTTATTTTTAAAAATCTATCTTTTTCTCAGTTTACATGCCAATCCCAGTTCCTACTTTCTCCCCTCCTCCTGTTCCTTCCACTCTCCTCCCCACCCCTATCTACTCTCCAGAGAGGGTAAAGCTTCCTATGGGGAGTCAACAAAGTCTGTCACATCACTTTTAGGTAGGACCAAGGCTCTCTCCACGATATCTAAGCTGAGTAAGGTATCCCTTCAAAGAGAATGAGTTCCAAAAAGCCAGTTCAAGCAGTATAAATCAACTCTGGTTCCACTGCCAGTGGCCCTAGAGTCTGCCCCAGCCATATAACTGTCGCCCACATTCAGAGTTGGTCCTATGCTGGTTCCCCTACTATCAGGCCACGGTCAGTGAGGTCCCATTAGCTCTGAAGCTGTTTCAGTGGGTGTCCCCATCATGGTCTTAACCTCTTGGTATTCTCACTCTTTCCACCCTTCAACTGAACTTTGGGAGCTCAGACCAGTGCTCCACTGTGGATCTCTGCATCTGCTTCCATCTGTTCTATGGTGAGATTTAAGATACTCATCAATCTGACTACAATGCAAAGCCAATTTGGGCACCCTCTCCACTATTGCTTAGGGTCTTGGCTGAGGCCATCCTTGTGTATTCCTGGGAATTTTTTCTAGTGCCAGGTGTTTTGCTAGCCCCATAATGGCTCCCTCAATCAAGATCCTTGTTCTCCCTCTCTCTTCTTCCCCCATCTTGGCCATCCTTACATCCTTAGTGACTGTGATGGTCAATCTTTATTGTCAACTTGACTGGGTTTCTCTGTGACGATGCTTTCAGGAAGGTGTAGCTAAGGAGGGAAAACCTACCCTGAAAAATTGCCACTTAGATCCCAAACTGAATGTAAAGGAGAAAGCAAGTGAGCTACCAGTGTTCACTCCTCGCTGCTTCCCAATTGTGGGTATGATGTCACTATCTGGCTTAGGTTTCTGTGGCTATGACTTCTTTGTCATGAATGACTGTACCCTCAAACTGTAAGTAGAAAAAAATCTTCCCCCTTCAAATTGCTTCTGTCAGATCTTTTATTTTTATATAATGAGAAAAGTACAAAGTCGGTACTGATAACTTAGGCTGATGCTGAGCTGAACCAGTCCACGTGACATATGGGTCTTTGGAACTGATTTGAAGGAAGAATGAAGAAGAGTATGGATGTGTGGGCTAGCGAATCCATAGAGAGCTATAAATAGAACTTAATGGACAATTTTAGTGGAAACTCAGATGACCTGGGTGTCAAGATAAATGTGAGACATAGAGGCACAGCTCACGAGGCTTCAGGAACGAAGATTCTTTCTGGAACTGAACTAGAGTCCATTTGTGTTATTTTAATGCAAGAGATTGTGGCAACATTCTGCTTATGACCTTAGACATTGAATGAGGCCAAATTCAAAAGTAAATGGGCTAATTTCTTTTGTAGAGGAAATTTTAAGACAGTGTAGAATTCAGACTGTGGCATGGTTATTGCTTATTGTTCTTATTCAGGTTTGTGATGAGAGAAGAAAGACATGAACCTTGTGCAGTTGAAAGGGAAAGGGGTTTGGGCAATCTTAAAGTTACAGACAAGGATGGTGCCAACAGAGGACCTGCAATTGTTGAAGAGATTGGCACAATTAAAGAGAAACCTCATGCTCTGTGTTGGACAATGGAAAAGACGCCTAAGGGCAAAACTCCGCCCTGGAAAGATTAAAGTTTGAAAATGCAAATTCACTTGAAAAGAAAGAGCCAAAACCAACAAAGACATCAGATTTTATTTTGGTGGCACACAAATATTCAGGGGAGAATTTCCCCAGGTTCAGTCCTAATGGCACATAGAAGTTGCTACTACTGTTCTGGAAATGGGCCAGATCATATCTCAAGTCTGTACTAGAACTGGGCACCATTATTCCTCTGAGATTAGCTTTGTACCCTTTAAAAATTCAAGAGTAAGGGGTGTCTTGGAGGCTGGCTTCGAGGTATCAGGAAGCCAATAAAGCCAAGCAATAATGGGAACTTTAGATTCTCTGAAAGGAGGCCCTGAAGGGAGAGCCTAGGTTTTAGTGGTGATCCCAGGGTGTTGAAGATGACGGGATCCTGGGACATCTGTTAAAGAAAGCTGCAGGCACAAACAGGGAGGTGGCTCAAGAGGGGCTATGTGTGCTAAAGGTGGCAGAACTCAAGGGATGGGGCTGCCCAGGTCTATTGAATAGCAACATTACCAGACAGTGGAATGGAGCTGAAGGGTTTAATGTTAGCCCTGATGGGCTTTAGTCTGGACTTTGTCCACTATGAGTCCATTTTTCCTATTTAAAAATGGGAATATTTACTGTATGTGTTGCCTCCGCACTTTTCTGTGAACACCCGAACCTCGAAACAGGTGCGCGCTTTTCCCTGAACCGAGCCCACGAGAACAGATTAATATCCTAAAGGGTTGAAACAGACAGACAAACACAAGAGACCGGGCTCATTTACCAAGGAGCGAGTGGCAAATGGCAGCTTTATTAAGCATAAGTCGGGTATATATACTGTGGGGCAGAAAGACACCAGCCCCCCATCAGGAACAAGGAAAGAGAAAAATCAGGGGGCCGCACCCAAGGTCGGAGAGCAGCTGAACAGAGAAAAGAGGAACCTTTCTTTCTCTGACCTGGGAACCTTGCCTGCGGGGAGAACCTTGCTTGCAGGTGGAATTACCATAACAGAAGAGGGAGAGTTCTCCTAAGCTACACCCTTGGGCTGTAGGTGAAATTATCATAACAGGAGAGGGCGAGTTCTCTCTATGCACACTCTCAAGCTGGTGCAGTGGAACCAGGAAGCAGAACGGCCCTGCATAGCGCCTCAGGAAAAATGGGGAACGACCTGTGTACCTACAGTATGCCTCTGTATTATCCCATTATTAGATTATAAGGGCTCACAGTTAAGGGTTTGTCTTGGGTCTCAGAAGAAAATAGGTTTTTGAACTATGCTGGAACTGTTAAAGATAGTGTGATGTTTAGAGATGGACTAAATGCATTTTGTACTATGAGATAAAAATCGTACACTAGTGGGAAAGACAGAATATTAGAACTTACAATAATGTGTTTGGTGGTCAGCTGACAAAGGGTGAAGACAACTTCATTATCAACTTGATTGGTGTTAGGAATGCCAAGAAAGCACATTTCCAGTTGTTTCCAGAAAAACTTCTTTAAGGAGGGAAGGGCACCCTGAACGTGGATGACATAGTCCCATTTGGGTGTCCTTGACTTAGTAACCAGGAGAAAGCACACGTCTTGGGTGGCCTCTGTTCTCTCTACCTTCGTTTTATTTTATTTTATTATTTTATTTTATTAAGATATGGTCTTTTCCTAGCTTGTGGTTAACTCTTTGGGGGTGGGCTGGCTGGTCAGTGATCCTCATAGATCCATCTCTTTCTGTACACCACCAGTATGATTTAAAGGCATTAGTCTGTATAGCCCAGGCTGGTTTCAGACTCACTACCCCACTACTTCAATTTTTCCAGTAGCTTGAATCACCTACCTGGCTAGATTCTACATCTTTAAGGTTGTACCCTCTTGTAATGGTACTGCCATGGGAACTGAGATTCCAGTACATGGAGCTTGAGGAACAATCTACAGCCAAACAGGTAGGGATGACTCTAATCAGTTTGACATTTGGAGACCGAGGTCATGCTCATGACCTTTAACTTCACTTGTTTAAGGAAAGGGTTTCAGGAGCATCATCCTTTTAGTAAGAAGAAACATGATGGGTACCAGAGATTTCAGAGGAAAGACTGAGTACAGTGTCTCACAGATGCCAATACAAGGATTCAGGGAATTCATGATGTCATTCAGTAGCTGGACTAACTGAGAAAATCAGTTAAGATGGTTCAAAGGTGTTGTGGATCACCGTGCTTAGTGTTTTATGCCAGTAAGCTGGTGTGGGAAGTCCTTCTGCCTGTGTGTTGCTTTTCTTGGTTAATGAATAAAGAAACTGCCTTGGCATGTTGATAGGGCAGAACGTAGGTAGGCGCGGAAGACAGAACTGCGTGCTGGGAGGAAAAGGCTGAGTCACAAAGACACCATGGAGCCATCAGAGTCACACGTGCTGAATCTTTGCCAGTAAGCCACTGCCACGTGGCAACACACAGATTAATAGAAATGGGTTAAATTAAGATGTAAGAGTTAGCCAATAAGAAGCTAGAGCTAATTTGTCAAGCAATGTTTTCATTAATATAGTTTTCTGTGTGGTTATTTTGGTTCTGGGTGAACAAGGGACCTCCCTCCTACAGTAAGCAATTTGCACAGTCTCATCTGACACCAGGGGTAATTTTTTTTTTAACTGTGGTAAGTTCAGGATTGCTTCCCTACCAAACAAATCAATAAGAAACAGGATGGAGACATAG
Organism: Myodes glareolus; assembly: GCF_982192425.1. Taxonomy (NCBI): domain Eukaryota; kingdom Metazoa; phylum Chordata; class Mammalia; order Rodentia; family Cricetidae; genus Myodes; species Myodes glareolus. The sequence continues at coordinate 49,828,315 of NC_142030.1, read as the reverse complement.
GAGGATAGCAGAATGCAGAAGTCGGATGCAGATGGGGCAAGATCCCTTAGCTAGATCCTGAGATGAGCAGACATATACACCCAGAAGGAACTTATTGCTAGCTAATGAACTAGGGGCAATTGCAGGATGCATGAGTGGTATGCAACCTCTACTTTTAATTTGGCTGATCAGGATGTTATCGTAGCTCTAGTGAACTTACCACACTCAGGTTCACGATAGCAAGAGAAAAGCATAGCATGAAGGATGGAATAAAGCGATCTAGGGCTTGAGTCTATGTGGTATTTCAGAGAAAAGATAATTTCAGTTCCTTCTTTAGAGCTCCCCTGAGAATCAGCCTAATCAGGCTAAAGGCTTTAGAGATGCGGCCATTGTGTCTGTCTGCTTCGTGTAGGACTCTTAGAGCTGAACCATGTCTCTCTTAATAAAAATGATGGGCACTTGGCAGGGTTTAAGAGGAGGCCTTTCCTTACTCTTGCAAGGCCATCATCGCCACTAGAGCCGGTGATGTTTGCAGAGCCTCTTAGAGAAATGCCAGGTAAACTCTGAACCTGTCCATTAGCCACACCAGAAGCTTAGCGGGTCCCTGGGGAAGAGAGGTGGAGGGAAAGAGTACGATCGATACACAGAGTGCTGCTTCAAAAAGGATTGATTTCTCTGTGTGTGTGTGTGTGTGTGTGTGTGTGCCTGTGTGTGTGTGTGTGCCTGTGTGTGTGTGTGTGTGTGCCTGTGTGTGTGTGTGCCTGTGTGTGTGCCTGTGTGTGTGTGCCTGTGTGTGTGTGTGTGTGCCTGTGTGTGTGTGTGTGTGTGCCTGTGTGTGTGTGTGGGTGTGTGGGTGTGTGTACATACAATTTTTTTAAAAGAGCCTTTTCTTCTTTATGGCCCATAAGTCCCATTGTCACTGGGGAAACGGGTTTCCCCGTCTGACGTCATGCGTGTGCTATACCAGCAGCACAGACAAGCATGCTCATGCCTTTTATTTCAATCTTAGTTATAAATTTTGGTTCTCATGTCACATAGCTCACATGAAATGTGCATGTGTGTATATATGTTTTATACAATACACACAAGTTAAAGAGATTGTAGCAGAGTTCAAAATATTTCAGAAGTGTGCTAAGGGAGCTCCTACTAACGGAATCATAAAGGAGGCTTCCCTAATGAAATAACCTGATCTGGAAGGCAGATAAACCGAGTTCCAAGTATTCAAGGTGTGTGAACATGATCGAGTTTGGCTGCCTGATTCTTTTTGTGCAGCCAGACAGTGAAGAAAATAATATCTCATTTCTCATTAGCAAGTTTTTCCTCCTTTGGCATAAGTTTTATCTAAAAGTATATTTATTGTGATTATTATATCAGGGAAAAAGGAGAAAATATATGTCAGGCTTATTTGAAAAAAATCAACTATATCTGTGATTTTTGTCTAGTTCTTTATTTTTGGCCTTATTTTTGGCATCATTGCAATTTAATTTTTTATTCAGCTTCTTCTGCATGTGAACCATGTGCTCCATGTCTGTGCTGCCTTCCAGGTTCTTGGATATTCTGTATAAAGTATGTTCTCTCACATTCTTTGTCTACACAGCACTGCACACACCGAAACCCTTCACACGTCTGTACAGGACTCACAGACTCCCCCCTTCAAAGGATGAGGCAAGCAAAAGAAAGAAGGGAAGAAATCTGTTTGAAACAATAGTTTAGTGAGGCCCGTGGAGGCTTGGGTGAGTAGATGGTAGAAAGATCAACATATACAGCCAATTGTTGGAATATGAGAATGTAACTTAATATTACTTCTTTCATTTTGCCAAAGAAATCATGCATTCATCTGCTTTATGAATTAATCTCAATATACTTAAATTCTCTCAACTAAATTGGGATATCAGCGAGCATAGCAACTTCCCCACCCTACAGTCCTGGCTATAGGCTGGTTTAACCACGCCCTTAGGAGGGTGTGGCTTCTAGCTTCACAAGGGTAAGACAGAATAAGGTTTAGAATTCAAATTCTACTCTCTGTTTCTTTGGTAGGGAGAACCGGTCACACTTGTGTGTGTAAAGATGTGATTAATATCAAAACAGAAATTGTTTTGAAGTTAGAGAACACTTGGTCCCACCTACTTATTTTAGAAAAACAGGTGCTGAAATTGAGATGGCCTCACTGATTCATCTGAGATGCCAGGGACAAGTCATGACAGAATTGGTTGAACAAATACAACTTTGCACCCAGGATTCACACTGATCACTGCCACCAAATGCCCCTAGAATTTAATTCTAGGCCTATGCAAGGACAACACTTTCCAACAGGTCATGTCAGGAAGCTGAATACATGATGAGAATTTTTGTCTAAGCCTGCATAAAGTCTGTGTAGCCCAGGCAGTGCTTGAGAGCCAATGTTGGCTAGGGAGCGGGGCCCTGGGTTCCAGGAACCCATCAAGCTGGATCTGTGCACACGTAGGTGATCAGGAATAGGCCTGGAAATTGGTACAAATATGCAAGGGTGAGAAGGAAGCTGAGTACAGGCTGTGGTACATCGCCAAGGCCTGATTTGGGATGTTGTGAGGCAGAGAGAAAGGGCAGGTAGCCTACTTGGTCGACACCGTGCCTGTTGGCTGTTTTAAGGGTTTTGCTGTTTATCTTGGTCTCATCAAGTGATCCAAACACCTTCAAAGGGAACTCCATGCACACGTTGGCCCTGACACCTGTGACATGCAATGGAGCTGGAGGTCATATATCATATCACCATGTCGTATCATATCAAACAAGGTAACCCTTTATAAATGGTTTTCACTCATAAGTGAAAATCTCAGAGAGAATGAATGGGGAGGGTATGGATGCAGGGGAGAAAGAAATTAAACAACTGCCAGAATACAGTTATAGGAAGAGGGATATAGACTGGTTTTCTATTGCAGAGTAGGTAACCCCTGCTTCAAATAACATGTGGTGTCTTCCAAAATCACCAAACGGTATGAAATCCTTGGCACACAAGGGTACATGTGAAGCAATGGAATGTAGATGATCCTGGTTTGCTGGAGGCAGACTGGCTTTGTGTATCCCTTTTCCATAATGATTTCCCCAAAGCTATACAAATAGAGCATGGAGAGATGGTTTAGTGGGTAAATGCTTGCCGTGCAAGCATGAGGACCTCCCTGAGTTCAATCCCCAGAGCTGATGCAAAAAGTGCTTGGACAGTTATAGACCAGTGAGAGATGCTGACCAAAAACAAAGCAGATTGTTTCTAAAGAATGACAACCGAGGTTGTCCTCTGACCTTCAACTCATGCACACACACACACACACACACACGCACAGAGTTACATAAAGATTATATCTCAATAAATATGGGTAGCTACCATAATAGAGAGGAAAAGTGCAGTTTAAGGCTAAATAGGCTGGATTCACAGAAATTGCCCTGTGGTCCACTACCCTATTATACACTAGAAACCATCTAAAATAAAGAAAACAGAGATCATCTCTATCTAAATGAGACTGTGATATTTCTGATGCGGGAGAATTGTCTGTATTCTGTCAATCATATTTTAATAAAACGCTGATTGGCCAGGCAGGCAGTATAGGCGGAAAAACCAGACAGGAAGTAGAGGTGATGCAATGAGAACAGGAGAATTCTGGGAAGCAGGGAGATTCCTCTGCACGCCTGCGCAGACCACCGAAGAGGCAGCATGTAACTTGGCCAGCTGAGAAAGGTACGGAGCCATTATGGCTACCATAGATAATAATAATGGGTTAATATAAGTTACAAGGGTTAACAAGATGCCTGAGCTAATGGGCCAATCAGTTTATAACCTTATGGAGTCCTGTGTGTGATTTCTCTTTGGGATTTGCGGGTTTTGGGGTACCGGGCGGGACGGAAACCCCAAAAAGCTGGACCCTCATGTTACATATTTCCTAGACTTGGATTCCACTTGTTCCCTGCAAAGCAAATGAAAGCAATGGGGTTTCTTGGTCTCTCAAAGGGCCCTGCAGAGAAGAGAAAGCCCTGTCTGAACACAGGAGACACAAAAACTTGACGCTAGAGATGGTCTGCATGAGTCTCTGCAAAAAAATATAGCTAGCTCAAGCACGCCCTTGCTAAAAGCCAATTTCCCAGGAAAATGTGTATTTTTTTTTTATGGGGCTCTGAGCTAGAATTCAACTCAAGTTATTTTTTATCTCCCCAATGAATGGTTTCTGGTCCCAGGTTTAAAAATCTTGTCTATTTTTGCCTTCTCTAGTTGCTTTGCTGATTAATATCTCTCTTTTATGAAAAATTGAAATATCAGATGAATGGCAAGCATTGTCTAATCCTTATAAACTTAGGGATTTGTTTCAAATACTTTCTATAAACTATCAAGCAGAATCTATAAACCAAGTACATGACAGTACATGAATATGATATTAACTTATGCCATCAATATTCTGGCTTTGATACAGTTGGGCTGCATTTCCTGCCTATAAAATATTCCTGGTAGCATAGAACTTTCACAATCACTTTTGCATTTTGCTATATTCATCTCATAAAAAGAGAGCTGAGCAGGACAGGGGAGAGAAAACTGTGGGTCTTTTTTATGACTGCTTGATTCTTATTTCTAGGAAACTGGCAGAAAAAGGTCAGGTAGTGACTAGTTGGAAACAGTCAGGGTTTGATCCAGTACCATAGGCAATGCCAATTACAGCATACACTTTAATTAACAATTCCTGTCTATGGTCTTCTCACCTCACAGGAAAAAAAAAATGTTCGTTTGTTTTTAATAATTTTCTGATGAAGCAAACAGAATGTTCTATTCATATGAGAGAAATTCCATGGAGCCACTCAGGTTCTTTGTGTTGGGTTCTTTTCTTTTTTCAAATGCATTTCTAAGAAAGGTGCCAAACTCAGGAAGCACCTGTTAATGTGGGATTCTTCTCTGTATGCTGTGAATATGTCTTATTACCACTGGTTAATGAAGAAGCTGTTTTGGCCTGCGGCAGGACAGATATATCCAGGCAGAAAATTCAAACAGAGATACGGGGTGGGGGGTGGAGGTGGAATCTGGGAGTTTCCAGCTGCTGCAGAAAAAGCAAGATGTGAGGTAACAAGCCACGAGCCCCGTGGTAAAATATAAAATAGTAGAAATGGGTTAGTTTAAGTTGTAAGAGGTAGTTGGTAATAAGACTGAGCTAATAGGCCAAACAATATGTAATTAATATTAAGCCTCTGAGTGGTTATTTTAAAAGCAGCTACAGTACTAGGTGGGGTGAGAAACTGTCAGTTACATCTAATCATGGGTCTGGGGGTGCCAATTCTGAGACACACTTGGCTACCTTTGAAGTGGTCTAGCACTTTCTGTGAAAAAAATCTAGTGTTCAGCGAACCATTGACATTTACTTGGCACTACACAACAATGTCCATGTATTATTTCATGTGTTGCAAATACCTCAGCTTGGTTCTGTAAACAATTTCTTTTTAACCCAACACTTTAGCTGACTCCCATGCCAAATTCCAGTCTGTGACTGGAGCCAAGATTTGATTAGGGAAATAAACTTAATCCCTGCATGGTTTCAATTTTGTCCTTGCCTCCTGATCATAAGACAGCTTCAGAAGGGAAGGCTGGTGGTCAGAAAGGGTCACAACACTAAGGTCGTTTGTCAGCACAAGTTCAACTCTGGGAAAGGCCTGGATTTGTTGAAACTCCAGCAGAGTTTCCACACTTTGTCCTCCCTTCTCCACTTCTCATTCCTACATCCACTCTGGATCTGATAACAGGAGGATTTATGCAGTTTCTCAGTCATAGTTTACTGACAACTTATGTTGACTGACCATGAAACACTCCGGTCTTTGCTGTGTGGTCTCTGTGACATGTTACTTGCTTCTTTCTTATGTAAACAGCCTTAATTTGTGGACAAATTTATTAGTTTGTATATTTTGTTAAGACTATCCACCTAAATATCCTTCTAAATGTTTGTTTTTATATTCATACCCTTGTGCTGATCTCAGCCTTGGTCATAGAAGCATCTACCTGCAGTGGGTGAGAGTTAGTATGGAGTCTCACAGTGGGCCAAAGAGCTAAGGATAAGCGGCTACTGAATGCCTAGCTTTAAATGGGACATCACCCTCTCCACTACTCAGGAAACATCATGGAAGAAGAGACAGAAAAAGTACAAGAGGATCAGTGAGATGTCTCATGGGTCAGAGCACTGGCTGACAAGGCTGACGACCACGTGGTAGAAGGAAAGAACTAACTCCTGGAAGGTGTTTTCTTCTCTATACTTACAATGTGGTATTGCACATTTTCTTGTGTGTACATGAGCATACATGAACTTGCATGCACGTCCACACACACAAAATACATGGAAGTAGGAGAGGGAGAGAGGATAATGAAGAGATATGATCAAAGTACATTATGTATTAAGTACGAATTTGTGGAAGAATTAATCAATTTTTAAAATGTAGGAAAATCATCCATTTGATTGTCTTTGTCTTTGATCCGTAGTAAATATGTGTAGTCCTAAGAATGAGGATGCTTTAGGTTCTTTCCTGATTCTGAACAGCGAGTATCCATGGAGAGAACATGACAAGCATTTGCATTCTTCAGGTTGACCATGGTTGCTACCCAGGCTGTGACTTTTTTTTTTGTCTGAATCAAAGTTAGAAGCAGAGCTCCTGCTCATATTTCAGAGCTCCAAGGAGTCATGGAGCTTGTCCACAGCTCACTGCCTGGGGTGGAGATAGACCATTCAGGCGATCCTGCCAAAGACACACAGAGGGACAAAGCAAATATACTCATTGCAAGACGGAGAGAGTGTGGTCTGAAGACCTGAGATGGAAGTCTGGTTTCTGCCCTGCTTTCTCGGGGTGGCTATGGCTTCTAGTTCCCGCTGTCAATGGCCCCTCCACAACGTCAGAGTTTGTCTCCGCAGCTTCCATGCATGTGTTCAAAAAATCACTTTTGTGTTTGAGGGCTAGTGCTGGTTTGGGGCTGGCAAACACGTGCATGGAAAGATGTGTCTTTCTTCTTCACCATTGCTGTCACCCTGGAGCGAGACCCAGCTGCCTAGATCTGTAGCGTTCACTTGCCTAAGGCCTCTGCATCCACCCTCCCCTTCCTCCCATGCGCAGGTCTAGCTAGGCATCAAACTTAGTATAATTTCTGGATGTCGTGTTGCTTTTCCTGGGAAGAAGTAAACAAACAAACAAACACAATCTATTCATCCCAGTTACGGAATCTACAGACCAAAGAGAGGGGGATCCTCTGGGGGCTCCTGAAGGCATCACAGATGGCAGTGAAATGATACACTGAGAGGTGAAAACAAAAACTCAGTTCAGCCTTAGTCAGAATGTATCAAAGTACAGGAGTCGGATGCCAGGCAGTTTATTGCAGCCATATTTACACACAGTGCAATTTAGAAATAAGTTTCCTGGCATTATAAAATCCCTGGTGCACAAGGAGGCATAATTACATTGTAACTCAAAGTCAAGTGATTTTTTCCAAGAAGATGGATTCTAGAGATAAGTTACCCATATTAGATTAAGGGTCTAGGGAAGGAAGGATCTGGCCTGGCCTTGGTCGTACAGATAACATAGAGGTCACTTGGGCTATTAGCCATCTCCGGTTGTGGTTACAGGATCTTGAATATGGCCTAGTCCAAGAGATTACACAGATCACAGTCTGTTAATCACCTCTAGTTCCCAGCCATCTGAATGGAAAAGCAGGTTATGCATCATTTCCTTTAAGAGGACAATCCTTTGTGCTTCACATTTCTGGTTTCCTCAGTGACCTGTGCACAGAAGGACCTTTGTGCTTTCAACAGGATTCTATGCATGTCTAACTTGGTAAACCATAGAGTTTATTTGGGTTTCTTACAGGAACATGGATGACTCGAGTCACTGAGAAATCTCACCCCCATATTTGAATCATGAGTATCTGACCCACTGAAGAGTCCTAAACCCTTGCCACTCTTCTGCCATCTCTAAACTGTAGTATCACACAACAGACAACATACTGTAACCACTGTGGGGGGGGGGAGAGAGAGAGAGAGAGAGAGAGAGAGAGAGAGAGAGAGAGAGAGAGAGAGAGAATGAGCCAGCCAGGTAGTGGTGGTGCATGCCTTTAATTCCAGTACTTGGAAGGCTGAGGCAACAGATCTATTTGAATTCAAAACCAGGCTGGTCTACAAAGTGAGTTCCAGGATGGTCAGGATGACACAGAGAAACCCTGTTGAGAGAGAGAGGGAGAGGGAGAGGGAGAGGGAGAGGGAGAGGGAGAGGAGAGAGAGAGAGAGAGAGAGAGAGAGAGAGAGAGAGAGAGATATCCATGCATGCAGCATTCTTCCACCTATCCAACTCCTGAAACAATAGATACCCAAATTATTACCCAAGAATCCCAGGCCTAGGAAGGAGAATGGCTGAGTCTGTGGCCCTGCCAGAGGAAGAACATACCTTCCCGGAAGAGTTTTCACAGTTCTGACAATGTAGGCAAACACACATATTTTCTGGCTTTTCTATGAAGTTTTACATGTGGCAGAAGAAGCAGAAAGAAACCAGGAATCTTTCTCTCCAAGGTTTGGCTAAGCAATAAAAAGGCTCTTTTTTCCTTTATCAACATACCTCACCATCCCTTTTGAGAGACAGTAGGTGGGTGAATCTGAGTGTACCGTCTTAACCTTAGAGAGGAGTCAGAAGGCAAGCCTGTGGCTACCCGCTCTTTGGAAGTGGAATGCAGGGCAGGTTCCAGTTTCTGGGACACTTTGCCTGGTTCTCTCTCCCTTTGGTGTTCATTACCTGTGAATACACACTGGGAAGGGGTTAAGAGAAATGAACTTTGGGATTCTGACCTGGCATGAATCTTCGAGGTCCTCTTAACCTTTTACACCCCAGATCGTGACTTATTTCATGGGACTGGCTTCCATTTGTGAAGAAAATATGACTAAAACGGTGGTCATTCTGAAGACTCAGGTGGGCCATTTGCCGAGTGGCTGTTTGGTCCTGGAACAGAAGAGCTCACGTTTTGTTCAGTAGGGTGCTCATTTTGTTTGCTTTTCTGTGTAGCCGGGGTTGCCATCCAGGTTTATATTTGTTCAATCTTCTGTGGAAGCTATTTGGATTCATCTTGAGCCACTTTGCAGTCACCAACTGAGAGGAAATATAGTACCTCAGTGGTCTGGGGGTTTAAAGAAACATGTAGGTGCTATCTCTGTTATGGACTATGTTATAGTACATTTCTTAGAAAAATCTGTCAGTTTGCATTGAATTTGAGTAAATTTTTGAGAGATTGTTATTGTAATTTGTGTGGGAATGAAAACTAGTAAATTTATGCATGTTGGTGACACCCTCTTTTTCCCAGGGATAATTCTTGGTGACAAGCCCTTTCAGGATCTGAGAGTTCACTCTGAATTAACGTAACTCGTTTTGTGTGCTGTTTCAGTGTTAGTCTAGTATTATAATAACTGGCTTAATAGAGCCTGACAATTTGATTCTTGGAGCACTAGCGACTTTTCCGCAAAACCACATAAAGACACAACAACAATAGAAAATACAGACAATATGAATATAGGTGCAAAATTTCTCTTTAACTAAAAAAAAACCATAATTAGTTAACTGGCAGTTAATAGGGAGGGTTCAAAATTATGAGAATATTACAAGATGACCAGAAATTTTCTTCTGTTTTATAAGTCAAGGCTGCCCTAGACATCCATGACATAGTCAATATGATTTACTGTTCTCATAATTCATTTTATGGCTTCTGGTTTCATGTCAGTCCTGTTGTTTTCTGTTTTATTCTGGCAGTGTGTGAATTATTGTGATCAGATTCTCCCACTAATTACTCTCTTATCTTCCCCTGTCCCGTCTTCCCCTCCCATGGACTTTATGTCCATCCCATGCACGCCTTCCCATGTGGTCACAGCACAGCCACTGTGTCTTCCTAGCTGCAATGTCATGCCATGCCCAGATCGCAGCTCCTCACAGTGTTCCTCTCCTTCTTCCAGCCCTTATGGCCTTTCTGCCCTCTCTTTAACTGTGTTCCCTGGGCCTTAGGGCAGGGTTGGTGACAGGGAAGCCCTTTTAGGGCTTAGTATTCAATTGTCACTTGTTCGCAGCGCTTGACCAGCTATGACTTCCTACGTTAGCCATGGCCTGCTGCAACTAGAAGTTTCTTCTGACACAGACTGAAAGCAACACTAATTGATAGGTACAAACAAATATTTAGAAGGCCATTTGACTGTACGTTCATTTAACCAAACACCAGGAGCAGGTTCTCTCCTAGGGCCTGCAGCATCCCCAGCCTTTGTTCAGGTTTATAGCACTAGGCATATATCCCATTCCACAGATCGGGCTGAGATCCAACCAGAGAGCAGTTGTTTACCTCCCCAGATAGCTTGATTATTGTCCCAAAAGATACTTCTTGCTTGGTTCATCAGTATAATAGCATAGCAGGCTCAGAGTGGGTAAGTACTTTGACAACTTCTCCTCCTGCACAGCTCTTTTCGGAACCATGAATGCTTAACATCAGGGAGAAATCTTTCAGTCCCATTTCAGCTTGATTTCTCTGCATTTTGTTGTCTTACAGAGGAGATGCAGTTGCTCATTAAAAGAAGAATCTAACAGTAGTGTGGTTTGGGCTACTTGTGGGACTCCTAACGACGGGAGCAGAGGCTGTCCCTAGGGCTTTGGCTAGCTCTTGGGGACCTATTCCTCAGACTGGGTTGCCTTGCTCAGCCTAAATCCCGGGGGAGGTGTTCGGTCTTACCGAAACTTGATATGCCACCCTTTGTTGATACCCATGGAAGGCCTATGCCTTTCTGAACAGAAACAGAGGAAGAATAGATTGAGCAGGGAGTGGGGAAATGGGAGTCGAGGAGGGAGGGGAACTGTGGCTGGGATGTAAAATAAATAAATAAATTGATTTAAAAAGAAGAAGAAAACAAGTCTATTGCGGTTCACAAGCGCTGTTATTGAACTTAGCAAAAAGTCTAGATTCTGAAGTTCTGCTGTTTGCCCGTCCTGCTGATCTGTTACGCACCAAGCCAAGGACTTAAAATTCTACTTTGAAAGGAAAGTTGAACTCGTGTACATATAGCTATATTTTTGTAGGCTCTATGTTCCCCAAAAATGTAAGCTTCCAAAACAGGCACACTTAGTCCTCAAAACTGAGTTGTTCGTGAGACTGGTTTGTCTAGGCTTGTGTTTGTGTGTCGTTAATTAGGAGTGAAATGTTAAACAAACACAGTCAGACTGTTTTGTTGATTATTAAGCTTCTGCAAAATTCCAATCACAGCATGGCTATCGAGTCTTTTGTCATCTGTGGTTTTGATCATTTTGTAAAGAATTTATAGGCGAAATTATGAAAAAAAAATGACACCAGCCAAGTACTATCATTTTGTCACAGAAGCTGATCATGCTTGGAAAAATATTTTATTTTACTGTGTTTTTTAATTAGGACGTTATCCACAGGAACTAAGCTTGAGAAAGGGCTCTACGTGGGCTCATCCTAAGAGCTAGTTATTGGCATCTGTTGCTTGAAATGAATGAAAAGGGGCTTTGGGGGCAGTGAGTCCTTGACGCCTGTCACTTACACTCCCCTAGGCCCTTCTGTGGGATCAGATCACACGGTCAGGACCGATCTCATCCCGGTAAGGAGTGATGACGAAAATCAAGCTCTCAGGTAGTTAATCAGTGATGTCGTCAGAGGAAGGTGTTCAGAGACAAGGGGCAGCTGTCAGGGTGGAGAAAACACTAGGTATGGTGGAGGCCTGCAGTTCCTGCACGCGGGAGGCCAAATCAGGAGGACTCTGAATTTGAGGCCAACTTGGTGTTACAAGATCTTGTTTCAAACCCAGTGACCAAAGTGGAGATATTTTATGCCAGTCTTCTAAAATTAAAAGCTGAGAAGAGACAGAGGAAGATTTCCTATGCATGGTCGCCTGACATCAATTGAATGTTTTCTCAACATGGTTCCCACCTGTCTTCTGTGTATGGCGTATGGTTCAGGCTCTGCATATTCCAGTTGCTTTCATATCGAGTACAGCATATCTTCCCAAGTCCCTTAAGACTGACGGGTAAAAACAAGATGGTAGAAATGTAACTGTCCCGGGGAGAGAAGAAATATTCCAGAAAAGACACCTGGGCGTGCGCGCTCTCTCTCTCTGTTTCTCCGTCTCTCTCTCTGTCTCTTTCTGTCTCTCTCTCTCTCTCTCTCTCTCTCTCTCTCTCTCTTTCTCTCTGCATCCATCAAATTGTTGAAACAATGGTCACCAAAGAATTAAAATTCCCCAGAATTCCCAGGCTAGGGGAGAAAGTATCTGAAACCTTGGTGCCACCCAGAGGAGGAAATTGTCTCCCAGTAAGAGATTTTGAGAAGGTTCCATTGAGTCAAATTAACAAATACACATTTTCCACACCCAGTTCCCCTGTCTCCGCTATAAACTGGTTACACAGCTGCAAGAGAAGCAGAGAGAAACTAGAAGTCATTTGTAGATTTGTTCAAACTCAATAAATCTGTTTTCCTTTATCAATCTACCTCCTAGATTTTTAAGATTTGGTGTGTGTATGTGTGTGTGTGCGTGCATGCGTGCGCACACGTGCATGTGCGTGCGTGCATGTGTGTGTGTTGAGTAGAAGAGTTTGTACTTGTGAGTATGTGAGTGTGGTGTCTATGGAGGCCAAAGGCATTGGAGCTTTTGGAGCTGCAGTCTCAGGCAGCTGTGAGCGATAAGAAGAAAACTTGCATCCTCTGTAAGAGCAGCAGGAGATCTTAACCCCTGAACTAGCCTTCCAGCCCAATAAATTTTAAGAACCAGCATGTTTATGTAGCTAAGAGAACTGTGTAACACTTGGTGTATGTGTGTGTGTGTGTGTGTGTGTGTGTGTATTGGAACTCACAATTCTCCTGCCTCAGATTCCTGAATATTGGTTCTGCATCACAACCCCCAATCTAATGCATATACATTGAGTGAGCAAAATAACACCTGATAGTAAGCTAAATAAGGAACCCTGCATTTCACAGATTTCTAAGTGTGAGTTTTCGTCGTTCTTAGTTTGTAATTGCATGCAGTTACCCCAGAATATTAAAAAAAACAAATAAAACAATCTTAAAAACTAATAGATCCTGAATGTATACACGAATCACAAGGAGTCATATTGCCCAGAAACTAAATGATTTCATTAGGAGCTCCTTGTGGGACGCTGACTCCAGAAGCCAGGTGCAGTTTCTTCTCTCCCTGATGAGGGAAGGATACCAGACTGTTTTTCAAATCTAATTTGGTTTGCATTCTCCATCTGCAAAGTCGGGGTAAGCACAATAAAGATCTCTGAATCATGGCTCTCCCTGTTTCTGTTTGAACAGCCAACTGACGTGTAAACAACCTTTAATTGTTCTCCCAATTCCCCAGTAGCACCAATGATTCTGTGTCACCTATAATATGATAACAGGGACCTGTGAACCACAAGCATTTACTCCGTATAGAGATGCTTGCCTCTCCCCTTTCCCCACAGATTCATGAAATCCATCAGCCCCTTGGAAGAGCTTGAGACCTCTCTAGGGAACTAGTTTTATAAATCTGGGGAATGAACTTGTATTCTACATTGTGTACAAGTTTTTCATTATTAATATTGATTTGAAGAACCAATTCTCTCAAGGTAATGAGATTCTGCTGGAGCTGTTGGCTACAGTCTCCATTGTACTGAAATCCTGTGCTTGAACTTATATGAATAGGCTAGGGAAGCCTATAGTGTGTGTAGTGTGATGTAGATTTTCAAGAGTTTGCGGAAGGTTAGTGGTAGATGTAAGGAGAGATCCATGACACATATTACTATCATAAGAATCCCACGTAGCACCAGAAAAAAAACAAAAGTCTGTGGCGTGAGACATACGTAGCTCTCCCTTCTAAAACAAAGGCTCAGGTGTACCAAGTCTCTCCTACTTTTGGGAAAGGTGCACAATGCTGAGTGGACCCATTTGGATTTCAGGATCAGCACATTCACCATTGATTCTGGCTACAGCTGCCTCTAACTATCAAGTCTTCCAGGAGACTGACCCTGGACCATACCACTTTCATGAAAAGAACAGGTGGAAACTCAAACTCTCCCAGGCCCCTTCGGGATCCTCATGCCCTTGAGTCATAGGCTATGTAAAGGATTACAGTGTTAGCAGTGGTCATTGTTGCGGGGGAGAACTTGACTATGACCCCACAGTGGATGTAAGGAAGTCCTTAGTGGAGGAGATTCCTTGTTATGTCTCTTAGCTTTGCCCTGCCTCATGTTGAGGTCACTGGGACACTCTAACAACCCAATCTGGTCAGGATGATAAATAGCTCAGACCCTTCAGGAATGAAGATGGATATTGCCCTTCCCTAGTAAAATACCAAATCTTTAAGTTCTTGCTGCAGGTGAAGGGGCTATGGACTGGGTCGTTGAAGGTTATTATAAATGTTAGCCAAAGCCATGTGACCAGTTACAGAAACGAGATTTGTAATTGTCATAAGTATTTGTTCTATTTTGTAAAGAACACATTCGTGCATGCAAGCATACATATGCAGCAGATATTTGTGTTTTCCTTCTGCTACTATTCCTCATCATGTGATATTACACTGATAGAATTATTATCGTTCCCTAAGTTCTGATAGGTGTGAAGTATCATGGTTAGCTTGTGGGATCTCAATGAGTCAACATTCCTCAAGGGACTTTGCCATCCACTTTGTGAGAAAAAATGACTGTACTCTTGTTTGTGCATGGAAAGCTATATAATATATGTAGGCTTATGAAACTGTTGTTGTGTTTATTTGGAAATTAACCCTGGTATAAATAGATGTTGGTTGGCATCAGGTTTATAAGGGATGAGCCTGTAGTTGTTTATCTTGATGGCCAACATTACTAGACTCGAAATCACCCAAAAAGTGTTCTCTAGAGCATTTCATCATCATTCTGTGTGCATGTGTATATGTATGTATGTGTGTATGTATGTGTGTGTGTGTGTGTGTGTGTGTGTGTGTGTGTATGCTTGTATGCAGATGCTTGAGTACCACAACACACATGTGGAGGTCAGGTTGTTCCTTCTACCAGAGTTTCAAGGACTGAACTTGGGCTATCAGGCTTGTACAAAAGGTGTTTTTACCTGCTAAGACCTCTGATAGGCTCTAAGTCATTTATGGATAATTTTTTTGCCAAGAAATTTGTATGTGATCCTGAGTATATAAGGATATAAAATAGGTATACAGGTATATGACCTAGGGAAGCCAAATGTTCACCGAAAGTACTCATAAAGAAATTCATTGTAGCATCAGTGAGATGGTTTAGCAGGTAAGTTGCTGCTAAGCCTAGCAATGTGAGTTTGATCCCTAAGACCCACGTGGTGGAAGGAGAACACGGAATTCTGCAGATATCTTCTTATCTTTGTATGTGCTCACCCGTACACATGCAATAAATGAAATGTAAAGAGATGTAAAAGAACAATGTGGTATTGTAATTCTAGTATTTATTCAAGGTGAATGCAGTTCACACAGTTACTTTTCCAGTTGCTGTGAGGAAGTTCCATGACAAATGTAACTTAAGAGAGAAAGCTATAGTTTTGGTTCATAGTTCCAGGGTACAACCCATCATAGTGATGAAATTGAGGCAGCAAAGGCTTAAAGATGGATATGAAGTTACATCATATTGTCAGTCAGGATGTCCTCTCTCAGCCCCCTTCTGTACCTGCACGGTCCAGGATCCAGTCAGGCAATAGCGCCCCTGCCACTCTTGGAAGAGCCTTCCCACTCAATTCACACAGTCAAGCTAAATCCCCCACAGGCATGCCCAGACACTTCTAGACTACACTAGAGTCAGTCAAGTCAATAACACTAATTATTGCACATACTAATGAGATATAAGTGATTACTTATTCTATATCAAGAATTAAATCTTGGATGAATACTTAATACTACAAAACATAAAACCATTTCATTTTTCATAATTGATTGTTGATTTGATTTGATTTTCAGCAAAGGTGAGAATATAGGTCTTAGGAATTGAACTCAGGTTGCTACACTTAGCAACCAAAACAAATGTCTTTACACACTAAACCTTCTCACCAGTCCCGTGCATTAATAATTATCTTTTTTATCATCATGCATTTAGAGACATTTGCTAGTGACAAAGTTTTCATGACCCCTCTAACACTGAGTTATGCCACCCTCTGTTTAAGAAGCTACGACTGAATGTCTGCAACATATCTCTGGATGTGGCTGTAAAGGTGTTTCCAGAGAGGACTGAGTAAGGGCTGAAGATGTCTTTCAATGTCTGGGTGGCCTAGACACAAAAGAGCTTGAGGGAAAAGCATGTGGTTACTTGCCTTCACCACTTCTGCTAGAGCAAGGCGTCCGTACTGCCACTGTGATGCTCCACACTTCACACCCCAGCTTCTCCAGCTTCTCCAGCTTCTCTAGCTTCTCCGGCTCCTCACTAAGGACTCAACACTAGTGACTCTCCAAGGAACTTCCAGGCATCCAGTACCATATTGGAACTGCTGAGGTGGTCATCTTTCTATATGAAGGAGCTAGAGGTTTAGCCCATATTAGACATAAGCATTGTTGGATTACAAAGTCTTATTCTGAAAACCAATCTAAAATAAAACGTCCTTCTATTCATACACATTCTATTGTTTCTATTTAATTAAAGAACTCTGACTAATACAGGGAGAGGGTATATAGGAAATGAGGGAAGTGGGAGGGGGAGATAGGTTTAATTGATCATATCTATGAGAAGTCTCTGTACACGTCTGTCATAGGTCTGTGGCAGCAATGCCATCTCACTATCTCTGTCACTGTCATGGAATATTATTTCAAGATATGTTACATACATTTATGCTGTGGAACATTTGTTTAATGATGCAAAGATGTGCTGCATTCTTTAATGCTGCATTTGTTTAACTCTGTGGAACTGTGTTACTTTGCCTGCCTAAAACACCTGATTGGTCTAATAAGAGTTGAACTGCCAATAGCTACGCAGGAGAGAGAAATAGGCAGGGCTAGCACACAGAGAGAGTAAATAGGAGAAGAGATTAGAGAAAGAATGAGAAAAGGAGAACAAGAGAGGATACTAGGGTCTAGCCACCCAGCTATACAACCAGCATGAAGTAGGAAGGAAAGAAACAGATATAGGAAAGAAAAAGGTACAAGTCCAGAGGCAAAAAGTAGATGGGATAATTTAGGCTAAGAAAAGCTGACTAGAAATAAGCCAAGATAAGGTTAGGCATTCATAAGTTAGAATAAGTCTCCCTGTATTTGTTTGGGAGCTAGGTGGTGGGCCACCAAAGAGCAAAGAGTGAAAAAACAAAACAAAGCAAAAACCGCATGTCACTGCAGCATGATTAATAAAAACCAAGAGACAGATATTGAGGTTCAATCTGAATGTCAGAAAAGCAAAACAGCCAGCCACTGGCTCTTACCTCTACCTCAGTCTGAAATGGCAATCCTGCCTCCAGGAATCTCAGATAGACACCATGTCTGAGTGTTTTTTCCTCCCGCCATATATTCCTCTCTAGGGCTAGGTTTAAAGGCATGCACCACTACTGCCCCGTTTCTATGGCAAGCTAGTGTGGCTACTGGGATTAAAGGTGTGTGTCACCACTGCCTGGTCTGTAAGGCTGACCAATGGAGCTGTTTTACTCTCTGATCTTCAGGAAAGCTTTATTTATTAAAATACAAATGAAATGTCACTACACGCCACCTCCCGGCTGCACAAGTTGTTTTCAATCAAGGAGGCTGTGCCTAAAATGATGTGGGATGGGTCGCTGTGTATCTTTTTCCCTCCCATCAGCTGCTGATGTCCGTAAGAATAAGAGCCTTTCAGTGTCTGCTCGAACTGCAGATGTCCCAGAGCTGATTCCCATTATCCTAACTCTGCCCAGGTGCCCAACTCCTCAACCAATGCTTGTCTCCATGGTGATGAAATGCACTTTCCTGTGTCAGCCCTGTGTCAAGTATCATACACAGGCAAGAGGGGCTGAGTAGTGCCTGCTCTTATCAAACCATATTGCTTTCAGCTAGGAAGAGATAATTCATTGAAGAAATTTGGGGTGCTACATTCTAAATAAAGAGGGGAAGATTCTTTGTTTGAGTATTTCTTTTCTTGTTCCCCTTTCTCTGACACTTCAAATAGCTAATAAGTCAGAACGCCCGGAAATGTCAGGACACCACTTTGCTTCATCATAAAGAGCACGCTGTAAACATGTTAGCCGCTGTTGGACAAGATGCAGACTTTCAACATCAACCAGCGGAGCACAGGTTTGAAGCTTTTTTTTTCCCCACAAAGCAACAAAAAAGAAAGCAGATGAAAGGCCCGTCTTTGAAAGAACTTCACGTACTTTGTCCCTCATGCCATCACCTTCCTTTTTCTCAGGTTCATGCTCTCTGGAAAAGTTCGGCCACACTGAGGAATAAAAGGGACTTTCTACATTGCACATCTAAATTTGGTTTCTACATAGGAAGCAAGGCTGGCATCTCAGTTCACCATCTATGAACCCTTCACATACATGCTGTTAGTCCACAATGTAGTGTGCTTTCTAGTTCTCTCCAAACCTCTCCGGTCCTCTCCATCAAAGTCACCTGCCCTTCTTATAGAAAAGTAACTCACAGAATCCAATAAATGCTATTCATAAGATATAGGTATGTGTCGTTCAATGGGGCAGGAAAAACTTGCAAATACTAAAGCCTTCAAAGAGAAGTGACTCCCCCCTCAAGCAGCCACCAGTTTCCAATAGCTCCACAGTGAAGGATGGAGCCCTTGAGAGTCGTCCCACATCATGGAATTTTTAATGGGTCTGATCTTATGCAGATCGTGTGTAGGTAGCCATAGCTACTATGAGCTTACATGTGCAACACCCATGTCATTTGCAGAAGATAGCATGTCACAGCTCTCCTTTCTATACTCTAGTTCTTACATTATTTTCGTTTGTTTGTTTAATTTATCTTATTTTGTGTCTATGAGTGTCTTAACTACAGGTATTTCTGTGCACCGTTTGCTTGCCTGATGCCTGTGGAGGACAGACAAGGGCATCAGAACCTTTCAAATTTAGGGGTTGTTGTGTGTTGAGTTAGAACATGGGTGCCAGAAATCAAATCTCTGTTCTCTGAAAGAGCAGAAGTACTTTTAGCCACTAAGCTCTCTCTAAAGACCAAGCCATACATTCTTCTCCTTCTTCCAGAATATTCCATAACCCTGTGTGTATGGTGGTGGGGGCGGGGATTGATTCAGATGTCTCTTCCATGACTGAGTGCAACCATCACTTTCTCTCTGTATTTTGAACACTTAAAAGTCTCTGTGTTAACCACTAGCTTACTGCAATTCATTTGTCTGCCTAAGTCTGGAAGCAGCACAGATATCTAAAGACATAAGCATAAATATTCAAAGAGGAGTTTGACAACATGATCAGTTATCAAAACAGTATTGATAGTTTTCCACTTGGGCCTATGACTTCCCTAGCCATGATTTTTGGCCATTTTTTTTTCACGGTATCAAGAATGAATCTCCCCTGTGGAGTGTAGCAGGCTTTCTTTTTTGTCACCAACCAGCTCCCAAATCATGACATGGAGACTTCTTACTAGTTATGAATGTTTGGGCTTAGCTCATGCTTGTCCCACTAGTTCTGATAACTTAACCAGTTTCTCTTCACCTATGTTTTGCCTTGAGACTTTTTTATATTTTGTTCCTTCTGTATATCTTACTTTCACTGTTCCTCTTGTCTGATTGACTGGCAACTGCTTGGCTTCTGGGCCAAAGATGATTTTTTGTCTGCTGTTTGAGCAGGTAAAATACATGTTACCTGTCTTCTAGTTTTCTAGGTTTATTTCTTTATGTCTGCAGTCAGAATTTTCAGGGAGCTTCCCCCTTCAAACCTGACCTCTATCAACTTAAAAGGAATCCACAGCCTTTCTCTTCCTGTAGAAACAAAAGCATAAACTCTTCCTCAATACAATACATTTTCTGACCCCCAATTAGAAGTTAAGGTATCCCTAAAACATTTAGACATCATAATAAAACATTAGACTGTTTAATTATGCAGTCCCTGTTACAAATCCATGTCTCAGCAACTATCATTTATTCATCAGCATTCAAATAATTGAAAATCAATGAAGAACCACACAGGATCCAGACTTCCTGCATAGTTTCCATGTTTACAAGTCATTTTCTTTTGTATTACCTTACTCCTTCTTCAAAGACTTTATGATTTTTAAGCTATTTTTCATTTTCTGTGATTGTCTCTATGCATTTTCTTCTCTTTCTTAAGCCCGCACATATTTTTAAGCACACTGAAACGTGTTTATAAGTTTTCTTTCTTTTTTTTTTTTAATCATCCGGACCTGTCACTTTCAGTACTCTCAAACACATAAGCCAAATTTTAAGCTGCTAAGCAGTAGTGGCTCTGGCGGCTGGCCCCGCCCCCTCCTTGAGTCTGTGAGAGATCAGTTCTATCCCAGCCCCCACTTTTTAACTGGGAACTGTGCTCAATTGCTACAGCCCTGGTTTGCCAGTGCCCAGACTGTGGCAGGTGTCCCTACCTAAAATGCTGTTTCTCCTTCCTGCGCTGGCTTTTTTCCTGCTATCTTAGGCCTTATGTGGACATTTGGGCTCCACATTAGGTGCTAAATGTAGTAAGCTTTCTTTTATGTCACCACGCAGTTCCCAAATCATGACAGGGAGACTTCTTTTTAGTTATGAATGCTCAGTCTTATTTTATGCTTGATGCTCTAGCTCTTATAACTTAGCCTGTTTCTCTTAATCTACATTTTGCCTCAAGGTCTTTTACCTTTCTTTCCTTCTGGGTATCTTACTTTCACTGTTTTTTGTGTCTGGCGGACTGGCAGCTGCCTAGCATCTGGTCGTGGACTTGTCCCTCTCTTCCTTCCTCATTTTCTTTTCCTTCTTCTCTCTTTTTATTCTATATGTTCTCTCTACCTTCCAGCCCCTACCTACTCCCCTTCTGCCTAGCTATATATTGTTCAGCTATTTATTAGACCAATCAGGTGTCTTAGGCAGGCAAGATGAAACAAACACAAAACATCTTTTCAAAATTAAACAAATGTAACACACCTTCACATGGTGTTGTAGGAGACCACTTGTTCATTCCCGGCTGCCCAGACCACAAAATAATCACACAGAAACTTTATTATTTAAATCACTGCTTGACCGATCTCTTAAGTGTATTGCAAGCTAACGCTTACATCTAGAATTAACCTATTTCCATTATTTTATGTTTTATCACAAGGCTTGTGGCCTACCAGCAAGGTTCCAACTGACAGCTCACATCTTTCCCCTCTGACGGCTCCATGGCATCTCTCTGACTCTGGCTACTCTCCATATATTTATCTCTTCCATCTTGGCTATATTCTGTTAAGCCATTGGCCAAAACCAGGTTCTTTATTAATCAATGGTAATCACAGCATACAGAGGGGAATCCTACATCACCATGGTTAAAGTAATTTTCTGCAGTGTAAGTAAATGTAACCCATCTTTTCTCAGTTAAAATAACATTCCTAACAGTGGAGCATCCCTTGAATCCACTCAAGGAAGACTGTGGTTACTGTTGCAAGGAGCTACTTGCTCATTATGGCCTCCCAGAACCAAAATAATCACACAGAAACTATATTAATTTAAACACTGCTTGGCCCATTAGCTCTTATTGGCTAACTCTTATATTAATTTAACCAATTTATATTAATCTGTATATTGTCATGTGGCAGTGGCTTACTGGCAAAGATTCAGCATGTCTGACTCTGGTGGCTCCATGGCGTCTCTCTGACTCTGCCCTTCTTTTTCCCAGCGTTCAATTCAGTTCTCCCTGCCTACCTAAGTTCTGCCTTGCTATAGGTCCAAAGCAGTTTTTTTTATTCATTAATGGTAATCACAGCACACAGAGAGGATTCCCATATCACCCCCCCTTTTCTGTTTAAATAAAAAGGAAGGTTTTGACTTTAGCATAGTAAAATTACATATAACAAAATAGGTATCAAACAAGAATTATAGTTACAATATTTATATCTACTTTATCTTTTATCATAACTAAGAAAACTAGAACTATAACTAAAAACTCTTCAACTCCATTTAAGACTCCAGAAGGATATAATATTACCTGAGTAAACAGGAAGTACATTGTAAGCAACTTCCAAGACGCTAGAATTGACAGAAACATCTTGCTGCCTGAACAGTCACCCAAAGTTCTTCTGTACTGTTGGGGCATCCACGACTCTCACATCAGGTTACCACCAGAACCACTCTTGCCACTATTGCACCAGTGGGCACATCGTTCCTGGCAGGACTGGGATATAGCTCTCATGGGCTCTGTTTTTTTATACAAATCAGACAGATGAAATTATTCAAAACAGAATGCTGAATTTGCCCCACTGATAAATGTGCCGCAGGTGTAGCTCTCAGTGGCAAACTTTCGCACGCCATACGTCTTTTTATGGCCTACACTGAAGTCATAGAGACCAGGACTCGCTCAAACCAGAAATTTACCTTACCAAGGTCTGCATTAAGCTACTCCTCAAATTCATGCCTTTATATTCCACCAATTTGTCTCCTTCCATCTTTCATATCTCTTCCCTTCTTTCATTTTTTTCCTTACATTCTTCATTCTCCATTCTCCAACTTATTCCTAGATTCCTTTTCTTTCCTAATGAATTTCAACAAGAATCTTCAAAATGCCAGCATTTTGCTCATTTCTGAGACAAAAAAAAGATGAGGGAAAATATTCCACGTGTGGAAAACTTACAAGTCTGGAAAAGAATTGTCTAGGTCACGGGTTCTCAACCTCTCAAATGCTGTGGCCTTTTAACACTGTTCTTCATGTTGTGGTGACCGCCAGTCATAAAATTGCTTTGTTGCTACTCCATAACTGTAATTTTGCCACTGTTATGAGTTGTCATGTAAATAACTGAGGTGCTAGCTTTCTGGTATGTGGCTCTGTGAAAGAGATTGTGACCTACAGGTTGATAACTGCTTTAGGTTAACCCTGGGGTTCTGAGTGAGATCTTGCTAGACCTCAGCTCATGGACCATCTCCTGAGTGTCCATTCCAAGTTATAGCAATGGAAACTCTTTGGTTTCTTTGGAAGTTTTAACACAACTTCATTCTAAGGAATTTGATACTGTTATGAACTTTCATAGTGTAATAAAGAAGGTAAATAGGGCAAGATGGAAACATTGGAGAGACCAAAGGGAGTCGTGGAAAGGTCAATGCCATTATTGCTTAAAGATATAGGCCTGGCTCACAATCTCATGGTGTTGCCTCAACTTAATTAAATCCGTTTTAATAGTCTTGACCAAAGAGAAGTATGAGAAGGTGAGAAGGAGGTGACATAGAGTGAGCCAGTAAAATAATAAGGAAATCAAGGCCATAGTGCACTAGAAAGCTTGCTTCAGAGTGACTTTAATAGACTTGGAATCTACCACTTCCAAACCTACACTCTGGGCACTTTGTCTGATCAACATAATTCTAGTCTAAAAGACATTATTTCTTTCATTCACCCTGCTCCCTAAATACTAAAGATCTGGTGGTCATGAATGAGGACCCTGTGAGGCAGCCTGTAAATGAAGGTTCACAGTCATTTCTAAATAATCACGCAGAGGCTTAATACGAACTACAAAAGGCTTGGCAGAATAGCTCAGGCTTATTACCAATTAGCTTTTACTTGTAAATTAACCCATTTCTATTAATCTATGTTTTGCCACGTGCCTTGTGGCTTTACCTGTGATCTAATACATATTGTTCCTCCGGCGACTGGCTGGCATCTCCCTCAGCTCCGCCCTTCTTTATCCCTGTATTCAGCTTGACTTTCCTGCCTAGCTATAGGCCAGAGCAGCTTAGGTTATCTCACTGCAGCAGATACCAAGGACTCTACCCTTACTACAGGAACTTCTAGGGTTTGTCAAGGAGTTGGTTGTGGCTACATGACTTTTTCATCTTACACACATCTTGATTTTATTTATTTTATTGTTTGTTGTTTGATTTTTGAAAAGGTGTCTTATTATGTAATCCTGGAATTCTGTATGCAGGCCAGGCTGCCCTTGAACTTACAGAGATCTTCCAGTTTGTTTTTTGATATATTTTTTTGTCTTTCTAGTGCTGGGATTCAAGGCATGTGCTACCACAAAGTCACACTGCTTTGAGAAGCACAGTCTCTCACAGTAAAGGTCATGGATGGATTGTGTTTAAACTCCATGCCACCCACTAGGACCTCTCCATGACAAACAATGGACTTGCATCATCAAACTGAAGGACTCTTGGGGCAGTGCCTTACAAGGGTCTTACTGTGACAAGCAAACTATGCCTTCCATTAGAAATATTGGCGCACTAGCTGCTTAATGACTAATTAAGCCTCTACCGAGATCAATTGCAAGTAAGAGACAACAGAGAACAACTTAAAATTCTGAAAAAATGGTTTCGCCTTTGAATTGGACTCCGCTCCAAAGGAAAGATTTCTAGGTAAGAAGAAATACAATAAGCACCATGGGTACTAAAGAGAGTCATGGAGGAGAGTAAGAGCAGCCACAACTGAACGTGGAACTCACTGCCTATAGGAGCAGTTGCATCACTTTCGGTCTGGAAATGCTCTCTGGATTCCTCCTTTAGAACACACGTGTAGATGCCCCCAAGTCACACCAGCCATTCTGTCAGTTAACTGTTCCTTATGTAATTTGATACTGTATCTGTAATTTGACAATGTATCTTTTTAGGACACCCCAGACTCTCACCGGCAGTCTCTCAGCTGTCACAGAGTCATCAGATGCATATTTAAGGTCGTACATTTTGCTCCTTCTCCCTCTTCTGAGATGTTGATCTTCTTTGAGATTTCTGGGAAATCAGAAAGTTTTATGTTTCAGTTTCCAAGCTACCCATCAAACTCAGAATTGGTGATTTTTCTGAGTCAATGTCTTTGAGCAGTGGGGTTTTGATCTCCGTTAAACCTTTGTGGTTTGCTTTTGTCTTCTGAGAGCAGGCCAAACTTGGGCAAGACAGTTCACAGAGTTCACAGAGTAGATCAGAGGGATAGGGGGAAGACAGCCACACATGTGTTTATTTCCTGCAATGATTCTGCATCCCAGATGTTTTCTGTGTAGATAAGCCTGTCGTTCCTGTTGATCTTTATAACCCCAGGTTAAAATATATCCCCAAAGAAGCACGAAACAGAAACCTTCCATCCCCAGTATCCCCACTAACATAGGAGACATCTACAGTCAGGTTGCCATTTCACCATCTTTTATCCAAGCAGGTTTCTTAGTTTTAGGCAACAGACACTAAAACCAGGAGGTTCCCAACTATACCCTGTGCTTCACTTGCTTCTATGTCCAGGATTTGGACATCCCAGAGTTGAGCACTGTATGACTAGTTCCTTGGTGACCTTGCTGTTGGTGACCACTCTAATATGTGGGTTATGGTGATAACAGTTATCCAGGGGATTCTTCAAGGGCACAAGGCAATTGTTTTTGAGAAGCCACTGAACCATCATGCGTGCCTGTTCACATGTTTGAAATACCCATCTTGAAAGACTCCAAGATGAGAATAAGTGCAGCGCTCTCAGGTTTCAAGAGGACATCAGAACCTTGGGATCACACGCACACCAACGACCAGGTTTCTAGTGTCCTATTGCAAATCTCCAGAGTAGCACCTCATAGTCTCTAGCCGTCATCTCTAAGGCTCTAGGTGAAGGCTCCCTTAGCCTAATTCCTCCCTGGCCTAGAATAAACAACTTGGAACTTCCCTGGCATGAGATGATCCTTTCTGTGGGTTGGTTCGCCATCTTTCTTGTTTTTCTAGTTTGCTGGTCAGTTTTTTGTCAACTTGACACAAGTTAGGGTCATCTGGGAAGAGAGAACCTCAACTGAGAAATAACTTCAATCAAATTGTCCTGTAGGTGAGGTCATGGGCATTTTATTGATTGATGATTGATGTGGGAGGGCCAACCCAGTGTGGATGGGGCTGCCCCTGGGCAGATGGCTGTAAGTGGTATAAGAAAGCAGGTCGAGCAAGCTGCAGGGAGAAAGCCAATAAGAAATGTTCTCCTATGGCTGCTTCTTCAGTTTCTTCTAGGTTCTTCCTACCTTGATTTCTTGATCTGACTTCATGATGAACTATCAGCTCCAAGCTCACATAAACCCTTTCCTCCAGTCATGGTGCTTTATCATGATGGAAATCGGTAAGAGCAGCTGGATTGCCAAGTAAAAGAAATATTTTAAAACATTTTAAATATTTTATTACATTTGTGTGTCCATGTGCATGTGTATTGCACTTGCACACCATGGTGTATATTTAGAGGTCAGGGGGATGACTTTCAGGAGTTGGTTCTCTTTCTCCACCATGTAGGTTCCTGGAGTATTGGACTCAAGTTGTAATTTACGGCAGCAAGTACCTTTACCCACTGAGTCGTCTCGGCTCTGCAAAGACATCATCTTGTGTTCTTTTCTTCCTCCAACAACTCATCATGTGTTCCCTGGGCTCATTTATGATGGGTGGCTAAAAGGATTTAGGTTCAATGACAAGACCACCTCTGCACATTTTATTTTAGGCTAAAGAAATGTAGGAGAGGTCTGTCCGTCAGGCAGAACTTAGAGTTGGTTTTGTAACTGCCCGGGAATCAGTTCGTATCATTTCTAGTGCAGGGGAAACCCAGTCTCAGCTCCTGCATTTCTCCCTCTCAAGTCCCAAACCTACTGGAACAAAAAGGGAATTCTAGCTGTCTGGATTTAGGGAACATCACTCCCACCTTCAGCCCGTCTCAGCAACCCAGAGACCCCTCCATCTAAGGACTCAGAAAGTATTCTTCTTAAAGAAAAGGCAAGTCCTCAAGTTTCATGTGTTTGTCTTAAATTTAATGTTCTGCTTGCCATCAGCATTCTTAGCCATTTGTTTTGTTCAGTCATTTCCTTGCAGACACTCAGTTGAAAAAGTGTGAATGCAATGCCAAGAGATTGAAGGCTGCTGGTTAATCCTCCAGACGGAGAATTCACTTATTGATCTATGAAGCAAAGCTAGTTTCCTCCAGAAAGCCACTGAAGATAAAATTATTTTCTAAAAATGTCCCGCGCTACCGTCTCGCCAGCAAGAACCACGCGGTACACATAGGATCCTTCTGCAGAAAAGCTTTATGTCTCTTGGGAGCTAGAGCATAAGCTTATATGGCGGAGACCCAGATAAGATGGAACCCATCCCTTATAAAGGAAACAGATCCTGCTTTGGACGTGTCATTCCTCGATTGGTCAACTGCTCCCAGTCCCAGGTGAAACCTCGGGAGTAGGCAGGGACGCAGCGGTAGAGAGTTACAAAGCACGTGCGCTGGGATTAAAGGCATGTGCCGCCACACCTTGGGGTCACAGAGGTCAATCTCTACCTTTGTTCCTAGAAGCAATGGAGAATGTGGTCCGGCCCTCCACATATCCCCCTTTTTTTACTTCTTTGCAGAAAGGCAACTCCCTAGGAAGGTAAAGATAGAGGTCGCACTTCCCAAAATGAAAACATAAAAATGGGCTTACACGGAATCTGTCCCTAGGCTCATGACACCTGGAACCTATCCGGCCTGCCCTCTGCCATTTTTCTGGGAAAGGGAATATACAGCAGGAAACCCTTAAGCAGAGCGACTTATCTCTCAGAGAGGGTCATTCTCTGTGCGATGCTCTTCAGCTCGACAACCTTCAGGGCTAGCTAAGCCAAGCACTCCACCCTGTGCAATGGACCACAGTCCTAGGGGTGCAGGAGCTGGTTGGCTTAAACCTTACTGCTTTAACATAGATAACCACATATCAGTAGAAGCTCCCTGTTCCAGGGCAGCCAGCGCTGTTGCAAAAACCACTTTGTCCCTATGGCTTTGGGATTTGAGTCAGCAGACCATCCAGAGGAGAAACACTAATCCATAGCATAGGACTGTTCCAAAACATTTCCACCCCCACCCACTCTTTGAAGTAGGGGATGAAGGACACGATCCAGGACTGGAATCCTTTGGCCAGGCTTATGTCCACTCGCGTGGAGTTGATTGTCACGATGGACCATCTCAAGGAGGACAGCAAATCATCAAAATTCTCCTGCAAGATACAAAGACAATTCTCGGGACAAGTTAGCCACTTTTATAAAGTTCTCATATGGTACACTGGTCACACATAAGGCTGGAGTTTTCCATTCACAGCCCAATTG
The DNA here is from genome assembly GCF_982192425.1 of Myodes glareolus. Lineage (NCBI taxonomy): Eukaryota > Metazoa > Chordata > Mammalia > Rodentia > Cricetidae > Myodes > Myodes glareolus. The sequence goes on along the minus strand of NC_142030.1, from coordinate 49,800,199 downwards.
GGCAAGCTGCCATAAGCTATCCACCTGTTCTTTATTTTACCTCTAATAGATGTATCTATGGTAGCCTGTTGATCCAGGGCTGTAGCCACTGTGGTAGATAACTGATTGAGGGTCTTTGTTTTTTATGATATAGGCCGTGTTGCCCCAGTGGCGCCTAGGAAAAACCCAGGCCCTGTTTGTTGATATAAGGTTTAAGATTTATTGGCTCCCGTATTCCTTGCCAGTACGGTGGCCTCGGGTTCCAGAGCCCGCCCGCCATCCAAGGGCTGTGTGCGTGTGCGGCCCTGGGCCTGCTCGCTGCGCGGCTCCCCGTGTCCCGCTGTGCGGCTCCGCCTGTCCCAGGCCAGGAAGTGGCGGCTCCACCCCCAGGCGCCCCTGCCTTCCCCGCGGGGCTAGCCTAGTTCTCTGAGGCTGTGTTGGTGGCGGAGTGTGGCGGGAGCCGACACTCAGACCGAGGCGGCACAGGCAGCAACATCTCAAGGTCCGCGCCAGAGCCGCTGCGGCTTGAACTCACAACCCTTGGAAGAGCAGGCAGCATTCTTAACCCCTATGCTATCTCTTCAGTTCCTTATTCAGATGGAAAATCTCTCGGGCTAGTAGCCAGCATTGTTCGCCCCGCCCGTTGCCCCAGGCTATGCCTTTGTTACCTAGGATCAGCACAGCTCAGCTCAGCCAAGCGGAACAGAAGCCACTCCAGCCTCAGAGCCCCTCACAGTTTTAGGCACATTGCAAGCCTTCTGACCTGGCAGCTTGTGGCACCGTTCTCATTCTCGGTACTGCTGTGATACCCTCCAGGCCAGGCACCAACTGAGCCTGCGCAATATGCCTCCCACCATAGCCACAGAGCAAAGCTCCGCTCCAGCCGCCCTCCAGCCCCAGCTGCACCCATTCCGAGCCCAAACTGGTGTACGGAGCAAAGCGGAACTCAGAGAAGCAGGCTTGCTGCTCTACAAGGACCTCATTTAATCTTTTAGGGAATTTGGGTGTCGTTTAGTCTCTTTGGCTGCTTCCTGCTGTTATTGGGCCGCTGTATTTTAGGGGTAAACATTATAACATTTCACGAGGTCTCGGTGATTCAAACCACGTAAATCCCAAGTACACCCTTAGGCTCTCCCCCTCCGTGGAGACGAAAACAGAACCTCCCTCCCAAAACACCACATCCTCAGCAGTCTCCAAGTTCAAATATCCCTCTCCCATCCAGTACACAAAAGACAACATGAACAACACAACATAAAGCTTTTGACCCTGCAAATCAGCCTTCTCCCCCATCTCCACTCTCTTTTAAAATCACTGGGGGGTCCTTTTTAACTTATTTTCTTTTCTGTCTCCCCCATTCTTTACCGGAGGGTCCTTTTTAACTTATCTGGGTGCGCGCACAACCTCCCACTGCTGCTCAGTTTCTGATATGCTCTCTGGACTTTAGAACGTACCTCTCTGAGCACGCATGCCTGCAGTTCTGAATCCTCCTTGTGTCCAAGGGGTCTCCGGTGGTGCAAAGTTCTTCTTTTTCCCGGGTTTCAGCACCAGATGTCCCGCGCTACCGTCTCGCCAGCAAGAACCACGCAGTACACATAGGATCCTTCTGCAGAAAAGCTTTATGTCTCTTGGGAGCTAGAGCATAAGCTTACATGGCGGAGACCCAGATAAGATGGAACCCATCCCTTATAAAGGAAACAGACCCTGCTTTGGACGTGTCATTCCTCGATTGGTCAACTGCTCCCAGTCCCAGGTGAAACCTCGGGAGTAGGCAGGGACGCAGCGGTAGAGAGTTACAAAGCACGTGCGCTGGGATTAAAGGCGTGTGCCGCCACACCTTGGGGTCACAGAGGTCAATCTCTACCTTTGTTCCTAGAAGCAATGGAGAATGTGGTCCGGCCCTCCACATAAAAAAGCTATAAATACCAAGTTTCTCACTCTTTAAAATTGTTTTTCATCTATTTTTGAAAAAAAAATGAGCAGAAAAATTTTCTTCTACTGATTTTCATAGTATTTTGATAAAATATAATTTGAAAACGAGAGAGAGAGAGAGAGAGAGAGAGAGAGAGAGAGAGAGAGAGAAAATAAGAGAATTGTATTCCTACAATATGACATAACGGGCTTCTCTCTAGGATCCCCCTTGGTTTCCAGCTGCCATGAGGCTGAAGTTTGCCTCACCTCCTCCTGCAACACTGCTGGACTGTCAGGCAGATAGTGCGTGCGATGCTGAGTTCAGTAGATCTGGAAGCTGGCCTAGAAGGAAACGTTTGCTCTTCTCTGATCCCACGAAGTCGGAAAGAAGGACCTGCCAGAGACAAAGCACAGTATCCCACGCGCTCACTGTGCACACCCAAAGCTCTCATTAAAGTAAATGTGTTAGCATCTATTCCTTCTGATTCCTCTCTGTCATCTGGAGATTTCGTCACTTACATGTAATTTGTGGGAATATCAGTGCTTACTTTTTGCAGCAACTGATTTTCATGATTTTAACAACTAATTACATTTAACATCAACACAGGCATCAAGTGCATATACTGTTCGATCTCCTACTTACAACAAAAATTGTAAAATACTACACATTGCCCACAAACTTATCATAAATCATTGTCCTGATTTTCTTTCCTGTGAAGGTTGAAATTGGCAGGAATCTAACTGGATGTGTGTGTGTATGTCTGTGTGGAGACCAGAGAAAACCCTGGGCATCATTCCTCAGGTGTTACCCACCTTGATTATGATTTTGAAGCAGAGTCTCTCTGTGATCTGAACATCATCAAGTAGGCTAGTCTAGCCGCCCAGAGGACCCAAGGGTCCACTTGCCTCTGCCTCCTCAGTACAGGAATTACATGTGTGAATCTCAGGTCTAGAATACTTTAAATGAGTGTTTTGATGATTGAACTAGGGTCCTCACGTCTGTAAAGCACTTTACTGATGGTGACATCTTCCCCATCCTACATCCACTATATCCTGAGTTCTGAAGAGACTGTCACAGAGAGATGGTAACAGCAACTGTCTGTGGACTTGCCCACCTTGAATACTTCAATCTCCTTGAGAATTGTGGAGCACAGGTCACTGTGGAGTTTCCAGTGTATTATATTACAGCCCTATCAAAACTTCAGATCAAGAGTTCTGATGCCTCCTGACTTCAGTATAATCTAAATACTATGGACCATAAAACAAAATGTGTCTACCTCAGAAGGGAGAGGGTGCTTTTATTAAGAGATAATAAGGTAAGTGTCATAATTTAACTCAAGCATCAGGTATCATCAGCAATATAGCACATGCATTTAGCACATCTATTAAAAACGAGATTGAGAGGAGCCAATAGACGTGTAGTTCTAAGGTAGAGATTCAAAAGATGAGGCCCTCGGTCACCTGTCCTTTTCTGGACCCAGGACAGATGGTTCTGGGGCTCCCTTTTTCATTCCAAGCAGTTTAAGGCTGGTCATGGCTTCCCCTGTCATAAGCCTCTCCATTTCTCTTACTGTCTTTCTCTTATCTTCTCTCTTCGTCTGCCACTTGTCCTCAGACATAGACTCATTTCTAGTTTCCATTAAACTAAAATCTAACACCAGTTAAGTATTTTCGGGTGCCTAGAGCTCTTTGGGAAAGAGGAATGTAATGAATAAATAAAAGACTGGCTCACAGCCTCAGGCCCTGGCATTGCCTTGTGTTGATGAAGTTCACGGTTTTCTAGCATTTGAATAAGTGCACACTCTGAATGGAGCAAACTTCATTAGAGGAGGAGAGTTCACTTTGGGGTGTCCACTGCAGTAAGGTTATAACCACTTACACTTAGTTACTATTTTGCTTTTGCTAAGATCTATGCATCCATTTTGAGGCCCAATGCTTTTATCTGTAATGCATCCAAATGCTTTTTGTAAGCCTTTCCCTTTCTGCACTGCAGTGAAAATGTATCTTTGTGTTAGCACAATGCATGAACACTTAGGAAGCATCTGTGCTTATGTAATTATATTTGCATTGATGGTAAAAATCCTCTAGAGACTTTCGAATGACTTAAATAGAATACTGTTGGTACACTTCCGGGAAGTGGGAGAAGTGGGCACAGTGGATTGCTGAGCACAGGACATAATCTTATCATGGGGAACAGTGGAGCACCTCAGCTTTCTGAATCCTCCTCACCAACTCTACTTCTGCACATACCAAACATGGAAAGATTAGGAAGATCATATCCTCCCAATTTTGGCCCAACACATACACCGTATTTATTGCTCAACAAAGGACAGTCACCTCTTGAGAAACCATTTCATGGCAACTTCTCTCTACTGGTGTTACTGGCCATGGGTGAGATGGCATAGATTGTGCTCAGTGCAAATGATGAAGCAAAGTTCTTTTCAGAGGAGAGAGAGCATGCTCACACCTGACTTTTCCTATATGGGATGGTTACATCGTGTGGCAATAACTCCCCAACATGAAGATGACCGTGGAGAAAATAGCATGGAAGGGTTTACAGGCACTCCCATTCAGACAAGTTTGTTTTGTTTGGGTTTGGTTTTTTTTTTTTTTGAGTCAAACGTGGTCTCCCATGCTATATGGATAATGAATTTCTTTGGCTTCATTGTCATTCTGATGAGGTAATTCTGTCCTCAGATATATCTGTCTTTTTTTTTAGTACATTGACCAATATGACCTTAAGAGGTTACTGCTAACAAGTGCTATGCCCTTGAAGGGGGCCTACCACTTGATAGCTTTGCATTTATCTCTGAAAGAGATTGCAGAGTTATAACCAATGTGCAAGTAATCCAAACACAACTGATTGGTGGAATGTCAGGCTACAAACAGAAATTTCATCAAGCCATGGCCTATGATCTGACAGGGTTGAAACAGCAAATAGCCAACTGATTCTCTCTTTATTGGGTGCTTCAACTGAGAAAATAGAGACAGAGTCAATTAGGAGGAGTTTGGTTTTGTCTAACAGAGGAGCCCTACCCTGTTAGACTGTGCTTGAGAGGGAGAATTGCCAGGCTAAGACCATGTATAACATGGACCATGAATAAGACAAGTAAATTGTAATTGAAAGAATGTCGCTCTCCTTTCTTTCTTCCTTCCTTCCTTCCTTCCTTCCTTCCTTCCTTCCTTCCTTCCTTCCTTCTTTTCTTCCTTCCTTTATTCCTCCTTCTCCTTCCCATCTCTGGGTGAAGATCATTATTAACTGCTTACTGTATGCAAAGTGTCAGCCATGCAGTAGTGCACAAGACAGGGCTATGAACGCTATGTTGAGTTACATGACTCAAATCCACGTGATTGACTTGTATCAGGCCTTGATCTAACTTTGGCCCCCTGAGTTATGGAATAATAAAAATTTAGGCATTTGTTCAAGTGTTACGATCTGAGGGTACTCCACACAAAATATCATGGATATTTTGATCATAAATATCAAATTTAAATATCAAATAATAATTTGAACATCAGTGAGAAGCTCTAAGCCTATATCTTCATCAGACTCACTCTGAGAAATCCCAGCTCCCTCCTCATGCAAACATGCAAGCTTGTGGCTTGCATGGCTACCATCATGTTTCCCTGAGTCCTGACAGATCATAACTTCACCTATAGTACACTGTAAGCATGGTCAGACTTATTTGAATCCAGGCCCACAATTCAAAAACATTAGAAAAGGAATCTACATGTGGTTTATGTAGTAAGATATTGAAAGTACACATAATTGTCTAAAAGAATGTGGCTGCCTGGTGGACTGCACTGTTCTAAAGTTTTTGATGAATTCACAGACGAATAATGAGATCAGAGAGGTGAGAAGAGGCCAGACAGCCTCTGGTCATTTCAATATGGCTCTGTCTTGTTTGAGGCTCTTACATTTAGAAACCTATTATATTAACCACCATTCCAGGAGGCCTGAGTGAAACTGAATCACAGACTAGAAAGTAAAAGGTATTGAGTGAACCATAAGTCCATCGCTTGTCTGTTTCAGTTGTCCTGAAGTTGGCAGCTGAACATTTATCTAGATTGCGTGACCGAGAAAGAGTCCCTCTGAGTGGTTTGTTTCCCAGGACTGCTCCCGCAGTCACCCCATGGTAACCAGAGATTATCTTTCCTCAGCTCTGGAATCCAGAAGTTCAAAGCCAAGGTGTTACCGGATGCTCCCTCCAAAGGTTCCTAGGAGTGGAACAGCCCCTGTCTCTGTCCAATTCCAGAGGCCCTAGGATCAGCATTACTGATCTCTAGGCTTGTTTTCTCTCGGCCTTCTCTGGGTGAGGCTCTCCTTTGAAGGCCAGTCATTTGAAATAAGGGATGGTGTTATCTTGAGAGCATTGATTGATTGTTATGTCTGATGAGGCATGGTTTCTAAACAAGGCCACAATCAGGGTTGGACCTTGAACTGTGTGGGGAAAATATAGTCTAACCCATTGAAAGGGGATTCACAGAGTCCAGACCCTGAACTGAAACTTGGGCTCAAAATATATTTATAACACTTCCTAGATCTATGACTTTGAATCATGTACTAAAATATAAATATCTAGAATTATCCAAAGGAGTAAATGAGAATATATATAATTTTGTGATGTGACCCTTACACGGTATCCAATAAATGTCATACTCATTTTCATTTTTATTATTGTTCTCTTTAATAAAGTATCTTTTATTTGTTATTATTTAACCCTCCACTACCCAGCAATAACCTAGGCATTACAAAAAAGATGAATGAGTTGTCAGAAGACTTAATGGAGGGTATCCAAATTTCTGGCCCAAACCAAAACAGAGTGAAAACCGAGTTTCACAACCAGGTCTCACCAGGTAAAATGACTCATCAAAGGTCCCAAGGCGATTGAAAGGAAATAAGCTCCGGATTGCCACTCACCAACAAGGTTTGCTGTGACTCTGTGGCCAGAGGCAAAGGCCACTTTGTCTGAGCTGATCAAGCATCACAATGGAAACAGAGCTGAAGCAGGGTGGGCATCACAACAGCTGAGCTGAAAAAGCAGGCAGGAACCTCTCTTGACTCTGGTGTCTGTACAAAACACTCCCCCAAGTGTGAGGTTGATGAGTCAGCAGTCAGTGTGGCAATCTGTTTCCCTTTTTGACTTACATCTATCAATTTGATATTGATTATCTAGGGAACATGCCAGCCCTGAAATTCCCTACTATCATCTTTGCCTATAACACACCCTCCTCTTCATTATTCTAAACCGCCCGGTGTGTATGCCAGAATTCCATTTTAAATCTTAGCCTCGATGCCAGTTTTCTTCTAATCTCTGAACTCTATAAATCTGCATTCCCTAACATGGGTCTGTGTCTTCTTGATGCTCACACTGACAGAGACCAGGGAAGTCAGGCTACATTCTCTGAATAATATTGTAAGGCTTCAGGAGATGTCTAGACTGCTACAAGTTTGATTGCGGATCAATTCGTAAAGGGGGCTGGGCAGACATGAAGACTTACTTTTTCCTACATAGACTCATCAATAATTAAGTGTCAAAATCAGGCTTTGACCACACCAGAATTCAGTAATGAGTGTAGAGTGTGGTAGACAAAGCTCTTGAAATCTAAGGAAAACCCTCGATGTTTCTAATTCTACCCAGTAATTACTGCTAGTTAAGCTGGGCTGTATGTGTGGAGAAATAACAACGAATAAGTTTGAATGGAGCTAAACACAGAAGACAAGATCCAGCCTCCATTGTGCTGTAGGGTCATCTGTCCCTTCAGTTACAAGTTCTTCAATATTTTGCAAGAAAGTATACCCCAGGTATTGACATCGACCCTGGAAAACAAAGGATTAAAGAAAGGGGCGTACGGTCAGAAATTGTATTTGAAGAACGGTGTCTGTAGTTCAGTGGAAAAGAATTTGCCTGATGCTATGTGCAAGGCCCTGAGTTTTATCCCAGCACTGCAAGCCCAATATCAAAAGAAAAAAAAGAAACAGCCTTGAGATAAACAGAGGCATGTAATGAATAAAGACAGGCATACTTTTAGGCATTTGTGATAGGTGCTATAAAGAACAAAACTGTTTCTCTTGGGGACTAAAAATGCAATCAGGAGTTGGAAGGAAGCATGGAGGAAATTGCTTCGATAGATCTCAAGTGAGAAAACTTGGAGGTAATGATGTGGGAAGTCCTTCTGTTTTTACAGGGGATGAGAACCTGTGGAATCCTTCCAGACTAATGTGATTTGATGAACCAAGACTCCCCGAAAGATTGCTGTGAACACCCCCCCCCCAAAAAAAATACTTCACCCAACAAAAAGCAGGAAGCATTTTGGAGAGAACTGCAGCCAAAATTCCCCAAATATTGTTTACAGAGGTTTGTTTACATTTAAAGGGGAAATATTATATAGAGATCAATACTTTGCATTGGTACAGATCTTGGCCTATTGATGCAAATTTAAGGTCAGTTTTGTCATATGTATATTTATGCTCTTGATTGAGATGTTGTGTTTGCCCAGCTCACTTAAAAATGTAATGTATAATTAAGAAATACAGTTTAATAGTCATCTATAATAGTCAAGCTTGTAGACATGTTAGTAAAGTTTTCTAGATATATTTATTATATAAGTGTGTATATATTTATATATATTTATTAGATAAGTATTCTTCAAATCTTTTAGAGATCTTCAGAATATAGCATTTAAAATGTTATGAAAACTTAGGACTTTTCATGACAATGAGACACATCTGCTCCTAGTAACACCAATTACTTCAAAAGGAAGATGGGTATCAAAAAGGATCCTCATGGAGTTTGTTAGCCATTTGGGCAAGTAACTGCTCTTTATTATGCTGTATGAACTGGACATGCAGTACCCACAGAGAAATGATTGCTGAACTTGCCTAAAGAGGATGAGACTGTCCTTTGGGGTTCCTGCTTCATGAAAGAGTCTGCCAGACATTCTGCAGGACACAGAAGAAAGTGACTGACAAATTGTCAATATAGGCAGAGCTGTCTTTGAAATTTCCTGCTTCATGGAAAAATGTGATAGATACTATGGGCCTACAGGCTGAATGTGGATGCTCCAATGATACAGAAGAACTGTGGATGACTGTCCAAGCAGCAAGATGTCTCTGTCAATTCTAGAGTTTTGGAAGTTGCTTACAGTGCACTTGCTGTTTACTCAGGAAATATTATAGCCTTCTAGGGTCTTTGGTGGAGTTGAAGAATAGATAGTCATAGTTTTCCTTAGTTATGGTAAAATATAAAGTAGGTATAAATATTTTAACTGTAATTGTTTCTTGATACCTGTTTTGTGATGTGTAATTTTACTATGTTAAAGTTAAAATCTTTTTATTTAAACAGAAAAGAGGGGATGATGTAGGAAGCCCTCTGTATATATGTTGCTTTTATTAGTAAAGGAATAAAGAAACTGCTTTGAGCCTATATCAGGGCAGAACAGAGCTAGATGGGGAAAACTAAACTGAATGCTGGGATAAAGAAGGCGGAGTCAGGAGAAGCCCCACCAGAGACAGACCCCGGAACTTTACCCAGTAAATCACAGCCACGTGGCTATACACAGATTAATAGGAATGTGTTAAATTAACATGTAAGCGCTAGCCAATAAGAAGCTAGAGCTAATGGGCCAAGCAGTGATTTAATTAATACAGTTTCTGTGTAGTTATTTTGGGACTGAACACCTGGCAACAGACAAGTGGGCTCCTACAACAAGGTATCACACTCCAGGGTGAGGAGAATGGCCCAGGAGGGTGCTATCTTGGTTCACGCATCAAACAGGAAGCACAGTAGGACTGTTTGAAAGTGTAATGACTGGTGGGTTGTGAGTCAGTGGTGAAACTATGCCTGCCCAGTGTGCACAAGGGTTTGGATTCTCTCTTGCGCTGCACAAACCAAATGAAAAATGTAACTGAATATGGGTTTATTGAGGAGTCAGAAAAGACACACAGATGGGAAGCTGAGGGGCCAGGTGTCCTGGGTCACAGATAGTAGATTCTTATCTAAGAGCGATGAAGTCAGTGAGGAGACCTCAGGATGTCCCTATCATGATCTGGTTGGCTTTTTAAAATGTTTTGGCTGCTAAATAGAGAAGGGATCGAAAGTCAAAAGTCAAAGTAAAGTGACCACCTAAAGGTCACTGTGGCTGTCCCAGAAAGAAGATGGTTTCGGGACTCTGGAAAGAGAATGGAGGCCAGATGGGGATACAGTTTTGCAGAGAGTTGGAAGTTAGGAGTGTATGACAGGTCAGAGTCACAAAGAGATTACTTCCAGGTTTTGCCTCGAGGAAATTGAGTTGTTAACTGAACTCATTCATCATGATCCAAATGAGATCAGTTTCAGAGGTGTGAAATCTAGAAAGCAACGAGCAAAACTGAGATCTGAGGGTGATCGAGGCTTGCTGACTGGCTCTGCCACATCCTTGGCCTATGCGAAACTCTCCGAGATTTCTGTTTATCAGGGGTGACTCAGCGAGTATAGCAGGGTTGTCTACAGGAACATGGAGGAGGGTTATTTGCAGAAACATAAGGGTAGAAGAGCTAAGGTCCAAACATAGGCCTGACTCGTAGCCCAGCACCTTTATTTCCTCCTGAAGAGTTTCATGTTGACAACGTTGGCCTGGAACTCAACCAGGATGACTAGAATTCCAGAGCTTCCTATGTCCTCCTCCAGAGTGCAGGGACTACATGCATTCACTACCATGCCCAGCTAAACTTGGCAGACTCTCTATGGTTGAGCATGGTTTGTGGGTGTGGTTGCCAGCATACTTTTTCATCTTTCCTGAAGAAACTCTCTCAGCTCTTTGGACAGCCAAGGATCACCACTTCCTGTCCCTGGTTTCTCTACTATGTACTTTATCTAAGCTCCTCTCCCTTGGCACCCTCTGTTGAGGTCAGCTCGCTCCATTCCTGGCTGTTGATCCTGGCCTTCATCAGTCCCATTTGCATAGCCTTAGAAGAGGCTAATGGGAGAGAAATGTCACTCATGTTGAGGTCACACATCTACTTCAGCAGTGTACAAAGCAAGAGCCTGAGATTCTGACAGTGCAGAACTTTTGCAAAGCAGACCTTGCAAGAAGCCAGCAGACATTTTCTTAGGGTGAAGGAAGGACTGCAACTTCCCAGTTTTACCTCGCTTAGAAATGGACCAGCAATACAATTGTAAATCCCCATGAGACCATTGTGGCCCTCAGAACTAGAACTTAATGGGAAGCACTGGGCCTAGCAGGCTCTTAACAAATACCCCAAGAATTGGTTTGAAGTAAATATTTATGAAAATCGTAGCAGCTCTTTGCTGAGCAAGCGAATGAAGAACTGGCAGTAGCAGAGCTATTGGAACAAGAAGAGAAGAATCATTGGTATCAGGAGGGCAAATTTTATCCTTTTTTCTGTAATTAAAATTTTCATAAAGCCTTGAATCAACATTATTTAATATCATAGACTTAGATTCCCCACGATGGATTATTCATCTGAATAGTGTATACTAATTTTACTCTCACGAAGAACAAATGGTAATTAAGCAAGGTCTCGTCATTCTTTCTCCCTCTACAGTCTGGTCAGCAGGAGTGGCAGTTGATTGTATTATCGTGGCGAAGGCCCTGCTTACTGGAACTGTGCCTCAGTTCTCACAATGGCTGTACTGTATCTAAGACAATTAGGCTGTTTCCTGGAAGTCAAGTGAGGGTTGGGACATAATTGAAAATATGGAGTTTCAAAACGCAAATTACTTTCTGATGATGCTACCATGAGTGAGGAATGACAGGCAAGAGCTTTGTCTAATTAGGAGGATCATTTATTGCTACAAAGTTGGCCAAGTTAAAATTAGACTGCTCGTCAACCTAGGGGGATTGGTTGAGTCATATGGAATCCGAACACAATGAGATCTGGATCTTGCCTCCTATGTTTAGCTCTACTAAAACCCATTCTTTTTTATTTCTCCACACATATAACCCAGTTTAAGAAGTGGTAATTATGGGATAGAATTAGAAACATCTAGGGTTTTTCCTAGATTTCAGGAGCTTTGTACTGAACTCTATTCTTAGCTAATGAAGTTTGATGTGGTCAAAAGCTGATTTTGACACTGAATTCTTGTTAAAGAACTATGTAGGATAAAAGTAAGTCTTCATGCCTGCCTTCCCCCTCAACAATCAAACTTGTAGTAGTCCAGACTTTTCCTGAAGCCCTTACATTATTCATAAAAGCTTTTTAAGAGAATAAGAAACTATCCTGGAGCCAAATGTGGGTGACCATGACCCAGTATCACAAATTCACATTTCCCTAAATCACATATTCTAATGTGGTAACAACGTCATGAAGATTTTGTAGAAACACAATGAGGAAAATCGCGAGTCAAATGTATCTTAAATACACTGGAGAGCTCTTCAGATGGGTGGTTACCACAAAGTAAGGAAACCTCCGCTGTAGGCCTCAGACGTTATCTGATGACATCTGTAGCTTTGAGGTTAGTGAAAGCAGGTTCTCTTTATATACCCTGATTTTTATCTAGGGATTTTATCTAATAGACACAAGGATGTGAGGTTGATGCGGGAGAATTGTCTGTATTCTGTCAATCATATTTTAATAAAACGCTGATTGGCCAGGCAGGCAGTATAGGCGGGAAAACCAGACAGGAAGTAGAGGTGATGCAATGAGAACAGGAGAATTCTGGGAAGCAGGGAGGTTTCTCTGGCACTCCTGCACAGACCACCGAAGAGGCAACATGTAAGCTGACAGCTGAAAAAGGTACCAAGCCATATGGCTAACATAGATAAGAATAATGGGTTAATATAAGCTATAAGAGTTAACAAGAAGCCTGAGCTAATGGGCCAATCAGTTTATAATCTTATGGAGTCTTGTGTGTGATTTTCTTTGGGGTTTGCCGGCTGTGGGGTACCGGGTGGGACAGAAACCCCAACAAGCCGGCCCTCATGTTACATATGGCGCCCACGTGGATAACTGAATCCACAGAAAGCTTGAGGAAGCTTGGGAAAGAATAAAGTAAATCATGGTTTCTTGGTAGTATCTATTTCTCGGATCTGCTTTGCTTGCTAGAGGCAAGCAAGTGCTCTCATCTAAGAGAGGCTTCCTGACTCAGCTTTAGCTGCAAAACTTTGTAGCTCTTTTTAAGAGGTCCTGCCACGAAACACTTAAACGGTGTTGATGAAAAGCTGAATGCATGCTTTTCGGTTTTCAGCCATAGCAGGAAAAAAGCTGCACTGTTTTAAAATGTCGGCTTTCTGGGCCATCCTGCCAGGGCAATCTTTGACTCTTTCAGGCAGGCAGTCCAACTGAGTGTGGTCTGTGAGCAGAATGCTCTGGCTTGCTTGCTGGCAGGGACCTTGAAACACCATAGAGTTGTGGCAGTAAAAGACTCCAGTGGTACCTCTACCATGAGTCTGGAAAGCTAAGGAATTGACTGGATCTAGCCGTCAAAGCCACGGTTTTAGACTCATGTGGTCAGAAAAAGAGAGATATACAGTAAAGAGAGATTCAAAGACGAAGAAAACCTCTAAATGGTTTACTATGTGTTAAAAATATATGCAGGCTAAAGGTTAAAGTTCTTAGGGTAAAAGAGGAAGAAAGAAAGTAGTTGGGTGTGGTGGTACACACCTTTAATCCCAACACTTGGGAAGCAGAGGTTGATTGACCTTTGTGACCTCAAGGTGTGGTGGTACACACCTTTAATCCCAATAACTGGGAGGCAGAGACAGACAGATCTCTGTGAGTTCAAGGTGTGGTAGCAAACACCTTTAATCCCAGCACTGGGGAGGTAGAGACAGGCAGATCTCTGTGAGTTCAAGGACAGCCTGGTCTACAGAGTTATTCCAGGACAAAGATATACAGAGAACCTGTCTCAAAAAGTAAAAGTAAAAATAAAAGAAATAGAGGTTAAAAGAAAGATGGAAAATAAACAGAGAATCTTGATACTGTATGCTATTATCCTCTCTTTGAATTGTTTGAATGCTGAGGAAGGAGCAACAGCTGCTAAAAGACTTTTGTTTATAAATGCTGCTGAACTAACCCAAGATAGGAATTTTGAAAATACCTTGGCTTCAAAACTGAAGTCAAAAGGCATGTTACTTTGGAGAAGAGATTTTGCTATTGTTTCCACAGAAAACGAGAGGCTCTGGATTTATTCAGAGTTAAGAAAAATCACCTTTGACCAAGGGAGGCCACCTGAAAAATCTCCAACAGGAATAGATGGCCCAGATGTGTGAGTTCTTCAATCAGAACAGGTTCAAGACTGCTGCCTGAGATGATCAAGACTCACAGGATACTCCAGTCAGGACTTGATGATAATTTTAAATTTTCTTTAGGTCCCCATAAGATTATCAGCACCCCCAACCAGCAGGAAGTAGCCTGAAATACTACGCCCACATTCCCAACAAATGGACTTTGGGTATTTTCCTTTGTTTTAAAAAAAAAAAAGAGGGAAATGATGCGGGAGAATTGTCTGTATTCTGTCAATCATATTTTAATAAAACGCTGATTGGCCAGGCAGGCAGTATAGGCAGGAAAACCAGACAGGAAGTAGAGGTGATGCAATGAGAACAGGAAAATTCTGGGAAGCAGGGAGGTTCCTCTGCCACTCCTGCGCAGACCACTGAAGAGGCAACATGTAAGCTGACAGCTGAAAAGGGTACCAAGCCATATGGCTAACATAGATCAGAATAACGGGTTAACATAAGTTATAAGAGCTAATAAGTAGCCTGACCTAATGGGCCAATCAGCTTTATAACTTATAGAGATCTCTGTGTGACTGATTTTCTTTGGAACTTGCCGGTTGTGGGGTACCGGGCGGGATAGAAACCCCAACAAGCCGGCCCTCGTGTTACATGAGGTCATACCCAGAAGTTTGTCCTCTTATTGCATAATAATAAGTTCCACTGGGAACTTCACAATTCCTTGACAGTCATTTCATACTTGCCCTCCAAGAACAATCCCACGTGTTGTAACCCAACTATTGAAAGACTACTCAAAAAGTTAAGCATTTATGTATTACAAAGAGAAACAAGGTCTGGCCAGATATGAACATGTCTACAATTCCAGTGCTCTGGAAACTGAGGATGGAGGAACAACCTAGCCCATGTAGTTAAAACCTACACAGCAATTTAAAACTATTTTTGTGATCAATAGTAAAAGAAAAATCCCATTCCATGTGTCTTGGCTACACCATGTCTTTAGCTTGACTGTTATGTGGGAAAGACCACACATATCAGGTGAACCTGTGGTTGCTATGGATTCTATTCCAGGGCCACCAGATCAGAGCCAATGGGCGGTACACAGACTCACACAGAGCGTACTTGAAAAGATCCCTTTTGAAAGGGACAAGTATTCCCTGCTACCTGAAGAGCATCCTTTAGATCTGGGACATGATTTTATGAATCGCCTTACTGTTATAAGTCATTTGTCCTTTACAGTAAAGGAAGATAAGATTTAAAATGAAGGCCATGACTAAAATCACGAAATACATGTAACACGTAAGCCATGTTAACATTGCCAGTATAGAATATGATCTTTAGGAAAGCTTAAAGTGGAATAAGATGCAAAGTCTATTTACATTTCAATCCAAAATAATATATATATATACATATATAAAATTTTATTTGTTCTTGAGAATTTCATATGCATATACGTATCACCTCCCAATTTCATGTTTTTTTTTAAAAAAAAAAACAACAGTTATTTCTGAGGTTATATCCATCCATGAAAGCATGAGAATCCTATCAGTGACTGCATTCTCAGAAAAGAGTGATCCTCCCCACTTCAATGATCAATTTCCAATAGCTCCTCTGGGAGGGGTATAATCTGAAGATCTTTCCACCTGTCTGTGTTGAAATTCTGTCTGGCATGACCGTGTGCAGGCCACCCCGGATGCTCTGAGTTCTGGAGTGCAATAGCCAAGGCGTGTCCAGGAGACAGCATTCCTCCCCACCTACCAGCTATTACGTCCTACCTGCTTCTCTTTGGCAATGTTCCCCCAAACTCAAGGAATGACGGGGCAGAAAGTAGCAGGGAAAGTAGGATTTGATACAGCACTATCTTAGTTTGGTTCCTACTGCTATGATAAAGCACAGCAACCAGAAGCAATTTGGGGAGGAAATAGTTTATTTGGCTTATATATCCCAGGTCAAATCCAGTGAGGGAAGGCAAGGCAGAAACCTGGAGCCAGAAACTGAAGGAGAGGCCGTGGAGGAATGCTTTTTCATGGCCTGATCAGTTTTGCCTTTTTATATACCCCAGGCCCACCTGCTCAGAGAGTGTACCACTTAAAACAGGCTGGGGCCTTCCACATATGTTATTAATCTAGACAATGTCCCCCCACAGGTTTGCCCACAGGCCAGTATGATGGAGGCATTTTCTTGATTTATACTCCTTCTTCCCAGATGATTCCAGCCCATGTCAAGTTGACAAAAAACTCACCAACATAGTCACTTATTCTCAACATTTTAACAGTTGATTGCAGCAAACTGCCACTAGAAACTGCTGTAACCGAGGCCGAAAGCAGCCCAGGTCTAGGGGTAGAAGCAGAAATACTTAGAAGGTGATTTGACATCATTTCCATTTTTCAAAATATCAACCACAGACTCTACCCCAGGACTCATGACCTCCAGTGTCATGGGCTTTTGCCCTGGAATACATACCAGGCAAAAAAATCGTTTCCCTTGGAGCAGATCTCAAGTCCGATCACAAGGTCTTGAGTTTGATCCCCAGAATCCACTCGTGAAAAGTATGGATGTGGTAACATGGCTTGCTGTTGTAATCCAAGTACTGGGAAGACAGAGGCAGGCATATCCTCTGAACTCACAAACCTGCCAGCCCCAATTATTGGTGAGCCACAGGTCAACGAGAGACACTGTTTCAAAAGAAGATGACCACAAATGATGACAATGGGAATGACGCTCGAGGAAGGACAATGGAAGCTGTCCTCTGGCTGCCCCCACTCACACACACATGCACACTCACACAGGCATGCTTACACACTCTACCACAGCTGTTTTCATGTATGTTAGAAGGGCTGTGTGAATGTAGAGGGGCTAACAAGAAAGGCCTCTCAAAGGGGCTGGAAACCAGAAAAAAAAAGTCTGTGACGTGTGATGAGGCATTTCCAAGCCTTGGGAACTGAGAATGCCATGTCTTCTTTGTTAAGAATGTAATGTCATGGTTATTCTTCCATGAGCAAACTGGGTGGGAATGAGCCTGAGAATTAAAGTTCTGTAGTAAACTCATCGAAGTCTAAATATAATCTGCCTTTCCAAAACCAAAGCGGACTGAGGCTTGGTCACTATTGTCCACAAGCCAAGATAATGGGCATTCTCTTTCTGTAGAGATGGGTTTCCAGCCGGGATTATCATACAGAGAAACTCTGTATTGAAAATCTGACTCCCGCACCAAAGAAAAAAAAATGGAAAGAAGGAAGGAAGGAGAAGGAAGGAAGGAAGGAAAGAAGGAAGGGAGGAAGGAAGGAAGGAAGGAAGGAAGGAAGGAAGGAAGGAAGGAAGGAAGGAAGGAAAGAAAGAAGAAATGTGGTTCATATGTCAGTGCAGCCAGAATGATCCGTCTCAGTCTTATTCTGCATTAGTCCATCCTCTTGATTAACGCCCTTTAATGTTGTACAAATAAAAAAAATCTACCTCTCTTCATCATTGAACCTAGTTCTTGTGTGCGGATGTGGATGTGTGTGGTTTGTTTGTGTTGTTCTGTGTTCGTGTGTGTATGTGTGTGATTGTGTGTGTGTGCATGTGTATGTATGTGTGTATGTGTGTGTTGTCCGTTTGTGTTGTTCTGTGTTCATGTGTGTGCATGTGTGTGTGTGTATAGGATCCATGTGTGTGTGCATGTGTGTGTTATGGTCCATTTGTGTTGTTCTGTGTTCATGTGTGTGTGTGTGTGTGTGTGTGTGCGCGTGTGTGCACGCGTGTAATCAGTGGCCTGAGGGATCCTCCCAGTTCTGCCTTCCCAGCCTTGGGCTTAGAAGCACCATCCTGTTTTCAACACCACAGTTTTCTACATGGGTGCTGCAGTTTGAGCTCAGGTCTTCATATTGGTACAGTAAGCTTTTCACCGTGGTACCCGCACCCAACTCCTGTGCCCTAGATCTTTCTCCTTCAGTCAAAGCACACAGTTCATTTTCTGCTGCTCTTCCAGTCCTTCCCCGAAAGGACCCTTACATAGGCTGATGTCGCCACCTTGTACATTCTTGACCCCGTGCCACCCAGTGAAATTTGCTGTTGGTATAGCTTCCTTGCCCTTTGGTATGTGTAGGCCTTTGTTTCTGTATGCTCTTTGGACCTGGTAGATCACTCTCCATATCTATCAGTATAGAGCCTCTGTCAGAATCACTAGGTTACTGTTGATCTTTTCTCCCCATAGTGGTCTAATGAACATATCAAGGGTCAGGCTCTTTGTACTCAAAGAATATTTATCAGATACACAAATGGGTGGAAATATCCTGACACCTTCGGTGGTATCTTGTCCATTGTCTTTTGGAAAAAAAAAAATTGAGGCTGAGTGAGCCTGCTGTTCTTTCCTCTGAATGTGTGGATTTCCTCCTAGCAATGGGAGAGTTTCAGACAGACACGCCCAGCTTCCCAAAGTCTTCCCAAAGAGAAATACAGAAGGAAGCCAAAGTCCTATTTTCTTCCTCAGAATGCAAGCAGCTGCGGAGGGAAACAGAGTGAGACGATGAAAGAGGAGGTGAGCATTATGGCTAAATGATGGGGCTTTCTAAGAATCTGCCAATCAGACCTTGCTGCAGAGGAACCGAACAAAAGGAATGAGGACATAACAGAACCGTGTGTTCTGCTCAGAAAATGATGAGGGAGAGCTCTAGCAACGCCGCCACTATGCGTTCTGTGTTCTGGAGTCGCACAGTCTGTCACAGCTGTTTGATCTTAGACGACCAGCTCTCTGAACTTGATCTTTTCTCTTGCACCAATGTCAGCAGTATCAAGAGTGTGTAAGACACAATAAATGAATGTGGGATTTGGAGCCTAAGGCCCATGGGTCCAGGGTCACCATTCTCTTGTTCTTCGACCTACATACAAGTTACTTAAGTCTACTTTCTTCTCCTGCCAGACAGGAATAATGAAAGCACCCACCCCGTTGCGCTATTGTGGAGTGCCCGTGAGATGATTCAGGAAAGCCTTGGCATGCTACCCAACCCAAGTGCCTCATGAGCAGCAGCTGGCATCATGGATGACGGGGTCAACCTCTACCACTCTCACAACTGAGTTGAGGTTTCATTTCTCTGAGAAAGAAAAAATAGGCGTCTCTCCCAACGACGGGCCTTTTATCCACAATATTCTTGCATTCAGAGATGAGGGAAAGATGGGGCCTAAGCCAGTCTCACAGTGTCTCAAGGACAAATCCTGTAACCCCTTCTGAGTTACGTCTGGACTTACCCAAGCTTGTGCGAGTATGAGGTTGTGTTAAGACTCAACCTCAGCCAATTAAAAGTATACTAGTGTAACTGTTGCTTGTTTAGCCAATTATGTATGAGATGACCTGACTGTCCCTGAAACTCCCCCGAGCTATGCTCAAAAGGAGTCTGCACGCTTATCTCAGGGTCGTTGCCATTTTGTACAGGTGTCGACCCCTGCATGGTGGAATATTAATAAACGCTCTTTGCTTTTACATAGTATTTGAGTCTGGGTCTTCTACAGCATTTCCTTGGACTCTTCCATGGTCAGTCATAATTGGCGGGTATCTCTCTAACCTGGATGCTTTGTTTGCAGGTAGCTGAATCTATGTCAGTGTAAAGCACCTGCTAGGAAGCTTGTGTGTGGATATATTGTTCTAACAGTGCTAATTTTCTGAGGGGGGATTTAGGAATGATGCCTCCAGAGAATAAACCAATATCTGGACACTATCACAGTTTTCTCTTGCTTCCTCAGGATGTCCAAGCTGGTCTCCTCCTACTACTCTGTTGGAAAAGAGACTGAAAGAGGTGAACTGGAAGAGCATTGTAGACTACTGATGGTGGAATACATACTGAGGATAACCTGAACATTCCCATGTATGCTTGCAAGGCAATATTCAGGTACACAGAGAGTATTGATATTGTCTGGCACACATAAGACTAAAGACAATACTCAAACAAGTCACAGGAGTCTACTGGAAGGGCCCCAACCCATACATTCTCCCACGCCAACCCAAGCTTACCAAATGCGATCTTCAAAAGAGCAGGAGGAGCCCAGGTGAAGCTCAGCCCCTCTGGAATGATGATAATTGCTGAAAGGTGAATTACTGTTATGGAGCATGCTGGCAACTCCATAAGGCAACTAGGGTTCAGAGCAGTTGTGTGTTCTTTTGCCTAAAATAGTGCAGCTAAATAGTTAGAGGTGCAAGTAACTGTTAACACGCTATCGGTGTAGTAGAAGATCTGTAGCTGTCTCTCCTATGGTATATTTCCTCATCTCATGAGATGGAATCTTTTTTTCTATTTTTTTAGTGTGTTTGTGTATGTGTTGTTTGGGTTTTGTGTGTGTGTGTGTGTGTGTGTGTGCTATGTGTGTTTGTGGTGTGTGTGTATGAGAGAGAGAGAGAGAGAAAGAGAGACAGAGAGAGACAGACAGACACACACACACACACACAGAGAGAGAGAGAGAGAGAGAGAGAGAGAGAGAGAGAGATGCTTGAAATGGAACACAGGACTTCCAGTAGACAGCCAACCACTGAGCTACACCTGCAGGCCCTCTGTCTGGAGTTGTCAGTCTCCCATGACAATCAGTGAGCATATCTCCAAGGTAAAGTCAACCATCATTCTGCTCTTAGCACAGACACTAGAATAGCCTGAAAACAAATTATCTTGTCTTTAATTTAGAAAGGCGAAGAACACAAAATTTCATTGCAGTTGTGAGCCTAAAATAAGAAACAAAACAAAAAGGCTAAATATCACTTTTGCCTGGTTACTTGGATATCAGGCAATTATCACATGATTACTCAGGCTGGTAATGAAATTAAGATAAAGTTTCATCAAAATAGCATATGTAATTTTGCAGCCAAAACAGAACTGGTATAAATATGAGCAGATGTGTCTGCCTCTCTCGGATTTATAAATACAGAAACATTGTCCCCATTTTGGGTAAAAATTACTCTTTACTCTGAATTTTGCAAGAGTGTGGCTCAGAGCCCTGGAGGTGACAGAGACAGAAGCAGGTCACAGCCAGGAGGATGCACATTTTCTGTGGCTTCCAGGCAGGTGGTCTTAACCTGGGGGACCCGCTGGGCTTCTGCAGCAGCTATTACACTGGGGCCTTGAGAGAAAACGGTTAAATACATGCCAAGATGAGCACACAAATTTTCTTAGGCAGGAAACATGCTGGTCCTTCTTTCCCAGGAAAATGAAAGAAAAGCGTTCTGGGCGGAAGAGCTGCATCAATGGGTGAGTGAGTGCAGAGTACCTGGGTGTGAATCCCCACAACCCATGCACAGCAGGCACAGCGGCGTACATCCGTAGTCACAGGGCCTATACAATGAGACAGGAGCAAAGGGGAAAATCTCAGGAAGAGCAGCTATCAAGGAGCACACAGTGCCAGAGAGCAAGAGATTCTGTCTCAAACAAGCTGGAAAATGAGGACAGACATCTGTTGTCATCACCTATATGTGCATGCATACATACACACACATCATACCTACACATAGACACACAGCATATATACACACACACCACACACACCATAAATACATATACCATACAAACACAACACTCACACCATATATACACATATCATACACACATACCATACAAACACCATATACACACACCACACGACATACATACACACACATCATACGTACACATACACCATACACACACCTTATACATACACACATAACATATATACATATACACCATAAACACACGCTATACATAGACATACCATATACACACATCCCATATATAAACATACACATTATATACCCATACCAAACACATACACCACACACACACCATACACATACACCACACACATCATAAACACACACCAGACACACACATACACACCACACAAACATACCCCACGCATACACATATACACCACACACACATCATATATACACATATCATACACATGTACCACACACATCATATACACACACCATACCACATACATACACACACACCATACACACACATTATACATACACATACCATATACGCACAACATACATACACCATATGCACCCACTATACATACACACACCACACCTACATCCCATATATAAACATACACATTATATACACATACCATACACACACCACACACAATCATAAACACACACCAGACACATATACACATCACACAAACATACCCCACACATATACACACACACACCATACACACACCATACTTACATACACACCATATACACATACACCATACACACACAGCACACATACACATATGTACAACACACACACACACACCATACACAGATAAAAAATATTTAATGGAAGAATAAAAACATTCTGTATTTTGAATATAAAGTCCTAGCTGGCTCCCGCCTCCAACTCCATTGCACTAAAGACAGCTTTGTACAGAATGAATAACATACCCAGGGCCATGTTCTGTTGTTTCCTCTCCGGAAGAGTGTTCTTCACCTAGTACTGTTAACTGCCTACTGCTCTCAGCCTCTCTCTCTATCGGGGTCTCAGGAGGAAGCCAGGTAATGCAAGGCTGCAAAGAACGCCCTCCAGGAGCAGTGAGGCAGAACCTGCCACTCTGAGAAGTGAGTCTGGAGTATTCTGTCATGGTCAAGAGTCTGGTGCAGATGGACCCTGGCGACACTTCCTTTCTCTGCCCGGCTGGTCTGAGTGCATTTGCTGCAGAACGTGGGTGTTAATGGTATGGCTGGATGATAAAAGTGGAAACTCAGAACAGAGAACCTCAGTACTGCAGGCTCACCTTCACCCACCCCTACCCTCTCCCAGGCCCGAGCCTCCTTCAACTCCCTCTTGAGCATGTGTTTGGCAGGAGACAGGAGCAGTTGAGTCATCCTTAGGGAGGAGTTTTCCTCACCATATCCACTAGTGGAAAAATACCCAGGACTCCAAGCAGTCAATGCCATGCTGGGTGCCGTGTGCTGCTTCTGTGTGTCCAGACCTCAAACAAACAAGTGTCCTTCCCTCGGCTATGAGTGAAGCAAAGGGCGCGTCAGTGATGGTAGCTTGACAAGGGCTCCAGAGAATTAGCACTGGTGCCTGGAATTACCTTCATCTTGTGGAGGAACCGTTCCTCTTCACCCAGGCCACCCATCTGAACCTGTCCCTGCTCCTGCAGACAAGTGAGATTCAGAAGAAAATGCATTTTGACTGATACCTAAGCCCTAAGATCTCCAGAGACTGTGAGAAACACACGAAAGCAAGCATTAGTGCTGGCCCCTTCAATTCCATGGAGGGAACTTCTAGAATCCTCTGAACTCATGCTCTGGTCCTCAAATTTAAATCTCTTGTCAACCCATGGTCTGATATCCAGACTTCCAAACAACTCTTTCTTGGAAAGCTCTGCTTGAATGTCACACAGATTTTCCTCAAAAGTAGATGGAACCTTCACTCCTGTTGCTGATCTGTCTATCATACAGTGAACAGATGCTATATCACCCTTCAGTGATTTCAACCAAAAAACTCCACTCTTCTCTCTCATTGCCCCATCTCTCTAAACATACTCTAGTGGTTCTTCCCTCTGGATATTTGTGGAATCATTGATCTTATGACTAACTCCATTTTGCTGTTACTATGAGACAAGGCAACATGGTTTCTCTCGGAACCTCTCTAACAGCCCCCCAGACCTTAGTAAAACCAACAACATCATGACTGAGGTACTGTTCAGAACTGGGGACCCAGCACAGAGGCAATACCACCTGTCAAAAGGAGGCCAAAGCCCTAATCCATCGAAGTCCACAGACCCTAAATGTGTTAATCTTGCCTTCCGTGTCTATAGTTTCACTTCTGGCTAGCTTTTCTTGCTAAACGAGGTGTATCAATCCAGAATGTGCGGTGGTTTCTTTTGTTTTCTTTTTTGTTTTTGTGTGTATGTCCTTAAAAGGCCACCTTGAGAAAGGCTGGGGACTGCACTGGGGTCCTGAACACCTGGTAGACTAACAAAGACTTTCCACTGGTTTGAACTCATGTACAAGTGGCCTTCTCTGGAGAACTTATGTCAATTCTGCAGTAGATGTGTGTCTTGTCCCCGTCCCTTCTATCTTACTTCCTTGCAATCAGTGATACACACACACACACACACACACACACACACACACAGAGAGAGAGAGAGAGAGAGAGAGAGAGAGAGAGAATTTCATTCTGTCACCACCTTCCTATGTCACTTGGCACAGGGACCAGAGTCTTCACACAATCCTTCCAAACCCTCACAGTGTGCCCGTGGGCCTTCACAGGGTCCTATCAAGCCCTCGCACTGTACCCATGGGCCTCTACGGTGCCCTACCAATCCCCCACAGTGTGCCCATAGGCCCTCACAGGGCCCTGCCACACTCTTACAGTGTGTTCTAGCCATTCAGTTGTGGTCTTTTATGTTACCCCTCTCTGCCCCTTTTCCTCAACCACACCAACCTCCTCGCTCTCCCTGGAAACCAATGTCAGCTTTACTTTTCCCCAAGGCCTTTGCACTTACTGTCGCCTGAGCCTAGAACACTCCTTATCTCTTCAGTCTTTCGTATCTTTGTTTACATGTCACCTTCTCAGAAAAAGAATTTCTTGGCCTACCTATCTTAAATCACAATTCACTATCCACCAGTCCTCTTTCTCTGAGTCTTGAAGAAATGGTCATTTGTCATTAATCATCTCTAATTCTAATTTAATTCCAATTAAATTTTAACTAATTATTTCTATTTTTTTGTGCGTGAGTGCTTTGGGTGCAGGCATGTGTTGGGCATCACTTGTGTGCAGTACCTGTGGAGACCAGGAGAGGACAGGTGTTGGATCTCCTGGCACTGGAGCTGCCATGCGGATTGTGACCTGCTGATTCTGGGAACCAACCTCAGGTTCTTTGCAAGAACAGCGAGTGCTTCTCCCTGGGTCATCCCTCCAGCCTCGTTATCATCCCTTCATCTCCTCATTTCTTCAGCTGTTCTACCTTCTCATGAAGGTGGAGACTGAGTGAGGCCAGCAGAATGTCTTTCTTCTGTGCTTTGGTACCTAGAAATGTCCCTGGCACAACCTCAGCATATTAGGCCCACAATTATTCACTGACTGAACTCTTTCAATTCTCTGGAAGCAAACTACAAAACGTTATGTTGCTGGAAAAGGTGTTTGAGCATCCATGATTCTAGATCCATTGCAATCTGTCTTTCTCTCCGCCAACGCCTTCCTAGTTATCCTATGTTATCTAAGGAGGGAGACCTTCAAAAAGAAACGCACCCTATCTTTGCTTCCTATCAAGTCTAGTCTTCCGTGAGAATGCTCTTAGCTCTTCATTTTCCCAATTGGTTTGGGAAATTAGACTGTGTTACTGTCAGATGTGCAGTGGGGTACGGCAGACGTAGAGAGACTTCCTCAGGCACTAAGGCAACCCAAGTCCCTTCATTGCTTCTTTTGGTGAAGAAATTACGGACTTGGGTCCCAGCAAATTGTAAGTTTCAATATTTTTTATGACCTGAAGGCTTTGGAGTTCTTGTGTAAAACTATAAATTAAGCAAACAGATTTGCTACACTGGAAGGGGATTCTGGCAGTGAACTTGGATAAGTAATATGTATATCCTCTTGTAACTATTGGGGGAATCTTCAAGTAAAGCGTGTAGAGATGATCTTATGCCTTCTTCAGTTATAATCTCTAGCTATCACATTAAAATTTCAAGAACAACTCTGAGGAGAGACATCTGGGCCCCTTGAATGGACATTTTCCAAGAATTTGGTAAGCAGGAGGGATTCAGCACCATTATCCTTCCTACCCACCTTTTGTACATAAGTATTCTTTAACTCAACATTTCCCCAAAATGGACCAGCTGTAATTCTTGACTATCTTTGGATATTAGTTTCAGTTTCCTAATAAATAATATAAGTATTCAGACAAACCAATCTACACCCATACAAGGATCAAGGGTTATAGCACAGAGTCTGCCTGCTAGGACTCTCTGGTTGGCCCCTGTGACTGGTAAGTACATGAACTAACGTTCTGCCATCAGTGTCTTCTTTCAAGTAACAAGTGCCTTGTGCTTGACCATCCTCCAACCACTACAATCTCTCCCTTAGCAGAGTGAAGAGGAAATCCTCAAAATAAGCACATTCCATCACAAAATAGCTGGGTTTATGATCTTGGAAGGCAAGGAGGAATGGTAGAGTTTGTAGTGAGTCTGGGAGTCTCTGAGGCTATGGACTAAGTTAGGGAACAAATACTGGAACCGGGGATATCTGATCTTCAGCACCTACAAACAAAGCGTTTTCTCTCTCTCTCTCTCTCTCTCTCTCTCTCTCTCTCTCTCTCTCATTTCAGCGAAGGCAAGATGGGAAACAGAGACGAGTGGTTCACTGTGATCGTGTTAGCCATCTACTCTAGCCTGCAGGAGAAGTTCAAGACAAAGGAGAGACTCCATCTCAAATAAAATGTTGGAAGGTACCTGATGGGTGACACCCAAGGTTGCCCTCTGACCTCCATGTCTATGTGCACACACGTGTATGGGCACACCATACATGAATGAACACACACACACACAAACACACACACACACATGTACATAATGAACATACCCATACATGTACACCGCCCTGTGGTCCTTAGTTTGTAATTTTCAAACTGTATTTCAGGACCTAGACTCTATGACATTTAGCAGATATTTTGATGACTTAGTTACTTCAGGAACAGACGTAGCAGAGCTCTATGCTTCAGTCAATAGCTTTGACAAACACAGTAAACTGAGGAGTCGGGAATCAATTGTGTAAAGTTAATTGAGTCTCACTTGACTGTCACACACCTCTGTTTAAATATATTTGTTCAGATTACATCTTCTGTAACTCTGACCTGTAAGTGATTCACTGTTCTGAAAGTTACTTGGAAATGACATGTAGTAAATTTTGTTATTTGTAAGAAAATGGGTGTACCGGAGACAATCAAATTAAGAGAATAACACCATTCTCAGAAAGACAAATATTATAATTCTTCTCACATTTGTTGTTTCTAGATTGTATATATTATAGACATAATACATATTATTATCTATAATACAATGTGTGTATGTACTTAACATACAATAGGTACATGTGAAAAAATAAACATAATAAATGTTAGCATTGGCAGTGCCCCTTGATAGTAAAGACAAGTCAATTTCCCTCCTCATTCTTTACAAAAGTATTAAACTTCAGTTCTTTATAATTCAGCTAATTATACAAATACATAGCTAGTCATCTGGTGTGGCATCTCACACCCACTCCCGATACTTGGAAACTGGAAGTAGGGAGATGAGGAGTTCAAGGCTAGCCTTGGCTAAAGAGTGAGTTTGAGGCAAGTCTGAGTCAGCCTATATTAATACAAAAAAGTCAAATAAAAATAAAAATAAATATACTCTTTTTATACATGGATCTTCCCAAATATCAGCTTTAACAACATATGTGTGTGTGTATAACATAACATATGTGTGTATTTGCTTTTTACTACTGCATTCTCAGTTTTATCTCTATGAGTCTCGAGTACCATGTCGAACTATGTCAAAGCGAGGAGCTGGAAGACAACATTGTCAAGCCTAAACATATAATCAGAAGGAAGTTGTGGGGCAAAAAGCAAAGGCCACATAAAAGGGTCCTTTGATTGCAGGTGGAAAGAAGAAATTTGAGAAATCTCCTGGACTCTTTGGATGTCTGACCTGAAACACATGTCTGAGATATAAAACTAACATCTATAAATGAGAGAAAATGTGATGTTTATATTTCTGGGTTTGGGTTGCCTCACTTAGAGTGATTGTTCTAACTCCATTCATTGATCTCCAATTTTGGGATACTGCTTTTCATAATTGTAGTGTGATTTGGGTGAAGACTGAAGTCATGACTGCTCCAGAAAGAGGTGGCCATTTCCAGTTCACTGGGATGGAAAAGCATCTTAACTCTAACACTTTCAAAAGTAGCGCACAGTGTGTACTGAGCACATGTGGAAGGATTGCTTTGCTGGTATTCTTCTTCACGTTAAGGCCCACAAGAATTCCAGCTGTGAAAGCAACATAAATGGATTTTAAAATGTTAAGTTCCATGCCTGAAGAAACTGATCTCAATTCATCTTGTAATAATCCATTTGTACAATAAGTTATGAATCAGACGAAAAGAACTGAATTCCGTGCTATTGTATGAGTGTACCACATTTTCATTATCTACTCATCCACTGTTTGGATTACGTGTCTATTGTGAATAGAGCAGATTCATGCATCTCTTCATCTTCAACAGTAGCTTCTATTTGCAGGATATGATAACTAACCTAGAGATCCACAACTGGTCAAGGTGCAGAGAAAGAGACTGCAGAAGTGCTCATCCCTAAGAGGGACATTTACATGATATCCTCTCTCCCCAAGGCTCAGCAGTCATTGCAGAAGGGAAAGTGGAAAGACTGTAAGAGGCAGAATCTGTCAATGAATCCAAGAAAGTTAAATCCTGCAGAAACACAGGACAGTTGTACAAATGAATTCACAGCAGCCATGACAACATGGACAAGCTCAATCCAGACCTCATTCCAGCACAGGGGGAAGGTGGGCATGAAGTTCCATCCATACATAGGTGCTATTAGCAATGGTCAGTGCTGGGAAATGAAGAATCAGTTTTCTTTAAGCATATTGCTCCTGGTAAGTTGACATGACCATATATCTAAGAATATGTGAGCAGCACAAATTTGAATTAATGGATGGAAAAACAAACAGACAAAAACAAAATTGAGTGGCAATGGGAAGGGTGCAGATCTTGGAGGAGTTGGATAGGGGATTTCTATAGTCAAAATGAACTGTATGCAATTCTTAAATAATTAATTAAAAATTAAGAAAAAAATTTGGCAAAATACTGAACTGTTCCTTGTGTCTAAGAAGGTGGTGAATTTTTTTCATTTCCAATTTAAACATCTGTATTTTATATTATGGCATCTTTAGCCACCTCTAGCTAGAATGGGTGTTGTCTTAGAGAAAATTGCAATAAACATTTGTAGAAAAACACGTGTGTCCATATATGTACCTTTGTATATGATGTGTATGTGGCTGTGTACAGACAACCCAGTTTCTATAGGTCAAGCATCTAGACCAAATATCCACCTGACTGTGGATGGCCACAGTGCTATCTCTGAGGCATAACTCACTTCGCTCTTCTTCATTGCTGCTTATTGATTCATTTGACTCCATCCAATGTTAATCTTGGTCTCATAACTGCTTATAAAGGCACTGAAAACCGAAAACTTCTTGTCCATCCCAGCAGCACCAGAAGAAACTTCAGACACGAAGGACTTTACTCAGCTGTTATTCTGCACACCAATATATTTAAGAGTCACTTTCTACCTTTCATGGGCGGCTTTAAGTTAAGGGAAGAATTGGGGGAGGGTAAGATATTTTTTAAGATTTAGTTATTGTATTTTAAGTATGCGAGTGTTTCGCATGCCTTGTGCCCTGAGAGATCAGAAGAGGGTGCTGCATCCCATGGAAGCACAGATACAAATGCTTATGCGCTGCCATGTTTGTTCTGGAAGCCAGTTCAGGCTTCTCTGCAAGAGCGACCAGTACTCCTTAACAGCTGAGCCATGTCTCCACCCTCCAAATGGAAACTTTTAATTTGTGTTACCATTCTTGTTGACTGTAGGCTTAGAAGAAAAGCCTGGAGGCTTCTCATGTTTTACATTAACTGTTAGTGCTAACTTTGGGGACTAAGTAGATACTGGAGAGCAAACTGTCTCCCGAGCATGCATATTTCTGCACTCCTAAGTGTTTATTACATATATTTTGAGAGTGTGAAAGAAGTATATGTAGTAAGAGCCAAACAGAAAAGAAAGATGCTAGACCCAAAGAAAGTAAATTCCCTATACAAAATAACTCAAATAAAATTGAGAATATTGAGGTTTGCAGATGTCTTTTAGATTTTTGAACTATGTGTCGAATTTTGATTTCGAACTTGCAATGTAGCCCACCCTGATCTTGAATTCATAGTCCCTTCAGGTCCTGAGATTTTATGCAGGTGCCACTACAGCTCTGAAATGTTCTACTTGGTTTAAAGAATAATTTAATAAGCTCGGTTTCTATGCTGGAAAGGAAGTGACCAAGGTTACCATTAGGACAGCCCTGTCCAACCCTTTGGCTGATTGTACTAAGTGAGAATTGGGACAGGATTCTTTCTGGGGTATTCCTCAGTTCTGGAAGGAGGAAACTGAGCTCCCAAACACACACCCAAGCTGAGGATAGCCACAAGAGTTTAGCTCACTGGGCTGCTGAGAACATGTTTTGAGATCTTTCGGAGTTTGTAATTGTGACTTAGAACCCAGCACCATGATAGACAGTTCTAGGGTAGGAGTGTCTCTAATCTGGAAAATCGTCCAAGATTACGCCCTGATGCCTAGGAACATTGTGTATATAGACTAAAATCAGAGCAAATGACTATAAAGCATCCTAACAACTGCAGTATGGCAACCTCCTTCCCACAGAGCACAAGAGGGGATTTCCACAGTGAAAACTGACACATCGCTAGCACAGGCTCCTTGTGGAACAGCCCGTGTCGGCTTTCATATACATGCTTGACTCAAAATGGCTGAAAGGGCTTTCCCCACCATTAAGTGGAGAAAGAATGAGACTTTTGTTCGAAGAGAAGCAGTTGGAAGTGGCAGAGCCCCGGCTATTATGAAATTGCTTTTCAACCTGCACCGAGTGTCATGACAAAAGGCTGCGTGCATCTGTGGAGCCTGTCAGAGCCGTTCAGGACCATTCCACCTCCTTCACAAAGCATTTCAAACATTGAAAAGGTGGCAAAAGAATAAAGAGGAAGTGACTTATAGTTCCACTGAGAAGGGTGACAGACCATCATTGTAGGAATAGCCTGGCCTTTGGAACTAGACAGATGTGCATTAGAAACACCACTCTACTGCACTCATAACCCCAGAGATTTCTTATTGCATGTAATTTTCTGAGCCTGTTTCCTTGTCTGTGAAATGGTGATGTCTACTTCTTGCTGTTGAGGATTCATTAAGAATGTGCACACGAGGCAGGCTATAAATTCCTTTCAAAGGGGAAGCTGTCTTTTTAGGTCTTACTACATCATTAATGATTCTAAATGCCATTCTGTATGGGGCCAGGCATACCTCACAGATAGACCTTGACTGGCTGTACTGAGAATGAATCAAAACGCAGGGTGGCTTCTGGAAGAAGAAGCACCACCTTCAAAAATGTCTGATGTCTTCTTAAAAATCTTTTCATGTGGCTATTCATGGTGTGCATGCATGAGTGCTTGTGTGTGTGTGTGTGTGTGTGTGTGTGTACAAGTATCTGTATGCCGCAGTGTGTGGAGGTTAGAGCTGCCATTCCACTTTGCTGGAGACAGGGTCTCTTTTGCTATCCAGTACAGCATGCATCAGGCTACCTGGCCAGTGAGTTCCTGGGGGTTCTCCTGTCTCCATCATGCAGCTTACTGGGGATCACTGGGGTTACCATGCCCTCTCCATGTCCAGGTCTATGTTGGTTCTGGGGAACTGACTTCAGGTCCTGGTCCTCACACTGACCCAGCAAGCACTGCACCCACTGAGTCATCTCCTCTGCCCCAGTGTTTCATTTCTACATGCTGGACATTAGCAAACCTGGATTGTGCTCTGTATCATAAGCCAATACAAAATCCTGGGGGCTTGGAGTGAACTCTTGGTTCTGATGATGTTATCTGATGACAATTCTGTGGACTCAATTTTCTCCTCTTCTCAGACCCTGGGAACCCAGTGGTCTGTACATTATTGTTGTGTACAGAGATGGAAGACCTAGGCTTAGCAAAAGCCCCAGCCAGTAGTAGCGAAACGGGCAGGTAAGATTGTCAGTGTATGACATACCCAATTGTTCTGAACAAATCAGAAAGGGGGACTCTCATTCCATGGGCACACTGTCAATTATTATGTTCAGATTCTGGGCCGGATAGATCTGAACCCAGTTCTTCTCTAACACCTAAGTTATGTGTGCCCTCCCATTTTGTTATTTTTATTTTATATTACTTTTTCTTAGCACATATTTGCATTGGGTTTCTTTTGCTTATAACCTCGAGATTGATGACCAGATACTAGGGGGAAAAATAAAGACACTACATAACATGTATCAACACTTAGCATGTACTAGCTATTGGCCAAGTACCCAACAACTAGAAACTGATGTCAGTTTAATTTTAGAAGTAAAAGAAGTGAAGCAAAAACGTTTTAGAGAAGAGTGTCCATTTTACAGTCTAGCAAGTGACAGGGGCAGCATTTGAACTCATTTCTGCCTGACTTTAGGGTTTGTGCTCTTGACCTCCACATTAGGACTGCTAACATGGAATAAACATCTCTACAAAATTTATGGGAAAAGATCTGGATCACACATGTCTATCCAGAATGTAAAGATTTATTCCAATCCAGATTTGTCTTTGTCCTTTGCCATCAGTGGTGTTCAGAAGGCCTGGAGTGACAAAGTACAGTGACTTTAGCTTTGGTGACTGTGAGCTTCTGTCCACACAGAAGAGGGGAAGCAAACTGGTCTACCCTAAGACTCCCATCTATGGATAAGGTAAAGCCAGGTAGGAGGAAGGAGGCAGGATATTTCTGAGAGTATGTGGGCACTTTGATTAATTTTAGTGGCTTTTAATAGAACTTGCTTTACTTTATTTGGACTAATTGAAAGAAAGCGTCGAGGCTCCTTGGAGTTGACTCATCCCCGCCACCCTCATATAGACAAATTGAATTCTGTCTGGTTGACTGTACCAAGTTTCTCAGTGTTGGCTGACAGCCTCAGGAAGATCTGTTCACTTTTTTTTTTTTTACAACGTTTTGGTGATTCATCCACACACACTCTGGGCACTGGCTTCCGGAGAGGAGGGGAGCAGGAGTGAGGTTCCCTAGGGAGACTCAAGAGCTTGGAAGTTCACTGGAGCCTTTTGAGAGTTTGATCTAGAACAGATCTGGGGCTGAGGTCCTGGCTCTCAGTCCTGAGATCTGTGTTGGTTAGTAGAGACTTAGCACACTAGGGGGAAATGATATGAATAGCATGGTGCTCAGGAATTTAAAAAAATGGAGTTTGGTTTGTTTAAAGCAACTCCAACCATATAGTCTTGGAAAACCTCCTACTCTTCCCTGCAGTAGAATCAACCTCTACGTCATACACTCTGGTTCTGTCTTCCTTTGTTTGGCTTGCGAACCCTTGTCTTCCTTCTTGTAGGACAGTTCCCCTTCTTTAAATGTGACTAACTTTTTTTCCCTTTCTTGCGCTTTAGGACAAGTTAGATATCATGTACCCAATGTGTCTAGTGCATGGCGGTCACTCAGCAGGGCAGTGTGTGTGGCTCCTGGTGGGAGAGAAACGATGCTGGTTATGGGACCTCTGCCATTCACTGGTTGCCAGTTAGATTGTCCTGCTCTCAGTTGTTCTGTCTATGAAGTGAATTATGTCTACAACATTATTATGAGATGAAGGACTGCGTTCTTAGTTACGATGACCAATGCAAGCAGTTATTGATGTTTCTAACCTAGCTAAGCACTTCCTTGTGCACCTATAACATATTGAGTGTGGTTGCTAAAAACATAGTACATAACAAACAGTTATTATTAAGTTAAACAACAAACTAATATTATATTTTTATCTAGAAACATGTTAATAGACCACATAGAACATATAGAATTTTGATTTGATAGGATATTATTGTCCTAAAAGGCAGCTCTGAAATTCTGTATACAGTAATTCAGTAACCTGGCTGCTTTTGCTTTGTAGAAGCAGCAGAAATCTGAAATCAATTGCTTCTCCTACAGGGCTTAGGGTGGTGACCTACTGAACTGTCGAGACTCTAATGAACTCACCAGCTTGCACTCAGTTTGTCAAGAGCTTAAAGAGCCTGGCATCCCTTGTTCTGACACAATGGTGGGAAAATGAGCCTAGAAAACTGCTTGAGCTTTGAAGAGGTGACCTGGTGCCAGGTGACATCAGCTCACTGTTCTTCCAGCAGCCACTGCAGTCTGTGACCTGGTGCTGGTGCCAGGTGACATCAGCTCACTGTTCTCCAGCAGGTCACTACAGACTGTGACTTGGTGCCAGGTGCCAGGTGACATCAGCTCACTGTTCTTCCAGCAGGCCACTGCAGCCTGTGACCTGGTGCCTGGTGCCAGGTGACATCAGCTCACTGTTTCCCAGCAGCCACTGCAGCCTGTGACCCGATGCCAGGTGCCAGGTGACATCAGCTCACTGTTCCCCAGCAGGCCAGTGCAGCCTGTGATCTGGTGCTGGGTGACTCCACCTCACTGCTCTCCGGCAGGCCCCTGCCGTGTCTGGTTCCCAAAGATTCCTGGACTTTATTCTACACCAAAATTTCATGATGCCACTTTAGACTCTAGTTTATGGCAAGTTCACCTTCGTTGAGCAAGATCTTGGAGGTGACCAAGGGGGAAGAAAAGTCTCTCTAGAAATCACTTTTGCCTCAACAGAAGCTTCTCCAGATAACCAGTCTAGGGCAGTTCTGAAGTCTATAATACCTGTGTTGGGTGTTTTAGTAGGATGACTGTCTTGAACTGAGCGGGAGAATATGGGCTGTGTGATATACTAGGGCGGAGGACTAGCTGGGCTTTCAGATAACCTTGACGCGGAAGTGAATCAAAGGACAAAAGGGGTTAATGATGATGTCATACTCTCAAGGAACATGATAAGGAAAGAGGGGTACTAGGTTATGAGAGAAAACAAGAGTGATATTTTGTCCGCCTGACGTGCCTATTGGACAGCTCAAGTGTTGAGCAGAGCACAGGAACTCAGTACAAGCCTGGCAAGTGGTGCTCTCCCCACTCTTCTGAAAAGTAAACAAATAAAACGCGGTGAGAGAAAGTTTTTACATAAGAACAAAAATAGACATAATTGTCAACTGAAAACCTAAGAGATTTACAAGACAATCTGACAGCAAAGACGACGGTGGAGAAATCAAGCACGTTTAGCTTTTAACTGACCTCACACAGGGTTCCAGATACATGCAATGCCACCAGTGAGCTCACTGACAGCCCCCCCCCCCCAAAAAAAACCTGAGGCTTCTGGAGCCTCAGGACTTACCTGAGCCTCACAGCTAGGTGTGAGCAGAGTTGAGACTCCAAAGTGATGGGGAATGTCAGCCAATCACATTCTGCTTAAGGTGTGTCCCCCTGGGGCCACACAAAGCAAATAAAGATCGAAGTGCCTTGCCACTTCCTCTTGCTTGGCCCCTGCATTCTCAGTTGGACTGTTGGGACTCTCGTGTAAGTTTTCCCCTTTTTCCCAGTTATTAAAAGCTAAATCTTTTTGTGTTGAGTTGGCCTGGTTAATTACTGATCGACCTTGCCCCTTCACCAAAGTCTTCAGATCCTTAAGCAGAGTTAGGAACAGAGAAGGAAGCTGCTCTTCCTAGGATCTGTCATGAGTGGGTAAGAAAACTGACCTAAATCGCCAGTCAGGTTAGGCCTGTCCTAGGAGAGACCAGCCTGTGGAGCATAAACCCCAGAAGCAACACACTTGTGTCTGCAGAACACATGCTACTAGGACAGAGGGGAAGATAATGGGATAAAAATGTGATTTAAGGACATAGCACTTGGTAAGAATAAGGAAACTTATTTTCTTTACAGTTTATGTATTTTAGCATTGGTTCTAAAAAATGGTCTTTGTTCTTCTCTTGAGTGTTTTCTAACAGGCTGCCTAGGTTCAGGTTGCCCTTCAGCCATCAGCACAACCAACTAGAGTTATATTCAATCACATCTTCAGCATACTGAACCTTCGAGCCCACTTCTTGGGCAGATCAAAACTTGCTGGCATATTACTGCTATTGAGAATTAAGAAAAGCTCTGTATTTTCTCCGGGAATTTTCTGTCTTATTTCATTGGAGCATCCAAGAGAAGGCAAGCTTCCTTCAGGCACAGTTGGATACAGGATAGACTGACTGATTGGTTGATTGATCTGTTTACTTATTTGTGGTGTGTGTGTGTGTGTGTGTGTGTGTGTGTGTTCACGTTTGGACATGTGTGTGCCACAGTGGATAGGTGGAAGTACATAAGAGTTCATTCTCTGTTTGCACTGTAGGAGCTCCTTGGGATTGAACTCAGGTTGATTCATCTTACTGGCCCAGATTCAGGAATTAAAGTCCTGTCTTTTAGGCTATAGCATTTTCCTCACTGTGGGTTACACTGAAATCTCTTGGCTTCTTTTGAAGGAATGTTTAATGCATTTAAATGTTAGAAATCTATGGTATTGCAGGGTACTCTTCTCTGTGGTTCAGAATGTTGGATCTCCCATCAGTTACTGTAAAGAGACAACACACCCTAGGCTGGGTGGCATGCGGCATCTAGCATGGATGACATAGCCAAGTCCTGGAATTTGTGTTTCCATCAATATAAGAAGGAATAGAGAAGGGAACTATTCTATAATAACATTGATAGTTCCATAGGCATCATATGGATAGAGAAGGGACCTATCCTATAGTAACATCAATGGTTCCATCATCATCATGGGGATAGAGAGGGAACTGTCCTATAGTAACATCAATGGTTCCATCAGCATCATAGGGATAGAGAAGGATCTGTCCTATAATAACATGGAAACAGAAGTATCCTTCAGTGGGGATTGGAGACTTCTGCTTCTCTTGTTGGTGTCAGCATCACTGCTACTGTAACTCCATCATGGGGAAATGCTGGGAACCACAGAGAGTGATCAAAATTGTCAGAAGGTCCCTGCTCTGATTATTGACCAATGCATGGTTTGACTTTCTTTGATGTGAGCTACATGAGGCTGCAGCTGCGGAGAACACTTTTCAAGATCTTATCCAAGGAATAATAATCAGATGAAAAGGCAGGCCTATGGAAGTGCCTGCCCAGATTCAATGCTCTCTGTCACCAAATAATTCAACTTCCTTTTCAAATCTCTGCCCAGTTATGGCAAAACCATTCCTTTCCTTCTGGAGTCTGGCAGGCCTGCTTCTTATGCCTGCAGGACTCAGCACTCACAGATGAATTGCTTGTCAATGATCCTTTTGAAGGCATCCTTTAAGGTAAGTCAGGAAAATGCTACTTAACAAAGAAAAAAGAGTAAAAGCTACAAACAGTTTACAGAACTGACCTGAGGAGTAATTTGTTGGGTTTGTACAATGTCATAATCATAATTGGGCTTAGATGCTAGTATTTTACAATCAGGCAATTGAAAATATCCCTGTGCCAGCCTCCTGGGACCTGTTACAGAACACCGAATTTCTGTGTGTTTTTACCAATGGAATCCTGAAGGCCAGAAAGCTCACAGAGCCCTCAGGAATGTGTTCTACTGCAAAAAGCTTAAACTATCGGGGTACTGTATTCATTGCTTTTGCGCATTGCCAGGACAAAGTGTCCGCCCAAGGAAACCTAAAGACTCGTTCTTTAAGATTTGTTCACCTCACAGGGCAAGGGGAAGCTTATCATGGTAGAGAAGTCACATCAGCCAGGGCTGAGGCAGCTAGCCACAGTGCATCTGTAGGCAGGCAGACAGTACAGGCATTAGAGCCTGCATGGTTGACTGATTAGCTAGACCTCTCCTTTTAATTCAGTCCAGGACTCCAGCAAATGGAATGGTACTCTCCACACTCTGTGTGGGTCTTCCTAACTTAGTTAATAGAGTGCCTAGAGCCTTGTCTCCCAGATGATACTAGATCATGTCGAGTTGAACAGAAACGTTAGCCATCGTGGACATTCATCACTTTCTTAACAAGGTTTCTGGAGATTAGCATCTCCAGTCTATGGGGCTGCATAGGCATCTTCTATGGGTGTATTGTATTGCTGCCTGAACACCATTATGTAAGATAGGAATGTTTCCTTTCCTGTTTTCATTCTGGGAAAAGAGGCTATTTTCCCAGAGTTCATTCTGGAATTTTCCCTGGCTCTCACTGGCAAGATCTTGGTCACGTGACTGCTTGTAGCTGTTGACAAAGGATAATAGGATTTCCACTATTTGGTTCCATCAGTCTGGACACAGTCCTTAAACAATGCTCCCTGGAAAGAGTTTGGGTTCTGTTTGCCAGTTAGGGATGCTAGATGGGTTAGGGGTGCCTGCCACGTGATCTCTTCACATTCCTCCCACTGCCCATCTTTATATCTGACCGTGTTCTCTCATTTGTTTCACATGAATGGCCCCACAGGTATTTGCAACTTTTATTACTTTTTTGGTTCTTATCTAGTTCTAAAAAATAAGCTGATGTGAGAGCCAAAGTTATGCTTTAAGTTTTCATTACTTTGCCTAAGAGATCCATGAAGCAAAATGCCTCTGATTTGCAAGTCACTTGCCCAAAGACAGATAGTTTCTGAAATGTTAGAAGCTATTGTTTATATATATATATATATATATGTGTGTGTGTGTGTGTGTGTGTGTGTGTGTGTGTGTGTGTATACAAGCATATGTATATGTTTGTAGGTGGCAGTATTTTCTGTCCCATCCAGTCCCACAGCCTTTCAGTCCCAAAGAAACACACAGAGGCTTACATTAATTATAAACTGGTTGACCTATTAGCTCAGGCTTCTTATTAACTCTTGCAGCCTATATTAACCCATAATTCTTGTCTGTGTTAGTCATATGGCATCTGGATGATGATTGCAGGCTGACCTTTACTCTTCCAAGAATTCTCTTTTTCTTGTTGCCCCTCCTATATTTCTAGCCTGGCTACTTGCAAATCAACATTTTATTAAGCCAGTAGAATGAACAAATCTTTACAGGGTACAAGACCATTGTCCCACCTGATATGTTGTGTGAATATAAACAAAGATATACAAAGATACACACACACACATATAACTAGCCACATGTTTTCACTTTCCTAAATAAGTTTGTTGGACCATTCTATACTGAATGTGCTTGATCACATATAGGTGGGAGGTAAGCAGGTAGAAAATACATCAGGACATATGCCCACCCCTGATTTGACCTTGTGAGAAATGCAGTGAATTATGGGTTTTACCTTTTTAAGTCTTGTAAAACATGACTGAGTGTGGTGCACTCCTTGACCAACAAGGAAGAATGACCACGAATCGAGGATTCTTCTCTGATCACACTTTATTGGAGCCTCTTGGTTGAAGGGAGAGCAGGAAGCGAGAGAGGGCGAAAGCCAAGCAGCAGTTGTTTTTCTAGGGTGGAGGGACTTGGATATTGTCCTGATTGGTGAATACCATTCTACTGGTGTCCGGGGCCTCAGGATTGGCCAGGGGCAAGGCTCAATTATGCAAATGTGGGCAATGGGTGCTCAGCCCCACGCGGCAACATCAAAGGGATTTGTTTACCTCCAAGCTGTAGGACCGCCAGCGCCATTTCTTAATGGCAATGTCCTGATGGCTCCTTACAGCTCCCCCTTTTTGTTTTTGTAGAGCAATAAGGCAAAACCTATTTTCCAATCAGGTCCCCACCTCATGATGTGTGGATCGATCGAGGGAAAGGAAAAAGCAAGATACACCCTCACCATGCAATGGGACAAATACTTCCCTGGAAGTGCAAGGGCTGTATCTACACATTCCCCGCCTATGCATACCTTCCTCTGTGCAATGGGACTATCGGGTCCCTTGAGGGTGCAAAGGCTATGCATAGCATATTGCCTACGAGCTCTTTAAGGCTGAAAGCCAAATATGGGGTGAGGATCCACATTCCAAGGCAGCCAAGGCTTGTGCCACAATGACCTTGTTCCCTCCTCTTTTGGGCACAAAGACAGCACACCAACCACAGACATACGGCACATCCACCTAGGCAGCATGCCAAAAACATCCCTACCCCCACCCATTCCTTAAAGAAGGAAAAGACAGAAGAAAGCCAATCAGAAAAATTGCTGAAAGGTGAGAGGCTACACACGGGTGCTGCTCAAGGTGATAATGTAGGCATACATAGCACACTCATGTCACAGGAGGTGAAAATTAATGTGGGCAAATGGGATTAGTTAACATGAATTTGTATCGGTATGGGCCATGCCCTTGTCACTGCCCAGAGGGTCATCCTTGCTGCTACCGCACGGCATCAAGTTCTCCATTCCAATTACCTAGAAGATAACTAGACAATTGCTTAGACAAATTTATAGCACAATTCAGATAATAATCAGTCACTGCATCTGGGATCGTACGGGTGTAATCCTCCAGCTGCATCAAGAAGTCTATCAGAGTCATGCTGGGAACTATGGGCTTTACTTTTCCCTTGGCCGCACTCGGCAGGGAGTAAACCACGTTAGACATTGCCCCTTCAGGGAAACTGTGCCGCCCGTTGCCACCGAGGCCGATCCGCACTGCTCCACCAGTTCCCCGGCTCGCACGACTATGGAGCCCGTGCCCATAGTGGTGGCTCCATCCCTGGGCCCCCCTGCCTTGCTCTCCATGGCTGTGCTGGTGGGGAGCTTGGCGGGAGCTGACACCGGAGGCGCCGGACCTGCGACCGCGGTGGCACAGGCCAGCGTCGCCTCAGGTTCTGCGCCAGAGCCGCTGCAGCTCACGGGGCTGATGGGAGAGGTGGCAAACAGGGCCGCTTCCTTATTAGCAAACTCTCAACACCTGTGCCACAGTAAAAGCGGCTGTAAATTCTCACAGATTTAGCCAATGACCCAATCACCTTAAAATCCAAGGACTTTTCGCATCCACCTCCCTGCGGATCCTGAAACATTAGATAAACCAAGTATATATACAGCAATCTTTCAGGAGGATGTGAGTTCTTAAAATGCTAAGCAGTTCTTAAAAACTTAAGTTGCACTATGTAGATGTAATACGGTACTGCCTGTTTACTGCCTCTAAACCTTAATTGTGCTTTTATTATGATAATTATGACCAGTCCTGCCTGAAGTCAGCATAGTTTTGCTTAGCCAAGTAGAATCAGAGCCACTCCAGCCTCAGAGCCCCTCACAGTTTCAGGTACACTGCAAGTCTTCTGGTTTGGCAGCTTGTGGCACCACTCTTATTCTCGGCACTGCTGTGGATCTGCTCCAGCTGCCTTCTAACGGCAGCTGCATTCATTTTGAGTCCAAACTGGTGCACAGAGTAAAGCGGAACTCAGAGAAGCAGGCTTGCTGCTCTGTAACCATTGGAAGGACCTCACTTAATCTTTTAGGGAATTTGGGCATTGTCAGTCTGTCTGGCTACTTCCTTCTGAATAGGGACATTGCATTCTTAGGGGTATTTACTACAACATTTCAGGAGGTCTCAGTGATTCAAACTATATACATCTCGACTACATCCTTAGGCTTTCATTTTCTGTGGAGACGAAAACAGAACCCCTTTTCCCAAACATCATATTTCTAAATTCAAATATCTTTCTCCTGTCCAGTACACAAAAGACAACACAAACAACTTAACATACATCTGTACACATTTACACTAACCCTGCTTGTAGCAGTCATATTAACACCACTCTTGTGGTCATTAAACCCCACTTTGGTCGTGGTCAATAACCCCGCTCTTAAGGCGGACTTCCCCTTTACCTGAGAATTTTTTCAGTGCACTATCCTTATCCTCCTCTTTATACCTGGAGGATTTTCCAACGTAGCCGCTCCGTGTGTAGAGTTCTGAATCCTCTGCCCCCTCGCTGGGTGACCGATCCATTGTTCCGGATTCTCGGCACCAGTTGTGGCGCGCTCCTTGACCAGCAAGGAAGAACGACCATGAATCGAGGATTCTTCTCTGATCACACTTTATTGGAGCCTCTTGGTTGAAGGGAGAGCAGAAAGCGAGAGAGGGTGAAAACCAAGCAGCAGTTGCTTTTCTAGGGTGGAGGGACTTGGATACTGTCCTGATTGGTGAATACCATTCTACTTGTGTCCGGGGCCTCAGGATTGGCCAGGGGCAAGGCTCAATTATGCAAATGTGGGCAAAGGGTACTCAGCCCCATGCAGCAACATCAAAGGGATTTGTTTACCTCCAAGCTGTAGGACCGCCAGTGCCATTTCGTAATGGCAATGTCCTGACGGCTCCTTACAACTGAGGGAATTTTCTAGGAAAGCAAAGATGGACCTGAACAAAAGAGTCTATTAATGTGGCCAGTATTTAATTAAATCTTGCTTCAAGTTTGATTTTAAATTGTGGTAGTGATCTTATTCTCAGCAGGTGGAATTAAAAATTTTTGGAGGCCTCAGTGAGATTCTAAAGTTATACCTTCATTTTGGAACTCTGGGTATGAGGGGATACTTCAGGGAGCACCTGTCTTAAGATGTTCCCTGGCTCCAAAACTGCCTTCAGTTCTCAGACTATTGGAGTGAATTTCTATACTGAAAAATACAACAAGCATCTATGGAGGCCTCCTGGTGAGTCTTATTCTGGTTCTGTTTTGTGAGCTCCCTGTCTGGAATATGGAGCAGGTTTTCCAGGACCCCAATATTCTCCCATTCAGAGCAGATAGCCAGATGCTGCCCACCCACCTGCTTCTGGTTGGTAGTTTCCCATGAAAAGTTTTGTTTTTCTTTTTTTCATGAAAGTTGTATCTGCATGTTTTGTTGCAAAGTTTTGTCTGTTTGTGTTTTCTGGTGTGTCAGTAAATTTTGTTGCCAGCATGGACATGAGACAGAAATGGGGTCAAATATTTTTGCTGCCACCAATTACCAGTTGCTACTGCTGCCATAGCTGCTTTTATGGTCAGGGCTCAGAATTGATCTCTTAGCTCTCTGATCACTGGATTTGGATTAGAAGGACTTTTGGATACCTTTTTGATGTAGATAACATTAAAGTTGTTTTATGATGTTCTATTTTATTGGAAAGCTGGTTCTAGAGTTGGGTTATGACCCTCCCTTCTCTTGATTCAGGACTATTGGACAGTTTCCTTTATGTCCTGTGTTAGTAGAGCCCTGACACTATAATGGGGAAAAGAGAATAAAGAAGAATAACAAATAAAAAAAAGGACTCAGTTTGTGTGGACATTCTG
The DNA here is from genome assembly GCF_982192425.1 of Myodes glareolus. Lineage (NCBI taxonomy): Eukaryota > Metazoa > Chordata > Mammalia > Rodentia > Cricetidae > Myodes > Myodes glareolus. Next base: position 49,757,301 of record NC_142030.1, on the reverse strand, counting down.
TACCTCAAGATTTATAAGTTTATTTTATTGGATATGGTTAAAACTCTGTACAATCTATAAAAGAAGTTAACTTAAAACTAGTAACACTGATAGCTGATAGCCAAAAGTCGATGCATAGGTAATCTTAAAGGAACCATGTGGCATCATTGCATTTTGAGATATTAGCAACATGTGGATTGCCATCATCTTTAGGCAGTCAGATGGCTGGTAGCCACCTTTCCTAGGACTGGAGAAGATGGATGTCATATGATTTGGCCACCATCTTGATTAAAGGTGACCATGTGGTATGGATCTACCATGGAGGCAACAACAGGTCTCCAAGATATTTTGGAAGGATGGATTTTTATATGATAATCCCTGTCCTGTCCTGAAAACAAAGTTGATTAAAGATAGAATTTAAAGACATTGATTGTTTGATAAGGTATTAAAGCTGCATTTTCATGCATTCGTATTCAAGAATGTACCTTGCCCTGGCAGCCCAACTTTGAAATGTAAGAGTCACCCAGGTCATAATGGTTTTTGAATATTGAAGACATGTAGTATCATGTGGAATAGCTGAGGTTTGTTGATGTCTGGCAGTGTTAGCGTTTCTAAACAGTTGTAGAGTTGCTATGGCGGACCTGAACAGTCTTAGAAACACTGATGCCATGTAATAGTTATCAGTAGCACTAGCCATATTAAAATGGAGCAGGCTGGGATCTAGAAAGCAGGCTATGTATACGCTGCTGAGGGTGGGGTCAAAGGGGTGATTCAAGCCTCTCAAGAAAACCTAAAGTATTGAGAATGAATTCCAGATATTGAACTTTGTTGCTCTTGGATTTGGATCTTGGTTTTCCTTATTCAGATTGTGATTGTGCCTGGTGTCTTCCCTCTTTAAAAAAAATATTTTTTGTTATTGCAGGAGCTCACACCGTTAAGGAATTTTAAACTTTTTTAAGAGGAAATTTTCAAGTTTTATATAAAATTTAAATAAAATAAAACATTTTAAAAGATCAGCTGTAAAATAATTAAATTCATAAGATTATAGGATGTTTGAGGTTTATGAAATGTTTTATATTAATATTTGAATTTAAAAGTAAACAAATGAAAAGGTTAAGAATTAAGCCCACAGCTACGAGCACTAACTATTAAACCCCAGAAATAGGGACATTCCTATCTTATGATACAGCAAGACAATGATGTAAGCAGTCTGAGAAAAGCTTGCTATGACCAAGAAACCCAGCTTCTAGCAGTACTCCACAGTAGAGACACCACAACGACTCCACCTGAATTGTGGTAATGCTAACCACTGGGAAACACTGCCCCAATACCACATCTGCCACCAGGACCTGTCCCAAACTGTGGACAAACAGGGTACTGGAGTATTGATCGCCCACTTAGTCTAGACAAAGTAAGGTCAGCAGGAAAGCCTCTCATTTTCTGGGCCTGACAACTGAAGACTGATGCTCTCCTGCTACCTCTGCCCCCAGCTCCCTGGAGACCACAGGAGCCTGGAATGACTGTCTCGGTAGTGGACTAGCCTCTGTCATTTTGTATTGATACACAGGCTGTTTGGATTATACTACCTGCTATAACTTATCCTTCTCAGATCTCTGATGGTATTTATGACTAGACTAACTATAGCTTTGCCAGCAGCAGCAACAGCAGCAATAAAATTCTTCTCCCAAGGCTGCAGTCACCTTGTTCATTTCTTTCATGTGTAAAAATGAGGTCTTGAATTTTCTGGACCTACTAGGTCTTCTGTTAAGAAAAGGCAGACATATTTGCCTTGCTAATAGGCTTTCATATTAAAGGATAAAAAGGTTTCCGATGTTCCACTAAAGAAACCTGATTTGCAATGACTGTTCTCAGCAATAGCTCATGGTCTCTGGTAAGTGATTAGATTTGAAAGCAAAAGGGTTAAAGTCTATCAAAGTATTGAGGGGATAAGAAGATGTTCTAAGGTATAGAAAGGACTGAGGACCTGAAAGTCTATATGAGTTCTGAAGGTCTAAGTGTTCTAAAGATAAAGGTCTGAGGATGTAAAAGCTTAAGTAAGTTCTGATCACCTACGAAAATGGTTTAAGATGTTATACAAGTTGTAAAGTTATAAGCAAGTGATTTAAAGTTTGTGAAAATGGGAAATGTTTCAGATTCTTTTCCCTCTTTTATGAAGCTGATAGAGCACTGACCATTTACTGTTCATTCACAAACTCAAAACTATAGGTACCCGTTTGTTGTCTTCTAAGTATAGACTTAAAGGAATTTCTCACTGGGCTAAAGACATCTCTGTCCAATCCATATCTGGATCTCTGGACAGAGGATAAAATGTTCATGCTTTTTAACCCAAATCTATATCTTTTTCTAACACTCAAAAGAGTGAATCTACTTCAGTTGTTTTTTTGGACACCTGTTAACTGTTTTTTCTAAAAACGTGAATTTCAGTAGAGATTAATAATGCTAATCTAAATAATGTATCTAAAACTTTTATGTCTTTTTGTGAACTGAAAAAACTATGTAAGCTTCAGAGAATCTAGGGAATCATAAGACTTGGATCTGCCTCTCACAGGTCAAAAATATTCCAGATAAGCTTCTGGTATAGCAGGTTCTTCTGTTTGTGTATTTGCTTTCATTGGTTAAAAAAGAGACTGCCTTGGCCTTTTGATAGGGCAGCCCTTAGGAGGGCAGAGTAGACAGAACAGGATGCTGGGAAGGAGGCAGGCAGATAGCTGCCCATCATGAAACTGCCAGGTCAGACATGCTGACTCTTTCCCGGTATGCCATGACCTTATGGTGACATACAGATTATTAGAAATAGGTTGAATCAAGATGTAAGAATTAGCCAAGAAGGGGCTAGAACTAATGGGCCAGGAAGTGTTTAATGAATACAGTTTCCACGTGGTTATTTCGGGGGGTTAAGCTAGCCAGGCAGAGGGATGCAGCCCGCTCCTCTTACTACAAGCTTCCCCACCTGTCTATTACTGAAGATGAGATCTCTTTCTTTCCTAGTCCTAGGATTCTTCCCCTGCCCCAACTACTAGGACTATGGGCCTCAAAGTTCCAAATGTAAGATTTCCCCTTAAGTTTATAAATTTTAACTTCTGTCCCTAGTCTATACATTTTTCAGCAGACTTCCATGTGGCTGACAGACATTATCCAGAGAATAACTGCTTGACTATATACTGTCTCTTTAGAAGGGTCAGTGAACTAGATGCTTCTGAAGAATGCCTCATTTCCTGAATTCCCTCCATTTCCTCTGGCTAGCATTCCAGCCCTCCTGGGCCCTGGCAACAATACCCTGGTTTCAGCAGGAAGTAGTTACAGAAAAGAGTATGTCATCTTTTACTCCGATTGCTGTCTGGGTACCAGTAAATGGATGGTTATTAGAAACCAATGTAAAAAGGTATCCATCACAGTCAAGGATTTGACGCAGGATACAGCTCAAGTGGGGAATGAGAGAGCCAAAGTTACATTTGAAGTTTTAACTACTATGCCTAAGAGACCCATGAAACAAAATGCCTTAGTTCTGCAAGCCCTTTGACTAATCACAAATACTTGGTGAAATGTTGTGGGCTATTATTTATGGGAGACAACAAGTCACGTGTTTTCACATCCATAAACAACTGATTGAACCTTGTGGGAAATTCAGTAAATTATGGGTTTTGCCTTTTAGAAACTGTAACATGAGGGGGCCTGTTTGTTGGAGATTTTCTGTCCTGCCCGGCCCCCCAGCTGTTTAGTCCCAGAGAAAAATCACACACAGACCTCTATAAGTTATAATGCTGATTGCCCCATTAGGTCAGGCTTCTTACTGGCTAACTCTCACATCTTGATTAACCCATTTTTCTGATCTATGTTAGCCATGTGGCTCAGTACCTTTTTCAGTGGAGCAGCTCACATCCTGCTGTTTCGGTGGTCTGGGCAGGAATGGGAGGAATCAACTTCCTCCTCCCCAGAATTCTCCTGCTCTCCTTGCATCATTTCCACTTCCTGTCTGGTTTTCACGCCTACACCTCTTGCCTGGCCAATCAGCGTTTTATTTAAAACATGATTGACAGAACACAGACAATTCTCCCGCACCAAGAAACCCCTGCAAAATAAGACTTGAGGCCATTTTCTAGAGAGCCCATCCACTTGACCAGTATTTAATCACAACTTGCTTCAAATTTGACATTAAACTGTGGTAGTGGTCTTGTTCTCGACTGATGGAATCAACATTGGCTCGTGCCTTAATGCATCTTCTGTTGCCATAAGAGAAAATCTGAGCCTGGGTGATTAATAAGGAATAGAGGTTTATTGTCTTTTGGCTCCATGGTTGTGAAGGCCTGGAAGGCCAGGAGGGAGGTGCTGACAAGGTCTCATGCTGCTTCAGTCAGGGCAGGAAGCTAAAGGGATCACACAGCAGGATAGGAGCCAAGAGAAAACCTTGGAGCCAAACCAGCTCCCCTAGAATCTACTTTAACAGCATCACCCAGTCTCCTGGGAGCCAGAGCTGACTCATGGGCAGGGCAGTGTGCTCCTGAGGGCTTTGTCTCCAGGACCCAAACACCTTCTCCTGCATCCTTCTTACAACATGGCTTCATGGAGGAATTAGGAAGCCTGATACAAGAACTCTTCAGTGCACAGACTCAAACCATGCTGTCTGATTTTTCAGGGTCACAGAACTTGACTCTAAATCTCTTTGGGCATTCATATGACCAAGGACATCACACTCTCCAAGATTTCCTTAAATGTAAACAAAGGGTTTTTGCCATGTGGTGCTAAAATCATCAGCATTTATTTTCATTTGCAGTATCTAATAGTTGTTCACAGCTATCCCTTCTAACAATTAAAAACATCAAAAAATTGTTCATTACAAAAGAATGCCTTCCTTGTACACCCTAGGATGTTGTTTTGTAGTGGTGCAAGACTATCTAAAACCTTTCTGGAATCTATTTTAAAATCTCTTACGTTAGAAAGAAGTGAGGGAAGGAGAGGGGATGGGAGATACATTTTGGTTTTGTATTTAAAACAAGCTTAGGATATAAAAGATAATTTATAATATTAAAGTTGTTGGTAAGAAAGATGTTAGAATAGAGAAATTTCTGTTTTAAATGAATTTATTTGTTCTGATAATGAAACTAAGCCTTTGAGGTGTTACTTGGTGGCAACCTTTTATTTAACATAAATGTTTATAGGTTGTCTCCTTCAGAAGCATTAAATTTATTTTACATTGAACCACATTTGTTCTTTTTCAAGGAAAAAAAGCATTTTAGAGACTAGGTTTTTCCATTTGAATTTTAAAGAAATATATCCATGTGGTAAAGCACTACAATAACAAAAAGCTTCTATTACATGAGTAGAATATAAAGCAGACTCTAGGAGTAGTATGTGCTAAGCTATCACTATCAATAAGTAATTAGACATGGTTATATGTGAAGATATGCATTTTTGTATTTGTTGAAATAGGACTCTGCAGACCACTGACCTGGAAATAGCTATGCTCCTGCCTTAGTTTCTTGAAGCTGGAATTTCAGGCCTGCGCCATCACGCCAGGCATGAAGTTATTAACATGAGACAACTGAACTCAGAATGAGAATGGAGCAGAATGGCAGCTCTGCCCCTTCCACCCTGACTTGGAGGAGGAGTAGCAACACACCACAGCACAGCGGGAACAAGCAGACAACATGGAGGTTCAGTAACACCGGACACTTCCCAGTTGTGTGACTTAGAACAGCCACTAAACAGGTGTAATAGAACAATGCTCATCCTGTCAAGCTGCTTACAGATTTAAATCATTCATCAGTGCTAAAACTTCTTTCAGTTCCTGGCATAAGGTAGGGGACTCAACTCAAACTGAGCTACTGACACCTGTGCGCTAGCTTTTGCTCAGTTTTTAGCAATTATTTTTTAATGCACTGCATGGTAAATTGGCCATCAATCCAGTAGCATGCATTGGGAAAGTTAGAATAATCCTGTACAGGGATGCACATTTGCATATGGGTTGGTCATTTGAGGCTACAGGGGGTGGGTGTCAGTTTTTCTGTGTCTTTGGACCAGCACCCCCCTGTGAATGTTCTTTTATAGCAGTAAGGCTGAAAGCAAATTCAACCATCCAAAGACAGGAGAGGCTGCCCTCACTTCAGGGACACATTATCAGATGAGTCTCATGGCGACTCAATAGGGTAGGGAATGGGTGGCTGTCACCAAGGAAACAAACTACAAACCCAGGCAATTTTACACTGTATGTGACTTCTCAAACTGACATAGCCACTGTAGAAGTCACAGTGTGTAACATGAGGGGCCAACTTGTTGGGGTTTCTGTCCCGCCCGGTACCCCACAGGTGGCAAATCCCAAAGAGAAAATCACACACAGGACTCCATAAGGTTATAAACTGATTGGCCCATAAGATCAGGCTTCTTGTTAACTCTTATAACTTACATTAACCCATTATTCTCATCTATGTTAGCCATAATTGCTCCATACCTTTCTCAGCTGGGCAAGTTACATGCTGCCTCTTCAGTGGTCTGCGCAGGAGTGGCAGAGGAACTTCCCTGCTTCCCAGAATTCTCCTGTTCTCATTGCATCACCTCTACTTCCTGTCTGGTTTTCCCGCCTATACTGCCTACCTGGCCAATCAGCGTTTTATTAAAATATGATTGACAGAATACAGACAATTCTCCTGCATCATTTCCCTCTTTTTTTTTTAAACAAAAGAAAATACCCATAGTCCATTTGTTGGAAATGTGGGCGTAGTATTTCAGGCTACTTCCTGCTGGTTAGGGGCGCTGATAATCTTATGGGGACCTAAAGAAAATTTAAAATTATCATCAAGTCCTGACTGGCGTATCCTGTGAGTCTTGATCATCTCAGGCAGCAGTCTTGAATCTGTTCTGGATGTAGAATTCAGACATCTGGGCCATCTGTTCCTGTCGGAGATTCTCAGGTGGTCTTCCTTTATCATACTGGGTTTTTCTTAACTCAGAATGAATCCACAGCCTCTCATTTTCTGTGGAAACAATAGCAAAACCTCTTCTCCAAAGTAACATACCTTTTGACTTCAGTTTTGAAGCCAAGGAATTTTCAAAATACCTATCTTGGATTAATTCTGCAGCATTTATAAGCAAATATCTTTTAGCAACTGTTGCTCCTTCCTCAGCATTCAAACAATTCAAAGAGAACATAATAGTATACAGAATCAAGATTCGCTGTGTATTTTCCATCTTTATGTGGCTTTACTTTAACCTCTATTTCTTATATTTTTACTTTTACTTTTTGAGACAGGTTCTCTTTATATCTTTGTCCTCGAATAACTCTGTAGATCAGGCTGTCCTTGAACTCACAAAGATCCCTCTGTCTCTGGCTCCCCAGTACTGGGATTAAAGGTGTGTGCTACCACACCTTGAACTCACAGAGATCTGTCTCTGCCTCCCAGGCATTGGGATTAAAGGCGTGTACTACCACACCTTGAGGTCACAGAGGTCAATCTGCCTCTACCCCTTGAAGTCACAGAGGTCAATATGCCTCTGCCTCCCAGGCATTGGGATTAAAGGTGTGTACCACCACACCCTATTTCTCCCTTTCTTTCTTTTTTATTTTTAATGACTTTAACCTTTAGCCTGCATATATTTTTAACACACTGTAAACTCTTTAGAGGTTTTCTTCATCTTTGATCCTCTCTTTACTGTATCTCTCTCTCTTTTTTGACTACATTAGTCTTTAAGGAGAGGACTAAAACTGTGGCTTTTACGGCTGGAATTAGCCCATTCCTTAGCTTTCCAGCCTCATGGCTGAGGTGCCGGCTGCAGCCATTTTTATTGCCACAACTCTGGCGTTTCAAGGTCCCTGACAGCAAGCAAGCAGCAGCATTCCACTCAAAGACCACACTCAATTGGACTGCCTGCCTGAAAGAGTCAGAGTTTGCCCTGGCAGGACAGCCCAGAAAGCCAGCATTTTAAAACAGCGCAGCTTTTTTCCTACTACGGCTGAAAACTGAAAAGCATGCATTCAGCTTTTCATCAACACCGTTTAAGTATTTCACGGCAGGACCTCTTAAAAGAGCTGCAAGGTTTTGTAGCTAAAGCTGAGTCAGGAAGCCTCTCTTAGATGAGAGCATTTGTTTGCCTCTAGCAAGCAGAGCAGACCCGAGAAATTGCTGCTACTAAGAAAACATGCTTTACTCTATTCTTTCCCAAACTTTCTCAGGCTTTCTGTGGATGCAGTTATCCACGTGGGCGCCATCTGTAACATGAAGGGCCAGCTTGTTGGGGTTTCTGTCCCACCTGGTACCCCACAACCAGCAAGTCCCAAAGAAAATTTAATCACACACAGGACTCCATAAGGTTATAAACTGATTGGCCCATTAGGTTAGGCTTTTTGTTGACTCTTATAACATATATTACCCCACTATCCTTATCTATGTTAGCCACATGGGCTCAGTACCTTTCTCAGTGTGACAGCTTGCATGTTGCCTCTTTGGTGGTCTGCGCAGGAATGGCAGGGGAACCTCCCTGCTTCCCAGAATTCTCCTGTTCTCAGTGCATCACCTCTACTTCCTGTCTGGTTTTCCCACCTATACTGCCTGCCTGGCCAATCAGCATTTTATTAAAATATGATTGACAGAATACAGACAATTCTCCCGCATCAACAGTGATAGTTCCTCAACACACTATAAATGCTACCATAAGGCCTGCTATGCCACTCCTGAGCAAATATCTGAAGGACTAAGTCAGCATATACAGAGTACCTGAATACCCATGTTTGTTAACACACTGTCAAGAGTAGCCAAGATATGGAAGCAGTCTAGATGTTCATCAACAGATGAATCTATAAGAAGCATGCGTTCATTATGCACAAGGGGATTTTATTCAACTGTAAAGAAGAATGAAATTACTGTATTTATAGGAAAATGAATGAAGCTGAAGGTCACAGTGTTAAGCAAAAAAGCCAGATTCAGAAAGACAAATGTGGAACTGGTGCAGGACAATTCTATATTCTGTCAATTATGTCTTAAATAAACACGGATTGGCTAGTAGCTAAGCCAGTAACCAGGCAGGAAGTATAGGCAGGACAACCAGACAGGAAGTAGAGGTGGGGCAATGAGAACAGGAGTATTCTGGGAAGAAGGAAGTTCTCCCCGCAGTCCTGCCCAGACACAGAAGAAGGAAGCTCTCCCCACAGTCTTGCCCAGACACGGAATAAGGAAGACGTGACTTGCCCCACTGAAACAGGTACTGAACTATGTGGCTAACATACACAAGAATAATGGGCTAATATAAATTATAAGAGTTAATAAGAAGCCTGAGCTAGTAGGTCAATCAGTTTATAATTTTGTAGACCTCTGTGTAATTTCTTTGGGGCTAAATGGCTGTGGTACCTGGTGGGAGGACAGAAACCAGGCAAGACAGAAAACCCCTGACAATATGGAACCTAGATTTAAATATTTATATCTATTTGTATATGTGCATGTGTTTGTATGTGAGTGTGTGTGTGTTGTGTGTGTTTATGTGTGTATGTGTGAGACAGAAAGAGAGAGAGAGAGAGAGAGAGAGAGAGAGAGAGAGAGAGAGCAGATGACAGAGGAGAGGAAAACATCTAAAGAGAAAGAGAGATGAAATCTGAGAAGGTAACAAAATGTCTGAAGTACAATTGGAAGGAAGCATGATTGGAGGAAGGAAGCCAAGAGGCAAATGAGTAGAACTGAAGTACGAAATACTATGTGAGATTTGCACAGCTAAATACAGCATGTTTTATGCTGACTACAAATGCTACTAAAAAAAATAGACAGAGTGAGAGAACGGAAATAACCACTTGTTGAAAATAATCCCCCCCCCTTTAATCGCAATTGAAAATCTGGCATCCAAGTAGATGAGGGTTTTCTCTGTGCCTGTGGAATAAACTCAGCTTTGGTTTCATTTTGGTTCATGGTATCATTCTCTGCTCCTCCAGACAAATCATATTTGTATAAATGTGTATCTCTGCAGCGTTTCCATTTTCATGGCTTTTGGTGGCCTGAGGTCATTGGCATAAAAGAGAGGACTAAAGGGCTGCCTTCTCCTTGAAGTGCTTGTACCTTACAAAGCTGCTAGGTGTTGAAGGGAGACTGTGGGGCCCATACTCTGACATGGCAGTGTCCAGTAGAGAAGACTCTTAATCATCACTCCAATTAATGGCACCTGAGGTGCCCAAACAAGCTCAGGGTGGGACCAAGGGAAGTATGCAAGGGATAGATATTTCTGTGTGGAGTCGCAAAGGAAGTCTAGTAAATTTCCCTTCAGCCACATCTCCTGGGCCTCTTGGACTGAGGAGAGTCCTTGTGAGAAATATTCTTTTGACATCTTTCAGCTCTGTCTTTAATTGAAGTCTCGAATCTTCCTGGGGGACTCTATAAACTATGCTGCATTTCTACGGAGCACAACCTCCATCTCAGGAGTGCTCACGTTGGAGTTAGCATGTACAACACAAGGTTGCACACTTGGAGGAACGTTTCCTATGGAAATTCTTGCCTGGAAATGCTTGCCATCAGTTAACTTTTACCGTAGCGCTAATGTATGAGTAGTGACCCAGCATTTACTATGCATGTTCCCCCTGGGGTATTTTAAAGCCAATAAGGGCAGATCACTGTGGGTTTCTTTTTTATTTTTCAGGGATGCCCTCCATTTCAGTAACCTCACTTTCTATCCTGGAGAGTGCTAGGTGATTATTATGGGATAATTGCTTCAGCCATCGTAACTGTCTTAATCATCTTGAGAATGAATACCTTGAGGTTCTAATAAGTGACTTCATGGATGGCAGTTTGCTGGACAGTATTTTGCTGTTGTACTATTGGGATTGCCTTGTTAAAGATTTTATGATGTTTTTCCCCCTCTGTCCCAGAACAAAGTGGTACCTAAGGAGCATTCCTTCTAGAAGTTTGTTGTTGTTGTTGTTGTTAAATCATAAACATTTATTGATCCACATTCTTTTCTAAAATTTATTTATTTTACATCCCAATTGCAGTTTATCCTCTCTCCTCTCCCCAACCTCCTCCTTCTCCCCTCTTCTCTGCCTCCCCCTCATCCACTCCTTTTCCATTTCTATTCCACGAAAGGCATGCTTCCCATGGATATCCACAAAGCACGACATATCAAATTTCAGTAAGACTAAGCACTGCACCTTGTATTAAGACTGGGCAAAGCATTTAGTATGAGGAAGAGAGTCCCAAAAGCCAGCGAAAGAGTTAGAGACAGCCCCTGTTCACACTGTTAGGAGTCCCACAAGAAGACCAAGCTATGCAACTGTCACACATATGCAGAGGGCCTATGTCAATCCCATGTAGGTTCCCTGGTTGTGGGTTCAATCTCTATGGATTCCCATGAACCCAGGGTAGCTGATTTTGTGAGGTCCAGAATTTGGATGGCCCAGAGACCTAGGATAGAACCAAATATGACTGGAGGAAAAAAATGCCAACATAATGATGTTTAACAATATTCTGCTATACTCAAAGATTGGTGCCTAACCCAATTGTCATCCAAGAGGTTTCTTCCAGCAACTGGTGAAATTAGATGTAGAGACCCACAGTCAAACTTCGATCAAGCTTGGGGAATCCTGATGAAGAGAAAGAGGAAGCCAGAGGGGTCAAGGACACCACAAGAGAACCTACACAATCCCCTTCTAGAAGTTGGCTCTCTTGCTAGTCACTTAATCTGTCAATTCCAAAGTAGAGGCTTGGTTTACATGGGTTCGTTATTTTAAGTATGTGTGGAGACAGAGCTGAATGAAGGCTCATGCCAGAAGGAATTTATAATTTTGCTGAGTCATGACTACGGATTGTTGGAACAAATCCTAATATGTAGGACTTGAGAATGCAGTATTCATATTTCAGAGTGTTTCCTTCCTCTCTGTACATCTCTGCAGAAGCTCCCCATTAGCTAATACTTGCATTTTGATATTACAAAGAAAGTCACACCTGGCAGCATAGCTCAGGGACATCAGTCCCCAGTGCCGCAGAAAGTTCTCAGTAGCCAACAGGTGCCAAGTGTTTATAAGGACCAGATGCTTTGCTAAGTACTTACCACAAATCATTACTTGAAGCTACTGTCTTACTCCCCTTTACACATGAGGAGAACAGGGCTTATACAAATAAGGTCGTGTCAAGCTCCACACGGAATCCACCTGCTGGTCTAGAACTGAATCAAGCCAAGTTATTCCCCAACCTACCCTGCCCCAGAGAATGTAATGATCTTTACAAAATTGAGACACCTGATGGCAAAATACATCCTTGTATTGGGGACATGGAAGTGAGAGTGCGGGGTTCAGCAATGTGTCAGATTTCTGCTCCCTGTAAGAGGAAAACAAACCAAAACCCAAACCAAAGAAATTTGTGATGTTTTAGTGAGTGCTCTAGCTGGTAGTTATCCTAATGGCTTTGTTAATGACTTTACTCTCATCTTTACAGAAACATTAAAGATCAAGGAGTAATTTATAGCTTTTCAGTCACACTGTATTGCATTTTGTGACAGAAATACAATTGGAAGTGTTAGGTTTGAGGGTTTGCTTATTTTCAAAGACATGAAACAGAACCCTACTGGGTTCCTAAGGGGTGTGGCATTGTCTTGTTAATTTGATTTTTATTTTATGTGGTTTGTTTTGTATTGGTGGGTTCACCTGTCCATAGGTTAATAAAGATGTAAAACACCTGCCACTGAGCACACACCATCTAGAGCTTATAGTACATGTGGCTTATTGTAGTAGGAGGAATGGGCCACGTCCTGCCACCCGGCTAGCTTAACCCCTGAAATAACCACACAGAAATTGTATTAATTAAATTACTGCCTAGCCCATTAGCTCTAGCCTCTTATTGGCTAACTCTCACATCTTGATTAACCAATTTTTATTAAATCTGTGTATCATCACATGGCTTACTGGCAAGTCTAACCTATGACTGTCTCAGGTAGGAGATTCATGGCGTCTACCACACTTCCCTTCTTTCCAGCATTCTGTTCTGTCTACCCCACCCACCTAAGGGCTGCCCTGTCAAAAGTCCAAGGCAGTTTCTTTATTCAATCAATGAAAGGAATGCAAATACAGAAGGACCTCCTACACCAGTTTATAGTACATACAAACTTAGTAGCTTATGGTACATGTTTCTGTACAACTTTGAAAGGCACAATTTTATTAAAAGATTGAAGTCTTTTATGTGCAGTATGAGGACTGATAGGGTTACTGCTTTGTCTAGAGTTTGGAGAGATAACCAAGAAAGGCTTCATAGTTCAGGAGCAAAGTTGTCAAGAGAGGGGGGCCAACTAGTAGTGAGTGAAGAGAATGGCGCCGTCCTGAACAAGAAAAATTAATGTTGATTCATGTTAGTAAAACCTTATTAAAGTGTTAGGAAAGTAGCTGAGACAAAGCATCAGATGGCAAGTCCAGAGTGAGGCGGTTCCCTATGGATGTTCTTGGTACCCCAGTTACAATGTATTTCTCAAGACCTCCAGGCCAGTTCTCAGTCTCTGCTAGTCACCTCATTTTCTTGATGGGGATTATTTCTTCCCAGCCGAATTTTACCTCTGGATACCCTGCTGTCCCTGACTAATAGGTCAAGCTGTGGCCCAGCGCAGTTCAGTAAGAAGGCTTGATGTTTCTGATATTTGATGGAATGACAGAAGGGCAGCAGAACCCATTCATTCCTGGGATAGCAGCTCATGAATTTGATCCTTTGTTTCTGTATCCCGACATACAGTTTGTTTCTACATCCCAACCTACAGAGCATGGCTGCATCCTAGTACCCTTCCTTTATTCTAATCCTTCAGCTTTTCCTTTTGTTTGAACTGTTAACAGATTACTCTGTAGCTAAGTTTTCTGTTGTTTTCAAACTCAGAAACCTAATCAAGTAGTTTCTCCTGTTTCCCTTTAAACACTTTTAGTTTCTTTGTTAAATTCCATATATGCCTACCATGTATTGTGATCAAGTCTGTCGCTCCTTTCCTCCATCTCCCTCCAGTGTTCCCAAACTGTTTCCCTCCAAACCTCATGTCCTTTTATAAAATTGTTATTAATAACTTTCTGAATATAATTAGGGATTCACCTATGCTTACGGGCATGGAGATACCCACTAGGACATGGACAATCTACCAGATGTGATGAAACTGATGATAAAAATCTCAAAAGTATCTAGTAGGTAGTTACAGGGAGGTAGCAGTCTGTCCTTTCACTAAACAATACACAAAAGGGGGCTGGAAAGACAGCCCGAAGGTCAAGAGTACTAGCTGCTTTTGCAAAGGACCTTGATTCAGTTCCCAGTACCCATGTTATGACTCATAACCACCAATAGCTCCAGTTCCAGGGGATCTAAAGTCATCTTCTGAACTCTGTGAGGAAGCAAGCACGCATGTGATACCTATACATGCATTTAGGTAAAATATTCATATTCATAAAATTAAACAAATAAATCTAAATTTTAAAACACATGGAAGATTGCTTTCAGGAGCTATTCCACTCTACTGTGTGTTTTCTTCTGCGATGAGGTGGGGTCCCAACTGTAATTTCTTCCTGGGAGTCCCAAAAGCAACAGCGAACAGCTCCCAAACATCTGTCTACACGATGTCCTTCCATCCCTTAAGCTCCCTCCCTCCCTCATCCATCTCATTCTTCAGATTTCTCTGCATACTAATTTTATGGCTATTCTTTTCTATCAAGACATTATTATAAAGAACTTGAAAATAAATGTATCCATTCAACACTTTTTTTTTCATTCTCTGCTCATGTAGGAATAAAAGTATTAGAGTTCCTGTTTGCTCTCTGGGCTCTCCTGAAAGCCTATTAATCAGGAGGGAGAAGAGGGTGATCAATAGAATCTAAAATAGGATGGTCCACAGCCCCCAGATCACTGCAAATAGCCACGCACTACAATTATCATCAGAAAGATTTGTTACCATTTGAAAGGAGGTGAAAAGGGGAGGGAGAGAGAGAGCATCGAAATTAAATTTCCCCAAGTAGTTTTTCCCTCGTTCTTTGGTGGAGTAAATCTTTAGGTCTGTTTGGGTTTTGCTGGGCTTTTTCCACTCCTGTCTTGTTCCTAAGAATAGAAGTTCTCATCTTGCTGGGATGCGTTCTGCATAATAAACACACTCTCTGCACTCTCCATGACTATTTTAGTACAATACCATTTTAATATCAGTCTGTTCCTTCCTTGCAGCCCTTCTTCAGAAGAATTGTTCAGCATGATCTGGGTTGAGCGGAGTGTTCATAAGGAATTGTGAAGATAATACCGTAACAATGTCTTTGCCTCCTGATTGACAGGCAAGAGCACTTGGTCAAGTCCGTATGTCATAGATATAGAAGAATCCTTAGTTCAGTACTTTAGACACTTATTTAAGGCCTTTATGTTGGTAACATATATGAAGATTATTGCTAGCACTCATTTTTTAAGACAAGGTTAAACATGGTGGCACATGACCAATTCAAACAAACATACAAGAGGACTCACTCTGGACTTTTTAAGCAGAGGACCTTTAGACATGTATTAACATGTTATCATTTATATGGAAAAATGAAAAAAGACATTAGCGAAAGAGTGGACTGTGAGACAGGATAGGTCAGAAAGGCAATGAGATGCACCGTCAGAAACAGGTCATCGCTCTAGCCAAGAGGAGTGCTGTCTCTTCGGGGAGTTCCAAGAGAGCCTGATGGCAAATGCAGCATGTGATGGGTGGAGCCTCATGAGAAAGAAAGGAGTTGAGATTGGTACCCAAGGCAGCCTGGCCCTGGATAAGAGCCGCACTGAGCGTTCTGTCTTCCGCTTTCCATCTGGACCAGCAAGAGCCATGTGCTTTCCCACAGCTAGACGAAACATCTTCAGAGAGGCAAAAGTTCACAGGAGCAGCCTCTATTATGATGAGATTTTCACCAAAGATGCCATAACCTGTCATGTGACCATATAGGAAATAAGGGTGGGTTATGAAAAGGTCATATTAATGCCTGTTGAACAGGACAGGCCATGCCATGCTTGCTCCAAGGCCTCTCTCTTTCCAAAGAGATACAATGATTTTGAAAAAGTTGGCATCACAGAATAAACATCTCAGATTCAATCAGTGACCAAATCCATATCCTTGAGCCATCAGCAAAATAAAAATCAGGCACTCATGTGTTTGCTTTAAACCTGCAGAATCAGGGCCCTGGGACCTGGGAGACAGAAATTCACTTCTGTTTTATGAACTCCTTGATTTTGAAAATACAATACTCTGACGACATCCTATTTCCTCTAATATGGAATGGCTTATTTTTATTGGATTACTCTTTCTTCTAACCTATATAAGACAAGGCTGTCTTCTTTCAGTCCCGTCTGCAGTACTTTATCTGGCATAAAACCCTCCACATGGTGAATTTTCAACAAATATCAGTCAACTAAGCAAATGCTCATTATAGAAGCTAGAATGCAAGGATTCCTAGTGATTGGGTGACTCACATTTTTGTATGAATAAATTTGTCAACTCTTTTCCTCTAAGGAAGAAGGAACAGATGCAATCACAGAACACTGAGAGCCAGGGGGAAGGAGTGGATAAAAATGGAACAAAGATCTGTTCTTGCTAGCTACAAGGTTTTACATCTGCAGAAATGAGGGCATAATCAGCCCCTGATGTTTGTGCCTGTCTGTTCTCCATTATGTTTCCACTGTAGGCTTCACCTTGAGATTCTCTTAAGAAATCATATTTCACCTCTTACATTGTGCGATCGAAACTGCGTGTAAAGATTTCACGTATACCTCACCTGATTTCACCTCCCTGCTCATACACAATTGATGGAAGAGGAATGAGCGAGGCCTCGATTGAAAACGTGTACTCATAAGTCTAGACCAGAGAGTAAGGAAACAAATACCTATGCATTATAATAGAGAAAGAAAGCTGAATATGACTGTCTTTGCTTGGTTAGGCCCAGGAGTGCAACTGATGGTAACTGTCTATTTCCTCATGGGGAGAATTTACTTAATAATGATCACAGAGGACCAGAAGAGGCCCTGGGGGTGGAAAGAGGCATTCTGTTCTTACCAGGACTCTTGGATGCACCCATAGCTTAAGTCCCTACAATTGACACAACCTATCCCTTTATCACCTATCTTCAGGGCTTTTTTTAAAACTTGAAACAAAGAAACTACACTGACAAAATGAGTGTAAAACAAAGTCATCTCCAAGTAAGATTCAACCTTTGCTTGTCTGAAAGAATTGGGCCCACGTCCTTGCTCCGCTGCTTCCTGTCTAGATGAGCCACGTCCCATCTTGTAGTGTCTATCCTCAGTCTTATTCTTATCCTAGAGAACACAGAGTGACCTTTCTCCGGATGGGCTTTGAGGACTGAATAAATACTAAGGAAGGAGCTTTGTGAGTAGTTATTCAATTAAAAAAAATGCATGTTCTCACTTTAAGAGTGCCCTGGTTTTCACCTCACAAGGGCTACTGGAAAATCCCCAAACCACCCTTCAGGCTTCAGCCATAACGGCACACCACACATCGGGGATGTTCAAGGCCTTCTTGGATAACTTCTGTGTTTTCATTACAACAGTATTTGAGGCTAGCCGAGAAGCTCCTGCCTCTTGTAAGGTGTTCAATACTCAATACCCTGTGTGTGACATGCGTGATAGGATGCAAAAATCATGGAGTTGAAAGCTGTAACACCTGTGTGGTCTGAAGAAGGATATTGTCTGTATCAGGTCTCAGCTATACATCTAGCAGCACTGTGGCCCTGTTTTCTGAAGAACGATACTGTATCAAGTCTCATCTATACATCTGGCCCTGTCTACTAAGCTTAGAAGTAGCCTAAGTTCCCTCCCCTGAGCGTGGGAGTTTCACAATCCCCACTTGTACCACAGAGCAACAAGAAAACAATGTCACGTGGCTTCAAAGGCTGAGAACACTAGCCCTCCAGATGTCCTCAGGCAGGACACCATCTTTCAGAACCTAGCTGCCAGGCTGTAAGGAGCCCATGTACATGGAGATCACCATGTAAATGCTAGCAGGTGAGACGCTGCCTCATAACTTCTTCCCAAGGCATCATAGCCATCCTTCGGCCACAGTATTCCTCAGTGTGCTCAGGCTGCCGTGGGCAGAGTTGGGCACTGCTTTGGAATCCTTCCCACCACGAATCTATTGTTTTATAGCACTAAATGCTGGGGCTGCTATTAATCGGCAGTAAGAGACAAAAATGATCCAAATGAAAGCAAGGGCATTGAGAAGCACTCTTGAGAGTTAAAACCATAATATTTGTGAGGACGAATTTCCATCAAACAAGGGACTTACACAGAGGCCAAATAAGCAAATAAGCAAGCAACTTATACAATCAGACCGGAACTCAGAGAACCTCACATTGTCCTAAAGTTCTGTGTGAATATCTACAACTCAAACTGTCGCAACACAGCAGAAAACACTTATGGGGCTGGTGTCCTGACACAAAGATCTCAAAGTCTGCATTCAGGACTCTAAGTGCCCACTTAATGTATGAAAAACTAGAGTCAGTACAGCACAGAACCAAACATCCAGAGCCTGAAGGCAACCAGACTGGGGCTCAAATCCTTACTCCAAATGAGTGATCTAAAAGAAAAGAACAATATTAAAAGAAGCCTTTTTGCCATTCTATGTTTTCCATCTCTAAAATGGAGATGCTAGCATCTGCTTTGCAAATTTATTTTTGAGATTAGATGAAATAAAAAAGTAACACTTAATGCATTGCCTAATACACAGTAAGCTTTACATGTTTTAAGTGTCTCATAAAATAATTGTGCTTGCTAGTGTTTTGAAAATGAGTCAGGTTGCAAATTCCAGAATGGAAGGGAACTTTCAATAAAGAGACAGTGTTCTGTAGGGCTCTTTTGCTGTGACCCCTGTCCTGTTTTACAGGAATTGCCCCCCTTAGTTGTCCCAGCTTTCTGAGTCAGGTACTATCATCACCCCTCTTGTGAGGAAGAATGTTAAGTACCGAGAGTGTAGGTACCATGTTCAAGGTCACACAGAAATTAAATGGTAATCACAGCTCCCAAGGTACAGCTCTTAATCATTTTGCTGTATTGTGAGTCTCTATTGCCTCTGTTCCCTGTTAGTTATGAGACTGGCTGCTGCCTCAGGGCCTGGTCTGCACCACATTACACTAAATGGGTGGAGTGTGACTTTGCAGAAGCAGGAGGTCTGTCGGGGTCCCCACCCTGAGGGACAGAGCAAGTCATTCTCCAGATCTGTGCAACCAAATGGAGAAAGGATGGGAAATAGAAGTGAACGTGGAATCAGGACAGAAGCCTCTCGGCTCCGTGTGTATGAGTCAGCGTCTTCAAGATGAATTTAATATGGAAAATGTTGCCAGTCCCTGATCATTAAAGACCTGGTGCTGAGGCCAGAATTACTTAAGTGACTCAGGAAAATCTGTGCTTTTTTTTTTTCTTGCCGTGGATGTGGCTTGTAAGGATGGAGAGTTCTTTCTCTTTGATCTGTGGCCAAGGCTGGCTCAGCTGGTCTTTGAAAGATCCTCAACTTTCGGCTGACTGCCTGCCCTAGCATTGAATGCTTTTGCCAACCAGTCGCCAAATAGCTCCCACAGCTCCAGTTGTTGTCTTGGTCAAAGAGGAATCTGAAGGCCTCTACTGACTCAGAATTTACATTTGCAAGCTCCTTGGGTGTCTCCTTGTGGTAATTTGAATGAAAATGGCCCTGATGGCCCAAAGGGAGTGGCACTATTAGGCCCTGTTGCCTTGTTGGAGTAAGTGTGGTCTTGTCAGAGGAAAGGTGTCACTGGGGTAAACTTTGAGGTTTTAGAAACTCAAGTCAGGCCCAGTATCTCTCTCTTCCTGCTGCCTGTCAATCCAGATACAGGACTCTTGGCTACTTCTTCAGCACCATATTAGTCTGCATGCCAAATAAGTGTTTTCTTTTATGAGAGTTACCATGGTCATGATGTCTCTTCACAGCAATAGAAACCTTATCTAAGACATTCGTATGCATACTAATATTAGAAAACACTGTTCTAGGCAAATATTTATTGAAAATACAGGTCTCATACCCTCCTCTAGGTCTTAAGAAGGTGCAGGAACTTATTAGACATGGGAGAGGATGCACCAAAATCAAGTAAGAACACAATTCCAGTATTTAATAAGTTTTCAAGAAAATGAGAAAATAGCTGTGGCTTTGGAAACCTTAGCCCCTAGGAGTGGAAGAGGAATGATTTTTGTAAACAAGTATCATTTGATTTGAGACCAGAAGGAAAGGAAGAGGCAGACAGATAGCCAAGGTAGGAGAATGCTCTAGATGTGGGGCAGAGGCACGTGCTCATTCCAGGAGACCAGACCAAGCCTGGGATGTTCTGACAGCTGAAGATAGGTCTGGGGAGTAAGTGACTGCATTCGTGATAGAAAGCCAGGCCACTGGAGAATGACTGAGCTGATGCACACTAAGCACTTTCCTGAGTACTGGAGATGCTAAGGATACAGAGGTTAAAACCAGCCTGGGAAGCGTAAAAAGTCTGTAACATGAGGGGGCCGGCTTGTTGGAGTTTCCGTCCCGCCCAGTACCCCACAACCAGCAAATCCCAAAGAGAAATCACACAGGACTCCATAAGGTTATAAACTGATTGGCCCATTAGGTCAGGCTTCTTGTTAACTCTTATAACTTATGTTACTCCATTATCCTTATCTACATTGGGCTCAGTACCTTTTTAGTGTGACAGCTTACATGTTGCCTCTTCAGTGGTCTGCGCAGGAAGTCACGGAGGGAGCTTCCTGTGTCCCAGAAAACTCCCAGTCTCTTTGCTCCACCCCTACTTCCTGTCTGGCTTTCCTGCCTATACTGCCTGCCTGGCCAATCAGTGTTTTATTAAAATATGATTGACAGAATACAGACAATTCTCCCACACCAACAAGTCCTTGTCTGAGAAACAAAGGAAGAGACAAATAAACAGAACAGCCTGAAGCCAGTGGGTCCTTCGCTTGGTACTGATGAGACTGAGTCTTATTTAAATATTAGAGAATCTCATTGGATGGTTTTGCTGTGTCTCTAGAAGTAGGTGTGTTTCTATACTACACTAGAGAGTCAAATTTTGGCAATTTTCAACTCATAAAGACACCTGATAGTGAGTGCCAGGGTAGGTTTTCTTTGATTTTTGGCTCTATCCAGATGATGTGAAGATTGGGCCAGAGTAATAAATAGAAGACACTGAATGCAGAGGAGACATCCCCTAGCCTCTATAGTGTTTTATAATTGCATTATGATTAAGAGAGCTTTATACAGTTCCTTAGGAGTGACTGATTGGGAACAATTCTTTGAAGGGAATGTGGTAATTTGGCCCCGGTGCCTGTCTACAGAGAAACAAAGCTGCCTTGTCTTTCGCTCAATGTCATGATTGCTTTTGCATGTCCTGACTGCATGTACTTTTCATCCTCCCCACAAATATTTATTGAGTGCCTATTATAGATGAGGTCCTGTATTTGGCAGAGTAGGGGAAAGTCTGACCTTAGAAAGGCCTTAGTAAGTGTTGCCAGAAACCTCAAAGACCACAGCCATAAGAAACGACTTACCAGGCATCTATCACATTCTAAGGGATGAAAGAAACATAGAGTCTGTGAAGGGATTACAGGTTTTATGTTTCAGCTAAGTAAGGAGGAGGAAGAGGCACAACAGAAACCTTTGTAATCCTGAATCACCCTTCAGGGATGCCTTCAAAAAAAGCCAAGAGTATCAGAGTGGATACTGGCTGGATTTGCCTAGAATACACATAGCACATCCAGGTACTAGGATATTTCCATTAGCAATATTGCCACAACCAGAGTGCTGAGGCAGAGACAGAGAACTTAGCTCCTCCTTCCAAGATCACTCAATTGGCAGTAGAGCCAGAACTGGAAACTGTGAGGGTGTTTGGTGCATAAGCTGGTCTGGACTGGGTCTTGTTCAGAGAAGGCTTAGTGTCTGTCTGGTTGGGGTGGGGGTAGTTAACTAGGATATCCCAGACCTATTTGTGAATCTGATGTGTAGAAGAAAGTCATGCTGTTTTACAGACCTGTAACAGGGAATGAATTTTGGTCTGCTGTGAGAAGCTTAACACTGTATGGCAAAGGGAACGTAATTGGAAAACTGGCATCTGCATCCGCCCCTGCTCTGGCTAAGGATTGGAAGGAGACTAATTGCTTAATGTTCTCCAAAAGCACCAGTCTAAAGGTGACTGGAGGGTGCGCTGGGGTTACTATCTACCAAGATTATGCATAAAAATGAGGAGGAACATGATAATAAATGTAAGAAAGACCTGTGAGAGATTGGTGAGTAATGGCGACAGCAGAAACGTGCTGAGTCGCTAATACAGTGACAGCCTTGCGCTAAATGCACAGAGCACATTCCATACAGCCCTCAGGAGTGATTACTACTGTCCCTGCACTGTAGACAAAGAACCAAGAAACAGAAGTAATGACGATGTAACTCACAGGTGACAGAACTGGGGCTCACGCTCACCTCTGAACGCGAGCCAGGCTTCTGCACCATTTCAACCCCTGATTTATCCCAGCAGAAGCTGACTGACTTGTCAGATTTTGGGCAAGTGGATCTGTACAGCATTTAAACCACTGACTTACACCACAGAAGCCACCTGACCCGCAAGCTCCCTGGCAAGATGGGCACGGGGACTCAGATGAGGAGAGCTAACTTCTCCAATGTGCACTACCGTCAGTAAGTCCCTGGGTGTTCAGTGGAAGTAGAGCCACTTTGACATTTGTGTTAGTGACCCCAGACATGAGTCAGCTGAAACTCTTCTCCAGGGGAGGCAGTGCCTACTGCAACTCCAGATTGCAGAGATATAAATAGGAAAACACAGCCTGATTAATTCTGGTTGTACCATGTTTTTGTTGGTGATAAGTTATATGAGGGACCATAGGGAGATGCGGGGGGCAATCTCTCACAGCTTTGCCGTAATTAAACCTCTGTAAAACCCATATCTATGCCCTTCATTTCAGGGTTTTTATGTTCTGAGTACACTGATGGATTTTGGATTAGCACTGGATTAGTGGTTGGTCCAATCACTTACACAATACAGACCTCCGGGTGTGGTCCCCAGACATCCAGTGTGCCTTTACTTCGCTTAGACTGTGTGTGTGTCTGTGTGTACATATGTACTTACATATATGTATTTTTAAGTAAATGTATCCCCTTATGACTTTTTCTAAAAATCCTTAGTACCATTTATCCCTCCTCCTTCTCCTTGATTAGTGTCCCCCCTCTCCTCCTCCATATAAAGCTCCCCCACGTTTTTCCCATTTTCTCCCCCATAGACTTTGTATCCTATTATATAGTCTCCAGAATTCCTTCATTTTTTTCCCCACATTGCCTTTTTCCTTTCCTGGAGTCTGAAATGACTCTAGATTATATACTCACATCTTAAGGTTTTGAGCTAGAACCCACAAATAAGAGAGAACGTGCAACGCTTGTCTTTCTGGGTGTGAGCGGCCTTACTTGGTGTCATGTTTTCGAGACCCATTCATTTGCCAGCAAATCTCATGAGTTTGCTTTGTCTTTACAGCTGCATAGGATTTCACAGTGTCTTGCGTACTGCATCATTATCCATCCACCCGTTGAAAGACATTAAGGTGGCTTCTCTCCTAGCTAGTGTGAACAGGGTGAGTGTGAACAAGGTGAGTGTGAACAAGGTGGGTGTGAACAGGGCAGGCATGAACAAGGTGGGTGTGAGCGGGGGTAGGTGTGAACAGGGTAGGTGTGAACAGGGTGAGTGTGGATAGGGTGACAGTGAACACGACAAGCATCCATGGAGCAGCATGTAGGTTCCTTTGACCATAGGCCAAAGAGTGCTGTAGCTGGGCCATAAGGTGAGTTTGTTCTGATTTTTCAATAGAGGCTAAACCAATTTTCAGTCCCACCAACAGAGGATAGTGGTTTCTTCCCCTTGCATCCTTACTAGCATTTATTTTTTCAGTTGATTTCTTGAACATAGCCATTCTGACAGGTCTAATAGGAAGTCTCAAGGCAGTTTTAACCTGCATTTCTCTAATTGCTAAGTATGTAAATACTCTCAAAGATATTTCTTAACCATTGTTATTTCTTCTTTTGAGAACTCTCTATACCCAACAGATGATTTACTTTGCAGAACATAAAACTTCATAAATAGAATTTCAGGCAGGACAAGGGTTATCATCAACAGTATATACCCATTTTCAAACTCCCTTCATGTGCGGACTCCCCAAATCAGGAAGCCACTTGAAAATCCAACAAGGTCTTCATTTGGCGCTTCGAACAGGGAAGCCTAGGGTGAGGGCTGCCAATTTACACTGTGGTATGCTGTTTAAGGACTTCTTAGAAGCTGAGCCTGAATTTCAGGAAATGAAATGAGAATAGCAGAATTATCGGTCTGAAAACCCAGAATCTTTTCCAAAATGATCAGCTGCTCTATCACTTGATGATGTCTCTTTGAGGTTCAGATCACCTGACTACACTTGCAAAGCCAGTTTTAGAGGTCATTCCTAATAGGTCTCTGCTTTTAAGAAAACAGTATGTGTTAATGATAGAGGAGGGAAAAAAGAACACAAAAAATAAATTTGAATTTTCCCACACCAAAAGTAGAGAGAAAGGAGTTGCATGTATCCACATCAAGGAGTCCGTCCTCCTGCAAGCAGAGAGGAAGTCCACCTTAATCACCAGGAAAATGTTCATCTACAGCCATCTGTCTTGGGAGACATCTTTCTAGTAATACACACTCCTTCCCCATACAAACTATGGAGTGTCATTCCAGTGTGTTGTCCAAGGTTTTCTGTCCTGCCTGGTTCCCACAGTCGTTAAATCCCAAAGAAATCACACAGAGGTCTACATTAGCTATAAACTGATTGGCCCATTAGTTCAGGCTTCTTATTAACTCTTACAATGTATATTAGCCCATTATTCTTGTCTATATTAGTCACGTGGTTCAGTACCTTTTTAAGCGAGGCAGTCACATTTTGCTTCTTCTGTGGCAGGGTTGCAACTGCAGAGAAATGGGCTTCCTTCTTCCCAGAATTCTTCTGTTCTCATTGACCTGCCTACACTTCCTGTCAGGCTACTGGCCAATCAGCATTTATTTAAAATATAATTGACAGAATATAGACGATTGTTCCACACCACCAGGGTATCTGAAGAGAAAAACTTGGAGGTCTGAGTATATCAAATGGAATCTTAATAACTCTCAGTGGGACAGTTTCAAACAGATTAGCAGGAAGCAGCCTCAATCTCCTGGTTCAAGCTTTTAAGGGCAGCTCTGGACATCTGCAGCAAATAATCCATTGTTCACAAAAGCAGAGAGAGAGAGAGAGAGAGAGAGAGAGAGAGAGAGAGAGAGCAGTTAAATGGCAAGGCAGTTAACCTTTAGCTCAGGGTCATATTGTGTAGGAATTTATGGCTGGTACAGAGACCAATTTTATCCAAGACAGTTTTAGCACTTAAAGTAGTTTTAGGAATGCTTCATGAGATGGCATAACTATAATTCAATAGCCCACTACACTGTGTGCTAACAACATCACTCCAAAAAACCAGTAAAGCAAAATTCTGCATTTTTATTAAATCTAGTAAAATAACATTTGAAGCCATACATTTACCAAAAGCATAGTTATTAAAATGTTCACATTTCCCTTCATCTCCCCAGCACACCTTGTTTTCTGTGCCTGGGTTTTGAGCATCTCCATGTTCTACAGGGCTACTCCCATCCTTGCCTTTGAGGACTTTCTCTTCGTTCCTTGCAGGGGCCATAAGCAGACTTGGGTTTGAGCTTTGGAGAGCAGGGTTAGCAGGCAATCTGCCCTGGCTTCTCCATGGCTCCTCCTTCACCTTCACTTTGTCTCCTTTAGCCTTCCTTTGGTTCATGCAGTCACTGCATGTAGAGTACAGCAGCAGAGGAGCCTTTGCTCAGTCCAGGGTGTTTGCTAATTCTTGCTTCTTCATATTGCCACCGAGCATCTCCAGTGTGCCAGATCCTGTGCCAAGGGCTGGAGACATATTGGCGAGTGGTATACATAATCCTAGAACTGATCAGCTACAAATGGACTGGTAATAAAGGAAAACGCCACAACTGTGTCAGATTTTATGATCTGGATGCTGAGCTACTGTGGAAGGGTTAAAAGAGGGCCTCCCTGAAACGTGTCTGGGATCCGAAGTGTGCGTTAAAGTCACTGCACTAATCGGTGGTGTCTTCTGTTGGAGACATTGTAAGTGTTTTTACCCAGACACCTTATTCACGCTAGAGGACAGGAGGAGGCAGAGGTAGGGAGTGTGGATCCCAGAGCAAAGTCACTGTGATTTAAGGCCTTTTTGTATTTTCCAGCTACTGCACTCAGCGAACAAAAGGCAGAATTTAGGCCAAGGTTAGAGCATCTACTGTTTGTTTGTGAAAGCACTCCCCGACATAATGGCCATGGAGGATAATCAATGGCCGTGTTCTTAAGAGACAGACTGTGCTGTGAAAGATAAAGATGATTTGCACTGACTTCTTTGTCAGATGGTGGCTCTGTTATCAGAAATGCCTGGGGACAGAGATAGGAACAAGGAGACCTGCACTGGAAATTGAGCGTGGGTTCTGCAGAGATACCTCTATTTATTTCAGAATAAGAGTGTTGATGGAACCAGAGAAAATAATAAGGACAGAAAAAAGCCCAACTTCCAGACTATAAAAGGCAGGCTAGGGAAAGGACCATAGTAATTCATGTTCAGGGTGTATATGTGATGTTGACCGACCACAGGTAGGCCTATGGGTAGAATGGCCTTTATGTTGGTTGCTATTGAAATATGCATGTTCTAGAACCTGGGACCAGTAACTCAGTTATTCATTACATACCTTATTATGGCTGGGGTCAAATGGAGGCACCACACTTGGTTACCAATATCACTGTGAAAGGGTTTGTTCACACCCTTGCTGCAGTCATTCAATAAGGCCATAGGGGCATTTTCACCTGCAATGCGTGTCAAGTGTGTAATTAGTGCAAACCTATGACTCCCACAGTGTAGGTGGTTTAGTGCCCTTGTCAGGATCCAGGCTCAGGCTAACTTTCAAAGAAAGGTCTTTCTCCAAAGATGATATCACCTCTCTCTTTCCGTTCCTTTGTACCCAGAAAAGTGTGGGGTACCTTGGAGGCAGAAGGGGAAGGCATGTGGATGGGGTTATGGGGTGAGGAGAGAAGGAAGAAAGAAGTCTAATCTGAGTTCTACAGTGGCAATTCCCAATCCTGCCTCATGCTAGAATCATCATATTTTCTATTTGTTATACAATTTGGAATATGAGAGAGAGAGAGAGAGAGAGAGAGAGAGAGAGAGAGAGAGAGAGTAGAGGCAAGAGAGGGACAGACACATGCATATATACAGAGAGAGACAGACAGAGAGCAAGAAAGTGGACACAGGGGAGAGACAGATACATGCACACAGGGGGTAAGAGGACAGACAGATACAGATGTGTGCACTCATAGAGAGAGAGGACATAGAGGCAGACAGACACAGAGACAGAGACACAGAAGGAATCTTCAGAGTAGTTCTACGGACATACCTCAAGAAACAGAGGGCAATGTGTATGCTAGAGATCCTCCCGTGTCTCCACTCACAGTCAAAGATAACCATCACCTGAACTATTAACTCTGTGGATGAATCTTATTTTCCCAGTTTATATGAATGGAACAATCAGAGCCTATTCCCAAGTGTCTGGCTTCTTTCAACAAACACTCACTTTGAGATTTGTCCATATGTTGTATGCGCTATCAGAACCCGATAGTGCATACACTATCTTCACCCTCCTCACCATGATTTGATGTATGCAGACAAGCGTCCTCCATTCTAGGAGAGGTGGGGCAGACAACTGGTGTCTTTTCCATGTTTAATGGACTCAGCAGGACTATGGGGGATATGTTTGGAACGTTGCTCGGTGTACATAGGAACAGACTTCTTGAGCCGTAATGTGCTTGTATGTGTACAGCTTCATTAGTTATTGCCAGCTCCAAAGTGGTTGGTACCACTGTGTGCACTCATTGCTTAAGCAAGAGTTCCAGTTGCTCCAGTCACTCCCGTGTGACATCATATGTCCTG
The DNA here is from genome assembly GCF_982192425.1 of Myodes glareolus. Lineage (NCBI taxonomy): Eukaryota > Metazoa > Chordata > Mammalia > Rodentia > Cricetidae > Myodes > Myodes glareolus. Next base: position 49,729,308 of record NC_142030.1, on the reverse strand, counting down.
GTCATTCCCACCATTTTGCAGACATATGGTGTCATGGCTTGGCAAGGTGCACGGTCCTGGTGATGAATGACGTTGATAACCTCTTCTTATGTCAGGTAATCATTCAAATCACTGTTTAAAGTTAATGTTTTTGGACTTTTGATTAACTTATTAAATTTTCAGTCTTTTATTTCTTGATTTATAAGAAGTTCTTGATACACTCTGGATATGAGTTCTTACTTAATACATGTATTAAACTACTTCCTTCTACTCTGGAGTTTACCTTCTCATTTAATGCTGTTTCAATTATCATATGATCTTAATTTTAATATTGCCTGGTTGGTCAGATTATTTTTCCTTTCTGGTAAATCTTTGAGTGTCTGTCCGCATCCCTTTTACCTATGCTAAGCCCATAAGTTTATGATCTTTCTCAAATGCTTCATTGTTTCCTCCTCCACCATAGATATAGAATGAGTCTGGCATTGTTAATTGAATGAGTATGGGTATGAGTATGTGAAATGGGTGCCAAGTTTTTTTTCATTTGGGTAGCCAGTTGACCCGGCTTCAATTATCTTTGCCAACTGTACCACACGATTCCTTGACCAATTACGTGAGTGTCCATTGGTACACTCTGTCCTGTTCTAGGGATGCAGGCTTGGAGAGATACCAGCTCCACTTACTAGGTTCATGTCACATAAGGTGAGCCCTAAAGATCTGTTCTATTTCAAGACTGTCTTGGTTTTTCTTGACTTTTACATTTCGTTATAATTTTAGCATCAGCCTGTCAGTAAGTGCTAAGAATAGCACACTGGGGTTTTGATGTGGATTGCATTGAACATGTAGCTCAGTTTGGGAGAGGTCACAACTATACCACATTGAGTTTTCTTCCTCTTATATGATATATTTACTTAGGTTCTCTTTTAGAGCATTTTATAGTTTTCAGTGTTGAATGACCTTGTGCAGTTTTTATTATTGTTATTGCTGTTATGGTTATTGTTGTCATTATTCTATTTAGTTAATGCATTTTCATGGCATGGAAAATGATATCTTAGTAGCGTTTTTTTTTTTTAAATGCCAATGTATAGGCACATTTCATAGATACTGGCATAAGTAGAGGCCACAGCTTCCATATTATAAAATGCGATCACCTTTCTCCAGATCTCATTTCTTACCTGAATTCAACAAATCAGCATTTGATTATGTGAAGACACTTAATTTGAATATCTGCTTCATTAGTTCAAGAACACCCTGCGCTTCGAGCCTGGTGCTGAATGTAAAATTCAGAAGCAAAGTAATGTGACCTAGATTATCTCATATTTATTTATTTTGACGTCTTTGAGGCAAATTGCTTGCTGTGTAGCCAAAAATACCCAGGAAGTGTTGCTCCCCCATATCAGCACCCAAGTGCTGGGATTACAAGTGCAGACCACCTCATCTAGGACTTCGTGTTTCAGGGGAGGTGGCTACCCTGGTGTGTTGCTTTTGCTGCAATCAAATACCACGAAGAGGGTAATTTACAAGGTGGAGATTAATTTAGTGCACAGGTTTGGAGGTTGAAGACTCCATGGACAGGTGCTGGCGTCTACCCTGCTGCTGGTTGAGGCCTCCTAGCTGTATCATAACACAGTGGAGGACATCACATGGTATGGGAGGACAGCTTGCTGGGCCAAGTCTGTCTTCCATTTCTTATGACGCTACTAATGTCACCAAAGAACCCACTCTCTTGACTTCGTATAGCCTCAATCTTCTCCCAGAGGCCTAACCACTAGACACCATTACCATGTGAATTGGTTGAGTCAGTTCCTGACATGTGAACTTGTGGAGAACACTCAAGACACAGCGACGGAAGAAGTCGTTTACACACTCCAATACATTCATCTGAAGGTGGCTTGTGCTCGCCAGCCTAGACCTGATAACTAACGACCTAAAAGCAGAAGCCACCATGGCTCGCTGAAACCTGAGCCCTCCACCGTTTTGTTTAGAACTTGCTTGTGACTGTGTTCGAAACAATTTTGGCAAGCGTTTTTATATGAATTTACATAAATATTTGCATATATATGTATGAACCTAGAAGAACTGAGGAGAAGGTAAGGCCATAGGCACCAGAGACTAAGGACTGCAGAAACAGCAACAGTGTACAAGAGCAGAGAGAAGAACAATCAGAGGGTACTTGGCATAAGAGACAGAATACACCAGTTAACACTGGAGGGCGCGAGATTATGCTGCGCAGTTCCACAGCAATCATTAGTGAAGCCCCAAGGAACTATAAAAATGCCATGTGATGCTTCTGGCGATGGTAGAAAAATGGGTAACATAGTTTAAAGAATTTTCACAGAAGAATAAGATAAAATGCTGGCTTTTTTCGGTGTCTGGCAGTTCACATGAATTACGACACTACTCATCTGCCAGAAATGTGAGGTGAGTGATGCTTTCATTTGCCCCATCCTCCAAGCAAAGAGGCAAGTCCCTCCAAGCCTGTCTCTGTTTCACTTTGTGAGAAAACAGTATGCAATATTATCCTGCCTGGCTCTGTCTGAGTGGCAGTGGGGGCACCTGAAGCCAGTCCTTGAAGAGTAAGTGCCCTGGATTTAACCCTTTGCTTTATAGCATACTTTCTTGTTTGGATGGTTGAGAACTAATGGTTGCCATCTGGACTGAGTCATCAGCTTGGTTTGCCTATGTTATCTTCAGGGGCAAATTTAGAAGCAGGACCTTTCCTTTGGAGACTGAATTATTTTCCCTGGGGCTGCATTTCTCCAATTCCTGCTCCACTACCTTTGCATCAAGCCTTAAAATAGAATGATGGATGCTGCTTTATATCTGTGAAATTAGAGTCTATGGAATAGTTATTCAGCAAAAATGGAGGCACGTTTCCTTGCTTGAAGGCAGATTGATCCCAGATAAGTGTTGTCTAAGTTAGGGTTTGCTGTGATAAAACACTATGACCAAAAGTTGGGGAGGAAAGGGTTTATTTCAGTTTATAAGTCAGGTTAAAACCTCAGAGCAGAAACCTGGAGGTAGGAACTGAAAGAGAAGCCATGTCCAAATGCGACTTACTAGTTTGCTGATCATGGCTTGCTCAACCTGCCTCCTTGTACAGCATAGGATCAGTTACCCAGGGCTGGCATCATCCACAATAGACTGAACCCTCCCATAGATACATGGCCATGCCCCACAAAGCTGCTCACAAGGCACTGTGATAGAGGAATTTTCTCAATTAAGTTTCTCTCTTCTCAGATCTGCCTAGGTTTGTGCCAACTTGACAAGAAATCAATCAGACAAGTGTTCTTGAAAACATCTGGGAAAAACCTGAGTTTGGAATGACAAATATTGTTTTGTGCTAAACAACAACAGTAAATATGTAGAAATCAAGACTTTGAACACTGTTCTATTTGGGACCAACAACCATGTTGGTCAACATTCACTCAGTCTACCACTAGGGATATCTGGTCAACCAAATCAAGGCACTGACATACTGGGGTCCAGCAACTTAAAAATGTTCTTAGTGTTATTATCACATTTTCCTCTTAATTGGAATTATTCTGAAAGAAAGAAACCTAATGTATTAGAATTGAGATACTGTCTCTCCTATTTCTTTGTATATAGTTTGAGCCAATGGCCCACTTTTGAAAGATTTCCAGTATTGTAGCTATGATAACAGTTTTAAGAGCTTAACCCCTTTCTACAGGTCTAGTTCTACCACCTACAAGAAGTGTGTTTATGGACTTACTAGCATTCTTCAGGCTGGGGGTATACCTCAGTTGATTGTATTCTTGAGTCTTCTATGCATGAAACCCTGGGTTCAATCCTCAACAACCAATTAGCTGGGTATGGTGACTCATACATGTTGTCTTAGCATGTACTTGGGGGTAGGAAGAGGGATAGCAGAATCAGAACTTCAAGGTCATCCTTGACTTCACACCTACATTACGGCCAGGCTGGGATACACGTGACCCTATCTCAAAAACAAGCAAACAGGCAAACAAACAAAATGTCCCCCAAAGTCTTTGATAGTTCCCAGAATGATTGGGATGTTTTGTCTACATAATATGGATCCCACTAATACCTCTCTTACAGTTTGTTCCAAAAGTTAGTAGGTTGTTATATAAAGCTCTTGGGCAAATAAGCTGTTGTATGCAGAGGCAGAGGGACAAGAGAGACTGTGGGAAAGGCATGCTCTGGGGATAGAAGAAGTTATTTGGCTGTTTAAAAACGGTCTAGAATTTCTCATATTTGCTAATAATTTTTAAAAGCGGACTGATTTCTGTGGGGTTTGTTGTTGTGTTTGACATTTTCACAGGCGGTACACCACCACCACCACCCTACGTGTGCACAGTTCTCTTATACAAACCTCTGTTCCCCCTTTCACTACCCCTGGGGACACTCATGTCACTGCTACTTTAAGGAAGCTGTTTTCCCTCTGTCTCTTTAAAAATCCTTTGGCACTTCCGACTGCAGCTGGAGAACTCGCACTGTTGAGTGTGGTGTGTCCACCTTGGGACTCCTGACATGGGGCTGGAAAATTATTTGCTGTGGGAATCTGCCCTGCAGACATCTAGCAGTGCCCTTGCCTCTATCCACAAGATTCCACATTTTGATGGGCCGTCCGTGAGGTAAGTGAAAAATATCTCTAGATATTTCCCAGAAATCCTTGAGGTGAAGATGAGCGGGAAAATGAAGCCCATTGCTTAACTCTCCCCTCATTTCTCAGTAAGAAAGTGGCAGATTTAGGATTTTACTTGTTTGCTTTTTAGAGACGTCTTTGCTTATTTTTAATTGTGTGTATGTGTGTGTTGGATCCTCTAGAGTTGGAGTTACAGATGGTTGTGAGCCACCCAACATAGGATGTGAACTCAGGTCCTCTGGGAGAGCATTGTGTACTCTGAACTCCTGAGCCATCTCTCAAGTCCCTATTAATTGTTTTTGTTTTTGAGTCCCTATTAATTGTTTATATTTGTTGGTTGGTTTTTGTTTCTGAGACAAGGTTTTACTTAGTCCAGCTGGCCTGCAGTTTGCTATGTAGCTGAGGATGTTTTTGAACTCTTGATCTTTCTGTTTCTACACCCCAGGTGCTGGGATTACAGGCATGAAATATCATACTTGATGTATGCAGTGTTGGAGATATAACCCAGCACATTTTGCAAGCTAGTCAAGCATTCCACACCAACGACCTCCCTCCTCAGATAGTGAATGAGAATTTTAATCTAGACCATTTTAACCAGTAGTGTAAACATCATATAGTAACGTGCTATAAATGCAAATTCTTTGACCCAACTTCAAACATTAAATTATAAAGTCTGATAATAGGAGCAATTCTGAGCGATTCTAAAATATTAACATTGTCCAGTGTTCTTCAGTGTTTCTCAACCTTGGACTTCACATTGAAATTGCTCAGGAGAGATAAATATTGGTACCCAAGCCTCATACCACACCAGTGAGTAGGTGATTGCTTGCATTGGGTCCAGAGAATTTTGCGTCCTTTTGTTTAAATTCCCTCCTAGTAATTTTAATGTCAGCTAGAGTTGAAAGTCACTGGCAGAGTGGGGCATGTGTTAGATGTTCAGAGACCAGGGCTTGCCAGTCCTTATCCGATCTTAAATAATTTTTGTGGCTTCTCGGGACAGCATTTTCTCCATCTTTCAAAAGAGAAGTTGGAGGTGATGCCTTTTTCACATTTACAGGCCTTAAATGTAATGCCTTAAGTTAAGGCATGATACATGAATTAATTCATCTCTTCCATCTGATAATGGCCTTGGATGAATTACTTATCTTTTTTTGTACCTTGACATTTTCTTCAGTACCTGGGAAGAAATACTGGTGCTGGTAAAAAGAGTGTGTGATTAGAGGAGAGAAAATTCTCATCAAGAATGAACAAGTAAAATGGATCTTCCCCTCTGAGGCTTGGTATTCTGTAATAGGCTGATCTGCAAAGCAGGTGCCCTAGGCCTTTCATCTGGGCCTGCATCAGCTCAATGCAGACACCATTATAGCCGTCACTGAGTCAGCTGACAGACTCACAGGTGGCATAAAAACAAACTTTCTTTTAATCATTCATATAGATTTAATATTATTCGAATCATCATGGAAACAAATCTCTGGGCATGTCTGTGAGGCCTATCTAGATTAGGTTTACTATGGTTGAATGACCTACCCTAAAATGCTCATGGTACCTTTTCAAGGGCTGCGTCTAGAACTTAATGAAAATGAGAAAGTGCTCTGACTACTAGAGTTCTTCATCTCCCTGCCTTGGACAACAGATGAATGTATCTCGTGCTCCAGCCTCTAAGACCTCCTAAAGCCATTTTGGAAGAGGAAGCCTCAAGTGAAGAATTGCCTACATCAGAGTGGTCTGTGTTCATGTCGAGGGAGGCATTTTCCTTGATTGCAGATTGATATGGGTTGATCCAGCCCACTGTGGGTGGTACCATCCCAAGGCACGTGGGCCAGGGCTGTATAAGAAAGGTAGCTGGGCAAGCCGGAGACTAAGGCAGTAAACGGTATTCCTCCATGGTCTCTGTTTGAGTTCTTGCCTCCAACACCCTCTATAGGGCTCTAATAGTTCCTAACACAGCAAACACGGGTTTGGCTTGTCTGCCCTTCCCTTTTCTCTTTTTCTTGCTAAACTATAGATTGCATTCCTAAAGCTAGCCATGAAGGTCTATTTCCTTATTTGGACACTTCCTCCACCTGAGGTTGACCACCAAGGTCCAGTTATCAAAGTAACAAAGCCCAGCAATCCAAAGTGCCCTCTTGGCTCACCCAATTAACATGTCCAATCAAAACAAGCCAACTCATCCTAACATAGGGTTTCCTCTTGTCCCTTTATAAACTGCTATTTGCTTATGGGTTCAACCGCATCTGTCACCTCTCTATCCAGAGGCAGTCCTTTGTCCCTCCAGGACAAATACCCCTTTACACTCCCCTTTTCCTTTTCCCTTCTCCCCCATCCTCTGTCTCCTGTCTGGTCTCTTGTCTCTTATTCCCCGCCCTTTGTCCCTCTGAGACAAATGAATCTCCTTTGTGCTAAGAATTTGATCTTGGTGTATCCTGGGCTAATGTCAGTCCTTTCACCCTTGAACTCCCAAGAACTTTGAAGTTAGCTGTGTTTGTCAGGTATTTTGTCATGGCAACAAGACAAGTCACAAATATACCTCCAGATGTCTTCTCTGGGCAATCTGTCTAGACCCAGACTGTTCCATTCTAGACCAGGTGGCACCTAGAAAGTGACAGAGTTGTCAAGCATTTGGGAAGGCATTTTCCTAAGTCACCTAAAGTGTCTGCTTGTTATCATTGGTCTTTCGCCCCGGAATCTTTATTTCTATAATGTTCCTTAGAAATTGGGTTTTCCTGACACAATGCCCAAGTAAAAGAATTAAAAACGTCATTTCTTTACATTATTGAAAGAGAATTCAGGAAAAAAAAAAACACAATGGAGAAAGAGACAACCTAAGAGGGTTCATGCTTGCTTATTCATTTCTTCCTTTCAACAGACTAACTTAAGCCAATTTTCCTATGTCATTAAAGGAAATGGATTTCCAACAACAAACTAAAGAAAAACTACTCCAGAGGCCAGGCATGAGAAACTCCCAAGAACATCAAAAAGATGGAAATGTCTGTTGTCTTAGTTATGGTTTTGCTTAGTTAGGGTGTGAAGAGACACCATGACTATGGCAACTCATATATATATATATATATATATATATATATATATATATATATATATATATATATATATTTGCAGTGGCTCCTTACGGTTTCAGAGGTTCTGTCCATTATGATTGTGATGGGCTGTGTGCAGGTAGACACAGTGCTGGAGCTAAGAGTGCTACATCTTGCAGGCAACAGGAAGTTGACTGACCATGACACTGAGGGACACCTCAGCAAAAGAGACCTCAAAGCCCACCCTGTAGTGACACACTTCCTCCAACAAGACCAGAACTCCTAGCAGTGCCACTCCTTTGAGAGGCCATTTTCTTTCTGGATACCCACCAGTCTTCCCCAGAAACTCAGTTTTTAACATTCATCTGAAGGTTTTGGAGACCTGGATTTCAGAAGCATGCCCTTAGAACTACTTCTTTGTGGGAATTTTATCATTACTCTTTGTGTGTGCGTGTGTGTAAGGCGTGTGTGTTGAGGCCAGAGGATAACCTTGGCTATTGCTCCTTATGAGCTATCCACCTTGTTGATTTTGTTGTGGTTGTTGAGTCATGGTCTTTCTTTAGGACCAGGGCTCACCAGTTATGTAGGCCAGCCAGCCAGTGAGGCTGTCTCCACTTCACTAGAACTAGGATTACAAGCACACGTCACTACGTCCAGCTTTTTGCCATGTGTTCTTAGAACCGATTCAGGTTCGCAGATTTACAAGACAAAGACTTGACTGACTGACTGACCGGTCTTCTCAGCCCAGTTGCATCGTTTTATTGCACCGAGGCTGCGTATGACCTATGACTTCATCTGTGCCACCCCACAAAAAGCTTCCCTTCTCCATGCTTTGTTTGGCCCTTTGTAAGGAGAAATGCTGATGCTTGCAGAAACCGCTGCATGACAACTACAAATGCTTGGATGTCTCTCTTACACCAGCCAGCTACTAACAAGGAAAATTAGATTCAAGTGCTGCTGTGCACTAGACCCTCAGGACATGTTTGACGGATGGGTGGATGAGTTCTTGTATGAACAAATCAAAAATGATGCATGGCACAACCTTAGCAAGCTTTGTTCTTTTCTTATTTTACATATCTTTTCAAAGTCCTCCAATTGTTGTAAGGCTGCTGACCCACGTGTTTACCATTCCATTCTTCTAGAAATGCCCCGCAGAGTGAACTCAGTTGGATGAACCCTATCATTTACTTACATATTTTCCCCTGATTTTAAGGGACGTTCCTTATGTTAGGTAGTCCATATCTCATGGTAACAGGAATAGATATTGAGTTCTACTACTGAGAACGTAAAGTTACCTATTTTCCACATTTTCCTACATAATCAATTATCATTATTTTTGTTACAAAAATGTGTGGTTTGAAAAGCCAGAATGTCTGGAAACCTTGCTCACATGTACATATATTAGCATTCGGCATCACAAAAGAGCTGACAATGAGTGCACAGAACAACATGATGATTAGAAAGGAATTAGAGTGAGTTACAAACACACATGCACACATACACACACACATACACACACACACACACACACACACAACCTACAAAGTAATGGGCTTCATCATTCTCTGGTTCTTCTCTACAACTCTGACAGACATGTAAGCACAAGAAAAACCATACCAGTACTGCCTATCGTAACAAAGCACGGGGCAGGGCTCAATTTTTATCAAAAAGAAATACTGACTGAACTGCAATAAATTTATGCAAAGGAACACTAGACATGAATAAAATGAACAATACTTATGTGATTTAATGAAGATGGTCCTCAAAACAGAATTCTGGATTTAAAAAAATAAAAAGGGATAGGAGGAAAAAAATAGAACAAAAACCAAAAACACAAGCCTGATCCCACTTATACAGAGTATGGGAATCTGGGGGCGCTTGGTAGTACTGTCTAAGATGCCCTGTGATGGTTTTGTAAGTGGCATTCTCCAGATAAAAGGCTTTGGAGGGTGGGAACGTCTGGCCAGCTGTCTCCAGTATTATCATAATGTTGCCTTTAGAGTTTCCCTCTGATGACCTTGGCTTCATTTCTAAAATTGGCTTTACCTGGCCAGAGAAGGATTTGCAGGGGAAATGACACATTCTCCTCCACCTAGGAGAAATCATTTGAAGTCAGCTGTCACTTGGAATTTCCTTTATGCATCGCAGAACCATAACAGCTCTTCCAAAGCTCTCTGGTGGCCGGGCTTGGGAAGAGGAGCCAGGAACCCATGTGACACATCCCCGACTTATGTAAATACTAAACTGCAGTCGTTATCACCCTGGTAATATAGACACCCATGGGGGTTGGGATGAGTTCAGCTCAGTGCTTGGTTTCTCTTTTCAGTATGAGCCTATTCCAGTTCCCTGAGGGTGTGTGCTTCTGGGGCTATGGCTAACCGGATGTTTAACACTGGAACAGCAGCACTAACTCAGCAGGTCATTCGTGACTTGCCAGGCTCGATTCGGAGAACTTCCTGTGCACAGACTCAGTTGAGTTTCACAACAACCCACGGAGAAGCTGAGCCCGGGTTGCGGACAGGGGGCAGGCAGGATTAGAATTTAACTAAAATCAGCTGAGGGCGGAGGGAGGATTCAGCCCCACATCTCTCTATCAGATCTCTCTCTAACTGTGCTTTTCTAGCGAGACACCTGAATTGCCAGAATCGGCCGTCTCAACTATGAGTTTAACATACGGAACAGCGAGCTCCTGGCTCAGAAACCATCACAGACGATCGCATTTGAGAATGATTCTTTAAGTAGGAGCTCCATCTTCTCATGGAGAGCTGGGGTGAAACAAGGCCCCAACCTATGTGCAAAACATTACAATTTCTAACAGCGATGTTTCTCTTAGTTGTAGGTGACTCTGGCTGTCTTCTTATTTCATTACTGGGAGATATTATTAAGCATGTTCTATGGTGCCGGTGACTACTCTGGATGCTGGAGACGTAACAGGAAACAGCTAGGTTGATGTTCTCATGAGCATTGGTGTATAGGGAACCAGGCAGAAGGTACAATATAAAAGCCCTATTTATTAGATTCTGCTGAATCCTAAAATGAAATCATTTTTAAAACAGCTAGAAGAGATAGTCAGTGCATTGAAGTCAGTTTACACTGATTTGTAGGGGATGATAGTTAAGATTTCAGGACTTTTGTATGCTGATTATTAAACATAGTCAAAAAATGTTAATTAAAAAACCAATATCATATATTCTCCTGGGGTGATCACACTACATGCCGCGTAATGCCTTATTCTGTCATTAATGATCATCAGTTGACTAAAAATAAGAAACAAAACAACCGACTAGGCATAATAAGTTGGAAATATTGCTGTTTTTTCCAAACTCACATTGCTACTCGTAGGTGCTGTTTGGCAGCCATGTTTTTCAAGAGAGCGCCTAAAAGGAGCAATTCTTAGAAGTTTCAAAACTTTTGCTCTTTATCACCTTTAGAAGTGATTCAGAAATAATGCACTATGGCTTTGAGTTTAGAAATATATAGTGTTTCATTCGATTGGATAGTGTGGGAGAATAAGGCGCTGGAGCAGGGCTAGGAGCAGCTCCTCACGGCCTCCTGCTTCAGCTGGAGCAGTTCCAGAGACCTCCACTCTGATGAAGTCTCATTGTTGACAACTTCCCCAACACAAGGATTTGAGGAGATGCCTCTGTGAGGTAGAACTCGGATTTATTACCGTGAGATCTCAACACAGATTTAAGCACAAGTGTTAATGGATGCTAAGATCCCAAGCCAGACGCTGCTCAGGGCCATGCCCATCTTCAGGTGTCTTCCCGCCTTCAGAGCTAACTATTCAACAGTAGCAGAGCTAGGTTTGGCACCTTCAGTTGTCCCTTGGATGGGTTTTGACTAACTGCTGTTAGTCAAGTTCCCTCCAGATTGGAGATATTACCAATCCTATCAAGAGCACTCTGGAGACAGAGTTTTATTGAGAAAGTCTTAAACTAGCCCATTAAATGCTTTGAGTTTGCCAACTGCTGTCACACGGCCTCTATTCACATCCTATTCTCATATTTTCCCACTTGTTCTTTGTCATGCCTTTCAGTGATGTTTCTATTCTCTTTTCTGAGATTATGTAATAAATCAGGAAAATAATCAAGGATGTGGAAACGTAGGTGTTTGTTGTCTGGGTCATTAGGACTGAGCTGTTAAAGAATGTTGTCTTGGGCACAGGTTCAAGGTACTTTGAATGGCAGGACTGAACTGAATCTATTAGAATTTTGGTTCAGAAAATAGCATCGTGCACGGAAGAAAGTCTAGAGCAAATTAGGATTTGCCTCCGTAAGCAAACTGTGGGTGTGGAGTTCCAGGAGTCCAGGCAGGGAATAAAGGTATCATGAAACATCTCTCCTGACCCCAGCAGGAAAGGTAGGGCCTGCTCTTCCCTCCTTCCCTAAACTTTTCATCCTGTCTGTTTCCTAATTTGCTTTTCTGCTTCCTCAGAGTATTCAAATGGGGTTTGTTGATTGAATTTTTATTGAAGAAGTAGTGGAAAGAAGATAAATTTTATATCAGATCATCTCCCTGCTATGACAAAGCCCTTCCAGCTTCTAACACAGACATTTCCACGTCTGGAATGTGTGCTCTTGTGAGGTTTTTTTAACCTTGTGATACTTCAATCTACTTGTGAAAATGAAGTAATATTTTCCCCCAATAGCTTTGGGAGGAACTGTTTCAACTCATGCCCTGACTCTGCTCATCAGCCTGTGCTTGGAAGCTGCCAGGAATCCCAGGTTTGCTGTGGTGTCCTGCTCTTAACTCCTCTCTCTCTGTGAATGTATTCCTAGGCCCCCCAGATCTCTCTGGTTGGCTTTGGCCTGTTGCACTGTTACGCATCTTTTTCTGTCAGAGAGTCTTTCATAGATAAGGTAGTCAATTTGAAGAAAACTGCGTTATTAGAACAAGCCTCATGACGACATGCAGACAGTTACCTGGCAATGATATAACTATTCATCATATGGCCCGATACTTTTCTAATTTGATATTATTTTCCCAACTCTGCTCATCCCTCAGATATAAGACAACAGAAGGTACAAAGGGTTCGCCTTCCCCCAGTTACACTTGGATTCCATTTCTCTCCTATTTGTGGGTATATTAAGCACCTGTCCAAGCCCTGGAAGTGAGTATGCCAGCCATTGTAGCAATCATTTCCTTCCAAGTTGTATAAAATTAAATCACAGTATAATTCACTGTTCCTGAAACTCTTACTGTGCCAAGGTACTTGTTGAAAGATAAATCTATTTTTGTCTACAAAAAAAGTAGAGGAATGCATAAGCCCCCAGACCTCCCTGAGGAACTATAGGCAGTTAATAGTTAATGGGGGGGGCATAGTCCTCTGGGATGTAGCCCCTGATAAGTGCCGCCTGCTCAAGTAAATAACCCCTAGCCCATGCCCATATAAGGAAACCTAACTAAGTAGAGTGACCACAAGCACAAGCACACACACACACACACACTATGGTGGTTTAAATGAGAATGGCCCCCATAGCGTTATATATTTTGATGCTTATTCCACAGGAGGTGGAACTATTTGGGAGAGATGAAGAGGTGTGGATCTGTTGAAGATATATTACTGGATGGGGCTTTGAGGTTTCAAAAGCCCACACCTTTTTCAGTAAACTCCCTGCCTCCAACTTTTGGGTAAAACATAAGCTGTCAGCTACTGCTTCAGAGTCATGACTGTCTGCCTGCTGCCTTGCTCCTCGCCATGATGAACACAGACAAACCCGCAATCACGAGTCCCAGATTAAACGCTTTCTTCTATTAGGTGATTTGTCCATAGTGTTTTGTTGCAGCCATAGAAAAGTACTAACACACACACCTGCACGCATGCATGCACACACATATGCATGCTCATGCACATGCCAGGAAAGAAGGAACAGGACAAGTTGAGAAGAGGGGACTTGGCAGAAAAAAGGGAGGTGGTCAGAATACATTATATATACAGGATATTATGAAAAATAAGTTTTTTAAAAACATTAAAAAATGAGCACTCTGAGTCCTCCCGAGTATTTGTTCCTCTGTGGATTGCTGTTTGCTCACTACTTTGAAAGTCTTTCATTTGATTGTTCATCCTTTAAAATCCTTTGAAATTCCCCGATTCCATCAACACTACATCATCGCATAGCCACGTGTAGAAATTGCCTTCAGACTTTGGAAGGACGCAGCTGACCTGAGCTGTTGGCCCAGCCTGCCAACGTAAGCTGAAAGTCTACATGCTGTCTGCTCCCCATGGCTGAGTATTCACTGTGACCATGACACCTTTTAGGTAAATCCCAGTGATGCCCAGGAAACCCAGGACAGAGTGAGTTGCGCTGCTCAGTCTTGAGGTTGTTATTTTATGACTTGCTCTTTCATTTAAACTTCAATGTGTGCTTTGCTTTGAAAAATCTGTAACTATTTATGCTCATATCATGGGCCTGAGTCCTCAACCTTGGTAGGTGGAAGCAAGTGCAGAGACTCCTGACTGAAGAGTTGAAAATAATTGACAGCGAGTGTTAAGCCCTAAGACATCTTATCAAAGTCTTGCCAAAGCTCAGAGCATCTTATGGAGGCAGAGGAGGATGAATGGAGGCGCTGAAGGATGAGGGAGAAAGCTGTGCAACGCTGTCTTCTGGGCATCAGAGCTCTATTTCACTCATGGGTTCACAAACAATATTGTTTGTTACATGCCCAAGACGTGCAAAAGATCAGGCCAGTGAAAATTCCAGAATGGATAGATGGGTTTGATGGAGCTCCGGAAGTTCCATCTCTGACAAAGGAGCTATTGACAACTGATAGCAGCTGGGCAAATGACAATCATTCTACAAGTGTTGCCTCTTGTAGGTTCCCAGGCTCCAGTTGAAGGCCCACACTCAAGCCTTCGTAGGCAGCATTAATGGACTTAACGGGGAAGACAAAGAGGAGAGGAGGAGAACAAGAAGGAAGAAGAGGAGGAAGAGTAAGAGACCCCCAAGCTTTGTTTATTTGTGAAAGAGATTGGGTGATATAGCATGTAAAATCTCCAGGCTTTCAGGATTTGGCCAGTTGCATTTTCATAATATAACTTTAAACCTATTATTGTAGTACTCAAATTTCTTGGAATACATACTAAAGGGTAATCAGATTTTTTTTTTAAAAAAAAGTGGAGGACAATAAGTTAAAGCAGAACATTTGGGGGGGGGTATCTGAGAGTGTTAGAGAAGAAAAATGGGATAGATATAATCGTATTTCACTGTGGGAATATGTTACTCTTTTAACCTTCACCTTGTGTTTTAAGAAACGATCTCTTGCTGAACCTGGTGTCTGCTGTTTTGATTAGATTGCCTGACCAGCAAGCCCCCCTCCCATATCTACTTATCTACACCCCCCTCATTACTGTGCTTCCAGACACATACCATCACACCGAGCAGTTTGCATGGGTGCTGAGGATGCAGACAGACACGCACCACCATACTGAAGCAGTTTGATGGGTGCTGAGGATGCAAACAGACATTCACCACCATACAGAGCAGATCCTAGCTCCAAACATGAATATAAAAATAAAGTTGTGGCATTTGACTTTCTGAGCCTGAGTTATCACTCTCTGTATATGTTTCATATCAGTTTTTTCATCTATCTCAAAATATGATATATTATTACATAGAAAAACAGAGTCACACCCAGACCAATGAATATTAGTTATTAAGCCCCTATCATTATTATTATACACTGCTGTTTTTATGCTATCACTGTGTTTTATTTTTTCTAGATATTCTGTGAATTGCCTGAAATTACTCAGTTGGTTTTTCATATATTTTAATAATGCAAATCTCTATATATCTTGCTTTTCAATTTTTTTTTTTGGTAGTAAAGGTGAAATCTTTCCAGCATACTAGAGAAGCATTTTACTGCTTGATGCTACGCTTGCTCCATCCTTTTAAAGATTTTTTATCTTGAAGAGAGATTGTTCAGTGGTTAAGAACAAACACTGATTTTGTAAAGGGCTTGACTACAGTTCCCAACACCATATCCAGTGGCTCCCAACCTCTTACAACGCTAGCTCCAGGAGATCTAGTACTCTATTCTAACCTCTACCTGCGCTAAACCCTTGTGCATTCTCACCCACATTTCCACATATACACACAATAAAAAAGATATACTTAAGATATTATTAAAAGTTTTGGTTTGAGACAGGGAGATGGGGATCTTGTCAAGATACCCAGATAATTTGTGAAGCCACTTTGTGATGTAGAGTGGTTTTGAACTCACTATGCAACCCCAGCAGGTCCTGAACTGATCCTCTAGGTCCAGGTTCCCAAGTAGCTGAATTTGAGACCTGTGCCGTCCTGCCTGGCTCATAATCTCATGATGTTCCTTGTAATTAAAATGTGTTTTGTTCTAAGCCGTAATGTTCTGTTCATCCTTTATGGTATATGCTTCATAAATGACCCTGGTGCTTTACTTGCTTGTTTGTTTGTCTGTTTTTAACTCCTCCAGGTATAAGAGGACTGCTCATCCTTTGACTCTGTAGTACACTTTTAGGCATCTCTTCTTTACTTTTTAAAAAGATTTAACTATTATTGTAATGGTTTGAATGTAAATGGCCTATAGGGAATGTTACTGTTAGAAGGTGTGGCCCTATTAGAGTAGGTGTGGCCTTATTGAAGAAAGTGTGTCACTGGGGGTGAACTACGTGATTTCAGATGCTCAAGCTAGCTCTAACATCACTCTCTCTTCTGCCTGCTGATTCAGATGTAGAACTCTCAGATACTTCTCTAGCACCATGTCTGCCTGTGTGCCATGTTTCCTCCCATGATGATAATAAACTGAATCTCTGAAACTGTAAGTCAGACCCAATGAAATATTTATCTTTATAAAAGTTGCTCTCATCATGGTGTGCCTTCACAGCTATAGAAATCCTAACTATGACAGAGTTGTTATCAGGGACTAGGTTATTGGTGTGATAGGCCTGATTATGTTTTTTCCTAGAGGAATATGGAATTTTTTTTGGACTTTGGACAAGAAAAGCAATTGGACATTTTAAGGATGGGCCATCCTTGTAGGAACATGGGAGGCAGTGGTGTGCTGAGGGTCATTTGAACTGTGGGGGCCCAGCTCAAGAGCTTTCAGAGGAGAAGACTATTTGTACTTCACCCAGAGATCCTTCTTGCAGTATTTTGGCAAAGAATGTGACTATTTTATGCCCTTGTTCCAAAAAAAAAAAATCTGCCTGAGGCTAAATTAAAGAATTATGGACAGAGAACATTTCCAAACAACCTAGCTTTGACTGTGTTTCATGGCTATTAGTGGCCAGTCTTGAGCAGTTCTTTCTAAAGGAAAGGAACAAGCTGAGCAAGGAAAAATACAAAATGTACAGTTTGAAGAGAAAAGGAGGGTTGGGAAGTGTAAATAGTGAAAAAAGAAAAGCCTAATGTTGGATGGGATAAAGGGAGTGGCGACCTCAGAGCAAAATCTCACTCAGCTAAGTTTTCAACTTATAGAAAAGAATTAAAGAAAACCTTAAGGCCAGGTGTAGTGCTGTACATATTTAATGAATATGAAGGTGTTAAGGTGAAGTCTGAATTGGATGCCAGAACCATGGGACACCTGCCAAGGAGAGCTACTAAGAGGGAGTGAAACCAGCCACAGCGAGAGAAAAGTTGTACAGTCAACAAAGCTGAAAGAAGTTGAAGATCTGAAAAGAGTTTTGACATCAGACATGGAGATGCAGAGTTTAGAGTTTTCCCAGCTGGTTTTTGGTCTTGCTTTGATCCAGCATTTCCTCTTTACATTTCCTTTCCTTTGTTTTTGAATGGTAATGTGGGAAGTATGTGATCTGTTTTGTGATTTTTGTTTTACAGGGGTTTACAGTTAAGAGACGGCATGAATCTCAGAAGAGATTTTGAACATGGGATTTTTTAAACATTGTTGATAGTGTGATAGACTATGGAAAATTTTGAAAGCTATCTGAAAGCACATTTGCATTAGGAAAAGGCTATAAGCCTGTGGGAGCTAGGGAGTAGAATGTGATGGTGTTGTAGGAGGCTGCTAGTTAGTTCTCAGTTGCTCAGTCCTGAAATAACCACACAGAAACCATATTATTTGCAATACTGTTTGGCAAATAGCTTAAGCATATTTTTGGCTAACATATGTTAAACTAAGCCATCTCTATTAACTTGTGTATCACCATGAGGCTGTGCCTTACCAGGCAAAGTTCTGGTGTCTGTCTCCATCAGGACTCCATGGCTTCTCTCTTGACTCCACTTTCTTCCTCCCAGCATTCAGTTTAGTTTTTCTCACATACCTCTGCTCTACCCTATCAGATCAAGTCAGTTTCTTTATTAATCAAAGCTATTCACAGCATACAGAGGGGAATCCCACATCATGATGGTTTGAATCAAAGTGGTCCCATAGTCCCATAGAGAATGGCACTATTAAGAAGTATGGCCTTGTTGGAGTGGGTGTGACCTTGTTGGAGGAAGCAAGTTTTAAATGCTCAAGCCAGGCCCATTGTCATTCTCTCTTCCTGATGCCTGTTGATCCAAATGTAGAACTCTCAGCTACCTCTCCAGTACCATATCTGCCTGCATGTGGCCATGTTTCCTGCCATGATGATAGTGGACTTAACCTCTGAAATTGTAAGCCAACACCAATTAAATGCTTTCCCCTATAAGAGTTGCGTGATCATGGTGTCTCTTCACAGCAATAGAAACCCTAACTAAGACACTTATATTTATTTTATGAGTGTTTTACTTGCATGCATGTATGTGCATAGTATGTGTGCAGTGCTTGTGAAGGACAAAAGAGGATCTGGATCCCTGGAACTGGAATCAAGAACAACTATAAGCCACCATGTGGGTGCTAGGAACACAGTATCCCTGGTGCTCTACAAAAATCGAAAGTGCTCTTAACCTCTGAACCATCTCTCCAACCTGTGCAGGGCATCTCTTCTTGAAGTATAATCATTTCATTCTTTGTACATGGTACAGGGTGTTACTTACTTGCATTTGAGAAGTATCTTTTCCATAGCTGCATACCCTATTCAGCCTTGATAACAATAGAGCCACTGTAGGCTTTAAATAAACAAGTGTTAAATTAAGGTGGACAGATGCTAATGAAGTATGGCTATTTTAAGCATTCATAGCAAGATGCTGGTGTGTATTACATGAAAGCCACAAAAAGCAATTTGTAATCTCTCTATCACAGGATCTTGCCTTTTTTGCAGCCTCCACAAAGTTATACTCAATTATTTTGTTTGAGGTGGCCTTGTGGAAATGCATGCACCTCAGAAGATGGATGTATGCTTCAGGAGTTTCTCTAAGGGCACCACAAATCTGAACACCCTCTTGCTTCTTATTAGCCATTTGACATTTGCATAGGATAAATAACGATCAGAGATGGTTTGCCACACAGAAGTAAAAGATAAATGCTGTCCTTGGTAGGCATGACCATCCAAACATTGGCCTAGACACATTTTTTATAATGTGATTTCATGGATATTATTGTACACTTTCAAATGCCAAAGAAGTGGACTGGAAGCATGGTATACAAGGGAGAGTAATAAAGCTTTTCATTTATTTTGATGTCGGATAGAACCCAAAGTTCTCAGTGGGTTTCATTAAATTTGCTGTCCACCCACCAGGATTTGGAGATTACAGACCTAGTGACATCCTGAAATCACCATGCTGCCCCGGATTGAAGCACTTGCCCAAAGCTTAGATTTGTGTTCATTTCTCATCCTCCCACTGAGACAAAGCCTTATAGCATAACCAAGGCATTGTCAGATGACTTCAATACCTAATGACTTACACTCATGGCAACGACTGGAATGGAAGGGGGATCGAGGCTAATCCAGCCCAAGATATTGCTTTGTTAAGTTAATCTTTCAGGTCATGGTTATGGTTCCAGGCACACTGGCTTTCTGAAGGATCTAAAAGTGACTTAGCAAATTGATGGGTGGCTCAAATATAGACAGCCTCTGAGTTCTGTGTCTATTCACTACTGTTTTTCCGGTTTTATTTATTTCCTGTAGGGTCTGCCTTAGATGAGGGGCTGCCAGGAATGTCAGCACTTGAGACTGCAGGATCTTGGGCTTCAGAGCCTACAGTGGAGTGAAGGAGACACCCACCACAATGTACAGTTTGTTTCTCCAAACTTACATAGAAACACTATAAGAAAATATAAGAAACTTGTGTTGGTGGGGATGTGAAACTTTGTTTTGTTTTGCTTTTTAATATTAAAGATGAATGTGCATTTCCCCCTGTATTTTAATTTATCTGGTAGTATGTCTTAAATACTGTAGAACAGACTTCTTAAGAGGCAAAAAAGAAAGGTGCATGGCTTTACTTCTGTAGCTAACAAATAGATGAGTGATACGCAGTAACTATGGATAGGTTGCATTTCTGAAAACAGGGACATGGACAGGTAGGAGGAGAGAAGATGGGTCACGAGAGATCATTACATTTGAGGTGCATGTTCATGAAGGCCCTACATTTGGTCACCTAAGATTATGTGTTAATTCATTGTCATATTGTCAAGATTCAGGGACAAAGACAAAAAGCTTATTAACAATCTTGGACTGCTGTCCCTTCTACATGCTATGTAGCCTGAAGTTTATTTTACTGTATTAGCACACACCACACATATTCATAAATGTATTACTATTGTTTAAAACACTCATTAGTATTTATATAGTAAGAGATTCGTCATTGGATAACAAATTTCTCCAGCTACAGAGGAGCCAAACTTGTGAATGACTCGCTCCAGTATAAAGAAAAGAGTGAACTCTGGTATAGTCCTGATTCCAGGTCAGATCTAGAGTCAATAGACTCAGAAGTCATTTCTTAGAAACCTTCTATCACTCCTCATGAATCAAGGGCAATGCAGTGTGTGGTTTTGGTTAACTGGGGTTGCTCAAAAGTTTTAAGCATAATGTATCTATGATAAAATGGCTGCAGCCTATAGAGCCGTTCTTTGTTCTTAAATTTTATATAGGTGTGTGTGTGTGTGTGTGTGTGTGTGTGTGTGTGTGATTGAATCTTCCCGACAGTCCTGTGTCATTGGTACTTTCATTATATCCATGTCACTAATGAGGACATTAATTCTTAGGAAGGCTGAATAAGTTACCCATACTCTCTCATTTTTTATAAGAGCTGGTGTTTAAGGTATGTTGTCTGTCTCCAAAGCCTATAGGTTTAAACAATGTGGCATGATGTATCTGGTGTAAACTCTTATTGATTCAATTGACTGTGCCATAAGGACAGAGGCACCAAGTAGAGTCGGCTTGGTATGCTATGTGCCCTTCGGTAGCACATGCTGTCTCAAACATGCATCTATATTAAACTAGAATTGAATGGCCATTTGATGATACAGCTTTATAGTAAATATTTGTCCAGAAGAGGATAAAGTGGAAGTTCTGATTATAGTGCGACTTGGAAGCTATTTTATAACGGATCATCTCTTAAGAATACACACGCACACATACATACACATTCTCACTACACACATATATATATTATTATATATGACTATATTTTAAGAATATATATGCATATAAAACAAGGTATTATACAAATTTATATACATCAACTTACACATATACAACATCTATAACAATTTATATATTATATAGATATCAGCTTCACAATAAAAACAACAATGAAGTCAGTTCAGTAACATGGTAAATATTAGCAAGATATATCCCTTTGAGATATATAATTCCTAACACTGTTATCTTTTAAAATCCAAATGTCTTTGGCTGGGATAACTAAGATAACAGACACAACAACAAGTCCAGTGGAACGGTGTTACACGCGCTTTGGGAGCAAGCCTCTTTGACTACAGTTAAGCTACTAATGGAGACCAGCTTAGGAAGAGGGAAGATAAAGCCATGCAAACTATTTAACAAGTGCAAGGCCTCGTCACAGCAGTGGATAAAGGTGTGAGATCTGTATGGGTCATCATTTTCTCCATGCATGCGGTGGCTTGAATAAAAATGGGTGCCATAGGCTCACAGCGAGTGGCATTATTTGAAAGGATTAGAACATGTGAAGTAGGAGTTGGAGTAGGTGTGGCCTTGTCTGAGGAAGTGTGTCACTGGGGCTGAGCTTTGAAGTTTCAGAAGATCAAGTCAGGTTCAGTGCTCTCCCTCCTTCTGCTAATCCAGATGTAGCGCTCTCAGCTCCTTCTCCAGCACCATGGCTGCCTGCATCCTGCCATGATTCCTGCCGTGATAACAGACTAAATCTCTGAACCTACAAGCAAGCGCCTTGTGTATACTCAGCAGTTCATAGAGTTGTTTAAAGAAATGATCTATTCTTTCTGGTTCTGTTAGGGGTTTGTCTGGTTCATAACGTTATCTATCCCCCCTGTTAGAAAACATATCAACACTAATAGGAAGCCAATTTTCTGGATTCCAATGAAATGGACACACCAATGAAATGTTTTTCTATTTAAGTGTTGCTGTGGTCATGGTGTCTCTTCACAGCAATAGAAACCCTAAGACTGTGCAACCAACTGAAAGCTTTTTCTTTTCCTTTTTTTTTTTTTTTTTAGGATTTGACTCCACTCCAGACTTACTGAATTCCTAGCTGAAGATTAGTCCAAGGGAATTTGACTCATCTCTCTGTGTCTTCACTAAACCATGCCCTCTGCTCGTTCCCTTCCTCAATGGACTTTTCTACTTGTGAGACAGCATGACTAAGCAGCAAGCCCAGTTTTGTTCTTAGCTTCAGGTTCAAAGGCAGAGAGCTGTATTTCTTGCATTTCCAGAGCTATGGATTTGGGTTAGCCTCAATTTAGAATACTGGTTTGGACTGATTTTTTCAGACAGTCCTTAATGTGAAGAAGATGAGGTGTCCTATTTCAGGTTTGTGCCATGCACCCTTGAAAACCATGTCATGTCAGGGTAGAAGAGAACTGGCTTCCTTTCATTGTGGGCATGTTTTCCTCTAAAGGGGTAGTTAACGCTGTGTACCAAGAAAATCCCCAACAGAACCAGAATAAGTCATTTCTTTAGACGGATCTATACACTGCTGAGTACAGACTTGGTGCTCTGCCTTGCCCAGAAGAATCTATGATCTTCCAAATGGGAGGTGTGCCAGCTACCTGGCTGATGGGTGCTCAAATATTCTGAGCTTTGCTTTAGCTCCTGTTTTGAAAAATCCCCTCTTGCATAACAATTACTGCTGACAGATTTACTTGGGAGCATGAGTGAGAATTCTCTTTTTACTTAAAGATACAATTGTCTCTGACAGCCAATGTCATCTAAAGTGTCACATGTCACTTCTGACTCTCTGGGAGAACAGCTGAACACAAGGAGAAAGAGTCTGATAACAGCTTTAATTTTTCCACAAAAGAGACAGGAACTTGAAATGTTCGTATTTGAAGGATCCTTACAGGCGGGGTAAAGACTGCATTAGTCAGCGATGTGTTACAACAACCTAAGATAGTCAATTTTTAAAATTTTATCTTTTATTTATTCTTCACTCATATAATACATCCCTAAAAATCCTCCCTCCTTCTTGGGATTTCCCAAGCTCCTACTATGGTTTGTGTGTGGGTCTCTGCATCTGCTCCCATCACTTACTGGATGACGTCTCTCTGATGACGATTTGCTAAGCTCTCATATATGAGTATAGAAAGATATCATTAGGAAATTTTTCTTTTTTACCAGTCTGATTTGGCTCTATCCTAGGTCTCTGGGCAATCCAGCCCCTGGCAGTGTCAGTGGTAAACTCCCTACCATGGCATGGGTCTCAAGTTGGGCTGGTCAATGGCTGACCACTGACACAAGTTCTGGGCAGCATTTACTCCAACACATCTTGCAGGAATGACAAATGGTTGGTCAAAGGTTTTGTGATTGGGTTGGTGTCCCAGCACCTCCAATGGAAGGAAACCTTGCCCAGTTACAAAAGATGGCTGCTTCAGGCATCATATCCTTCATTACGAGAAGTCTTCCCTATGTTCACCCTTGTAGTCTCCAAAGAGTTTTCATTGCATTAAGTTTCCACCTCATTCCCCAAATTGCCCCCCAATTTCAGTTCTTTCTCTGTCAATCCTACCCTCCCCCACCTGATCCCTCTTGTTCCCATCCACATCCACCTTTCACCCACCTGTGAAATCTATCTCTCTTTCTCAGGGAGATCCATGTGTACTCCTTTGACCCCTTGACCTTATTATTTACCCTCTCTGGGCCTGCAGATTGTAGCATGATTATCTTTTATTTTACAGCTAATATCCTCTTACAAGTAAGTACATATCTTTATTGTCTTTCTGGGTCTGGGTTACCTCACTTAGGGTGGATTTTTTTTTCCAGCTCCATCCATTTGCCTTCAAATTTCCTGATGCCATTGTTTTTAAGAGCTGAGTAATACTCCATTGTGTAAATGCACCACATTTTCTTTGTCTATTCCTTGGTTCAGGGGCATCTAGGTTGTTTCCAGTTTCTGATAAACTGCCATATTGATGTCCAAAATGACTGTACAAGTTTGCACTCCCAGTAGCAATGGAGGAGTGTTCCCCTGGCTCACCAGCAGGAGCTGTCACTTGTGCTTTTGATCTTAGCCCTTCTGACAGATATAATATGGGATGGCAAGGTCTTTTTGATTTGCATTTCCCTGATGACTAAGGATGTTCTACATTTCTTTAAGTGTTTCTCAGTCATTTAAAATACCTCTGTTGAGAAATCTCTGCTTAGATCAATACCCATTTTTAAAAATCAGCTTATGTGGTTTGTAGATATCTAGTTTCTTGACTTCTTTATATATTTTGAATATTAGCCCATTGTCAGATGTGGAGTTGGTGGAAATCTTTCCCATTCTATAGTCTGCTGTTTTGTCTTATTGACTATGTGTCCTTTGCTTTACAGAAGCTTTTCAGTTTCATGAGGCCCCATTTACTAAATGGCATTCATAGTGCCTGCGCTATTGAGAAAATTGTCTCCTGTGTCAATGCTTTCAAGGCTATTTCCTACTTTCTCTTCTATCAGATTCAGTGTATCTCATTCTATGATGAGTTCTTTGATGCACATGGACTTGAGTTTTGTGCAGAGTGATAGATCTGGAACTATTTACATTCTTCTACATACAATTTTGTTGAGAATTTTTTTCTTCCATTGTTTATTTCTGCCTTCTTTAGCAAAAGTCAGGTGTCCATAGGTGTGAGGATTTAAATCTGGGTCTTCAATTAGATTCCACTGATCAACCTGTTTATTTTTAAGCCAATACCATGCAGATTTTTTTATTACTATAGCTTCATAGTAGAACTTGATATCGGGGATGGTGATAACTCCAGAAGTTCTTTTATTGCATAGGATTGTTTCAGCTATACTGAGCTTTTTGTTTTTCAATATGAAGTTGAGTATTGTTCTTCCAAGCTCTGTAGAGAATGTGTTGGAATTTTGATGGGGATTTCATTAAATCTGTAGGTTGCTTTTGATAAGATGGCCATATTTTCTATGTTAATGCTAGGGAACCATGAGCATAGGAGGTCTTTCCATCTTCTCATAGCTTCTTCAACTTTTTTCTTCAAATTCTTGAAGTTATTGTCATATAAGTCTCTTCCTTTGTTAGAGTTACACTAAGATATTTTGTATTAATTGTGGCTACTGTGAAGGGTGTTATTGCCCTGATTTTTTCTTAGTCCATTTGTGGTTTGTATATAGGAGTATATCAATAGATTCAATATAGGATAATCTGTCAATGTAATCCATCATATAAACAAACTGAAAGAAAAAGCCACAGGATCATCTCAATAGATGCTGAAGAAGCCTTTGACAAAATTCAACACCCTTCATGAAAAAAGTATTGGAGAGATCAGGGATACTAGGGACGTACCTAAACATAATAAAGGCAATATACAATAACCCAATAGCCAATACCATGTTAGATGGAAAAAACACAAAGCAATCCTCTAAAATCAGAAACAATCCTTTACTCTGAGGTAGTATCTAGTATTGATTTTGAGGTGTGTTTCTTATATGAAGCTGAAAGACTGATCCTATTTTCATATCCATTCAGTTAGGCTGAGACTTTTTATTGGCAAATGGAGCCCTTTATTATATCTTCAATTTCTGAGATTCACTCTTCCATCTCTTGTATTCTGTGGTGATGCTTCCTGTCCACTTATCTAGATTTTCAATTTCTAGGATTCCCTCAGCCTGTTTTCTCTATTAATATTTCCATTTCCACATCTTGAACAGTCTTATTTGTTTCCTTCAACTGTTTTTTTTCCTCAGTTTTATCAAGGGACTTATCCATTTCCTCAAATTACTTTGTGATGTTTTCCTGAATTGCTCTAAGGGATTTATGCACTTCCTCTCTAAGCACCTCTATCATCTTTATACAGTAAGCTTTAAGGTCATTTTCTTATGCTTCAGCTGGGTTGGAGTATTTAGGAGTTGTCATAATAAAAGAGGTGGGATCTGGTAGTGTTGTATTGCCCTGACTGTTGCTGACTGTGTTCTTACACCGGCACCTAGGCGTCTGGGTGTGGAGTGGTTATAGGACTAAGCGCCGATTTCTGAGTTGGTCTTTATTCGATGGGTGCTTTGCTCCTTTGTTTTTCTTTCCTCTTTGGTCTTCTGGTCTTTGTGGTCTGGATTTCTGGCACTTTGTATGAGCAGCAAGGAGTCTCTGTCCATGTTGAGGGCTGAACTTCTGGTGGTTACTTCGCCTTTGGTCCACCAGTGATTCTCTGTCCGAGTTGGGAAGTGGGACACAGTGACAATGGTGGACGATTGGGTATAATGTCATGGAGGTACTGAGAGGGTGGAGGAGGGCCGCAGGTAGGTAGGTCTTTAGAGTTCTAGGGACCAGTGAGGTCTCTGGTCAGCAGGAAGTCTCTACCTGAGTTCACCTAGCTGTTCTTCTGATTGGTGTGGCCTGGAACTGAGCAGTGCATATCTGCCTGAGGTGGGGCTGGGGCACAGCAGCAGGTTGGGGTGGGGTGCGAAGGAGTAGTGGTGGGTTTGAACTTGATTCATGAGAAGGTCCTAAGGGCAGGTGGGCCTGTTATCTGTTCTTCTGCCTTGAGACTTTTTTTAAGAGAAGGTTTAATTTTGGTTTGGTTCTGGTTCTGGAGATACCAGTCCAACGCCAGGTGTGTGCTCTTGCTTTTGGTCCTATGACAAGGACCCACAGAGCATAGTGGAACATGGGAAGGAAGGAAGAAATAGGAAGTGGAGGGGATAAGGTCTTGGGAACCCCTGCTTTAGCATGCTATCAATGACCTAATCCACTGGCTTCTACATCTTAGAAGTGCTAGCATATCTCAATAATGACTAACTGAGGACCAATCTTCTGACACAGGTTTAAGTAAAAGCACCATCTTTCTTCAATGTTATACAGTCTATGTACCTTTCTATCATCAGATACCATACCTGGACTTCAAATGACTTTTTTTTAACACATCACCATATAAGCACCAAAAAGGCAGACATTAAGTCTTGATGTTTACTTTGTGTTTTTTAACTAGAATTTTATGGGCATACAGTTAAATATGTAATAGTCTACAGTATAAATAAAGATATATTAAACGGCTGAGCAATTTAACACATATGAAAATATTAAATGAAATTTACAGCTCTTATGATTGTATATGTATGTATGTGTCTGAATAACTAGCTAATTTGTGTCATTTTTGTCTGTTGCTCAGAATAGAAATTGATCAGAGAATTTGTATAAGTTCTGACAGGAAATCAATATCATGACCAAAATGTAGTGTGAGCACATTTTAAAAATTGCTTAAAGAAGCTATTTGTTCCTCTTAAATATCTTCCCTCTTAAGAATGTTTTTTCATTTTATTGGGCAATTTTTGTTTTCAGGCCAGTTTAACATTCTCATTTTGATTTCATACCTCACAACAAGGAACGTTTGAGCAACAAAGAAGAAATGGAGGCCCAGTGGATAAGACGATTTCCTCATAATCAATTCCAACAAGTAGTGACAACAAGCTTTTACCTGATCAGATCTCAAGTCTGGTGTGTGTCTCTATTGAGGAGCATTCGGGGCACTGGCAGAGCCTGTGAGGTCTGGGCTACTCTTCTTCCATCTGCTCGACTTTATGAGGGACTTTTACTCAACATTGTTGATGCCTAGGAACAGACAGGCATGATATATTCCACAATTATGATGGATACTTATACTTAGTGTAGACGTGGTTGTTGGTTTCTTAGTTCTTCTTTATAGACATAAGCTCTTGAAATGGACCAAGATACTATAGATCATTATAAAAAAAATTCTTCAAAATCTTGAACTCTTGGAGCTCTAAGTTTTTTTCTTTTTCTTTTTATTGAGCTCTACATATTTCTCTGCTCCCTTCCCTGCCTCCCTCCTCCCCTTCAACCCTCTCCCAAAGTCCTCATGCTCCCATTTTACTCAGGAGATCTTGTCTTTTTCTACTCCCCATGTAGATTGGTTCTAGGTTTTCTAGAGTGAATAAGGTCATTGACACAGCCTT
Organism: Myodes glareolus; assembly: GCF_982192425.1. Classification (NCBI taxonomy): domain Eukaryota; kingdom Metazoa; phylum Chordata; class Mammalia; order Rodentia; family Cricetidae; genus Myodes; species Myodes glareolus. The sequence continues at coordinate 49,701,257 of NC_142030.1, read as the reverse complement.
TGACTTGGACAAGGACATCAGAAATAAGAATAGGAAGATAAAATATTTTAAGAACATGGAGGATCCCACATCTCTGTCTTAGCATCTAATATGGCATGCTTTCTCCTAATTTTTCAATCCTTGATGGTCGGACTTCTTAATTGAAGTGGTTGAGGAAAATAGTATTTTTGAATTCAGCATAATTTTGCTGCACAATTTTCAGAAGTGTCTTTGCTCTGTGGGTTTAGTCATCAACAATAGCCACAATATTGATAGTGTCTTGTAAAAGTAGATATGTAAGTCCAACTGGTGTTTCCCTTAAATAAGCTCACAAAAGGTTCTCAAAAGTTTTACTATTTATCATGTGTTTCATTCATTTCTCAGGTTGCAAGCAGATACAGAAAGTATGTGTACAATTTAGATCTAGAGGCACTGCTCCAGATTCTTAATTTCCTCCTCTCTTCCAGGCTTCTGGGCTTGGGCTTTTTATTTTTAATATAAGGAACTGATTCTTCATGGAGTCAGTTCAACAAAGTGAGTTAGGTAGGATGATGTAGGTTTAATACATAAGGAAGAAAGGAAGACATGTGATCTTACTGAGTTAGATGTTCTTTTTGACCTTCTTTGGCATAGCAATTTTGTCTGTACATTTTATTCCCACTGTACAGAGACTACCTGTCAATACCAGAATCTCAACATATATTTGAATGAGGCATAAAAAGAAATGGCATATGTGAAAACAGCTACCATTTATGGTTTGCCTATCAAGAGCCAATTGTGCCTCTTACGTGGATGACTTTATCTTCATTCATGCTGGGCAATCGTACCATAATTATCTCTTTTCACAGATGAAGAAAACCTGGTGAACTAAATGACTAGCTTAAGATGACAGAGATAGTATGTATGTGAGCTGAGATGGTGATAAAGGACCACAGATACGGAAGTCAGTTTCCATAGCCACTACAAGCATTCAAAACAAGGCTTCAAGAGAGCAGTAAGTCTTGGGAGAAACGGAGTTTCAAAGATACTGAGTATCATCTCAAATTCTCTCTCTCTTTTTCTCTAGCTCTCTTATCTCACTCTCACCTCCTTCTTTTGTCTCTTCTGTTGGTCATGCTCATGATCTTATATTGCTTTTATTAATTTTATTCCTTCTCACGAATTACCTATATTTCCTCTTTTCTCCATTCAGACTGAGTTCGGCTTCCTTGTGGGTTTCCTTCTTCAAACCTCAGAGTCCCCATCCTTCTCGCATCACAGGGGACATTTAGGACATTTAGGGACATTTGTACCCCAACCCCTCCACATTTAAAATGGTCTGTTTAATAGCTTAATCTTCTGTTTTCACCATCAAACATCTCCTATTGAGTTTTCTCATTCAAGTTCATTATGATAAGACTCCACGGGGCCAGGTATTAGAAAAGGCTATGCTTTTGGAAAGGCAGACATGCACTGATGGCCTTGCTGGGTGGGAACAGCAGTGGCAAAAACCTCAGAGAGGCTACACAGAATGAATGAATGGTTTTCCCTAGAAGCTAGGGATGGACCCACTACCATATGAAGACCGTGGAATTCATCTTAGTTGGGGAAGAAGTTTTAGGAGAAAGTCTGGAACCTTCTCTCAGAAGAAGCTGACCTTGTGGTTAGACCTACAAATTTTACTATGAGAGCTAGGACGGCTGGGTTGGATTTTGAGTCCAAAGAGAGAACAAAGCTTCCATCTTTCTATTCTGATTTCCAGCAGCTTTATTATGAATGAGGCCACTGACAGCAAGGAAAGTGACACCATCTCCCATGATTCACTACAGCATCCCTACTTCATGGGCTCAGTGGGGCAGCAGTGTCACAGATGAAAAGAACCACTGAGCTGGGACAGAATCACTGAGTGCTGCATGCAAACCCAGCTTCCTCAGATCCCAAAGATGGCTAGATGGGTTCTGTTGCCAGTGCAAAGCACAATCCCTTAAAGGGAAAAATTAATGTCTCACAGAAAATGCAATCAGAATGGCAGTCTTATTCTTTCCAATCTCAGAGATAAAAGAGGCCAGTTATCTAGAGGAAATGTGTTTTATAAACTCTATTTGGGGCTGTGAAGATAATTCAGTCAGTAAGGTGACTGCCACACAAACAAAAAGGATCCAGGTTCTGGTCACCAGCACCACATAAAAGCTGGGCAGGAGAAAAGCTGTCAGCCATGCTCTAAGACAGGGCGGTAATACAGGATGTAGACAGGAAATACTGTCCCTGCTGGGTGTAACACCGGGGAGCAGTTATTTTGGGTGTGTGACTGTACTGGTACAGAGCAAAGATAGTCTGAAAACACTTTCTATCCCAGAGGAGTGAAGGACAGGTCCTTGAGAGTGTTCTGTCCTTTCGTAAGGGCCTAATGGTTGCTTGCCCAAGAATTCAAGCTGCTCAGTGTTCTGGATTTAACCTAACACCCCAACCTCCATTTTCTGCTAATTAAGCCCTCCAGCTTATATAGCCACAAAGATATTCTTATTTCCCCAATGTCTGGGCTCCTTAACTTTTTATCTTACCTCTCAATATTCGTCTTTTATGCCATGGATGTTTGAGCTCCGAGAAAGCCTATTAAATTATCTGCAAGGGCAAATGTGTGACATTAAGTGCCAGGTGAGTTTTCAGGAGAATTGATCATTTCCTCAGCTGCTATGGGTGGAAATCTACCGAGTGACTACTGCATTCATAAAAAAAGAAGGTATTTGACAAACGTAGCTGGTTATTTTTATACACTTTCTCTATTGCCTGATAAGTAGGCGTGAGGGAGGTGGAATTTATCTAAATATTTGTAACGTGCATGACATTGAGCCCATAGGTGGAATGATTTATGAAGCCAGCAAAGCTTTCTCTCTCCAGAAAACAGATGTTAGTAAGTTCAGTGGTTAGCAATATCAGTTTGAGGGGTCACACCCAGCTGGGTTTGATTCCTGATTGTCCCATTTATTTGGGCAAATTTCCATGCCTCCATTTTCTCAAGGTAATCCAGCCATCTGGTCTACCTCTTGTTGCTCTGTTAAGATGGGTGGTATTTCCAGGGTGTTTTTCACGGTCTCTGATGAAGAATGGGCTGGTAGTTAGTAAGTGGCAATAATTATGACAGATGGAAAACAGATGATGTCAAGAGAACTCAAGCAAGCATAGCAAGCATAGCCAAAAACTCCCAGTGACTTTTTCAGTGGTATTTGTCTACTCATTTTATCTTAGCCTGGTGTTTGGATTGCATCTTTTCTATTAGTTGACTAGCAGAAAATGAGTTGCTTAAAATTTGCATATTCATCACTGTGAAATGTGATAGGATTGCATAGGATTGTTGTTGCTACCTTATTTAGGTTTTTCACTGTTCAGTCTTGAGCAGAATTTGTGCCCCTAGGAGAAAAGAGGAAGAAGAAAATTAAGTTCCAGACTTCCCTGGGTGCTGAGGTGAAGTCAATTGAAATTCAAAATGTTGCTATGACAGCCAAGAGTTGAATGTCTGAGAATGAAACACTGAAGGGGATATGGCTTTTTTTTTTTAATCTATCCACATCAATATTTCTGCTACTAAGGGTGATGCTTAACTTTACTTAGGTCAGGGGTTCTTACGCTGAGATAAAGCAGGGCCCAAGAGCTCAGTTAATCTCCTTTCTTTGTGTCTTTCTTATTATGGAGAGGACGGTCCATAAACTATGTTGAGGAGTTGAAAAGCTGAAGAATCAACACTGCTTTTGTAGAGGACCCAAGGTCTATTCCCAGAACCCGCATTAGCTGCCTCATGAGATCCTGAAACACCAGATGTCAAGGATCTGACACCTCTAGCCTCACAGGCAGGGACGTTGACACTCAGGTACACATATCCACCTATGTGGGCATAATTAAAAATAATAAAATAAATCTTTTTTAAAAGTATGGAGTTCATTATTTGTTGCTGCTGAACATGGTGCCTGCCCTGGAATGGCTGATAAACTCAGTGTCACTTCATTGGAAAAAACTGATTGGCCATCTCTGAGCAGGTATAAATGACAGTTCAGTGGTTAGCCCTTATGCTAGTGACTAGGTTTTCATTTATTCATTCATCATCCATTCCATCGTTTTAAAAACTATAACAAAATAAAATAGAAAATGAAACAAAAACTACCACATCAAAGTTGGACAAAAAAAGCCAGTAGAGGGAAAGGAGCCCAAGAGAAGGCATAAGAGTCAGAGACCAATCAGCTGCACACTCAGGAATCCCACAAAAGCACTAAACTTGAAGTCATACTACATACACAGAGAACCCTGTGCTTGTTGCTTCAATCTCTGTGAGTTCATGTAAGCTGTGCTCATGATGATCTGACCTAGAAGGCCTTATATTCTTGGTGTCCTCAGTCCCTTTGGCTCTTTCTTTCGCTTCCTCTTCTGAAGGGAATCCCTGAGCTCTGATGGGAGGAATTTGATGGAGACATCCCATTTACAGCTGAGTGTTCCAAGGTCTCCCATCCTCTGTGTAATGTCTGGCTGCAGATGTCTTGTTTGTTTTCAGAACTCACACTGACTGCCTCTTAAGTGCTTATAGCACTGGATCAAGGATTCAATAACTTTGGCCTCCACAGACAGGTACGCTGGCCCTCATGTACACATACCCACATATATGTGCGTAATTAAAAATAGTAAGATAAATTTTTCACACACGTGCGCACGCGCGCACACACACACACACACACACACACACACACACACTGTGTTGCTTGAGATGAGCCATTGACTGGAGGCAAATAGAGTTCCCCCGCTGTTCCTCTAAATGCTAAAGTCTCCTCACCTCCAGCTGAAAATGGAGCCGCCATGTTCCCATCACTGGACTCCTGGAGTTAAGAGAAGGAATGCAAAACATGATGTTTGGTAAGGTTTAGCTTCTACTGTTAACTCAGAAAGGAAAGCTGCAGCTCACACGCTTTCCTTGGGCTGGAGATTCTTGAAGAAACAGCTGTGGGGTGAGACAGCACTGGGCTGGAAACCCAGTTTCCAGCAGGGCTCCATCCACTGTACTGCTGTCCACCAGAGCTGCCATGGCTTTCACCTGTAGTCTGCCAAATAAAGGTGAATGAAGATGCAGGCAAGAAGAGGACATGTTTTACTCCCTCTCTTTCCTGAATCCAGGCCAAGCACGTAGCTGTCTGCGAGAGCTTCAAAGTCTTAAAAATCTGATCAGTTGCAGCACCAACAGTTAAAAAGTGCCAGGCTACCCACAACTGTCCTGACTCTGACAACCATTGATCAGTTGAAGTTCAGTGCTTTGAGATGTGTGCTGGGAGCTGTTCTGGGATAAGGGACTGGCTGGGTGTGCTTGTCCTTCCATGAGGAAAACCAGAATGCTTGCTAGGGATCATTCCAGCAAGAATCCACAGACAAGGGCTCTGCCCTTTCACAGTTCCCTATGGTTCCTGTCCAAATCTCTTATTTCATTTTAGAAGGTTTACAGATACTGATTCCATGATGCGAATTGCCTAAAAAGCTTGATACGCAGAACAGAGTAGAATCAATACTGTACTTCATTTATCTTTGTAGCTTCCTGGCTGTAGCATCAAACTTAATAATACCTTTTCAATTTTCAAATTTCATCCAATGTTCCATTTGCATGTTCCTCTTTATAAAGAGACTGTCTGGTGTGATGGACTATGTCCACCACTTAGATGAGACCACGGTGGCCCAAAGAGAAGAAAGACATTTCATGGACTCCTATTTATGCTTGATAGTTTATAGTAGTATGTGTGTGTGTGTGTGTGTGTGTGTGTGTGTGTGTGTGTGAGAGAGAGAGAGAGAGAGAGAGAGAGAGAGAGAGAGAGAGAGAGAGAGAGAGGAACATCTATCCACTTTAGAAGCTGGGATGCTTCATGCCAATTGTCAATTGATTGAACTGAGAGATACCTAAGAAATCAGTAAAGCCTCCTTCTAGATTTGCCTAGGAGGGTGTTTCTGGAAATGATTAAGTCATGACGGCCTGGGCTTTGTCACTGGCTTAATTCATGAAAGAATTAAATTGAGTAGGACATTGGGGGATGATAGAGACTCAGAAGGCTCTGGCCGAGTTGGGAGAATTAGGTTGCCTATGGCTGTGCCTTGATCTAGCTCCTTGTTACTTCTCTCTCTGCATCCTGGCCACCATGAGATGAACACCTCTGCCCCCCTGCATGCTCTAACCACCATCATGTTGATGACCGACTGACTACAAGGCCACAGCACCTGAGTAAGCCAGTCAAGGCTCAAACCCCTAAAACCACGGACCCAAATGCACAATTCCTCCCTTTGAGTTGTTTATTTGAAATATTATACGAGAGGCTAACAACACAGCAACCGAAGCAATAGATACGCAGACAGCCTGATATACGAGAAAGGTACTGGAGTTATCGTGATACTGAGCAGAGCTGAAGGTGTAGCTGCTGGGAAAGCCGTGTGTTCTTCGTGAGGATGGTGTTCTTCAGCCTCAGCTACACCATCATGACCATGCGAGATCCAGATTCCTAAGGGAAAATCTGATGATTAGCAGGTCACATCCTGACCCTACCATTCATAAGCTGTGATCAGGACCATAGGTCCCATGGCTGTCACCTGTCTAAGACTGTGGTAAGGTCAGAGTCTATTCCCAAGGATCCTGAGAAATAGAAAGAGGAATAACGTATGTGAAATAGGAGTTTATTGCATGTTTCAAACAAGGCACATAGTTTCCCAAGAAGAGGTGGTATTTAACTTTAAAGTTTGTCGTTTGTAGCTTTCTAGAAAGTTCAGACATAGGAATACTTCTCGTCAACTGACTTCTGTAGAACAATGTCAGCTTGATGGATGCTGACCAAGGTACCAATGTCCAGTTCAGAACTTTCCCCGTGAGCCATAGCCTCGACAGCTTAGAAAATAAGGAGATTGGCTGCTGTAAAACCCTAATTATCTCTAGATAATTGCGCAGACATGATGACCGTGACTCAGTTCCAATCACTTGGAAAGTTTCATTTGCACAATTTTAAAACCTGTTTTAATTAGATCTTGGACAAAACAACGATAACCCTAAGGTAAAAATATGACCTGAAGAGAAGCACACTGATTCAAGGACGAGAAAGGCAGAGCTTGGCTTCCTGGCTCTCCTGGTTTAGATAAGGTTGTGTGTTTTAGGCTATTTTTTGTTGTTGTTGTTTTGTTTTTCGAGACAGGGTTTCTCTGTAGTTTTGGAGCCTGTCCTGGAACTAGCTCTTGTAGACCAGGCTGGCCTCAGACTCACAGAGATCTGCCTGCCTCTGCCTCGCGAGTGCTGGGATTAAAGGTGTGAGCCTCTACCACCCATCAAGGTTGTGTTTGTTATTTGTTGTGATGTGGTGCAAGATGGACCTTGGTGGGTGGGTCAAACCACTGCGGATGAAGAACAAGCATGCCCTGCAGACAGAACTTCTTTTATTCGGGAAAGAGAAGGATGAGTGGAGAGAGAAAAGGAGCTAAGAGCAGCCTCATGGGAAGAGCAAGAGAGAGAGAAGGCAGAGAGAGGCAGAGAGCCAATGAGAAAGAAAAAGAGAGAAAAGAAAGAGAAGAAGAGGGCCTAAGAGAGAGAAAGATGGCCGGGAGAGAGGGAAGGCTAAGAAGAGGAGGGAGTAGGCAGAGCTCGGACTTTTAAAGGGAGGGGCACAGTGCATGTGCACAGAGACCACATAGTAAGCCAAGATCCTGGATACTGCTGGCCGTGCATGCAGGGGTGACAGGCACTCTTCCAGGTCCCCAAGAGGCAGGACCTGGATGCTACCAGTGTTGCCATATTGGATATGACGATCGAGCTTGAGCTAGACATGTTCTAATGAAATGCACATGTGACTGAATAAGCGCTGTAAAACTAGAATCTCTTGACAGGTGTGCAAGGGCATAGAGACATTCATAATGTAAAGATCCCCCAAACATCCTACAGATATTTAAAGTTTGTTTTTGTTCTCACTCCAAAACAATGACAATAACCATTAAGATGGTGAACCATTCCTTGTGACTTCTGAAGCTGTTTCCTTGGGATTCCTGAATGCCCTTAGGTGGCCTCTCTTCTCATGACTGTTTTCCCCAGCCATGAGTCACTCAGACAAACTGGAGGGCAGAGAAGGACAGGTGGCCCAACCCCTAGCCTCTGGAGTTGTTCCTGTCTCAAGGGCAGAAGTTGTATGTGGTATTTGCATTCAGCTATCTGGATTGGAGATTGATTGAGGCAACTGGATTGATTGATTTCCCTTCAAATAAGAACATAAAACACTAGGTAAGCATAAATTTTGAACAAAGAGAGCCTTTGGGGGATTTTGAGATGTTACTTTTTTCTTTTGTATATATCTTTCATAGATATAGCAGATAAATATATTTATTTATTTATCTAAAATATAAAACTTAAATTCTTTAGTGGAACCCATTCCTAACACTGTGACATGGGATGCCAATGAAGAGTCTGTGAGTTATCTAGACTTTTTCTAAATTAGAATGACAGAGGTTTACTGGTTTTTTCTTAAGGACCCCTCTAGTGGTTGGGCGAAGGTGAAGTGCCTTTCATTCACCCCCCAAATCATGAGATGTAGGTGTTTTATGGTATGATTATAAATGTCCCATATAGTCTTGTGTATTTGAACTCTTGAACCCAACCTGGTGATGTTGTTTGGAAAGTTTGGCAATGAATTATTATGGAAAAATATCTCTTATTCTGAGAGACTAGAACTTTTCCTGGACCTTACAGCCATTGATAGTACACCTCGAAATCACTTAAAAGACTAACATCCTACTGTGAACTCAGTCAACTTGTTTAACCTGCCTTTAAAAGAACAATGTAACAACCAAATGTCATGCCTTGGGTTTCATTTCACTGTTTACTACCTAAGCTGATGCATAGCTGTAATCCTAAAATACGTACTCTTCCATGCCTCTGACCCAGACAGCATGTATGTATAAATATGGGTGTGCGTTGATGGACATTTGTTGAAAGCAGCAAATCAGTTTAAAGCAACCTCACAAAACAAATGTCCATCATAAATGCAGGGTACAACATAGATATAAGTTTATAAATCTCTTTATAGGGATGTTTATAGTACTCTTCATTATCTCGGTCCGTTGGGGTCAGTTGGAGCCAGAGACTTAATCCCTTGTAAAATGCTGTTAGAGCTCTCACGTATTCCTCCTTCCTTCCCCATGCTATGTTTTATGTGATGCTCCATCAACTCAAACCAAAAGACCCTTGTTAAGGACACACAGACATGGGTACAAACAAGGCAGCATTCAGGTGGCCACAAATTCAGACCCATACAGACAAGCAGAAACAGTAAGATACAAACACACACACACACACACACACACACACACACAGAGAGAGAGAGAGAGAGAGAGAGAGCGAATTTGAATTCTCTACTTCTTTACACACAGAAAAATAGAAGATTCTTTACACACAGAGAGAAGTAGAGAATTCAAATCCACAAGAAATGCTTTGATTTTCTTTAATGAGACACCAATGTCTTAATGGTGACTCTGAATCTATCATTAATGCACTCAAACCGACAGAAAGAAATTGTGGAACCTAGGAGGTGGACCTTGCTGGTGGAAGTGAGTCACTGGGGGCAGGCCTAAGGATTTGGAAGCCCACCCCATTCCTTTCCTTGAAGTCCAGGGAGTAAGTACCTTTTGTTACTCTGGAAGTTGGTAGACCGCTTCTCCATGAACCAGAGACAAAATTATGCCATCATCCTCTGCCAAACAAGTAAATATTGCATCCCCCTACTGTGTGTATGTCCGTGTGTGTGTCCGTGTGTGTGTCCGTGTGTGTGTGTGTGTGTGTGTGCACGTGTGCGCACGCGCACGCACATGCTCACTACTACAAACGGCCAGTGGTTCTCTCTTCTAAAGATTCTGATAAAAGAAGATGGGAGCATTGTAAATATTGCATGGGGTAGGAGCATGCCAGCTGCCAGGTCTGGCACAATGGTGAATGGGCTTTTGTTGGATCAGTGCTGAAGCAGCTCTTTGTCCTAGCTGAGGCTTAGTCTTGTTACAATTAACATGTTTCTTCACAGAAGCTGAAATATGGAAGATCATGGTGTAAAGAAAGACACAGGAGCGGTTTTTACAGCTCCAGCTTGTTAATTACAGTGTGACCTCTGAGAAGGCTGCGTTTAAACTGAGTTACTCTTCTTCATCTCTCCTGGCCATATGTTCTCTCTTTTCTCTTTATTCCAGAGCCTCGGTTCACTCTCCTCCCCTCGACACTTCTGCAGCATCTCCATCTCTACACATATGGCAGAAGAAAGTTGCCCCAGGCTTTTTATTCACATGCCCTTGGCATTCACACAGCAGGTTGTGAATGAAGGCTGAAGGGCTCCTACATTTCCCGGGAATGTTCAAAGAAGGACTTCCTGATCAGACAAGTTGAACCTGTTTCGTCTATGTGGACTCAATCCAAGAATTTCATAGAGACCTTAATGCCCACTAAGGAAAAGGAATCCAGTATTGAAAGCTTTGATGGGCAATTCGTGGGCATTACCCTTGCTGAAGATTCCCTGAAACCCTGGGAGATGGAGACTGTAAACGCATTTCCTATAGAACAAAAGGCTATCAGAGCAGTTGCGTAAACTCCACAGGTTTATACACCTGGGAATGGCAGGAGAATTTGAATATAGATGTGGTCATTCCCCAAGCGTGTGTTTGTACTGTCTTCCTCCTGCTCTACAAAGGCTTTCAAATTCCAGTTAATATCAGGATCGCTTGGATAAAAAATGCAAATTGCTCCTCTTTAGGCTTAAAAATGTTGATTCTGCAAAAGTAGAGGCAAGGTTTTTAAAGCTGCCTTCCTGGCAAGGAGATTCCCTGGGGATCCTGGCTCCAGATCCAACCAAATCCCTGCCCTGATTTCTCTAGGTCTTCCAGCTTGTTCTAGAAGGAACGGGCAAAAAGTGAGCACGTTTGTCTTAATGTTCTTTTCTACCTCAGTGGGAAAATCATCACGCCACCATGTTAGTCTCCCCATGTCTGGATTTTACTGTTCTGAGGCATTTTATTTCTTTAGACCTAATATGTAGAGAGTTTTGTAAAGAGGGAATGTTGCCTTTCTGGAAATTCTTCCTCAGTCCCTCTGAGATTATCACACGGGTCTGTCATTCCTTCTGCTAAGGTGGTGTATCACGTTTATTGATTTGAAAGGGCAGTGGATACAATCAGCCATATTTGGAAAAATATAGAAAATCATTTGATTTGTAGAAAAACTGAATAGACACACAGGATATTGCATTAAGTGGTGAAGTGCAGATAGACCAACGTCATGTGAGTTCTATGTGTGAGACTATACAACTCAGAAAAGCAGTGGGTGAAAGTGTGACCTCTAGAAGCTGGGGATGAAGAGCAAGTGTACAGGGAACTGGGGTGCTGATCAGTGGCCATGAAGTTAGTTAGGCAGGACATAAACAGAGATGAGTGTGGAGAAGCTGGTATAGCTGATAGCAATGTATCGTCTCATTCAGAAGAGCCAGGATTTGAGTGTTCTCAATATTACTAATGATACATTTTTGAGGTGGATTCTGATAAAGTGTCTACTGCACGTATTTGCTGTGTCTTATTCCAAAGTTGACTCCTTTGCTGTTAGCAAATCTTCTAAGAAGGAAAGCTCTTTGAAATATGTAATACTCCATTCTGAGGGACTCTGGGGAGCCCTGGATATGTGGGCATCCTAGAGTCCAGCGTGGGAGTGCCCCACTGGACTTTTACCCTTACACACGAATAAAAAAGCATCTATCTGATGCTCTGTTTATGTGTGTAAATAAGCCATGTGTGTTATGGTCTGAAATAAGTTTATACAATTTCTGCTTTGAGCGATATTGTCATTTGCTATTATTAACTTTTCAAAGACGTTTGGAAATGCGTCAAGTCTGCGACATATTGACTTAACAAGTATCTCAATGAATCCTTACAGTATTCAGAATTTTATAAAATTCTGGAAAACACAGGTTCACTGAATAATCCCAGAGATCAGTTTTCTGATCTCCAGGGAGTCTAGAAAAGTCTCTCTTCTCAATCAATACTCTAAAATGCTGCTTCCATAGAACAAAGAAAATGAACCACTGCTACATACAGCCTTGTAGGTGAGTCTCACACAAAAATGGTTGTAGGAGAGAAGCTGAATGTGAAGGAATGCCCACTCCTGGTCCCGTGTGTATGAAATTCTAAACCTGGCCAATCACTTTGCAGGGTTGGAAGCTGGAAAGCTGCCAAGCAGAAGATGGGACTTGTCTTCTCAAATCCCCATGGTCTGTTTTTAGGTACATTTACTGGTCATAAGAGCACGCTCAGAGTCTTGCTATTAACTTGCATACTAATTAATACTGATAATTGCTCTGATTGGTCCTCTCAGTGTAACAATCCAGGGATATTTTCAAAAATCCATTTCTATAAAATCTGTGTATAAAACTGTATTGACAGATTTAACAACACACTTGATAAACTTTGGCACTAAAAATAAGTGTGAAAAGAAACCTTCCAACATGGCAACCTCTGGAGAGTAGAAATGTGGTTGAGTTCATTTTTTATATTTTCATATACTGTCTAAATTTCACGGTGTAAGTATATAAAGCATATATATATAAAGTATATAAAGCATATATATATGGAGAGAGAGAGTGCGTGCATTTCAACCTACTGAGTTACTTAGAAAGTTCTGTTTTCCAACAAATTGACTTTATAAAGGTAGGCATAAATAAAAGATCCCATGCCAACAAATCCAGAAGCAGAAACCTGAGAGCAGCAACTAAACAGTTGTCACAACCAAAATGTGGCCTGGGAGTGCCAGACGTCTGCGCTGACTTTGCCCTTCAGAAGAGGTATTTCTCTAGTGCCACCTTTTATACTTGTGTTACTACATACATATGTGTTACTACATACATATGTGTTACTACATACATATGTGTTACTACATACAAAGCAAGGTTCATGGGACGAGATTTTAGCAAGTGAGGGAATGACCTTTTCATGGGCTTTAATAGCAGAATACAAATGTCCAGGGACCAAGTGATAAACAGAGTGAAAAATGAGACTTTGGTCAAAGCTCAGATATGCTGGATGTGCCTGGAAAAGCATCTTGTGGTCTTAAATACCTTTCATCCTTGTGACAATCAGAAAATTGGATAAAAATGCATGTGTGTCTGCAATCAGAATGTCAAAGGCCTTCTTTTATCATTTCCCCTTGAAGCTCCAGTACAGTAAAGACTTTTTAAAGGAGGATGCACATTTTATGTTAAGCACCCTGAAGCTCCCAACTAAAAGAACAATACACTTTCGGAACAGGGGAAGAGGATGAGATCCTCATGCCCTGATTTCTAACTCTTGTCCAGAGTCACTCCTTCTGGCAACATGGAGCAGCCCAGGAAAGCAGAGGGGCTTTGAGTGCAGGGAGCAAAGAGGTCATTGCTACCAAGGGTGACCAGAGGCGCACTACTTGTTTGCCTTTTGGAGAGTCTAACACTTGGATTGCTGTAGCTCACCACGCCTGTCTGTGCTCTATGCGCTACCATACAGTTCGTGAACCGGGCAAGGGGCTGGAGACTGAAACACACAAAGACTCACAGACAGAGACACAGGTCATTCTTAATGCCAGAATGCCCCCCTCCCTTTATTGTGTACCAAAGCCACCTTTATAGGGATCCTTAACTGATAGCCACGCCCCAGCCAAGCCCACCAGAAACCACTCCCCTGCCATCAGGAACTCCTGAGGGTCTCCTGCTCAGAACACCTGCAGCCTATCTCAGAGCAGAGGAAAACAAGTTGTTTACCAGAAATTCAGGATCTGGGAGTTCACAGTTCCCAACCGATTGCTATTGGTAAAAGAGCAATTATCCCCTCAAAAAAAATGATAATTCTTTGCTTGATATGGATTAGTCAATTGTATGTATACACAGCACATGCGCTCGTGCGCGTGAACACACACACACACACACACACACACACACACACACAATGACAGGGCATGCCAGTGAGACGCTACACTTCGAAGCCAATCCTGGTTCCTCCAGTTTCTATGGGTATGATGTCAATCGGTTTGTCTATCCTGGCTGAATCTCAAGTTGCTCATCTATAAACCTAGAGCGGTCGATTCTTTAGTTCTAGGATTATTTTAATCCCTTCTCTTCTTTACTATGGAACAGTTTAAACTTTCTTGTTAGGCATCATTGAAAGAAATCAAAGGAGTTTGTTTTATCTTTCAGACTTACAGGCATTGTCTTTTATAGCCTTGTGCTCACGGTTTCTGCAGTGTTCAACCTTCTAGGTGTCTTTCTTTTAGGTTTGCATAAACCACATGTTGAACTTAGTTTTTATTTCCTGACTATCATGAAATCTTCTTCTGAGGCTCAGTTGACCGTGGTGAGCATGTCCAGACTATAAGCCCTATAAAGACTCTCTCAGTAGAAGTTAGAGATGGGCTATTGGTGCACACCTGCGCTCAATTAATGTTGGGTATGAGTCTTCCTCATTTGATTTGGTTGACCTGGGGTCGTCGTCCCAATCAGTATAAAAATTAGAAGGAAGTATAAACAATGTAGCTTGGACAAATGTGGGGGTCTCTGGGGTCAGTGGTAATGCCCCATTGTATGGTGTTTTGTTGTTTTGTTTGTCTGGTTTAGAGGCAGGCCCCCATAGATGTCCTGGAGTTTAGTGTGCAGTTGAGTTCAAATTGATATAGATTCACCTGCCCCTACCTCTATCCTTACCCCCTACTGGGATTAAAGCTGTTCACTACCATACCTGACTTTAAATTCTTAACAGGTCATTTTCTCACAGCTCTCTGGATCTCTATTGGGTGCTTTTCCCATGGTTTCTGGGCTGGATCTACCCACTATACGCCTCACAATCTTACCACTAAGTATATTGTGCTTTGCTTAAACTAAAGTGGAGAACTTGGCCTTTCATATGTACTAAATGAACTAAACACATACAGGTGACTATGAAGTGTGTGTCTGCTGGGAGTGTAGAGGGATAAATACTCATGACAGAAACATTTATGAGTTGAAAATGTAAGGTTGAACGTCTGTATCTCGAGACTACAAAATTCCTTTAATTATTCTCCCTTATTTGGGTATCAGATATCAAAATTCAAGTCAAAACTTTTAGACTGGCTCAAATTCTACAGTTTTTAGTTTGAACAAAGATCCTTCCTTTTTCCTGTAAAGGGTAGGTCACTGCTCTCCTCCTTACATCCGAGTGAAAGGCGGGGGCTTTCCTTGTACATACAGATTCTTTTTCACTCAGCCAGGAAAGAATTGCTTCTCTGGGTCCTGCCCTTTGTCTTGCCTTCGCTAGAGAGGAACAGATTATAGGAGCTATAGCACACACAAGAGCCAGCCAGTCATTCTCAGGAGGACGGACTTGCTGCCCCGCTGCTAACGTGTAGGGTCAGAAGATAGTCTCACGCCTCCAGTTCTTTCAAAGTTCCCATCTTGTAGAAAGGCTTTGGTCTAAGGTCCTGCACTGTCTGGGGAAGCCTGAATTCAGTGACTGAGCAAGGCAGAGATTCAAAGGACAAGAGCTGTCTCTGAGATGTGAAACACTCTAAAGTGAGATGCTCTCCCAAGTGTCCACATGGCTTGGCTAACGCTATGCAGGTCCTACATCATTGACGTTTGCCCTGTCTGACCCACATCCTCTCCCTTTCTTTCCACCATATCCATTCCCAGTAAAAAATCTTTCACCATAAACTCTTCCTCAGACTCCGCTGCTGTGCAAATTAATCTGTGATAGAGAATTGGGCTCCCCTTAACACAAAAATAAGTCAATACTTATTTAATATATTTTAATAGCTGATACACACACACACACACACACACACACACACACACAGGTGCATGCATGTGTGTGTGTATGCCTGCCAGATGCAGTGGGGTGACATCAATAAAATTTATGCACCTCAGTTTCTTCCCTATGCTACTCAAGATTTTTTTATATGGAACAAATACAGAAAACAAATGAACATGGCTAGAAAAACAAGATGTATCTTGTGTTGTAGTTGATTAGTTAATATTTTCATGCCCTCCACAAGTCGACCTACAAGTCCTTTTATGACCTCTGTAGTTAATTTTCTCTGGGATCTCTGAATAGAACCTGCTTATAAAACATCAGGCAGGCACCGTCACTGGGTTTTCCTTTAGGTCAGGGAGCTTCCTCTTCTCTTCCTCATTCTCAATTAAGAAAGTCATCTGGACTGCAGCTTTCTCGTTTTAGACATCCCCTCTGGCAATCTATTTTGGAAATGTAATTGAAAACACTGAAGATGCCGAGAAAGACGCCAAGATAGCTTAGTCAAGACTTCCAGAACACCGTTTCATAGGACAGGAGGTGAGGATTCTTTCCTACTGAGTCCAGCTCTGGCAGGGCTTAGTCAGGGTAAGGCAGAGGATGTTGGAGTTTGGAAGCTCGGGCCTAGGGCAGGGAGAAAACTGGTTATTGCACCAGTAGCTTTCACTCTGCAGTTTTTTTTTTTAACTTCCCCAAACACTTTTATATTGAGCTAGCTTTTGTCTCTTGGGACTTGGACAGGCTCTAAAAAGAACACATGCAGATTGCTTGTGCATTTTCTCATTAAGTATTATCTTTCTAAGCTCCCTGATGGCAAATTAGCCAGGCCTGAAGAGTTATTATTGCATCTAAGCCACCATATATGCTTTGGGATTATGATGTAAGAGAAGTTTTAACCCCTTCCTAAGGGTAAGGGTTCCTAGAATTTTAGAAAATTCTCATCTAGACATTGTTTGCAATGAAAATATAATGGTAGGTAGTTAACAGCTACTAAATACTCACAATGAGCTAAATGCTATGCCTAACATAATTACATACCGTGTTATTTAAATTCTCATAAGAACCCTAATAGACAGGTGTTTCCATTTTACAGAAAATCAAACTAAGGATTAAGTGGGTTAAACAATCTGCCTTAGAAACAAATCACCAACCCATTCAAACCCAGTGTCATACATTGTTACACCACTTTATGTTCAAAATAAAGTAATACCCCGTTCATTTGGAAGCTACCAACAGTTTAATATATTCGTCCCACAATCAATAGCTTTCGGCATGAATTTATGCATCATTTCCGATACTGCTCCAATCAGCCTCTGTGTCTAGTCTGCTTTACATCAATCTCTAGATGATCCATATGCTCACAAATCTTGTGAACTTCTGGGGGAAGGAAAGGAAAGCAAAGATAAAGGCCTTGACTGTGGTAAAGTCAGTTGATCAGCAGATCTCAGTATTTATTGGAGTTTGTGACCCTGATTGCTAGCATCTTCCCTGTGCTTTATGGAGGAGAGTCTGAAAAGTGATAAAGGATTGCTCATTTCCCAAAGTATTATGGAATAGAACTATTCATAGCTCAGTGTGCTATTTGGAGAAGAGCTAAATTTATCTCAATGGCTATCAGGAGATGTATGGTCTCTCTCTTATTAGTATCAGTGCATATAGGGAAAAGTCAGTCTCTTGTGTAATTACACTGTAAGGAGTATTTTTTCATTTGGTGGTTCCAGTCACTGCCAATGAACTCCACCTTTCAGGGGATAATGTTGTCTATCTATGCACAGAAATACATCTCTAACTCACATAGTTCCCGTCTCTGGTTGCCAGTAGGCAGATAATGGTTGCAAGGGAACTGAGGTCACTTTGTATAATGGTATAGTCACTAGTAAGGGGCCATGCTCCTGTAAATTTGTGCTCCTGCAGACAACTCACCAGGCTTTACATATTTGAAAAACAAAAGGAAAAAAAACTGATGGAGCTAATTTGGAACAAGAAGGGGAATGAACAGAAGGGCAGGGGACAAGAAACAGTAAGGAAAGCGAAGTGACATATACATGCATAAAAATACAGTGAGCCTCGTTATTATGTATACTTAACATAAGCTAATAAAAACATTACATTTTAAATAAAATGGACAAGACATAAGGAGAAATGCATTCATAGGAATTATATTAGAAGTACAGATTCTAGTTGGTTAATTGGTTGATTAAGAATTCTCAGCTTTGACCAATCAGGTTATTTTATCTGGGTAGTTTCCCACACATTGTAGGCAAATAGTCTAATTTCTCCAGGCCTCCTTTTCACCTGCTGTTTTGAGTCAGGATCTTGGGAAGTTTTCCATCCTGGTCTTCAACTTATTCTATATCCCATGTTGACCTTGAAATTGTAATCCTCCATCCTCAACCTAAGTTGCCAGAATTAGTGACACCAAGCCCAGCTTTGTCTGAGATGTTTAGGCACCATATATCTCTCCTTGTAACTAAAGCTTAAGTTTGGAATCAAGGAATAAGCACAATTTGTAAGAAACAAGATGCAAAGAAAGTCTACCTGGTAAAGAAAAGCAAGAAATAATGCATTACAATGGGGAAGTGACCATGGAAAGCAGAAGAAGAAGTTAAGATTCATATAGCATGACCCTAATCTTTGGGCCTTTGTTTTAGTTGGCCTTCTGTTACTCTGAGTTCCCGAGATAATCAGCTAATAGACAGAAAGCTTTATTTTGGCTCACAGCTCAGAGCTGTCACTCTACGATCAACTTTGAGCAAGGCATTGCATCTTGATGCAGTGCAGCAGAGAAAAACTACTAATCACGTGATAGGAAAATGAGGAAGGGGGAATGGAGAAGGGCACTGGGTCTCACTGTGTGTCCTTCCGCATTATATTCTATGCTTCGTGAGTTTCTGCTGTGTTGCTTATGTTGTCAACGTGACTTGGCCAAGTTGAGGAGGAGGAGCCAGTGCTCTTCACCACTGAGTCATCTCTCCAGCCCTCTTGTCGGGTAGTCCATCACAGCAAGATGAAAACTACGTAATGGGTATGACTCCCTTAAGCAGAAGTCAATAAAATCTCTGCTCCCTCCAACTTTGGCTACATGTGCTGTCAGAATGAGCACCCACTATGTCCTTTAACAGAGTGTCCACAATCACCCAGTGTCCCCTTTAAGGGAGTATCCTCAATCACCCAGTATTCCATTTAAGGGAGTATCCACAGTCACCCACTATCCCCTTTAAGGGAGTACTCACAATCACCAGTATCCCCTTTAAGGGAGTATCCACAATCACCCAGTATCCCCTTTAAGGGAATACCCACAATCATTCAACACTCCCCATCAAGTCCCACCACCTTCCAATAGTGTCACACTCAACACCAGACCTTTCCCAGAAACTTTTGGAGAATGTTAAGACAAAACCCAGAGTATTCATTGAGTCCTTGATCAGGACATGTCTGGAGTATTCAGCTCAGTTCATTATATATCGAGCACCTGTTCTGCTCTGCCCTGTTCTAGAGACCGTGGTGTGTACCAGATACAAGCATTACAAATAAATGCAGGCTGTGCGCTCCATGTAGTCACCTTCTGTGATGGATAGTCATGGCTGTCAACTTGACCATGTCTGGAATTTACTAAAACTCAAATAGTTAGGCACACCTGTGAGGGATTTTTTTTCTTAATTAAGTCATTTGAAGTGGGCGGCCCACTTGGGGCAGAAAGGGTTAAAGAAATGCAGTCTTAGAGGCTCCTAAACAATGAACAATGTAGCACTTCAGAAAGATCCTATTGCTGGGGCAGTATGGCCATGCTAGTCACAAAATAAGAAAGGATGAAGGCAGAAATTGTGTTAACTGCAGCGTCAGGAAGCAGTAATACAAGTAGTAAATATTACAGAACTATCTACTTCTCTTTGAACTCTTTGACCAGAATAATGACGAATTTCACGTTTATGTTCTTGAGTAACTCAATAATGGCGGAATGTTTGTTTTCTATCTTTGTCCTGTGTCCCTAATTTTAAAATGCTTTCATTGTAATGTGCGAAATCTCTTGACAAGTGGCCTCCAATCATGTGGTCATTTCGAGTAGGCTGACTACAATGTTAAAATAGGTGTGTGATGATCTGGAATCGGCACAGGAAAATAGAAGACATTACCACGTACCTGAGGATGAGTGCAGGCTCCAATTATGGCAGAAATGAGAGCACGCCTGGACTCACATAAGAATTAACCTGGGTGGTTGTAAGAAATGCAGGCCCTTACCTCATCCCTACCTGTGTCTCAAGCTTCCTGCTTCTTCCTTGAGATGGCAGCATCTGCAATTTTAACAGAACCCTTGATGAATTTGTAACGCCCAAGAGAACTGAATAATGAGCCTGGCTGACCTTGGCAAAAAAAAATGTGTTGCCTTTTAATGTGAGATGTTAGAAGAATACAACCAGTCAAACTAATACTATTAAACACACGAGATGGGTGCCTGCCTCCCGCTAATTTATATTCTCAGCAAGTTAAATGGTCAGGTCTTGGAATACATCTTTTTCCAAGATCATTAGTCCAAACTCATGTTGTAAAGATTTGTTTCTGGCAAGGTACACAGTACATAAACATCATTAATAACTCAAAAGTAATTGCAGCAGTTTTTGTCTGTGTATTTCATGTGTTGCATATTTGTGGTCCACGTGATAAAGGAAATACACGTGTACATATGTCTGAGGGTGTGTTGAGGCCAAAGATTGATGCTAGGTATCCTGTATTTTCCCTCTCTACCTTACTTTTTGAGACACACTATTTCACTGAATCCGGGGCTCGCTGATTCTCTAGACTTCCTAGCTTATCAGCTCTGAGGATCACCATCACCTCTGCCTTCTAAAACACTGGGGTGGAAGATTCACACAACCACACCCAGCTTTTCTGTGGGTGCTGGGGGTGCAAACCCAGGTACCTATGCTCACAGAACAGGCATGGTACTGACATTTCTGTTTCCCATCAATGTGTTTAATAGCCACTGTCTCGCTTAGTTATGAGAAGTGTGTGATAAAAACTCGCTTTCTGCGTCTAGATAGAAAACTGGCTAGAGCAGGTCTTGCTGGCCCTGGTGTGCAGGCAGCAGAAACACTGATGTACAGGTCTGTGACATCTATAAAAAAGCACAGGTAGGAATCATAATTTCTCCCAGGGATGAGCGGCCTTTCAAGGCATGAAGGCCTGGGGTGCTTAAGCCTGGATAACATTAGAATCAGCCTTGGTGCCTTAAAACGCAAGTCATTCTCCAGACCTAGGCAGGGAACCATTGTCAGTATTATTTCAAAGGTCCTCAATGTGCACCCACGTTTGGGAAGCCGTGGTAGAAATTTGACGGGTGTGGGGTCACATATCTTTAATTTCAGTACTTAGGAGGTAGAGGAAGGCGGATGAGTTTGAGGACAGACTGGTCTACAAGGTGAGTTACCAGACAAACAGGCTATGTCGAGAGATCCTGTCAAATAGAAAAAGAAAAAGAAAGAATAAAACATAAATGAAAAATGGAAGGAAGAAGGGAGGGAAGGAAGGAGGGAGGGAGGGAGGGAGGGAAGGAAGGAGGGATAGAAGAAGGAAGGGAGAAAGACAAAACCATGGTAGAGTAGAAATTTTGTGCCAGAAGAGGATTTACTGTGAAGCAAAGGAAGAAGCTTAAATGCTTAAGAATACCCAGTTTTCACAGGAATTGATTGTGAAGACCTATATTCACATTTGAATCTGTGGTTGATTATCTCCATGGAGGTTTCTGGAGAAACCTGTACAGCTGGAGTCCTGTACAGAGCTTTATTGGAAAGACAGGGGAAGAAGAGCTGGATACAGTAGAAAAAACTTAGACTCGTGCAAGTCAGACACTTAAGAAGAAGAGGAAAATCAGGTTGGGGACGATTTTTATTGGTGCCTATTGCTATAATAAATACTATGACCAGGAAGGGAGAAGCAGGGATGGGAGCAGAGAAAAATGTAAAGCTCAATAAAAATCAACATAATAAATAAATAAATAAATAAATAAGTAAATGAATAAATACTATTGACCAAAAGCAACTTTTTGGGGGGAGGGGGAAGTTGTTTGGCATGTAGATCCCTGGTCACAGTCCGTTGAAGGAAGAAGTCAAAGCAAATATTCGAGGCAGAAACCTGGAGGAAGGAACTGAAGAAGGAGTATTGCTCACTCAGGACTTGCTACTCCTGGCTAGATCAAAACAAACAAACAAACAAACAAACAAACAAACAAAAACAAGCAAGCAGGACGTCAAATAAGAGTATCCTGCCATACTGAAGTTTCAGGAAGGTCTTGGGGACGCCAGTGTGGCATCCATGGAGAAAGCAACACATTAGGAAGGTGCTGTATCAAGGACAAAAATGAGGTCTGGAACCCTTTCCTGTGCCTATCCTTTGCTAAAACAGCAGAGGGCAGGCGCCGTGAAGCTACCTGTCCTGTAGCTGGAGGTTGTCAACCCTCCACAATCCAGGCAGCGATTTCTTTGAGTGACTCACCTCCATGGCCCCCCATCTTTATCTATCTTAATACCCCCAAACCTGCCTTATAGGTAGCTGAATTGAAAAGGGAGGGCATTAATCTGACCACACCAAGATTAGACTTGAAAGCCTCCAAAAACAATTCAGGCTGTGTTGTAAAGCTTCATTTAAAAAGAACCATGGAAAAAGCATGGTTGTGTATGCAAGAGTTTTCTCCAGAGCAGATCAACACTGAGTGGGTAAATACCAGCAAGGCTGTGATCCATCTGCCACCCAGTTGTCTGCAGGGACGTGCTAGTTAGAAAGGCAAGTGAAATGTGGGTGTCCATTGAGGTGGTCACACAGTTTGTGTTAGGCACTGTGTTCAGAAAAGAAGACCCAGTCACTGGAGACTGAATTTGAATGAGGAACAATAGATCTAAATCCAGTGCAGTGTGTAAATGGTTAGAATTATCACCGCTCCTAATAAACGTATATGATGGATGCAGAGGCAATACCATGATAAAAATCATAAAATTCATAGTAATAGTAATGTAGTAATTGTAATAGTTGGGAGTGACTTGGGAGTGGCTTTGTGTATGGTCTTTAGAAAAATCCTCAATGATGTAGACAATGTTTAAATGGAGGCTTGAACTTGGAGGAACCCTTAATTTACTGTAAGGTCTGGTGTTCAGGGTCATACAATGGTGTAGAGAAGGCAGAAGGTTGGAATACTCTGTAGTCCAGAGCAAGGCATATGAACGGTGTTTTTAATGCTATGGCATATGAACTGTGCTTCAAAACACCAGGCCTCACTCCTGCCAGTAAACTGTATTTTTATATGTTAGTAACCTCTATCTCCACTCTCCTCCCCGGCCTCTAGTAATCACTATTCTCTTCTCTTCCTTTAGAAGACCAAAGTTTATTTTGAGAAGTGTTCTGAATACATACATTGTGGAAAGTATAGACTCTGGATTGTGTAATGCACAGGTGGGGGACGGGTAGTGGGAGTCGATCTCCACATGCAAAAGAATGGCAATAGAGTCTCTCTCTCTCTCTCCTTCCTTCTTCCCTACCTGCCCTGTCTTGTCTTTGTGTATGTGCACATACATATATAATATCCATCCATATACATATATATATATATACATATATATATTTGCACATGCATGAGTGCACACACACACACACACATACACACACACAGATCAAAGATCTCACAATAAAATTTGAAGCTGAAACTTCTAGAAAACTAATGTAGAGAAAAACCTTTAAAGCCATCAGACTAGTAATAATCTGAGAGTCAGATGTCAAGGACACAAAAGCAAAAATAACCAAATTGGGTTATATAAAACTTAGAATGTCCTGTGTAGAAAAGGAAACTATAAACAGAATGAGGAGGTGACAAACTAACAAATGGGGACAAAAAACATTCGCTAGCTCTTCATCTGGCGTAAGATTAATCTCTCAAGTACACAAAGAACCCAAGCAAACAGATAAAATCCTGATATGTAAGGAACATAAATAAGGGCTGGAGAAATGGTTCAGTTAGTAAAGTGTTGCCAAGGATGCATAAGTTCAGTCCCCAGGATCCTTGAGGAAAAACTGGGCATGGTGATTCCTGCTATAACCCCAAGAGTAGGGAGGCAGAGACAGGTGGACCCCTGGGGCCCAACATGCTTGTTGAGTCCCAGGCCAACTGAGAGACACTGTTTCAAAAATCAAGACAGGCAGGAAACCTGAGGTTAACCCTGGACCTCTACCATTTGTACACCTGTATATGTGTACACTCAGTCATGTACATGCACACACACACACACACACACAAACACACACACACACACACACACACACACACACACTCGCACATACACAGAATTCCTCCAAAGAACTCATCGTCTAAAAGTCTATATCTAAAATATAAAGGGCCAGAAATACCATGAGGCCTTTAACAATTTAACAAACAACAGCAAAGAAAATGGAAACGGCTCTGAGCCATTGTTGCACAGAGTAAGTTCGCCCTGCACGCAAACTCACCCCGTTTCAGGATGAACTTCGGTGCACCTTCGGTATGGGCTGGTTTATGAGACAGCTAGAGGCATTCACAGCAGTGGCGTGGCTGGCGTGAGCCTGAGTCTCTCCTAGCCCGTGCTTTTCCTGTTGATTACCCCTGTATTGATTTCCTGTCGTTACTTCCACTCATCTCTCCTTTGCTCCGCAGCTGGCCACAGTGAAAGCCCCTCTTCTTCCATGCATTAAATTTCATTCTGTTGGCAATCAATTGAATCAAATATAACTACGAGAGACACCCTTTGGACAGCCCTGAGACCGTGCTCAAGTCTTGGTTTGCAGTAGAACTCCATAGGAGTTGAGAATATTTAGATGATGAAATGTCAGACAAGATAGAATCCCTGCAAATGATGAACCAGATCTCCTCCAAACATAGAGCCAAGCCTCTGTGACAGTGCTGAACAGTGACCTCAAGACAAGAGCAGAAGTCCCTTCTCTCACCCATCTGCCACTCAACAAACTCAGAAGGCAGTCAGAATAACTGTAGTTTAATTTTGGGCTTTGCAGCAGACTTTGTCTTGGAGGTGATATTTAAATTGAGACCCGAAGGATGCTGGCCTGGCATCACAGCACAGTGAAGCGAGGGGACAGGCCTTCCAAACAGAAACAGGAGAGGGAGAGAGAACTTGGTGCATTCGATGACCTGAGATGAAGCCAGTAGATGTTTCTGCAGGAGGACTCAGAGGAGATACAAGAAGCCAAAAGTCAGACCATGGAGGCAGACCAGGGTAGAGTAACCTAGGCTGCAGTGAAACATGAATAATGCTAATACAAGTCTACACTAAACAGTTGCCCCAGACAGACTGGGCTGCGCATGAGCTACCATGAGCACAAAGAAGAGGAATGCCTATTATTTTGCCGTTGTTGAGGTTGGGGCTCTATTGTGTAGCAAGGTTGGCCACAGCAACAATTCCCCTGCCTCAACCTCCTGAATTTAAGATGTGCTCTGTGATCCAGTTCTCGGTGACAAAGAAAATACAGGCTAAAGAAATCAAGCATTAGGTAGGGAGGTGGATTGGAGACAAGCTAAAGGAAAAGGCTCACCAGGCTAATTCTAAAATGGAGGCCACACGTTCCATCCTGCCCACGGAACCCAGGGCATCCATTTTAATCCTGGGGCATTTCCAAACTGTCAGTGTTCCTTTGGTGAATGCTGAATTGGGATAAAGCCTAGAATTTTTGACGCTTTGAAGAATAGCAAGTAAACAGTAAAATAAGACATATTGTGGGTGTAGGAGGTGAAGACCTGTGGTTTGAGCTTAAGTTCAATGTTCTTAACTTAGGGTTCAAATTTCAAATGCTAGGTGTATTTGACCAATGACTTCATAGCCCGCTGTCTGGGATCATAGGCTCTTACCTGTTTCCTCATGTACTCCAGTCTTAGATAGCCAGGGTATGCTGATACGTATTAGTTAAAAGGGTGACATTGCTACTTTGGCGGAATGCTCCCAGCTGTCCCTCCAGGAATGTCAAATGAAGATTGCTCTGACTCTACTTCTTTGTTCAGGCAATGGCAGAGATGGAAAGGGAGAAAGGATGAACTCTTTAGTGCAATCAACCCTTTTCTCTCCGTGAAACTGAGCTGTCCTTCCGGCTTCCGTATCCTCCCGACCCCGTCTCAGAAGCTTAGCTCTGATCACTTCTGCCTCCCCTTCCTGGGTACCTGTGACATTCCCCCATCCTGATTTCTCCTGCACAGTGTTGAGGATGATTAAATTGGCCAGCTCGAGCTTGCATCTGAGGAGGTGGCTGAACTTCCCTCATGGGCAACCCCGCTTCCGATGTGAGCATTCAGCCAGTTTATATGCTCGGGGTACTGCATTGCACTATAGCTGGGGTTCTCAGAAGCAGTTGGTCCCGGAGTCCTGTGTTCTGAATGCCAAGCTCACAAAAACTAAGAGAGGAAACGAAGCTGTGGGCAATGTGTCCTTCTCCTGGGGCTTCCTGCGCTGGGCCAGGTTCCAAGCATTTCAGTAAAATCTCTGCATGATCTACGGCTCCTGGAAAGGCCCAGTAAGGACAAGACTATAAAAATGTTTTTAAAAAAATACATAATATAAAAAGTCTGGTCTGGTTGTCTGGGTTTCTGGAGGCTCTGTCTGTGCCTACCAGCTTTTACCTGAGTTCCCTGAAGCCAATGATACAGACAGAGAGCCTCTCAAACAGGCACAGGAATGAAGATCACAGAAATGATCAGGTGGGATCAGAGCTGTGATTTATTAATTGCCTCTGAGGCATGAGGCTCACACAGTGTTCTGTATCTGCCTGTTGTAAACACAGTGATGAGCCACCTGGGGCCTCCTTCAAATCTGTCACTGCAGCTGCCTGAGTCCTGCTGAGAGACAGCCTTCTGCCCAAGGCCATGCCCTTCCCTGGGTGAAGGACACCAGCGATGATGGATCAAGGTGTGTCTGTAAGGGCTAGCCAATTTCAGCACAATTCAGGACTTCTCTGATGGAACATTCCAGCTCCCAGGCTCCTCTGTGGTCATCCCAGGCTGACGTTGGCTCTACATTGCAGTCTGATTTCTCCTTATATCAAATGTCCTCCCTTCTCTTTCTTTGGTAGGTATCTCCCCAAACGCTGCCTTTTATCGACATCCTACATAGGAAACTCTACCCTCCTCTACTTCCAGAGGAATCGAGCCTGTGACAGGGATGATGGGGATTGGTGAGACAAATGCCATGACTCTCCTACCTGTGTCTCCTACTCTCCTCCTTCCCAACCTCATGCCCTCTTCCTTTTTCCTTTTATTAACATACCGATTTCTGCCAGCACTGACCCTATGTTCATGGATGTCAGGTCATCCACTGGGATGGGGCAACCTACCAACTTTCACCCCACCCAAAGGAAAGTTGCTCTCCTTCCCTCCGTAACCGTCAGCTGCTGATAGCTCCTCAATTGTCTTGAGGTCTTCAGAGCCTCTCACCTGTTCCATACTGGACTTTTCGATAGGTTTGACCTTGTCCAAGTCTTGTGCAGACAACTGTGGCTGCTATGAGCGCAACAGCCATGACACATCCGTAAGACAGCATGTCACAGCATCCTCCCCATCCTCCAGCTCTCACGTTCTTCCTGCTCCTTCTTTTGCAACGTTCCCTGACCTTTGGGAGAGAGGTAAATACAGATAAAGAAATCAGTCACTCTTCTTGACACTTTGAATAGAAATCCGTCTCTGTATTCATCACTGTCCATTGCAATAAGAAGCTTCTCTACTAAGGTTAAGAATAACACAAATCTACGGTGATGGAAATAAATATTTAAAGGGCAGTTTGACAAAATTACCATTAATCTAAAATATCTATAAATGGGTTATCCTTTAGTTTCTATGATTTTCCTAGCCATAAATTTTTGTCTATATTTACAATCCTAGACAAGAAGTGTCTCATGTGAACTTCAAGTCCAATCAAGGGGTCAGTTGGTTACTCCCATGAGTACTCTTTCCAGGATTGAATCAGAGGGTGCCTGTCTTGCCTCCCAGGTTAGTGAGCTTCCTATTCAGTTCAGCAATGAATTCTCTGTAACCTGCGACCAGAGTGGGCGGTGTCTTCAGCAACATTGTCTTTCCATATTAATAGGCAACCTAGAGCAATGCCAATAACCTATGTTGTTTGGATGTTTCTGGGGATTCTGTGATCAATAACTCAGAGAGATGTAACCATACCTGGCACTGAGATTTTTATTTTATAACCCATGTCTTCTGAGGGTGGTTTTCAAACTGAGGCTTCTGGCCTCTTGCCAGTGGCAAATAGATATTTGACATTGGCTGATTAATGAAAATAAGGGATTGAGGCTTCTTAATACCTGAGGGCCAGAGAGAACAGACCTCATCTTTGGGAAAGAATATGAAGGCCGAAACTATGAAGAGCTCTGTTGCTTGTCTAGCTTCTTTGTTGAGTCATCTTGGAAGATGGAGCTGGAAAATTCCAGTGTTGATGATGCCCTGGATATTAGCTCCCAAATTTCATGAGTCTATATGACATGCTTTAGTTAATCAGCACTTTCAGTGTTAACAAGCAGTGACTTTTGTCAATGAATATACTTTCTGAGGTGGGAACCTGTCCTTGGATGAGCTGTGGGTGGTAGATATTGTGCAGATCGAGTTAGGATGCTTAGGCTTCCACCAGCAATAATTGACTCCTCCATAGCCAAAGGGCCTTAATTTTCTTACCCCTAGAATTGAGTAGGGAGCAAACCTTGGAGTTGCTCAAGGCAGATTAGTAAGCTGGGACATGACAGTGTTTTGTATGCCGAAGTGTTCCTGAACATAACAGATGTTACAGGATGATTTTCTCCTGTTATATCTTTTTAATCACGTTTTATTTATTCTATGTAAATGGGGGACACATGTGTTACGTGGTGCCTGTGGGGAAGTCAGAGGACAGTGTGCAGAAATTGATTCTCTTTTTCCAAATGTAGATCCCTGGGTTTGACTTGGGTTATTAGGCTTGGCAACATAGTGTTCCATATCTCTGATCCCTATTCTACATCTTTAAATCAACCCCTTTCTGGTTTAGAGTCACACTTCTGTTTTAACTATATGTACTTCTCAAGGTTTTGGCCCAAAGTCTAAGAACATAAAGGTAAATTTGGTGATGGACAGAATGATTCCCCTCCCCAACAAAGTTGTGTACATGTTAATCCCTAAAATTCAACTGACCTTATCGAAGTCTTTAAATGTGGAAGAAAAAGGTAAGACAGTCAGTAACAGGATAATACAGTCCAATAAAGATGTGATCTGTCATTGTTGACTTTGAAGATAGAGGAAGGGACCAGAGTGAGTAAATGCTGCAACCTCTAGAAGTGGAAAAGGCGAGGAAACATGACCCTTCCCAGAGTCTCCAGAAAAGAGGGCAGTCCTCCTGAGAAACTACTTTAGCCCGGTGAGACCTGCGGTAGATTTCTGACTTACAGAACTACGATACACTAGTTTCTTCAAGTAATCATTAAAATTACCTGTAGCCCCAGTTGTTAGGCTTCTGGTGCTCATCACCCTACACACCATCATACGGCGAAGAGGACTGAAGAATTCTACCCGGAGCTGGTATAATTGATTGGGCAGAACTGGGGCATTGGAGTCACACAGACTTCAAACCCTGAGTCTACCACTTTCCAGATGTCTGTATTTCTTTGTCCATAGAAAGGAGATAACAATAATTACTTCCCAGAGATGTCTTTGGGATTAAATGTGACATTGAATTGAGGCATTTGACCAGTATCAGGTAGCCATAGTAGTTGTTAGGTACTGTTATTATGCTGCTAGAATTCCAAAGTCCTAATTTTAATATTGGCTACCTTATAAATTTTGGCAGAATCCCAGACTAATTCTGAAGGTATTTTTCCTTTTGTACAAAGAAGACAGGGAAGATGATAGATTACTGAGTTGGTGGGTCACATGAGGCGGTGCTTGCATGTTTTGAAGTAATGAGGATGTAAATTTTCCTACTCATGCAAAATAACCCAATGATTCTATTTCTCTCCCCTGTCATTCTGTGTGAGTGGGTGGTACATAAAAGAGGGCCTTAAATGGTCTTGCCTGGCAGCAAATCTCCTATGTAACTGGGGATGACCTTGAACGCCTGATCTTCCTGACTCCACCTCCCACGTTCTGAGATTGTAGGTACAATTGTACACCACTGTGGTGGTTTTATATAAAAATGACCCCCATAGGCTCGTAGGCAGTGGCACTATTAGGAGGTGTGGCTTTGTTGAAGTAGGTGTGACCTTGTTGGAGGAAGTGTGTCACTAGACGTGGATTTGGGGTTTCAGAAGCTCAAGCCAGGCCCAGTGGTTTACTGTCTCTTCCTGCTGATAAAGATTTGGAACTCGCTGCTGCCTCTCCAGAACCATGTCTGATTTTATGCCACCGTGCTTCCAGGCATGATGATAATGGACTAAACCTCTGAAACTGTAAGCCAGCCCCAATTAAATGTTTATCCTTTATGAGGATTCCTGTGGTCATTGTGTCTCTTAATGACAATAAAACCCTAACTAAAACAACCACCACCATGACTTATTTAGGTAGTGCGGAGGTCCAAACCCATAGCCTTCTGCATACTAGGCAGGTGCTCTACCAACTGAGTTGTATCCCCAGCCTTCCAGAGAAGAAAATGTAAGACTCTGATGAAGTCCCAAATGAAAGGATACTAGCGTGAGAAGGCAGGTCTGAAACCTGTGGTAGTTCAGCCAAACAGTTCTGAAGAGTGACCAAAAACAGCCCTTTCCCTATGGAGCTAAGTCTGGCCTTACTTGATCACAGTCCTACCCTTAGCTCTGTCTGAAGACCTATAAGAAGCCATGTTTGCCCATGTCCAGGTTACTCGGCCACACCTCAACCATATATCCTAAGTGATCTGATTCCTGCACAGAGACTTTCTGAGTGTTATGCCCACCTGTGCATGGAAGGAGGCCCGTGGACATTGCACTCTGAAGTCGTCTTCTGATCTCACGACAGTGATGTTCTGACACCAATCCAGAGTCGGTTGTCACCTACAGGCACTGTAGGAAAAAATACCTGCCCATGCTGTCAACTCGGGGCCTGCTAACTTAGCCCAGTTGTAGGTCCTGAGGCATCCCTGTGACAAAGATTCATTTCTGCTCTCAGTCTTGTCAAACAGAAACCAGACTAAAACGTATGTGATCCTGATAGCAGGTTCACCAACCTCAGTTCCCTGAATTCTGCCTTGCTGTGAAGTCTGATGTGGCCCTGCTCTGCTAGAGTCCAAGAGCATGTTCTGTTCTGTAGGATCCGTAGGGTCACATCTCCAACAAGAGGCAGCTAACTGCAGATCCAGCAGCAACCACATGACCTTCCTCCAGCCCCACTTAACTGTGGCCCAAAAGACAATACTGTCTGACTGAAGATATGGAAAAAGAATAAATTTACTTGTCAAAACAATTCTGTCAAGACAGGAAGACATACTTACATCTTCAAATGCCAGGCTCCATGGATTGTGAAGAAGGTAAGCATGACATCCCCAAGAAAACTTATGAAACTCCATATAGATATCTTTTCTTAAAGCCTAATGATTCAAAATACTCAGTTTGGGTTTTGTTTATTTGTTTGTTTTTCTGAGATGGGGCCTCATTGTGCAGCTCTGGCCAGCCTGGAAGTTATTACGTACACAAGGCTGACCTCTAATTTATAGAAATCCACCTGTCTCTGCCTCCCAAGTGCTGGGATCAGCAGTGTGTATCACTCTGATCAGTTCAAAATGCTTCTTTTCGGAAGTTAATCTAGGTATAAGAGAACAGAGCTGAAACTGACTCCACAAAAAAAAAAAACTATTAAAATTAACTAATAAAGTCAAAAGATATATAAAGTATTTGATTGGAACCCCTGTTCCCCTTTGCACAAGCTTGAAAATCCCATCTTCTCTGCTTCCCCCTGTCCTGCACATGCCAAGAAAACTCTGAACAAAGGAATGGCTGCCAAGTGCCTGCTCAGGTACCTAGCTTTTGACCTTACTTGGGCACAGTCCCAGCTCCTGGCCGGCACATCATCATCACTCACCTAAGGTCTATAAAACATCCCTGCTTTAGCCTGGGTGAACAACTTCTCTGGATCCATTCTTTGGGAATGGTCAACCCACCTAAAAGTCACACTCAATAAACCTGAATTTATCTGTTTTTAATCTGGTCTGAACTGGGCTTTTGCATTGGCAGTAAAATATCACAAGGTTAACATACAAAGCCAAGGTTTGTTTTATATACTGAAACCAACTAACCCCCAAATTTTAAATAAATGAATTTTAAAGGTAATTCCATTTCAATTATCATCAAGAAGGGGAAAACAAGACTTCTAAATAAATTTAATAAAGTAGGTAAACTACCTGGACGTTAAAAAGCTAGAAGACATTAATAAAAAAAGACATAATCACATGGAAAGAAATCCCATAATTTGAGGTTGTTAGTACTATCAAGATGTTATGTACAGAAGAAATTTCAATTTTTTTCATGAAAATAAAAGAAATCATAAATTTTTTGTGGAACTATTTAAGACTCTGAATAAACAAATAAGCTTGAAGAATACAGATGGAGGCCTCATAGTCCTTCATTTAAAACTGTTTTATGCAGTTATAGTAATCAACAACTATCCACTAGCATGTCAGTTGCTTTTGTTGTTTTTAAGGACATGTTAGATGAATGGATAAAATAGGCCAAAAATAAATCTGCACACACATCTTCAACGCATCCCTGAAGAAGGCACCAAGAGAGCATAATATATAGTCTCTTCAGTAGATGCTAGTAGAAAACTGGATATCACATGCAAACAAATGAGACCAGACTCATCTTAATTTAGCTGAAAACTGATGGATGACTAAAATGGAAAACCTGAAAATACAAAACTCCGAAAGAAAACCCAGGGAGAGGTCCTGATACTGATCTTACAATGATATTTTTAAAGAGCAACAAAATGTATAAATAAACTAACGCCATTACATCAACCAAAAAGCTTGCTGTGTAGGAAACAAAATGGTACCTGAAAAGCAGCAAACCAGCCTAGTGGAGGACTATCTGCATCCCTACTCACTCACAGCAGCCTAGGAAGAACTACCTGCATCCCTATTCACTCACAGCAGGCAAGGTGTGGTCGCAGTACCCAAGGATGGTAAACATACTGAAGAAAATGTTATGCACACACAAATGGCAGATACATATAGGATACATGTAATTAGTTCTAGTGTGGTGGCGAATTCACACACAGTGTGTTGTGTCTCGGCTTCCTCCGAACTGAAACACCTCTTCAATGATGGAATGGGATACTCAGGAGACGTGGGAGGTAAACAAAATACCGCAGGGCTGGGAGAACAGAAACTTACACATTTCTGGAGTGTCCCTCCACAGCAGTATATAAATAAAAGTGAATGGCTGCTTAGAGAGTGTGGAAGTAGAGGGAAGGGATTCTCTGACTGTGGAGTAGCCCTTGAGCTCCCCTGAGTCATCACCTGTGTGGGGTGGACTTTTCCATGCTGGATGACATTTTCCATAGCACAGATGCTTTTGAGTCATCCCCGCATGGGCAAGTAACCCCTCACCCTTATTTCTGTTCAGAACGCCAACAAAAAACTTGTAAGTAGCAGGATTCTGATTGTCAACCAGAGAATTGCCAGATTCATTCACTGGTATGAAGAAAGAATTAGTCACCAAGGAAAAACAGAGGCTGTGTTGAGGAGAAAGAGAAAGAAACAGCTTTATTCTCCCCAGGGTGGGAGAGGCCTAAGGTCCACAGTCCACTCAACAGGCACTGGCTTAAATATTCGGTAGGTCTCCTGGCTAAGAAAACCCACTCCTGGACCATCTGGTGTTGCTCCACAGTGTCTTCTGGGGACAGAAGCCGCCATGCCAGGGAGGCAGCTGTCACTTCCCTTGTCTGCTGTTCCTCTCTCCTCCAGTAGGACAGTGCAGCAATCAATACGTTAGTCTGTGGTGGCTTCCCTTTCTGGAGTGAGTAGCCATGCATGGATATTGCTTTTTTTATTTTTAATTTTTCAGGAAAAGTCTGTCATACAGCAGTGTGTAGTAGCAAAATATCACTCTGAAGACACTAAATATTTACAGTTTTTATTTGTCAATCATTTCCTGATTAAAACTATAGGGAAAACCAGTTAGTTACAAAAATCCTCCAAGCCTTCAGGCTAATGGATTTGACTTTCCCCAAAGAGTACTTACTCACAGTCTGCCAGATGTGTTTACCATATTTATGTATTGGGTATTTTTTTTAATTCTGCCCTTCTATGTCTGCCTGCGAGCCTGTCTGCTTTCCTTGTGCAGCAGATCTACGTGTTATGCTCAGATGTTTCCTAATTATCTTTGAAGCCATAAAAGTTTTTCAGTTTTTTTGTTTGTTTGTTTTGGGGTTTTGTTGTTGTTATTGTTGCTTGGTTGGTTTTCTTTTAGGGCTTTTTTCCCCTCTTTATCATGACTCTATCTGCCTTCTTCATATCCTATGGGTTGGGAGGTAGAGACTTCATTAATCTAAGATGGCTTGATCCAAAATAGAGTTTCAATTTCTGGATCCCAGGAGATGCTCAGATTTTCAAAGGGGAAACGTTGCTTTTACATAATTCGCTTAAAGCTGGAAGGTTAAATAATAGACTTTGATAAATCCAGCTAACTTATAAACAGACAAATGTTTACATTAATTAAAAATATAGCTAGACCTGAATATTTAAGTATTTTAGTTAACATTGTGCTCCTGTTTTTAATAGTATTTCTTATTGGTTCTTAAAATCATAAGGATGCTGAGGGTGGAATTCTCTGTTATTATTCTCCATGCAATCCTGACCTTGATGTTGGGCACAAGGATTGTTGTAAATCTTGTGATTGAAAGCAGCCACGCTCCAGTGCAGTTTCCTGTAGGATTCAATGTGGCCAAACCGTATTCACACAGAGAATTTTCAAGAGAGAGAGAAAACCATCCATCTTCTTCCTCAAAACCTGACTCTTTGTCTCTCAGAGAAACAGACAACCACCATCTTATATGTTAAGTCCAAACTGCCAGTGACTCAAATCTCTATTAAAAAGCAGTTCACACGTCTTTCTACTCCTTTCAGTGTCCACAAACATGTGGCCTCTCGGGGTGAAGGGTGGGCCCTACTGCTGAAGACACCAGACGCATAGGACACAAGATATATATGTATAGTTGTATATAACCTGAAAGCCTCTTTCCTGCAGTCTCACTTCCATGGGACCTCAAATACTATTCAATCTGTTAAAGGCAGGAAGGAACTCAGTCGTCCTGCCCAACGTCAACACCCATGAACCACAAGAACAACCAGCATGGCAAGAAATATGTCTGTATGGTGCGTGCAGTAATTGGCATTCATATTCACGGGTTAGTGGTACCTTTTCTTTTTTAAATACAAGCACTAGTTATTGGATACAGAGCTCTCTTTAATCCAGGAGGCTCTCATTTTTATCCTTAACTGCTACTATCTGCAACAACCCCATTTTCAAATGCAATCACATTTTGAGGAACCATCGTTGAATGTGTGAGGTGAAAGCTCGAGGAACGAACTCAGTGAAATATCAGCATCGACTCCAAAAACGATCCCTGAAAAATATCAAGAAACTGTCTGAGTCTCAAAAACACGTGTCTCCAGGTTCAAAGAGCTCACTCAGCTTGCATTCTAGATGCAGGCACATAAGTGAAGATTGCTGTGTGCCATTCTGCAATGGTAAGAAGCCAGAGATAAAAGAAGAGCAGGGCATCCTCTAAAATGTATGAGGAAACACTACATATACACACACTCACACAAATACATGTATCACAAACACAGATATATTCATGCATACACAAATCACATACATGGGCATGCATACACATGCTGCACAGAGACATGTGCATACACAGGCACATCCATAGACATATACACATGCAATCACATAGACATACACATAAAATATACACATATAGGCAGATGTACACATGCAACACATATACATAAAAGACTCATAAAACATACACATGTATGCATGTGCAAATACATACGTGCAGAGAAAGAGAGAAAGCACTGTTATACAGAGGGTATCAGAATGACAGAAGGTATTTTACAAGCAGCATTAAAAGCCAAGACAGAATGAAATCACAACTTTTGAAACTCCAAGGTAAATAATGTTCAACCTGCCACATAAACTATGAGAATAGGAAAAATTTTCACTTTCATATTTCAAAACAATTGCTTTTAGTGAATCATTTCCTCTGACCCAATAAGACTAAAGAATGGACCGCAGTGGACTAGTGGAACACAGAGGAGCTCAGTTTACATTAAGAGAATTTCCAAAATGGAATTCTCCAGAGTGCCAAGTAAGGAAGGGTGGCTGTCCAGATTGGAACTGGGCAGCGATTCCAGGAGAGTTGCCTGTGGAATGTACCGAATGTTGGTAGATAGCTTAGTTGGCAAAGTGCTTGCTTTGCAAGCATGGGTACCAGAGTTCAATCTCTAAAATTAATTTTAAAAATCCGGGCCTGGTGGCACGGAATTGTAATCCCAGCACTGGGGAAGTAGAAACAGAAAGACCCATGGGACTCACTGTTCAATCAGGCGATCGTAGAGACAGTGTCTCAAAGCAAGCCACCAACCACAAAGTACAAAGAATGAAGTCGGAGGCCGTGTCTGTCCGCTACACACGTGTGTGTTCCCACACCCTTCCACACGCACAGAAAGGAAACCAAGCAACTAAAAGTTAAAAACAGAAAATTCTACGTTGAAAAGCATATTGGAAGTTAGCTGGAGGCGCCGAAAGGTTCATGTATTTCTGAGCGGTGAGGACGAAATCAGTAGAAATGCCAGGTAAAACGAGAGGAGCATAAGAAATTCAGCAGAACGACAGCACCTCATCTGACCGAGCTGAGAAATGTTTACATAGTAAGAATGGAAGCACTCAGGCGCAGTTAATCAAGAGCTGAGATTTAATTGCGTAGAAGGAGGCAGAGATAAAGAAAATGTAACATAACCGAACCAAAATCTTCATCTCTGCCAAGAATCTGAGAAATCAAGAGAAAGTCGTTCAGCCACTTTTTACTCTTTTTTTTTTCTTTTCACCACTTTTCTTTTAGAAATACAGAGTAGTTGTTTCTCCGCTTCGGCATCCCTTTTCCCTCTTCCAAACCCTGCCCAGTCTCAAAAGCCTGCCAAGCTGCGGCTCCACCCCCAGCTGCTCAAGACCACGCCTACAGGGTATTCAACTGCCTCCTAGAGAGTGGCCACATGTTTTGTTTTTTTTTTGTTTTTTGTTCTTTGTTTTTTTCTGTCTCCTCTCCGGGGGCGGGAAAACCACACGGGAGCGTTTTGCCAATAAACCTGGTCTTTTATTTTTAATTAAGCTTGATTTGGCTTACTGCGTCGGCGCAGAGACCTAATATTGGGGTTCGGAAACCTTTCAGTAGTGTGAAGAATTAAGACTTGAGCTCTGAGTGAATGAAGTCCTGAGTGGATGTGTGTTGTTGATATGAACCAGCCATGTCAAGGACCACAGCCTCACACCTGTGGGAAAAGGGAAGCCTTCCTCCAGAGGTGAGGTTCAGAGGCTGGGAAAGTCTTCTGTGGTCCATGAGCTGATGCTAACAGCATGTGTGGCAGATGTCCACCATAGCTTTCTTCTCCCCCACCCCCTCAGATATTCATGGCCTGGATACTGACGCCCTACAGAGTCTGCTCCTACTAGGAGTAGTTTAACCTGCCTCTTTGTTCCAGCCTGACATAATAACAGGGCTTCTTTGTTCAGCTCCGTATAACAAACATGCTGAGCTTCTGGGGTGCCCAATTCCAGCTTAGGTGTGGGTCTGTCTGTCTGTCTGTCATTTCTCTCTTCCTTCACCACCCAGATGAGTCAGTCCCTTGAAGCATGTGGGGACTTGGAGTAAATAAGTTAAAACTACAGCTAAGGGCCTGAAATCGCTGCAGCTGAAGACCGTGAGAACAGTGAGTGAGCGTGTCTCGGGGTGCTGAGGTGTCTTGGGGTGCTGAACGTGTCTTAGGGTGCTGAGGTGTCAAGGTGCTGAATATTTCTCAGGGTGCTGAAGTGTCTCGGAGTGCTGAGATGTCTTGGGGTATGAGTTTATCCTGGGGTACTGAGGTGTCTCGGGTGTTGAGTGTATCTTGGGGTACTGAAGTGTCTCAGTTGCTGAGTTTATTTTGGGGTACTGAGGTATCTCTGGGTGCTGAGGTGTCTAGGTGATTTGTGATCTCTGTTTCTCTTTCTTGTGTCCCAGTCTTCTCCTGCCAGCCTTTTAATTAATTCCAGGGGCAGTTTCTCTTTCTTTCCCTGACTAATTACCTCAAGAACATTATTTTATTTAATATGGAAGAGTACACGGTATCACAATGACAGACATGGGTCCCATTGATGTAGTGATTCTGACGACCCATGTGTGAAAATCAGAACTTTGTATCTCGTGGACAGCATCATCGCTGTGTGGTCCAAGGTCTCATCACAGAAGGAAGTTAGCCATGGCCTGACTGGTGTCCTCCTTAGTCACCACCATCTTCTAGCATGTTCCATCACACTGCCTCCAGGTAGTGAAACCTTCTGTTCTGCCACCCCATACTATTCTCATGCTACCCTACTTCCCCTGCATTGTCTTCCTGTTGTCATTCATACAAGGATAATTCTTCCCTTTTGAGACGCCACAGTACCCTCCCCTTGCCTTCTCTGATTTGTTAGTTTGACTTGAATGATCTTCAAAGGCACATCTTGATCTCAGTGCTGCCAACTCATTGATTAGGAGAATATGTATGTCTTTAAAGACCAGAACTGCTTGTCATCCATCTTCCTTCAGTGACAGCGACTTGAAACCCTTCAGCTGCTGCTTCTTCTGATTACCCTGCAAATGCCTCTAGCAAAATCATGACGTTGCTCAATAAATGTGTATTGGAGTGATGTGGGGAAGATAAACCCCTCATATTGGTGTCTTGCTTATTGCTGCATCAAACAAGACAAAACACACACAAACACACACACACACACAAAGCCTGCATCACTTAATCTCCTGTGACCGAGCACTGAGCGTGCTAAGCAGGTTCAGCTCGTGGTGGCATTTTGTGGGACTGACCGTGGTCACATTTGCCGTTGTGCTGTGTAGAGGTTTCAGCTACAACTGAAACATCTAAGGTGGTCCCACTGCCGTGTTAAGTACATTCCTAAGATGCCAGAAAATATGTGAGCCCCTCGGGTGACTGTCTATGAGATCCCTCCTCGCTACGCATTGGCTGAGCTCCTTGACATGAAAACCAGATCCCACGGGGACAGAAATACAACCTGGTAATTTTCTTAAGACATGTGTTCAGAACATACCATAACACCTGTGTCGTATCTGACTGAGCAGCTAACCGGGCTCTACCTCATGTGGGAGCAGTGGTGGGTGCTTCCAAAGATGGGAGAAAATTGGTGGCATCTGTCTTGCCAAACAAGCCACATTTAATATATCAATCATTAGGGTAGCTAACTAAATAATTTCTGCATTAAATGAATAGTTTTTATTTGATTATCATTAAGTGAGTCAAGATGGGATTAGGAGATACCTTACTGTGAATGTCAAAAAGTGAAAGGATTGGATGAATCAATTTGAGGTTATGAATAAACACACACACACACACACGCACGCACACACACGCATGCACACACACACACACGCACACGCACACACACACGCGCACACACACACACACGCACACACACACACACACACACACAAGTGTGATGCTTATGTGTGATCTACAAACTATAAGTTGCTTGAATAGGAAACTAGTAAAGAAAGCCCGGCATGGAAGCTCACACTATATACCCAGCATCAGCATCCGGAGGTGGAGACAAGAATATCTCAAGCTCAAGAGCAGTCTAGGGTACTTAGCAAGACATTGTCTGGAGTCAAAGCAATGGCAAACACCTAACAAACATCATAAGAGCAAGAGGGCACAAGGGTGTTTCACCGACACAGAGCATCACAGGATGAATCACCAGGATGGGTTATCTGGGACTGCTGACTGATTTCAACCCAGATAACGTCAAGTTTGAAACCATCTATTATACATAACCATTCTCATTTGGAACTGTCTTTCCCATAATCATGTTTAAGAGAATATGGGGCAGAAAAATAAACTGATACACCTGCATTTTAGATGTGCCCATCACACTGATTAAAATACATGACTGCCGTGCCTTTTGAATTACTTCCCATCATTGCGGTAGTCAGTGAAGTTAGTTTTATTACCCCCTATAATACCTCACTTACAATAAATCTTCATAAAGCCTGAAAACAACATCTAGAGATGAAATTCCAGCCACGGACTTTCCTTTCTAGTCTTTGCTTAGAGGGGAATGGAGAAATGAGATTTGACTGCTTATTATCTGGTAAGACAAACAATGCGATAGGATCAGCCTAAATAGAACTTATGCTGTTTTCTGTCTTTATTTGAATATCATGTTCTCATATTCCAGAGTATAGTTAAGTCTTGAGTAATGACAGCCACTTAGAAGACTACGAGCATCCAGGAGAGCTAGAGACCTGCTGTAAAATTGCAGAACCAGCTCTGGTTCTGTCACTTCAGCTGGAAAGCCTAAGGTGAGTCTCTTGGGTTCCCTTCTAGCACTTTGCTCTCTTCAGTTCACACACACACACACACACACACACACACACACACACACAGCTCAGTCACTCCCTCTCTCACAGATGGGAGAGAGACAACGAGGCACTGCCCAAACTATAAATCTCTAAGCAGATGGGAGGAAAGAAATTGATGAAACCATAAACGAGACAGCAGAAACCATAAAGAATCAAAGGTAGGTCTAGACGTTCATTTATTTAGTCAGTTAATATTTATTGAGTGTCTTGTGTATATTAGGCACTGTACCGAGAGCTGGAGATTAGTAGTGAGCAAGATAGATGACCACTAACACCCTGCGGTGGGGAAATAGACCAGTGAACAGCTGATGCCCCTGTAAGCACTAGGAAAGGGCAGAGCAGAGTGGTATCTATGAGAGCAACCCTTCCTGTACAGGGAACTAAGTACAGGGCAGGATGGAGTGAGACCAGCAGACAAAGGAATCGACCTGCAGAGGGTCCTACGCAGAAAGCACCAAGAAGATAGCCGTGAAAGCTAGAGTCCCAGAATACACGTTTAAAAGACAGGCACGAAGCCTTTTACTCTTTCAGCCCAGCACTTGGAGGCAGAGGCAGCGTGAGTCTAATATGGTGTACATAATGAGTTTCAGAACCGTCGGGACTACAGGCGTGGTAGCCTATGCTTGTAATCTCAGCCCTGGGGAGGGAGAGACA
The DNA here is from genome assembly GCF_982192425.1 of Myodes glareolus. NCBI lineage: Eukaryota > Metazoa > Chordata > Mammalia > Rodentia > Cricetidae > Myodes > Myodes glareolus. The sequence continues at coordinate 49,660,183 of NC_142030.1, read as the reverse complement.
GGAGGATCTATGGGGCTCCCTGGCCTGCCAACCTAGCCTACTCAGGCAAAGTCTAAGCCAATCAGAGACCTAGTCGCAAAACTTGAGGAGGACAGCAAAATCTAAGGCTGTCCTCCATGCCTCCATGCATGTGTCTTCCACACCACTACCACAAACAAACAAGAAATAATGAAAAGAGAAAGGCACTGGTACAGGGCAGTGAGGACCATGGCTCAGAGGGAGACCCAAGGACAGAAGCAGAGAGGCTTAAAGTGAATGTCGGTATCATTTGGAGGTGGAAACTGTGATTTTCTCACAGATTTACAATGGGGTGAAAGAGAAGGGAAAGCCAATACTTCTTGCTTGAGCAGCTAAAACGGTGACTTTCCTCCTAACGGAATTGGGGAGCCAAGGCAGGTTGTAAGGGGAATATAAATGCACTCTTGGGGAATCCTGCCTTTGATCTCTAAATGGTGCTATGGAGAAGACCGTGCGCTAGAGAATCAAAGAATGGAGTGGAGAAACAGCTGAGCCCTGGCTGGGCCGACTGGTGCCACTATCTGTTGACATAGACTGTGTGAGAGCCATCCACCCATGCTGCTCTTCTACCAAGTCCTGATCGGTGGAAGTCGGGTCACTTCTCAGGATCAAACCTTTCCAATTCTCTCCAACACAAGCCTAAGTTTCTAATTCTAGATACCAGAGAAGAGGGCACATGTTCTAGAAAAATTCGAGGTTGGGCAGTGTTCAGAGATAGCAAATGGTAGAGATTTGCCTTCCCTTTCCCCCTTGCTATGGAAGTCAAGGGTAGGCTCTACAGACACGCAACTTGAAGGCAAAGGTAAGTCTTTTGGGTGTCCGAGATTTATGGGTGTTGAACTTGCTGAGTTACATGTTGGGTAAACTTCTGCATTTCTCTGTTACTGCCTCTGGTGGCTATCCACACTCCTCTCTCTAGCCTTATTTTATGATTGAACTGAGGACAATCGATCTGAATCGAAATGCTTTCTAGCTTCCTGTAGTTACTTATTCTTTTCTGCCCCAGGTAACAGTGGGGTTGCCCTTCATTTAATAAAGCCGGGAACTGAAGGACCATGCTTTGTCCTTGAGAAAGCTGCCGTAGGAGACCTGACAGTGTGATACTAAACTGCAGTACTTACAGGTCTTGTGTGCCCTTGACCTTGTTCTGCAATATCTCTAGGCCTTAATTTTCTCGTCTGTGAAATGGCGTTAAGTACCTTGTACCAGGGAAGTGAAAACAGTGTCATTCGAACGCAATGCTGAATAGATACCGTGTTAAGGGTCTACTGTCATTACGTAGAGCCAAGTGCTCTGATTGGATTTGAGACAGCAGATCCTGGGGTGGTAGAAGCTCTAATGAGGAATACAAAGCACCAGGCTAACAGCCATCTCCGAATCCTGGGAAAGTGAGGTGTTGAGATTATTGGGATGCGACTGACCTGAGCGAGCACACCCAGTCTGCACAAAGACTTTGAAATTGTTCTCCAATGATCCGTGCTTGCAAAGCTGTCTACTCCCATGGAGGCATTGGCATCCTGATGACTACCTGTCCCTAATGCCTTAGACACTGCATTGTTCAGTTTTGCCAGGTTACCCTGGTGACCACACCTGTCAAGCAATCAGGATGCAGTTGCATAGAGAAAGGAAGAGGAGCCAGTCTTTCCAGGCTGTAGGGAGAAGTGGAAACAGGAAGCTAGCTCTTTAAAGATTGTTGCATATTACATTTAGAGACACGCAAATGATGTTGCTTAAACCATTTGGATTTCCGGGTTGGACTCTATGGTGCAAATTTGAACCCAATGTTTCCCCCATAGAAGTAGGCTCTCTATCAGTGAGCTACATCCTGAACCCAACTGCTTTGAATTTTCATCTTTTTTTGTCTAGTTATTTTCCACTCAGGTTCTTTTTATCCGTATGAGATCCTCAACTATTCTAAAAGTATTTAACACCTGTTCCGTTCCTGACCTCACACCTCGCCGCAGACCCGCTGTGAGAAGGCCAGTAAGAGCAGGCTTGGGAAATGGAAACTCAAGGAAGTTACACCATTTGCCCAAAGTGGCAGGCTTTCTCAGAGTCACTGCTCACCGGCAGGATGGTCTCTAAACCATTCGGGAATTGCAGAAAATAAAAAAAAAGACTGTGCCAAACTCTTGGAATTCAAATTTGTGTTTCGCTTTGCTTTTTTCCCTCTATTAAGTTAACCAACAACGATTGTTATGACTGTGCAAATTTTTTTAATTTTGCTGAAGCACAGTCTGAATTGCTACAAAGCTGCCTCATGGAGGTGGACACACCATGCATCTGAGGTCAGAACTGTTCACCGGGGCTTTAGGAGTATTCCGCTATAAGAGTTTACCACGTCACCATGGTAACAAAACGGACAGACCAGCCCAACGCCTTGTCTTCATTCTCCAGTAAGGGTTCCTGGGCTTTGCTTTGGGTTTAGTGGCCGTGCTCATCAGATGATGTCGCTGTGGGGGGAGAAATTATTAAAAAGCTTAGCTCCCTTTGGGAAGTGTCTCGGTGTGGTGTCTTGCCCAGCTTCTCCAAGACATTTTCATCTTTAAATGAGAGGTGTATCCACTGAAAACGGTAAAGAAACACTTAATTCTCGGTTCATTCCCAGGGCTGGCAGAGACGGTTGCGGAATTTTTTCTATGATAATCCCAATACTAGATATTCTAGGCTTTGAGGATTCTAGAGTCCCTGGCTCAGCTACTTGACTGCTAGTATCAGAAGAGCAGTGGCCATGTGCACGCAGGCGCACTGCGAGTTTGCCTGCGTTCCAAAGGACTAGTGGAAGCGAGATTTACCTTTGGGTTATAGTTAACAAAACTTCAGATTTCCAAGCTCAGAGGTATTTTGCTCCTGATCTTTAGCATTTCTTCATGTCCAAAGCTCTCCACTTCCAAAGCGAATCTCTTTCTAGGTGGGACATCATCACCACCCACTTCTGTTGGCCACCAACAGAGAGCTCTTACTAACAGTAACGCTCTTGGCTTGTAAGTGAACCAAGTTGAGTGCTAACAGGTGCCAGTGCTGCTTCTTTGTGATGCCTGTTAGTGTACAAAAGAAGAGGTGAGAAGCTTCAAATCATTTTATCTTATTTTCTGTGTAAGAGCTTTTTAACCGTGTGCATGTGTGTGCACCACATGCATTCTTGGTGCGCTGGGAAGGTGACAGGATGGTGTCAGATCTCTTGAGACTGGAGTTACAGCTGATTGGGAGACACCATAGGGATACTGAGAATTGAACCTAAGTCCTCTGTGGAAACAGCAAGTGCTTTGATGAAATGGTGTCTTAGGAAAAACTTCTGCGGGTGATGACAAAAACAAGGTGGCAACCCCACCAAACTATGGTGCAGAGGTGTAGGATAAATTAAAAAAATAGAATGCTGAATTTGGCTGCAGATCAGTTCTACAATTTGCATTGGTCCTTTGCAATGACATTAGAAACAATGAGTTTACAGCCTGTCTAGGCAAGCATTCCAATATTTAAGTGTCAAAGAGATTTCTTTTTAAAGTATGTTAAATGTGTTTAAAATGTGAAAATGGTGTTTCCTCATAGTATCTTTTATAGTATAAGTTAATCCAAGAAGGCTTAAACTTTACACACTGGAACCCTCTAGCTCCATCTATGCCAAATTCCCTACTGGCCACCAGAATCCTGTAAGGATACTGGTCTGGTCGGTCAAGACTGGTCTGGTCTGGTAGAATCCGGTCAAGAGCAGTCTGCTCCAGTCTAGACCAGTCGGGTCCAGTCTTGTCCTGTCTTATCCAGTCTGGTCTCAACCAGATCAGACCAGTCTCTAACGGACCAGACCAGACCAGACTGGTCTCTCCCAGACCAAACCAGACCGGTCCAGATATGTTTGTCATGTGTGAGTCATGTGTGTCCTGTGTGCTTTGTGTGTGTCGTGCGTTTGTGACGCGTTTGCCACGTGTGCGTCATGTGTGTGCCATGCATTAGTTGTGCGTGCCATGTGTGCCTTGTGTCATGTGTTTATCATGTGTGCCATGCACACTTCATGTGTTTGCCATGTGTGCATCTTGTGCTTCTCATGTGTGTGTCATGTGTGTGTCGTGTGTTTGTTGCATTGTGTCATGTGTTCGCCATGTTTGTGGTGTGTGCATCATGCATTTGTCATGTGTGTGCCTTGTGTTTGTCATGTGTGCATCCAGACCGGTCTCAACCAGTCTGGACCAGACGGGTCTCAACCAGACTGGTCCAGACCGGTCTCATCAGTTCTAGTCCATACTGGTCTGGTCTGGCCATACTGGTCTGGTCTTGTAGCATCTGGTCAAGAGCAGTCTGCTCTGATCTAGACTGGTCGGATCTTGTGTTGTCCATTCTTGTCCAGTCTGGTCCGGTCTGGTCCTATCTATTCCGGTTTGGTCCAGTCTGGTCTGATCTGGTCCAGTCTGGTCTGATCTGGTCCAGTCTGAACAGGTCTGGTCTGGCCTGGACCATTCTGGACCAGTATATTCCTGTATGGTCTGGTCTGTTCTGGATGAGACTGTTCTGATCTGGTCTGGTCTGGTCTGGGAGAGACCAGTCTGGTCTGGTCTGGTCCGTTAGAGACTGGTCTGATCTGGTTGAGGCTAGTCTGGCTCGATCTGTTCCGGTCTGGACTGGTCTGGTCTGGTCCGGTCTGGTCTTGACTGGACCAGTCAAAACAAGTCCTGTTAGTGTCTCTGTCTTCAGAGTGACAGATTCCACCGTTAGCAGTGCTTGTCCTTTCTGTCTGCTACCACTCTAAGAGAAGGTTACTGAGCAGCCCTTTTTGATGGAGCAGATAAAACCATGTCTCCCCACAGCCTGGCACTAGGACACTGTCTGTGCTTCTCAGTAATGGCGTGTCTGAGACAAGGACATGACCATCCCCCAGGTAAACAATCAAAGATGGTCAGAGCAACAGAGAACAAGTGGATCTTCCAAGATTCTCCAATACTGCTAACGAGGGACACTGTGACACTAACCTTGCCTCCAGCAGCATAAGAACCCATTCTAGCTCTGATCAGTGGTGTCCCTGGGACTAGAAGCTGGCATCCCCAGGAGAGCCATTTTGGGGAACCACAGGGACCTAAGAGGTCCATGGTGAGATCGTTGTTCCAATGCTAAGGAGAAAGTCTCAGCCGAGTACTGATTCCCTTGAACCCTCCTGTGCTTGCAGATTTCCCTTGGGACAGGCAGTGCCAGGCTCGGCTTTCAGAGCTTCAGTAGGAAATAGTGTTTGTACAACCTTCCAAGCATTGCTTAGCTTCTGCTTTGTGCTTCTTTTTAATGATTGGGGTTTTCGTTTACAGGCACACAAAACATCTTTTTAAATGAATGCATCCGAGCTGCAGGCATGGCTCAGCGGGTGAAGCGCTTGCCATGCCAGCATCAGGATCAGAGTTTGGACTCTCATCTGAGAGTCTTGTAAAGACAGACAATGTAATCCCAGTGCTCCCTTGTGGGGAGACGGGGGGAAGGTACAGGAGAACCCCCTGAAGAGCCTAAGGGACTAGCCAGTCTGGCATAAAGAGCAGAGAAAGAAGGGACTGTCTCAGGCAAGGTAGAATATGAAGACTGATAGCTGAGGTTATGCTCTGACTTTCATATGCATGCCGTTGGTGTGTGCATGTGAGCGAGCATACACACACACACACACACACACACACACACACACACACATGCACATGCATCACACACAAGATTTTTTTAATATATGTCAAAGTTTAAAAACATGGTTTTAAAGGAAAATTTAATAAAGCACCCTCCCAATGATTCTCTTAAGTAGGCACTATTTTATTTGACAAATGAGGCAGGCCTTTCTTGCAAGATTAATTTACTGCAGGTCATGCCACTAGAAGATGAAAAGGATTGTGTTCTGGAACCTGGATTTCTACTATATGTGAAGCCTGGTAAAGAGTGGATTTCACCATGAACTGGTCTGATGTGTTTCCAAATAATTGCCCTGGGGGAAAGTCTACTAAAGGTAAACTCCCCTCAAACAATACACATTGGTTGGTTGAGATCTTCATAATTTAGCACTTTGTATACCCCAGCCTTCATGAGTTGAACACGCTTGTGCAGATAATTGCATTGTATTCCAGCCAAGTGGCTCAGAATCTCGATTTCCCATAACCAAATTAACCAGCATTTAGAATTGAAGTCATGCAGCAAATGTCAGTTCAGAGAGTTGAAAATTATTGCTTGGCTAGTCTGGTGGCTGAAGGAATACTGCAAGACACACAGATAATAAACAGCAGGCTTTGGATGGAGGGCCATGACATTAAATAATTGAAGGCAGTGCAAGTAGAACAGGGGGCCAAGTCTGCCGGGCTATTTGTGAAACTGAGAAATGGAATATTGATGTTCGGCCCCAGCACTGAGAGCTCTCTCGTTAATTACATTCCTGGGTACAGTCAGAGAAAAATATGATACTTACATTTTTCAGAGAACACAATAATTTTCAATCATTTGCTGGGAAATTGGTTAACTCTCTAGTTCACTTTCTTTCTGTAAGACCTGGAAGAACATTTTATCAAATAGAACATTGAAATCTGCAGCGTTTGTGTCTCCTGTTTTTATTGCAAATTTGTTGAACACTTTGTTTCCTGGCATGGATCCTTTTTGCAGATCATAGTGGACAAACAAACCTAGAGATCATTAGATCTCATTGGAAAACTACTGAACAACACCCATCCTCTTTCTGACCAGCTCTGCCTTATGAAGTACACTTTTCTTTCTTTCTTTCTTTCTTTCTTTCTTTCTTTCTTTCTTTCTTTCTTTCTTTCTTTCTTTCCTTCTTTCTTTCTTTCTCTTTTTCTTTCTTTCTTTCATTCTCAAGACAAGGTTTCTCTGTAACATGAGGGGCTGCCTGTTGGGCTTTCTGTCCTGCCAAGTTTCTTAGCCCCAAAGAAAATCACACAGAGGTCTCCATAAGTTATAAACTGATTGCCCCATTAGCTCAGGCTTCATATTAGCTCTTATAACTTATGTTAGTCCATTGTTCTTATCTATGTTAGCCACATGGCTCAGTACCTTTTCAGCGGGGCAGGTCACACCCTGCTTTTTTTGGTATCTGGACAGGACCGCCAAGGAATAGGCTTCCTTTTTCCCAGAACACTCCTGTTCTCATTGCCCCGCCTCTACTTCCTGTCTGATTGTCCCACCTATACTTCCTGCATGGCTACTGGCCAACCAGCGTTTATTTAAAATATAATTGACAGAATACAGAATTGTCCCACACATCCTTTTATTACTCATAATTCCAAACTGGTATGGGATTGTTTTGTGAATTATGCCTTCATTTCTCTGTAGCTTTGGTGCCTGTCCTGCAACTAGCTCTTGCAGACCAGGCTGACTTTGAACCCACAGAGCTCTACCAGCCTCTGCCTCCCTAGTATCGGCGAATCAATCCCACACCCGTTATGTTTTAAGGGGTTATTTATTTTGGGGGGTAAAACTTACATACACCATAAACCGTCAGGAAGGGAGCCTAGTCGCTGGAGCAGGAGCCGGGAGCAGGAGCCAGGAGCAGGAGCCGGGAGCAGGAGCCGGGACCAAGCACCAGAACCAAGAAAGCCTGATCCGGATCTGCTTCTCTTTTTAAAAGAGAAATATACCATGCCCCAGTGGGCTGGCATTTCAGCAGCTATTGGCTGACAGAGCAGAAGTCGTTCCCCGCTGCACTGTGGGCTCGTATTTCAGCGACTATTGGTTGAGGCAGCGGAAGTTACTCCCACAACACCTCCCCCTTTTGTTTAAGTAAGAGAGTTCTAAGCCTACTATGAAATTATATACAGTAAGTACAAACCTACACAATTATATACAATAAATACAAATATCCTATTCTAACTAGCTTAAGTCTTGTATAAGAAATAACTTGGCCACGTCATGAAAGGAAAGTAACTACGTTTATATAATCTTCAATCCCATCAAAGATCTGAGAAGGGAAATAATGTTACCTAAGTAATTAGGAAGTGCAATCAAACTTCCAGAACATGTAACAAATCACAGAGACAACTGGTTACCTGGGCAAACACCCAAAATCACGTTTGCAGCGTTGAAGCAACCAACTTTGGCTAAGGCCTAACGTAACTGACATACCATTTTCAAAGGCAGGGAACTTTTCAAAACTATCTTATCCTGTCTTGGCAAGATATGACAGTCCTGTTTTATCCATTTACGGATACTTTGTAACTCTGTCAGTAGTTGAGGTATGGGCATTTCTTTACCCAAAGGCCAGTTCTGCCAAGAAGAAAGGCTCCAGGTGGCGTGTCTTTGGTGCTCAACATTCTCTCGGGAATAGATCAGTGTTGCCAGGAGCGATTGTGTCTCCCTACCACAGAACTCTGAGTTAGATTAAAGGCCATTTTCTACAGCTCTTTGAAGAGGTTGAAGATTATCTATCTATACTGAATATAATCTCTATGTATCTAAAGAACCTGATTAGTCTAATTGTAAATGACAAACTTAGATGACTATTGATCTATATTATTCTCAATATCTATCTAACTTAAAGACTGAAATAGTAAACAACTGTGCAATAAATGGGGACAATATGACCTCCAAATATAAACAATGTGCAAGTATACATTGCAATATGGTAAATATATATATCAATACATAAACAATATATAAGTATCTTAATCAGAGGTAGAAGTGTACAATGCAATATGGTAAAATATACATATATCAATACAATATATATATATGTCAATACATAAAAATGTTTTAAACAGAAGTAGAAGCATGCATGCATAAAATAGTCAACATAATTTAACTTTGTATCAATATATAAGAATCAATACCAATATATTTGTCTAAAAACAATAACTCACAAGTACAAAGCTATTATCCCATAATCCAATTATCCCTCTTTTTTTTTAAAGATTCCTGCGCAATTCCTCCCCTAACCCTCAACCCTATACTAATTATAACCAACCCCTAAATGATGTCCCTAAACCCAAGGACAAACTTTACTGGGAGAGGGGACGTCATTCTCTAGAATTACTTCCAGCTGTCATGGGGATGACGTTCTTTCTGGGGGATCCTGTGAAAGCAAAATGATGGTTAAATTTCAAGATCAATGTCTTTTAAAATTGCAAATAGTCTCTGAGTACTTTGTGAAGGACTGGCCAGAATGTTGTACAAGATGTGCATCATTTCAGCTAACCACGTTGGAATCATCTTGTGCAGCTGGTACCCAAATCAGGTCTTGTAGTAGCGCTATCAGTATCATGATGTCATATCAACCAGGTGGAATTTTTATGGGGCCCCATCTTCTTCCTGGAAACTTCAAATGTCACTGCAGGAAAAACATATTGTTCATTGTGGAAAACTTAAACATTAATCATATATATTAATCATATATTAATATCATATATTATATGATTATAATAATATATAATCATATATTAATCATATAGACATATACAGACATGCATATATTCAATAAAAGACATGATAGATATATTTAATGAAAGGTATGATAGATATGAAGAAAAGTAAAGATGTTTTCTAAACTCATATTCCTTTCTGTCCCATATCATGGCTCTTGACATGAGACAGAAACTCCAGAAACTCTGGGTTTTTCTTTTAACAACAGGCTTGGAATTAGAGAGGGACTGAGCCAGAGTCCAACTCTAAAACCAGCTCTATAAATTTAGAAATATGATTTAGTATATTTTACTTACAGAACCTATTCAGTTTTCTTGATAGTCCTTATTGGGCCATTATTTTCCATCTGTCAGTATTCAGATATCCAGGGTCCCTTGAACTTTTCAAAAATCAGTGTTTTCCTGTGGAGATAAGAACAGAACCCTGCCCCCATTCTATATGTTTTTCTTACCAATTGTATGAATATCATCATTGTGGATGAGCTGTCATTTCTCCTTTCCAAGAGGTTTCTCCTCTTCAAATTGAACCTTTATTAATTTTGATGGTATCCACAATTTTTCTTCTCCTGTGGAAACAAGAGCAAAACCCCTTCCCCAATGTAGCACATCTTCTGGCCTCCATTGAGAGGTCAGCACGTCTTTGAAATAAACAGGTTGGTTTAGTTCAGAAGTTTTTTTCATTATCCAATGCCTCTATGCTGCTGTTGTTCCTTTCTCATTAGCATTAAGAAAATTCAAGGTTAATAAAGCATTATGCAATCTATTTCTGGGGGTATCTTTTGTCCCTTTCTGTTTGTTTAGCATATCCTTTATAGTACGATTTGATCTTTCTATAACTGCTTGACCTGTAGGATTGTATGGTATACCTGTAACATGCTTAATATTATAATAAGCAAAAAATCATTTCATTTTCCTAGATACATAAGCTGGACCATTATCTGTTTTTATTTGTGCAGGTATACCCATAATGGCCATAACTTCTAATAAATGTGTGATTACTGAGTCAGCTTTTTCTGAGCTTAAAGCAGTTGCCCACTGAAAGCCTGAATAAGTGTCAATGGTGTGATGTACATATTTTAATTTGCCAAATTCTAGAAAGTGAAACACATCCATCTGCCAAATTTCATTCCTTTTAATACCCTTTGGATTAGTCCCTGCAGGCAATGGTGTTTGGTTATAAAAAGAGCAAGTAGGGCATTTCTTTACAATCTCCTTAGCTTGTTGCCACGTAATAGAAAACTCTTTTTTCAAGCCTTTGCTATTGACATGATTTTTTTTATGAAATTCAGATGCCTCCAGCACACTGCCAATCAATAATTGATCAATATCTGCATTACCTTGTGCTAGAGGACCTGGCAGACCTGTATGGGATTGGATATGCGTTATATACATAGGGCAAAGCCTGTTTCTGATCATGTCTTGTACCTGGATAAACAATGAGGTCAGTTCTGTATCATCAGGTATAAATTCAGCAGTTTCAATATGCAAAATAACTCTTTCTGCATATTGTGAGTCAGTAATTATATTAAGAGGTTCTTTAAAATCCCTAAGCACCATAAGGATGGCATATAATTCTGCCTTCTGGACAGAATCATAAGGATTTTGTTCCACTTTATTCAATTCTTCTGATTTGTAACCTGCTTTCCCTGATTTATTAGCATCGGTATAAAATGTATGGACTCCGGTTATTGGAGCATCACGGACAATTCAAGGGAGGATCCAAGAAGTTCTCTTTATAAAGTTAAGTCTCTTGCTTTTTGGGTAATTGTTATTGATTTCTCCCAAAAAATTAGCACAAGCTCTTTGCCATGGTTCATTGTCTTCCCACAACTTTTTTATCTCATCAGCAGTGAGAGGCACTATAATTTCTGCTGGGTCTATACCTGCTAATTGACGAAGGCTCAATTTTCCTTTTATAATCAATTCAGAGACTTTTTCCACGTAAGTTTTTAATTTTTTACTTGGTTTGTATGGTAAAAAGATCCATTCTAAAATAGTATCTTCCCTCTGCATTAAAATTCCTGTAGGAGAAATTCTGGAAGGCAATATAACTAGAATGCAACTAAGATTTGAATCCACCCTATCTACATGTGCCTCCTGTAATTTTTCCTCAACCATCATCAGTTCCTTTTCTGCTTCAGCTGTTAACTCTCTGGGACTATTCAAATCTTTGTCACCATCTAAGGTTTTGTTTAAATGAATTATTACATCAGGTGTTATCCCAACAGCTGGTCATAGACTGGAAATGTCTCCTAATAATCTTTGAAAGTCATTAAGAGTTTGTAACCGGTCTCTCCTAATTTGTGCCTTTTGAGTCTTAATTCTTTGTAAGCCTATTTTATAACCTAAATAATTAACAGAATCTCCTCTCTGAATTTTTTCAGGAGCAATTTGCAATCCCCATTTAGGTAATACTAGTTTTACTTCTTCAAACAACCTTTCTAAGGTATTTTTGTTTTGATCAGATATCAGGATATCATCCATATAGTGGTATATTATGGACTTAGGAAATTGTTTGCCTTTAATTTTCAATGGTTGGCTTACAAAATATTGGCACAGGGTGGGAGAGTTCAACATTCCCTGTGGGAGGACGGTCCACTGGTACCTCCTTGCAGGCTGAGGGTTATTATAGGTAGGCACTGTGAAGGCAAACTTTTCTCTATCTTTTTCTTGTAATGGTATAGTGAAGAAACAATCTTTCAGATCAATAACTATAAGAGGCCATCCCTTTGGTAACAGGGAGGGCAGAGGAATTCCAGATTGCAGAGGGCCCATAGGTTGAATAACCTTGTTGATAGCTCTAAGATCTGTCACCATTCTCCATTTACCAGATTTTTTCTTAACAACAAACACAGGAGAGTTCCAAGGGCTGGTAGATTCTTCTATATGCCCAGCATCTAATTGCTCTTGTACCAGCTGTTCTAAAGCCTGTAACTTTTCCTCAGCTAAAGGCCACTGTTTAGTCCATATTGGTTTCTCAGTCAACCATTGTAGAGGCATGGCTGTTGGTACCTCTGAAGGGCCATCAATTGTGTTGTGTTCTTGTATATCTCTAATGGCTGGGATTAAAGGCATGCACCACCACCCGGCGAAGTCCACTTTTTTCAATGACTCATTTTTGCTCATTTGTCTGCTTCTGGTGCTTGGAACTGTGCCTTAGGCGCCAGTGGCAAAGCAATTAAGGCCCTGGGGAATGTAGAGCTGTCCATGATGTGCCGGGATTACTAGAGGGACCCACATTTCGTTTAGTGACTTGTCAGGTGCACTGCATGCTGAAGGAGTGAGGTAAGAGCACAGCAGAGAGAGGGGAAGGTAGGCAGAAGGATGCAGAAAGTGCGAGATGCCCTCGTTTGTGGTGGAGCAAGGGAGAGAGTGTGCTGCTTGGCAAGGTTATATTTGATGGTACCATCTGATCCCAGCTGACTGGGCCCCACTCATTTCTCCACTCCCAACTCATCTTCCAACGGTCACTTGGTGGCAGATCTCAGCCCCACAGGCTCAATTGCCATTTTCCTCCCAGGGACAACTTACTTGAAGGACATGCTTTGGAGAAGAAGGTTTGTTTCTGTTCACAGCTCTAGCTCATCATGGTGAGGAAAAGCAGTCCCATTGTGATGACCAGGAAGCAGAGAAGTAGGAATACAGTATGGAGCAGAGCAAAACCTCACCCCAAGGATGAAACCTCAGTGGCCAGCGTCCATGACCTTGGCCTCTCCTCCTTTCACCACCTTCCAATGGGGTCATCACATTAAAAATCCACCAGGGGATCAACTCTGATTAGATCAGAGCTCTCAGGATCTAGGTGTGTTTGGAAATGCCCTCATGCACACTCAGGTGGCATGCTTAATTACTCAATAATCCAGACAAGCTGCATTCAGAATACAAGCCACATGTAGTCTCTAGTGCATGAGCTAAGTATGTGACATCTGACAAACTGATATTAGCTTGTCCCACCTAGTGTATGGTTTTAGCAAAAGAATTTTTTAACTGAGTGCCCCTGTTGCAGAGTTGTGGGAAACCGTCTTTGCGATTATAGGAACCCACGACAGAGTCGGCCTGTACAAGGAGAGGCTTAGAATCTCCAAACATGTTAGAATTCATGGTATGTCCCTTTCCAACTTAGACCCTTGGCTGTTGTTGATTTCTAAATATTGATTTTTTTCTAATTACAAGCTGTTCCTAGTTTAAATTTGACAAGAATCAACAAAACCTCCATTGTAAGAAAGGTGGAGGTATTGGAAGAATGCTGTATCATCCACCGAGCCCTAAATCACTTGTCCTCTCAAGCACCTTGAGACAGACATGTAAAACCTATGCCATTTTCAATTCCTTAGTGCCCACATACCTGTCTTTCTGTCTGTCTCTGTTTACCCAATAGTTCTTTCAGAAAAGTCAGTGTCTCTGGCTTAACCAAAGGCAGAGTACATAGACTCCCAGAGTCTGTAATCAGAAACAGAAGAGTGCCTGTTTCTCTCTCCCCCTCACATTGACTCTCTGTGATCCTCGTCTCTGTGTCCGCTGTCCTTCTGCTTCTTTCTCTGCTGTCTCTGTCTCCTTGTACCCCACGTAGTGTCCCTGTCCCTTCCCTCTTTCACCTTGCAGCTGCTTTTGTTTGCTTCTGCATGTTCATGGTGTCTCAGAGACCAACTCAGTCTCTTAGATTTCACCATCCATAGGAAGGAAATTTTATTTGTCCAACTTGGGCCCCACAAGTCCCATGCTCTAGTTAACCAAAATAGAAAACAGAAGCACACCATGTTTTTATGCCTTAGAGAGCTGGAGCATTGTCCCATGGGAAGGAATTGAGCATTTCTCTAAGAATACAAGTATCTCTGAATTGAACATGAGCTAAAACATGTCTGTTTCCTCTGAGGACAAGGATTAGTCAACATTATAAGAGGAAATAATGTTGTATACACTAATGTTGCTTGACCAAGAAATCTTAACGTAGAATGCTATGTGGAAATATCACACTTCATGCTGATCAAGACTTTGAAATTCAGGCCATTTTGTAAGCTTGTGTAGTCAAGTTGACAGCTTCCTGATATCACTAGAGGGAAGAGACTGTGGCTACCTCCTGCTCCTCTCAAGAAAGAACTCTGAACAGCACTTGAACTTCTACACAGGGGCTCCTGGTCTCTTCCCAAAGACTCAGTTTCCATCTTGGAGAGCCTTAACGGTGTGTAAACCAAAATCTATAGGAAAAATCTAGTGTTTGGATTGGGAGACCATACATCAATGATTTTTTTACCTGAAAATGACCGAATTCTTTAAGTGGAGTTGTAATTTTGCGTAGATTCATTTAGTCTGAGGGTAAGTCTAAAAATGAAAAAACGGAATACAGAAATCACCAACATGATATTTTGCTTCAGTGTTGATGAGGAAGAGTGTGGCATACTTTAAGGTATTTTTTGAACTTTGAATCTTCAGATAATCATAAATTTATAGTTAGCTGTAGAAAATATCATTATCAAGAGGTTCACTGTAGCCTTTTCCCAGTTTGTCTCAGTGATAGTATCTTGCATAGACATGTGTAACATGTGTAAGAAGTAAATCACGAGGGTCCATTTCAGTATGAGGTATGTTCGGAGGCCATCAGTGACTCTCAGATAAGAAGGAGACCCCTGTCTTCCCTAGCTGACAGCTTGCATCTGCTTGCCTGGGTGCATTTTAATTTATCACAGGGTTGAAGAAAAAGACAGGACTAAACACATCTATCAGGAAAGCCCCCAGGAAGATGCAGCATTTGGGGTGGGGAAGTACACCAGACAAGTGGAAAAGTGGTACCTCTCAGACAATGAGGAATTCAGGGATAAGGAAATGTATCTAGGACTGGATGAAAATAAAACCCAGTCTTCGGGTCAAATTGGTTGGTAGGTATTTTTGCTCTTTTCTCGTAGCTGATGCCCAACTTTGCAAGGCACAAATGTATGCCACTTTGTTTTTGTCACTCTGAGCCTCCCCTGAGCAGATGGACCGAAGTTCCATTTTAAAAAAGCAGTCTTTGCAAGCCATGAAGAGCAAGCCAGTACTAGCATTCCTTCAAAGCCTTTGTTTCAGTTCCTGCCTCCAGAGTCTTGAGTTCTTTGCCCTGGCTTCCCTGAATGGTGAACTCGCGAGCAGTAAGCGAAAATAAGCCTTTTCTCACTGAGTTGCCTTTTGGCATGGTGTTTATCACAAAAATAGAAAGCAAAAGAGATGCTCGCCTAGTCTAGGGGAGTGATGTCACCAAACCCTATGCCATGTAGAGTTTTTATTCTATACACACACATACATATGATAAAATTTAATTCACAAGTCTTCTCCGCCTACCTAAGTTCTGCTCTATCAGGCCAAGGCAGTTTCTTTATCCATTAACCAATACAAACAACACACAGAGGGACTCCCTCATCATTATTAAGAGAAGCTGGGTTTACTAGAACACAAACACATATATGGTAAGACTAGGTCCCATGACTGAGACAATGAAGAATCTAATATTCAGGATGGATACCCTGAGAAAGGCATGATCGTGTCCTGGGCATAATACTTTATCATGCTATTCAGAATGACCCAGAATTCAAAAGTTATGAATTGTTTGTTGCTGGAAGATTTCATTTACTGTTTTGAATGATTGTGAGATTTTATGTAACAGAAACTTGGGAAAGACTAGTTAGGCATGATAGTGTATTGTTCAATAGGTTGAGGCAGAAGGATCAAGAACTTGAGATTAGACAGGATTACGAAATAAAACCCCCATCTCAGGCCCTGAAGAATGAAACTGAGATTAGGGAGGACTGTGGTTCTCTTATAGAACATTACATTTCAAAACGTTATCTATGTGTTTGTTTAAACACATTTTCCCAAGGAAGTTTTTAGCAAGAATTTATTGTGACTTTTTACCTCTCTTAAAAATTGTTAGGTGGCAATGGGCTCAGTATAAGAGGTGCTCTTCTTCATGATGGTCCAAGTGTTCTCAGAGAGGAACAGAGTGCACCAGCGTGGACCTGAAACATGATTCTGTCATCAAAGTGTCTCAGAGCCCACGAACAAACAGAAGTCAGCCATTATCTTTGAAGCAAACCATCCATGTTATAGAACAGTGATTCCAACCTTCCTAATGCCGTGACCCTTTAATACAGTGCCTCATGCTGTGGCGACCCCGACCATAAAATTGTTTCACTGCTACTTCCTAACTGTAAACTTGATGCTGTTATGAATTATCATGTAAATATTTGATATTCAGAATATCTGATATGCTACCCCTGTAACCCACAAGTTACGAACCACCGTCACAGAGTGTATCAGGCTTTTTCTTCTGAGTCACCAACCACCTCCCAAATCATGACACAGAGACTTCTTACTCATTATGAATGTTTGGTCATATCTTAGGCTTGCTGTCTCTTACAACTTACAATAACCTATTCATCTACGTTTTTGCCTTGGGACTTTTATTTGTCTTTCATTCTGGATGTCTCACTCTGTGGCCGGTGGCTGCCTGGCTGACTGGCCGCAAGTGTCTCCCTCACTCTCCCCCTTCTCTCATTCTCTTCCTATTCTCTCTGCCTGACAGTCCCACCTATCTCTCTCCTGCCTAGGCTATTGGTCATTTAGCTTTTTATTAGACCAATCAGGAGCCTTATGCAGGTAAGGTGAAACAGCAACACATCTGTATGTAATTAAACAAAGGCAGCATGAACAGATGTAACATATATTGACATCATTAAACAAATACAGCATGAACAGCTTTACAGAGTTAAATGCAGCATAAATATATGTGACCCATCTCTACCTGGTTAAAGTAATATTCCATAGCAACAGAGGGCAACCAGACTCTCTCATCCTCTTTCTTTACGGTCCCTCCAGAGTCTGATTTCTGTGCTCGACGCTCCTTGAATCTGCACCAGCTGTTCTCCTAAAGGTTATGTTTCAGGACATGGCCAGGCTGCCTCAAAGGCCCATGTAAGAATTGTGCATTAACACAACATTGATCTACGGTCATGAAAAATAAGTACATCTTTAGATAGAGGCTTCTAGTAGAATGTAGAAAGCTGCCAGGGCAAAGAGATGGGGATCTTTGCCCCTGCCCTGGCAATGCAACATCTCATCCCTGCCCTGGGAATTCTCCCTACCCTGGAATGAAAGTGTGCAGTAAAACTCTTTCCTCTGGGTTGGAAATGACCGTAGCAAAACCAGCAGTTGCGGCCCCTGTGAGATGCTTTGGAGATCACTTCTATTACCATTCCCCCATGGAGGGAGAGAAGAGAACTTACGCAGCTCACAAGATCCTCAGGAGGCCCGGTCTGTCCCTGAGATTATATAAGAGGTTGACTTCCCAGTGATGCAGCTGTCCTTGGGTCATGTGGAGGACATCCCAGTGGTATGGCTGCCAATGAATTACATCCTATGAGTAACAGCAATAAATTTATCGGGTCACCCAACGGGTCTTCAGTGGAATCTCTTTGTTGGTCTGCTGGTGCCTTCTGTGGTCTGAATAGACATTTCTTTTGTCATTGCAGGTATTGTGTTTTGAGAGGCTCTTGCCATGCAGAATAGCTAGCTTGGTACTCATGATGTAACCTAGCCTGCCCTTGAACTCATGTCATTTCCTCCTGCCTTAGCCTCTCTGTGCTTAGATTACAGACATGAGCTATCTTGTAAGGCTAGAACAGATATTTCTTGATGCGTCCTCAGGCAATTTTATAGGATGAGAGGTCTGCTCATCTCTAGAGCTGTTCTTAAGTGAAAATGAGCTTCAACTTTAAACTGGTCTGATTTCAAATCCCTCCCCTGCCAGTCCCATGACCAGATGAACTACCTGACCTGTTTATGTCTCTGTGGTTTTAGTTTGAAAGGAAAATCCATGATAAGAATCACAGCGTCATAGTGAGAGAAATTTTCATGAATAAAATTGTTTCCTATTTGCTATTTCAAGCAGGTGTTTCCTACCGCACTCGGATCTTAGGTTAGCTGGACAGTCTGGCATCAAATACAAGCTTTTTGGCACATGCAGAATTTACCTCTGAAAGCGCCAAGAACAACTGGGAGAGGAAATTCTTCTTCCCAAGCATCCGCTGCAGAACGTGCCCCTGCTGAGTCTGGAGCTTGCCACTGAAAGGAGAATATGCAGAATGAGAAAACAACCACAACAGCCACCAAACCATATCAGCTGGGTCCCCTGCCCCAGCCATGTCCTCACAGCAGATTCTCCTGAAAGTAGCCATGGAGCTGTGACTGCTCTGCCTCACACACAGACACCTCCGCAAGGCACATTCCTGAGCAGGAAGGACAAGGAGGACACGCTGCTGCTACACTGCTGCACAGAGTACACCAAGTAGGTACCTCTGTCTGCTCTATGCATCGTCACTCAGGAGTGACTTCCTAGCATTGCTCTTCCTTTGCACAGCAAGCGGCAGTGGTAGAGGTGCATTTTCTGTCACCCTGGGAAGCACAGGCCGTAAGCTAAGTCATCCCTGCAGCACAGATGATTACGTTACCTGCACGGAGCCTGTAAGGTCGGGGTCATTAAAGCTGGTCGGGCAGCACCTATGTGAGATGTAGAGCGTCTCTCTGCGTAAAGGACCAGGTCATTTTATTTGTGCTGATTCAAGGGATGAGTTGATTGAAGAGGCATCTGAGCTGAGTGCTACCCAGACAAGGGGGACGGAGTCTGTGTCGTGATGTGATGCCTGAAGAGGGGCAACAACGTGGGGGGAAAGACAAGCGCAGGGCACACCTGCAGAAGCAGAACACACCAGGTAGCAGCAAGCCAGCTGCGACTCCTGCAAGTCCACTTGGGTCAGTAAGGAAGAGTCCAAAAGTTGTTTTATATGAACCACAGGCCTCAAAGCGGTGGCCCTTTGGCAGATCTGGCCAATGTGCCTTTTATTTGTGCTATCCAGGGTTCTGTAATTCCTAAAACTGAATTCGTGATCAGAAAGTAAAGAAATATTCCTTCCAAATATTCCAATGTTCATCTTTTCTTGAAAAATCCCAAGCATATGGTCATGCTGATTAACTTTCCGACATGGCAGTGGCATCTGGGCTGAAACAGTGCTGACACTTTGAGTGTTTCCATAGTTCTTGTCCCTTCCCCTGGCCAGACTCTGGAAACTTCTTTGATTGACATCACCTCTCCACTTTCCGTGGGGATAAGAATTGGTGGCACCAGCCGTGGGCAATGGGAGTAATTTATAATAACATACTCACTGCCTTCGCCTCCACAAGAGGCAAGGAACTTGGTCAATAACTATTTTCTTTAGAACACTCATAATCTACTGCTGTGTCCACGGATAAGGCATCTCTTTACCATGTGTGGTTACTAAAAGTGAAATTAAGTTGAATTGAGGTTTGGTTCTTTGTCATGTCAGCCGCCTTTCAAGTACGCAATGGCCCTTGGCCATCATAGCTGGAGAAACTTTCCCCTTCATGGGCAGTTCTGATGGGCAGGCAGACGCACAAGATTCAATGTGGGGACATATAACAAAGCTCTCTGTGATGGATGCAGGCAGTGCTGGAGGACCAGAAAGGAGGGAAAGCTCCTCAGGCCAAGGTGAGAAAAGAGATGGGTCGAGGACTGGGAGGGTTCACAGGAGAGGCGAGTGTGAGGACTGATGGAATGACCATCTCTCCACTGGAAGTGCTGCGGCTCAGAACGTTAGGACCAGTAACCAGTGACAGCGTAAACAAGTGTTTACATTTCTCATCCAAGAAGAAATCTGACATCAGCTAAGGGACTCAATCACATCAGGTCTGTCATTCCTGTGGCCTTTGAAGGTGAGCATCTGAGCATGAGGTCCCTATCTCTTCAGTCAAAGCCAGCA
Source organism: Myodes glareolus (assembly GCF_982192425.1). Classification (NCBI taxonomy): domain Eukaryota; kingdom Metazoa; phylum Chordata; class Mammalia; order Rodentia; family Cricetidae; genus Myodes; species Myodes glareolus. The sequence continues at coordinate 49,639,992 of NC_142030.1, read as the reverse complement.
AAAAAAAAGACAGAGGGAGTGCTAAAATTTTCCATTCACGTCCAGAGGCATTCATGGTCCCCAACACAAGCAATTCAAGACAGAAGCAAACCTTGCCACTTCAGTGGAGCCGTCTGCACTCAGTTGTGCCAGAACAGGGGTGATGATGGTTCAGGGAGATGGTAGCGTTGATTGCTGTCATTGCTGTCAGCTAACAGTGAAATCATAGCATAGGAGCCCTCCCAAGAATCACCAGTTTATAACTAATGCCTCTTTATGGGTGTCCTATAACTTACAGCTTGAGGAGGCCGGTAAAGTCATCCTCTCACGTTCCATTCACAAATCTTCCTTCATAAATATATTCAGACACAGTTAATCAGTTTATAACTAAAATTAAATGAGAACAATGTCAGCCTTGATATCTTTCCTCGAAGTTTAGCTCACACGTATGTATGGAAACACAAGTGTGCATGGCCTCATGGTGAGTCCACACTTGGGGACACAGCTCACTATTCCCAAGAATGAGGACTCATGGGAGGCCGTTGCCCATCCCCCAGTGCACAGTATTAATCCATAGAGTCAGCCTCTTTGTCAGCTGCTTCAATGATGACCCCTGCTCCCTATTATACACTCATCCCTTGTACTTCAACAAATGTGTGCTGTTGCTTAACATTGGACGTCAGCAGACGTGTTAAATGTCAATCATTTCTGACCATAGTTTTTCATCTACAAGAATCAGTTTATCCTCTTATGCATTCTATTCTGTAAACATTTAGTGCTACATCATCCAATTTCAGGAAGTATTATATAGCCAAGTAATACCTGCATTTGGCTGCAAATGTGAGGTGTATGTAAAGCCTGTAAAGAGCTTGGATATGCATGGGCATAAGGGGCATAGGGCCGTCCTCTCCTAACCCAGCATGGTGGTCGCCACACCTGACTATGGGTCTCACCTTAGAACCCTGCTACAATACAGATTCAAGGACTGTAGAGAAAATCTCACAGGTGTGAGTCCCCGAAAGTAAAAAAAAAATCAATAAAAAAAAACGAGAAACATTACAGTCCTCCTGTGACATGTATACAGACTGGGTTGATGACTCACAGGTATATTCTTGTTACATGTTGTAATTGTACAGCAAACAAGGGAAGTAAAGCCAAAGCCTCGACTGTCTTGAAAAGTAGAATGATGTAGTGAAAATTCTCTCTTGGCGATATACAATGAATACTTATTAATAGAGTAGTTTGAGATTTGTTATTGAAAGGCACAATGTACAGAACCGGTTTTTATTAAATTCCATTCAAAGAACACCTGACAATTGAACTCAGCAACTAAGAAACACTTTGTGATACATCACCATGATTGCCGGGTTTGTGGGTCAATGCAGCTGTCCTCTAGGCCACAAACATACCAAATGTCTTAAAAATATTTATCTTTGCTCCAATAACATTTATTATCAAGATGGTTTCCTAATGACAAATATTAATATTTTGGCTCAGTTACTTCATTGACTGCAACAATAATGCCCCAAAATGGGAAATAACCAGTGTGTACTGTAGGAAACTGTTTCCGAAGGCGACTGTGTATACACACGAGAAGTTTGCAGGCATTGCAACTACATTGTGACAGCTATCTAGTTTCTAGGGACAAAGTGATGCGGGAGCTAGTACAGAGGCATGAACACTTTAATGCATAGGAATGCATAAAGCTGCAGATTTGCTGAATGCAGAAAAGACACTGAAAAGAGAAATGTTGATTCTGGTTTTGTGTATGGGATAGAGAGGCATCAAATGGAGAAAATGTGAGGATAGAGAGGCGTGAAACAGAGAAAGTGCAAAGGGACTCAAGAAAATACAGTGACTAGCAAGGAAGCAGGAAGGTCAGAAGTGAAATAGAGACTCCCCTGTCTCTCCTCATGCTGTCTCATGCACTGCCTGGAAGGTCTCAGCCTGCAGCCTCAACCTCCAGTGCACGCTGACTTATCTTAAAAAGCAAAACAAAACAAAACAAAAAAAAAACCTTTGAGGTTATGGTCTTATCAATCCAGGACAGTCACAATCACAACCTCTAGGAGTGAGGACTCAAATATCAGTTTTGCTTTGTTTTCCTTTGATTTGGTCAGACCTTTAAGTTTTGCTCTGTTTTCAGCTTCACTTTGGAATCAAATTTGAGAATCTTGTTAAAAATAGTAGCTCAAGGGTAGCTCAAGCTTTGTACAGTACAAACAACTAGGTTTTATCTTCTCCAATCATCTTGCCCTCTGGGCAGATCTGTGGAAGAGAACCCTGGGCCTTTCAGTGAGGAGCTGCTTAAATTTCTACCAATATTCAGCTCTGGACAATGGAACTATGGTCTTCCCACTACAGAAGACCCTCATTAACAGGATGATAGATAAGAACCTATGTTTATCCTCTTGATGGCTCCATGCTCAAAGGTGACTTAGAGACATAAACTGGAGGTTCAGTTGAGGATCAAGGATTGCCCTGCCAGTATGGTACAGCATCACTGACCCATAGCCTCCAAAATCTCCATTACATTATAAATGCAAAAATCAGATAATGGTTCCAGGTCTGACCCCACATGCTCATAACGTTTGCAGCTTGACAACAACAACAACACCATAACAACACCACCACAACAACAACACCACAACAACACCACCACAACACCATAACAACACCACCACCACAACAACACCACAACAACAACACCATAACAACAACACCACCACAACAACACCACCACAACACCACCACAACACCATAACAACAACACCACCACAACAACACCACAACAACACCATAACAACAACACCACAACAACAACACCACAACAACAACACCACAACAGAAACCATCTGCTCACTTTGTTCTTGTTATTAGTAGAAAACCTGGATCTTGGTTATATAGAAAAAAATGACTATGGTAGCAATAAAAAGATATTTGGAATGTTGCCTCACCAGCAAAATGAATTAAATAGATGAAAACAATATTGTAAAAGAGCAGCGGGCCACTTCCCGCCACCTGGCTAGCTTTACCCGAAATAATTACAAGGAAACTGTATTCATTTAAACACTGCCTAGCCCATTAGTTCTAGCCTCTTATTGGTTAACTCCCACATCTTGACTAACCCATATCTATTAATCTGTATGCCACCATGAGGTCGTGCCTTATCAGCATGAGTCTAGCCATCATCCCTCTCAGGCCTGAGCTTTGTGGTGTCTGCATGCCTCTGCTTTCTTTCTCCAACCATTCTGTTCGATCTACTCCACCTATCTAAATTCTGCCCTATCAAAAAGCCAAGACAGTTTCTTTATTAACCAATGAAAGTAACACATAAACTGATGACCCTCCCACATCAATGTTAGAAACTCATTATCTTAATAAACTTGCATTTGCAAATTTCTACCCTGAAGCCCCACCAATCTTAAAATTATGAAGCACATACATAGTAAAAGTTACAACACTGTGATAAACATAACGTATTGTAGCTGGAGACTGCTTGTTTGTTTACTGGCCACCTGAAATAATGCAGAAACTATATTAATTACAACACTGCTTGGTCTATTAGTTCTGGCTTCTTATTAACTAACTCTTAAATCTTGAATTAACCCATTTCTATTAAGCTGTGTATCGGCATGAGGGTGTGGCTTACTGGTAAGAGTCGGGCAGTCATCTTTCTCCTTTGGCAGCTACATGGTGTCTCTCTGACTCTGCCTACTCTCTCTATATATCTCTTCCAGCCTGACTATATACTGCCCTGCTATAGGCCAAAGCAGCTTATTCATTAACCAATGGCAGTAAAACATATTCATAGCATACAGAAGGGAATCCTACATCATCTCCCTTTTCTGTCTAAATAAAAAAGAAGGTTTTAACCTTAACAAAGTAAAATTGCATATAAAAAAACAGGTATCAATCTGTAATCAAGAATTACAGTTGCAATATTTATACCTAATTTATCTTTTATCATAACTAAAGAAAACAACTATCTAGCCTTCAACTCCTTCAAAGACTCTAGAAGGATTACTAATAATATTAATAATAATATTGCCTAAGTACACAGGAAGTACATTGTAAGCAACTTCCAAAACTCTAGAATTGACAGAGACATCTTGCTACCTGAAGAGTCACCCAAAGTTCTTCCACAGCACTGGGCATTCATCTTTAGCCTACAAGCCCATAATATTTGGCATACTTTTCCATGAAGGAGGAAATTTGAAAAACTGTTCAGTCCCTTTCTTCTGTGTCCTGCAGAATGTCTAGCCATTTCTAGAAGGAACCCTGAAGGACCATCCCATCTTTTTGAATGTTTAGCAGTCACTTTTCTTTGGGTCCTACATGTCCAGTTCACACAGCATAGCATCAAGCAATCCAAGCAAGAGCAGTTTCTTGTCCATATGGCTAACAAACTAAGGAGACCTTTTTGATGTGCATCATCCTCTTGAAGTAATTGGTGCTGTCAGAGCAGACATGTCTCACTGTCAAGAAAAGTATAAGTTCTTAAAACATTTTAAATGCCATATTCTGTAGGTGTTTGGAAAGGTTGAAGAAAAGCTATCTATTTGAACTATATCTCTGTACATCTAGAAAACCTAACTAACATAATTAAAAGTTTGATTATTATAAATGACGATCTGTTAATCTATTTTTTAACTATACATTTTTAAATGAGCTGCACAAACACAATACCTTAAACAAGAACAGAAAGAAATACAAATAACAAAATTGGCCTTAAATTTGTATCAGTAAACCAAGATCCATACCAGTGCAAAGTATTCATCTCTATAGCATATCCTTTTCTCTTTAAATATAAGCAAACATTTATAAATAATCATTTAGGGAGTTTAGGTGTTGTTCTCTAGTCTACCTTGTGCTGACTGAAGGCGCTGTTAATCAGGTCTTTCATGGGATATCCTATGTGGTAGGTCTGTCTCAGCCAGCAGACCTGAAAATGTCATGGCTGTTAGACCATCTGGGCCATTGGTTCAGAAGTTCTTGTTTTATCAAACCATATTCGCCTGTAAGGAATCCACAGCTTTCTATCCTCTATGGAAACAAAAGCAGAACCTCTTTTCCAAAGCAACATGTTCTTAGACTCAAATTTTAAAGTCAAGATACCTTTAAAATATATATGTTGGATTAGTTTAGCAGTCCATGCAATGAGATGTCTCTTTGTACTTAGCTCATTCACAGTCAAAAAATTCAAAGAAAACACAGTAATATAATCCAGACTCTATGTGAACTTTCCATCTTTATGTGGCTTATTTTTCTTTACCTTTTTAATCTATGACTGTCTGTACTCTGCCTCTTTAAAGACTTTGTCTTATTTTTTAAAACCATTTCTTTTTATAACTTCTTCTCTCTTTCAAGTCTACACACATTTTTTTAAAACACACTCTGACCCGTTTAGAGGTTGACTTCTGTCTGAATCTGTCCTTACTGGGTACCTGTAATCATTTTCTGACCAGCAATGCTTTTAAAATGGTAAGCAGCTTTGTCACAGCAGCCTTGACTGCTAGTGCCACCTTTCTCAGCCTTTTAATATGGTGGAGGTATGTTTACTGCCAGTTCTGGGACTGACAGGTGTGAGCCATGCTCACCAACTCAGTTCTGGGAAACAGTTGGCCCATGCTGCCACCAAGCACACTGCCCACAAATCCCATTCTAGTGCTTAGCCTCCTGAAAGAACAAGAGTTGTTCCTGTAACTAGCATAAATCAGGAAGCCTTTTTAAAGGAGCCACGTATTTTTTGCTGCTACTGCTGAGTCAGAAAACCTTTTCTTAAAGGAATTGTGCCTCAGCTTGCTTCTAGCAAACAGAACCCACTGCAACCATGAAACAGTGCTGAACTTTGCTTTTTGTGTGTCTAGAATGCCTTCCCAAGCTCTCTCAGGTTTTATGTGGCCCACGTTGGCACACCATTTTATAGTTGAAGACTGCTCATTCATTTCCCAGCCTCCTAGATGTGAATAATAACACATAAACTATATTAATTATAACACTACTTGGCCTATTAACTCAGGATTCTTATTAACTAACTCTTACATCTCAAATTCACACATTTCTATTAATCTGTGTATCAGAATGAGGTTGTGACTTACTGGTAAGGGTCCGGCAGACATCTTTCTTTTTCAGCAGCTACATGACATCTCTGTGACTCCGCCTACTCTCTCTATATATTACTTCCAGCCTGGCCATATCCTGCCTAGCTATAGGCTGAAGTGGCTTTTTTATTAACCAATGGTAATAAAACATATTCATAGCATACAGAGGGGAATCCCACATCAACATATGATGTTACTTCTGATCATATAGTGTTAATAAAGAAAATGCCATGTGGATCTTTGAAGGATTTGTGAAATCTCAATTCATCCTATCACGTCCTCACTATAGGCTGAAGTCACTAGAAGTGTTATGTATTTAGTTTAAATCATTATTGTATATTTGAATAATGACCTTCTGTTGCTTGATAAGATTAATTCTGGTTCCTCCTAAAGCTTGACCCATTGCTGCAGAACAGAATCAAGAGCCAGGTTCTCCACCCACTATAGGGAGGAGCTCAAACAGAAGCTTGGATAAACTGTTTAAGTATTGGCCAAGGCTGAGAAAACATTTTCTAATTCTATAGAAATCACCTGGAACAAATGACAGGCCTCACCAGGGACAGAACACTGAGCACCAGCCATCAGGTTCCTTTCTTAGCCTCACAGAGGCCTCACATCTTAAACAACTGTGCAAAGTAAAGATAAGTTGGAGGCAAAGAGATGGACACTCAGCAGTCTTTCCCCTGAGTAAGAAGCCACCACCCCTGTGTGGAACCTATTTCTTTCGGAGAGGGAGCCACAGTGGAAAGAATAAAGTCTCTTTATTTAAGTCACACAGGGAACCCATAGAAAGAAACCTGAATCTTTATTTTCCCCCCATATGATGGGGTGAGGTCGATCAGTAATTAAAAATCAACCAGACTAGCTTAATATAAAAGATACAGCTTTAATAAACAGAAGGAAAACTTACACCAGAGTCCCAACGATCCATCCGAGAACACAGGGGCCAAGAGAGGGCAGGGAAGTGCATCCACCAGGTATATAGGTAAATTTTTGCCTTAGGGCAACACGCCCCACAGACAGAATGTGATTGACTGAACTCCCCTATCACCCATCAGTCAGAAAACACCAGAATAAATCTTTATTTTATTGTCTTCTTTCTGTTCCGTAAATAGAATCTCATTTAAACATGGCTGAGAGAGGTAACCCTGTCTCCCCACTGATCTCAGTGCAGGCATTCATACATATGAGAGCTCTCCACACAGCACCTGGACTAGTGACCCTGCTTCAATCTGGACTGTATACCCTAGCTGTATGCCCCAGAGCTGTGCCTCAACCACACAGTAGCTGTGTCAAATGAATGATTCTGGGTGTTTAGGGAGGAAGAGTCCTCATGACCATAGGAGGTCTGGGAGGAAATGGGACTTGAGTTGCATCTGAGAGGATGCATGCAGAGCCATGACAGGAAGGAAAGAAAAGCACACACTATTTTTGAGCTGTGGGCAAGGATGTGAGGAACTTGCTGTCTCATTAAAGGGGATGTACTGAAAATAGGAAATAAAATTTCATGGCATCTCCTATGGGGAAAACTGATTGGAAATTATCTCAAAACTAAAATAGCAGCTTTCTAAAAAAAGTTGAAATGGTATTTGAGAACTTACTTGCCAGTGATAGTCATAGCCACATGACACATCTATTTTGTCTGTTTGGGTTTTTTAGGTTAATTTTCTTTTTAAATTACTGTACAAAGTAGCAGGTGTCTTTCACACATACTTAGTCTTGGCAGACCCTCTGCATAGTGAATTAAAGGAGGTATGTGTGTGTGTGTGTGTGTGTGTTTGTGTGTGTGTGTGATATAATTTTTAGTATGAGGTTCCACAGTGTATTATTTAGAACTCTGGAATACTTTTAATAGATTTGTATAAATGACAAGGATGAACAAATGAACACTCCCATCTTACTCTGCATCATCATAGTTTGGTTAAACTCATAAAAAAACGCTTTAAGTACCAAGTATCTTGTATACCATTCTACTACCCCCATAACTGTTGCATCCGCTGCAATGTTGACAGCTGAATTTGCAATCACTTCACTTTGTGTTGATTGAGCTTGCCTCCCATTGGGGAAGGGGTTTGACAACTGTCAGGAAAAAAATTACTCAAAAAACAGGTGCAGGTCCTAGTTTTTAAACATTTTCATGTATGATAAATCTTCATATATGGCTCTGACTTCCCTTGAAACACAGTAATTTTTATTAGTGGTCATAGAGAGAACTTGTCATCAGAGAGGCTTCATAATCACCAGAGAAGATGGATAACAAATGGTAGGAATGTTGGCACGTGTCCATGAGATGGAGAGATCCTGAGTTCAAGGTGGGGTTTGATAGAGGGTTAGAGGGTGGCCTACATTTATAGTGAAACTGTGTATAGAAAAGAAAAACCAACCCAAAACACAAAGAAACAAAATTAAGAATGGGCTATAAATTCCAGGCACAGCAACATAGGTTTATAACTCCAGCACTCATGAGGTAGGGGTCATAGGATCAGGAATTCAAGGTCATAATTTGCTACATAGTAAGTTAGAAACCAGCTTGGAATATATGAAACCATGTCTCAAAATATCAATAATAATAACAATAATAAATAAATTAACACTTGAAATTGCTGGGATGTGAGATATATGTTCAGCATCCGCAGCAAATAAGGATGTCCAAGTTAATCAGATCCTTGAACTCCGAAGTGAAAAGAAGAGGCTTCCATCATTGCTTAAAGAAAAGTCACCAAAGACGTTCGAGCATAGGCTGGTGCTGATCCTGCAGGGATATTTGTCTGGGAGTAGAAGCAGGGAGTGCAGAGGAGGCTGCAGGTGTGCCTGCATCCAAGCTGCTGTCAGAATTTATCAACACAATATTTCGACACACAGTCTGTCAGCAGGGAGAGGCAATGTCTTCCCATCTATCAACACATCTTTTCTCCTTTGACTTCCAACGCAATTGACTGTGGTGTGTATGTTCATTAATCTCGATGAGATGAGAGAGGTTTTGCAAAGTCATTTGCATGTTTTGGACAGCCCGCGTGGAGACTAATGTGATTGGCAATTTGGAACATATTGTCTTTATTTAGTTCCAGTATCGTGCCTGAGGGAAAAAGGGTTGGGAAGGAAAATAGACTCTTTTCCTTCCTACCTCTACAAAAATCTGAAATTAATTTTTCATCTTGTGGTGTTGATTTTAGAAGGTGTCGTAATTGGAAAAGGCTAGGCCTGTTTTTTTTTTTTTTTTTTGACTAAAGGTTTAGTGAAGTCCTGAAGATAAAGTGATGGAGATCTGAGGTTTTTAAACCATCATTCAAAAGTGGTTTATGTAATCCAACAGGATGTTATTCTTCCAGAGCCTGGAGGGAATGAAATAAATAGGATGTTACAGGAAACTGTGATTCAAAGTCTTTTTTAAAAAGAAGACTATTAATACAGGCAGTATTTACTTTGTGAATTATTATATACCACACACACACACACACACACACACACACACCAGATAATATATTCTAGTAGCATGGGCAAAAAATATGCCCTTCTATCTCAAGATGAATGCTTATAGTGACGGGGGAGCAGGTTCTCGGACTAGAATTTCACAACCTTTACGATTGTCCATTTACTTCTATCCAGACCCTCTGCCATACAAACAGCCTGAATATCAGAAAACCAGAGAGACGCCGACTCAATTTGAAAGCCATTTCTGTTTTATCTATGAGGCTCACTGACTCCTTCCTAGCCAGCTGATAAAGACAGAAAACACGTCAACCATCATCCCCTGTGTTCTGAAATTGCCATATGGTAAAACCCCAGCCTCTGAGAGGTCATAGGTCATAAGAGTGGCATTCTCCTACCTAGGGTGAGTGCCCATATAAGAGGGAATTTAGAGAGATATTCATCTCTTTGCTAATGGTATGCACAGTAAAAAGAGAAACTTCACCTCTGAAGCAGGAAGCAGGTCTTGTCAGATCCCGAATCTCCTCATACCCTGATCTTGGACAGCTGTTTAAAATCATCAACTGTGCAGTATTTGTTTGCTGTGCAGTCCCAAAGACAAGGCCCTTCTGCTTGTCAGGCAAGTGGCCAATGTATCCAGCTTCCACTACATGTTGGTCCATCAGTGAATGAAGTGGAGTGGTGCCCTGCCTCAATATTAAATTTAACAAAGTTTTCCTCAAGAGAAGAAACAACTTAATGTAATAAAGGACTTTATGGCTGTGTGCAATAAAGGGAATGAGGCCAAAGTGCATGGTAGCAGGTGAACTGTTTCACTCAGGACCAGTGGGCTTGGTAGAACTCTGGGAGGGCAGTGATGGTTGAACAGAACATGACACAATGTATGGATTTAAGTTCCTACTTGAACAAAAAGTTAGGTGAGCACATGGATTTAGGCTTAGTTTTTCCAGCACTAAATTTCTACTTCTAAAACATATATTTAAGTTGCTCAAATTCAGAGACCTTTCCCCTCCACCTGATGGAAGAGGGCTAACTGTCTATGTGTTATTGTCATTGGTTAATAAAGAAACTGCCTTGGCTTTTGATAGGACAGCAGCTTAGATAGGCGGAGTAGACAGAGCAGAATGCTAGGAGGAAGAAGGCAATGAGGCAGACGCCATGCAGCTAGCCGCCAGGTCAGACAAGCTGAATATTTCCTGGTAAACCACCACCTCGTGGTGAGATACAGATTATTAGAAATGGGTTGAATCAATATGAGAGAGTTAGCCAATAAGATACTACAGATAATGGGCCAGGCAGTGTTTAAATGAATACAGTTTTCATGTAATTATTTTGGATAAAGCTATCCAGGAGCCAGGCGGCGGGAAGCGGCCTGCTACTCCTTCTACATCCACCTTCGTGAAGTGGAACAGAGGGAGTTATTATTTATTATTACTTATGGAATTAGAAAGCCCCTGACGAGTGTCACAACTGATATTAAGTAAATGACCAGTCCTGTGCTTTCTTATCCCTGATTGTGGATGAGGAAAGGCAGTCTGTGAGTTAGCAGCCAAAGCTCAGCTCCACAGCAGAGAGAAGAACCTTGCTGTCTTAGCGTCAGGCTACTCCCAAGGTGAATAAAACCTTAAATGGTTGCTAGTGTAGTACCACTGATTGCTGTATAACAGGCCCCCTTGGAACATAGCAGCTTAAAACAAGAAACATATATGCTTGCCTAGTTTCGTGAGCCATGACCTGTGACCCGGTGTCTCCTCATAAAACTGTCATCACAAAGCCAGCTGGGCAGTCCTCACCCCAAGCTATGCTTGCGGAGGCTGCACTCCATGCTCACTCCTAAACTGGGGACACCCTCCTCTAACATGAAGGGCTGGCTTGTTGGGGTTTCTGTCCCGCCTGGTACCCCAACAAACCGGCAAGCCCCAAAGAAAATCAAACAGAGGACTCCATAAGATTATAAACTGATTGGCCCATTAGCTCAGTCTTCTTATTAGCTCTTGTAGCTTATATTAACTCATTATTCTTATCTATGCTAGCCACATGGCTCTCAGTACCTTTCACAGCAGGGGAGGTCACATGTTGCTTCTTCGGTGGTCTGGGCTGGACTGCAGAGCAAGCTTCCTTTTTCCCAGAATACTCCCGTTCTCTTTGCTCCACCTCTACTTCCTGTCTGGTTTTCCTGCCTATACTTCCTGCCTGGCCAATTGGCATTTATTTAAAATATGATTGACAGAATACAGACAATTCTCCTGCACCACCCTCCAGTTCTCAAGGGTCTGTGACCGCATCATTTGGTACATTTCTCATGTACCAAATTCCTAGCAAGAGAAGCTAAAGGGAGTAAGTTATCTCTGGGCTGAGAGGGGAGAGCAGGACCTTATAGGCAAAGGAGATTTTATAGGTGCATCTCAATGGGCAAGGGTATGGAAGCAGAAATGGGAGGTAAGACATCACATTGCGTGTGCAGTCAGGAAGCAAAGAGAGATGAGTTGATGTTGGTCCTTTCTTCTTCAAGCTTGTTCTAGGACCTCATGGGATGGCGTTGCTTTTATTTAAGGGTGAGTCTCCTATCCTAATCAAACTAACCTGGATAACTCCTCACAGACACCCCCAGAGGTTGTTTTCCTAGTTCTTCTCAATCTCATCAAGCTGACAATCAAGATTAATCATTGCTGTCACACGGGATCAGTTCCTCACCATGAAGTGCTCTCAACAGGGCCACTGGGGGCATGGTGGCTTCCTTCTTCCACAGTAAGAAGTCTGAAACATTGTGTGTGAGTGGGTGTCCCGTGTGGAAACTAGAGTCTCTTGGAAAGCTAATCACAGTGACATCTTAACCATTTTGCCTTGTTCTCTTCATTATGTCTGAGTCATGCCCAACCCACACCAAAGAGAATGTGTGGACTCACTCCGAAGGTGACTAGGGTTGATTGGGAACAATGTGTTAGATGCTTCTTACAAACAAAAGGAGGGGAGTTAAGAAATGTGGGAAGTCAAAATGAAAAATTTCACTAGACAGTTAGATAAAACGTTTTTGTCATGGTTTGGATCCGTGATTCAGCTGAATGGCACACCAAAATCCTGACTGGCGTTAACTAATACAACTTGAATAGGGATCCAAATGAGCTGCTAGAGCAAGTTATTTACCTGCTGAGTCAGAAACACAGTAAGACCTCACCTATAATTAAGTCCCTTAGCCATGAGTATATCAACTTTCCAAATAAAAAGGATAGAATGATCCATCCCGATGCCCAAACTCACAGTCTGTCTTTCACAGACATCCCTAGCTTACTCAATTTCCTAACTACTCATTTAGCCAACACTCCAACTGTTAAACTGTAGTTCATTCTAAAGATTTCTCTGTGTGCAGTAAAGTGCGTTCTAACGAAGCACAGACTGAAACCTATTGTTTATATCGCATTCAAGATAGACGTGAGCTGTAGCCAATCAGACGACCGTTACACCCTATTTCTGTGCCCTGTGTCCTACTTCCACTCCTCTGACTATAAATCCAACCAACCCATGTAGGGGTTAAGACACTCTTAGCCGTTTTTGGTTCAGATTGGTGCCTGGTCCTGGAATCAGAAACAAATCCAATGAAGATCTGTTGTAATTTTAACATACCCAGTTTCCCAAGACTTCCTGTTTATCCACCTGCTCCTCCCCATCACCCAATGGTTGACTCTACTGTCCAGACACCCGGTGTCCCTTAAATGTTGTTCTGAACTCTCCTCTCTCTCTCTCTCCTCCACCTTGTGTTTACAGTCATACCAGCACACTGGTTGGACTGAGAGTTTTAAAAGTATCGACTTGGCTGCATGGCTGGAAGTGGCACAGTTGGTAGAGTCCTTGCGTAACACACATGAAGTCCGAGATTTCAGGCACGGCACTGCCTAAAACTGGGTGTGGTGTTTCCCACCAAAAGTTCCAGTGCTCGGAGGATCAGAAGGCCACGGTCACACTTGGCTGCACAGCAGCCTTAGAGAACCCCGACCCGTGTGAATATACACCTTAAAATCCATAGAGACCTCTTTTGACTTTAGTCCAATGTGTGTGGAGTTGAGAGCTTTTATGCAAGACTGTATTTCTACGGATAGGGAATAAAATAAATTCTTAAGAGTTAAGCAAAAAGAAACTTTTACCTATCATAGTAATAAAAAAAAGTTAAAGACTCAATTTCTCCCTGTCCTATGTAGTGTTTAGGAAACAGTGGACAGGTCGGTCTGTTTGTCTTTACTACATGCCGGATTCCATCTGGTGAATACACACACACACACACACACACACACACACACACACACACACGCACACACGCACGCACGCACGCACACACACACACTGGCTTAAGGCAGTGTGAGGATGAACTATGCCCAATTCCTCTCACCATCCTCTAGGCAATGGGCTATTTACAGGCCGGAAACGAGATTGCTTTCTGACCACCTTTTGGGACACCCCTAAGTCAATATTCCATATTCATTAACTAATGAACAGCTGGGCAAAGGAAAACCTTTCACAGAAGGCCACTCATAGCTTGCTAAGTCAATACCCCTCCTTACTGGCTCTGCTAAGCATCTTCCTTGGCTTCCTCCTGAATGTTTCCTTCTACTCTGTAGCCTGTGATTTGTGTTTGGACCCCAGCTGCATGAAGGAACATATAGGAAAGCCTGTTTACTCAGACTAATGAAGGTTCTTCTGAAATCCCAAAGAAAGTCTGACTCTCTCCATCTCTCCACCCTCTCCCTCCCTTGCTTGCTTTCTTCCTTCCTTCTTTCTCTCTTTCACTCATTCCTGTCTTCCTTCCTCTCTCCCTCCCTCTCTGTTTCTCTCTTTTCTTTCTTCATCCCTTCCTGCCTTCCTTCCTTCTTTCTTTTCTTCCTTTCTTTCTCTCTATCTTTCTTTCCTTCCTGTCTTCCTTCCTCTTGCTCTTTGTTCCTTCCTATCTTCCTCTCCCATCTCTTTCTCTCTTCATTCCTTCCCGTTTTCCTTCCTCTCTTTCTGTTTCTAACTCCTTTCTTTCTTCATTCCTTCCTGCCTTACTTCCTCTCTCTGTGTGTGTGTGTGTGTCTCTCTCTCTCTCTTTCTCTGTCTCTCTCTCTCTCTCCATCCCTTCCAGCCCCTTTCCCCCTGCTGCTGTGCTGCCTCATCTTTTCTCTCCACTCTCTCCTCTGCTCTCCCCTCCCTCCTCATTTACTTTTCCTTCTCTTGCCTTTGTCTTTCCACCCTGTTTCTTTTCCATTTGCTTCATCTGATGACTATTTCTTGGATAATCTAGCTGTGCGTTTCAGAGTTTCCACAGAGAAGACAGTCTGTTTCACTCTCAAAAGCTCTTAGTAAAAATGCCGGAGACAGGGCTAGATTTGTTATTGAAGACCTGGGAGAAGTCTGAAGCCCCTGTCACAGGCACGTGCACGCTAATAAATGATGTTCGGAAGCCCGTGTTTGGCATGGAAAAATTACTCCTTGCAGTAATTTTATCATCCCCCTCTAATCTCCAAGCCATTAAAGACAACTTCTAAGTCACCCTGACAATCAGATTAAAAGCATGCCACAGGTTTGGAAGCCATTTTCATTTGTCTTTGTCCTGTTCTCAGAGGTTGATTTAGGGAATTCTAAACTTTATCCCTGAGTCAGGGGCTTCCCCGAATCAAATTTAGCTCTAAAATGAACCATACTTTCTTTCCTATGCTTCAGAGAAAGCATTCCTGGCAGCACATAAAAGGTGTGCTAGTGTGGCTGTTGATGACTGTTTCCATATTCTTAGGGTGCCCCCTTCCGTTTCCTGGTAGTAGTGGTGTAGACCATTTTAGGCATAAAATGTAAACCCATGGAGGGGGGTTGTTTTTGTTTTTGTTTTCTGAGCTGAATAAAGGGGAGTAGTACTCACGTCATTTTTAGCTGGCCACAGATCCTAAGTGAGTCAGTGGTGTCTGGGTGACCCTGATGACCCAAGAAGCTCAGCAATAGTCACACCGTAACAATTTTCTGACAAATACCTTAACCTCAGTCTTGTCTCTAAATCCCTAATCAGGAATGGGATCATTATAACCCCCTAGTTACAGCTGAGAAATGAGTGAATTTTGTCAATGACATGCAGACCTTCGCAGATGGCGTTATGCATCCCACGCCTCCCGTTAGGTATGATTCGGTAGGTAGCTGGCCTCCCTCCCCAAAGCTCTTTGAAGGTAAGCAGCTGAAATCACCTAGAGGTAACCTGACCAAGAGGAATCAAACCATTATGAGATACAGGGGCTTCTTGTAGCAGTCAAAGACCACAATGCCATGGGGCAAAGACACAGCTAAGCCACCAGAATCAACATTCTCATCTCCAGGTCTGCACTGAGCATCCCCAGCTATTGCCCTGCAGTTCTACGTCATTTTGCCTGAAACCTCCATACTCTCAGGAACCAATGCTATCCATTTCACTCCCCAGGTAACCCAAACAGATGGCCTTCCTTTGGGAGAGGCGCTTCGATGGCAGGCGGTGCAGTATCAGTCTGCAGAGACAAAATCTCAGTCCTGTGGGCTGTTCCTGGGAAGAGTTTCTGGGCGGATGAATCAGCAGCTGACGCGTGGGTTACCTGAGCAGCTGCGGCAGCCAGGGTACTTACTTGTGCCTTGAGAGGAAGCGCTTGGACAGCAGATGGCCCTGCCCTTCTTTACAGGAAACTGCAAAGATGTAGCTCTGACCATTGGCCCACTGGAGGTGTGGGAGAGACAGAGTGAGGGCAGTAGGGACCAGGTCAAGTACCTGAACTAAGCTCCCAGAGCTCGAACCGGGCGGGGAACAACAAAGCAGTCTTTCTTTATGTCTGGAAAGTCTTCAAAGCATGAATGAAAGTTTCCGTTTTCTGTGAGCTCATCGTTTTTCCCAGATGGTAATTCATCATTATCACTATTATGAAAACAATGTAGTTGCCCCTGTCTTGCCATCCTCTGGGAAACTAAAGTAGGAAACCTCTTGGCTATGGTCCTATCACAGCTGACGACAGACATTAACCCTTGAAAGCATGTCATCCACAACTTATTCCTTGAAAATACTAAATCCCAGGTGAATAATCCACACTAGGTTTGCAATAGAGAACCCAGGGTGCAAGAAAGCTCCTAGTCCTTACTTGTCTAACCCAGCTAGTTGAACACTTTTTCTCATGAATCGTAAGATCGTTTGTGAGGGTCTGGGGACAGCTTTCTTCACCACCTGAGCAACATCTGGAATATTAGCCCCTGGGAGCACCTCCTTATACTTTGAGATGGCTCTCCTCACCTTCTGTGCCCAGTGTGGGGTCAAGGCTCCTGGTACGCTGTGATGATCCACCATCTGTGAGACAAAGATCTCAAAGTAATTCTCCTTTTGGGAATCACATAACCTGGAGCTGATTCAAGGAAGTGGTGGTTCCTAAGCACACTCCAGTCATCCCAAATGCCAAAGACCTGACTTTTCTAAACAGAGCCAGCCAGGATTTCCATGTGAGTTCACCACAACCACGGTTCCTCCAGGAAAAAATCAGACTCCTTCATGAAAGTTGCTAAAGTCAGCTGTTGAACTCTCCCATCCTGTTTTTTGCTACTCAGTTAATCTCCAGGCAGCCATTAATAATCTGGCATTTGCTGAATGTCCATACAGCATCTAATTACTTAACTCTCCAGTCCATGTTAATTACAGCAACCATTTTTGATAATCCCCTCTGCCAGCTTCTTCACCATCCTTAGCTTTGATCCTTAAAACCATTGACAAGAGAAACTGAACATCATGTATATTGCCAAGGTTACAGAGGACACCATCCAACAGAAATAAAAAGTTAATTTTTTTCCAGAGTCATAATAAAGGTGTAAAAAAAAGCCTTTTAAACAACATATCTAAGAAGGTTGCTGCTTCAACATACTGATGTAAAAATTGATTTAATATTTCATGTTTTTTTGCATCCAGTCTTTAAAACACCGTGCCAACACTTTTTGGGTTTGTCTTCACTTCAGTCCCTCTTGATTTGGTTTAGTCACTTCTAAGAATAAACACAAACATTCTGACAGTCTGGCCCTGCGCTTCCAATAGATGACTGTCTTTGCATCTGTGTGGACTTGGAGAGAAAGAGGCAGCAGAGACTGTAAGACGGGGATGGGAATGTATAGAGACTAACACACTGAGCTGCAGGAGAACCTTGCTGCCTCCTGGCCGCGTCTGCAATTTAGCAATGAGTCCTAATTAGCATAGTGTTCATCTGCAGGCCTGGAGGATACATCTCTGTCACTCGCTTGATCTTGAGATACAGGAAGGGCCCACAAATTACTGCTGAACTTGTCTAAAGGTGAGACTACCCTTCAGGGTTCCTGTTTCATGAAAGAGTCTGCCAGACATTCTGCAGGACACAGAAGAAAGTGACTGACTAACTGCCCATATAGGTGAAACTGTCTTTGAAATTTCCTGCTTCATGGAAAAGTCTGCTGGATATTATGGGCCTGTAGGTTGAAGATGGATGCCCCAACAGTACAGAAGAACAACTTTGGGTGACTGTCCAGACAGCGAGATCTCTCTGTCAATTCTAGAATTTTGGAAGTTGCTTACAATGCAAATCCTATTTACTTAGGTAATATTATATCCTTCTGGTGTCTTTGATGGAGTTGAAGACTAGATAGACAGTTATAGTTTTCCTTAGTTATGATAAAAGATAAATTAGATATAAATATTGTAACTGTAATTCTTGCTTGATATCTGTCTTGTTATATGTAATTTTACTATGTTAAAGTTAAAATCTTCCTTTTTATTTAAACAGAAAGGGAAAAATGGTGTGGGAAGTTCTGCATATGTGTTACTTTTTGGTTAATGAGTAAAGAAACTGCATTGACTTGTGATAGGGCAAAATAGAGCTAGGCAGGAAAAACCAAACTGAATGCTGGGAGAAAGAAGGCAGAGTCAGTGGGAATCCATGGAGCAGCCAGCTGGAACCTTCCCAGTAGGCCATGATCCTAGTGATAAAATATAAAATAATGGAAATGGGTTAATTCTAGATGTAAGAGCTAGCTAGCAATATGCTTGCTTAAGTGATTGGCCAAATAGTGATTTAATTAATACAGTTTCTGTGTGGTTATTTAGAGTCTGGGCAGCCGGAAACAAACAATTGGCCTCCTACTACAGTTATGGGACATTGATCTATCCTGCCACAAAGGTAAGTCTCAAGAAAGAAATTGCTCAGGAATCTGGGCAACATCTGAATGTGGTCACTTGCCTGAGGAAGCTGGGGGGAACCAGGGTACCAGATAGGGCCCAAAGAAGGAGCTTAAAATAGA
This sequence comes from Myodes glareolus, assembly GCF_982192425.1. Lineage (NCBI taxonomy): Eukaryota > Metazoa > Chordata > Mammalia > Rodentia > Cricetidae > Myodes > Myodes glareolus. The sequence continues at coordinate 49,621,204 of NC_142030.1, read as the reverse complement.
AGGTGAAGACACTTGGTGTCTCAGAAAGGAGTGCTGCTGTTTCTTCTGGTGCTTCTAGACTCAAGGCCATTACGCCTCAGTCAGCTATCAGTCTCTCTAATCCAACAAGGTCCCCGTTCATCAGGGTGTTGCCTTGAAAGGGCCCTCTGCTGTGTCTGTAGGCTGCATTCATTTAAAGAATCTCAGTAAACCCAGAGACATTTTTTTCACTTTTATTAAGATTTAAATGACACATAATGAAATTCTTTTTTTGGTACAATTATGTTTATGTGAGTGTTGCTGTGGCCCTTATGATATATTGACCATAAAAACCTTGTGATATATTGACCATTATTAGGATAGTGGTAGTTTGAATGTAATTGGCCCCCTTAATCTCACAGGGAGTGGCACTCTTAGGAGGCGTGGCTTTCTTGGAGTGAGTATGGCCTTGTTGGAGGCAGTGTGTCGATGTGGGGATGGGTTTTAAGGCTTCCTTTGCTCAGGATATTTGCTATTGCCTGTAAGATGTAGCTCCAGCACCATGTCTGCTTGCGTGCTACCATGCTCCCCACCATGATGATAATTGACTGAACCTCTGAAACTGTAAGAGAGTCACCCCAGTTAAATATTTACTTTTTAAGAGTAGCTGTGGTCCTGGTGGCTCTTCATAGCAATAGAAACCTTAAGGCAAGGACCATCTCAATATTCTCTCTCTCTCTCTCTCTCTCTCTCTCTCTCTCTCTCTCTCTGTGTGTGTGTGTGTGTGTGTGTGTGTGTGTGTGTGTGTACTTATTCCCAAATCTATGAGTTTATTCATGGACAATGCCAGTCTCTACTTCTATATCCTGCAAACACAGCTAAGTTTCTGGACCTTGCAGTTTTTCTCTTCTAGAAAGTTCTGTGGATCTTCTATATGAATTCAGTGTGCAACCATCCACTCACATTGTCTTTTATACCTGATGCTTTGGAAATTCATTCTTGTGGGTATGTGAGTGACTAAGGTGTCTCTTTTCTGTGGCCACATAGTATTCTACTGTATGTCTATGCCATGTTTTGTTTATCACTGAGAACCTTCTGGACTGTTTCCATTTTCAGAAATTATGAGTCCAGCTGCTACACATGTTTATCTGTGGAACCCAGAGGCATCCACATAATATCTAAGTAACATCAATTGTAGAAATGTATCCATAGAAGGCTGCTAAAAACAACCTAAAGTGATTAGACTGATTTCAGTTGTTGATCCCTTTGGCTTTACTTCATACTAGACTTAGTTCATTTGCTGAACTCCTGAGCTAGTGAAGGCTGCAATATTCAGTACGTTTAACATGATAATTTATAGCTCTTGTCACAGCTCTGAGGGGGCAAAGAAATACGAGACTCTCCCAAGAAAACCATTTAGCTTTTCCCTAGGGATATATTGGTACATCTCCCCACTCTGCTTCAAATAATTTCTGAATATTGCCCAGATTCCACTCCTGGCCAGCCACTTGGCTTGGCCTCTCTTAAGAGTGTCTCCTTCCATGACATAGTCCCATATCAGTCCTGCTCTGGAAGGGAGCCTGGAACTCTCAAATAGCATGCTGTCTGCCATCACATTGTGTGTGAAGAGTGTGCAACCGTGGGTGTCCTGGCAACTGGGAGCAGCACTTCACACCTGCTTCCTGAGTGTTTAATGCAGGGGGAGGATCCCTCTGAGATGAGCCGAGGTCTTTTCTGTTTGTTTCTGTTCCACATCCAGCGTTGCGGCGCTATTATGCATTTCAGAGCATTGCAAGGCTGAAGGCCTGTAGTTAAGAGTGATTCAGGCTTGACCTTACATGTCATTGACTGAAGGCCTGCTGCACAGTTGTACTGTGCACAGCACTGGTCATGGCAATGTTCACAGCATGCACCTGCAACCCCAAGGACCCCTCCATGCTATTCCATGACTCTTTTACAGACGAGAAAGGCTAGGCTCACAGAGGTGTGGTGACCTGGGGAAGGACTACAGTTGCATATGGCCACATTCCTGCTGTCCGTCATCACATTTCGTTGCCACCCATTTCTCTAGTGCCCCCATATCTCTATCTGTGGGAGCCCATGGACTTGATACTGCCCTGAGTCCTGCTCATAACAACCTCTTGCTTGTATTTTCAGTGCCTGCTGTACAATGTACATTTTGCATGTCTGTTCTTGCCTGGCATTTCCAGTTCTTGAAGTCTGACTCAACCCCTGATATTACAGATCCAGTGAAATGGAGCCTTCTTGGCTTAATGTCTACATGGAGCTAGCGTTTGGTTTCCGGAGGTAGCTAGAGTGAATGGTGATGCTCACAGGAAGCCAGTGAAGGGGAACCAGGCTCAGACGTGGCTTGGCCAGCGATGATGATGATGATGATGATGATGATGATGATGATGATGATGATGGCAACACCGTGAACTCCAGGTATTTTCCTAGTGCAGACTGTCACTCCTGAGGTTTGAATGAGGAAACCATAGCTAGAGAAGTGAAGAAACTCATCCAAGCTCAGCTGAAAAATGAACAGGGGAGTCATAATCCAAACCATGCTTTTCTTCTTAATTCTTCAGTTTCTCCCTACCTGAGCTTTTCCTGAATGAGGACAGTGACTCTAACTCCCACATGGCACCATGAGGCTCTTCCTGTGCATCTGGGAGGATATATCTGGAGTCTGGGATGAGAGAACACTGAAAAGAATTGTGTTTTTAGCTTGGCCTGGATGGGACTGTACAAATGCCTAGTCCCCAGGGGGGAAGCAAGATGGTGCACCACCAGCCATGATAGAAGGCCAGCCTAGGTATGCCCGGGCAATAGCAGGTCTGGATAAATATATTAAAATTATATTGGGAACAGTATGCTTTGATTCTAGAATTAGTTAGTCAGGATAATATTGTATCTACTCAAAACTTTCCTCAGATATTCCTTAGAAAGGAGACACGGGATGTGAACAAATGCTTTGAGTCTCTAAATCTGTATATGTTCCACTATTACAGCAGACACTTGTTTTCTTGAATTGAGGGCAAAGTAGAGAGGAAGGTTTGGGTGCTGAAACACTGCAAGCAAACTGCTGTCCTTGCAGCTGATGAGAGGTACTTGTCTATGTCTTGGACCAGGCTACCCTGGGGTAGGTTCTATACCATCGTCATCTTTCCTCCTGCTTTGGCCTATCACCTTGTTTGCAAGAATATCATCACTCTGGTGCAGAATCAAGCCTGTCGAATCCTGTGTGTGTGTGTGTGTGTGTGTGTGTGTGTGTGTGTGTGTGTGTGTGTGTGTAGCAACTGTGACAGGACAGGCTGAAATTCCTCTTCCACACATCAGTCATAAAGGTCTTAAGTAGCTAGAGAGTAAAGAGCAAACAGCAAAACCCAACTCTCCCACTCTAAGTGTGGTACTGATGGGAGCATTACTCCTCATGCAGACAGAGACGCTTGACATGAAGACAGAGAAAGGAAACAGGAGAAAAGAAAAGGTGAGAGAGAGAGAGAGAGAGAGAGAGAGAGAGAGAGAGAGAGAGAGAGAGATCATGCCTGTAGAAGCCAGAGGCCAACACTGGGTGTCTCCCTCAGAATTCTCCTACCTTCTGCTTTGAGATAAGATCTCTTGGTGAACTGGGAGCTAGACTGGCTACCAGTAAATCCCAGAGATCTGCTTGCTTCTACCTGCCCACCACAGGTCTGACTTTTCACACAGACTCTGGGGATCCAAAGTCCTCAGGCTTGGACAGCAAACACTTCCTCTACTGAGCATCACCACACCCAAAAGTCATTTTTAAACTTTTTATTGTTGAAAAGAATATATTAAAAAGTCTTCTTAGAGAACCTAGCATAAACATACAAGTTGTTAACAGAAATTTTAGTTGTTGTTGCTATCTTAATGGAAATTGGTTATATGGTAGATGTATAGCTAGTACACAAAACCCAAATTACAGGCTCTTCTTTTTACTGTGCACTAATCTTCTCTCCCTGGTTTTTAAGTTGAATGGACTATTTTCGCTCATAAAGATGGTGCACTCGACTGAGAGATGAGCTTGTTGTTTTAGTTTTGATGATCTTCTTTACAGCCACTATAAATGCGTGGATTTAAGTGTTGTGAGAAGTTTTATGGAAAGCCTTTAAAAAGCCATAGAAGATGTGTCTCGGAAGAAAGATATGCCGGAAGGAAGCAGAGCTTGGCTACCCTTCTTGATGAAGGGTACGCAAAGTACCAAAGGAAGTATGGCCTTCATTTGCGCCATGCCAGAAACTCTGAGGGGGTCTTTTTTTTTTTTAATTTTTAACTAATATATTCGTGTATGTTGATTTATGGGAGCATGGCCACAATCTCTCCTTCTGTCTTCACGTGGCCACCTTTCCTTTTTGCGTATCTTATACTGTATCCCTGTCTACTCCCCCCCACCCCGAATTTAAGCGAGCTTTTGTTAACATTTTAAATACTAAACAATATGGAATTTGGTCAGGACCATCACCTGGAAATTTTCTAGGTAAGTGGCCTTGAGACACATGCTGGTGGAGCTCATTTGGGAAAACAAAAAACCCGAAGAGGTCACCTTACTTTTTCATGAAACTTCGTTGTTGGTTTCTAAGGATTCCAAGTACCAGAACTCCAGCAAGTTACCTGGTCCTTGGGCAGTTTTTATCTTTCAAGAACTACAGTTCCCAGAATTCTCGGGAGTTACCTGGTCCTTAGGAAGGTGTTATCTTTCAAGAACTACACTTCCCAGAATTCTCGGAAGTTACCTGGGCCTTGGGCGCGTGTTATCTTCAAAGAACTACAGTTCCCAGAGTTCTTAGACCTTACCCAGGTGTTATCTTTCAAGAACACCGATTCCCAGAATTTCAGGAAGTTGCTGGTCCTTGGGCGATTGTTATCTGTCAAGAACTACAGTTCCCCGAATTTCAGAAAGTTGCTGGTCTTTGGGTAGGTGGGGCTTAACTTTGGGTCTAACAGCATATTTTCACCTTTGAAGAAGCAAAGCAATCATCAGATCAGATACACACACTGGCAAGATAGCATATGGACTTTCGAAGTCAGAGTAACAATTGAGCAAATACACCAGTCTGAATGAAAAAATTACATCACAAATCTGCTAAGACTGTGCACCAGACACAGGAAATTAAAATTTTTCTATCTATGTATTTCCTAAAGAAGAGAATCAGCTGTATACAGCTTAACTTTTGAATAACTTGCACTTTTAAATAGTTAATAAAATTAAATGTTTTGCAATCTACCTTCACAGAGTTATTTATTTATTCTTTGCCTTTCACATCATGCAGCATCCTCCCCCTCCTCCCAATAAAGATTAAGAGAAAAAATAAAAAGAAGGTGTCTCATGGAAGCTGTAGTGTGACGCAGCGAGTCACATAGTAAACCCTCCTCTCCGTATATCTTCACTTGTAAGTGTTCATCGCAGGGAGTCATTGGCCTTGTTCAAGGTCTCTGGTTTCTGCTACACTATTGATACTGGAACCTCTCTTGGTTATCCTTCTGTTGTCCTGTGTTGTAGAAATCCTGCAGGACCAGGCCCTTCACGTGCTCCAGCAGATCACAGACGTGGTGTATATTGGGGTAGACTAACCCATAACCCTGGTTCGGGGCCTGGGTAGTTGCAGGGTTGGTCAGCTGGGGTGAGCACTGCTGCGTGGCCTTGGCGAGTTCACCCTTTGCAGCAACAAGCAAGGAGTGAGGCCAGTTCTCCTGCTTTCACATCCTCAGGGTCAGATCTCCCACTGCTACACCTTCAGGGCCAGCTCTGTTGTGTTGCCCAGGGGTGATACAGGGGCCTCTCTCCCAAGTGCTGCATCAGAAAAGGAGAAGCTCTCCTGCCCTTATAACTTCTAGGCCTGCTCTCCCACCTGCCTCAGGCGTTGATGGGCATGGGAGCTGAGAATCTGTCTCCTCTTTAACCACACCAGTCAAGCAGGATCAGGGTTACAATAACCCCCCAAAGGGTCTCACTTTTATACCTGTAGTAGCCATATACCAAAATATTCTGAGTTATAAGAGACTAGGCATTCAGCTGTCAGTTTTGGTGGGGAATACAACTTCAATTCTGCTCCTTTCTTTTAATGAGGAGTCATCATCTTTAAAAGAAAAAAAAAAGTCCTCAACATTCTTCCTTTACCTGACACTGTCTCAGGACCTTTGTCTCACCTTGTCCCTCCTTTTGCTGTAGCCAGAAGCTTTTATGCGTCTTACCAGGTCCCAGTGGCCCAGTTTCGTCCTGATTGACAGTCCCCACAACCACATATAAAACAATCATTCAGAGGCTTCATATTAACTACAAACTGTTTGTCTCAGACTTATTACTAACTAGATCTTGCAACTTAAATTAACCCATTTCTATTATTCTATGTATTGCCATATGGCTGTAGCTTATCTCATTTTCTACATTCGCCCTGATGTAGGTAGGCTTTCTGTCTATGTGTTATTTTCATTGGTTAATAAAGAGACTGCCTTGGCCCTTTGATAGGACAGAAAATTAGGTAGGTGGAGTAAACAGAACAGAATGCTGGGAAGAGGGCAATGAGGCAGACACCATGGAGCCAGCCACCAGGTCAGACATGCTGAATCTTTCCCGGTAAGCCACCACCTCGTGGTGCTACACAGATTGTTAGAAACGGGTTAATCAAGATGTGAGAATTAGCCAGTAACTAACTCTCTAGAGATAATGGACCAGGCAGTGTTTAAATGAATACAATTTGTGTGTTGTTATTTCCAGGGCTAAGCTAGCCTTGTGGGAGCCAGGTGGGACGGAAAGCAGGTCTGCCCACAGCTCCTCACTACATCGCCTGGTCCCACTGGACCTATTGGTCCCCGAAGCTGCTTATAAAATAATCTTCCATAGGTTTATATTAATTATAAACTGGTCTATTAGGTCAGGCTTATTATTAACTAGCTCTTAGAACTTAAATTAACCCTTCTCTGTTTTTCTGTATTTTACTACAAGGCTCATGGCTTGTTACCTCACATCTTGCTTCCCCAGAGGCTGCTGGCATCTCATCCTCCACCTTCTTTCTCCCTGTCTCTCTGCTTGAATTTCCTGTCTAGCTATATATTGTGCCTGCCATAGGCCAAAGCAGCTTCTTTATTAACCAAAGGTAACAAAACATATTCACAGCGTACAGAGCGGCATCCCACATCATTTTGCCTCTTCTGTCACTAGGTTTTCCCATTATCACCTCCGTTGTGTGTTCCCTGTCCTTTCTGACCTCTTTGTCAGTCTAAAAAGGTCATTCTCCCTTTTACATTTATGTTGTATGTGTGCACACCTATTGTATGAAGGTCAGCCGTCAACCTAAGTATCATTTCCCAGATGCCACCTGTTAAGTTTAATTCTTGAGTAATGGGAATCTGCCGCCACTGATGTAATAAGGCAATCAAACCAAATCAATAAATCTAGATTTATTCTGAGAAAAACATTCCTAGGTGACCCCAAGGGAAGTTGAGGAGACCACGAGGGGGAAACCACAAGGTGGGGGCTTTTAATGCCCTCGGGGATGAAGCTGCTGACGGTGGGTTTTCTCTGGGGCAGAGTCTGGACAGAGACAACTCCAAAGGAGGGGCTTGGGATGGAGCCCCCACCTGAACACCACCCACCTTTTTTTTTGAGACAAAATCTATTGTTGGCCTGTATTCCCATGGTTAAGCTAGGCTGATAGGCAAGTGAGTCTCAAAAGTATCTCCCCATCTCCACCTCCCCAGCGCTGGTTACAGATGCTATCACCACATCTGACTTTTTACGTGGGTTCTGATGATCCAATTCTGGCCCTCATACTTGCACAGCAAGCCCTTCTTCAGCTGAAACATCTCCTCGGTCTTCCCTATATGTATTTTTAATGCCTGTAGCAGTTCCTCTTTGCTGTAGGTTGAATGGAAATGTCCCCACGTAGGTTTAGCTTTACCTTGCCTATGGCCATAGTGAAAATACCACAGCCAAAGCAACTTAGGGAAGAAAAAGTTTATTTTGGCTTAACATTTCAGAGGGATAGAGTTCATAATGGAGGGAACGGCATGGCAAGGGGAGCAGGAAGGCAAGAGGTTTCCATTTCATCTGTGTGTAGCAAGCAGAGCAGTGACAGGAAGTGGGGGGTGCTCTGAACCCCCAGCGCCCACCTCCAGTGGCATACTCCAGCAAGACTACGTGGTCTGAAGTTTTTAAAACCTCCCCAAAAGGGCCACCAACTGGGGCTCCAAATATATGAGTTTAAATATATGAACCTATGGAGGACATTTTTCTCATTCCAAGCACAACAGCGTGCCAAAGTGGGCTCCATAGAATCCACGGCATTTTATTGCAAGTGTAATTACTATCTTCATAGTTGTCTTTACCGTTTTCCCTTTCCACAGACAAAGGCTTTGCTGGGTTTTATATTCTACCACTTAGTAGAACTCCTCCAGAAAGCTTACTGAAAACATGTCCTTAAAACTCTCGCAGAAATACTTTGAATCCACAGGTGAACCCACAAACTTAAGAAGTTTTCAAAGAAAGTGATCCAAAACGCTGATTTCTTCTGCCTTATAGTGGAGAAACCAAAGCTCCTGCTGGGGGCGGGGATATCCCTCCTCACTCCCATGCAGGAATGCCTCCAAAGAGCCTCAATTAGCTGTTAATCACATGCCACTGTAGAAGCTGCCTCTTGGTGAGCAGGGTGAGCTCATCACAAAGGCCTGTAATTGAGCAGAGCTCTGAAAAATGCCCTTTGTAGAAGGAGAAGGTGTATGCTCTTGTGGCAGGTGCTTAGCAGGCTTAACACTCTCCCATTGCCCCATGAGGGCAATGCCTCTCTCAGAACCTGAAGCTAGCCTCAGGTTCATAAGCTGTGGGAGGGATGGGTAGCTATCCTATTTGTTTTCTGGATGCCTAGAATCTGTGATGTTTTGTCTTCCTCATCCAAAAAAAAAAGTGTACATTCATTTATGTTGTGGAATATTTGTTTAGTGATGCAAAGGTGTGTTACATTCTTCTGTGTTGCCTTAGTTTGACTCTGTGAAGCTGTGTCGCTTTGCCTGTCTAAAACATCTGATTGGTCTAATAAAGAGCTGAATGCCCAATAGCTAGGCAGGAGAGAGAGGATAGGTGGGACTGACATGCAGAGAGAATAAGCAGAACAAGAGAGAAGAGGAAGGAACAAGGAAAGGAGAAGGAAAGAAGGATCCCAGAGGCCAGCCATCCAGTCAGCCACAGAGTAAGAACTGGAGAGAGGTATAAAGAATAGAGAAGGGTTAAAGACCAGAGGGAAAAGGTAGACAGGATAACGTAAGTTAAGAAAAGCTGGCTAAAAACCAACCAAGCTAAGGCTGGGTATTCATACATAATAATAAATCTATTTATTAAATAAGTGTATTTATTTGGGTGCTGGGTGGTGAGCCCCAAAATAATTAAAACAAAAAAAAGAACAACAACAATAGACCTATAGACAGTTATATATCCTCTGTGTGTGTGTGTGTGTGTGTGTGTGTGTGTGTGTGTGTGTGTGTGTGTGCTTATATGAGGGAAGTACCTCTCAAAATGAAAGACTGGCTCCTGACTTTCTGGACCCAAGTTAAAGTTTCACATTTTTGTCATTCTCATCAACAAGTTCATTGTTAGTAAAAGATTATTCTTCTGGGCAATGAATGAGGCAAGAAGGCTAAAGGATCAACACTTTCATTGTGGGAAAACATGTCAGTGGTGTGTGTCTGGCAGGGATGGAAATCTTCAAGAACAGGATTAATTTCCCTTTTTGAGGTGAGCTGGTCTACTCTCTCCTGCCACGTGATCTGAAAATGCTAATACATCTCAAAGTAACTCTGAAACCAGGAACCAGAGCCGGTAGATTTAGTCTTCAACTAGACTAGCAGTCAAAGACATTGTCCCAAAAGGGAAAATGACTCATAGGGAACGTTTGTCAGTGACAAGATTAAACAATTAGTAAGCATTCCCGAATGTCATTGGTGTACCAAGACGATTCTTTCTAGGCATTTACTGGAAATAAGTCATCCGTTATGTGTTTCCACATAAAGTCTGAACACCACAGTGTGAGGCTGTCCAAGTAGATTTCTTGAGGGAAACCAAGAAACTAGGGAGGAAAGACAAGGCATATTCTGTCTTCAACTTATCCCAACATTAGCAAATTTGCCAGCCAATGACTGTCTGCATCTTGTTAAAAAAGGAACGATAAGAGATTGGTCTATTCACATCTCAACAGCAAATCTAATGAGTTTCCAGTGAGCCTAAAATAGTGCTCATTGTCCTTGGTCATTTGGGTAGAACCTTCATTGTCCTTGGTCATTTGGGTAGAACCAAATCACTGTTTGTCCTCCTAAGCCAGAGAAGACTTTGATTTGCAGGTGGCCACAAGACAAAAGCTTCTGTTAGTGTTATGTGCACACACAAAGAAGCTCAGAGTCAACAACTTTCCAAACAGGTACCTGTTTTCAGAGCTAAGATCTGTTTATCATAATTAGCCGCTCGCCTAGATATACACCCAAATTCAATTAAAATCGCATCTAAATATGTATCACCGCAGGACAATTATTGTGTAACTGGTCTGAGGTTGAAATCACTTGGGAAAGGCTAAGCGGTCTGTCTTCAGAGAAGGCTGGGGGAGAGATGAGTTTCTGCATGGGGTGTGTGTGTATATATATGATACCTGTGAGTCATGGATACATATGTAGAGGCTAGAGGAGAATGTCAAGGGACCTGCTCTACCATGCTCCACCTGATTCTGTGACACAGGGACTCCCACTGGCAGGAGCCTGGCTGGCAGCTGGTCAGCCCCAGTGATCTTCCTATCTCTGCCCCCAACTGTGCTGGTCTTATAGGCAGGCATGCCACTCCTGACTTCCTAGATGAGGGCTAGGTATTTCAGTTTAGGTGCTCATGGTTCATAGCAAGCACTCTTCCGCACTGAGCCATCTCCTTAGCCTGAGTGACAAATTGGTAGCATTCACTATGAATGTGCCCGGTGCTGTTGTCAAGCCCTGCACAGAACGAGTTAGCGTTTCTTGCCCGGGTGCCCACGGTCTGGTGTTGCCGGTTCTCCATTTATTTGAAAAGCCTGCCTTACCATATGTCATCTGCTTTGCCCTCTAGGAAGCAAGGCTTTGTCTGACATTTCAAAGGTATTTCCATATCGCCACGCAAAGTGTTTGGGGGAAGCCTGATATTGATTGGTCCAGACAGGAGTGGCATTTCTCGAATGCTGTTCCTTACAACACCCTGCTAGGGGGAAGAAAAAAATCCTATTCTTAGCTAAGTTTGGAAATGCCTGCAAAGGGGCAGGTCACAGTGCAAAGTTTGTGGACTGTGAGCTTTATGTGGCCAGACACCATGGCGCATTGTCATTCTACAGGGGACAGTAGCCAGCAGAAATAGCAGTCCTGAGGAAGCTCTCACCTGTTTACCCATATTACCCCCCAGAGGTCTGACATCAGAATTCTTTTGTGCATTAGCCCAGAATGTTTCTGCAGGACACATTCCTGAGACATCCCCCTCCCTTACCCCCGCCCTGCTATACCAAGGTTTGCGCCATTTCCTTCAATAAAAGAATGAAAACCATCTGCAACCACAGCACTCATTGAGACCCTGTTGAATCGGAGAGGTGGTGGGAGTGAGTATGACCAAGACACATTGCATAAAATTCTCAAAGATTTAGTAGAATAGTATATAATTAAAAAATATTCTAAAGAAAAACAGACCTCTAGTCTGGTCTGGGAGTCTAAGTCTCATTTTATAATTTGAAGGCCGGGGGGGGGCTAAGTGAGGGAGAAATATGATTTAGGAAGGCGAAGACTTATGTCTTGGGATCATCTGTTTGTCATGCACAGTCCAGTGATGGCTGAGGGGAGTTTCTCAGAGAAATGAAAGTCCTAGTCAGATATAAAGTGTGGCTGATCCCACCCCTCCAGTCCCTGAGCTCCGGTCCGACATTCCTGGGCTGTCTGAGCTCAGTTTTGCTGCCTTCCACTGTTCTCGCAGTTAGAGCTTCTGGATCCAGTCAGAAACATCTCTCTCAAGAATAGTTCTCAGTTCTCTGGTTTGTAAGCTAAACACAGAATTCTCCACAGTACCATATTTCCTTAGTCCATTTTCACTGATGTAATTGGATACTATAGACCATGTAAGCGATGGAGAATCAAGCTTAGTTTGTGGTTCTAGGGGTCCAGGGTGGGAGGGGTTAAGATGTGGCTTCTTCCAGGCAGTCCTAAGGCACTGCAGGGCCTCACCTGGACAGAGACTGAAAACATGCACTTATGTGCTCTTTCTGGTCTCTCTCTCCTATTTTCAAGTCTATACTATTCAACTATGGGACCCTAATCACCTCCGCAAAGGTCTGTCTCTAAACATCAGCCTGATCACATGGCTCCTCTCTCTGGTATTTGTTTGGATGATTTGTTTTGATTTTTTGGAGACAGGGTCTCAGAGGCTGGTCTCAAACACACAGCAATCCCCTTGCTGTAGTCTCATAGGTGTTCGAATTACAAGCTAAAAGGTCCACTCTTTGGTATGTCAAAATACAGGTTAAATTCCAACAGATGAATCATGAGTAAAACACACTCAAATTCTATCCACACAGGAAACATCTATCACATTTTTGTCTAGTAATTAGCCAAGTAATTATTTGCTTAATATTGGCCTTCTTTGTAGATGTGGGGCTCCTTGACACACAGGTGGTGCTGGCCTGGTCCAGTACAGCACGAACTCTCTGTATAGCAGGTTACTGATTAATGATTGATCATTGCACAGTACATTTTATAATTAAATAGAATTTAGAAAAAATTCATAGACCTCATATTAGCTATCCCTTTTGTTTTCCCCAACAAGATATTGGCCTTCCTAAGAGAGAGCAGCAAACTAAATATAACTATGGAAACCATTTGCATATTTAATTAAATTAAGAATGTTAGTTTTGTTTGGGAAAAACAGATTTAATTCACTGCATACGCTTTGCACCTTAATGAAAATAATTCTCATTTTACATATCAGGCAGTATTTCTTGTTAATTATATGCATTTAACTCAAGATTCAGGGTCCACCATGTGCAAGAAGGCTCATACAGGATTTTACCTCCCCCGCTCCCCCCAAAGAACAACAGAAAGTTACTAGCTATTTAGCAGAAAGCTATGAGCAACCTCATGGGGTTCAAGACTGCGTAGGTCCTAGAAGAAGGCCCACTCAGTCCAACTGCAGCAAATAGTGGACCGTTGCAATGACTTTTCTTTTGCTGTGAAGAGACCCCATAACCACGACGACTCATAAAAAGCAGCATTTGAGGGTTTGCTTAGTTTTCAAGGGTGAATCCATGACCATCATCAGGGTGAGTATGGCAGCAGCAGGCAGACAAGCATGGTTCTGGAATAGTAACTAAGAGCTCACTTTCATCCTTATCCACAAGGCGGAGGCAGAGAGAGAGACTCTGGGAACCTCGAAGCCCACCCCCAGTGTCACACTTCCTCCCACAAGGCCACACCTCTGTATCCTTCCCAAACCATGCCCCCTACTAGGAACCAAACACTCAAATACGTTAGCCTATTGGGGCCATTCACAATCGGTTTACACACGAACAGAAGCGATTTTGCACTAGGTCTTTCCTTGAACTTCCTTTTCTCTTTGTCTTGGCATCACTGGCCTGCCTGCTACTTTTCCATGTTTGCTGAGGGCAAAGCTGATTGGTTGGTGCTTTCCCATAGGCAGAGCTTGCTCTGCATTTCCCTTCCCGGTTAGCCATCCTCACAGCCACCACTCCTGCCTTTTGATGATGCCTTGTATAAAATGACAGCGAAAGCCGGCCAAAGGTTTGCCTCCCTCCCTGCCCTTTCCCCTTCCTCCTTTCATCTCTCTCTACTTCTTTTTTGCTGCTACCTTTAATCTTCCAGGGGGAAAGCCTTGGGAAAACTTTAGGAAAACCTTAGGGCGTGGCTATGATTGCAGCAGAATATTGGGCGTGGCTTACACACAACTTTTTAGTCTATTAGGCTTGGCTTGCAGCAGAACTCCCTCCTGTCTCACGGATTCTTACCTAAAATAAAGAAACCCCTCAGAAACCACTTAATACTGTGATGGTTTTTCTTTTTTAAAGTCGGAGGAGCACATTCTTCTGAAACAGAATTAAAACAATCACCATTACAACGTCACCTGAGAGGTAGGAGTGCGTGTTGATCGAGGTTCTCTGCCCCTACGGTTCTCTCAACAATTCCAAACTTCAACAGAACATGTTGTTAGAACCATCAACGTAATTGTCTAATGTTTTTAGAGTGTCAGTCTTGATAATCTACCTTCACATTTGATATCTTTCTGTGCACATGAGCAAACAAATTCCTATACCTGTATGTCTTTCTCTATTCTCCCTTCCTTCCTCCCTCCTTCCCAGCCTCCATTCCTTCCTCCTTTCTCTCTTCTTGCCTTTTTATTCTGTCTTCCTAAAGCCTTTTCTCTTGATCTTCCTAGTGTATTTGAGCAAATACCTCTTTCACCAACTCCTCTGGATTCTGCTACCTTAATTAGCTCTTTAAAAAAAGGGGAGGGGCTGGTAAGAGAGGTACCAAAATGACTTTTACTTCAGGTCAGGATGCCACAGCTCTAGTGTAGGGAGACTCAAGGTCACGGTCCTGCAGAAATAGGATTCTCACTGCGGCTCCATGGCTAATCCTGCTGTTATTTTGGTATACGGCTGGTCTCTTTTCCATTTGCCTTGGTAGATGACAAGGGTTTTAGCGATCTCAAGCTGTTTTCAATTTGAGGGAAAAGAAGAAAAATTAGCCTGCCATTTGAGCTTCCCAGGGTCTGTAAGAAAGCACTCTGCTAAGAAGTCACATTTCAGAAAGCACTTTGGATCTTTAGTTGAAGAATGACTTGGACAAATTAAATGTGCTGTGGTCTTAGAGGAGTACATAGTTAAGAAGAATTGGATTGAATTTGGGGTAGGGTCTCCAACTCTATTATAAAGCATTTGCTAAATTGCTCAGTGCTTGAGGCTGCCTACTATTTTTTAGAGAGAAATCTCAGACACTTCAAATCTATATCTCCTGTATTGAAGCTGGCATTGCATACCAGCACTTTGCTTTTTGTCTGGGCTGATTACTTTTGAACAATTAGGTTTGAAATTTCCCAAAGGCAGGAGCATGTTGAGGACTTGCTGGAGGAATGAGAGAATCTTAGAGGTGAAAAACAATAAATGATCCATTAGTTGAAAACTCCGTCCTCTGGTAGCTAATGCAACCCATGCCATAGCAAGGCTCTGAAGCCTGTAAGCAAGCTCCGCAATAAGATGTGCCAGAGGGGCATGGGAAGTGCTGGGAGCCACAGTGAATGAGGATGCATTATACATGGTGCATCAGGTGTCCCAGCTACTTTATTGCCTCGTATTCTCTTCTCAGTCCTGAGATGGCAAGACTGACCATGATCCACATTTTATAGAAGTCATTAGGATTAGAATCCAATAACTTTTTTCTTCTGCTTTCTGCTATTTAAGAAAATATACCTCCAGGTTCTATGTACATTCTCTCCTTGGGAGGATGATAGAATGAGGGAATGGGTCGGTTATCAATTCAATAATTGTTTACCCACACATGTTCACAGAGCTTAGGTTTTCATTTGTGTTGGTTTAGGATTTGGTTTTATCAGATAGAGGCTCCCTATGTAGCGAAGGTTGATTTCTTAAATATGTAGCTCTAAGATTTTGAACTAGGGATCCCCTGTCTCAGCCCCTCACCCCCTATGAGTGCTGATATACATGTACCACGATGCCTGACAGAAAGGGAATATTTTTAGTAGGACTGAAAATACTATGTCCAAGGATGATTCTGTGGCTAGATAAGCATAAGTGTTGCTGGGGTAAGCCGCACTGAACTTACTTCTTGGAGCCTTTACAATAATGGATTGACCCATTTTATAAATATCTACATACAAGAGGCATGGTGCTGAGTGTGGGAAGGGAGTCAGGGTCCTGGCTTATTGGGTCTTACCTTCAGTGATGTAAGACTTAGACAACCAGTTCATCAAAATGACATCCTTTTCCAAGTTCTCCAAAGGAGCTATAAAAGAAGAGGTGATGGAGATCAAGGAGGGTAAGGGTATGTGTGTACATTCTTTCATCTTCTCTTGTGTACAGTTTGCTTTCTGTGAGTTCAGTTATTGACGATCCACAGTGATCTGAAAATATTAAAGAGAAACTTCCAGAACCACACAGTTCACGCGTCATGTACCATCTAAGGAGTATGATGAGATTCTTCTGCTTGCTTGCCATAGCAGGTGGGACATGAAGCATCTTCTGAGCAGTGTGTTCATGCTGTACACGCCCTCTGCCACATTAGAGGATCAGTAGTTGTCTGACAGTGTGGCAGCACCCTTGTCAGATAACCATTATTGTGCTTAATTGTGTTCTTCACAAGCACAAACGGCAATAGGGAAGTGGCACTAGGCACAGCACAGCAAGGCAAGTAACTCTGGGGCAGTGTGGCCGGGGTGCACAGCCTCCATGGGAGCTGAAGTGAAAGTTCATGTTTTAACAGGGACCTGAATAGTGAAAGGAAGCTGGGCTTTAAGTGATGAAAGATCTTTCTAGAGGAAACTGAATGCAGAAAAGCTCTGAGCTGGAAAAGGTCATGATGTGCCCAAGAAATGAAGAGGAACTCAGATTTTCCACAGTACAAAGGACGGGAGAGGGCACACTGAGTGTGGGCAGGCAGGCAGTTCTCCGGTTACGCGTGGCATCACACAGCGTGGACCACCTGGCTTTTGCTCTGTTTGGAGCGGGTCTTGCTCACCATCATGATCCATGCACCCATCCAGTGCCTTGTCCTTAGCACGTGCTCAGCCTACATTGCTCAAGCGAATGATTAATTTGGAAGAAACCAGGGATAATATTAAGAAGTCCAGTAAGACAGACACTGCTACAGCCATGTTAAAAGGCACAGAGCGCTGGATTCAAGTTTATTGTAGAAAAGAAAGGGAAAGTTGGCGGGGGGAAGGGATTATGAGAACTTCTATGCTAGAATTGTAGTTAGTCATAAGAACCAGAGAGAACTTGATTATTAAGAGGCCGATAACTGTAGGCTATTACTGTTATTCCCAGATCCTGGGCACTGATTTTTTTTAGTATGTTAATGGGCATTATAGGTAGTATTTTGTTCCTTATGCCAGGGAGTTTCCTCTTGTTTCAGCATTTCAACATATTTTGGGCAGGGAGCATGGAACAATGTGTTCTTTTCTGTAACTATTTTGAGCTGATATTGGGGCATTGTTATCAGGGATGAAGGCTGAAAGGCTAGTCAAAGATAAGGAGGGAATTCAGGCAATAGGGCACTCATCAGAAGCATCTGGTTCGCTGACTGAGCTGAATGCTCACTGAGGGACAGGGAGCATTTATCTAGACTGAACTGGTCCACATTAGCTTTCAGCAAATCCAGGACTCGCAGTCATTTGAGGCAGGGCGTAGTCAGCAGCTGGTGCTTGGATGTGCCAAGTGGAAACCTCTAGTGACAAGTATGAACAAAATTTAAAACTTATGAACTTAAAGGAAAATATTACATTTGAAACTTTCAGGCCTATAGTCTTAGTAAGTAGGAGGGGGAGGAGTCCCAAGACCAGGGGAGAGAAAAACACCATCAGGAACAGACTGGTGGGGAAAACTTAAGCTGTACCTATCCAAACTCCTTTTCATGAGTTTATTTTTCTGAAGCCTTTATGAATTTTATTTTACAAAAGTACAGAAAAGTTTTAGATATGTTAGTATCATTGGTATATACTGAAATCCACATAGCAGAAACAACAGGTAATGGGTGTCTGTAAAACAGCAGGAGTGAACTCATTGGAGTCCTAGCAGAACTACAGGGTTGGGTTAGAAGCATGTACCTTTTCCTCTGCCCAGAAAGCCAGGTGTAGATCAGACAGATGTGTCTTTAGCCCAGTGAGAAGTACCTTACAGTCTATGAATTTATCAGAATTATACCATGGAGGTGGAAGAAATCTGAACCCTTTGTTTCTTCATCTAATCATTTTCCAAAAACACAAGCAGTTCTTACTGAGAAAATTCATTTTAAATAGTATTTTTTTTTAGTGGAAAGTTTCATCTGAAACCTGTTTAACCTACCTACCTTTTCCCAAACAGGAGACCTAGTAGTTCTAGAAAAAGCAGCTCTTGATTTTTACATATGAAACAAACTGGTTGCAATCTAGGGGCAGAACCTGGTTGCCTGCTGCTAAGCTGACAGAGTTAAAGCTAGCCCAGCCATCAATACTGTCAGAGATCTGAGAAGGATAAATTATATCTGACTATAGACCAAACAGCTTCTGAATCTATTAAAAATGACAGAGACTGGTCCATACCCAGTTAGCCACGCCCAGGTCTCTATAGTTTTGAAGGCAGAAGCCTCTGAAAAACATCAGTCTTCACCAGGACCATAAAGTGAGAGTCTCCTTTTGTGGAGGAGCATGGTAAGACTGACCTTATTTTGTCTACATCAGAAAGACATCTGGAGTCCTGCTAAACCAAATCCAGTGACCAGAGGTCAGAGATACATTCTGAGCCCTGGCCGTAAGTGCAGTGGTGACTGGCTGCAGTCAGCAGAGACAGCAGAAATGTCCAAACCATTCTTATTTCAGCTCCATGCTTGCAGCAAAGCTTACAAACACACCAGAAAACACAGGCAAAACTTTCCAACAAAAACAAGCATACAGAACTGCCTCGAGAAATAGACAAAACTGTCCAGCAAGACTATACTTTCCGACCAGAATTAATTTAATATGATCAAATAACTCTAAATTTGCATCAATACATTAAAAACCTGTATTTGTAGCTGGGTCCTAATGGCTCCCTCAGAGGAGGGAGTGAGAAGGTGTGGTGTCGCCGACATAGACACCAGGAGTCAGGTAAGAGGCAAACAACAGAGGCTATTCAGCAATGGAGAGAGCCTTATATACCCTCCTCCCACCACCCGGGCTGCATTCTGATCCATTAATGTCCTAGGTATAATCAGGACCTCTGACAACATCTGTTGCTAGGCTGTCAGGCAGACTCCAGGTTGGCTTATCACTCAGCCTTGTAGGCCTTATGTTCCTACACATACCTGCCTGAAGCATCCAAGATAAGCTGTAGTTTTTGCTCTTACCCTAACCAATAATAATTTGTAACCAATCCCTTTAAATGATGACAGATATTTATAACCCGCGGAATCTGGATGACCAAAGCAGCCCTGGAAGAATGAAGTGTTGAAAGATCCCCGGAGTGGGCTGATGAATGACAGGCCTAAGAAGGGACTAACAACACAAGAAAGAGATCAACTCCTGATACAATGCCCTTCAAAATCCTACATGATTCATAAACTCAGACATGAAATGGATGAATGACAGACCCTTGCTGTACAAGGCCACTCAGAGCGGCCTCTGGCCTCTCTGGCTTCTGAGTCACCCTGACCGGATCCAGCCAGACCATAGCACCCCACCCTGAGTGAGGGGACGCCCGGATCACTGGTCCTGGGTGTTCGCGCCGATTTGCACCCGGCCTATACAGGGAGACGTCCCCATTATAGGCCTTGTAGTGTCGCTGTTTCGCAGGTCTTCACAATTTCAGCTGTGGATAGCAACCATCCATGTCTGTCCCCCGACTTTTTTCAATTCCAGCCGTAACATGGTCCAGTTTTTTCAATCCCAGCCTTTTGCTCCCCACCGCGGCTTGTGGCATGGAGACTTGTGGCATGGCAGCTCAGTGACAGGGTGGATCATGCTTCTAGGTTTCTCTTATTATTAAGTTTAAAATCCCTGCAGCTCAAAATTTGTGGCTTTTCCATCTCTTATTGAGCTTAAAACACCTACAGCTCAAAAATTGTGGCTTTTTTTCATACAACATGTGACTGCTGCCATTTTGACTGAGGTCATGTGACCTTACCACCATCTTAACAAAAGTCAGGTGACTTCACTTCCATCTTAACTGAGTGGCTGTTTCATGTAGCATGTGACTGCTGCCATTTTGACTGAGGTCATGTGACCTCATCACCATCTTAACTGAGGTCAAGTGACTTCACCACCATCTTAAATGAGTGGCTTTTCCATACAACATGTGGCTGCAGCCATTTTTATTGGTGTCAGGTGACTTTGTCACCATCTTGGGTCAGGTCAGGTGACCAAGTTCCTCCATTTTTACTGAGGTATTACCTGTCTGGTTCCCCATTGTTAACTTTATTGCATGGGTGACCTTACCACCATCTTAACTAAGAGCCAGGTCAGGTGACCAAGTTCTTCCATCTTTACTGAAGTATACCCTGCCTTGTCCTCCAATTTTCACTAAATTCCTCTTGTTGACTCTGTTACATGTGTTTTGCACAGTGGCATGCCTTTGGTAGGGTCCACCAAGAGCATATACTTTGCACAATTCCTGTTCACTCTCTCTATATGTAATAATTGTTCATTACATCTCATTTCAGACTACAAAATCAGTAAGTCTCATGCCTTAAACTGGTATGTACTTTTAATTCTCTCACAAAATGCCTTATATTTAATCCAACCCTTGTTTAAAATATATTAAGCTGTTCTCTACTATTGTCAGTTCTGTCATTAAACTTTTATTACAAGTAGTTTTTTTGTCTTTCTGTCCTTTTACGAGTATAAATCTTACTTGTTAAGTTGAGAGCCGGTGTGGTCAAGCTCAGACCCAGCTCTCCAGGCAGATTCTATACTGTAGTTATATCTGATAAACAGCCCTCAACTGCTCAGAGATCTGGGGAACGTGATATATAAATATTTAATTATTAAAAAACTTTTCATAACAAAAAGAGACAGGTTGGCTCCTAGCAGCAGCACTCTTATTCCCTCCAAAGAAGACGGAAGACAAACAGGCACAGAACAACATCCATCTGCAGTTTGCTTCGACTGCCAAGCGCTGACCATTGGACAAAACTGTCTTTTATCTAAACTAAAGATCTCCTGACATGGACAGAATCGCTGGAATCGACAGCTTAACTGCTCAGGTCAAGGTAGGCCTGTCTTCCTACAGATTTCTTAGCCCACAGGATCTTCTGGAGCCTGGCAGGCCTTGCGCTAAACAGCAAAGGTCAAGTGCAACCTTCAGCGACCATGGAGGACCCAAAAAAAAAAAAAGTAGCTCTGGGTGCCATCCAATTAAGTTCTCTGTCATTTTTTAATCAGTAACTCAAGTAAAATCTTAACCTTCTCAAAGATCTCTGATACAGTTTGATAGCTGAGAGGTTTTGCCTGGTTACCTCACGAAACAAATTTCAAATCAAATTTCTCTCTTATGCTGACTTTCATAATCTTAAAAATACTTTTCATTGTAAAAAAATATGTCACAGTCATTATACAATGTATGTGTCTAAAACTTCTGTTTTCAAAAACCTAAAAAATTCTTGTGAATTTTTAGAGAGCCAGAGAACTGTACTAAAGGATTAACCTTAAACAGGTCAGATACATCCCCCTCAATTCCCTGGTCCTAAATTTTTTCCCCTTAATTTAACTTTGTCCTCTGTTCTGCCAATACCTTAACCAGATATAAGAGACACCAGACATTTCCATGCCACAAACATCAGACAGGAGCAAAGAGACCAGCTATGCCAGGATTTGGCCAGCACCCAGTCTTCTCAGGTTCCCCCCAAAGATGACACCCACAAATAAGCAGGAAGTAGTCTTAAGAAACCGCCACCCCAATTCCTTTGACCTGTGGTGCCTAACCACTCGCTTTTTTATTATAAAAAAGAGATGGGAATGTAATGGTTGTTCTGTCTCTTTAAGAGACAATCTACACCCACTCCCTCCACCATCCACTGAGGCAGGCTGATCTTCAGCTTCTGGCCTGAGTTCACTCTCTTTTCTGTCTTCCTCTCAGAGAGGCAGCTTCGCTTCTGCCTCTCTCCCCACTTTTCCGCTTCCCCCCTTCTCTGTCTCTTTCTCCTCTTCTCTCTCTCTCTCTCTCTCTCTCTCTCTCTCTCTCTCTCTCTCCCCCCCCTTCTCCCTTCCCCTTCTATAACCCCACGAAAAAATATTCAACCTCACTCTGCATGTCGTGTCTATCCATGCCTCTGTCTCCTACTTGGCTGGCATGTGCCTCCCTGCCTGGGACCAGCCATTGCTCGGGTACTGGCAGCCATCTCTGCCTGTGACTGGCTGCTCCCAGGGTCCACTGTCTGCTGCCACATGGCCCACTACCACCATTTGGGACCTATAGCATTTCTGCTGCCTACTGCTGCTGGGGATCTTGCAGCATTTTTTAAAAAATCATAAAAGTAGGACCCAAGTGTTTAGTGAATATGGATAGTATGCTCAAGAGAGAGTTAAACCTGGAATGCAATTTAGGCATTCAAGAATGTAGATGGCGTCTAAAGAGAGAAGGCCACATGATCTCTCCAGGGAGAGACTGTAGGAAGATCTGAAAGGATTTAATTCAGAGACAAAATTAAGGCTTTAGGCTTGAGTAGCTATGCCATGTACTTACATTCAGTACTAGTGGAAATTAACACAGAGAAGAATCTAGTACATCTAGGAAACAGCAGCCTGACCCTTAAGATTCTTGCAGCAAAAGTGTACAACCGGCTGTGGTTGTAGTTCAGTGGGGCAGCCCTCGTCCTGTGTGTGCATGGCCTTGGAATCCTTCGTCAGCACTGGGAGCGGACAATGAAAAATACAGATCCTTAGCACAGAAAACAAAAAAGGGGCTGGGAAGATTCCCAGCAAAAATCAGGGAGACCCGATACCTTCTGTGTTGTACCGTTTGTGACCTTAAAGTAGAACAACAAGGACATAAGTGTATCTGACTGGGATGAAGAAAGCCTTCAGCAACATGTCTGTGGCTAGCCTAGGTCCCCACCTAAGGAGAAATGAGCAGAGCTCTGCAAGTGATTAAATGCAGGAGCTCTCCAATGAGCAAAACCAGGTTTTAATCCTGACATGAACACTGTGTAGCTTTGTAATGTTAGAAAAGGTTATCCTTTTGGAGCCTTGGTTTCTTTGTAAACTAAGTGTTAGAATTTGCAACACCAAGAGATATAAGGCTAGCTAAACCAAATCTCTCTGGAAGGATTAACATCGGGCCATACGCTTTTAATGGTCGCTGATTAGTTGCTGTTGATACATACTAACAGCATACTAACACTATTTCAAGTCTATCAAATACACTTGCACTAGAAAGATTACATTTAGGCATTTCTTGCAAAGCACAGGGCAGAGTGTGCCTTTTTAAATGTGTACTCCATGTTTAATGACAGGTCAGGTGTCAGGACCCTGCCGTTTCTGAGAAGACTTCAAGCAATGTGTAATTCTGTCAAGAATAGCAGTGAGCACTGCCTTGGATGAAAGAGATCAACTCCTGATACAAAGTTCTGCAAAATCCTAGATGATTCATAAACTCAGACATGAAATGGATGAATGACAGAGCCTAAGAGGAGACTGTTATGGTTTCACGGCACCAATGTTATTCTTTTTAAAGCTATAAGGGGCAGCTGGTTCCATGAGGGGTAGTGACCTGGGCGGGTTCCCCAGGCCTAGGTGAGTCAGTCCCCTGAGGCCTTGGCAGGCCACCTTAGTGGGTGGGAGACCATAGTGGGTGAGAGACAGACAGATACATCATGCAGAAAGGCGAGTTTATTTAGTGGGTTACAGAGGGGAAAGGGAAAGGGGAGAAAGGGGAAGAAGAAAGAGAGACAGAGAGAGAGGGAAAGAGAGGGGGGAGAGAGATAAAGAGAGAGGGAGAGAGGAGAGAGGGAAAGACAGTAGTTACCTCTTCAGGGCCTTGGATGAAAGAGATAATCTCCTGATACAACATGCTGCAAAGTCCTAGATGATTCATAAACTCAGACATGAAGCTGATGAATGTCAGAGCCTAAGAGGGGACTAACAGCACAAGTATTTAGGAACATTTGTCCAGAAGAAATGAAGAACTGGGGTTAGACCTTATATTTTGGTTAAAACAGGATTTTAAATTTTAAGAATACTTTTCATCTTTTAAAATGATTGCTCTGACCTTGATATATTGGATAAACTGGGGAGTAAATCCATGGCTTAAAGGAGATGAGGCACATTCTCTACTATGCTGAGTTGAAGCTTTGTAAACAAAAGAAAGACTGTGTTGTGCTTGTGTAGTCTGCCAGGGCAAACCGAGCTAGATTTGGGAGCTAACCAATTTATTTGGTGACTTAACAGATATCTGTTTGTTTGTTTGTTTGCTTGTTTATTGTGTGTGTGTGTGTGTGTGTGAGAGAGAGAGAGAGAAAGAGAGAGAGAGAGAGAATGTGTGCCTGCACATGGCCCCATGGAGGCCAGCAATTGATACTGGGAGACTTCTATTGTTCTCCAACTTATTTGTGCATGTGGCATATATTTGTGTGGGCACATGTGTAGAGGATGAGTGCACTCGTGTGCTTGAGTATGAATGATAATCTTAAACTATCTTCCCTTGTGACTCTCCACCCTGTCTGTCTGTCTGTCTGTCTATCTACCTACCTATCTGCCTACCTACCTACCTATCTCTTATCTATCTACCTATCTACCTACCTACTTACCTACTTATCTGTCTATCTATTGAGACAGAGTCTCTTCACTGACTCTGAAACTCACGTTTTTTGTAGACTGGATGGCTATCCCCTGTCCCCTCTCCCTAGTTCTGAGGTTACAGACACCCACAGCAACACCCAGATTTCATGTGAGTGCTGAGGACCCAAACACAGGTCCATGGTTTGTATCCTCTGAGCCTTCTCCCCAACTCTTGCACTCTATTTTTTTGAAATAGTTTCTCACTAACTGTAGAGATCATCAATTGAGCCCAATTAGGGCTTCTATTGCTCTGACAAACCCCCTGACCAATAACATGGGTGAAGGAAGTGTTTATTTCAGATGATGACTGTTGGGTTACAATCACTCACTAAGGGAAGTCAGGGCAAGAACTCAAAACAGGAAACTGCAGGGAAGAACTGAGCAGAGACCATGGAGGAAAGCATTACTAGATCCTTGTGGCTTTTTTCATCTACTTTCTCACGGCTCAGGATGTGGTGGCCCTGCCTGCAGTGAGCTGGGCCCTCCCACAGCGATGGAAAGAATCTAGAAACTGGCCTACCAAACAGGAGAAGGCATTTTCCCACGAACGACCCTCTTCCCCGATAGCTCTAGTTTGTATTAAGTTGACAGAAAGATTAACTAGCATGTTTCCCTAAGTTTTCTTTCTGGATCACCATCTTCCACATTGTCAGTCATTATGGGGATGATGGAAAATGTTAAGATTGGAAGCATCTCTAACACATGACACAGCACATATTGAACACATGGGATACACATGTCACACATGACATGCATGACAAGCACATGACATACACACAACACATGACACACATGACATGCAAGGCACACACAGTGCACATGTGACAAACACATAACACAAGACAAACACATGACACAAACATGATAAACACATGACGCACAGTGGCGTGCACATGACACACACATGAAAACGACATGACATACATGACGTGCGATGCTCACGTGACACACACATGCATGATGCTCGCATGACAAACAGAAGGTGTACACAACACACATGACAAACGCGTGACAAACGCATGGCACACACAAGAAACACAGGGGCACATGTTACGTGTATGACACACTGCAAAAACACATGGCACACATATGGTGCATGCATGGCAAGCACATGCCACAGGCATGACACACATGACGCACATGGCAAACACAAGGCACACACCACACACACGAAGCACACATGACACACATGTGGTGCATATGATGCACATGAAAGCCACATGACAAACACATGACAAGCATGCCAAACATATGTTGCACACATGGCCAACATATGACACACACAACAAACACATGGCACGCATATGACAAATGCATGGCACACATATGAAGCACACAGGACACACACTGGACACACACATGGCACACATGACAAACATGTCTGGACCGGTCTGGTCTGGACCAGTCTGGACCAGTCTGGACGAGTATAGTCTTGTCTGGTCCAGTCTTGTCCGATCTGTTCTGGTCGAGACTGGTCTAGATGAGTCTGGTCTGGTCAAGACCGGTTAGGACCAGTCTGGTCTGGTCCGGTCTGAACTGGTCAAGACCAATCTGGTCCAGTCTGGACCGGTCGAGACCAGTTCGGACCCGTCTGGTCTGATTGAGACTGGTTTGGTCCGGTCTGGTCCGGTCGAGACCAGTCTGGTCCGGTTGAGACGGGTCTGGTCCACTCTGGTCTGGTCTGGTAGTTTGTAAATGTAGGGTCTTTGTCTTTGCTAGAGTCCCCCTTTACTTCACCTTTTATCACTTTCTTATTTCCTAAAAGGGACTTCTTGGTATTTGTTAAATTAGTGCTTGGAATGACACTCTGGGGCTATCACTCCTGGACCCCAAATTCAGCAGTAAGACTTCCTTGGGTGTTCTAAATGTTGTGTTCACATATTATATCATGTGTTTTTTTAAATCAAAATGTTTATTCCCACTTTCAGAGGACAAAAGCTAGAAGACTCTTTGTGAGAGTGTGCCTATGGACACACCTACGTAAGGGACTAGGATACATGCGTGTGCACATGCACGCATGCACACACACACACACACACACACACACACACACACAACATGGTTTGATGCTAAGTCACGGACCCAGATGAAATTGATTTGTGAACAAACAAAAACTCCCATAGTTTAGATGGCTTTCTTGGTGGGAAACTAAGCTAGGAATTATTCTGAGGGGAAAATTGGCAACTAAAGGGCAACTAAAAGATAAGCCTGGTGTTCCCAGAGCTGACCAAAAGTGTGGCTCTAATACACAGGCACATCTGGACAGACATTGACGTCTCAATGAGTTCGATGCGGCTTGAAGAGGAAATGTTCGCCTTGGCTTATGAGCTTGTACGTTTGGTCCCCGGCGAGTGGCTCTTTTGGGGAAGGTTATGGAATCCTTAGGAGGCACAGACTAGCTGAAAAAAGTAGCTCACTGGGAACTGGCTTTTGGGTTTTATAACCTGTCCTCACTTCCTGCTTCCTCTGTTTCCTGTATGTGGATGAATCCACTAGTATAACTGGAGGTTTCTCTCCTTCCTGCCAGTTCCTGAAGCTTAATATTACTTACAAACTGTTTGGCCTATTAGCTCAGACTTATTAATTAGTTTTTGAATCTTAAATTAACCCATTCCTATTAGTCTGTATTTTCCCATAAGACTCGTGGTTCTTTACCTCACATCTGGCTGTTTGCATCTCTCAGACTCCACCTTCATTGTCAACAGTGTCTCTGTTTGGATTTCCCACCTGGCTCTATTCTGCCTGGCTATTGGCTAAATCATCTTCTTTATTAACCAATGGCAATAAGACAAAGTCACAACATACAGAGGGGAGTCCCACATCATACCAGCATCCTGATTACCAGGCCAGCCCTCTGCTCCTGCTGCCACGTCTTCCCTGCCACGACAGACTGGATCTCTTCTGGAACTAAAAGCCCAAAGACACTTGCTTTTCTTGAGTTAGGGCTTCTATTGCTCTGATAAATGCCATGACCAATAGCATGGGGGAAGGAAGTGTTTATTTCAGATGATGACTGTCGGGTTACAATCACTCACAGGGAAGTCAGGGCAAGAACTCAAAACAGGAAACTGCAGGGAAGAACTGAGCAGAGACCATGGAGGAAAGCCTTACTTGCTCCTTGTGACTTTCTTCGTCTACTTTCTCACGGCTAAGGATGTGGTGGCCCTGCCTGCAGTGAGCCGGGCCCTCCCACAGGGATGGAAAGAATCTAGAAACTGGCCTACCAATCAGGTGGAGGCATTTTCCCATGGACGGCCCTTTTCCCCAATAGCTCTAGTTTGTATTAAGTTGACAGAAAGATTAACTAGCATGTTTCCCTAAGTTTTCTTTCATAAGGGTATTTCACCATTGTTATACCCAAATGTTCCCATCACTGAAATCAACGTGAATTCAGTAGGAGACAGAATTGGCTTCCAAATCTGTATGAACTGGCTTGCCTATCTCTCTTCATTCTCCAACTTTTTCTTTATTCCACTGTGTTATTTTACATATGCCATGAATGTCTGCTGCCACACTGTGGCTTGAGTTCCATGATACAGAAAGGAACTCCCCTTTAAATTTCCCCATTTCTGCAGGGCCAGTTCCACCAAAGTGCTCTGTCTGACCTTGCCTACGGCAGGGATCACTATGTTACTATTTAGTAAACAGGTACTGGTTGCTTCAGTAAATAAAATACAGTACTTGACTTCAAAGAGTTGTCTTAACTCATGAGCGAAGCCAGAGTGGATATTTCAGAGCTAAATGAATGTGCCCCAGATTTCAGGAGTGTGAAGACACACAGCTTTGATGGGGAGAGAAAATTTAGTGGGGGAGAAGTTTGATGCATTGTAGTTGAAACAAGTGCTGTTTCTTAGGAAGTGGAAGCAAGGAAGAACATGGTTTTTAAAGTGAGATGTGGAGCTTAGTAAAATGTTCCTAACAGGCCTGGTCAGTACACCGGTGCACTGAAGGCAGTGTTCCTTTAGGTAGATTCCACTTTGTGTAACTGAAAATGCTCTATGCAAGCTTATTAGTAAATCTATTACAGCATAAATTATTACTTCAAGCTTCTCTTGCATCAGTGTTGCATTTTATGCCAGCATTGATGACTGTAAAATAAAAATATCCAGGCTGTAGAGATATTTCAACAGTTAAGAGGGTCCGTTGATTTCTTAGAAGGTTCTTAACACACAACAGTCTGCAATTCCAGCTCCATGGGATACGATGCCCTCTTCTGGCCTCTGAGTCATTTCCCATGCCATTCAGTCC
Source organism: Myodes glareolus (assembly GCF_982192425.1). Taxonomy (NCBI): domain Eukaryota; kingdom Metazoa; phylum Chordata; class Mammalia; order Rodentia; family Cricetidae; genus Myodes; species Myodes glareolus. The sequence continues at coordinate 49,592,463 of NC_142030.1, read as the reverse complement.
TATAGAGACGCATGCGCATTCATATAAATAAAGATAAAATTTAAAATATTAATCAAAATAAAGCTATCCACTGATTAGAAAAGTGTTGAAGATGCTTAATGTCCTGCAGTATCAAATATTCAACCCACTATTAATTATTTCTATAAAGATAAGTAAATACATCTATCCAACCTGTATGTAGCTTTGATTTTATCTTTAATGAATGACCAGATTTTATGCATTCCAAAGAATTATTTCAAGATAAATTTCTGTACGGTTTATCATCTGTAAACGTTTAATTTGTATACCTAGTTCATGTTCCTATGACCAAGAGCCATAAAACATTTTGAGTGGAAAAGAGTCTCAGGTAGGAAAACTTTTAAAGCCTTATCCACAGCACCTGGGATGTGTTAAAGAGAGAAAGAGAGAAGATAAAATCCTAGAAGCTGAGAGGTGGCGCATTCCATGTACATCTTTCAGGAACTGGAAACGGAAGCCAGCTTGAGGTCACTTCATCAACTAGAGTTGCATTTTTTTTTTTTAATCATCACATTAGTCCAAAGCCTTGAGCCTAGAAGCAGGCAGTCAGAGATGGCGTCCCAGCCCAAGTTACGTGGCTCTCAGGGTGGTTCTCTAGTCCTTCTGTTTCTATCTAGCAAGTAGGCTTTGTCCTAATCCTGATCAGGGCTCTACCTGTCCAAACCAGGAGGAAAAAAGGTGAAGGCTCGGTAAGCAAAAACAACCTTCCCAGCGGATTCCCATCAGCATCTTCCACTTAAGTTTCTTTACTTAGAAACGAGTCCCCATGGCTGCTCCTAACTCCAAAAGGGTCTGGAGGGTTGCGAGTTCGTAACTGAGCTCCTGCCTTTATGTATAAATGGAGTTCTGTTCACAAGGCAAAATGGGAGAAAATTACACAGTATTAGCCAGCCAGCAGCGACCGCCACAGGCAGGCTAAGGCCAGATCGTGCAGGGCCTGGTGACTCACAGGATGGGGTGTGGATTTTACTCTAAATGCAGAAAGCAGCTGTTGAAGGGATTTAAAAAGAGCGGATTGGTTTTGCTTATTCAGACAGTAGGGTGCAGCGCGTTGTCGGGAGGATGCGCAGGGAGGAGCAGCCCCTAGGATGCCCTTTCAGGTCGAGCAGAATGCAGGATACCCGGTTGAGTTTTACAATCTCTTTCATTCTGCTTAAGGCGTGCCGCCCATGAGCACGGAGAGGACACTGGCATCTAAATGAGGTGTCACTCGGATGGATCCTTTCACTGACTGTGACCGTGGGGTAGGAGGCTGGCCTGAACATCGCGGCACATAAGGAACGTCTATCTCCATTTTATGTATGAAACCCGCTGCAAAGCAAACGATCAGCAAGGCCTGCGTCTCCCGCCGGCGCGCGCCCCACGCCGAGAACCGAGGAAAGCCGGAGAGAAAGCTGCTTGACTCATTTCTGTCCTGTTTTGTGTTTTTTTCCGTATGTAAACAGAAGTAGACGTTACCATCTGGCGCCATCTCGTGGCTACTTTAGAAATTGCACAGGAGAGAGTCCGCCTTCAGTGTTGCTTCCTAGACCTGAGACTCGCTGTCTGTCATCTTGAAGTCACGCTGTTCATGAGACGCTGTAAACTCCAGAATTCTTCCTGTTGATCTAGGGACAAAAAGCATGAGAAGTGATGGTTTTAGCCTTTCAGTCTTTTATCGCCATTTTAGTTGGGGACTCTAGTTTCCATGATTTATTTAAGGTCCCACGGCTGCAAGCAGAAGAATGGGGTTATGGATCACCGCCTTCCACAATGCCAGTCATTATGGGGGCGATGGACAATATTATGATTGGAAGCATCTCTAACACTGATCATAATTAGTAACTTTTACATAATAGCCACTTTCCAATGGGTTTTGGATGAGTATGGGTGCCCCTTCTTCTAGGCATAATAGTTGTAAAAGCTAGTAATGACTTGTAAAAGCAAATCATGTCCACAGCCATTCTTTCTCACAGGTGTCCTGTCCCCGTGGCCTTTCTCGCTGTCCTATTTAGCGGCATTCTGTTACTGCAGGGGGCAGCCATGAGGCCACAGGAGCCATGCGGCTCAAGCTGTCTTTCTTGGGCCTTCTGAATCTACTTATTTCATCAAGTTCCCTGTAGCTGGAGAATGTTCTAGCTACTGGTAGAAGATAGGGTGGTGAGACCCAATCACAATCCTAATTCAAACAGTGACAGAAACTCTCATTGCATAATAATTTATCTTGACCTAGAGCCTTTATGCATTATTAATGGAACTCTGTGTGCCTATGTTTATAATTTCTATCTATGGCTTTTTCTGATTGGGATTCTCTAAACATTAATAGTAACGGTGGATGTTTAGAACCAAAAACTTTTGACTGAGAATCCTGACATTGATACTCAAAAATCTGTAGCTACAACTCAAGTTACAAAGTTACAAAACTCATGTTACAATTTTCAGTGGCATTGAAAGACTAGAGAGGAGGAAAGTATTGAAACCAGTTTGAGATGCCCGTGCACAGCTCATGTGAACAGTAAGTAAACAGTCAGCATCATCACTGATGTTGCCACAGAAACGATTTCCACCAAAAAGGGTATTTACAAGTCTTTTGTTTTCGTTTTTTTTTTCTGTAATGAGAATGTAACCCAAGCCTTGAGAATGTCAATCAAGTGCTTTACCCTTGCTATGGCCTTAGCCCATACAAACTGGAAATGAATGAAATTTTTATGGCCCTACAATGCTGAAGCATGCATGGGCAGCTCGTATATGGTGGTTCTGTTGAATTTGTCCATATTGGGTTTCATGGTCTAAGTTGATGAGGACGACTGACCAGGTCTCTTCCTCAAGAGGGCACCAGATCTCATTACAGATGGTTGTGAGCTACCATGTGATTGCTGGGATTGAACTCAGGTATTGCCTAAAATTACATCTAAAAATCTTATAGCAGTTGTTTTTAATGCTTTTACTGATGGCTGTTCAAAAGAACAAACAGCATATGTGTTATATACCCTTATCTACTTCAACATGCTGCATATATAACTTGAATTCAATTCTTGTTTAGGAAAATAGATGTTTTTAAATAAATAGATTTTTGTATGATGATAAATTCATAAGGTTATCACTCAGCCCAACAAAAAGCAGGAAGCAGTATGGAGAGAACGATGTCAAATTCCCTAAATTATTGTTTATGAATGTTTATTTACACTTAAAGGGGGATATGCTATAGAGATTTGCATTGGTATAGATCTTGGTTTATTGATACAAATTTAAGATCAATTTTGTTATACTGTGTATATGTATATTTCTGTTCTTAATTAAGGTACTGTGTTTGTGCAGTTCATTTAAAAATGTAATGTATAATTAAGAAATACATGTTAATAGATAGTCATCTTTAATAGCCAACCTTTTAGTCATGTTAGTTACATTTTCTAGATGTACAGAGATGTATTTCAGATGGATAGGCATTTTTCAAACCTTTCAAAGACTACAGACTATGGCATTTAAAATGTTTTAAGAAGTTAGGAGTTTTCATAACAATGAGACACACCTGCTCCTGGCAGCACCAATCTACTTCAAGAGGATGACGGGCATCGAAGAGGCTCCTCATGGAGCTTGCTAGCCATTTGAGCAAAGAGCTGCTCTTGACTGGCCTGCTTGACATGCAGGCCCCACAGAGAAATGACTGCTGAACTTGCCTAAAGGTGAGACGGTCCTTTGGGGTTTCTACTTCATGAAAGTTTCATGGAAACGCCTGCTGGATACCATACCCTGTAGGCTGAAGATGGATGCCCCAATGGTACAAAAAAATTTTGGGTGACTGTCCAGACATCAAGATGTCTCTGTCAATTCTAGAGTTTTGGAAGTTGCTTACAATGAACTTATTGTTTACTTAGGTAATATTATATCCTTCTGGGAGTTTCCCTTAGTTATGATAAAAGTAGATATAAATATTGTAACTGTAATTATTGCTTGGTACCTGTTTTGTTATATGTAATTTTACTATGTTAAAGTTAAAACCTTTCTTTCCATTTAAAGAGAAAAGGGGAGGTGATGTGGGATTCCCTCTGTATGCTGTGAATACCATTGGTAAATAAAGAAACTGCCTTGGCCTGTTGATAGGGCATAACTAATGTAGAACTAAACTGAATGCTGTGAGAAAGGAGGCAGAGTTCAGAAACCACTGCTGGAGAGAGATGTGCTGAAACTTTGCTAGTAAACCATGACCCTTGTGGTTTCACACAGATTAATGGAGATGGGTTAAAATAAGATGTAAGAGTTAGCTAGAGCTAATGGATCAAGCAGTGTTTTAATTAATGCAGTTTCGTGTGATTAATTTGGGGCTGAGTGGCCGGGAAACAAATAAGTGACCCTCCTTAACAACAGGAAAGTATCAAGGACATTATACTATTGACCTGAAAATTATACTGTTATGTTAATTTCATTAGCATGTCCACATAAAATCCAAATTTCTTTTTTTGGGAAACTGAATGGTGGATGAAAGATTTTTGGTGTGAGGGACCCTGGCATGTCCTACTGCAGCAGATGAGAGACAAACAGATACGCCATGTGGAGAGAGCATGCATATGAAGTTTATTTAGTGGTTATTGGGAGGGTATAAGGGTAAGGGAGTATGGGAGAGAGAGAGAGAGAGAGAGAGAGAGAAGAGAAAAAGGGGGGATGGATGGAGGGAGGCAGAGGCTGTCTCTTCAGAGGCAAAATGGACAAAGAGAAAGGAAGAGAGAGGCATAAAATCAGTTTGCCTCAGTGGGAAGTGGGGAGATTGGGAATGGGCAGAGCTTGTCCCTTAAAGGGACAGGGTACCCAGGTGACAGGGCAAACAAGCAAAATTATAATCACAATAGTGGAGGCCAAAGGCCCATCTGTAATAGGAGAGACATCATGAAGTTATTTTATCTAGTTGTCTAGATAAAAGATGGTGTACAGATATTTAGTCTCTTGAAAGGGAGATATTTTGATTGGACAAATCTAACTGATAAGTCAAAACACAATAATATGGATTTTAGCACAATTAAGCACTCTTTAAAAAGCTCTAGTAATAGAAAATCTAGGTGTAAAGATGAAGAAGGAAATACCTGGTGTTTTGCTTACCAAAGCAGATACACAGCAGAATGACCATAGGTTATTTGTTGCTCACCAACAATTTCCTGGTATGTTTTGCTTTAATGTGTCAAAATTTCCCCATACTATTGATGGTCAAATTAATGATTTACGCCAATAGATAGATGAAATCTCTCAAGTGATCTCTGAATGGCCATCATCGCTTAGGTGGCTTTCCCCTTTCCTTGGACCTCCGTTAATTATTCTTATCATTCTCTTTAGCTTGCTTATATTAACTAGACCAGCCAGTGTTCAGTCATGGCCTCTATTACAACCAATATTTTTTCTTTAAAAAGTTAGAAATGGGGAGATATAGAAGGGCACATGGTCTTTGTGCTCACAGATAACACTAGAACAATCGGAAATGTGAATCACACAAGTTTTTCTCTTCAATGGAAGGGATTTGCACCTGTTCTGTCCAGAAAGTTGGAGTGGATGTTGTTTATAGCCTGGTAATTTTTGCTGTTCTGCAGAGCCTGACTTTGCCTGACTCCCCCTCGTTCTGAGCATGGTTTCTCAATCAATAGAACCCATTCTTGTGGAAGAGGTCACAGGTACTTTACAAAAGACATGTACTTTGCAGAGGAGTTTCAATGTAGTTGTGCTTTACGTTTTATTGTGATAATGGTCATGAGGAAGCCTTTCCCCAGAGTTGTACTGTTTTTAAACATGTCAAAAATAAAGTGTAATGGTTTAGCCTTGGCAAAGAGGGGAGAGAGTGGGCATGGCTTGTCTCTTAAGGGACAGGACAGAACATTACATTAAGTGCTCAGGGTCAGACTCCAAAAGTTGAACCTGTCCATCTAACTAAGGAATGCTGAACTGTGTTTCCTGTTGCTTCTCATGGTCCATTGCTCTGTCAGTCATCCATTGTATTTGCAGGGACGCTCATAGACCTCAAGTCAAAAGCTAGCCCATTTCTGAACAAGGAAATTGTACTGGAGAATCTGGAGCCTCTGTCATCAGCTGATTCCTCTATCAGTGTGCGAGAGAGATGTATGAATCCTGACACTGATGTTTTATGGATACACATGGATCCCTGCTGTGGGAGTTCCTTCAGCTCCTTCAGCCAATCGCCGCTGAGTTACCAGCCCATTGGGGCGTGGTCTCTCCCTTTAAAAAAAGCAGCGGCTGTCCTCCACTTTCTCTTTGTCTTCCGGCTCCGTTTCCGGCCCCTGGACTCCTTTCCTGTTCGCGCGGAGGGGCTGTTGTCTGGGACGGTAATCTGTAAGTTTTTTCCCCTTTGAATAAATAACCATTCTATTAATCATAATTCCAAACTGGTGTGGGATTGTCTGTGACTTACGCCTTCATCTGGCGTTTGGTTGTAGAACCCCCCCCCCTTCCCCCCCACTCAACTGCTTGCTACCAGCTCGGCTAGTCACGAGACCTCCCTCAGCTGCGGCCTGTGCCCTGTGTGTGGAGCCAGCAGTTCAGTTAAACCCCACGCCTCCCAAGCTCCACAGGCTCGGGACAGTCTCTGCCTGCCTGGTTTGCTCTTTTCTGAGTTGTTTTCAAATTTCCCTTGTAAGTGCGGCGCTTTAGTGGCGTGAATCAGAACGACTCGGTCACGTGGAGGCATACGCGGCTTCCGGGTTGCTCTTTTCTACCCCTGGATTCTGGGTTTCTGGTTCCGTGTATGGTATTGATTTAATTAAACTTTCTTTCTTGAGCAACTTATATTTCCTAGTTTTTAACAAATACTAAGGCAGACACTGAAACAGGACCTGTTTAAGTCACCTTTGCAGTGGTTCTAGTCGCAACTTGGCAACAGCGCCACCAACTAGACAAGAGGTAATATGGCAGTTTTTGTTTCCAACGCCAATTTTACTGTTTTCTTTATTAATACAATGGATTATGTCATGCAAGGTTTATATGACTATGGGAATATATTAATTTACTTGTTACTAGGTTTCAGTTTTCTTTTCAATATTTTATCATTAAGAAAGATACGATTTTTACGGACTAATATTGAACAACTAGTTGAAAGGATTAAAATTATTGAAAATCAGGGGTTATCTGAACAAGTGGATACTATGATAGACAAAATTGACTCCATGTCCAAGGGTACTAGGAAGTTACCTGAAAGGGTACAGGCTGTTGAATTTGACGTTCAGATGTTACCACGAAGTTTTGATAAGGTAACAGATAGAATGAACCTCCAGAATGGGAACCAAAAAACTGATACCTTAGTGAAATTACTAGAAACACGGGTAGGTCAGGAGATTCAGGATTTAAGGGATACAATGATAAAAAGATTAGAAATGATTGAAGAAACTATTGGAGCTGGTGAACAGAGTAAGAAGGCACAAGGACAGGATACAATGCCACCACCAGCTGTTAGAACTGGCTTACCCAGGGTCCTAACAACATACCCTGTAATTTATTCTGACAAAGGGTTAACTTCCAAAGGCTCAAAGGGAGTTAAAGAAGCTAGATGGACACCAATAGCAATGAATGATTTAAAAGAAATTAAGCAAGCTGTCGTTAACTTTGGCTTGCACTCTGCATTTGTTAAGGAAATGATAAGGACTTGGGCTTCTAATGTCAGAGCTACCCCCATGATTTCTCTCAGCTAGTGTCTGCAGTTTTAGATGATGGGCCTTCCTTGATGTTTGGAATTTATTTCAGAGAAGAATCCAAACATATGGAACAGCAAGGAAGAGCGAAAGGTGTGGAGGTTTCCCAAGATCAAATTCTTGGTGTAGGAGCATATGCTGATCCACAGGTCCAAGCTCTTTATGATGAAGAAGTGCTGTCCTTATGTCACAAAGCAGCCTTGAATGCTTTGAATAGAATACAAGATCCAGCAAAAAGGGTCGAATCATATACCAGGGTTAGGCAGGGACAGAGAGAACCCTTTACTGACTTTGTGCAAAGATTAATTAAGGCTCTGGACATAGGGGTAACAGACCCAGAAGCTAGACGAATACTTCTTGAATCTCTAGCTTTTGAAAATGCAAATACTGAATGTAAAAAGATAATTGGGCCTTTAAGATCTAGATCAGCACCAATGGAAGAATGGATACAGCATACAATGAATGTTGAGATGTTTAGCTATAACGATGAATCCTGGGTAGGAGAAGCGATTTCCAAAGCTATGAGGAGACATCAAACTACCAGGTGTTTTAATTGTGGTAAATTAGGACATCTGAAAAGGGATTGCAGGCAAAGAAATCCTAGGAATAATATCTCCTCTGGGAATGACAAAAGTAGGAGATCTCAGCCTTCAGGTATATGCAGAAGATGCGGTAAAGGCCGACATTGGTCCAACGAATGCAGGTCAACAACAGACAGACAAGGCAACCCGATACCATCGGGAAACTCCTTGAGGGGCCTCTCGCAGGCCCCCAAGCCAAAAGTGGCCCAGTCATTCCCAGTTACAGTCGAAAATGTGTCTCACCAAGAAAATTAAAAACTCCAATGTCTGCCGTAAAAAGTAATACTGGTCTAAATGATGAATTACATGTGGAGAATGAGTCAAAAAATTCAGGAGGACAGAGTAAACGTATATTTTGGCAAACGTATATTAACGATCAAAGACCAAAGCTAAGAGTCTGTATAAATGGCATTTTTATTGAAGGCTTATTAGACACAGGTGCGGATGTAAGTATAATTACTCCAGAATCCTGGCATCCGAATTGGCCTCTTCATGAGGTAGATGTTCAGTTCCTGGGAATTGGAACCCTATCTCGTGTAAAACAAAGCACAAGATGGGTGGAATGCATAGGGCCTGAAGGGCAAATAGGAAGATTAAGGCCATATATAGCAAATATTGCAATAAATTTATGGGGCCGTGACCTGCTACAGCAATGGAATACCCAGATTAACATTCCTGTAGTTCCAGGAACTCACAATTCTGGGAAGGATATAATGAGGTATTATGGAAAAAGGTCACCAGCCATTCAGGCTGTACAAGAACACACAGCCAATAGCAAACCTTTAGAGGTACCAACAGCCCTACCTTTAAAATGGCTAACTGAGAAGCCAATATGGATCAAGCAGTGGCCTCTAGCTGAAGATAAGTTACAGGCTTTGGAACAGCTGGTACAAGAGCAACTAGATGCTAACCATATTGAAGAATCAACCAGCCCTTGGAATTCTCCTGTGTTTGTTGTAAAAAAGAAATCTGGTAAATGGAGAATGGTGACAGATCTAAGAGCTGTCAACAGGTAATTCAGCCTATGGGTCCGCTACAATCTGGAATTCCTTTGCCTTCTCTATTACCAAGAGGATGGCCTCTTATAGTTATTGATTTGAAAGATTGTTTTTTCACTATACCTTTGCAAAAAAAGGATAGAGAAAAATTTGCCTTCACAGTGCCTACTTATAATAATTCTCAGCCTACTAGGAGATATCAATGGACTGTCCTCCCACAGGGGATGCTCAATAGTCCCACATTGTGTCAATATTTTGTTAGTAAGCCACTGGAAATAATTCGTAAGCAATTTCCCAAGTCCATAATTTATCATTACATGGATGACATTTTATTATCTGATTCAAATAAAGATATTTTGGAAAGTATGTTTGAAGAAGTAAAGAAAGTTTTGCCTAGGTGGGGATTACAAATTGCCCCTGAAAAGATTCAAAGAGGAGATTCTATTAATTACCTAGGCTACAGAATAGGGTTAGAGAAAATTCGAACACAAAAGGCACAAATTAGGAGAGACCGGTTACGGACTCTTAATGACTTCCAAAGATTGTTAGGAGATATTTCCAGTCTACGACCAGCTGTTGGGATAACACCTGATCTAATAGTTCATTTAAACAAAACCTTAGATGGTGATAAGGATTTGAATAGTCCCAGAAAATTGACAGTTGAAGCAGAAAAGGAACTGACAATGATTGAGGAAAAATTACAGGAGGCACATGTGGATAGGGTCAACCCGAATCTTAGTTCCATCCTAGTCATACTGCCTTCCAGAATTTCTCCTACAGGGATTTTAATGCAGAGGGAAGATATTATTTTAGAGTGGATATTTATACCTCATAAACCAAGTAAAAAATTAAAAACTTATGTAGAAAAGGTTTCAGAATTAATTATAAAAGGTAAACTGAGACTTCGTCAACTAGCAGGTATAGACCCAGCAGAAATTATAGTGCCTTTTACTACTGAGGAAATAAGAAAGTTATGGGAAGATAATGAACCATGGCAAAGAGCTTGTGCTAATTTTTTGGGAGAAATTAGCAGCAACTATCCCAAAAGTGATAGACTTAACCTCATAAAGAGAACTTCTTGGATTCTTCCTAGAATTGTACGTGATGCTCCAATAACTGGAGCTCGGACATTTTATACCGATGCAAATAAATCAGGGAAAGCAGGTTATAAATCGGAAGAATTGAGTAAGGTGGAACAAAGCCCTTATAATTCTGTCCAGAAGGCAGAATTATATGCCATTCTTATGGTGCTAAGGGATTTTAAAGAACCTCTTAATATAGTTACAGATTCACAATATGCAGAAAGAGTTATCTTGCATATTGAAACCGCTGAATTCATACCAGATGACACAGAGTTGACTTCATTGTTTATCGAGGTACAGGACATAATTAGGAATAGGCTTTGTCCAATGTACATAACACACATCCGGTCCCATACCGGTCTGCCTGGGCCTCTAGCACAAGGTAACACTGAAATTGACCAATTATTGATTGGAAGCGTTCTGCAGGCCTCAGAATTTCATAAAAAACATCATGTCAATAGTAAAGGCTTAAAGAAAGAGTTTTCCATTACATGGCAACAAGCTAAGGACATTATAAAGAGATGTCCTACTTGTTCTTTCTATAATCAAACACCATTGCCTGCAGGGAGTAACCCAAAGGGTACTCAAAGGAATGAAATCTGGCAGATGGATGTGTTCCACTTTATGGAATTTGGTAAATTAAAATATGTACACCACACCATAGACACGTATTCAGGTTTTCAATGGGCAACTGCCCTGAGCTCAGAAAAGGCTGATTCGGTAATCACACATTTATTGGAAGTTATGGCCATCATGGGTATACCTGCACAAATAAAGACAGACAATGGTCCAGCATATGTATCTAAGAAAATGAAACGCTTCTTTGCTTATTATAATATAAAACACGTTACAGGTATACCAAATAATCCTACAGGTCAGGCAGTTATAGAAAGATCAAATCGTACTATAAAGGATATGCTAAACAAACAGAAAGGGACGAAAGATACCCCCAGAAATAGATTGCATAATGCTTTATTAACCTTGAATTTTCTTAATGCTAATGAGAAAGGAACAACAGCAGCAGAGAGGCATTGGATAATGGAAAAAACTTCTGAACTAAACCAACCTGTTTATTTCAAAAACGTGCTGACCTCTCAATGGAAGCCAGGAGATGTGCTACGTTGGGGAAGGGGTTTTGCTCTTGTTTCCACAGGAGAAGAAAAATTGTGGATACCATCAAAATTAATAAAGGTTCGATTTGAAGAGGAGAAACCTCTTGGAAAGGAGAAATGACAGCATCTACAATGATGATAACCATACAGGTGGTAAGAAAAGCATATAGAATGGGGGCAGGGTTCTGTTCTTATCTCCACAGGAAAACACTGATCTTTGAAAAGTTCAAGGGACCCTGGATATTTGAATACTGACAGATGGAAAATAACGGCCCAATAGGGACTATCAAGAAAACTGAATAGGTTCTGTAAGTACCATATACTAAATCATATTTCTAAATTTATAGAGCTGGTTTTAGAGTTGGACTCTGGCTCAGTCCCTCTCTAATTCCAAGCCTGTTGTTTAAAGAAAAACCCAGAGTTTCTGGAGTTTCTGTCTCATGTCAAGAGCCATGATATGGGACAGAAAGAAATATGAGTTTAGAAAACATCTTTACTTTTCTTCATATCTATCATACCTTCATTAAATATATCTATCATGTCTCTCATTGAATATAGGTATTCATGTATATGTCTATATAATTAATGTTTAAGTTTTCCACAATGAACAATGAGTTTTTCCTACAGTGACATTTGAAGTTTCCAGGAAGAAGATGGGGCCCCATAACAACAACTCCACCTGGTTGATATGACGTCATGATACTGATAGCGCTACTACAAGACCTGTTTTGGGTACCAGCTGCACAAGACGGTTCCAACGTGCTGAAATGGTGCACATCTTGTACAACATTCTGGCCAGACCTCCACAAAATACTCAGAGACTATTTGCAATTTTAAAAGACATTGATCTTGAAATTTAACCATCATTTTACTTTCACAGGATCCCCCAGAAAGAACGTCGCCCCCATGACAGCTGGAAGTAATTCTAGAGAACGACGTCCCCTCTCCCAATAAAGTTTGTCCTTGGGTTTAGGGACATCATTTAGGGGTTGGTTATAATTAGTATACGGTTGAGGGTTGGGGGAGGAATTTTATAAGCACAGGAATCTTAAAAAAAAAAAAAAGGAGGGATAATTGGATTATGGGATAAATAGATTTGTACTTGTGAGTTATTGCTTTTAGACAAACATATTGGTATCGATTCTTATATATTGATACAAAGTTAAATTATGTTGACTATTTTATGCATGCATGCTTCATGCTTCTACCTCTGTTTAAAACATTTTTATGTATTTGTATATATATATTGTATTGATATATGTATATTTACCATATTGCATTGTACACTTCTACCTCTGATTAAGATACTTATATATTGTTTATGTATTGATATATATTTACCATATTGCAATGTATACTTGCACATTGTTTATATTTGGAGGTCTCATTGTCCTCATTTATTGCACACTTGTTTATTATCTCAGTCTTTAAGTTAGATAGATATTGAGAATTATATAGATCAACAGTCATCTAAGTTTGTCATTTATAATTAGACTAATCAGGTTCTTTAGATATATAGAGATTATATTCAGTATAGATAGATAATCTTCAACCTCTTCAAAGAGCTGTAGAAAATGGCCTTTAATCTAATTCAGAGTTCTATGGTAGGGAGACACAATCACTCCTGGCAACACTGATCTATGCCCGAGAGAATGTTGAGCACCAAAGACACTCCACCTGGAGCCTTTCTTCTTGGCAGAACTGGCCTTTGGGTAAAGAAATGCTCATACCTCAACTACTGACAGAGTTACAGAATATCCGTAAATGGATAAAACAAGACTGTCATATCCTGCCAAGACAGGGTAAGATAGTTTTGAAGTTTCTTGCCTTTGAAAATGGTATGTCAGTTACATCAGGCCTTAGCCAAAGTTGGTTGCTTCAACGCTGCAAATGTGACTTTGGGTGTTTGTCCAGGTAGCCAGTTGTCTCTGCGATTTGTTACATGTTCTGGAAGTTGTTTGATTGCACTTCCTAATTACTCAGATAACATTATTTCCCTTCTCAGATCTTCGATGGGATTGAAGATTATATAAATGTAGTTACTTTCCTTTCATGACTTGGCCAAGTTATTTGTTATACAAGACTTAAGCTAGTTAGAATAGGATATTTGTATTTATTGTCTATAATTTCGTAGGTTTGTACTTATTGTATATAATTGCGTAGTAGGCTTAGAACTCTCTTACTTAAACAAAAGGGGGAGATGCTGTGGGAGTTCCTTCAGCTCCTTCAGCCAATCGCCGCTGAGTTACCAGCCCATTGGGGCGTGGTCTCTCCCTTTAAAAAAAGCAGCGGCTGTCCTCCACTTTCTCTTTGTCTTCCGGCTCCGTTTCCGGCCCCTGGACTCCTTTCCTGTTCGCGCGGAGGGGCTGTTGTCTGGGACGGTAATCTGTAAGTTTTTTCCCCTTTGAATAAATAACCATTCTATTAATCATAATTCCAAACTGGTGTGGGATTGTCTGTGACTTACGCCTTCAGATCCCAACGCTAATGTTTTATGCATGTCATCAGCACTGTCCTATTCCTTTCAATTATAATATTATTCACTCAAAGCTGCTGTTCAGATCAGATTTATTCCTTCAGCATTAGCCCTGCTCTAAGAAATGCCCAAAATTACTAATTATACACACTTGATTTTTCCCTTTATTGCTGATGAGATTAATATACAACCAGAAAACATTCCTTATAAGTCCTGAGGGGAGGGATTTGATGGAGACAAGTGTCTCAAGATCTCTCTCTCTCTCTCTCTCTCTCTCTCTCTCTCTCTTCCTCCCTCCCTCCACATTTCCCAGCTGTGAGGGTTGCCTCTCACAGACTGACTGTGTAGGGGGTTTTCTGGTTATTTTTTGTTTCAAGATAATGATTTATTTCTATAGAATTTTAATGATCATTGTCTTGAAATTTTTGACAGATCATTCCAGAATGTTGTTTGTCTTGGTAGATGTTGGCATGAAATGATTTCCTTCTCCCACTCTTGTGGCACTCTTGGTTCTCAGGATGATGAAGGGTTTTTACTTGTATTTGGACATTTTGTACCTTGTGTTAGGAGATTAAGCGTCCTTCTGAATTCTTCAATGATAGTGGGCAGTCGTCTGCCCAGCTATAAGACACACTTCTCACCCTCCTGCTGTCTATGATCTCAGACTCACAGCCTTTGTGCTGGTGTTTTGGTCTGTGTGGGATACACGGAGCTCCATAAGCTCTCACTGGCTCCTGTTGTGCCATCTCAGGAGACAGAAGGGTTTTCTTTGGTGACCGAATTAAAAAAAAATAAAATCACTATAATGGCTGTAGAGTTTCAGCTCAGAATAGAGGATGGTTCCTAGTTGTCGGGGCTGTAATTGGACTTCCTCATTGATACCTTGTGTGATGTTGCTAGTGAGAATCCTTTATGTTCTGGGTGATGAATGAAATAAATTGGGCTGTCTTCTTTAACAAGGTCAAAGATTGGGAAACCACATGTCCAGGTCACCCCCAGTCTAAAGTCTGGAACCATCTTACTTTCCACCATTCAAATCCTTTCCTGGTTGTTTCAGGACCATTTATGGAGGGTAGAGTTCAGTATCATGAGGGGGAGAGGGATGTGTCTTTCTTGCCATTTTGGCCTGGTCAGAAATTTAATATTAATGAAAAACACTCAATTTAAGTCAATAATTCTAGTTTTACAGTAAGCTGGTCACAAGCAACCATAGAAAAGGCCCTGTGTGTCTGGATCTTTTTTTCTTCTCATTAACTTTATTGCCCATACTGTAATGGTCAGCTCTGTCCCTTTAAGAGACAAGCCACACCTACTCCCTCTCGTCTGCCGAGGCACGCTGATCTTCAGCTTCCAGCCTAAGTCCCTTCCTTTCTTTCTCTCTCTCTCTCTCTCTCTCTCTCTCTCTCTCTCTCTCTTCCTGAGACAGCTTCTGTCTCTCCTTTCTCCCTACTCCCCACTTTCCCCTTAATTTCTCTCTCTCTCTCTGTCTCTCTCTCGCCTTCCTCTCCTCTCCTCTCTTCTCCTTTTCTTCTTTCTCCCTTTCCCCTCCATAACCCACTAAATAAATATCCATCTTCACTCTGCACGGAGTGCCTATCCATCTCAGTCTCTCACTCCCGACATGGTTTCCTGCCTGGGATCTGGCTGCCTTCATAGCCTGCCGTGGTCTCGGGACCTGTTGCCCACTGCCTGCTGCCTGCTTGGGAACCTGCAGCATGGTCTCATGGCCTGCTGCCCACTGCCGCCACTCGAGGACCTGCAGCATTTTACTTAAACCATTACACAAACCACATAGCCCCCATCATTCTCCATACTTTGCTCAAGCAGAATTTCGAAGTGTTTTTTAGAGTGAAAAATTAGTGACAGAAAACTCCTAGATGTGACAGGACAATGTTTGTGTTGGGTTAAACAAAAAGCAGAGCTGTAAAATTTCAGGGTCCTTGCATTGCTAGTAAACTCAATGGGATATAATATAAAAAGAGGCATGAGATTTATCTACTTAATTTTAAGATAGAGCATAACATCTCAACATTCTTGAAGTTCACGTGTACTTAATATGGATCAAAGTGAAACGAAACTGAGCCTGAAGGCAGGTTCAGCTAGCTAGGGAGGTGATTCACAGCAGTGGTTTCTGAAATGAAGCAGCAGTGAGAATTTTAAGACATCTGCATCTTAAAAGCAGCTGTCTTATCACTAAAGGACAGGTTCCATTGCTGTCACTAGCTTGCCATAGTTTTCATCACACTCATTTTTGTTTTTTGAGTTTTTGTTTTGAATCAGGGTCTCATGTGGCACAGAGCAGCCTCGGAAACACTATGTAAACAAGGATGACCTTAAATTTCTGATCCCCCATTTCTCAAGATCCCATTTGACTCAAACTCATAATTTTTATCATTCAAAATAACGAGTTATTAATATTTTTAGTTTTGAGCAAAATCGAGATTTGGTTAAGTCATTTTTGGGGATGAAATGGCACAAACTTCCTGTCCCTGTGGGGAAGACCATAGGATTTGTTGCCAGTTGTCCACAAAAGTCTTTCACTAACTTAGAATTTTCCACAGCTCTTAAAACAAACCACACAGGTTATTATGAGTTATGACTTTAGGCAACACCATTCACTCATCAACTTTCATTCATCACCAACACATTTTGGAGCAATTAGCCGTGGTAGCATTCTGCTGTGTGGTGAGAGGAAGCACCCTTCCTAAACATCATTATACACATCTGCCTCTCAACAATACCAAGGGACTCCTAACAAGGCAGGTTTTCTAAAGCAGGATAGTGGGGAATATGAGCCAGGATAATACCGCACTTGGCTAAGTTTGAAGATGCTAGTGTATGTAGGCTTTGCACCTACTGCAGGGAGACTCCAACCGTCAGTGTCCAGCTTTACTCACTGCAGGGAGACTTCAACTATCAGTGCCCACCTTCAGTCTCACAGAAGACAGAGAAAGAGAAATGATGGCAGTCTGCCGGAGTGCTTGGTGCCTTGGGAGGAGCTGGGACTGGGAAGAAAACAAAGGAAAATAGTGATGGTCAACTGGAAGAATAAAAGAAGGTGGAAAATGGACATGGGGGTTTTCCATACCGCCTCCCGATAATCTGAGGGTGAAAAGGCAAGCATTCCTGCCTATGTATCCTCACTGGTACAGACGTCTGATACTGGGCACTCATCCACCAGCTTCATATTTCAGGGAAGCCTGAGCATGTAGTCAACGCCACTGTGAATCTAGTTTGACCTTTATTGCTTGTTATAATTCTATTACCCTTGTCAGTGATTAGTTTGAGAATGAACTTCTTTCTAATCAATACCCAGGAAGGACCACTAGAAATTAAAGTTCTTTCTTGTTTAAGCAGGGAAAGTGAACTAATTGGAAAATAAATGTTCTTTCCTCCTCTCCTACATCTGGATGGGTATTGGAGACATCTTGCTTGGACTACCACAGTCGCCTCCAGCTGGAAGGGAGACAGCACAGTGAGCCACACCATTAAGCTGCTCTCATGATGCTATTCTTTATTTGGGAAGTTGTGAAAATGGACCTTTCTAATTTATAAAGCCACTTTTGCATTTTTTTGTTATTTCTAGACAAAGGCATCAAAATAAATTGTTAATCTGATAGAAAATTAAATAAATACTTGGTACCATGTTGTATATGTTTGCTTGTGTGCGTGTGTATCTATGTGTGTGTGTGTGTGTGTGTGTGTGTGTGTGTGTGTGTGTGTGTGTGTATCTGTGTGTGTGTTTTGGCCAGGAGTAAATCTTGGGTGTATCATCTCTCAGGTACCATCCAAATTTTTTACAGATAGTCCTACATTGGCCTAAAAGTCCCAAGTAGAGTAGCCTGGATAGCCAGTGAGCCTCAGGGGCCCACCTGTCTCTACTTCAACAGTGCTGGGACCCCATGCCCTGACTTTGCAAATATAGGTTCTGGATCTCAAACCTGTGTTTTTAGGCTTACAAATTAAGCTCTTTACCAACTGACCTATCCCCCCAGCCTTATTTTATACATTTTGAGGCAGGCTAGACATATTGGAAAAAATGCAATTGCATAAAAGCTAAAGCTGGCACAACCAAGTTCCAATACCACAGGACACCATGTAACGACTTTGTGAAAAACAAGACATTGCTGAATCTAGATAGGACCAACATTGTTAATGGAGACAACTGTAATCCTTTACTTCATTATGAAGACATGTCTATATCACTAAGCATTACGCTGTCCATATCTATATCGTGAGTGCAAGTGTTTCTGAGAATACCCACATTCATTTCTGAATGACAACTTTTACTCTGCAAGGGAAAACTTTGCTTCTTTTTCCTTACATTGTCCTGTCTTTGAATTCCTGCTCTGAGAGAAGCCAGGGAACATCAAGTAGAGGTCTGTCTGTCTGATCTGTTCATCTCTTCTTGAGATTTCCCCAGCCCTCAACATCCACAGCAACTTCATGAACTTTTTGCAGTTTTATGATTATTTGAGAGCGATGCTATTTTATTTCTGATAATAAGATATATTTTACATCCATGTCTGATGATCCTAAGACTACAGATTCTATACATTATGGAAGAATCTTCCTGTAATCCTTTCTTCTGGCATGATCAGGATGGGTTCTAATCCTGAGGAAAGGATTTTATGATGGCTGTTCTTGGTTGTCAACTTGACTGTATCAGGAATGAATTACAGTTCACCTGCTTGCTTTTCCTTGCTAGCAAGTCCATTCCTTCACTAGCATTATAGCCTACTTCTTCAGGATTCCAGAGTATATTGAAGACTAGTCAAGACATCCAGCTTCAGGGACTGAGCAACTCCTGGATTCTTGGGTTTCCCTTCATAGCCAGCCTGTGTTGGATCAACTGAACTATAATCTGTAAGTCGTTCTAATAACTTCCCCTTTCTAAACATAGAGAAAGAGAGATTTATTCTTTTCTGTTTATTTATTTTTAAAACAATTTTTCTCATTTTATATACCAATCTCAGTTATATGATGACAATTAAGGTAGTCATTAATCTTCTTAGGGGAAGGCCAGTTCAGGTACCACTATTGCTTAGGGTTTTAGCTGGGGTCATCCTTGTGGATTCCTGGGAATTTCCCTAGTGCCAGGTATCTTGCTAACCCCATAATGACTCCCTCAATCAAGATATTTCTTTCCTTGCTTTCCCTCTCTGTCCTTTCTCCCATCTTGACCATACTGTTCTCTAATGTTCTTCTCCCCCCTGCCCTTCTCATGTACCTCTCCCCCTCCCCCCAGGTCCCAATTTTCTCTGGAGATCTTGTCTATTTCCCCTTACTAGGGGGATCCATGTATGTCTCTCTTAGCGTTCTTTGTTACCTCACTCAGGATGCTTTTTTTTCTAGTCCCATTCATTTGCCTGAAAATTTCAAGATGTCATTGCTTCTTACTGGTGAGTAGTACTCACCTGTGCTAATGTACCACATTTTCTTACATTACTTGAGGGGCATCTAGGTTGTTTCCAGGTTCCAACTATTACAAATAATGCTGCTATGAACATAGTTGAACACATGTTCTTGTGGCATGAGTATGCATCCTTTGGGTATATGTCCAAGGGTGGTATTGCTGTGTCTTCAGGCAGATTGATTCCCAATTTTCTGAGAAACTGACATAACTGATTTCCAAAGTACTGGTACAAGTTTGCACGCCCACCAGCAGTGGAGAAGTGATCCCCTTACTCCACATCTTCTCCAGCATAAGCTATCATGGGTGTTTTGATCTTAGCCATTCTGACAGATGGTATCTAGGAGTCACTTTGCAGATGGTATCTCGGAGTCATTTTGATTGGCATTTCCCTGATGATTAAGGATTTTGAACATTTTTAAGTGTCTTTAGGCCATTTGAGATTCTTCTCTTGAGAATTCTTTGTTTATACCTGTACCCCATTTTAAATGGATTATTTGGTGTTTTGATGTTTAATTTCTTTATTAATTTGTATATTTTGGAGATCAGTCTTCTGTCAGATGTGGGATTGTTGAAAATCTTTTCACACTCAGTAGGCTTCCTTTTTGTCTTATTGACTGTATCCTTTGCTTTACAGAAGCTTCTCAGTTTCAGGAGGTCCCATTTATTTACTGCTGCTCTCAGTGTCTGTGCTACCAGTATTATATTTAGGAAGTAGTCTTTTGAGTCCATGAGCTCAAGGTTACTTCTCATTTCTTATTCTTTGAGGTTCAGTGTGGCTAGATTTATGTTGAGGTCTTTGAACTATTTGGATTTGAGTTTTGTACATTGTGATAAATATGGATCTATTTGCATTCTTCTGTGAGTTAACA
Organism: Myodes glareolus; assembly: GCF_982192425.1. NCBI lineage: Eukaryota > Metazoa > Chordata > Mammalia > Rodentia > Cricetidae > Myodes > Myodes glareolus. Next base: position 49,572,253 of record NC_142030.1, on the reverse strand, counting down.
TCCAATTATGCCAGTATCATTTGTTGAAGATGCTTTTTTTCCCATTGTATCTTTTTAGCTTCTTTGTCAAAAATCAGGTGTTCATAGGTGTGATTAAAATCAGGGCCTTTGATTTGATTACATTGGTCCACTTGTCTGTTTTTATGCCAATACCAAGTTGTCTGTATTACTCTAGCTCTATAATAGAGCTTGATGTCAGGGATGGTGATGACTCCAGAAGTTTCTTTATTATACAGGATTGTTTTTGGCTATCCTGGGTTTTTTGTTTTTCCTTATAAAGTTGAATATTGTTCTTTGAAGGTCTCTGAAGAATTTTGCTGGGATTTTGATGAGCATTGCTTTAAATCTGTAGTTTGCTTTTGGTAAGACTGCCATTTTTATTATGTTGATCCTACCTACCCAAGAGCATGGGATATATTTTCATTTTCTGATATCTTCAATTTCTTTCTTCAAAGACTTAGAGTTTTTGTCATATAGGACTTTCATTTCTTTGGTTAGTGTTACCCCAAGATATTTTATGTTGTGTGTAGCTATTGTAAAAGGTGATATTATTCCGATTCATTTCTCAGCCCTTTTATCATTTGCATATAGAAAGGCTACTGATTTTTTGAGTTGATCTTATATTCTGTCACATTACTGAAGATATTTATCAGCTGTAGGAATTCCCTGATAAAATATTTGGGTTCATTTATGTACACTAACATATCTGTAAACAGCAAAAGTTTGACTTCTGCCTTTCCAATTTGTATTCCCTTAATCTCCTTTTGTTGTCTTATTGCTCTAGCTATAACTTTGAGTACTATATTGAATAGATATGGAGAGACTGGAAAGCCTTGTCTTGTTCTTGATTTTAATGTAATCACTTTGAGTTTCTCTTCATTTAATTTGATGTTGGCTGTTTGCTTGCTGTATATTGCTTTTATTGTGGTTAGATGTCTTCCTTGCATCCCTGATCTCTCAAAATCCTTTATATTGGTACTGGATTTTGTCAATGGATTTTTCATCCTCTAATGAGAGGATCATATGTTTTTTCTTTCACTTTATTTATATGGTGGATTACACTGGCATATTTTTGTGTGTTGAACCATCCCTATAGAGAGATTCATTCTTTAAGTTCTGTTACTCTAAAGAACCCTAATACAGACCTCTAAATTAGGATCTAAATTCACAACCTATTATGGAAGAAAGCAAAAGATGTGAATTGAAGTCCAAAAGCAAAAGAAAATGTCCATCTCTAAAAACAGAACATAGACTCTCAAGTGGGGTGAGTTGTAGTGTAGGCTGAAATTAGATTGGTATACTAAAAGAGAGAGGTTGGGCACCAGGAATGAGAAAGGACATAGCCTATATAAGGGAGCTTGAACTGAATGCAAGTAATCCTCAGGGCCAAAAAAAAAAAAACTCTTCCCTCATCAGTTACAAGAAGAAAGAAGGCTTGCTGTGTATCCAACAGTGAGTCTTTAAAAGGGAAAGAAATCATAGGCCATCTGAATCCACCACCATCTAAATGAGGAAATCCAAGTTCACGTCACCAGTACAAAACAGAAACTCCAAGTTTGATGTGGGATTCCCCTCTGTATGCTGTGAATATGTTTTATTGCCATTGGTTAATAAAGAAGCTTCTTTCGACCAATGGCTTAACAGAGTAAAGCCAGGCAGAAATCTGAACAGAGATGTAGAGAGAGAGAGTAGGTAGTGTCAGGAGATGCCATAACGCTGCCAAAGGAGACAGACAATCAGAAACCTTACTGGTAAACAACGTGTCTCATGATAAAAGACAAAATAATACGAATGGCTTAATTTAAGATGTAAGCGTGAATTACTAAGAAGCCTGAGCTAATAGACCAAGCAGTGTTTTAATTAAAATTAACATAGTTTCTGTGTGATTATTTGGGTCTGAGCAGCCGGGAAGCAAAAGAGCAGTCTCCACCTACACAAGTTGAAGAATGTGAAAACCAACCCATCAGAACCTCAAAAGAAATCTAAAACAGCCTAATAGGAATGGTTTCCAAAGCTCAGAGAAACCATAGCTATGAGTCTCCACTGAAGATGAGTTTGAAAGTTCAAACTCTGAAAGAGGGTGGGGTACAGGATGGAGAATGAGATTACCCAATGAAGAGGATTTGCACACTAAGAACAAGTGATCCATAAATTACCTACAATAGATTTGATATCATTGCTCTAAAATGTTTAAATGGGTGGATAACATACAGCAAGAAAACTCTGTGAAAACAAATTAGAAGAATGGAAAATAGTAAAATGGAATTCTGACAGTGGAATTTGTAACCCATTTAAAGAAAGAATAATTAAAAATGATTAATTGGATGGATGAAATTGGATGAAACTGTAGTTGTGCATGCACGCACACACACACACACACACACACACACACACATACGAATACACATCTTGTGAGAAGAAATTTAATACAATGACATTAAAGATAGATAAGTTTGAAATTTGCAAAGCAAGAATTGTTACTACCAACTTGGAGCCACAGTGAGAAATTCGGTAGAGTATGGCACTAGATACCGGGAGAAGAGTAACTTGTGGGAGCAAAGATGGTGAACACAGCCATCATCCTGCAAGGATGGGAGCCCACAGACACCCCAGCTGTCTGTGGTAGCCACCTCTACCCTTAGGTAGAGGATACCTAAGGCACAGAAGGGATGGAATGGAGTAGGTACCCCAGATTTACCTTTTGCTTGCTACCCAGGCCTCCACTTGGATCTAAATCCAGTTCACAATAGAAAGGAAGGATCATGGGAAATATGAGTCTCCTGCAGTGCATTGTCTAGCAGGGAAGGATAGACAAGAAGTCAAACAACAGCCAGGGGTGACTTACTCCAGGCCAATGGATGTGGGAGAGGCTTGGTGCAAGGATGTGATGTGGGATTTCCCTCTGTTATATTTTTGGTTGTGAGCCTAGCCTTTAATGGCTAAGCCATCTCTCCAGCCCGGGGAATTTCCCTCTGTATGTTGTTAATACTATTAATGAATAAAGAAACTGCTTTGGACCCATGGCAGGGCAGAACTTAGGTAGGCAGGGAAGACAGAACTGAATGCTGGGAGAAAGGAGGTGGAGTCAAAGAGAAACCATGAAGGAGCTGCTGGAGACAGACATGCTAACACTTTCCTGGTAGGCCACAACCTCATGGTGATGCACAGATTACTAGAAATGGGTTAAATTAATATAAGAGTTAGCCAATAAGAAGCTGGAGCTAATGTGTTAAGCAGTGATTTAATTAATATAGTTTCTGTGTGATTATTTCGGGTCTAAGCTATTCGGGCGGCCGGGAACCAACAAGCAACCTCCCTACAACAAGGATGGACATTTTAATTGCCCAGAGCTTCTTCAGAGTTCACTGCTTTTTCTCTTCCCACTGCCTGAACACCTCCACTCTGGTTTGTTGGGAGTTAAGGTTTGTTTGAAAGAGGTCATGCAGACATCAGCTCTTTTTGGTGAGAGCCCTGCTCTGCTGCTGTATGCAGGGGACTTCATTTAACACAGCCCTTCTCCTGAGTGTTTCAGAATATCCATGTCTTCTCAGATCTGCTCTGCCCAGAAGCTAATAGCGGAATACAAAAATAGCTTTTGCTGTCTGCTTGGCTTTTCTTATTTGTACTCGAAAGAAAATCACTTAGACACAGAGGCAGAAAACTCCTCTTATTTGCATTCATTGTGTCCACAAAAAAATGTCCAGTTCACATGACTGCCCAGCTTCAAAGGGAGAATAAAACTACCAATCTGCTGAACTGTAAAGACAGCAACTCAGAAAACCTAGGACAAGGAAAGGATATTGGGTGCCGTTTAACACAAATGAAAGCGGTCTTTGCCACAACTGCTGTGGAGATGACAACTTGAATGGATTTGAAGCACCTAAGTGATACCTCTGTGGGTGTATCTGGAGGGAGTGTCCAGAGATGTGTAGCCCATGTTAATGTGGTGACATCACATGGCAGAAGCCAGTTGAGTATTGACATTCATCTTTCTTCTTGCTGACTGCAGACACAGCGTGGTCAGGTGCCTGATGCTTCTGTCTTCCCATTTTCCCTGCCATGGTGCACTTCATCCTTCTAACCCCGAGTCTGAATTCACTTCCTTCCTTAAGTTCCTTTGTCGGGCATTTCATCACAATGACGGGAACACTACCAAATACAGCTGATGTCAACATAGCTCTCCAGAGCATAAGTAGGAAAGAACTTTGAAAATGACTTAATCCATAAAAATTTCATCCTTTTCAAAATTTTGTTCATGACTACGTAAACCAGAAGAAATGTCTAGTGTTAAGATCTGGTTCACTTAGAATATACAAACAGAATCGAGAATGATTATTCTTACAGTGAGTAAAATTTAGCACCTAGCTGTATTATTTTACCTTCATAAGAAAAGTCTTTGAACAAAGAACATGTTCCTAGCCAAAAAATGTTGATTTTGGCTTAAAATATGTCATTAGCTATAATTTGATAGAAATATTTGTCCTTTTAAAAGTCTTTTAGCTTTGATATAAAGGGTGTGTGTGTGTGTGTGCAAGCACGCACACACACACACACACATGCATGCTGTTCTTCAAAAAGAATATTAGCACCCTCTTCTGGATTTTTTTTCTGAGGCTAGAATGACAATATTCTGACACACTTTCCTGATTTCCTCACAATGAACAGTTTGAATATTCATGAAATTTGCCACTGATTAAAGCACAATCTCTAAGTAATTTAATTATACTGTGTATTTCTGAAACACTGGTAAGTGCTGGAGACAGACACATGCCTTTGCTGACTCTCACCCTTTGCGAATACGTGTTTGGCTTATGAAAAAGGAAAAGATTGCTCTTCCACATTTTCACAATGAATGTCCACAGTGGTTTCTTTACATATAGAGCTACACAAGGAAGAAGGAAGCAGGAAGCTGATAATGAAAGCAGATGTGCACATTCTCCTGCCAGCTGTTGGTACTTGAACAAAATACAGCCCCTTGTTTGTTTTTCTTGAAGTGGGTTCTTGTTTTTGGGTTTTTATAGGACCAGATATATTTTTAAATACTACTTCCTGGAGTCATCCAAATATCCTGATGGTGTGTGTGTGTGTGTGTGTGTGTGTGTGTGTGTCTGAGAGAGAGAGAAAGAGATTATATGTATGTGTATGTTTGTGTGTATGAATGTATGTGTTAGTGTGTATATGTGAGTGTGTGAGTGTATCTGTGTGTGTATTTGGTATGTATGTGTGCACATGAGTACACATGAGTGTACGCATGTGTGTGTGTGTGTGTGTGTGTGTGTGTGTGTGTGTGTGTGTGTGTGCTTGCTGAGGCTGAAAATAGAGATGAAGCAGGATGAGTTGGTACTTGTGTGATTCCCTTCCTTCCAGGAAGTTTTTACTGAGTGCTACTGTGTATTATTCTTTCTTCTCGGTACTGAAATACAAGAAACAGATTCAAGTGCCTGACCTCATAGAGATCACATTTTTAGGAGAGACAGACACAGCACAAAAGTAAAAATTATATAGCAGGTGTCAACAAATTCTTTGGAAAGCAGTGAGAGAATGAAGCTATTAAGATATATGAACACAAGGCATAGGTGTTTTAAACCAAGTGGTAACAGCATTTTTTATTAATAAATTGACATTGACTTGAAATAAGCCAGAATTTAAACTGTGTGCTCATTTAGAGAAAGGTAATTCCAGGCTGAAGGGACAGCATGTGCAAGCTCTCTGAAGCAAGGCTTCTACAATGACTTAAAGAGTTGGGGGTGTCCAAACTTTGCTTTTAAGTTATAAATACTGAGTAAAATTCTATGTCCATTCATGCACTGTGACACAGCATTCTGTTCAGTTAGAGCTACCACATAAAGGATGGGGGTCCTGTAAGGCACAGTAGAGCTGAAAATTTTATAAGCCAGTGATGGAGTAGCCATGGTAACATCACACTGCAACATACTAGCCAGTGATGGAGTAACCATGGTAACATGATACTGCAACATTCTATCCAGTGATGGAGTAGCCATGGTAACAACATAGTGCAACATACTATCCAGTGATAGAGTATACATGATAATATCATACTGCAACATACTACATGTCTTGGTGCTGATGCTGCTGGAAGCAGACCCACTGCAAGACAGTCTTATAAACACATTGGACATCCAGTTAGGCATAGTGTATGACATGCAGAATTGTTGTTGGATTTTCTTTTACTATAACCCCACATTGGAATGCCAAAATGTTGTTGTTGGTTGCTTTTACTTTTTTACTCCTTTTGGTTTTTTGAGGGGGCAGGGGACACCACCCAGATCCAAAATAAATCACACTCTGAGTTTTATTATTCTTACTTATGAAAGCCTGATCTTAGGTTGGCTTGTTTCTATCCAGCTTCTCTTACCTTAAATGATCCCATCTATCTTTCTGCCTCTGGGCTTTTACATTTCTCTTACTCCTTTGGATCTTACTTCCACTCTGATGCATTCAGCAGTTGGGTGGCTGGGTGGCTAGCCCCTGGAGTCCTCCTCCTTCTCTTGCTCCTTGATCTCACCTTGTTTTTATTCTTTCTACCTGCCAACCCCACCTATCCTTTCTCCTACCCTGCTATTGGCCATTCAGCTCTTTATTAAGACCATCGGGTGTTTCAGACAGTCAAAGAATCACAACTTCACAGAGTTAAACAAATGCAACATAAAAGAATGCAACACATCTTTGCATCACGCCAATGTTTCACAGCAAGAAAAAATGTAACACATCTTAAAATAATATTCTACAACATATAACAGTTGGTTTTCTCAGCTTCTTATACTGGGAAGCACCAAAGAAATTAGTAAATCTCATCATTTTATGTACAAGAGTATTTTAGTGATTATTATATCATGAGTGTTCTGCCCTAATCAATAGGTTAACCCTGATGGGTTTTTAATATGGTGGTGTTAGGAAATGGTAAAGTTAAAAGGCAAGGAGCAAGTCATGGGCGTGGGAACCATGGAGCTACATCATTCCACCCCCTTCCTCTATCCCCTACTCTTAGCCTTCTCTAGACCACCCTCCATCACACAGTCCTGCAGCTGTGATGTCCTGCTTAAGAGTATGTGGTCAAGAAACCATGGCTGAACCCTTTGAAACTGTAAGGTACTGAGTTACAGAGACAGAAAGTAATAAATGCAATACTTCATAATGATAGCAAATTGCTACTCTGATCTCTACCACCCCCACTTTTTATTAACTTCTATTAAATGTTCACTTGATGGATGAGTTGGTACAGGACACTGCTGTTTATGCCATTGTCCACCTGCTGCACCTCATGTCTATGAGTAATCTGGAATGTTGACCCACATACAAAATTTCCTAATAATCTATTTTTCAGAACTTATCTTCATAATTAACTGATACCCAACTACGTTAGAAATTAGTGAGCTTTTATTTTTTTACCTATAAAGTGGAAATTTGGACAGATTTCTTCTCGGCAATATTATAAAAGCAAGCGAGACGTGCAGGTAGAGATTAGCAAGGTGACTGATGCCATACTAAGTTACATGCTAGCTATCACCATGACAAATGCTTTCCAGGGAAATTTGATTCGCCAGCAACACTTGGATACAGCATTAATCACAAATGTTGAGATCAATCTGTCTTCTAAATTCTAGCTGAAAATTATTAGGCAAATGGAAATGCTCCTTTATTTTTCTGCGTGATCTTTCACACACTGTTTTCTCTATAGGAACACTAACATTTCAAAATGAAGGAACTAAATGAAGTTGGATGCCATAAATCTAAGACTTCCACATAGCATGAGAGCTTTCCTTCCTGTCTTAAAAATCTCTGCTTGAAATTTCAGATTCACTTCTGTCAAAATTACTAAGGGACTTTACCTTCATCCCTCCAAATAAAGTTTATTATGAAGGACAGAATTTGGTGGTAAAGAACTCTTCCTATGTCTTCATCAGGTTATGGGGCTGTCTGATTACATGCACCAGATGAAGTTTTCTTACTGCAAGCTTCTGCCTTCTTGATACACTCTCAAAATGCTCTATTTTCTGAGTTTAACTTCAAATACATGACTAAAAGTTTCATCCAAACCCTGCCTTCCTAAAACCTATCTCCTCTTTCTGCATCTTATGGAAAAGCATTTCTCAAACTCTTTCAGTGACTTAAAATTATATACGATGATGTGAGTGATCAGAAGGCTGTAGGGTGGACTGCCAGGACCAAGAAGAAGCTGGCAGAAGAAGATGGGGTCCATGGAGGATCTTTCAACTGCAGAGTAACTTGGCTAAACAATGGAGCAGGTAATCAATTATCCAGGATACTTCTCATGCACTCTTCTTCTCCACATTTGATTGATAGAAAACTGGCTTCCCCACCCACCTTACCTTTATGATAAGGAAACTTTAAACAGAACTGTCTGCAGCAAAGAGACAGCCAGCTGAGTGGAGGGTATATTGCAGAAGGTGTCCACAGCATTGAGAACTGTTAGTGATTGCTCAAGCAAAGTCTATTCCAAAAAATACCTGAGTTCATATTTAAAAACAACCCTCATTCCCCATATAAAAGTTACCAGACTCTGAGACTTCTCCCATGTTGGTCCAGCCCCTAACCACATACTGACTTTGGGAAAGATTTTAAATTTCTGTGTGCGTAGTGCTTTGAATGAGTACGTCCCCAGCAAGACCAGATCTTCCAACACCTGACTCCTAGGAGGTGTGGCTGTGCTGGAGGAACTACATCTCTAGGGGTGAACTCTGGATATCTATATTGTCATCCCATTTCCAGTTCCTTCCCTCTGCTTGGAGCTTGCACTTAAATCCGGCACTGTTTTCCACCATTATGCACTAGTGTCACTCTGGAAACATAAACCCAAATAAACTCTTCTTCCCATAAGTTGCCTTGGTCATGTTGTTTTATCTCCAGAAATAGAAAAATGGCTAATACATCATGAGTGTTAGGCTTCATTTGTGAAAAACGGGGAGGTGATAATTACCCCAGAGTTCCCTGGCACATAGTACAGTGTGGTGGTTTGAAGAGAAATAGTCCCCATATGTTGTCTGAGTTTTCTGTCCTGCCCAGTTCCCGCAGTTGTTAGGTCCCAAAGAAATCACACAGAGGTCTACATTAATTATAAACTGATTGTCCAATTAGCTTAGGCCTCTTATTAACTCTTATAACTTATATTAGCCCATAATTCTTGTCTGTGTTAGCCACGTGGATCGGTACCTTTTTTGGCAAGGCAGTCACATCTTGCTTTTTCTGCAGCTGGGTAAAGACTGCAGACTAGGACTTCCTTCTTCCCAGAATTCTGTTCTTATTGACCCTCCTCTACTTCCTGTCTGACTGTCCCACCTACACTTCCTGCCTGGCTACTGGCCAATCAGTGTTTTATTAAAATACAATTGACAGAATGCAGACCATTCTCCCACAGCACCACAGACTCATATGTTTAAATACATGGTCCATAGGGAGTGGCACTATTAGGACATGTGGCCTTGTTGGAGTAGGTGTGACTTTGTTGGAGAAAGTGTGTCACTAGGGTGTGGACTTTGGGGGTCTCAAAAACTTGTCAGTTCTCCTCCAGCTACCTGTGGGTCCAGATGTAGAATTCTTAGTTTCCTCTCCAGCACCATGTCCGCCTGCATGCAGCCATGCTTCCTGGCATTAGGATAATGGACTAAACCTCTAAACTCTACACCAGCCCCAGTTAAATGTTTTCCTTTGTAAGAATTCCCACGGTCATGGTGTCTCTTCACAGCAGTAGAAACCCTAACTAAGACTGAAATTTTAGGGCATGGCAGCAATTATGACCAATGTAGTGGTGACTGTAAGACACCTTCATGTTCAGATTTTAATTCCCCCCTTCCAGGTGGAAGAAACTGAAAATTGAGTGAGATCTAAGTATGAGATGGAAATATAATAAATATGCACAGAATTTACAGAGAGCATGCTTTAGATGTTTTCAACACCTCCTTAAGGATTGTGACCATACAGTTGACAATCAGGCTCATCTATTTCTCTTGAAACTCTTAAGCTTCTTTGTTTAGCTTCTATTTGCGGAATTCTTATGGGGAGAAGAGTCTATACTGGGAAGTCTGAGTCAGTAACAGCATGGGACATGTGAAACAGATGCTTTGCAAAGTTTGAATTGAGACCAAAATCCATTGTACTAATTAGACACTGGAGTCTTTGCATAATTACACATGCTCAAGGGACGTGCCCTGACAGGGCTAGCTGTCTCTTAAGGCTGCTGTCGCGTGAGCCTTGGAACAGATTCCACTGTAATGAGAACCACTGCTGTGTTTGCAGCTTAGAGATGCAGTGGATTTCATCACAGAATCACAATCAGCTCCGTCTTGGGGATTCAGTTTTCAGTCCTCTTATCCCTGCATCATATTCAATCGTTATCAAATGAAGTAGAATATCAATTGTTACTCAATGAAACGAGAGAGTAATTGCCTTAAATTCTATGTAATCTATGTCCTCAATCAGATAAATCGAATATGACTCTTGAATTCCACTCAATTTGCTTTAGGATCATTTAACATAATATTTTTGCATGTCAATACAAGATACAAAACGCTAGAGTGTCCGTGATAATACAGAAAATCACTTTCATAATTAAAGGCATGAAAAATTATAAATTGTGAGAATATTTGCAGCTATGAAGCTGAGAAAATATATAATAGGTGTCATAAGTGTAGGAGGCTATGGAGAATGAGATACCCTATGCAAGATGGAGACAGTATAACTGTTGTAGAGGGTTAAGTGATGACATTCATCAATACTGAAAAATGCCCTTTGTCTCAGGAATTCCAATAATAGTGTTTTCATTGTCAATATTCAAACATAAATTTTAATCTGTAAGAACACAGATATTTATTGTAGCTTTTTGTAACACCAGAAGTGAAAGAGACGCTATGTCTACGTGACCACTAACAAAGAATCATAATTAGGATGCAAACATGTTAAATAGCATCTTATGTCATTTCTTCTTTCAGTTTGAATTTCTTTCTCATCTGGTGCATTGTATGACTTGTTTCTGTGGACACAGGACACAGATGAAGCCAAATAAGAATGACATAGAGAATGCTTGCTTTTCACTTTCAAAGAGCCCAGACTCCAACATAAACAGAATGTCTGGAAGCTTGTTCAGTGAGTAGGAAAATCTTGTTCCCATAGACTTGGGGGGAAAACATCCCTGGGCTTCGAGGAGGGGATAGCATTACACGTGAATTATCTTAGCCTAATAATGTGCCCTCAAAGAGTTAGTTTTCCATTTAAGGCTGAATCTGAGGGAAAAGGTTAACAAGGCCGTAGATTGTTTTTACTTGGGTGACAGACAAGAAAATTAGGAACCTGACAAAGCCCTGATTCCACGAGGGTCCTTGGTGTGACGGGAAGAGCTGTGTGGCATGACTAAAAGGTGCATCTGAGAGAACTTGTGAGGTTTCCCCAAACTCCACTGATTCGGTGAGAAAATCCAAAGGCCTGGATGGGAATCAGGGATGGCAGGGTTCTGCACAGAGTATCAGTGAGAAACATGCATGACAGCCCACAGCTCTGCCTACCCTGACAGGAACCACAAACGGCCACATGCTGTGCCTCCTCCATGTCCTCTCAGTTCCACATAAGCCTCGTGGAATTCAGCTAAAGAAGGAAAACCCTGTTTGGGAGACTGATTTATGGCCATCCAAGAGAACAGACTCCTCACAAAAGGACAACTGGGTTCAGGAAACTCAGTGTCTTCCACAGTCGTTCTAGTAAAATGAGATGGCCTCTCACATTATTGAGCCCGCAAGAAGGATTGCCCATTAAAAATAAGGAGACATGTAAATATAATCTGATAAAAAAGATCTATAACGTAAAACTAAAATTTCAAAACAGGAGGTTGGACTGGCTTTAGCTCAGCGATACCTTCAACTGAGAAGCAAAAAGACAAGGTAGAACAATTCCTATAGTCTTCATTCCCTTTACCAAAAAACAAAACAAAACAAAATAAAAAACCCAAAACCCTTTGAACTCAACATCACAAGGATGCCAATGACACAATGCGCTGCAATCTTCTATAGAGACTCCAGCTTTCATTTTCTACCACTGTGTGATGATTTCCTTTCGACCAAAGACATGCATTTCTTTTATAGCAAATAATAAAGTAGCCCCATTTGTTCTTTGCCATATCTTGTAACCCATTCTCTTGTATTAGGAGTCCATTAATGCAGTTATTATTTTGATAATTTCAGAAAAATTTCAGAAAAGCATGTGACTTGAATATATTTTGGATGTAGCGGAAAGATTCCAGGAAACTGCTTGGTTTTCTTTTGCCATCTCGAGGAACGTCATCATGTACCTTAAAGGGGAGCTTTCCTACATCAATTATGCAAAAGCAGACACGTAAGTTTCCCTTAACACTAGGGTCCAGTATACTTTGCTAAAACTGCATTGATATTTAAAATGAGGATCGATGGCTTCACGGACTAGATGTATTTTTAAATTCCTCTCAGGACATGGTCATAAAGGCAGGCAGCTAGCTTTGTGGAAAGCAAAACTAATGCCTGCAGGTAAGTCTGGATAATGTTGAGTTCATCTTATAGTTATTTCAAACACATCTGTCCAGGAGATTTGCCAGTCCCTGCGGATTTTAATGGTCACAGTTGCAAACTCCAGTGCCTAGATGATGTGTCTGAAGCAGACACCCATAAACGGTTTTAGAATGAATTTTTATTAGTTGTTTAGAAATACAGCCACCTGATGAACTTAAGTTAGACTCATCAACACACAACAATATGTTAACATTGCTAGTTTGCTTTATTCATTCTGAAGGAACAGGGCTATCAAAGACCATATTTCTGAAAATGTTTTGAGAGAAGGCCACATTCTGTGAGATTTGGTCCTGGACCTGACTTGGATGATGAGAGAATGAAGAAAGAACAGATGTACGTGAAGAAAAGTTGGGATCGGGTGGATTGTGCACTCTGGGAGACAAACCCACAGCAACCCAGAAGTCAGCATGTTTACTTTATACATCCGAGTTAAGGAGCCGGGTTTATAGTATACAGCTGAAGGAGGAGGAAGGCATAACTAATCTCGATTGGAGGTCTCTGCAGGTGAGCAGTCTCAGGCTGCTTCATTCAGATGGAGGAAGCTGGGGTTGATAACTATTGCATACACTGATAAATTGTTCATCAATGCTCACACTTGGATCAGAGGACAGCTTTGTCATTTACATGCATCTGAGGCACTGAGATCCTTGTCACGGCTGTGATTATGTCAACAGGGAATACATTCAGGACTTCATCTGCTCCTCTAGAGAGACGGTCTTGCTATGTAGCCCAGGCTGGCCTCAAGCATTCCACATCTCTGGCCTCAGCCCCTGAATGATTATCATATTCATTCATGGCCATTGTCTTCTTAGGATTTCCCCCAGAGTTGTGCCAACAACATAATAAAATACAATCCTACATGATTTTATAGAGACAGGACCCAGAATATCTGTGTAGTTTTGGGTCTTCCTGCTCTACAGTAAGAACTGAAGAGCAAAACTTGAGATAGTCACTGGCTTCGCTGACTATCTGTGTGCATCTCAGTAGTTGTGAAAGTGAGCTCACATACCTGCCTTCCAGAAGACATACAGTGGCTTAGCTAAGGACAGTCACAGAAAAATTGGAAACTTCAATTGACCCATTCTCTCCAAGTCCATTGTGGAACATAAGGCACAAGTTTATATTGTGTTCCAAATATAAGACCCTTGCCATGGCTTGTGGATAAGCCTTAGCCAAAGGGACACTGAGGGTCTTTGGTTGCCATGCAACCAGAGAAGGAGGGCATGGCCAAGTGAGATGAAGCGGAGGCAGCGCAGTGAAGCCTAAGAAGGACAGAGGGCAGATGGAAAATTGGAGGAGCTTTAAGAAGAGACAATCTTCCAGGAAGAATGGGATGAAGCCAGGCCCCAGTGGTTTGGATCCACCTGAAGCATCTCTAGTGCCTTAGCCACCCCTGTCTGCCAGATAGCTGTTAGCAACAGGGAGAGGGGAGAAGAGGATCAAGGGGCAACAGAAGCCAACCATGCCATCCCCCAAGGAGGCCCTGCTTTCACAGGACCTGTAACTTTCAATGTGCTTGCAAAGCTGTTTTTTTTTTAGATGTTGGCTATTTACATCAACTCTGGTGGCAGGGGAAGCTTTTCCTGCCCCTAAGAAGTCTCAAACATCAGACCTTGCTGCCTCAAGACATCTCTAATGACCTTATCGGCCATTCCCTAATGGCTATAACAGCATCCCCAACCCCTCAAGGTGAAAGGGTGGTCAGGTCAGGCCCTATAGGAAAAAAAAAATCCCATCAATCACAGAGCTTGCCCCAAGAGCAGGCCACAAAATCTTTCTAATTCCAGGCCATCCTGGAAACTGCCCCTATGAAACGCTATATAAATCCCATCTTCTGCTCAGTTCTCTGCTGCTTCTCCCCAAGCGGAGGCAGCCACCCTCCTGGGGTTTTTCCCCTCCCAATAAATCTCTTACGTGAGATTGATTGTGCAGTGTGACTTCATGAGAGCCCTTGGCTCCTAACAGCCAGGATACCTTGCCATCTGAGCTGTATCACATTGGTTTTATGACTCCGACAGTCTCCTCTGGTGCTTGTGCTTCTTCTCAGGATCTGAGTCACACTGGGACCCTGTCCCTCACCTACAGTTTACCTGCAAAAGACTCAACTTCCAGCTCACCCATCACTTGGCACCCATCCACAAGTGGCAGTTTGGTAAGTTACCCCTTTGGTCAATGTAAACATTTCCCAGAGTTTGAAGAAGTGACTGTTGAGTGTCTGGCACCCTTGTGTTACTCTTAAATGCAGAGGTACTTCTTTCTAGTCATGGTGTTTAAGGCTACAACTGGCCCTCTTCACTTGACCCCATCCTTGGAGCTACAATCCTGGGCTCTTGGGCCCTTTCCTGCTCTCTTCCCCCATCTTCCCTTTGTAGCTGCCCGTAATCCCATAAGACTTCTATGTCTTTGTGGCTTTTATAACCCCATAACTAAGCCCTTTCAGTGGGTGAGATTTCCCTCCTAGAACTTGAATTTTGTCCTTGCCTTCTGGCCTCTAGGAAAGACCTGTTTCAGGCACCGAGTCTCTTGTCTGTTCTAGTCAGTCTAAACCTCTGACCCTTGTTGATTGTGGTGATGACCCAATGAATAGCTTGGTCCTCACTCATGCCCTGCACACACCCTGCACACCCACTGCACATGCCCTACACACCCCCTGCTCATCCCCTGCACATGCCCTGCATACCCACTGCACCCATCCTGCACACACCCTGCGCATGCCTTGCATACCCACTGAACACACCCAGCACACACCCTGCACACACCCTATATACCCCCTGCACACACCCTGCATATACTCTGCACATGCCCTGCATACCCTCCACACACACCCTGCACATATTCTGCACACACCCTGCACACACCCTGCACATGCCCTGCACACCCACTGCACATGTCCTACACACCCCCTGCACCTGCACATCCCCTGCAATGCCTTGCATACCCTCTACACATACCCTGCACACATTCTGTGCACACCCTGCACACAGTGCACACCCCCTATATATGCCCTGCACACACCCTGCACACTCACTGCACACACCCTACACACCCCCTGCACATGCCCTGCACACCCACTGCACACCATCTACACATCCCCTGCACACACCCTGCGTGTGTCCTGCACACACTCTGCACACTTACTACACATGCCATGCACACACCCTGCACACCCTGTACATGCCCTGCACATGCCTTGCACATGCTCCTAACAAGCTGGTGCATCTCTCACTTCCCTCCTCCTTTAGTGTCTTCTGTTCAAAGCGAAAGCTCAGGAATTCCTACCTTTAAGCCTTCCTTGTTCTCAGCTTACTGGAGTGAGATTTACAGGGTAAAGGCATTTTTTGGGTCTGAGTGGCATTGAACTGTTGCATTGTGCTGTCCCACTTTGATCAAAGTGGCTCTGGAGTTGGGGTATGGGTCTCACTCCTCGAGACCCAAGCATGCTTATTTAAAGTCTTCATCCAAAATTGCTGTCCTATACCAGGTGAAACCCCAATTATGTGACAGAGAAAGGAGAGAAAAACATGATAGGGGAGTTCAGCCAATCACTTTCTGTTTGTGAGGCGTGTCGCCCTTAGGCTAAAGCTTGCCTTTAAATCTGCAAGCGCGCTCCCACTAGCTCTCTCACCTGGCTCCTGCATCCAGACTGATCATTTGGATTCTGGTGTAAGCTGGTGTAAGTCTTAATTCAGTTTATTAAAGCTGTATATTTTGTATTAAGATAGTCTGGGGACTTTTCATTACCAATCACCCTGCGGCTTCATCTGGTGTCCAAATGTGGGCCTTTTCCCCCCTCATGGCGTGGGCCTAGCAGACTGAGCGTGCACAGTTGGCGGCCCCACAGCCTTTACCCTGACTAGCCAGTTCCTAGCTTAAGTGTGAACCATATTTGCACGGCTGCGGCAGAAACAGTAGGTGGCTACCTACAGCTTCCTTAGGTGCTCCGTAAAGCCTGCACTGGATCCCAGCTCCATTCAATAGAATCGGGGCAGGGACTTTCTGGTTTCTGCAAACACCGTGGAACTCGGGCAAGCGGGTTACCCCCCCCCCCCTTGGGCAGTGTATTCCCTGCAGCTCCGGCTGAGTTTGGCTTGCACTTCTAGCCTGAAAGTAACCTCTGGATTTGAGTATATATATATTTCAGAATCTTTCCGGGTTGGTGCCATTGCCACGTGGATTCAGGTGCGCCCCTGCCACTTACTGACAGGCAAGGGTCATTACAGGTAAGATTTTTCTTTTCGGTTGAAAACAAATAAATAAATACAATTTCTTTTGATTGAACATGTCAGAAAATATTACTATCCAAAAGTTCAATGGCCTTTTTAATTGTGCCATGGAGGATATCCTCCATGAGGTTTTTGATATTTCTCTTACTTGGTTATTTCTGGGACTTGTTGCTTTTCTGGTGTATGGATATTTTATAAGGACGATGCAGTCATTCCAGATTGAATCCGCAATCCTGAGGGCAGAGATTAAAACTTTAAGGACAATTCAGACTGACACCAACCTCCTCAAAAAAGAGTTTGGAGTTTTCAAGGAGACTAGATCAGAGTTTGGAGTTCTCAAGGAGGGGACAACCAAAATGACTCGTAACCTCGAGTTCATGACTGTAAGTGCTGAAACATTAGCTGAGAGGATTAAAACCATTGAATGTGAAAATTGGACTTTATCAAAAGCGTATGATAGATTAATTGACAGGATTTCCATACAAGAAGGCACAGTACATGCCATGAGGATTATGTCCAAGGAGGATATGGTATCTCTAACAGACAAACTCCACGCCTTAGAATTATCAATGAAGGCGATAGTGTCCAGGGAGGAAATGGTGTCTCTGACGGACAAGCTCCATGCCTTAGAATCGTTAATGAAGGCTTTGGAGCATAATACTGGACAGGAGATTCAGGACTTACAGAAGGCAATGGTGAGCAGATTTAATAAGATTGAGGAAATCATAGACTCTGATGAACAGGAGCAAAAGGTAGAAAGGCAACATTTACCTCTGAAAACTCTGAGTCTACACAGAGTTATACCTGCCTTTCCAGTAATAACATCAGAAAAGATAACTGGCTCCAAAAACCCTATGGTAATTAAAGAACATACATGGGAGCCTATATGTATGAATGACCTGAAAGAATTTAAACAAGCAATTGTGAATTATGGACTACATTCATCCTTTGTTAGAGAGATGTTAAAATCCTGGGCTCTTAGCAGCAGGGCCACCCCTCAAGATTGGAACCAGCTCATGTCAGCTGTCCTTGAGAACGGACCTTTATGGCATTTCAAATGCCTATTCAAGCAAGAGGCCAGACTTTTACAACAACAAGAATCAGCGAAAGGAATTGAGATTTCTCTAGATCAAATTCTAGGTGAAGGACTTTACTCTGATCCTCAGGAACAAGCTCTTTATGATGAAAACATTTTATCCATATGTTCCACAGCAGCTCTAAGGGTCTGGGAGAGGGTTCAAGACTCAGGTCAGAGAGTAGAATCATATATCAGGGTCAAACAGGGTCTGAGAGAACCCTTTAGTGACTTTTTACAAAGACTAACTAAGGCTGTAAAAATAGGGATACCTGATCCAGAAGCAAGAAATATAGTAATTGAGTCTTTGACTTATGAGAATGCCAACGTAGAATGAAAAAGGATTCTGGGGCCTTTAAAGATCAGATCAACACCTTGGATGAATGGGTTTTACATACAATGAATGTTGATACATTTGATTATGGCAATGAAACATGGGTGCAAGAAGCAATTTCCAAAGGTAAAAGGAGACATCAGATTACAAAATGCTTTCATTGTGGCAAAATGGGACACATGAAAAGGGACTGCAGACAATGGAATTCCAGGAATAATGCCTCTTCTAGGAATAACAGGAATAGGAGGACTCAGCCTTCAGGTTTACGTAGGAGATGTGGAAAGGGCAGGCATTGGACGAATGAGTGTAGGTCAACAAGAGATAAACAGGGCAACCCGTTGCCATCGGGAAACTCAATGGGGGGCCTCACAAGGCCCCCATGGCAAACATGGTCCAGTCATTTCCGATCACTGCAGAGAACATGCCTCTTCAGGGAAATTAGAATGCCCCACGCCTGCTGTTAAAAGCAATAACGGCCTGAAGGATGAGTTAAATGTGGTGAATGAATCAAGAAATCTAAGAGGACAAAGTAAACGATTATTCTGGCAGACTTCTATAAGTGAACAAAGACCAAAGCTAAGAGTGTGTGTAAATGGCAAATTTATTGCTGGCTTACTGGACACAGGTGTGGATGTAAGTATCATTACTCCAGAATCTTGGCATCCTCATTGGCCTCTTCACTAGGTAGATATTCAGTTTCTAGGAATTGGAACTCTAAAAGTTCCAATTTGAGTAAGACAAAGCACGAGATGGGTCAATTTTATAGGTCCAGATGGACAAATAGGAAAACTAAGGCCATATGTAGCCAATATTGCAGTGAATTTATGGGGCCGTGACCTATTGCAGCAATGGAATACCCAAATTAACATTCCTGTTGCTTCTAGAGCCTATATTTCTGAAGAAAATATTACAAGATATTACAGATGGCGGAAACCGGCCATTAGAGCTATACAAGAACACAACACAATTGATGGCCCTTCAGAGGTACCAACAGCCATGCCTCTAAAATGGTTGACTGAGAAACCAATATGGACTAAACAATGACCTTTAGCTAAGGAAAAGTTACAGGCTTTAGAACAGCTGGTACAAGAGCAATTAGATGCTCAACATATAGAAGAATCTACCAGCCCTTGGAATTCTCCTGTATTTGTTGTTAAGAAAAAAATCTGGCAAATGGAGAATGGTGACAGATCTTAGAGCTATCAACAAGGTTATTCAACCAATGGGCCCGCTACAATCTGGAATTCCTCTGCCCTCCCTGTTACCAAAGGGATGGCCTCTTATAGTTATTGATCTGAAAGATTGTTTCTTCACTATACCATTACAAGAAAAAGATAGAGAAAAGTTTGCCTTCACAGTGCCTACTTATAATAACTCTCAGCCTGCAAGGAGGTACCAGTGGACCGTCCTCCCACAGGGAATGTTAAACTCTCCCACCCTGTGCCAATATTTTGTAAGCCAACCATTAAAAATTATATGCAAATGATTTCCTAAGTCTATAATATTCCACTATATGGATGATATCCTGATCTCTGATCAAAACAAAGATACCTTAGAAAGGCTGTTTGAAGAAGTAAAAATAGTGTTACCTAAATGGGGATTGCAAATTGCTCCTGAAAAAATTCAGAGAGGAGATTCTGTTAATTATTTAGGTTATAAAATAGGTTTACAAAGAATTAAGACACAAAAGGCACAAATCAGGAGAGACCGGTTACAAACTCTTAATGACTTTCAAAGATTATTAGGTGACATCTCCAGCCTATGACCGGCTGTTGGGATAACACCTGATCTAATAATTCATTTAAACAAAACCTTGGATGGTGATAAAGACTTGAACAGTCCCAGAGAATTAACAGCTGAAGCAGAAAAAGAACTAACAATAGTTGAAGAAAAATTACAGGAGGCTCATGTGGACAGGGTAAATCCAAAGCTTAGTTGTATTCTTGTTATATTGCCTTCCAGAATTTCTCCTACAGGAATCTTGATGCAAAGAGACGATATTATTTTAGAATGGATCTTTTTGCCACACAAATCAAGTAAAAATTAAAAACGTATGTAGAAAAAGTCTCTGAATTGATTATAAAAGGAAAATTGAGACTTCGTCAATTAGCAGGTATAGACCCAGCAGAAATTATAGTGCCTTTCACTGCTGATGAGATAAAAAAAAAAGTTGTGGGAAGACAATGAACCATGGCAAAGAGCTTGTGCTAATTTTTTGGGAGAAATCAATAACAATTACCCAAAAAGCAAGAGACTTAATTTTATAAAGAGAACTTCTTGGATCCTTCCTCGAATTGACAGTGATGCTCCAATAACCGGAGCCCGTACATTTTATACTGATGCTAATAAATCAGGGAAAGCAGGTTACAAATCAGAAGAATTGAGTAAAGTGGAACAAAGTCCTTATGATTCTGTCCAGAAGGCAGAATTACATGCCATTTTTATGGTGCTTAGGAATTTTAAAGAACCTCTTAATATAATTACTGACTCACAATATGCAGAAAGAGTTATCTTGCATATTGAAACTGCTGAATTTATACCTGATGATACAGAACTGATCTCATTGTTTATCCAGGTATAAGACATGATTAGGAATAGCTTTGTCCTATGTATATAACAAACATCGGATCCCATATGGGTCTGCCAGGTCCTCTAGCACAAGGTAATGCAGATATTGATCAATTATTGATTTGTAGTGTGCTGCAGGCATCTGAATTTCATAAAAAACATCATGTCAATAGCAAAGGCTTGAAAAAAGAGTTTTCTATTACATGGCAACAAGCTAAGGAGATTGTAAAGAAATGCCCTACTTGCTCTTTTTATAACCAAACACCATTGCCTGCAGGGACTAATCTAAAGGGTATTAAAAGAAATGAAATTTGACAGATGGATGTGTTTCACTTTCCAGAATTTGGCAAATTAAAATATATACATCACACCATTGACACGTACTCAGGTTTCCAATGAGCAACTGCTTTAAGCTCAGAAAAAGCTGATTCAGTAATCACTCATTTATTAGAAGTTATGGCCATCATGGGTATACCTACACAGATAAAGATGGATAATGGCCCAGCTTATGTTTCTGGGAAAATGAAACGATTTTTTTGCTTATTATAATATTAAGCATGTTACAGGTATACCATACAATCCTACAGGTCAAGCAGTTATAGAAAGATCAAATCGAACTATAAAAGATTTGTTGAACAAACAGAAAGGGGTGGAAAATACCCCCAGGAATAGGTTACATAATGCTTTATTAACCTTGAATTTTATCAATGCTAATGAGAAGGGAACAACGACTGCAGAAAGACATTGGATATTGGAAAAGTCTGCTGAATTAAATCAACCAATTTATTTCAAGGATGTGCTGACCTCACAGTGGAAACCAGGAGATGTTCTGTGTTGGGGAAGGTTTTTGCTCTTCTTTCCACAGGAGAGGAAAAATTGTGGATACCATCAAAATTAATAAAGGTTCGGTTTGAAGAGGAGAAGCCTCTTGGAAGAGATAAATGATAACTCACTTACAAGGATAATAATCACACCAAAGGTAAGAGAAATATATAAGTTGGGGGCAGGGTTCTCTTCTTGTCTCCACAGGAGAACACTCATTTTCAAAGGATCCAAGAGACCCTGGATAATTGAATATAGAAACCGCTTACGACCCAAAGAGGATCAACAATGAATCCAAATAGTTTAGGTAAGTATTACTATTTTTTAATATGTACTAACGTGCATTTATTTATAAATATGTAGAGCTGATTTTGGAGTTGGACAATGGCTCAGTCCCTCTTCATTTCCAAGCCTGTTGATAAGAGATATCCCAGAGTTTCTGTCTCATGTCAAGAGCCAAGATACAGGACAGAATAACTATAATTGATAAATTTTCTTTGCCTTTCCCCACATCTGTTTCTATCATTATTAATATATATGTATGTATATATATGTATATATATATATATGTCTGTATATGTCTTCGTAGATAATGTTTAACTTTCCCATGACAAACAATAAATTTTCCTGCAGTAATCTTTAAAGCTTCTAGGATGAAGATGGGGCCCCACAACACCAACTCCACCTGGTTACTATGACGCCATAATGTTGATAGCACTATTTTTTAGACCTGTTTTTTGGTACCAGCTACACAAAACAGTTACGGATGATGCACTCCGGACATTTGATATTTGACAACACTCTGGCCAGACCTCCTCAAACTACTCAGAGACTATTTACAACTCTCTCACACCAAATGTTTATATGGGAATTTTACCATCAATTATTTTCACAGGACCCCCTAAGAGTAACGTCACCCCCATGACAGCTGGAAGCAATTTTAGAGGATGACATCCCCTCTCCCAGTAGAATTTGCCCTCAGGTTTAGGGACATCATTTAGGGATTGGTTATAATTGATATAGGGATGTGGGAATGGGGGAGGTATTTTATAAACTCAGAGGTGTTTATCAAAAAAGGGGGATTGATTGGTGATGGGATAATAATATATTGGTATTTGAGAGTTATTGTTTTTTAGAAAATTGTATTGGTGTTGATTTTTGTACATTGATATATTGAATATTGTATGTGAGTATGCTTCTACCTCTATTTGTATTAATATATATATATATATACATATATTTACATTCCTACCTCTGATTAAGATATTTATGTAATGACATACATTGTTTACATTTGGAGGTCATTGTCCTCACTCATTTCACAGTTGTTTATTCTCTTAGTCTTCAAGTTAGGTAGATAGAAATCAATAGTCATATATGTTTGTTATATTTATATTTAGGCTAATCAGGTTATTTAGGTGCATAGAGATCATACATTAGTATAAATAGTATAATCTTCAACCTCTTCGAAGAGCTGTGGAAAATGGCCTTTAATCTAACTCATAGTTCTATAGTAGTGAGACACAATCACTCCTGGCATCACCGCTCTACTCCCAAGAGAATGTTGAGCACCAAAGACACTCCACATGGAGCTTGTCTTCTTCCTGGCAGAACTGGCCTTTGGGCAAAGAAAAGGCCCATACCTCAACCACTGACAGAATTACAGAATATCCGTAAATGGATAAAAGCAGGATTGTCTTATCTTGCCAAGATAGGGTGAGAGAGTCCTAAAAGGTTTCTTGCCTTTGAAAAATGGCATGTCATTTGCATCAGGCCTTAGCCAAAGTTGGTTGACTCAACATTGCATACGAGACTTTGGGTGATTGCCCAGGTATTCAGTTGTCTCTTCCATTCTTTGCACATTTCAGAAGTTTCCCACTTGTACTTCCGGGCTGCTTGAGTAAAATTATTTTCCTTCTCAGATCTTTGATGGAGTTGAATATTAGATAGTTGTAGTTACCATCTACATTATTTAGACTCCCTGAAATAGAATGTTTAGTAAAACTTTTGTTATATGTTTCTTGCTTAACATTGTTTGTCGTTTGTAACTTTATATTTATTATTTGCTTCTATTGTATATAGTTGTATTTGGTTTGGTTCTGTCTTATTTTAGAAAAAAAGGGGGAGATGATAGGGGAGTTCAGCCAATCACTTTCTGTTTGTGGGGCGTGTCGCCCTTAGGCTAAAGCTTGCCTTTAAATCTGCAAGCGCACTCCTGCTAGCTCTCTAGTCTGGCTCCTGCATTCGGACTGATCGTTTGGATTCTGGTGTAAGCTGGTGTAAGTCTTAATTCAGTTTATTAAAGCTGTATATTTTGTATTAAGATAGTCTGGGGACTTTTCATTACCAATAGCCCTGCGGCTTCAAAAACAAAATATAGGGTCAGACTTTTCCCAATGGGAATATTGCAGCAATTGCTATTCATCTCACACTCCTTTGGTTTGGGTTTAACTCTCTAAAACCTTTGCTAAGATATATATCTTATCTCAAAATTTATAAGACTATCATGTGAACTTCCTGTAGCTTGAGATTTGTAAGCATATTGGGTATGTTTAAATATCTGTAAAATCTGTAACTTAAAACCCGTAGCACCAGGTTGATAGCTTAAAACTCTATACATAGGAAATCTTATAGGAAGCATGTGACTTTGCTGCCACCTTAGTTGTTGTTCCCCCATCGAGACAGAGACAGCCACAGGGTTGACAGCCATTTTTGCTAGGTTTGGAATGATGGATTTTGATATGTGACTTCATTCCTATCTTGATTAAAAGTGCCCACCTGATATAAGCCAACCAAGCCAAAAAAAAAAAAAAAGAAAAAAAGAAAAAAGAAAAAAGACTCAACTCCTCCTAGATATAAGGCACAAACCACTACTTATGACCCAGTGGGTGAGCCTCTCCCTTGTTTTTCTCAACCCACAGGACCTTGTTCTTCTCCAGCCCTCCAGTCTCCCCTTCTCCCTTTACAGTGACACTACCCTAACCAAGTCTCCCTGGTGTTCACTTTCAGCCCACCAGCAGCACTTCGTCCTCCCACTACTCATCACCAGTCCACCATGAGACCCCCTCTACCTCCCAGTACCCAGCCTAACTCAATCATGTTGGGGGAACCACTGTGCTCATTCTGTAGGAGGCTGCAAGGGTAGATGCCTTGGGCAAGGTATGCGTCCCTTTCTTAGTAAGTGATCTCCCTCAGATAGCAAAGAAACTGGGATCTTAAACTACTAATCCCTTCACTTTCATTAAAGAGTTCTGATACATTACCCAGTTTTACAGTCTCACTTTGGATGAGATTTCCACGATCCTCACAAGCAACCTTCTCCCTGAGGAGCATGGGTGAGTGACGTGTGGGGCTAGGGCACACGCAGATGAAATCCACCAAACTCATGCTGCCACTCATTTAGGGCTGAGGTGGTCCCCGACTATGATTCTGAATGCAGTGACCATACCTGGGAAACATTCTACCTAAAGACCAATTTATAATTTGCCTCCTGGTCAGTCTCTGCAAGCCATCTTTAAATCAATAAATTATGAAAAAATCAAAGACATCCAGGACAAACACACACAAAAAACTCAATTTCTAGACCACAGATTCAAAACAACTTCTTATAACCTTCACTTCCTCTTCCTCCTTTTTTCAGTTTCTCTGATGTTAGGGCCAAACTTAAAAGTCTAGGGAAAGGACGCTGACTCCACAGGACCCTGACTCCATTCTTAGAGGTGGCCTTTAAGATGTACCATAAGAGAGATGAAAAAGCCCCCAAACAGAAATACCTAATGATAGTGAGGGCCTTTTAGCCATCCACAGCAGCTGCCCAGGCTTCCAAAATCCAAGAACCTCTGGGTCTTCACTTCAAATATGGTCAGGAGAATTACCAGCCCTACCCCAGGGACTCCAGGAGAGCCCATGTCTATTTGACTAGGCTCTGGCCTCCACCTTATTCTCATTGTCTCTTCCTAAATACAAGATTATACAATATGTAGATGGTCTTCTATTTTGTAGTTCAACCCTGAAAATTAGCCAGGCTGACACTTCTACCTTATTAAATTTTCCAACCAGCAGCAGATGTAGGGTCTAGGCTAGCCCTCTAAGGTCCAACTGTCCACCCCTCGGGTAACTTTTATGGGACTAACTATTACTCTAACTCACAAGGCCATTACCCTAAATAGGAAACGTTTAATCAAGTCACTTTCCCTACCACCAAGGATGAAATTCTATCCTTCCTAGGGAAGATTGACATCTTATCTCTTGGATTTCTTCTTTCTCTTTTCTTCTCCTCCTCCACGTAAGGTGACTCTTGCCCCCACCCACAAACCCCTCATGGTGTCTATTACCAAGCCCTTTCATAAGCTTCAGTAAGCCCTCCTCCAGACCCTGGCCCTACAGCTCCCAGACAAAACTCACCCCTTCTCTCTGTGTGTTACAGAAAAGGAGGAATATGCCCTTGAGCTCTTGAGAAACCAATGGAGAACATCTTTGCATCCATTACACACTTATCAAAAAATTATAATATACTATCCAAGGATGGCCACCTTGTCTGTGTGAAGGGGCCACAACCAAGCTTCTTATATTCAAATAAAAAAGGTTAATCTTCGGGTCATCCACTAGGGCTTCTCTTTCATGATCTATCCCATCCCCTAACACACAAAGGTCTTCAGACACTACTCCCTGCCTGGGTTCTCTCTCTTCAGGTATCAGTGGTAGAGAATGACACACTTACCTTTCAGCTATGCCCAAGTCTCAACATTTCAAACTGGCTCATGATAATGATTTGGCTCCCTTTAACGGTGTATGGCTCATTTCTTTCAGCTGGCTTCTGCCACCCACCATATTTGATTTCAAACTCTAGAGCCCACCTCTTCAGCCACTCCTTCCCTCCACCCACTCTATTCGTCCATCTCTCTCTGCCTGCTCGGTAAGTATCTTCTCTCTGGATTCTGAAACCTGCTACAGCCTCCAAGGTCTCACCCTGTAGGCAGCTCTCTATTTACTAAGACACTGACTCTCTTCCCTCTATTGGAAGACACCCTGTTTCCTTGCCTCCCCCCCCACCCACCCAGAAGCTGCCTGCTAAGTCCTGAAGCTTTCCTAAGCCCTTCTGGGTCTTTGCAGCTTTGCCCCTCCCATATCTCAGCTCCATCCTGGAGGTGTCACAGCTTCTCAAGGACCTCTTGGACTTCTCTTTTGCCTCTCAGTTCCCACTTCAAGCTTATAGGAACTCCCTCTTAGCAGAGCTCCTTTTCCAGCCTTTCCTCTCTTCCTCCGTGAACTCAGACTTCATTAAAGCCTCGCCTCTGTTGCTACAGACAGGTTTGCCTCAGTACAGTCTGATGGCCAGAATTGGCATGTTCGATTTTCAATGATGGCTACTTCTGCCACCGCACGAATAAATGGTGCAAAATCTTTTATGTCTCAGCTCGCTCTTTCCTCCTCTATTTCTTCCTAACCACGCCTGTCCAGGGTAGCTCTTACATATGGAGACTGACAGCACTAACCAATAGCCCATGCTAATAGAGTCAGGAAATTGCACTATATCAGGCAGTCAAAGGCAGATTCAGTTCCCTGTAACTCTCATACCCATTTCTCCTTCACCCAGGTTTCCCCCAAGCCTGCTTTCTCTATTTTTGCATGATAATTCCTGTCCTGAAGGCAAACATCACAAAAACAGGGTTTATAAAAGATGGAATTTTTTTTTAAAAAAAAAAAAGCTATGTACACAGAAGAGTGGGCCTTGCACCTTACCAGGAGCAAAACAGTAGAGCGTGCCCTAGTGGTGTGAGTGTGGATGAGCTGTACCTGAAAGGCATGAGAGCAGGAGAGCTGGCCCCCTCTGTCCTGCCAGCTTCACTGGATGAGCTAGCCTGGGCAGTGTTGAAGAGTTTGTCTGGGTGGTGACAGTGAAGGAAAGCTGGCTGGCTGACCCACTCAGCTACCATCCAGATACAGAACAAATGCTATAAGCTTGCCCACCCCAGCATCCATCTCACCTATTACCTGCTCAGGCATGTGAAGGGGTTGGCCCTGCAGATCCAAAGCAGGACCTCCATGATACAAGGTAACAATAGTGTATCCAAAAGGAGCCCCAGTGAGAATCCAGTACTGATAGTGTATCAGAATTCAGAGGCCTTTAACCAGAACAATGACTCATTGCAATGAACACTTGCAGGTAAAGATGTATGGACTAAAGGATATACTGTGTGACTCACTGGGCCACACTACAGCTTCTAGGCCAAGATTTTGTTTGTTTTTTTGGTTTTTGTTGTTTTTGGTTTTAATTTTAAATTTTGCTTTGTTTTGAGGGTGACGTTAAAAGGGCAGGGAGTAGAAGTAGGTGGGCAAGGAGCTGAGCGGCATTGGGATGCATGATGTGAAATCTACAAACAAGCAATAAAACATTAAAACAAAACAAAAAAACCCAATGTTTGCTTAATTAGGTATTAAAGCTGCACCTCCATGTATTCACAAGAATGTATGTCATGCTGGTAGCTGGACTCTGTAAAATAAGAGTCACCCAGACGGTGTTATTTTACAAAGACAAGAAAGGGTCATGGTGAACAACGGAGACTTGGCACTGTGTGGCAGGGTTGAAGCTCCTGAAGAGAGCCCAGGAGAAGTTTGCTGTTGCTGAAAACAGCCCAGATGCAATGGGAATCTAAGAATATGAGGTCTTATTATGAGCTTAAGTAAGTGCTGAGGGTCTCAGAATGTGTCTGAGGGTATGAGGGTAATCAAAGAGATACTAAGAAAAGAAAATGGTATAAAGGTCTGAGACGATGAAACCTTTAATAGGGTCTGAGGATATAATACATACATATATATATATATATATATATATATATATATATATATATATATACATAGTTCTGAAGGTATAAGACAGTGATTTAAGGCCATGATGAAATGTTTTAGATTTCTTTCCCCCTCTATGCTATTGTTATATAAATATTTCAAAGGTTCAGGAAACCTAGACTTAACTGTTCAACTATATCACTTATGTGGTGGGGTTGGAGACTGCTCTCAGGTTGCCAAAAATGAGATTTTTATCTCCCTAACACATAAATTAGCTTTTAAAACACCTGTACTGTAGACTTGCTTTCTGGACAATGAAACTAGAAATTACTGTTGACATTGGCCAGAGACTTATGGAGGCGTCCCTTATTGGTCTTGTTGGAGGCATGATGCCTATTCAGGAAGGTGTTCTACTTTTTATGCAGAATGGGGAATCCTTTATATCCTAATTGAGGACCTATGGCACACCAGATGGGAGATGGGGGTTATCGGTAAACTTTAGCATTTATGACGGCCATCCATCAGGCAAGATCCAAATATAGAGGGTGCACCTCCAACTCACTGAACCCCTAGGTATAGGCACAGTAGAAGAAATGGTCAAAAGCTCCCAAAAGGTTCTGACAACCCCAATATCACCCATTTTAGACACTATTGATTCTATCTCCCTGTCATTCATCTCTTGTGTCATCTTAAACACCACATAGCAGCTTTTGAATCATGTTCTGCTTGACCTTTTCGGGGACTATTGGTTGTGTGTCTCTCCTGGGTTAACCTGATGACCGCCTGTTTTGGCCTTACCCATTGTCCCATTAGACTCTCTCACCTCCGTCCTCACTAATTACTCTAAGGCAAGTATCACTACCACCCCTTACCTCTTCCACATCTCTCCCTCTCCTCAGTGCCACAGACATTAACTTCTCAGGAACATGCATTGTGGGCCCACTGGATTCCACAGACTGCAAAAATATCTTAACCCTTGGAACCCAGCCCCTATACCTAAACATTCACAATGCCTTCATTCTCTGAGGCATTCAAGTTTACCACTGCCTACCTGCTGGGAGGTCTGGGACTTGCGCCCTGATGTTCCTTTTTCCCAAAAGTGGGGACAGTACCTGGTGAAGTGATGGTCTGTCCCCTTGCCAGTTCCCACCGGAGGGTTTAGAGCTGCACAGCATGACGAAGGAGCAGTTCAGGTTCTAGTTTTTCTCACCATCCTGGATGTAACCACTGGGGTGGCAGAACTGAACTGACTCCATCCCTCACTATTTACCATTGGTGTTTCTCTAAGTTCATCCAGGATCTCCAAGGGCTGTCACAAAGCATCATCACCCTCCATGGCCGAACTGACTCAGAGGCTACCATAGAGCTTCGTTATAGAGAGGATTAGACAAACTAAGAGCAGAAAGATGTTGCCTTTGCTTCTTCTTCAGGGAGGAATGTTGCTGCTATGTTAGCCAACTACGTATAGTAAAAGACAAGATCTGACAGCTCCAGAAAGATCTTCACAACTGTAAGAAACAGTTCAGTGTACTAGCAACCCATATATGGAAATCTATACTTTCCTTTTTCAACTCCCCTCCTCCTTTCCTTAACCCTACTAATCACACACAGCCTCATGAACATCTAGTCTAGATTCTTCAATAGGGCCAAATGATTTCTAACCAGATTTTTAATCAGTTGCTTTTACAGAATTAACAGCCCCTAGCTATGGAGTTAGAGGCCTGTAACACCCACTTATACCAGGTGGTAAAGATCAGACTAGACCCCAAAGACTTCCATATCCCCATTCACCAGAAAATAGTCTAATTTATCTTCCTTTTCCAACCCCTATTCATCAATAGCAAACAAAAAAGGGGGGAGTGTTGACTATTCATACTGATCCAGGTGACAGGAGAGGCTTTTGCTGCCCCTGACTAACTTCAACAATCCGGTGCCAACTCTGAGGGACTCCAACAGCCAGACACTGACTGCCCTTGAAAGGCTTCAACAGCCAGACCTGGTACCCAGATTTCTCACAGGCCCCTGAAGCAGGACAGTGTCCAGGCCCCACCCTAAAGAAAAAAAAAACCCACACCAATCCCTGAGTTTGCCTCAAGATCAGGCCACACAATTCCTTCAATCCCAGGCCACCTTGAAAATCTCTGCCCCCAAGAAACACTATATAAACCTTGTCTTCTACTCCGTTCTCTGATGCTTCTCTCCCAAGCAGAAGCAACCACCACTCTGGCTTTTTCCTCCCAATACATCTCTTGTGTGAAGTCTGTTGTGCACTGTGATTTTGTGTCATTCTTTGGCTCCCAACTGCTGGATGCCTTTCTACTTGAGCTTAACACTGCAATTATGAATTTCAGAGTCAAGATAATTTATTAAATGGCTACACTTTTTTTTTTGAAGAGAGCAATGTAACTGAACCCTCTTTCAGAGGCCTGGAAGAGATTTTCCCCCACTGAATAAATATTAAAGGAATTGTGAGAGATACTTCATCCTCTACTCTGGAGAAGGAGGCTTCTTTGTTATTACCAAGTTATCAAAAGTCCTCTGAAATAATGAACTTTAGAGAAGTCTAACACACTCAGACACTGTCTCCCTTGGATATTCAGTGCTTTGCCCAAGGGAATACCATTCCTAACATAGTCAGGCAGATGTTAAATCCTGCTTTTCATGCTAAGTCTTAAGTGGGGAAATGACCTAAGGGGGTCTAAACAGTCACTGACAACAGGACACCTAGTCGACGAGAGGAGAATCCTGGTGTTGAGGACGTCACATTTTCAACTGGGGATGATTAACAGAGGCTATGGTTGCATCCTTTCATAAGTAGGAAAATTTTCCCTTTTAATTTTTCAAATTTGGCTTCCTCTCTCATTTTCTCCTTCAGCATTTTCATGTAGATTTTCATTCCTTCCTTCATAAGGGGGACACACTTGATGCTGTCACAAAGACATGCAGCATGTACGTAATGGTCACAGGCCCTGTCGCCATGTGTTCCAGGATCCTAAAAGCCCAGGAAGCCTGTCTGGGCACAGAGCTCATGCAGGTCTTGGAGCTTTCCCAATGTTATTACAATGTCATTGTAAACACCAGTGCTTGGGAGAACCTGGTATTTGTAGGGGTTGTATTGTTGGATGACAGCAACGGATGTGCCAAGTGTCGGTCTCCTGTGAGTGAGACCCATTGCCAACCAGAAGACCTGATGCTGAGAGCTCCTGGGTCCTGCATTGCCTCAGGTGACAACTGACTGTACATGCACTAGGGACAAGGAGGGGAAATAAGCCACCTTACTTCCCAGACTAATCAGTCATACCTTGATACATACAAGACATAATCGATTGTGAGAACTTTTGCTTGTATAAAAATATTCAAAGTAAATATGAACAGCTTGAAAACTGAGGTGAGTAGACATTCCCAGGAATAGTGGTCATATAATACTCTGATCAGTACCAATTCTATTTCTCAGTATCACATGATGAAAGCATGTGGTGTCTTCCACAATCATATCTTACACTCTGGAGGACAGACAAGAACAATGGCAACAGTCTGTACTATTTTGGAGAGTCTCCATGATACCCCGATCAACAACTTGAGGTGTTCTACAATTGGCACTAGGATTTTTAATTAGGTGACTTACAGCTTCAGGGAAGAACATTAGCCTTTATTTAGAGTAACTCCAGCTAAACTCTTTTTATATGGATATATGTGTATGTATGTATATAAGCTTATGAAATCCTGAGTTTCTATATGGCTTTTCCAAATAATCCTCCATGTTTCTTATCCCTTCTCTGCCCTACATTCCTGCCCCCCTCCTCAGATAAACCTCCGTCTCCATTACTCCCTCTTTCTCCTTTATGTCACCAGAGCCCTATGACTGCCCTCTCCTTTAAGGTCTTTCGGCCCCTCCCTCATACCACCAAGGATCCCTTTCTAGGTTCCTGGATTCTCCGAGTTAAACACAAAAGTCTAAAGATTTGAGGTTAAGCTCCACATATGAGGGAACACATGAGAATCTTGCTTTCTGGCTCTGGGTCACTTAAGATGGTCCATTTTATTCTGACATTGAACATTGAGGGTCTGGAACTAGGAAAATAGTTGGTTAAACAGTTGTTTGTTAAACTTAGAAATTAATACTACTATTCCATTAGCATTTAACATTGTTTTCTCTTATTGAATTTGGCTAGGGATTGTGTTGAACCTGTAGAGAGTTTCATGAGGTACAGTGAAGAACACATATTTTGCATTTGGGTGAAATGTTCTGTAAACATCTTTTATTTACAAATGTAAACTGATTTATAGTATCTGCTATGTTTGGCGTTTCTCAGTTTAGTTTTTTTCTGGATGACCTGTCCAATGGTAAGAGTGGGGTATCAAGCCTCACACCATCGGTACATGAGGGTCAATATGTGATTAAAGCCATAGTAGTATCCTTCCCTATCTCTTCTGATGAGGTTTGATTTGAAGTCTACTTTGTTATATATTAAAGTTGCTATACCAGCTTGCTACTTAGTTCTATTTGCTTCAAATGTGTTTTTCCAACCTTTTACCCTGAAGTAATGTCTATCCTTGATATTGAGGTGTGTTTATTGAATGCAGGAAATGATGGATTTTGTTTTCACATGCATTCTGTTAGTCCGTGTCTTTTTGTTGAGGAGTTAAGACCACTGATGTTAAGACATGACCAATGATTGTTGATTCTTGTTATTTTGTTGTTGGTAGTGGGATTTTTGTTTGCTTGTTTGTTTTATATGTGTTCTTCCTTTGGTTTTACTGGCACAAGATTTTGTTTCCTGTTTTCATGGGTGTAGTTAACCTCCTTAGATTGGACCTTTCCTTCCAGTACCTTCTATAGGGCTGGATTTGTAGACAGATATCATTTAAATTTGACTTTACTATGGAATATCTTGTTTTCTCCATCTATGATGACTGAAAGTTTTGTTGGGCATAGTAGTCTGGGCTGGCACCTGTGGCCTCTCAGAATCTGCAGCACATCTGTCCAGGCCCTTGTGGCTTTTAGTCTCCACTGAGATTTCAGGTGTAATTCTCACGGATCTGCCTTATATGTTACTTGCTCTTTATCCTTTGCAGCTTTTAATATTCTTTCCTTGTTCTATATGGTTCTGTATGTTTAATGCTTTGATAATTGTATGGGGAGGAGACTTTTTATTCAGGCCAAATCTATATGATGTTCTGCATGCTTCTTTTATCTTTACAGGCATCTCCTTCTTCAGATTTGGGACATTTTCTTCTGTGATTTTGTTGAAGACATTTTTCTGGGACTTTGATCTGGGTTTTCACCCCACTCTATGCCTATTAGTCTTAGATTCTGTCTTTTCATAGTGTCCAGATTTCCTGGATGTTTTATGTCAGCAGGTTTTTTTAAAACATTTTCTTTGTCTGATGCAGCCTTTTCTTTTGTATCATCAATGCCTGAGGCTCTTCCATCTCTTGTATTCTGTGGGTGACACTTGCCTCTTTAGTTCTTGTTTGTGAAACTATATTTTCCATCACCAAGATTCCCTCAGTTTATATTTTCGTTATTGATTCTATTTCTATTTTTCCGATCTTGAACAGTTTTATTTGTTTCCTTCAACTGTTTGTCTTTTCCTGGGTTTCTTTAAAGGATTTAGTCATTTCCTCTTTAAGGGTCTTGACCATATAGTTGGTTAAAGGTCTTTTTCTTGTGTTGCAGTTATGTTGGAATATTCAAGGCTTACTATGGTAGGATAGCAGAACTCTAGTGTAGATATATTTCCCTAGATGTTTTTGACTGTGCTTTTAAACTAGCATCTAGGCATCTGGGTTTGGGATGATAACACGTCTGAGTGACGATTTCTGAATTTGTCTTTCTTGGGTGGATATTTTTGTCCCTTGGTTTCTGTCTCCTCTCTGAAGATTTGTGGAGAGTGTGATGGTTGTTTTCCTGACCTGCTCAGCTCCTGTGTTTACAGGGAATGCCTGCTGGGAGGATATTGAGATGAGATGGGGGTAATGAAGGTTGGAGAAGAGGTCCTTGTGATCTGTTAGGGATGAGACAGAAGAGGACAGGGAGACCATGGCGGGTGGGCTGCAGAATCTCCCTACAGAGCTGGGAATGAGACTGGAGTGAGCATCTCAGTAGCATGGCTCTGCCTCCAGCGCACTTGTTGCCCTGGGAGGAGTGGCCCTTGGGTTAGCAGGATGTGATAGCTGGGGTTGAGGTCTAAAATAAAGCAACATGCTGTGGCAGGAAGGTTAGAAGGGGAAGATCTGTGGCATCCAGAGAAGATAGGAGCAAGCAGGCACAGAAGGCCAGCAAGGGTGTTCTGCTGCGAAGCTGGGGATGAAACTGAGGGATTGGGTCTGCGGGAACAGAGTAAATCATGAACATAAATTACCTACAATAATGTGGATGACAACCATTGATCTGGATTAGGGCAGACTCTTTCATAGCCCCACCCCCAATGTCTTTTTCTACCCCCCTTTCTTTTCTTCTTCCATCCTTCCTTTCATCTCTATTTTTACTTATTTGAAGGGTTTATTATTTTAACATCTCCTTTATTTCTGGCAAAGAACCTACGTAATTGTAGCCTTCCGCTGGTTATTTGCCAAGCAGGTGTAAAAACGCACCACAGTATAATTTAGTAAAAACCCAATTTTAGGTATTGAATTTCTGCTTCTGTCTGGGTGAGTGCTTAGCACCATCTTCGCACAGTCTGCAAGCTTTGTGAAAGGTCTGAGGCAGGCAAGGGCAGGACCACAGAGCGACACCGAATTTAGTTCCCTAGTGTCTCAGGTTTGAAACTGTCACTGTTCTAGAGGTGGTGGGATCTGGGAACGTGACCAACACGGGAGGACTAACGTCTCACACAATCACCAACTTCGTTCAAAGGCGCAGACAGTTTATACTCTGAGGGTTAACGAAGGTCACACGAGTAAGGTTGTCAGGATTTCATGATGAAGATGACCACAAGGTCAAGCCACATGTGGCAGAAATGTAGGAGCCAGCCATGAGAAACAGGCCACCCAAAGGAAGTTCTTTACTTCCTACCATTATCACCTGCCAGAGTAGAACTCAGCCATGATAAATTTAATGGATGCCTGAGTCTCAGTCGTTTACCCTGAAGCAATACCTGGTTGCAGAAAGGACCATAAACTGAGATTACCTGAGCACTATCCAAGAACAGACCATCCAAAGGAAAGGCCTAATGTTGGTTGTAGATAGGATCACCTGCCAGCATACTCACCAGGCCACCCTTAGACAAATGTCAACCAACCAGGGGTCCTAAATCCTAGAAATCCCTCATCTACACATTTACTACTATAAAAACCCAACTGAGCTTGGGGCTCTCCGATTATTCCAATACATTGGACACATGGAGAAACCAGGTTTGCAAACTTGTATAAAATAAAACTTCTTTGCTTTTACATACGGGACTCGGTCTCCTTGTTGGTTGGGAGTGGGGGGACTTCGTGGATATGGGCATAACAAAAAAACAAGTTTTTTTCCATAGAGGCATAGAAACACTTAATTGAACCCGCTACACCTGGGAGGACCACAAATACACATTTCAAGAACAATCCCCACATTTTGAAGAAACTAAGGTCACAAGACTCTTGCCTTGTTTTCTTGGCATGTTCTCACAATTCTCCCCATGTGGCTCCATTCGTGGACTGTGTTTGGACAGAAATAATTTCAAATTATTTTTTACTGAAAAGTTAAAGGACAGAAGATTTGTGTGATCTCAAGACAAAGCAGAATATGTACGTGTGGGTGTAGACGGGGAACGAATGCATAGCAAGATAAGGTTTTCTGTCCCAGGAGCAAAAAGCTATTTGTAACACAGAAAAAATAGGATCCAAAGTCTACCTGGAGAACACACTACAGCAGACACAAGTAGCACTGCTTGAAGTATGCTTATTAGCTACATGGTAGAATCTAGCTCCTCTTTAATTTCTCATCCATGAGAATTTTTCATATGCATTTCTTCCCCCAAACAAAGATGTTGTGACTGAAAGCAAAACCATTTTTATGAAAAATCTCTGTTATATCAATAGTAATTTTAGTGTGTGTGTATGAGTGTATATATGTGTGTATGTGTGTGTATATGTATGTGTGTATGTGTGTGTATATGTATGTGTGTATGTGTGTGTATATGTATGTGTGTATGTGCACGTTGCACACATGGTACAATACATTTGTGGGTGTCAGAGGCAGCCTCAGCTGTCAGTGTTCACTGCTTTGCCTGTGACAGTTTCTTGTTTGCTGTTGAGTGGTCCAGGACTGCAGTCTCTGGATTTTCCCATCTGCCCGCAGGAGTGCTAGGATAACAGACGCACAAGACTGTGTCTGGCTTTCCACAGAGTCTCAGGATCCCAACTCAGGCCCCTGTGCTTGCACAGAAAACAGTTTATCCACTGAGCCTTCACCTCAGGCCCATAGTCATTGAAAAACAAACCAAAACCAAAACAACAACAACATCAATAACAAATCCCTCATTTACAATATATAATCCTTAGACGTACATGTGTCAAAACCTCTGCCAAGATTCTGTAGTGTATGTGGTGCGGATGCTTGGAGAATGTTCTACCACTAAGCATTTTTCTATCCCCAAGAAGGGCTTTTATTTTTTTTCAATGAATCAATAATACCTTCATGGGGAAATCCTCAGATCAACTGACAGGCCTGGGGTTTGAGAAGCAAAGGGGGGAAAATTGAGAAAGAAAAGAGAACTAAGAGAACTTTGAAAAAAGAAGTATGTTTGAGAAGAAAGCTGAACGAAGACGACTTAACCCATGTTCTCTTACATATGTGGACTCCATCTTGTCATTATGATAGTGCATGCAGAGTGGACATGAGTGGAGATAAAGAAAACTAAAAGGGCGACCACTAGAAAGGAAATGAGGGTTTGAGGATGGGAAAATCACAAATATGCGGCGTGAAAACATGAAGACTGTCACTGGAGATGGAAGGGTGGGGGGATGAAGGACAAGAGGTTGGGCAAGATCAACAACAGCAAATTATGTGAGAAAAGTCTATAATGAAGCATATTCCTCCATATGCTAATTAAGCAATACAAATAACAGCCCTTCCTTACGAACAAGAAACTGTCACAGGCAAAACAGGTGAAGACTGACACCTGAGGCTGCCTCTGACACCCACAAATGTATTGTACCATGTGTGCAACACACACATACACACACACATATGCACTCATACACACACATACATACACATACAAACACACACATACACACACATACATATATACACACTTATACACACAATACATTACACATACAAACACATGCACACACATATACACTCATACACACGTACACAAGGGGAGGGAAGGGCTAGCCCAAGAAGAACTGGAAGAGTCAGGTGCAATAAGCTAAATCTGAGCCTAACCTTGAGTTGCACTTTCTCTTATGCTGACCTCTTTCCCAGGGAAGAACCTGAGCTAAGTGAGCTTCCTCAACCTCCTGCAAAACCTGGAGGGGCTGTGGCAGGAACTCCGGGCTGTGTACACTCCAAGGGGGCTTGCAACACCAAAGCAATGAGTGTTTAGGAAAATAGCTAACGGTGAAAGGTAGAAATGGAATACTTCAGTTGTAGAGAAGGCCGGGTTTTTTTTTTAATGTGTTCTGGAATGTTCACACAATAGCAATTCTGGGAGAATATGCTGCCTATCCTTCTTCCATTCCTCCCAAGAGATTTTGCTTAGACTCTAGCAAGAAACGTATTTTTGCCAACAGCTTGCTATGTATTCAAGTCTGCAGTGGAAGCTGCACGCTATTCTTTTCTTAGAAAGCTGCGGAGAAGGAGGAAAACACTGACTCTGCCATTTACTTCCCATAAGACCTTAGCTAAGGTTTTAACTTTCTGGAGTTTAGTTTTGCTTGGTGGCACTGTGGGGGTGACAGCAACATATGCTTGGAGGTTGGGAGCAGAATGAATTGAGGGATGCCCGTGGAGGCACTTGCCTTCTGCCTGTACCTACTTATCACATTGCCAGATTGTTACTATGATTTCAGTTGCTGCTACGATGCCCCAGGGTCAATGGTAAATAGTTCAATAATAGCTTGGTATTCTAGTTTGCATGTATTGAAGCTGTCAAATTTCACACAACTCCCTTTGGTTGACTATGCAGAAATAGGAGTTTTGTGTTGTGAGTTCATATTGGCCATATGTATTTGTCATTGGTTCTGAGTATTAATTAAATGCCTATTACACTTCTAAGCATATACACACCAAACACTAGTGCCCCCGATTTTACAAAACAAAACTGCATACAAAGACATAGCTTAATGCAAACACATAAATATCTGACTTTTCACCAATAGAAAAGTCATGCCTACGAAACATAAACAGAGAAACATCTGAGTCAAATAAAGCCATAGATCAAATGAATGTATCAGATAGCTACAGTGTTCCATCCAAACACTGAAGAATACATATTATTTTCATAATTCCCTGAAACTCCCTCTAAAAGTGATCGTATAGAAGAATATAAAATAAGTAAAACTGAAATAATTTAGTGTATTCTATATGACCACAATGAAACAAAATAAGAAATA
Organism: Myodes glareolus; assembly: GCF_982192425.1. Classification (NCBI taxonomy): domain Eukaryota; kingdom Metazoa; phylum Chordata; class Mammalia; order Rodentia; family Cricetidae; genus Myodes; species Myodes glareolus. The sequence goes on along the minus strand of NC_142030.1, from coordinate 49,533,325 downwards.
AGTATCAAGAGAAACTATAGAACCTATACAAATTCATGGAGACTACATAACACACTGTTGAATAATTAATGGTTATCAAGGCGATCACAAAGGGAACTTCAAAATTTCCAAAGCTGAATGAAAACATAATATACCCACGCCTATGGTATAATAAAAACCTTCCTAAGAGAAAAGTTTATAGGTACAACTGCCTACATTAACAAACCAGAAGCCCAGTGAGATGGTTCAGTGTTAGGAGCACTTGTTCTTGTCAAGGACCAGGACTCGATTTCCAGCACCCTTATTGGGCAGTTCACAGTCGTAGCTGCAACTACAGGAGATCCAATGTACTATTCTGACCTCTGTAGGTATTAGCACACAGGCAGTGCACATGCATATACTACCACCACCCCCCATACACACACTAAAATACATATAACATAAACATTTCGGTTTGGATAGATGGCTCAATGGTTCAGAGCATTAGATGCTCTTCCAGGGGACCTGGTTCAAGTCCCAGCACCCAGTCAGGTAGTAATGGCATCCACCTTTAATTATAGCACTCAGGAGGCAAAGGCAGATGGATCTCTGAATTCAGTATCAATCTGGACTACAGAGTGAGTTTCAGGACAAGCCATGGCTACATAGAGAAACCTGTGTCAATAAACAAACAAACAAGCAAATAAATAAATAAATAAATTATAGTCAAGTCCTGGTACCCATATAGCAGCTCATAACAGTCTATAATTCCTGCTCTACAAGATTCAATCCCCTCTTCTGGACTCCATCTACACTGAACACACATGTTACATAGATATCCATGCAGGGAAAATACTCATAATGTAAAAAATAAAACAAATCTTTGAAAAAACCAAAAACTGAGAATGATGGCTCATACCTCTAATCTCAGCACTCAGGAGGCAGAGGCAGGCAGATCTCTGTGAGTTTAAGACCAGCCTGGTCTACATAGAAAATTCCATGCCATACACAGTGTCTTAGTTAGACTTTTATTGCTGTGAAAAGATACCATGATCACATTAAAAACATTTAATTGAGTGGGCTTGCTTACAGCTTCAGAGGTTCAATCCATTATCATCATGAGGGGAGCATGATGGTGTGCAGGAGGAGGTGGTGCTGGAGCTGAGAGTCCTATGCCTTGATTCTGAGGCAACAGGAGGTTGGTTGACTGACAGTCACACTTAGGGAAGTTTGAGCAAAATAGATCTCACAGCCTGCCCCCAAAATGACACACTTCCTCCAAAAAGGCTACACCTCCTAATAGTGCTACTCCCTTTGGGGGGGCATATTTTCCAAACCACCCCACACAATAAGACCCTATTTTAAGCAAACAAACAAACAAATCAGAGATATTTCAAAGAAATAACAACGCTTCTTAAGACTACAAAAAAGCAAGACAAGTCAGACCCAAAATCAATAGAAGAAAAGAAACAATTACGATCAGAGAAGAAATTAATAAGATTGAAATGAATAAAAAAACCAAAGAATCAATAAAACAGTAATTTCTACGAAAAATAGATGATTTGACAAACCTTACCCAAATCAACCAAAAGAGAGAAAAAATCCAGATGAACAATATTAGCAGTGAATGAGAGATACTATAACAGACTCCAGTGAAATTCAGAAAGCCACTAATACAGATCTTGAAAATTTATATTCTAATACATTGGAAAAATCTTGTAAAAATAAATTTCTAGATATATATGACATTTAAACTAAACAAAGGTGAGGTAAATGATTTAAACAGGTCTGTAATGAGCAACAAGATTGAAGCAGTAGTCTACAACAAAATCTCTCAATTTAAAAAGCTCAGGTATAGGAACTAGAGAGCAGTTAAGAGTGTTTTGATAGTCTTCCAGATGACCCAAGTTCTACTCCCAGAACCCACGTGGAGTGGGAGAATAGGAAATTTTCTTCTGGTCTCCATAGGCACCAGTGCATATATGACATACCCTTGCCAATTCTCCCACAGATACATATTTTATTTGAAACAAATCTAAAACAGTCCAGGTGCAAATGAATTCCCGACTGAATTCTATGAGAACTTCAAAGAACAAGCATCAGTACTTCTTATAGACAAAACTTCCTGATGAACCTTAGTACAAAAATTCTCAATAAAATATTAGTAAGCTGAATTCAAGAACACAACAAAAAGGTCATTCACCATGACCAAGTTGACTTCTTCCCAGAGATGGAGGAATGGCTCAAGATACACAAAACAGTAAATGTGATATTACACAAATGAACTCAATAGCCGAGATCACATGTTCAGACCAATAAACACAGAAAATCTTCTAATACCATGTGCCCTTCACAATAAAGGCCCCACAGAAGATAAGAGAAGACGACCAGAAATCAACACAATGGAAGTTGTAAATGGCAAAAAACATAGTCTACTCTTTAGTAAATGGGAAAAAAACTGTCCACTATATCTACTCTTATTCAATACAGTGCTTGAAGTCTTAGCAAGAAGGTGAGAGAAGGAAATAATATCAAATAAGCCAAGAAGTCACAGTTTCCTTATGTGCAAAAGATACGGTTTCTATACAGAAAAGATGTAAGAACTCCACCAGAAAACTTGCACCCAATAAACGCTTTTCGCAAAGTGGCAGGAAAGAAAGCTAACACACAAAAATCAGTAGCCTTCCTATACACAAATAACACACATACTGAGAGAGAAATCAGAAAATAATCCCATTCTCTACTGCCCCGGGCAAAATTAGCTTGGAATAAACCCACCAGAGGGTCAGAAAAGCTTTCTAATGTAAAGTGTAAAGTACTGAAAAAATAAACTGAAGACACTAGAAGAAAGAAAGTCTCCCGTGCCTATAGATTAGGAGAATTATTATCACAAAATGGCTATATTACCAAAAGCAATCTATAGATTCAATATAATCTCCATCAAAATTTCAATGTCACCCTTTACAGATATAGACAACCTTTGTGGACTACACCTCTGACAGAAGATTGATAAGTAGGCTATATAAATAGCTTGGAAAATTAAATGGAAAGTCAAACAACCCAGTCAATAAATTAGTTAATGAAACGATGGACAATTCCCACAGGATGAAGTCCAGAGGCCATACTATATACAGGAGAAATGTTCAAACGAACTAGTTGTTGCCAGAGAAATGAAAACTGTACACTGAACTACATGGCATACCACTTAGAATGACAGTCAGTAAAAAACAAACAACCAAACCTGACAGAAAGAAACCCCCATATCCTCCTGTGAAAATGATCCAGCCACCATGGAAGTCAGTTTGAAGGGTCTTCAAGGACCTACATATAGATCAGCCATATGGCCCAGCTATCCCTCGCCTGGATATTTAGCCAAGGGATTCTGTGGTAACACATGCCAGGCAAATTTGTATACCTGTGTTTATTGTAGCACTATGTCTAAGTTAAGAACCAACCTAGGTGTCCAGCAACAGACAGAAGTATTACATACATGAACTTTTTAGTCACGAGAAAGAGTGGTTATGTCTTGTGCAAGAAAGTGGATCCAATTGGAAGTAATCATAGTAAAGAAATGAAATCAGCCTCAGAGTGTCTCAAATATCCCATATATTTTCTCATTTGTGATTCCTAGATTTTTGAATAGATTAAATCAAGCAAATGGGACAGTAAAGAGTGTTAACAGTAGCCATGGACTTCAAAGTAGAAGGGTAAGGAGCAGTAACAGCAGGGAGGGAAGGGGAAGAAGGGAAAGATGGGCAATGTGAAGGGAAAGAGCCTCAAAGTACATGCATCCATGTATGAGACATGTACTTATACAACCCCTCTCATGTACAATCAACACAGATGAATTGCAATTAAAATTGAAAAAAAAGAAAAATTCTGTACAGAAGACTTGCAGCAGGAAGCCTATTTGCGAAGCCTTATATTTTAAAGAAATTTTCAGTATAGTCTTTTGTGTTTTAGTGAGTGCATCCGCTGAAGACGAGATGTAAGAAAATAAATATAGTTGACAGGATGTTTGAAGGTTAGCACTTCATTTATTGTAAAGTTAGCGCTTCTACAAACCAGCTGAACAAATAAACAGCCTGACCTACACGGCTTGACTTGACTTGCTCACAGACTCCAGGAAGAATGTGAGAAGCCTCTGCTGCCAGCAGGAGCACAGAGTGCAGTGTGCACCATTTTGACAGGCTTTCACTCATTGATTCTTTGTCGTGTTTGAGATCTCATAACCCATGAGCACAGTTTCCTTTTGTATTGCTGCCACAGACAAACTTTAAATATTTGTTCTTCTTCACCAGAGACAGGGAGATGAAATCCAAGAATACTGGCCCAAAAGCAACCAGTTTGCCGAAATAATAAAGTCCATCTACTGTAGCGTGCTAGCTTGTTTTTTAAAGTTTTCTTCTTTCATTGTCTATTTATTGTTTACTTCATATACAAGAATAATTTGTGTACATACATAATTTCCTATTTGTTTATAACGATTTATTCTTTTGTAGTTTTGATCTAACATTAGTCCTCTTTGAGACTGAAAATGGTTATTTTTATTATTCAGCTTCTCACTTTCATCTTTATAAAATACTCACTTTAAAAGTTTAGGCTTTGAGTATTTTCTAGCACAAGGCAAGTTTTGGAAAGGTAGGAGTCTCAGCAAGCATCTAGGGACAGATTAGTATTCAACCATGTCAATACACAGCAGGCTCCCACCCTTTCCTTACTGAATGAGCAAATGAAGGCTGCTCTGCCTTGGAGCCATTGGTATTTTTCATATGATTCACTACAGTGGCTGTGAGACACATTCTGTTCTTACAAGGCTGCTGGGAATAAGCCCTGGTCTTTACCTTCGAGATGCCACACCCCCTGCCCACACACATAGAAATAAAAATATCATTCAACACTGTCAACAGGGCAATGGAGGCAAATCTCCCTCTATTGAGAATAAGCTCTCCTCTGAAGGAAGGTGGATGGATTGTCTTGCTGGGTCAAAGGAAGTATGCATAGTTATGAGTCCCTATCCTAAAACCAAAAGGATAGTTTCATAGGCAACACAGAGTACTTCATTAGATGGCTTATGCGCCATCAAAGTTAACCCAGTAACCGAGCCCTTGCAGCATGTTCATTAGAATAAGATGGAAACTAGGTTTTACTATATTGGGCCAAAAGAGAAAAGGTCCTCTTTAAGTCACCTGAAATAAAACGATGGCAGTGTTCACGACCCCTTTCCTTCTCTTGCTGATCTATTTGGAAGGAAACCAGAGTTATCCCCAGGTCGTATACACTGGGTCTAACCCCAAAGTCTACCAAATATTTAGCATTGCAAATGTGATGTGGAGCTCAAAATTTTTTGTCTATTTTGGTGATGCAGCTGTTGGGGACATATACATCTGTGGAATGCGAAAAGAAACGCCTGACAATGTGCCATTGTAGTCTAAGCCATTACACCCTCGTTTGCCAGTTTCGTATGATGCCTGAAGAACTGGAAAAATATGTCACCAATTTAGCTAGGAGAAATGCTGAGTATGAAGAGAGATCTGAGGGACTAAGTACGGTAACCAGACTACATTAGTGTCAGGTTCTTGGCTTAATGATCGCAAATGGACGAACTCATGAAAGTTACCTCCGGCTTGGTATGCTATCCATAGAGAAGGAGAGCTGGCAGGGATGGAGCTTAAATGAAATACAGGAAACAGTGCAAGCCTCTGTGTGTAGCAGAAACTCAACTGATACTATCAGGAAAATTACCATCAACGAACAGATGTTATACTCATTAAGCTCATTGATCACTATGCAAAGAGCAAAGATTATGCTTTGGAGTGCAGAGACAATGAGGTCAAAGCAACATAATGTCAATTCTTGTTTTCCCTACTTCTCTGTGTGAAATCTGTTTAGTCAGCTGAGGTTAAATAGCAACAAAACCCTTACTATCTCAGTTCTTTGGGGTCCCAAAGCATGTCTTACTCAGCTTCCTGTTCACCACTACTCAGTTTCCCGTTCACCACTACTCAGCTTCCTGTTCACCACTACTCAGTTTCCTGTTCACCACTACTCAGCTTCCTATTCACCACAACTCAGCTGCAGCTCCGTTCTACACCAGCCTTCTGTGACAAACCAGACTGTCAACAGTGCCTCCATGTAAGTCTTCTCCCCCGCCCCGTTTTTGGTAATCTAGGGACCAAAGCCTGGCCCTTGCATATGCCAGGTAAATGCTCTGCCACTAGGCTGGTGTGCCAATCTCTACAAGGAAATCATTCATCCTTTAGTGTTAGGAAATAAGCCCGAGGGTAGATTATATAAAATTCCCCCAACTTACCCTCAGAAATACCCATTGTCTCTGAAGGTCACATGACTGCTCCTGAACCAAAAAGGAAGGGGCACACTCTACGAGTGGATGGTGAGCACTGCAGTCTGGACCTTTACCTGTTCAAGGCTGTTTTGGAAAGACTCAGTTATTGAAAGAATTGAAGCAAGAGATACTGTCTTACACAGGCTATCTACAAAATCTACAAGAGTCCACGAAGCACCTAGCTACAGTATTGTGTGTTCTATTTCATAGGCAAAAAGAAACAGGTTGGCTCATGTGTTTATAAACACGCATTCAGAACATCGAGTACCAAACACTTGATTACGCTCCACCCCTCCCACTTACCTTGTAGTTGCATAAAGGCTTGTGTTTCGAGCCATTGTTTCCCATTGTTTCAGACGCTCTCTGCTTGTCGGAAGAGCAGTAGGAACAAAGCTGGGGCTGCAGATGGCGCAACTGGCCTGTTGGGGCTCCTACTCTTGCAATTTCGAATTTTTCTTTAATAAAATTCATTGACAGGATTGGAGGGGGGTCTCTCCTAAAAGCTCCCTTTCTTGCCCAACTCTAGACTGCTGTCTCTCCTTATAGACTGCAGACCATTCTTTTTCTATATTTATTTCCCCCAGCCCTAACTATTAAATACACCCCTCACATATTTCGACACACTCCAAGCCTTTTTGGCAAAACTTCGTAGTAAACAGATGGACTCTTCTGTGTTGCTGGGAGACCACTTCATATGTAGAATCCAGTCCAAAGGGAGAAGAAAGGGCTGCACAGGGTGATGGGCCTGCCCACTTCCCTCCCGTGTTCCCCATCTTCTCCTTCCTCTATGCTTTCTGCGTCTCCGATTTTATCTGAGCTCCAGGCTCAGTGCCTGCAAGCTGAACAGCACTGAGCAGGTCACTTCCCCTCAGCGACCTCCAGTGTCCTCATCTCAGGACAGAGGCTAACACTATTAACCCGTGGGTGTTCCATGAATAGTTAATGAAATGATGAAGTCTGTTAAGCTCTCAGCAAGGTGTTTTCTTGATTGACAGAACTCCATTATTGCTGCTGATTGTATGCAGCAAGGTTGACCCATGAAGGGGTGTGGGGTGAGCTACTTCTCATAAAATTCTTAGCAGAGTTTGACTCCGGTTGGGGTGGAAACTGTTTCTTATCTATCAGTGTTTTGGAAAGGTTCATTTAGGGGATTGACACGAGGTTCAAAGAGACCACGTAGGTTTGAAATGTCCTTTAAGTTCGAGGCCAGTTTAGTCCTTCATGTATTGGTTCTAATCCCATCTGTATTCTACTTTTAAAATAGGGAGAATTTGCTCCGGATCTTACACACGGTCTGAAGATTACCTATCTCCCTGGTACCCAGTGCTATAGTCAAGATCAATTGATTTCGGTTCCTACCACTCTATGCTGACACCCCTCACCCATCCCCAAACACACACACACACACACACACACACACACACACACACCTGTCTCCCTTTCCAGTTGTCCCTCTCTCTTACCACCCCTGTCTCTCTCCAGTCTACACCCAGGTTTCCTCCCCGGCCCCTGCTTCCTGGAGGGGAATAAGCAGTGTGCTGTCTGGGGCTGGACCCCAGAATCTGATGGATGCTTTCTTCGTCATAGAGAAGTCACCAGAATGAATGTGAATGCATGTCTCCACTGACAGTAAGGGTTCTTTTCTTACCGGAAGCCCCTTGCAGCGGACAACCTTCTTGCTGAGGACATGAGCTTTTTTTGGCCAGCCAGCAGCCCCCAAAGTTTCCCCGGAGCCCAGAGCTGCGCGCGCTGGGCCTGGACCAATACGCGCAGGTTGTGTCTAGCCCACCCGGACGCCCTCCCCCGTGGAGCGTGAGGCTGGCCAATGACAGCCTGGCCCCAACGGCTTGCCTTTCTCCCCTCCCCTGTTGCTGCTCCTTTGCCCACTCTGCCCCGCCCACCCCTCTCCTGCTCCGTTTGCCTCCCGCAGTATTAGCTTCCCGAGCGCGCAGCGCAAGCGAGCCTCAGCGAGCGGTCACCGGCTGCCTGCTCCCTGCCAGCGTCCTGGCTCAGCTTCTCGCGGCCTGAATTGGCTTCTGACCCTGGGAACTGTGGATCAGACGAACTTCATCCCTGAAGGGAACAGGCGCGGGAGAAGACGTAGCAAGGGCGAGCCATGGACCCTGTGAGCCAGGTAGAACTGAACAGGGCGGGCAAGGCAGCTGGCCTGAGGTTGGGGAACGCCGGGGACCCTGACACCTGGACAGGTGTCCACAGTCCCCCGCTCATACTTTTTTCCTTTCTCTTCCTTGTCTTATTCATCCGTAGTTGGCTTCGGCGGGCACCTTTCGGGCACTGAAGGAACCTCTTGCCTTCCTGCGAGCCCTGGAGTTGGTGAGTAGCTGGGAGGCAACAGCTGCCAGGTGGAAAGAAGTCAGGTGGGGCGCTCTCTGCCCGGGTCTGTTCACAGCTTGGGGGTCAGCCTCCTTCAATCCTGTCTGCTCTCGAGCTGCTCGTCTGTCCGGGGATGCTAGGTAGGGTCGAGGTCACACTGGGATTCTAGGGGCGGGAGGTAAAGGGGGGGGTGGACATGGATGCATTTGTGCAGAAGCTAGAATCATCTCCCTGGGAAGCGTTCTGGCAAGCAGGTGTGGGGAGCAGGAGAGGTGGGTGGGAGAAGAAGCCTCCAGGGCGCCTGGCCTCTTCCCTGGTCTCCTGTGAGCCTGATGCTAGACGGGGTATATATCCAGGAACACTTGGATGAAGAGCTGGGAGGACTTGTTCAAGCTGGAAAAGTTGGTCAGCATTGGGACAGCTTCTGTTCTGGACGGGTATACTCTGCTCTGAGATCACTGATCTGCTGGAAGCTCCAGCTAAATAGAGGGCTACTCCAGGAGGCTTGAGAGAGAGGATAGTATAGCGAGCAAGGACTTCTCTACCGTGGATACTCCTCTTGGATTCTTCTGGCTTTCCCCAGACGAATCCTTGATCAGCGTTCTCCCAGGGTTGGGCTGTGGGAAGTTATATCGCTCCTCTGGTTTGTTTCTGCTTTAAAAACCCATCTCAAAAGTCCTATGTAATTTGTCTGTAGACAGGAGGAAGGCACAGAAACGGTTACTCACGAGGCCTCCTGAAGCAATGGCAATACTGTTGGCTGAACTCATAGTTATCAGGAGTGGAGTCTATGGGACACACATTTCCTCTCGCTAGGAGCTCTGCAAGGCTAGAGAAGCCATCAGAACACAAAGTTCAAAGCCCGTCATGTGGCATTAATCACAGGCGCTAACACTGACTAGCTAGGAAATTATATAAGAGCCTGTTCCGTGCTTGAGGCAGAGACAAAAGAGTGTGGCTGGATTTGACTACACGAAAGCGTGACGCATGTTTACATTATAGTCTTGGTAATCACACCTGCCCTGTGCATTGATCAGAACAACAGTGCCTGATTGGATGATCAGTTTAACCTCTGCCAGAAAGTTCTTTAAGAAGGCTCCAGCTGCTGGCTTTCAGTTGGCTATTCTGATATTATGTTTCCCTTATGCATGTGTGTGTGTGTGTGTGTGTGCGCCCACGTATGCACCAAGGCAGCCACAGTGCACATGTGAGATCAGAAGACAATATGAGAGTTAGTTCTCTCATTCCTCTTATTTAGATTTCTGGGATGGAATTCAGATTGTCAAGTTTGGCAGTATGGGCTTTTAGCTGCCGGGAGACTCTGCCAACCTTAATATTATTTTGTTGTTGTTACTGTTGTTATTTATTTAGTTTTGTGTTTTTCCTTGTTGCCAAGTCTAACAAGCTATGCTAGTCTCACAGTTGAAGGATCTTTTGGTTGGCTTCCTTAACCTCCTCCTTGAATTCTTTTACTTAGTCATTTAACCAGCGCCTCTTGTGGACTGACTTCTTAAAAATCAAAAAAAAAAAAAAAGTATTTTAGTTGCCAGCTTACTTGACCCCTAAGTTCAGAAGCGTGACATCGCTTTCTGATATAACCTGCAACTCTCCTACATTGTCATTCTTGAAGGAATTTTTGCCCCTACTCACAAGGTCTCTGCAGATAAATGTCAAAGCCTGGCCGGTCTCAGAGTTTGTTTGGATCACAGCTTCCTGGACACCGAATTGGAACACGAGGAATCCATTCATCCACCGTCATTCTGAACAAGCCCCTTTAGGTAATTCTCAGATGCGCCAGTGCTGGCGGAACACCACTCTGGGGTACCCACCGCCTCTTCAGGATGCAAAGGCACTGCCATTTACCTCCCTTTACGTCTGTGAGCATTTATTCGCATTTCTCTCTTCACGTTCCAGGCCTAGAGAAAATGTTTGTCTTTTTGCCCGCCTCAGCTGAAATGCTAGTTCCTTGATAAAGTGTGTCTCCTACCTCCCCATTTCTGCCCCTAAACTGTGTTACTGATCCACTACATCTCCGAGCTTCTGTTACTTTAGTCATTTATGCACGGGAAGCATCACCCTGTATTTCATTTATTGTAGGTTCTTTTATTGAGAGTGGATGATTATAGTACTGGACAGAGGAAGAGTCAGCTTATACCCATGTGTGTGGACAGTGGCATGTGGTTCCTCTCTGACACACACACACTCAGGTGATGACAGTAACACCCAGTAGAAGTACAGTCTCCTAGTACAATAGACTTTGTCCTGTCTCTCTTTTCACTAGCCCCTTTCAGAACACTTGGAAAACAGCAAGTGATCGGAAAAACTGTCCGTTGGTAATGACTGTGCGCTTAGACTGTCCCAGTTCCTCTGTTTCTGTAGATGCTGACACGGTGATAGAATGTGGCTTTGGGGATGAATCTCCAGTCTTTAAACTATAATCCTTTTCGGCATTTATGCCCTAGGAATAAAACTCCACATAGAGATATCTGCTCCATAGGCCTCTTGGGTTTCTCTACTAAATTGCCTTCAGTTGGATAGCTGATGCATTAGAGATTTCTTTCTCAGAGCTCTGAAGGCAGGGAGTTTCCACCAAAGGTTGGCAGATTCTGTGTCTGGCAAGAACTCACTCTCTGGTTCGCAGATGGCACCTTCTCTCTGTCCTTATCTGCCCTTTGTAAGGGCACTCATGCTGTTCACGAGGGCTCTGTCCTTGGGAGTGACACACGTCTCATCTGATACTGCCATTTGGGGGATTAGGTTTTTGCATGCACCTCTAAACCACAACATTATGTTCAATAGCATCTATTGCAACACCGTTTGCAGTGGGAAAGAATGGAAACAACTAATAAATCCACGTAGAACAATACTTACAGGTGTAATTTGTGTTAATGATGAAATATGCTACCATTAAAGACAATCAATTAACTTAGTACTCATTTACATGAAGGTTGAGGCCTGTAATCCTCATTGATACAATTATTGTCAAGAAATGAATCCAGGCATGGTGGTATACAACTGTACTCCAAGCAGTACGGAGGCTGAGACAGGAGGATCAGCTTGGGATACACAGTGAGAGCCTGCATCAAAAATATTCTTAAAAAATAGAAAAGAAAGAAAATAAGGTTTTCTTTCTTTTAAAAATATTTCATAAAGCTTTAACTGGAGAAGAACAACACTCATTGTGTTAATCTGATTGTAAGGGATGTGCTCCATCAGATATTCAGGGTACCTGCACAGCGCAACATGCTATTTACAGAAAAGAAAGTACTGTGTGTGTGTGTGTGTGTGTGTGTGTGTGTGTGTGTGTGTGTGTGTCGGGGAGTTAATATGAACATAAAGGAAAGCATAACAGTATATACAACTGAGCTATAAATAGTGATTTTTTTGACAAGATATAACTTGCTAGTCAGTAGTAGAGGATGGGGCAAATAAACCACGAGAATCAAAATTGCAGACATATCACTTATCTGCATTCATATGTGTGAATGATTCAAAGGAACTAACGTTGTAAGTGTTTTTTTCTATGAATTTCCAAAGGCATTCTCTCCTTTTGGGCTTATAGCCCCTGGGAAGCTATGTGGAAGATACACGTGTGTATGTTCTTTCCTTACAGAGAGCTTGTGGATGAAGTCAACTTGAAGTCTTAATATTGTAGAAAGGCATGGATGGAAAAGCCTTATTCATTTTCAAACGTCTCTGGGCAAGACTTTCCCATCCTTGTCTCTACTTAAATGATGCCAGGGGACTTTCACCTGCTCTTCACAACCAGCGGTGCAAAGCACAGACCCAACTCTGGTAGTCTGTTTCACTTTTTCAGAGTTGAAAAATAATGTACTATGAATTGCTTAACCCGCTATTTGGAAGTGCTACAGCTCAACTTATCCAGTTTTTATATTTGAAAAGTTATGCACATATCTTCCTGTCTTCTACTGGTCTCTCTTATTTTGCTACTTTACACTGCAAGAAGGTCCCCCAATGTGTGCAAACACATTGTTCCCCCAACGTGTACAAATACATGACTTTCTCCCCCTACCCAATGTGCGTAAGCACATTATTTTTTTCTCCCCCTACCTAGCATGTGTAAACATATTATTCCCCCAATGTGTGTAAACACATTGCTTCTTTCTTCTGCTTTCTATAAAACCTGGATTTGGACCGTGGAATTCGTGGGAAGTGGGAAGTGGACTTCACATGTTTGTGTTGCTCAGGACACAATAATGCTTCAAACACTAGCATTGTTGGAACAGTACTGAAGGGCTACTTTCCCCTGGTGATGTTGTGTGGCTTAACTAGTCCCCTAGCACTATGCCGTAGATTGACTAGTCCTCTAACACTATCCCGTGTGGCTTAACTAGTCCTTTAGCACTATCCTGTGTGGCTTAACTAGTCCTTTAGCACTATGCCGTGTGGCTTGACTAGTCCTCTAACACTATGCATGTGGCTTGACTAGTCCTCTAGCACTATCCCATGTGGCTTGACAAGTCCTCTAGCACTGTCCTGTGTGGCTTGACTAGTCCTCTGGCCTTACACTGCAGCTCCAGTTTCTGCCCTTAAGGAATCAACTTGCCCAATTCCTCTAATCCTTATCTCTGATATCTATAATTTTACTATAACATGTCTGCTGTTTATGACTTCACATTTTTATCCTAACCGTTGCTTCTGTTCCTCTACCTCCCCATGAGGCCAGTCAGTCCAAAAATGCATCTGGTGTATTTAGATGGTCACACTAGCATTTATATAACGTCCATTCCTAAAGCTAAATTCTAAGCTATGTTCTTATAGAAATACCTCACATCTGTCTATCTGCTTCGTTGCTACCAAGAGATATCACGCATGACTCTGGCTACTGGTAACAACTGATCGGTACCTATAGCAGAGCATGATATAGTGGCGCTCTATGGATGAGAGAAGGAAGACAGTCACATTCCTCTACAAGCTTCAGATGAAGGTACATCTCATGTGTCATGTTGTTCTGTCAGACAGCATTTCACCTTGGGGCTCAGGGATGCTAGCTAACTCATGGAGAACCAAAACATTAGAAATGCCACAGCTAAGACTTGCCAGCGTCGCTCTGACTGTATCTCTCTAAATGCTACAGCCTCCTTCCTTCTATGCAGCAGGCCCTGGGTGTCTCCAGTCTCAAAGTTTCAAAGAATATTTAAAAGTCAGTGCTGCCATACTTCGTGTTACCTATCACTTCCCTCAAGATAGATATTTGAGATCTTTTCTGGAAAAGTCAAGGATGTCTGCTTTTAGAGAAAATTCAACAGATATCTGTTGTCTTTTATATTTGGTTTTATTTTCTGTTCATTATTAGTTAACCAAGCAAATTTAAATTTAAAATCATTTTTCCACATAAAATGTCCACAAAAGTCTTTCATTATTAAGCCAATAATCTAATCACATTGCATGATCATTCTTTTGTTTTTACATACAATAAGCAACTCCTTTTCCCCTCTACTTATAAGCAAGATGGAGAACTGTAACATAAAGCATCAAAATCCAGAGTGGCAGTCTTCCATTAAGGGTCTGGTGAATCTAAAGCTAAGGTAATATGTACTTAATGATAACCCTCTCACCTCTGACAAAACTGTGTTCAGTTGGGATATGAATGGATACATGTGTGATGCAAAGCAACACCCCAGAATTCAGCACCCCAAGACAGCTCTGAGCTTACTGGGGCAGGTGGCGTAAGGGCCCGTCAGAACAGGAGAAAATGAGGGAGTAGAATGTCCCTCAAGAGGACTCAACTCTCTCCCTCTCACAGGTGAAGAGTGAGAAGGACATGTATTCAGCTTTAATAGTTCCAGCTCTGCAAGATATGTGCAGGACAGTGACCTCCCTAGTCGTTGTCTCCTGTAGGCTGTATTTGACTTCTGCTGAATTTGTGCCTATCCTTGTCCACTGGCTCAGCCAAATCAAATGGGAATGGCAAAAGTCATCAAGCCAGCACTGCTGCTGGACAAGGATCCGGCAAAGCTGAGCCATGTGTTGGCCTCAATGTCACTTTTGGTTTTGAGCTCCATGTGTTGCATGCTTGGGGGACTTTCAGTGTTTGTATTATTTGGGGATATTGAACTGATGGGAAATTATCTATGGATCATTTATGCCTTTTCCCAGGAATACTGGTTCTAATCTTCTCCAAGAAAGTCCTGAGAATGCTACATCATCCCGCTTCTAGGGAGATATCCTTATCTACTTGAAGGTCCTCCTTGCACCTTGGAGGTTGTGACACACACAAAGAAGCCAGAGGTCTCTTTCTGAGGCTATGAGATATTCTTTAAAACATCTGCCCTTGTACTGTACTTACTCAGGAACAACATAATGAAATCAACGTCAACTCTAAAAGATCAACAAGATTCGGTGGGCTGGAAGAATTGGCCAAAGATCAGATTGCAAGCCTCTTCCCACTGCATACTCAGGCAATTACATGGCATGTACAGCAAAAGAGTTAGAGTAGCCAAAGTTACCTCTGCCATGCACAGGGACTTATGTTGTTGGACAAGAAATGGCGTGGACAGATGATAAAACAATGAGATGTCAGGACCTCCCTTTCTTAGAAAAACTAGCTCATGCAGAGCTACTGTGGCGTCTTATGACCAAGGAACAAAAGAATGACAGGATTAGACAAACAAATAAATTCTATAAAGATATAAAATTTAAAGCATTATACTATGTCAGAAACTGAATAATAACTGCCACAGCTTTGGCCTAAGGGTTTTTTTCCTAGGCACTCAGACCATTAAGAGTTAATAATACACCTCTCAGGGCATGACAATCTCCCCAAGCTGGTTTGGAGACTGACTTAGTATCTAGTGTCCTTGCAGCCACAAAGAACTGCCAGCCCAAGAGAACAGGCTAGCGTATACTTTTGGATTCTTAAAAATTGGGTTATGGGGTTGGTGCATAAAAATAATTGCGAAAGATAACTGCTTGTCAATGGTGACTGAACTTGAGAAAACGTGATTGTAAAAGATAACTCGGTTAATCAGCCATGACCAAAAGATATGCAAGAGGATGTGAAACACGTGTCCAAAACCGAAAATGATAGGATCTCTGTTTTGGAATGACGTGAATCTATCTATGCTCAATAATTTCTGTATAAACAAGTGCCCCATGGCTAGTCAGTCGGATTCCAAGACTGTAGCCACAAGCATGGCCTGTCTCACTCCTGTCTCGCCTGTTCCCTGCCTCTGCTCTGGAACCTATCAACCACAGTAGCATGCCGCCAGCAGTTCATGGTGTCAGCTCAGCTTTACTCTAAAAATGTTTCCCACCTGACCGTCGGAGAGAACACCCCTTTCTTGCGTCCCCACGGTTTTAAAGGAAATCATGCTTGTCAAAGTCCACGGTGGTGGAAGAAGTGTCGTGACAAGGAATGATGATGTTTCTGCTGGTGACTTCAATAGCAAAGGGCTGTTGGATGGAGGGTGTGCTGAGGTCTGAGATGTGGGAGCTTGAGCTCTGCCCCCCACCCGGCTGAGACCTTCTTTCTTCAACAGCCTCCACCCTGTAACCTTTGCCTCAACCTCCTCAGAAGTTACAAGAGTGAGGGATGATCAGACTTGAGAGATGGCTCAGTCAATAAAGTGCTTGTTTTGCAAGAATGAAAACCCGAGTTGGATCCCCAGAAGTCACAGCAAAAACCAGGCATGGTGGCATGTGCTTATGATCCTAACAATGGGAGTTGGAGACAGGAAGATCCTTGGGGCTTGTTCTTCAATCAAATCAGCCTGCCAAAGCCGATGAGTAGCAGGTCAGGGAGAGACCTTGTCTCAAAAGTAGATATAGATAGATAGATGATAGGTAGATAGATGATAGGTAGATAGATAGATGATAGGTAGGTAGATAGATAGATAGATAGATAGATAGATAGATAGATAGATAGATAAGTGTGAATGATGATTAACAAAAAATGTACAAGACTGTCCTCTGGTTTCCACATGCACACACACATGTACACACAATTCATTCACGGGCATGTACACATACACATGCACACGTGCATGGACACACAAAAGAGAAAGTTAAAACTGACTCATCACAGAAATACACAGGAGGGAGTCCGGATCACCTTTTTCCTCTTCTATTCAAAGCCAATTTCCTGCTGTGCGCACGTCTCACACTTGCTGGATATTTGATGGCCCTGTGATGGTTTCTCGCTGAGCAGGTGACTTTCTCACATTCCAGCTTCTCTGCTTGGCACACTCCATTTCCCTTCTACCCAACCCCAACTGGGTAGTGATTTATTTTTCATTTGGGTGTCAGCATGGATAGGAGGCATTGCTGGGTGAAGCTGAACTCGTAAGGGGGTCTAGAGTGTACTCCCCAGTGGTGTATTTACGTTCCAGCCAAAGCACACTGCGGGTGTGCTCATCAGCTCATTCTAAAGATGTAGTGAAGGTCTCTGTGGTCAGAAGGGCTGACTCCAAGGACATCTGCTAGCCCTTCCGTAGCTCCCAGGTGCTAGAGGGTTCCTCAGTATTAGATGGAAAAAGTGAGGGGAGGAAGGAAGAGAGAAACAGAATGGAGCATGAATGGATAAATGCTGGAGAACACAGACCCCTCATAAAATCTGTTGTGAAGGATTTTAAGGACACTATAGAGGTATATATTAAGCTATCAGTCTTATCTGTGAAAGAGATTAACACACGAACAGTGAAAGGTGGAGGAAGGATAGTATAGACACTCTCACCAGCTAGGAATAGAAGAGAACCCTTATTAAAACAATAGTAAGGACTGAAATAGGGCCAGGCTGCATAACTCAGTGTTCAGTGACCCAAGCAGCAAGAGTCCTTAACAAGGGGGCTGGCACTGCAGTGTTTTAGACACAGCACTGCTTGTGCTGCCCTCTATTTATTCTGCATGTCTCTTACTCGTTCTGGCCAGGATTCGCATCCAACACCCTGAAAGATGGAGTACAATTGCCTCAGCTGGTTCTTTTTTTCAGTTTAACCCAACTACCAACCCCAGGTCATATCGTGAGCCAGTAAACAAGTGTGTAGATTCAGTGTCCACAGGCCAAATGTCCACTGTTATTCTGTCACTTGTGGCTTGATTTTGAAGGGTCATGAGAGTCAAATCATTCTCTTCTAGACTACTCTTTCCATGGAGCTGTAGGAGGGAAGTCTCTAAAGTTATGGGCACAACAGGCCCAGTGATGAGTCTGTATACAGGTGGTAAAAAGAGATGATTTCCAGGGCTGGAGACATAGATCAGTGGTTAAGAGTACTGGCTGCCTTTCCAGAGGACTCAGGTTCAATTCCCAGCACCCACGAGGCAGCTCACAACTATCTGGAACTCCAAGACACCCTCACACAGACATACATGCAGGCAAAATACCAGTGCACATAAAAATAAAAAGGTTATTAAAAATAGATTGTTTTCAGCAGATGACCAGACACTGTAAATATGTGAGTGGTGTATGTGGTCTGTATGGTCTGTATTGTGTGGTCTGTGTGTGTGTGTGTGTGTGTGTGTGTGTGTGTGGTATATGTGCTTATGTATGTGTTATGTTTGAGTGTGTTTGTGTGTGGAGTGTGTATGTGTTTGTATGTGGTACACATGTGCGTGTAGTGTGTGTGTGTGGTATGTGAGTATGTGTGTTTATGTATGTATTGTGCTGTGTTTGTGCTTGGTGTGTATGTGTGAGAATTATGTGTGTGCATTTATGTACATATTGTGTTATACTTGAGTGTGTTTGAAGTGTATTTATTTGTGTGTAGGGTGTGTGTATGTGGAGTATGTACATTTATATATGTACTGTGCAGTGTCTGTGTGTGTATATCTGGTGTGTGGTAATATGTGCATTTATGGATATATTGTGTTGTGTTTGTGTGTGGTGTATCTGTGGAGTGTGTGTGTCTTTCTGTGAAGTATGTGTGTTCATATGTGTTTTGTGTGTGTCTGTGTGTGGTGTATGTGTGGAGTGTGTGTGTTTGTGTGTGTTCATTGATGTGCTAGAAAATAAAAAATGTGTAGAACTGTCATCAACTTGTCTCACATGACAAGTGCTGTCTGTTTTATGAAGAGTAGGGATTATTTGATACGCAAAATCCACCTGAGGCTTGAAGAAATGTGGGTTTGAGTCCAATCAGCCTTATGCTAGAGTTCTAGCCCTTTTAATTTTTATTTGTTTTATTTGATTTTTGAAGCCATGGTGTCCTCACTGACCCACTGAAATCAAATGGGTGTCGTAAGTGTCACATCTGTGGCTTACTTGTACTGGTTAAATTTTAGCAAAACCTCCGGCAGTGTCTGGTTTACCACAGCTGTGGGACTGGACCTGGGGAAGACCTCGTTAATGTTGATGCTGTATTCACAGTTGTAGTGAACCCTCTCCAGACTTCTAGTTCTGTGTAAACAGTTTGCTCAGTGTTATACTGTCACTGCCACGTCAGTGATGTGTGTTTGTGTGTGTGCATGTGCGTATGTGTGTGTATTTCTATTATCTTTCCACTGGAAAAGGTGCACGTGAAATGACCATAAACCATATACAAAGAGCGCTAATTCTAATATATGGATACAAGCAGTTTTCTGATTTCTGTGCATGGTTTATTTGATTTTTATTATATTCTGAGGCTTAGTTAACAACCTTGTTTGTACATGGAGTGGTCAAATCATTTGCCTGAGGGCAGACAATTAGCAAGTAATAAAGGATGTGAATCTAATCAGACACCAGACTCCATGTCCTGAATCATCTTTCTGAACGCTCTCCATTAATAGAGACTCCTCTTCCCTACCTAGATCTGGATAATCACTGATTTCCCCATTGACAAAAATAACAGAAAAGGCATGCATTTATACCTGCGCTTACCATATACTAATAATATGCAAGACTTTAGAAATTTAAATTTTTCTCCTTGTTCTTACTACAGTTTCCTTTCTACTGTCAAATGCAACCAGAAAATAAAACAAAATTTAAATGCTAAGTGCCCTCAAAATAGCTTCGGGGACTTTCTTACTGCTCAAAAATTATTCTGGTTTCTTCAGAAAATTTTATTTATCTTCTATATCTTATAGAATATTCATTCCCTAGTCCACTCCTTAAAGAAATTCAAATTCAGAAATCTGTTATGGACATATGCCCAGGAAGACATCTGGGGAATTTAAGAAATCTCTAGATACTTAGCAAGATTATAAACACTTAAATCTTTGGATGTTGGGAAAATTGCTTAAGCCAAGTGTGTTCCATCATTGATGGTGGGGAATGAGAGAATTTTGTCTGCTTCCTGTGTGTGTGAGAACCATGGTTCCTTAGGTTTGTTATTTGGAGGATTTGTGTGCCACATAAGAAGGCATTCCTCTGTGGTGTCAACCGGAAGTGCTCATCCATCCATCTGGTCGATTGTCGATGGCTTGGCTCTGCTTTTCTATGACGACTCCACTTGAGGCTTTTGTTTGTACCTGATAGACAGGTGCAGATTGCTGACAGCTGGAGTCTCTCCTGAGACAGAGGGCCCGAGTTACAAAGGGACAGGGATTAGATTGAAGAGGGACTCTAGGAAACTGGCAGGTACTGGCCTGTGATCTGAGTGAAACATGAAGAACTTCAGAAACATGACATCTGGAAAAGTAGGTGGCCGGCCAAGTAGAGATTATAAACATGATTTAGGATGTGCCGAGAGGCCAGATGTTGTGGCACATGCATTTAGTTCCGGAAGTCAGAAGTCAGAGACAGGCAGACCTGTGAGTTCGAGGCCAGCCTGGTCTATATAGTGAGTTCTAGGTCCAAAGTGGTACTCTGACTCAAAAGAAAAAAGAGAAAATATGCTGGATTTGGAACCTTTCAACTTTGAGCTAACCCACCAACCTTGGATGAGTTCATGGACAATCAACTTCCCTGAGCCTCAGCTTTCTTAGGGATTTTCACCTGCATTGAAGATGTATTAAAATCTTATCTAACAGCTAGGAACCATTGAGCAAACTCCCATATCAATTTTTCAACTATAAATGGGATGGGCACTTAGAATACAAAGTTATGGATTAAGTGGACTAAAAATGCATGAATGTTCTCATTCAAAGGTTCTTTGATGCTGACTGTCCCTACACTGAGAAATTAAAGCTTGCCTGGGGATACAACTTGGTGCTGACACACAGATCTAGCACTGACTTAATCTTCAACCTTGCAAAACACAGAAATAAAAACTTCAAAGCACAGGCTGAGGTCAGGAACCTGGGAAATTTTCCTATGGGACAATACCCCATTGATGCTTTTAATGTTCATCTGCTACCACAGTTCTGCGGGGGGAAATGGGGAATGTGTGTTTTCATCTGTCATAGTTATGAAATGAAGTTTGTTCAAGAACTGCCACTGTCAGACATCTCAATTTCTCTATGAAGCTATTGAAAGAAAAAGCACAATTATTCATGAGATCACCAACATCACTCAGGTTAATATTTGAAATTTATTTTAGAGCATATATGCACACTGGTGAAATGGCCCAATGGTTAGCAGCATTTTTTTTCTATAACCATGAAGACCTGGGCTTTGATCCTAGCACCCCAGTGATATTCAAGGCAGATATGGTCTTGTACATGCTTGTAACCACAGAACTATGACTGGGAGTGGAGATGGGGGAGTTGCTGGGGCTTACTTCTTGCCAGCCTTGACAAAAAAACTGCACAAAATGCAAGCACCAATGTACTTGATATATTGGGCAGTATGGCATGTCTGAGAGAGGCAGGAGGTCATGTAGAGTTGCCTGAATGTCCTGCTTGGTTGACCACCAGCTGTATTACTGAGCCAACATATTTTAGAAGACCACTGGAAGACTTGAATGAAGATGAGCTGGCTAAGTGGTACAACTCAAAGAGCAATAGAAGAGTATGTCCAAGGCCCTCCTTTGGGCTCTGCACACAAACCCAAAGGAGAATGCACTAATAGAAACGTGTCTATAAGCTAAGCACACACACACACACACACACACACACACACACACATGATATGTGCAACACTGACTTTCAAAAAATGACATACAGGGCATCTCTGTCCCTACTAGATAAAAAATAAAAATCCCAGTGCCAGAAAAGGGTCACTTTTGAAGTTATTGGGCAGTGAGGTCACACGGACCTCCAGATATTGCAGGATATTGCTGTTGTTCTTTATTAGCCACAAGCACTTGGTGGGAAGTTGTTATTGCTGAAGATACCACACACTGGAGTCATAGAACATAATGAAATCAAGTCAGTATACCTGGATGTTTCCTACCTAAAAGCCCTAACAGCTAGCTTTCTTAGTGCCAAGAGGCTGCAAGCTAATGGAGGAAGAAAGTAATCACCAACTATACCCTGCTAAAAACCCCGTGCGCTACAAAAATGACAAGCCAACCCCCTGGTACAATTGTGGTCAGAAACATGATGGAAGCCACTAAACACTCCCTGATTGGACTTAAGTACTATTCCTTACATTGAAACTCATATCTGGAACTATTGCCAGGGAAAGAACATATGACTGTGTATGTCAGAGGTTCTAGGAGAGAGTCTACTGCTATGATTGTGCTAAATAGACATGGTATTTTTTAATTCTGAATTTATTTCTTTTTTTGATATTTATTGAGCTCTACATTTTTCTCTGCTCCCCTCCCTGCCTCTCCCCTCCCCCTTTCAATCTTCCCCCAAGGTCCCCATGCTCCCAATGTACTCAGGAGATCTTGTCTTTTTCTACTTTCTATTTCCCATGTAGATTATATCTATGTAAATCTCTCTCAGTGTCCATATTGTCCTCTAAATTTTCTGGGATTGTGGTTTGTAGGCTGGCTTTCTTTGCTTTATGTTTAAAACCTACCTATGAGTGAGTATATGTGATAATTGTCTTTCTGTGTCTGGATTACCTCACTCAAAGTAATGTTTTCTAGCTCCATCCATTTCCTGCAAAATATAAGCTGTCATTACTTTTTTCTGTGTGTCTAGTACTCCATTGTGTAAATGTACCATATTTTTCTTATTCATTCTTCGATCGAGGGCCATTTAGGTTGTTTCCAGGTTCTGGCCATGACAAATAATGCTGCTGTGAACATAGTTGAGCACATGTCCTTGTGGCACGATTGAGCATCCTTTGGATATATACCCAAAAGTGGTATTTTTGGGTCTTGAGGATGGTTGTTTCCTAATTTTCTGAGAAATCGTCACACTGACATCCAAAGGGGTTGAACCACCTTGCATTCCCACCAGCAATGCAGAAGTGTTCCCTTTTCCCTACAACCTCTCCAGCATAAGTTGCCATCAGTGTTTTTGATTTTGACCATTCTTACAGGTGTAAGATGGAATCTCAGAGTTGTTTTGATTTGCATTTCTCTGATGACTAAGGGTGTTGAACATTTCCTTAAGTGTCTTTCAGTCATTTTAGATTCCTCTGTTGAGAGTTCTCTGTTTAGGTCTGTACTCCATTTTTTTTAATTGAATTATGTGATCTTTTGGTGTCCAATTTCTTGAGTATTTTGGAGATTAGACCTCTGTCTGATGTGGGGTGAGTGAAGATCTTTTCCCATTCCGTAGGCTGTCATTTTGTCTTGTTGACCGTGTCCTTTGCTTTACAGAAGCTTTTTAGTTTCAAGAGGTCCCATTTATCCCATTTCATCACCAATGATGAAAACTAAATTAACAGGAGAGAGCAGCCACTGGTCATTAATATCCCTGAATGTAAATGGACTCAACTCACCCATAAAAAGGCACAGGCTAACAGATTGGATACGAAAACAGAATCCATCCCTGTTCTGCATACAAGAAATGCATCTCAACCTCAAAGACAGACATCGCCTCAGAGTAAAAGGTTGTGGAAAAATATACCAACCAAATGGACCTACGAAACAAGAGGGTCCTATCCTAATATCTAACAAGCTAGACTTCAAGCTAAAATTAGTCAAAAGAGTCAAGAAAGACATTTCATATTACTCACAGGAAAAATCCATCAAGAGGAAATTTCAATACTGAACATCTATGCCCCAATACAGGGGCACCCTCATATGTCAAAGAAACACTTCTAAAGCTTAAATCATATATTAAGCCCCACACACTAATAGTGGGAGACTTCAACACTCCCCTCTCACCACTGGACAGGTCAATCAGACAAAAAAATGAACAGAGAAATAAGAGAACTAACAGATGTTATGACTCAAACAGACTTGACATCTATAGAATATTCCATCCAAACAGAAAAGAATATACGTTCTTCTCAGCACCTCATGGAACCTTCTCAAAAATTGACCACATACTCGGTAACAAAACAAACCTCAACAAATCCAAAAAAATTGGGATAACCCAGTGTACCTTATCAGATCACCATGCTTTAAAACTAGATGTCAACAGCAATACCAATTCCAGAAAACCCACAAACACATGGAAATTAAACAATGCTCACCTGAATTATCAGTGGGTCAAGGAAGAAATAAAGGGGGAAATTAAAGACTTCCTAAAATTCAATGAAAATGACCACACAACATACCCAAATGTATGGGACACAATGAAAGCAGTGTTAAGAGGCAAGTTCGTAGCACTAAATGCCTACATAAAGAAGCTGGGAAAATCCCACACTAGTGAATTAACAGAACATATGAAAACTTTAGAACAAAAAGAAGCAAACTCACCTAAGAGAACTAGAGGGCAGAAAATAATCAAATTGAGAGCTGAAATCAACAAAATAGAAACAAAGAAAACAATACAAAGAATCAGTGACACAAAGAGTTGGTTCTTCAAGAAAACGAACAAAACAGACAAACCTTTATCCAAACTAACCAAAAGGCAGAGAGAGAATATCCAAATTAACAAAATAGACATGGTATTAAGCCAACTCCTAATGGTGTTTCATTGTCTCCGTTCATGAACACATCTTTCAGCCATCATCCGAGAACAGTTTCTCTTTACAAGAGATCGTGATTAACATAGAGACCCACAGCTGAGGCAGAGAGTAAGAAAATGAAGATTGCTCAGTTTTAAATGGAAAATATATACTGCACTCTCTCTCCCAAGGCTCTTCAAACCTTGCAGAAGATGGGGGCAGAAAGAGTGTGATAGCCAGAGGCAGTGGGTAGCTTCAAGGAAACTCTGTCTAGACACAAGAGAAGCACACACAAACTCACAGTGTACAGAAAACCTGTGCAGACCCAAACCAGACAAAAACCCAGCATATAAAGAGAAGTTGGCCACACAATCTCACCCCTGGTCCTGGAGTGAATGGCAATTAGTAGTTGGTGGGGAAGAAAAAGCATCCGTTTTCTCTAATGTTATAGCCCTCATAACCTCATAAATGGACCATGTTTTGGTGGAAGAACACATGCTCAAGATTGTTTGGGCATCACACATTGTGATTGAAGGGTGTTAAAAAATAATAGACACAAAGTTGGGTTGGGAACAGGGAAGAACTGGCAGTAAACATCATCGAAACCTGTATACCAAGGTCAAAACCCTCAGAGAAATTATAAAAATGTAAAAGATGATCAAGTGGTATGCCTCAAATTGACAGAGCATTGAACTTTAGCTACCTCGGCAGAAAGTAACATGTTTAGTAGCAGAGGCAGATAGAGTTGAAGAGTAAGCATTGTTTACTTCTCTCACCTTCAAACATGTACCTCGGCCCAGCCCATCTTCATCCAAGTCTTCCAGTGGCCTTTTAAAGCACACTGGTTCAGTAGTACAGCCTGTGAGTGGCCGAGCAGGACCTTCAGCAATCTCCATGCACCTGCCTCTCTCTTGCATGCTGGGCTGCCAAACATACCAAGTAGGCTGGAGCTTGCATTTGAGAGTTTAAGTGGTAGTGGTGGCTGTGCAGTCCGTGGTAATTAGAACGATTTTATGTACTCATGGTGTGTCTATTAATTAAGATCCCCCAAATAAGCAAAAACCAGTAAGTAAAAATCACCCAGTATTTTGCTGAGAGCTAACTGAGCTAATGTTTTGAAAATAGACTTTAATATACTTTTGCATACACATGCATTTTCCCTCTGAAATGATATGCTAATTTTCAAAGCCTGTTCTATGGAACCAAGTATAATCATGTACCACACATGAGGGTTTTTTTTTTAATCAATAACAGTTGCTAACCAGGCTGTCACAGTGGTGACCTCATAAAGCTACAGCACAAATGAAAATGTAGGTACCTTAGCCTGTGTAAGCAAACCATCCTATGAAGCCCAGCGATGGTTCAGCCAAGGATGCATGTCTTTCAAAACCTATTTCAAACATTAAGTGATGCCTGTTTGCATCACAGACAACAGAAACCTCAAAGTTCTAAAATCCTGTCACAGTTCATGAGGAAGAATCTGAGCTGTACTCTTCCCCCAAATTCTAGTGCTTTGGTGACAGTCTTTGGTGTACCATAAGTTATGGATAATCCACCCTTCTAGTCTCTCTTCTTTCTATGACACTCGTGTGTGTGTTTGTGTGTGTGTGTGTGTGTCTGTCTGTCTGTCTGTTCATGATACCAGTCATACTGAATTGGGACCTTACTCTCCAACTGTACTCTGGAACACACAAATCTGATAACTTTATCTGTTTGACCTTGGTTCCAAATAAAGACACCTTCTGAAGTCCCAGAATTGGGATTTTGTCATAGGAATCTTTCTTCGAAAGTGGGAAGAAGGCCCAATGCCCTTGATAGTATTTGAGTCTTAGAATAGGGACTATTAGCCACTTGATTTCTCTCTTTAACATAGGATGAATTGTGGTTCCATGCTTGCTACTACATAAAATGTCTCTCTCCATAACGTCAATATCTGTATATTGTGATAATGTGTGCTTGTTATTGAGATCACTCACTAACCCATTAGTTAGTTTTCAAAAGCTTATTATACTCTTCATAAAACCTGTGAGCATCCCTGTGAAGATTCACACTTCCTGGGCCTCTAATACACTTAGTTTGTTGTTGTTGTTGTTGTTTTTAATTTTGCATGTACCCATGTGCTAGTGGAGACCGGAGGAGGACATTGGTTTTTATTCTATCTTCCTCTGCCTTATTCCCTTGAGACAGATCTATCACTGAAGCTGGAGCTAGGCTGTTGATTCTCTTTTTGCTGTACCTCATAGTGCTTGGATTACACACACACACACACACACACACACACACACACACACACACACACACTATTTTTAACATGGGTTCCAATGATTCCAAGTCTCAAATTCTACAAGCATAGCAAGCACTCTTACCCACCAATGAATTTCCACAACCCCTGTTAGCCTAGTTTTTAGTTGGAGAGTATCTGGCTCAGGTACTACATATTTTTTCTTTTATTTATTTATTTATTTTTTTATTATTAAATTATAAAAGTTTCCATTTCAGCCCCTCCTCCCACCACCCTCCCACTCCCCCCACTCCCTCTCCTCCTCCCTCTCCATCCCTTAGAGCAGTCAGGGTTTCCTGCCCTGTGGGAAGTTCGAGTTCCTCCCCCCTCCCTCCAGGTCCAGGGAAGGTGAGAGTCCAAACAGACTGGCGCGCCAAAATCCAGTATATGCAGAGGAAGCAAGTTCCAGTGTCATTGTCAACGGCTTTTCAAAAAGGCTCCGGGCCAGCCACATTCAGAGAATCTGGTTGGATCACGTCCTCGTTCAGTCCCAGTCCAACAGGCCTTGGTGAACTCTCATTATATCAGTCCCCTTGTATCAGTGGGTGCTCGCATCCCTCGCAGTCCTGATTACTTTTTTTATTTTCTTCATCTTTCTGTTCCTCATTTGGACTGTGGAGTGCTCAGTTCGGTGTTCCAATATGGGTCTCCATCTGTATCGCCATCCAACGTTGGATGAAGGTTTCCTGTGCCCTTGCCTTCATTGCTCACGATCTCTTTCCTTCTGCCTCTCATTTGGACCTAGGGAGCTAGGTCCAGTGTTCCAACGTGGTTCTCCGCCTCCATCTCCATCCATCGCCAGATGAGGGTTCTATGGTGACATGCAAAATATTCATCAGTATGGTTGTGGGCCAAGGCCGTTTCAGGCACCCTCTCCTCTGTCCAGAGAACAATCTGGGGATCTCTCCTTGGACCTGGGATCCCATATATAATCAAGTTTCCTATAAACCCTAAAATGACTCCCTTAGTTGAAATATATTCTTCCCTGATCCCTTATTCATCCTTCCTCCCTTCCCCCCATCCCGGTCAACCGAGCTTTCTCCATTCCTCCCCTACTCCCTTCTCTCTAACCCTCTCCCCTTCCAACAACCCTCCCACCCCCCCCCATGCACCCAAGGTTACCTGGGACTCTTGACTATTTCCTACCTCCTGGCGGATAGCTAAATAATCTTCATCAGGATCGTCTTCTTATTTAGCTTCTCTAGGATCACAAAAAATAGGCTCAAAGACCTTTAAATTATGGTTAGAATCCACTTATGAGTGAATACATACCGTGTTCCTCTTTTTGGGTCTGGCTTACCTCACTCAGTAAAGCGTTTTCTATGTCCATCCATTTGCATGCAAAATTCAAGATGTCATTATTTTTTACCGCTGAGTAAAACTCTAACGTGTATATGTTCCACACCTTTTTTAACCATTCTTCTATTGAGGGGCACCTCGGCTGTTTCCAGGTTCTGGCTATTACAAATAGTGCTGCTATGAACATAGTTGAACAAATGCTTTTGTTGTATGCTAGGGAATCTCTAGGGTAAATTCCCAAGAGTGGAATTGCTGGGTCCTGAGGGAGGTTGACTCCCAGTTTCCTGAGAAACCGACACACTGATTTCCACAGTGGCTGCACAAGTTTGCATTCCCACCAACAATGGATGAGTGTTCCCCTCACCCCACATCCTCTCCAGCATAGGCTATCATTGGTGTTTTTGACTTTAGCTATTCTGACAGGTGTAAGATGGTATCTCAAAGTGGTTTTGATTTGCATTTCCCTGATCGCTAAGGAGGTTGAGCATGACCTTAAGTGTCTTCTGGCCATTCGAAGTTCATCTGTTGTGAATTCTCTGTTCAGTTCAGTACCCCATTTTTTAATTGGGTTAATTAGAGATTTAGTGCCTAGTTTCTTGAGTTCTTTGTATATTTTGGAGATCAGACCTTTGTCTGATGAGTGGTTGGTGAAGATCTTCTCCCAGTCAGAAGGCAGTCTTTTTGTCTTACTGACAGTGTCCTTTGCTTTACAGAAGCTTCTCAGTTTCAGTAGATCCCATTTATTCATTGTTTCTCTTATTGTCTGTGCTGCTGGGGTCCTACTTAGGAAGAGGCCTCCTGTGCCTATATCTTGTAGACTACTTCCCACTTTCTCTTCTATCAGGTTCAAAGTGGACGGATTAATGTTGATGTCTTTAATCCATTTGGACCTGAGTTTTGTGCATGGTGATAGGTATGGATCTACTTTCATCCTTCTACAGGTTGACATCCAGTTATGCCAGCACCATTTGTTAAAGATGCTTTCCTTCTTCCATTGTATACCTTTAGCTCCCTTGTCAAAAATTAGGTGCTCATAGGTTTGTGGGTTAATATCCGGGTCTTCTATTCGATTCCATAGGTCGACTTCTCTGTTCTTATGCCAATACCAAGCTGTTTTCAATACTGTAGCTCTGTAATAGAGTTTGAAGTCAGGGATGGTAATGCCTCCTGAAGTTCCTTTATTGTATAAGATTGTTTTGGCTATCCTGGGTTTTTTGTTTTTCCAAATAAACTTGATTATTGTTTTCTCAAGGTCTGTGAAGAAGTTTGATGGGATTTTGATGGGGATTGCATTGAATCTATAGATTGCTTTTGGTAGAATTGCCATTTTTACTTTGTTGATCCTCCCAATCCAAGAACAAGGGAGATCTTTCCATTTTCTGGTATCCTCCTCAATTTCTTTCTTCAAAGACTTAACGTTCTTGTCAAATAGGTCTTTCACTTCCTTGGTTAGAGTAACCCCAAGATATTTTATGCTATTTGTGGCTATCGTGAAAGGTGATGTTTCTCTGATTTCCCTCTCTGCTTCTTTATCCTTTGTGTATAGGAGGGCCACTGATTTTTTGGAGTTGATCTTGTATCCTGCCACGTTACTAAAGGTGTTTATCAGCTGTAGGAGTTCTTTGGTAGAGTTTTTGGGGTCACTTATGTACACTATCATATCGTCAGCAAATAACGAAAGTTTAACTTCATCCTTTCCAATTCAAATCCCCTTGATCTCCTTATGTTGTCTTATTGCTATTGCTAGAACTTCAAGCACTATATTGAAGAGGTATGGAGAGAGTGGACAGCCTTGTCGTGTTCCTGATTTTAGTGGAAAGGCTTTGAGTTTCTCTCCATTCAATTTGATGTTAGCTGTCGGCTTGCTGTATATTGCTTTTATTATATTTAGGTATGATCCTTGTATCCCCAGTCTCTCCAACACCTTTATCATAAATGGGTGTTGAATTTTGTCAAATGCTTTTTCAGCATCCAATGAAATGATCATATGATTTTTTTCTTTCAGTTTATTTATATGATGGATTACATTGATAGATTTGCGTATGTTGAACCAGCCCTGCATCTCTGGGATGAAGCCTACTTGATCATAATGGATAATATTTCTAATGTGTTCCTGGATTCGGTTTGCCAGGATTTTATTGAGAATTTTCGTGTCGATGTTCATGAGTGAGATTGGCCTGTAATTCTCTTTCTTGGTTGTGTCTTTGTGTGGTTTTGGTATTAAGGTAACTGTAGCTTCATAAAAGGAGTTTGGCAATGACTCTTCTGTTTCTATATTATGGAATACATTAAGGAGTATAGGAATTAGCTCTTCCTGGAAGTTCTGGTAGAATTCTGCATTGAAACCATCTGGTCCTGGACTTTTTTTGGTAGGGAGATTTCTGATAACAGCTTCTAGTTCTTCACGACTAACAGGTCTATTTAGATTATTCACCTGTTCTTGGTTCAACTTTGGTATATGGTACTTATCTAAAAAAATGTCCATTTCTTTTACATTTTCCAACTTTGTGGCATATAAACTTTCGTAGTAAGATCTAATGATTCTCTGAATTTCCTCTGAGTCTGTGGTTATATCCCCCTTTTCATTTCTGATCCTATTAATTTGCATGTGCTCTCTCTGCCGTTTGATTAGTTTGGATAGGGGTTTGTCAATCTTGTTGATTTTCTCCAAGAACCAGCTTTTTGATTCATTGATTCTTTGAATTGTTTTCTCTGTTTCTATTTTGTTGATTTCAGCCCTCAGTTTGATTATTTCCAGTCTTCTACTCCTCCTGGGTGAATCAGCTTCTTTTTTTTCTAGAGCTTTCAAGTGTGCTGTTAGGTCTCCAATGTGTGCTTTCTCTGTTTTCTTTATTTGGGCACCTATTGCTATGAACTTTCCTCTTAGCACTGCTTTCATAGTGTCCCATAGGTTTGAGTATGTTGTGTCTTTGTTTTCATTAAATTCAAGGAAGACTTTAATTTCTTTCTTAATTTCGTCCTTGACCCAGGGGTGATTTAGTAGTTGACTGTTCAACTTCCATGAGTTTGTTGACTTCCTGGGGGTAGCATTGTTGTTGAATTCTAATTTTAATCCATGGTGATCTGACAAGACACAGGTGGTTACTAATATTTTTTTGTGTCTGTGGGAGTTTGCTTTGTTGCCGAGTATGTGGTCAATCCTCGAGAAGGTTGCATGAACTGCAGAGAAGAAGGTATATTCTTTCCTATTTGGGTGGAGTGTTCTATAGATGTCTGTTAAGTCCATTTGATTCAATACCTCCAATAAATCTCTTAATTCTCTGTTTGGTTTCTGTCTGATTGACCTGTCCATTGGTGAGAGAGGAGTGTTGAAGTCTCCTACTATTAGCGTGTGTGGTTTGATGACTGCCTTGAGTTCTAGAAGAGTTTCTTTTACATATGTGGGTGCCTTTACATTAGGGGCATAGATATTCAGGATTGAGACTTCTTCCTGATGAGTTGTTCCTGTTATGAGTATGAAATGTCCATCTCCATCTCTTCTGATTGATTTTAGTTTGAAGTCGATTTTGTTAGATATTAGAATGGCCACACCCGCTTGTTTCTTAGGTCCATTTGCTTGGAAGACCTTTTCCCAACCCTTTACTCTGAGTAGGTGTCTGTCTTTGTGGTTGAGGTGTGTTTCTTGTAAACAGCAGAATGTTGGATCCTGTTTTCGTATCCAATCTCTAAGTCTGTGCCTCTTTATAGGTGAGTTGAGTCCATTGATATTAAGAGATATTTATGACCATTGGTTGTTGACTCCAGTCATGTTTTTTGGTGGTAATAGAGTGTATGTGTTTTCCTTCTTTGAATTGTGCTAGTGAAGGGTCGCTAGATGTCTGAATTATTGTAGTCAGTGTTGGCAGTGTTGGATTCCTTGGGATGTAATTTTCCTTCTAGTATTCTCTGTAAGGCTGGATTAGTAGTTACATATTGTTTAAATTTGTTTTTATCCTGGAATATTTTGTTTTCTCCGTTGATAGTGAACGAAAGCTTGGCTGGGTAAAGTAGTCTGGGCTTGCATCCATGGTCCCTTAATTTCTGCAGTACCTCTATCCAGGACCTTCTGGCTTTCATGGTTTCTATAGAGAAGTCTGGTGTAAGTCTGATAGGTTTACCTTTATAGGTTACTTGACCTTTTTCCTTTGCAGCTCTTAATATCCTTTCGTTAATATGACTGCTTTGTGTTTTGATTATTATATGGCGAGGGGACGTTTTTTTCTGATCCAGTCTATTCGGTGTTCTGTATGCTTCTTGCACCTTCATAGGAATATCCCTCTTTAGGATGGAAAAGTTTTCTTCTATAATTTTGTTGAATATATCTTCTGGACCTTTGATCTGCAATTCTTCTCCTTCTTCTACTCCTATTATTCTTAGATTTGGTTTTTTTATTATGTCCCACAGTTCCTGAATGTTTTGTGATGAGAATTTGTTGGATTTGCTGTTTTCTTTGGTCAGGGCATTTATTTTCTCTATGGTGTCTTCATAATCTGAGATTCGTTCTTCTATCTCTTGTATTCTATTGGTTAAGCTTGATTCTGTAGTCTCCGTTCGTTTACCTAGATTTTCCATATCCAGCCGGCCCTCGGTTTGTGTTTTCTTCACTGCCTCCATTTCAGTTTTCAATTCTTGCACTGATTCCATTACCTGTTTGATTGCTTTTTCTTGGTTTCCCAGGGTATCAATTACGAATTTACTCATTTCTTCAAACTTTTTGTTATATTTGTCTTCCATTTCTTTACTCATTTCTTCCATTTTTTTGTTATATTTCTCTTCTATTTCTTTAAGTGAGTTATTCATACCCTGTTTAAGAGACTCTATTGCTTTCATAATGACACTGTTTTCCACTTCTTCTGGAATAGGGCGTTCGAGTCCTTCTGTCGTAAGATCGCTGGGATCTGGTGTTATCATGTTGTTTTTCAGATTGTTGGAGGAATTCTTGCCTTGGCACCTGCCCATCTCTTCCTTCAGATGCTCTCCAATGGCTCTTCCCTCCGCCAGGTCTTCTTCTACTGGATTAGTGTCCCTTGCTATCCAGGAATCACTTTGCCTGCAGTCTTAGCTAGCTGCAGGCAGGCTATTAGAACAAAGGGACTTCCTTCCCTTTGCACTCACCACCTATCCAGACCCGTGGTGCCCACCCTGGCTGAGATGGAGGAATTTAAGCCCTGAAAAAGGGAGAGAGGAGGGGAGGGGTTCGAGGCCAAAAGCTGGGATGGCGTAGCAGGAGAGAGGGATTAGCTGGGGGAAGCTGCCCCTTTGGAGTAGCCAGGGAGATAAGGATGGCGGGAATATTGTGTGTCCCCTCACCGGTCCACACACTTACCCCTGCACAGGATCAGAGCCCCTCGCTGGTCAGAAGAGTCCCTGCCTGCGGTCTTAGCTGCTGCAGGCCGGCTCGTACTACATATTTTAAAGATACTTGAAAAATGAACGATTCAGTTGCCCCCCAGTATTGTGGTTCTGGAGAGATCATTCCCAGTTATACATTTTTTTCTAATATAATATGAGGTCCAGTTGAATCATTGCTTCTTTAATCTTGCATTGAAATTGTACATTCTTCATGAAGATTGTATTCTGGCTTTAATTTGTAAATACATAAATAAACAGAATTGATTTGTGAAGCAATAGCCACAGCTACCAAACTCATGCAGTTATTCACATGGATCTTTATGTAAGCTGCTGCTTTTGACTTTCTGGGTCATGCTATGAGTCCACTCTTGGAAATTATTTAGAGCTCTAGGTCCCGACTTGGCCAGACACAATTGTTGTCTATCTGAGATACAAACAGACATGTGTATGATTTTTCTTTCAGAACACAAAAGATTTCATACTGTATATTGAAGTTTAGACCATTCCAGTTTATATTTTGTTCGTATTGCACATTAAACGTACTTATTCCTATTGTGTCTGATTTTATATTCAAGGATAGCCTAAGCCTCAGCCTGTATTCAGGGCATTTCTGAAACTGTAGCTTGTATGTAGGAGCATGAGCCAGATGTGCACAATTCTATGAGAGAGAATGTGGGAGGAGACTGGAGTCCCCACAACATTACTGGTTCTCTTTTGAGAAAGGCAAAATAGAAAGAGTGCAACTGTACTATCAGCGGGAGTCAAGGCATAATACAACTTTTAATTATAGAAAACCCTATTAGTAAAATAAATAAAAATAGAATATAAAGAAAAATAGAAGCATCCTGATATCAAGGCCTTTTTCTTGGACCACATTCCTGATCATGCTGGCTATTAGCTGAGATTATGAATCCACTCTGCCTCTTTCTCACATATTGCTATTTTTGGTCACTATCCTAGTCAATTTTAGGTTGCTATGATAAAACATCATGACCAAAAATAACTTATGGAAGGACTTTAATTCAGCTTATAGATCCAGACTAGTAAAAGTCCATCATGGCAGGGAAGCATTTCAGCGAGCGACAGGCCTGCTAGGAAGTGGAGCACTTACTTCATTGACTACAAGCAAAAAAAAGAGAGAGAGCAAACTCTAAGTAGGGTGAACTGTCAGCTCTCAAAGTTCGACCTTGGAGACCTGTTGTCTTCAGCAAGACTGTACCTCCCGAACTTCCCCAAAGGACACCATCAACTGAGAGTCAAGTATTAAAATACTGGAACCTAGGAGGGACATTCTCATTCAAGCCACTACAGCCATCTCACTCTCTTGTGAATGTAGGGAAGTGTTATTGCCGTTCATTCTATATTCACCATGCTGCTTTCTACACGTTGTGCCCTTTAATTTAAACAGCTCCAGTAGAGTGACTCAACCTACATTATCATCAGGGAAAATGTCTAAAGAGCAATGATGTGTGCTTACAGATGACAGCGCACTGCAGTTGGAATCTGGGTGCTATAGCCAATTTGAGTTTCATGAGGAAGTTGAGGTCAGGTGATGTGCGATTTCCCTCTGTATGCTGTGATTGCCATTAATGAATAAAGAAACTGCTTTGGACCTAAAGCAGGGCAGAGCTTAGCTAGGCAGGGAAAACTAAACCGAATCCTGGGAGAAAGAAGGGCAGAGTCAGGGAGATGCCATGTAGCCCCGCTGGAGACAAATGCTGGAACTTTAGCCAGTGGAAATACACAGATTAATAGAAATGGGTTAAATTAATATGTAAGAGTTAGCCAATAAGAAGCTAGAGCTAATGGGCCAAGCAGTGATTTAATTAATACAGTTTCTGTGTGATTATTTCGGGGTTACGTGGCAGGAACCAACAAGTGGCCTCTTTCCTCCAACAGTAAGAGAACATTATTAAAGGAGGAATTCAATAGATATTTTGAAATAATTATCGTGGCTATATGAATTCATTCATCTAGTGTTACTTCCAGGTGGAGAATGGGCAGTTGTCCTTGTGGAAGAGCTGGTGAACGGTTGTGATGGCCTCTGTGCAAGCTATGGTTCTGGTAGTATGCTTTGTGGTGGCTACAAATAGGCAGTCAGACATGAGGGCCTTTCCATCTCACCTCCTGCTTCTTATGTTTTTGTTGAGATCCATACAAGTGACTCCACTCTCACAAATGTATGCATCTTCATTTCCTTTCTCTTTAGGAAAAGAATCTGAGGCTTAGGAAAAAAAAAGGAAGAGTAGTCCAATGTGCTCATATAATAATAGGTACCATCACTGACCTTTGACCCCAGGTCTGCTTGGCTTCCAGAATGGACCCTTTGTGTTTAACATAACAGCAATAGTGTTTCACCCTCTCCTGGAGATCCAATCTATAGAAGTGGCTAAAAGTGTCAGGGCAAAAATGGAAAAGATGATGGATTGTCAGAACCTACTCAGTGTTCTTCTCAGTTAGGTGATCAGTGTTCCTGAAGGCAGGCACAGCGAACTCTTAGCTTATCTTTCAGTTCAAAGAAAGTAATATCCTTTTGAGTCTGGATCTCGTGTGGAACTGGCTGCCCTGTAAAACTCGCTGTGCTGCTGAGGCTGATCGTGAACTCCTGATGCTCCTGCCTCTCACCTCCCAGCTGTAGAGAACACAGCTGTGTGACATCACACTTGGCTTCAAGTTCAGTTATAGAAAGTTTTGTCTTGTTAGGACAGTAATTGAAAGGGTGGTGTTGTTTCACTTGAGTTGAAATTATTTTATGTGTAGAAAGTAGAACCTTGGTTGCTTCGGCAAATAGTGGAAAACTTTCAGAAAAACAAGAGAATCGAGTGTTCCTGGACTTTCTGTTTTGTTTTCTTTTGGCTGTATGATGGAAAAGTTATTGAAACAGAAAGAAAAAAAAGCCTTTCAAATAGTTTCCTTTCTACTAAAGACAATAAATTTATCATTGGCTATCACCAATCTAGGGAAAGTGGGGCCTGGGAGAATGGAACAGACAAATGAAGCCGACTAAAGTCTCATGCAACAACTAACTTCATTTCGAGCGTCAGACAATTTATACTTCAAGGGTTCAGAAAGGTCACATGAGTACAGTTCAAGTGAGTTGAGGCTGTAAACATTCTGAGTAACAGTGGCAAGTGGCACCAGGTACTCCGAAGCAAACCCACTCCTCTCGGCTATGCCTGGGAGGTACATGAAAGCATATTCCAAGAATAATCAGGAAGAAGCTGAGGTCATATGACTCTTGTCCTGTTTTCTTGGCATACCTGCATGAGCACGTGGAATTCTCCTCATATAGCTCCATTCCTGTATTGTTTTGACAATCATAAACTATCCTATTAGAAATGAGAAATGTTCAATAATGAATTCACTAAAACAACTCTAGGAGAAATGGTAATCTCTCCTCAAATTGATGATTCCAAACTTTCTTCATAATGCCAACATAACTTTCCAATTCATTTTATACAATTAACGTAACTTTGAAAACAAACTAGCAAAGATAATAAATTATAATCTAGTATTATTAATCAATTTTTAAATAAAACTCTTTAAATATAAGCATGTCAAATGTTGTGTCATATGAAAAGTTATGCTGCTAATCCCACTGGGTGAGAATAAGAACCCTACCACAATTTTTGAGCCAAAGTTGAAGCAAGGACTATTAAATACTGGCCAGCTTTATGGCTACTGGCCAGGTCTATACCTGGGATTCCCAGAGTATGTCACCAACTTACATTAGCCAGGGGTTTATAAAGCCAGAACTCACAAGACTATATACTTCCTGCCTTCAAGTAGGAGTGAGCATACATCCTGGTGTGCTTCCTGTGTATGTACCTCCTACATACATGTGATCATACACACATCTTGTGTAGTTGGATAACCAAGCTTGTTTACTGAAGTGAAAGTTATCTTGATATCTTACATCAACAGGCCCCAGATTTCCAGGAAAGAGATAAGAGTTTTGGATATATAAGCATTGCCACTGTGATCAGTACCAAAATCCACATTGTAGAAAAAGTAGCTAACAGGTATCTGTAGAACAGCTGGAGTAGATGTATGCCTTTGAATCATAGCAAAAGCTATGACTTTGGATTCAAAATCATGAACATACTTTCCTCTGTCCAGAGAACTGGATATATAGACTGATCAGAGGTATTTTACCTTAATGAGAAGTGCTTTTAAATGTATGCTAAGAAAACAGCCAATGAAAATTTAAAATCTTGACCATGTGACTGATAGTAGAATTCAAAGATTTATCAACTTATCAGAGCTCCATTAATCAATGTTAAAACCTGAACATTTAAAATCTTAGCATAACAATAGCATAGAGAGGGAAAGAAATCGGAAACATTTCTCATTAACTTAAATCATTTTCTTAAACCTTTGTAACTTATATTTATACACCTTATAACATTTTCTTAGGCCTTGACAACTTATTTAAGACTGAAACTTTTTCTTTCTATCCAATCGTTTACCGTGAGAAACAAGTGGTTGATTACTGGGAGCAATGATTGCAAACAAATTCCTTTAAATAATTCAATAGTAAAAAGTTACATCTGAAGCTTGCTTAGCCTTTAATATGAAGCCTGTTAGCAAGGTAAACCCACCTGCCTTTCTTAGCAGAAGACCTAGTAGCTCTAGAAAATGAAGGCCATATTTTTACATATGAAATGAACTAACGAGGTAGCTGCAGCCTTGGGGACAGAGTTTCTTCCTGCAGTTGCCAAACTCACAAAGCTACAATTAGCCATCAACACTATCAGAGATCTGAGAAAGATAAATTATAGCAGAAAGTATTAAACCAAATAAACTCTGTATCAGTTAAAATGACAGAGACTTACCAGCTACCTGAATGATTACCCAAGTAGGCTCCTGTGGTCTTTATGGCTTCACTGGGGGGGGGGGGGGCGGATAGGACAGATGTCCTAGATCTTTGACTATCCACATAGAATGGCATTATATCTTCAAAGTTCTACAGAGAAAAGGATAGGCCCTCAGCTTCCAGAAGGAGAGGGTCAGAGAGATTTTCCTGTGATCTAGAAACTTGGGAGTTTAAATTGTGCTACCTTGACTTAAGTAGAACAGTACCGTCAACCCAACATTATCCACAGTTTGTGCAGGGCCTTGGCAGCTGTCAAGACATGAGATAGTTTTGTCCAGTGGTTAGCGTAACCACAATTCAGGGCTATACCCCATCTTCCTTCTTCTGAAACTTATGGTTGCTATGAAGATCTGGCATTTCTATTCTTAGGTGAGGAAGAAAAGGGAATTGTTCTCCACAAGGCCTTCAGTTTTTATACACATACAGGCAAGTTAGCAATTCCGTAGTCGGTAGCAATAGTATCAGGCAGGCATGTCACAGGATCACAAAAGCAGGTAAAGGAGGCCTCTTACATCTCAGAGGGGGAAGGCATGGCTGTGAAGCTCCCTGGCAGATATCTGGAGGATTAATTAAGGATGGGACTTCAAATTACTCCAAAATTCTAAGAAGAAGTTTTCATGCTCTAGCTATTAGGAATAATCCTAAAACGAGCCTCTCCACCAATGCAAATAATTCCAATCAGACCAGATTCGACCGAATCAATGCCCATGTTTACTACAGTGGGCCAGGAAAGCATGGCAGGGAAAGGGAGAGGGAGCATGCAAACCCCAAAACCCCCATGTTCTTTTTCTTGGTGGCAGCCGAAATAGCCTGTAGGAGTAGTTCTGATCCTCCCTGGGAAGCTCTTGGTGGGCTTTTCCAGAGGGGGAGTCCCCACCAAGGCAACTCCCAGGGGGAGGGCTTTGAGATGGAACTCTCTGCTCCATTGGTGCTCCATTGGCGCCCCAAGGGTGAATACCAGGGGCTGGGGTGATGCTTTCAATCATCCCAAGCTCCTTGGATATAGGGGTGTTAGAGAGTTGGGGTCCTACTCCCAATCAAACACTAGCTACTTTTCCTTAGTGTAACTAGTCAAGCTAGAAGTTTATGATTAATAATTGTAGAAAATGCAGCAACACTGTTGTGCTTTCTGCCTCCCTTCCCCAGGGACTGGGAACACATCGCTGGTAACCACAGCAACGTGTAAGCCTGGGAGGGAAGCAAAAATGCTTGATTTGCATCAGTGTCCAGCTCCCTGAATTTCCTTGCAACTCCAGCCGGGTGCCTGCTGACACCCAGGTGAGAAGGAGTTTTTTTCTCTAGGACTAATTTAGCAACCCAAGCTTTTCTCCTGTGTCTTTAGGTGTAAAGGCATAAACAGTTAATCCCCTGGGCTATAATCTTATGTTGATTGAAACCAAGATTAAGAGTCAATGCAGAATATTAATAGCTGGTTAGGGTAGAACAAAGGCCAGTAGATTACACCTTCCTGAGTCTGCTGCTAGAGAACTTAGGGCCACCCAGACATACTGTCTCTCTGCTTAGTGCTGCCTGCTTAGGGCTCCTTTTTTTGTAGATTTGACTATGAGAGCAAAGGTCTGGCTAAGTAAATGCTTTCACATGGTATGGGAGAATGTGTCCAGTTACCTGTACAAAAAGAGTCAGGTTATCTCAACAAATGACTTATGCACTACCGGGATATTATGGAAGGGAGAAATGCCACGAGTTCACAAGATTGCTAGAGAATTGACAGTGACTATCCCAAAGACAAGTGTCCCTGAAGCCCTGCAAGCCAGTATGGTATACACTTCCAATGAGTCTGTCTATTGGTCTGTCAGCTGTGCTTTTGCTGGACAGCTCCTCCCTCTGCAGCCCATCCAGACTGTCTTCTTGGTTCCTTCTGGCCCCATTTCATTGCATATGCCATCCCTGGTAGCCGTGGCACCAGGAGCTTCAAAACTGCTGAGGTCCTCATTGCAACTAGGTTGCACCTCCAACAACAGCCTCCCTTGGGCTTTCCCTGGGAATGACAGTCCTGCCACACAGTGCCAAGCCTTGAATGTTCTGCATGATGCCTTCCTGCCTTTAAAACCAATATCACCTAAGTGATTCTTACATATTACAAAGTTTGACTGTCAGTAAGAGGTGTGTTCTTTTTTTAATTTATTTATTTATATATGCATTCATGTTTTGCATGTTTATATGAAGATGTCAGATCCCTGGAAATGGATTTACAGACAGTTGTAAGCAGCCATGTGAGTGCTGGGGATTGAACCCAGGTCCTCTGGAAGAGCAGCCAGTGGTCTTAACCACTGAGCCATTTCTCCAACCCTTGTCCTTGTATGAACACATGGAGGTATAGTTCTGATACCTTATTAAACTAAATAATTATTAAATTAAAAACATTGCTTTTAAATTCTATCTTTCATAACCTTTGTTTTTATATTATGATATTTTTAGGACAAGAATTATCACCCCAAAATCCATCCTAATCTAAAGTAACTTGGGAATCTGTTGTTGTCCCTTTGGTTGTTTTATACCATATGGTCACCTTTAATTAAGACGGTGGTGAAGTCACATGACATGAAGTCGCATGCATTTATCCTCTCTAACCTTAGTAAGAATGGCTGTCAGACACAGTTTTGCCTTTGTCCTGATGGTGGTCATCAGCTGTGATGGTGGCAAGCTACATGTTGCTTACATTGCAAGATGGCTGTCATCATGCCACATAATTCTTTTAAGAGTGCCTATATAAAGACTCTTAACTAGCAACACTCTGTATTACAAGTTTTTAACTTTTTTGTTATAGATTTTTTTAGCCATACCCAATAAACTTACAAATCTCAAGGTACATAAATTTCCCACAATATTCTTGCAAACCTTAAGATGAAGTTTATATCTTAGCAATTGTTTCAGGCAGTTAGATGAAACCAATAGTCTAATTTTTTTTATGTTTTTCTTTGCTTTCTTTTCCCTGTCACAGATTCAGGCCACTCATTGAACATAGGACAGAGAGGAGACTTTTAAATAAGAATGCTTGGGTCTAGAGAAGAGAGGGTCCTAACCTAATCCAGAGTAGTTTTTCAATAAATTAGAACAACATAAAGGAATTTTAATATTATCTACACCCTAAAGATATTCGAATCCCTACTAAACTGAATCTCGAGACCAGAAAGCTCAGAAATAAGAAATTCTGAGCCCTGGCCATCAATAGCTGGCAGAGACCCTGCCATAGTAACACATAGTAACCCTAACTAAGACACAAGGTAACATTTGATTTTACAAACTTCAGCAAGTCTTGTTTATTTTTGATACCTTCTGTGAATTTCCATATGCCTGTGAATTTTGCACATTCACGCAGTCATGCTTTGCTTAATGGCAGGCACATCGTCTGAGCGATCCATCATTAGGTGATTTCATCGCTATGCTAACCAGTTCCATCTAGATGAAGATTTGCTTTGGCAAGTACTTTTCTCCACAATCAGCTGATCCAGAGTTTTCAAAAATTCTTCAGCTGCCTTCAAAACAGCACTTCCAACCTCACATATCAATTTAACATGTAGCAAATAACACGTTTCGAATCATTTAAACCACTCAGAGCCAATAGATTACTTATTGATTTTTGGCGATGATTGCTCAGGGTGCCTCTGTGTCTTAAACACAGGACATCAGAAGTATCTGACATGGGTGCTAGTTCAGCTCTCACTGGTGCGATAGCCTTCAAGGAAACACATCCTTTAGCAGCATCCAGAACATCCTCCTTCTTCTTCACACCGTGATGGTTATGTGGGTGTCTGATGGGCAAGCAAAGTGACGAGCTTCTAGCTCGGGTTCCTTAAGTCTCACTTCCAGATCAGCCACTCAACACTAGCAATGCTTTGTTTGCTTGGAGCAATGATGAACAAAGCAAAACTGTGTTAATCTAGCACCAGAAAGAAGGGCGCAAGAGCAGCTGCCCTCTGTGTGACATATTGCTTGACAGTGAATGTTATAGATAAAAGCTTGCTCTAAAAGAATGATTAAAAAGTATAGTATAGGGGGCCAGAGAGGTGGCTCAATGGTTAAGGGCAGTGGCTCCTCTTCCAGGGGTCTTTAGTTCAAATTCCAGCAACCACATGGTGGTTCACAACCATCTATAATGAGATCTGATGCCCTCTTCTGTTGAGCAGACGTACAGGAAGACTCATATACATAAATAAATAAATCTTTAAAAAGGTATAGTATAGGAGGCATGACCTAGAAAAGTCATGAATGATTATTATTTAGCGTTCTGTGCCATATATAATCAATTGTTGTGCTACTGTGACCCAACAGGACACTCAGTAGTTTGGTCACAGTCAGCATCACACAAGCAGCATCATGTCTCCAGGCAACAGGAAATATTCAGGTTTTTCCTTTTTCATTTTTTTAAATGTATTAGTGAACCACCATGTATAGGCAATCTGTCAGAAATTGAGCACATGATCGTACATCGATTTTAAATATTGATCTAAAAATATAAATCTAATAACCTTATTTGCTCTTCATACATAAAGTTGTCAAAGTTGGTACTGACTTTTTGGTTGAGCCTAAGAGTATCTCATGGTACTAGTCAATATTTCTTAATGAATTAATCTTTGGGGGAAGGACAGAGTGAAAACTATCAAGACTGAAAAATCTGATGTAATCCACAGAAATCAAAATAGTTTTAACACGATTTAACTAACAAGAAAAATCATGTTGTGATGGCTTAGTAAATAAGAGTGTTTACTACAAAAGCCCCAAGAACCTGAATTTAGAACCCATGTGAAAAGCCAGGCATGGTTGTCCGTGTCTGTAACTCCAGTGCTTTGGTGAACGGAGACTGGAAGATTGCTCTGACGGACTAGCCACCAGCTCAGCATCGGGTGTTCAATGGGAGACCCTTTGGAGGAAAATAAGGCAAAAAGTGATAGAGAAGGACACACTACACTCTCTTTTCGACTTTTTATGTTCTCATGAGCACATACACCCATGTGTAAAATCATATCATAGTCACATGCATATATATATATATATATATATATATATATATATATATATATATATATATATATGAATACACAAGTTTAAGTCATTGGGGGTAACTTATCAAGACCTGATCCCAGTTAGCAGGGATGACTGACCAGCACAGTGAGATAGGGAAGGTGACGACAATCCAATGTGAAGATTTGTTATTGGAGTTGTCATCCCCTTGGGGATCTGGTGCTTAAAATGTGGGCAGCACAGGCCGTACCTCTCAGAACTACCTGCCTTGGGGACCAAAGACAGAACAGGTCCTTTGCACTTCCACCTCCCACTCATCACAGATGGCCTTGGAGGAGCTAACTCTTGCTTTC
This sequence comes from Myodes glareolus, assembly GCF_982192425.1. NCBI lineage: Eukaryota > Metazoa > Chordata > Mammalia > Rodentia > Cricetidae > Myodes > Myodes glareolus. The sequence continues at coordinate 49,489,768 of NC_142030.1, read as the reverse complement.
ATCTGGTCTCTTCAATGGTGGACTGTGGAATAAAGGAGTCAACAAATAGGAATTTTTTAGGGGAGGCAACGCTTGTAAAAACTGGCAAGGGAATGGAGAAGCCACAAGGCCAGGAGTGGAAATGAAACCATGGTGAGGGCACTGATGAAATGCTAGCACCGTGGACAACAGGGAAAGTCTGTGGACCAGTGTGAGACATGGGCTGGAGTTGACTGTGTCACCAGATTGCCCTACTGGGAAAGAAAGAGAGAGGTGTGGCTTTATTCTTAGGCATGTGATACTGCCAGGAAATCTTGTAAAGATAGAACAAGAGAGTGGATCTCGAGGAGAGGGATAGTGTCCTCAATACAGACACGAGACAACTGGATTCCAAAGCTGCTGAATTCTCTCCGCTTGGCTTCATCTAAATTTATACTTAAGGCAACTAGGTCCATCCTTGTCCTTCAGCCTATCAGCCATCAGTTTGTGGCAGGGAGCAGCAACCATTCAGACTGGCTAAGAGAGATTAAGTCTACAGTAAAAGGAGTTGGGGTTGTCAGTAAAGGAATCAATCAGGAAAGAGATCTGGGAGCTGAAGAAACCAGGTAACCATCTTTGGGTGTCTTGCTGGGCCTTGTTACATTTGGATTTGCACCTTCTCATTTTTGCCCTAAATAGCTTATCATTTTATTTGTAATCAAGGAGACAATATCTTTTGTTGCTGTTGTTGTTTGTCGAGACAGGGTTTCTCTGTAGCTTTGTCTGTCCCGAAACTCACGCTGTAGACCAGGCTGGCTTTGAACTCACAGAGATCCGCCTGCCTCTGCCTCTTGAGTGCTGGATTAAAGGCATGCGCTACTGCCACCCAGCTGACAATATCGTTCCTTAATTTGATTCTAACCTCACAGTTCAAGTGTTCAACATTATTTTTATTGGCCCATATTCTTATAAGTAGATAAAGTACCTGCCTTTCGAGCCAGGGTCCTACAGCAGGGTCTGGGGAGAAAGGATGGATGATGTACACTGAGACTAGGCAAAATTGGTGGAAGGAGATGCCTTAAGGATGGCAATGAATGGGTTGGAAATTTCTCTCTTGTTGGCAGTAACTTTTCAATCATCTGCTTTTGATTGGCATACAAAGTAATAGATCTCCACATGACTTCTTCGTGTCCCCTACGTTTTGATTAACTATTTTCTCTGCTTCATCCCCCTTCTCCAAACTTCCATATTTATATCTGTTTAACACCTCCCAAATCCAGCCTTCTCTACCTCTACATTCATGTCGCTGTGTCCTGCTGTCAATCACACACACACACCACTAAAGGGATTATAATTTTTTGAAGTATGAGAAGACGCAAGGTGTAGGAAACTGGGCCTCAGGGGGTTAGTGATCACTGATCAAACACAGAGCACGGGAGACTGATGGCCATGGTCTCACAATAATTGAGACACTCTCATAGATGGGTGTCTCTGTGGGGGATGACAGTCATTTAGATGTTGGGGATCCCAATCATCAGATGATCTCCAGAGCAGCAGGGTGAGGTGCTACCATGTTTTGAATAACACATTGTTGAATTCATTAACCATTAGAGATGCTTGGCATTGAAATCAGCAGCAAGCGAGTGTCCTTGATTACCACATGGGGATGTGTTCTTCATTGTGGTGCTCAGGAGGATTTGGATGTTTGGATGACAGTTTCATGGACCTCTCAGTTTCCAAAAGCGCTTCATGAGGAGCTCGTGTTGATTGGCGGATGCGGAAATGCAGGTGGAAACATGGCCACCTCTATCTAAATGATGCCTTGCCAGCAGACTGCAGCAACTGAGTTGTTATTTAAAAAGTGCATTTCCTAGAGACCCTTTTTCAAATGCTGCATATGTGGTGAGTTATGAATATGATTTTTAAAATGTGCATTGATTCTATCTATCTCTAATCTTTAAATTCTAAGATAATTCTGACACAGAATTATTAACTGAAATACTTTGGCTTAATAAACAAAAGGTTATGTGTGCTCATATTCACTAACCTGGTTGGTACCAGCCTTTAGGTATACTTATGGCTGAAGTAATTGTCATGAGCTTTGTGCTCATACAGAGTAGTGCATAGAGCCTTCTCTCTCTTCCGTAGCTGGCGTGACTTTTGGCTATCAGCAGGTTACAGCTGGCCCTTCTTGGAAGAATGGCCTTTGACTGAATGGACAGCACCTTCCTTTGGAGTTCACAGGCCATTGTAGGGTTGTCTACAGGCAGTTCATATCTAACACGCTGTACCGTAGGCTCCAGGCCTTCAGCAGATCGGTTCTGCTGCAGCTCCGGTTCAGAGGACCAGTGGGCTAGACCGGAGACAGACTTAAGGGGGACTGCGACAGCCATGTTTGGCTCCTTCTCCTGCTCTATCCCCATCCCCATCCACTCCACCACCACCACTACCACCCCAAGTTCCTGGAGAACACACCCAGCTAAACCAGGCACTCTGGAATTTCTGTCTCCAGTTCTGCCACTGTAGAATGTGCTCAAGAAAAGAAAATGAATGCAGCTTTGCAAACCAGACCCCGCCTTCTGCCATCTTGGCAAAGACAGATGGGCCAGATGTGCCAGATGTGTCAGAAATGGTTTTGTTAAATTGAAGGGACTGTGCTTTGTGGGGTGGAGGAACTGTTTCTGAAGACATATTTTAATCTTTTTGCTTTTAAGTCACTTTTCTTAATCAAGTTTAGGAAACTGGGGAACTTGGTTCCTTCCTTCATCGACTCTCACTAACCTGATGTTTTGTAAGCACAGTCCTTATTTAGACAGTGTTAGGATTTTGTTGTGAGGACTGGGAAAATAACCTTGGATAAACAGGTGATGCTTTGGATGACTTTTAGGTATAAAAAGGCTTCGCACATCGTTTAATGAAGTCTTAAATGAAAATTGTGAATTTTGAGAAGTGGACTAAAATACACTTACCTTGAAAATGGCAACATTTGTTAACTGTTGGCTGGTTTGAGACAGCTGGATGGGTCTGTGGGTAAGGGTTGAGGTGTGGTTGGAAGGGAAAGAACACATGGGAAGCATTGCATTATAATCTGTATGAGCTTTATATGGTGCACAGATCACAGTTTCCTCTTTTAAGCAATCTGTTTTATCCCGGAGCACACAAACAATTAAAATTTTCTGCAGTAAGTACTTTTTCACTGAGGTAAAAGAGGCTGTAATGTGAGTCTTCTGAAAATGCCATGCTGTCATCTATGAAATTCTTCCAAGTCTCTCGCAGAAAGCTTGTGCTTCAATACAGAGTTACTGAGGATAATCGAGCCATTCCAGAAAATTCAGTTTCGAAGCTTAGTAATCACTAGCAGGTGGATGCTTGTAACTATAACTCGCTCCACTGCTAAAACCATGGGTTTTGTAAAGTTCTCAGGATACTACAAGGACTCTCCAGTGTGGGAGCATTGCTGCATCCTTGTCTCAAATGTCTCCGCAAGCGTCTGATAACACATACTGCATGGACACTCATTTCCTAGAGTCGCAACGCTGACGCCTAGAACTCTGCCTGCTTCCTGGTCAGCACCCAAGTATTTCCTCAATGAAGACGAGTAAACGAGGGTGGGTGGAGGTGGTGTACCCTCTCGGAATGTTATGCCTTGTCTGCATCTCTTGTGTCCAGCATTTTCTACACAGGTGAAATTTTACCCATCCTTTTAGAACCGTTTTCATTCCCCACATTCCTTTTTTACTTATTTAAATTTTCACAGGAGAAATTTCTGCTTTGGGAAAGACCCAGTTTCCCTGTCTGCCCTGGTGAATCAGGAAGCTATTTTCTAAAATAAACTAGGGTTTTAAAATTTTTATCTATCTATCTATCTATCTATCTATCTATCTATCTATCTATCTATCTATCTATTTGGTGTATGTTTGTGTAGTAGAAATCCATACCATTATCATTCAGACAGACAAGGGGAAAAAAAACATGTTTTGAAGACAATTTCATTCATGCAAATACCTCGAGGGCCTTATGTCTCTTAGTTATCTACAAGGGCACTATTATTTATGTAAGGACACTAGTACTTATAGATTAGAAAGCTCAATGCTTGGAAGTATCATTAGGTACAAAGTCACATCACAAGTAAGTCAGCTCTGTTCCTCTCTGCACTTCTATAACCTGGAACTCTCTATGCCTGGCTCATGGTCAGCACCCAAGTATCTCCTCACTGCAGATGAATAAAAAGGGGAGTCGGGTCTCCCACTGGGACTTCTATCCAGGAGTTAACTTCAGAGGTCTGAATCCACATTCTATTGCCTCTTCATCCACTGTCATTGTCTGTGACAGGCTCTCCTGTAGTTCAGACTGGCCTCACTAGGAAGAGCTTGAACTTTTAATCCTCCTACCTCCATCTAACCCATGAGTGCTGGAATTGCGGGTATATACCACCACGCCCAGCTTTAGACAGGACTAGGGTCTAACACATGTGTTGTACATGCTAGGCAAGTACTGACAACTGAGTTACATCCCCAGCCCTCTCTCCACAAAAGTTATTTCGTTAGCCTTCAAATTACTTAAACATATAGTATATTACATTATCCAGCTTTTATTAAAAGATTTTTATGAATTTATTTCCCTTGTTAAAAAAAGAACCAATAATATTCACTGTCCCCATTAGATAAATATATTGTCCATTGTATTCTCTTTATATTTGTTTCTTTAAAATAATATTTGCTTTTAACTAAATAAAAATGTAATAGATGATATTATAACTAAGAAATTCATAAATACAATAAGCTGTCCTTCCTCCCTCCCTCCCTCTCTCCCTCTCTCCCTCCCTCTCTTTCTGTCCCCCTTCCTTCCTTCCTTCCTTCCTTCCTTCCTTCCTTCCTTCCTTCCTTCCTTCCTTCCTCCCTCCCTCCCTACTTCCTTCCTTCCCTCCCTGTTCTGGGAATTGAAACCAGAGTTTTGTTAAGCAGACCCTTTACCATGGAGCTAAACTTTCAACCACAATGATCCACTTAAAAAGTTTTAACTCAATTTAATCGTGTGTATGTGTGAATGTTTTGACTGCATATTTATTTGCACTGTGCATCCTGATACACACAGAGGTCAGGAAAGGGCGTCGGATCCCCTGGAACTAGAGTTACAGAAGGTTGTAAACCACCATGTATGTGCTGAGAATAGAACCTGGGCCCACTGCAAGAACAGCCAGTGTTCTTACGGGTTGAAACATGTCTCCAGTTCCCCCAAATGTTCATTTTTTAGTCTCTGTTTTAATCACCTCTTAAGATTTTTGCAGTTTTCATGCAGATGAATTGACTTTGGAAATATTCTACGCATAATTCCAAATTCAGGAGAGAAAATGAAATAAAATACTGCCGTGTGGCTTTATCTTGCTGCCACTGCCATGGCAGAGTGCTGTGAGGGTCCTGGGTTGTTTTGTCCAAAGCCTCAATCTGGGACCTGACTCTGTCACTTACTGTTGAGAGCCACAGTGGGGAGGTGACTTCCATGTTTGAGACTCGGAGTGCTCAGCTGCAAAACAAACCCACGAATCCTTGCCCAGGCCACTGATCACGCTCTAGAGTTCACAGTCTGTGGGCCCCAGGTGTGGGCCAGCTCGCAGAGCAGCAAGAGCTCCTGTGTGTACAGATGGTATCTTACGTGCTAGGGTAAGACAGATCCATTCCCAGGTGTAAGCTCAGCTACTTCTGAGATGGGCAAGTTATGTGTTTTCATCTGTGGGATGCAGTAGAAGTGCATCTCATAGTTATGGTGGCCGTGATATTTCAGCATGCATGGATCCTACTTGGTGAGGGCAGATTCCCAGCTAATGATCACAGGAGGGTAACAGATGTGAAGTTAGGAAAAGCATTGATGATTACTTCATCTCTTTGCCTTTAAGAAAAGTTAGCCAATTCCTAAACTTGATCTTTTGGATTCTCCCAGCAGTTTGTTTTTGCAGTTGTTTAAAGCTGCATCATTACTCGGGATTGACTCCTGTAAAGCAGAATGGTGCCTTTAAGTATTACCAAGTAAATATAGTTGATACAACCTCCCTCAATAGTTCTGGGCAGTTAACTATCAAAGCCATCTGTTGCACATGGCTGTAGAACCAGTACACACACACACACTCACATTCACACCTACGCATGCACACACTCACGTACATACACACACACTCACATACACATGCATGTACACGCACACACACACTCACATACACATGCACACTTATGTATACACACACACTCACGTACACATGCATGTACACGGACACACACTCACATACACACGCAACACACATGTACACTTATGTATACACATTCACATACACACGCAACACACATGCACACTTATGTATACACACACACTCACATACACACGCACGCACAAGCACACTTATGTACACATGCACACCCATGCACACTAACGTACACATGCATGCATACACACTCACATACACATGCACAGTCACGTGCACATGCACACACACATGCTCACACACACAGTTTCACCTTTACTTTGGAGATATGTGTGGGATAGTTTTTGTTAACTTGGTGCAGACTAGAGTCACTTGGAAGAAAGAACCACAATTGAGGAATCGATAACATCTAATTGGCCTACGGGCATTCTGTGGCCTCTTTTCCTGATTAATGATGGCTGTGGAAGAGCCCATCCTACTGTGGGGAGTGAGTGAGGCCAATGGGCCAATGGTCCTGGGTTATATAAGTCGGCAGCTGCACAGGTCACAGGGAGCAAAGCAATAAGCAGTCTTCCTTCATGACCTCTACTTCAGCTCCTACCTCCAAAGTTCTTCCATGTTGCCCAGTGATGGACTGTGTCCTGGGAGTTGTGGGATGAAATCAACCCTTTCCTCCCGAACTCAGCTTCGGTCAGTGTGTTTTATCATGGCAGCAGATACTGAATTAGAACAAGACTTCACTTGCAGTCTCAAGCAAGTACGTTAGCCTTTCCGTCACCCCTTTTCTTGTCCTAGGAACATTCCAAAAAGTTCTTTATTCCAGTCAGTGATAACATTTAAATAGCCAGTTTTCTAGAAAAACTAATAGCTAGGGTAATTTGCAGAGAAGGGGAGGGAGGTGTGGGGGTTGGGAAATTGCTCATCATTTGGTTGTAGTTTCCACTTTTAACAAGACTCCGGCCACTGCAGCCTAGGGGATGAGCCCAGCCCTGCTCACAGGAGTGGCAGTGGATCAACTCCAGCTGATCCTGGATTGACTGTAGACTGAGCTAACAGCAATCTCCCAAGACGGAGTCAAAACCACCCAGCTACCCAAACCCTTGGCCCCTGACCTTCAGAAATTGCATATGATAGTAAACATTTGCTATTTTAAGTGGCAAATTCTGGAACTAATTTGCTACTCAGTCAATGATAAGCAACAGCTTTGACAGCTTCTTTATAATCTAAACAATCAAATGTTTAAGTGTTGGGTATGAAATTTATGATTTAGATATTTTCTACACACGAACTTTAAGTTTTCTTCTACTTTTCAAACTACATCATGGCTAATCATCCCACTGACAACTTGTGGGCCCTGAGTTGATGTGTCACAGGGCCTTCCCATCCCACCCAGGTTAGCTAGAATTCTCTGCTCCCATTAATCTCTCATCTCCGCCCACCACTATCCAAACCACCTTTCAAGGCCCAGTTTTGATGCCCTGTGTCCATCCCTTAGATTCTTCTCAGACTCACCCCCATTATGTTAAAAGCTTTTGGATTTCAAAGCATTTTTTTTTCTTTGCAGCATCTTGTACGAGCTCCTTCTTTATCCTCTCTCAGTTCCCTAGGGCATGGGCTGCTGTCTTGTTCATCTCAATAGTGAATGTTGGGCTCCAGGCTTTGAGGTGTTGGCTAGGGTTCAGGTGCAGCCCTCAAGCACAAGTCTTGAGGGAAGGAACAAAGTGTGTCTCTGTACTGAGCTTCTAGGCATGCTCCCTTTCCGTCTGATTTGAAATGATTCTGTGTTCCTCACTCCCGAAGCATTCAGAAGACTGCACCAAAGCTGGAGTGGCTTTAGGAAGACAATGATTGCTTCCCCGAGAGCTCACGGTCTTCATTAGCAGGGCCCACCTACAGCTTCCCAGGGATGGTCGCTGGTAACTACACTACCTTGATCTCTTACATTTAATGCTGATAAAAGTAATATAAAATTTGTTTGTAGATAGTCCCTTAAAATTTGCTAGTGAGTTCATTATAGTGATAAGCAACATTAAAGCAGGAGCAGATTCAGTGTGCTTAATAATGACTTCGAACTGCAGAGAAATCAATCATATCTCTCTTTCACCCCTGAAAATATGTGTATTTCCTTTGCCCAATTCCAGATGGTTACATGCAAATAAAAGGCCTTACACTTGGGACACAGCCGTACATTTCACACCAACTTGCTTTAGATTTGAGGAAGACTAGTTCATTGATCTAAGAAATGGGGAGAAGCAAAAAAATTTTCCACTCAAGTGGTCCAATGTGTGTGTGTGTGTGTGTGTGTACCTGTGTGTGTGTGTGCACCAGTATGTGTGTTCACTCACACATATATATCCGATGTATATTAATAATATTCATATCCAACACCCCTTCCCCAGTTTCTCTGGTCCTTTCAACACTTCCCCAACCTACTTTCATGTCCTCTTAAAAAAAAATGTCCGAGGGGTTGGAGAGATGGCTCAGAGGTTAAGAGCATTGCCTGTTCTTCCAAAGGTCCTGAGTTCAATTCCCAGCAACCACATGGTGGCTCACAACCATCTGTAATGGGGTCTGGTGCCCTCTCCTGGCCTGCAGGCATACACACAGACAGAATATTGTATACATAATAAATATGTTTTTTAAAAATGTCCGAGTGTAGTTAGCGCTGTCTGGAGGCGCTCATGAAAACCTCCCATTAATGCTGGGATGTTGACAGACTTGGTCTTGTGCATGTCTTAAAGTAATATACCTGGCGTTAGTTTGTGACTCTAACAGCCATGTCATGTCCAGAAAGCGCTGTTTTATGAACTTTATACCTGTCTACCAGCTCTTACCTTCTTCGCACCCTTCTTTCTTCTAGGGGTTCCCTGAGTCTTGAGTGGGTGGGAGGAGTTTATATGTAGGGCTGAGCGCTCAACAGTCATTTGTTCCTACGGATCAATGAGGAGCTCCTATATTAGCCACTACCAACTGCAAGAAAAGGTTTCTCTGAGAATGGCTGAGAGCAGCCCTAATCTGTGGGTGTAGAGAGTTAGAAAGCAGTTTGATACCACTACTTAGCAAAACAGCAAAACAAGGTCTTGCCCGGTCTATGACTTCCACAATAGTAAGGTCTTTCCTGGTCTATGACTTCCCCAGCCACAAATGCCCCCCTCCTGTGGTGCAGCCCTCAACTTAAAATGAGAGGTTTCTAGGTGAGATCCTCTCTTTGAGAGGCTCACTGATATAATATATAAGAGAGTGCCGAGTTTAATTCCTTCATTCTTTTATATGCTTTCCCATAGGTTGTGTACTATACTAACACTTTCATATTTTATCATTGACTGGATTATAATTTCAGAAATGATCCAAACTCCTCCTCCACCTGTACTCTTTAATTAGCTGCTGTGCTGGCCTCTAGCAGGCATGGCTATGGCCTCTTCCTGTCTCCCCTTTCCCTCACCTTTGTCTTCCTATCCAAAAATCTCTTTTTTCCTTGAGACTGAAGGAAGTCTCCACAGGAGCCTTTTCTAATGCTGATAATGAGCCCCGAATTTACAAATTCTATCATTTTGATCCTCATATATTAAAATGAATGAGAAGAGGTCAGACAGTGAGATGACGGGAGGGATCCTGGGCTGATAAGATTCTTAGGAGAACGCCTCTTCAGCAAGTTCACGTTGGAGAAAAATAGCAATGGCCGATCAAAATGCAGCTGGTACCAAGGCTGTAACAGATAGCTGACAACAGTCTTGAGAAAGACACACTTCATACCTTTTAGTCTTACTCATGTGATAGAAAAACATTGAAAAGGACTTTTGCCAAAGTAATGGGCACTGAAGGACAGATGAGAAAAGAGTACTTTCAGTAATATTAAAACCTATTTTAGTCAAAAAGAAACAGACTCTGCATATGTGAAATATGAGACTGCTGGACTGCAGTGGCTCATGCTGATTGATGCTTCCACTGAGAGACAAGAGAACGCGGGTAGCTTCGTTTGTTCTGTATGTTAGAACTTTCCATTGCGGTTTCAACCATTGTGGCTGTCTGGGAGACATTTTAGTCATATCTAATGCACATTATCTCAGCACAGAAAGCATCAAACACATAGCAGATGTCAAATAAATGTTTCTTTAAATACAATTTATTTATCTACATATATTTCATTTTTATAGAATTTTATTGAGATATGATTGAAATATAGTAAATGATATTATTGGCAATTTGTGGAATAATTTTCTATCTGCTTGAAAGGGGGGTGTGTGTGTATGTGTGTGTGTGTGTGTGTGTGTGTGTGTGAGAGAGAGAGAGAGAGAGAGAGAGAGAGAGAGAGAGAGAGAGAGAAATTGTGCTTGCAATAGTTTTGGAGTAATCCTGTTTGGTGATAATGCTTCAGAAATGTGTCCACATATCTATATCAGTGCAAATATATACAAATATGTACACACAGTCATAAGCCCTGTTTTCATTAGCTGTATCACCTCTTGCTTGTTCATTTGTGTTTTGAGACAGGATCTCACTATGTAGCCTTAGCCAGCCTGGAACCCATTATGCAGGCTGACCTCAAACTCATAGGAATCCACCTGCCTCTGCCTCTTAAGCGTTGGGATTAAAGGTGATATTTGCAGACTCTACATGGAGAATTCTTGCTCCTCTTAGTTTCTGTCCACACAGATATATTCAACTTCACACAGCTCATTTTGGGAGAATATGGGAAGAACCTGCATTACATTAAGTAATATCTCCATGCATTGTAGGTAGTTTAGGTAGCCTAAGGAATCAAAAGCACGGGGAAGAAATGTTTTAGTGCCTTCCTCCAACAATGTAATAGAATGGGAGTTTGCACCAAATATGCAAATCAAGATCCTTTCCTGGTTAGAACCCGTGCCCCCTCGATTTCCTTCTGAAAAGTCAACTTCTTCCTTTCTTATTGATTTTTATTGAGCTCTACATTTTTCTCTGCTCCCCTCCCTGCCTCTCCCCTCCCCTTCAACCCTCTCCCATTGTCCCCATGCTCCCAATTTATTCAGGAGATCTTGTCTTTTTTTACTTTCCATGTAGATTAGATACATGTATGTCTTTCTTAAGGTCCTCATTGTTGTCTAGATTATCTGTGATTGTAGTTCTATAGGCTGGTATTCTTTGCTTTATATTTTAAAACCACTTGTGAGTGAGTATATATGATATTTGTCTTTCTGGGTCTGGGATACCTCACTCAATATTATGTTTTCTAGCTCCATCCATTTGCCTGCAAATTTCAAGATGTCATTATTTTTTTCTGCTGTGTAGTACTCCATTGTATAAATGTTCCACATTTTCCTTATCCATTCTTTGATCAAAGGGCATTTAAAGAAATGCTCAACATCCTTAGCCATCAGAGAAATGCAAATCAAAACAACTCTGAGATTCCACTTATACCTGCCAGAATAACCAAGATCAAAAACACTGATGACATGATGGAGGAGGGTTATCTGTCTATTGTGTTATTTTCATTGGTCAATAAAGAGACTGCTTTGGCCCCTTGATAGGACAGAAAATTAGGTAGGCGGAGTAAACAGAATAGAATGCTGGGAAGAGAGCAATGAGGCAGAAGCCATGGAGCCAGCCACCAGGTCAGACATGCTGAATCTTTTCCGGTAAGCCACCACACCGTGGTGCTACAGATTATTAGAAATGGGTTAATATCAAGATATGAGAGTTAGTCAGTAACTAACTCTCTAGAGATAATGGGCCAGGCAGTATTTAAATGAATACAATTTGTGTGTTGTTATTTCTGGGACTAAGCTAGCTGTGCGGGAGCTGGGCAGGATGAAAAGCAGGCCTGCCCTCAGCCCCTCACTACAGATGGCGCCAACGTGGATAACTGAATCCACAGAAAGCTTGAGAAAGTTTGGGAAAGAATAGAGTGAAGCATGTTTTCTTGGTGGCAGCAATTTCTCAGGTCTGCTCTGCTTGCTAGAGGCAAGCAATGCTCTCATTTAAGAGAGGCTTCCTGACTCAGCTTTAGCTGCAAAACTTTGTAGCTCATTAAGAGGTCCTGCCGCCAAACACTTAAATGGTATTGATGAAAAGCTGAACGCATGCTTTTCGGTTTTCAGTCGTAGCAGGAAAAACGCTGCGCTGTTTTAAAATGCCGGCTTTCTGGGCTGTCCTGCCAGGGCAAACTCTGACTCTTTCAGGCAGGCAGTCTGACTGAGTGTGGTCTGTGAGCAGAATGCTGCAGCTTGCTCGCAAGGACCTTGAAGCGCCATAGAGTTGTGGCAGTGAACACAGCTCTGGCTGGTACCTCAGCCACGAGGATTTAGCTGTCAAAGCCACGGCTTTCATCCTCTCTTTAAAGACTCCTGTAGTCAGAAAAAGAGAGATATATAGTAAAAGAAAGATTCGAAGTTGAAGAAAACCTCTAAATGGTTTACAGTGTGTTAAAAATATATGCAGGCTAAAAGTTAAAGTTCTTAATGTAAAAAAAGGAAGAAAGAGAGTAGTTGGGTGTGGTGGTACACACCTTAAATCCCAATGCCTGGGAGGCAGAGGCATATTGACCTCTGTGACTTCAAGGGACAGAGGTAGAGATTGACCTCTGTGACTTCAAGTTGTGGTAGCACACGCCTTTTATCCCAATGCCTGGGAGGCAAAGGTATATTGACCTTTGTGACTTCAAGGGGCAGAGGTAGATTGACCTCTGTGACTTCAAGATGTGGTAGTGCACACCTTTAATCCCAATGCCTGGGAGTCAGGGACAGACAGATCTCTGTGAGTTCAAGGTGTGGTAGCATACACCTTTAATCCCAGCACTGGGGAGGCAGAGACAGGAGGATCTCTGTGAGTTCAAGTACAGCCTGGTCTACAGAGTTATTCCAGGACAAAGATATACAGAGAACTTGTCTCAAAAAGTAAAAGTAAAAATAGAAGAAATAGAGGTTAAAATAAAGATGGAAAATATACAGAGAATCTTGATACTGTATGCTATTATGCTCTCTTTGAATTGTTTGAATGCTGAGGAAGGAGCAACAGCTGATAAAAGACTTTTGTTTATAAATGCTGCTGAACTAATCCAAGATAGATATTTTGAAAATACCTTGACTTCAGAATTTGGATCTAAGGATATGATACTTTGGAAAGGAGGTTCTTCTTTTGTTTTCACAGAGGATGAGACCCTGTGGATTGCTTCTATCCCAATATGGTATGATAGACCACGCCCTCCTGAAAGGTTTCTGTGAACATCCTCAAAAAATTTCTTCACTCAGCTGCCGACTGAGATGAACCTGGCAGACAGGTTATACCATGAAAGACCTGATTAACTGCGCCCCTATACAGCAGGAAGAAGTTTGGAGAGAAATAACTACGTCCATATTCCCAAATATTGTTTATAAATGTTCTTTTACATTTAAAGGGGGATATGATATAGTTATGAATAATTTCATTGGTATGGATTTTAAGGTCAATTTTGTTATATGTATATATATTTCTGATCTTGACTGATGTATTGTGATTGTGTAGTTCATTTAAAAAATGTAATGTATAATTAGAAAATATAGGTTGTTAATGGATAATATTGATAATAGTCAAGCTTGTAGTAATGTTAGTCTGATTTTCTAGAAGTGCACAGATATATTTCAGATAGACATTCATATCTTTCAAAGACTACAGAGCATGGCATTTAATGTTTTAATAACTTAGGACTTTTCATGACAATGAGACACGTCTGCTCCTGGCAGCACCAATCTACTTCAAGAGGAAGATGGGCATCGAAGAGGCTCCTTATGGAGTTGGTTAGCCATTTGGGCAAGAAACTGCTCTTGCCTAGACTGTTGTATAAACTGGACAGAGAACCCGCAGAGAGAGGACTGCTGAACTTGCCTAAAGGTGAGATGATCTTTCGAGGTTCTTGATTCATGAAAGAGTCTGCGAGACATTCTGCAGGACACAACAGATAGTGACTGAACTGCCTTTGAAATTTCCTGCTTCATGGAAATGTCTCTGGATATTATGGGCCTGAAGGCCGAAAATGGATGCCCCAACGATACAGAGGAACTTTGGGTGACTGTCCAGGCAGCGAGATGTCTCTATCATTTCTAGAGTTTTGGAAGTTGCTTACTTCTTGTTTACTTAGGTAATATATCCTTCTGGAGTCTTTGATGGAGTTGAAGAATAGATAGTCATAGTTATAGTTTTCCATTATTATGATAAAGATATAGTTATAAATATTGTGACTGTAATTCTTGCTTGATAACTGTTTTGTTATGTGTAATTTTACTATGTTAAAATGAAAGCTTTTCTTTTTTGTTTAAACAGAAAAAGGGGAAATGATGGAGGAGGGTTATCTGTCTATTGTGTTATTTTCATTGGTCAATAAAGAGACTGCTTTGGCCCCTTGATAGGACAGAAAATTAGGTAGGCGGAGTAAACAGAATAGAATGCTGGGAAGAGAGCAATGAGGCAGAAGCCATGGAGCCAGCCACCAGGTCAGACATGCTGAATCTTTTCCGGTAAGCCACCACACCGTGGTGCTACAGATTATTAGAAATGGGTTAATATCAAGATATGAGAGTTAGTCAGTAACTAACTCTCTAGAGATAATGGGCCAGGCAGTATTTAAATGAATACAATTTGTGTGTTGTTATTTCTGGGACTAAGCTAGCTGTGCGGGAGCTGGGCAGGATGAAAAGCAGGCCTGCCCTCAGCCCCTCACTACAATGACAGCTTCTACTGGAGAGGATATGGGGTAAAGGGAACACTCCTCCATTGCTGGTGGGAGTGCAAACTGGTACAGCCCCTTTGGAAATTAGTATGGCGATTTCTCAGAAAATTAGAAAACAACCTTCCTCAAGACCCAGCAGTACCACTTTTGGGTATATATCCAAAGGATGCTCAATCATACCACAAAGGCATGTGATCAACTATGTTTATAACAGCATCATTTGTCATAGCCAGAACCTAGAAACAACCTAAATGTCCCTTGACCAAAGAATGAATAAAGAAAATGTGGTACATTTGCACAATGAAGTATTACATCGTAGGAAAAAATAATGACATTTTGAAATTTTTCACACAAATGAATGGATCTAGAAAATACCATATTGAGTGAGTTAACCCAGAACCAGGAAGATAAATATCATATATACTCACTCAAAAGTGGCTTTTAGACATAAAGCAAAGAAAAACAAGTCTACAATTCATAACTCCAGAAGGCAACAAAGGGGACCCTAAGATAGACATGATTGGATCTAATCCACATGGAAAGTAGAAAAAGACAAGAATTCTTGAGTAAATTGGGAGCATGGGGACCATGAGAGAGGGCATAAGTCGGGGGAAGGATGGAAGGGGAGAGGAGAAAAATGTATGGCTCAATAAAAACAATAAAAAATCATTTCATTGCTACCTTATAACTGTAAATTTGCTACTGTTATGAATCATGATGTAAATATCCGATATGGGACTCCTATAGTGTCACGACCCACAGGTTGGGAACCATGGCTGTAAAACTTATCCTACAGTGTTTACGCAGAGTATAATATTGTTCCTTTCTGTTTCTGATCCAGAATTTAATTGCATACTTACCAAAACAAGCCAATTATTAGAATTAAAAAATCAAAATGATGGTTTTCTCATTTTTAATTAGTTTTTTTGAGAATTTTATGCAGCGAATTTTTATCGTATTCATGTCCTTCCCAAACTGTTCCCAGATTAATCCTTACTTCCCCGTCAACGTTGTGTATTTTTTTTTAAATCCACCAACTACAATTGGTGCCGCCTATGTCCTCTTCAGTGTGTAGCCTCCCACTGGAGCATGGCCAACATATCAAGGTCCATGCCCTTAAAGAAAATGACTTTCCTTCTCCCAGAAGCTGCCAATTGTTAATAGCTTTTTTGGTATGGGTAGATGATGTATCTGTCTCTGGTATCCATGTTGGGAGTTTGTCTGGATTGAGTATGCCCACGTCTTGTGTATGCCGTCTCAACTGCTGGGAATTCACATTTGGAACTGCCTATGATGTCTGAAAATCACTATTTCCTGGTAGTCATCTACTACTTTTAGCTTTTACAATCTTCCTGCCCCTTTTCCACAATGACCCCTGAATCATGGGAGGGGTGATGCTGTGGATTGCCTATTTAGGAGTAACTAATCCACAGTTCTTATTCTCTTCCTCTTGGCCATTGTGGGTCTTCATGTTAATTGCCACATACTAATGTACTAATCTTTGAACAAAACAGTAAGTCTTTTAGGAGTGGGCTTACACCCTGTATCTCTTTAGCCGAGTAATAGTGATAGTCTCTCCTGAAGTCTGTATCCTGTATATCCACAGGTTCTTGGCCCTGATAATGGTGCCAGATAAGGGTTTTCAATTGTGGAGTGGGCTTTCAAACCAATCAGAAAGTGGGTTGTTACTTATATGACATCTGTGCCACTATTACACCACTGGGCACGGCTTGCTAGACTGGTCATGATTTTAACTCACAGGGTTCCAATCTGGGTAAGATTAGTGATTACTTTTCTCTTCCAGTACATTAATAGCACCTCCCAGCACTGTGAAATCTAGCCAGTAAGGATGAAGTCCAGGTGAGTACCAGTTTGATTTCTCTGTGTTCAGTGACATAGGTATGTAGCGTTTTTAACAATAAGGTCTCCCTGTCAAGCTCTGGAGGGCAAGAGCAGTAGCAGTAGCATGCAATGTTCAGAAACTGTATTAATTACAATATGGCTTGGCCAATAGCTTAAGCATATTTCTGGCTTACTCTTATATCTTAAATTAACCCATTTCTATTAATCTGTATATCACCACATGGCTGTGGCTTACTGGGAAAGATTCTAACCCATGTCAGTCTCAGGCTGGAGTTTTATGGCATCTGCCACACTTCCCTTCTTCCCTGCATCCTGTTCTGTCTACTCCGCCCACCTAAGTGCTTGGCCCTATCAAAAGGCCAAGGCAGTTTCTTTATTCAACCAATGAAAGCAACACAAATACAGAAAGACCTCCTACACCAGTTCATGAGAGACAAGAAGGAATTCAGTGATATAAATGACTGAAGAAGAGAAATGAAATAGAAAGGTTAATGGGATGAAGAATGGGAGAGCAGAGTGGTGACGGAAATATAAAGAGGGATAACTAACACTAACAATGTTATTAAAAAGTCATATGGAAATGTACTGTTGTAAAAGCTTTCTAAATTATATATATCGCACATACATAAAATGTTTAAGTGGGGTTACTCCCCATAAGAGAAAAATGTTTCTGCTGAGCACCACAGGTCAACATTTAAAAAGTTCAGTGCCAGGAACACATTTACTGGTGTGGGAAGTCCTTCTGTATATGTGTCGCTTTTATTGGTTAATAAATAAATCTGTTTCAGCCACTGGTTTAGCAGAATAGAGCTAGGCAGGAAAACTAAACTGAATGCTGGGAGAAAGAAGATGGAGTCAGTGAGAAGCCATGGAGCCCCAGCAGAGTGAGACAGAACTTTTCCCAGTAAGCCACAGACATGTGGTGATACACAGATTAATAGAAATGGGATAGATCAAGATGTGAGAGTTAGCCAATAAAAGGCTAGATATAATGGGCCAGACAGTAATTTAATTAATACAGATTTCTGTGTGGTTATTTGGGGGTTAAGCATTCCGGGTGATGGCACGCAGCCCACCCCCTCCATTTACAACAGTGAACACACACAATAATTCTGGACCCATCCTATTTTCCTGATCTCCATGGGTGTGTGTGTGTGTGTGTGTGTGTGTGTGTGTGTATCTCAAACATGTATGTAAAGAAATAAGAGCATAAAGTAAATGTTTTCCGCTTTCCATTACTGTAGCACTCAAAGTTAAGTCTTCAGTCATCACTAAGTAGCAAAGGCTGGACATAAATTTCCTGTGTAGCTCAGCATGGCCTTGACATCATATCCTCTGGTTTCAACCAGGCAGGGCTGAGATTATAAGTGTACCTTCACACCTGGCTAAAATATTGTTTTATAAATGGATGATGTATGGTACTGCTGTAGCCTTGTATTATTAGGCTTTATATGTGAAGAAATTAGGTGCTTTTCCTTTGTTTATCTTCTAAGACTAATGAACTCTTCATGCATATGCTTAATTATTTCCTGACTGTAATTTCTTAGAATTGGTTCATGGGCAACAGGAAGTAGTGCTGGTCAGCTTAGTTCTTTTAAAATGGGGTCAAGGTAAAAGAAAATAAAAAATCAATGTGCAGCCCTACATAGCTTTTGAAGATGTGTTTCATTGTCGTAAAAATCTGTGACAAAGTGGAGAGAAGCCGCCCTCAGTGGAACACTGGAGTGGGTACACCTTATCACAAGTGAAATGTCAACACTAGAGACCTTGGAGATACAAGGCTTTCACAGTATCTGCCTGGGCTAGGGGCAGTACCCAGTCTAGCTCCTGTGTCTACAGAATTTAGAAAACTCTCTGGCACGTGGTAACAGATTAGGCGATGTTTTCTCAGTGACTGAGAGAGTGAATGCATCATTGCTAAGTGGTGTAAGAGAACTTTGACACACTCACGGCTCCCATGAACTGACTTTTGCATGCAAATAACATCATTTTGAGTGGCAGACAGATTTTTTTTTTAATCTTAGTTTTGTGATTTCCTGGGTGGCCTCTTTAGTCTCAGGTGATGCCTCAGGGTGTGTCCCTGTATTTCCTCTTTCTTTGATTAACTTGTTTCACTAATTTGAAGAGCCAGAAGTATTAATAGTACTATAAAACAAGTATTCTAGAAAAGATGAAATTATTGTGGGGACACATGCTAGACATGAATTGTATTCTTAATTCGGAATAACCCAATAATTTACGTTGTAAATTTAAAATTTGTCATACTGAGGTATTTCTTTCAAGTAAAGTTGTAACCTTATATGTTTTGGAACTTCATTTTAGAAAATATTACAAATTTTTATTTTGTAAGATTTGCAAGGTGTTTAATCTAATTCTGACCTTTAGATACTATTACACTTAAAATATTTATTATTACTTTGTGTGTATTTGTACGTCTGTGGCTGCTCTGGAAGTGAGACCCAAACCCAGGTCCTCTGCAAGAGCAGCAAGTACTCTTAACTGCTGGGCCATCTCTCCAGTTCTCAATTACACACTTTTTTCTTATCATCTTAGTATATAAATAATGTTTTTATTGTCAAATGTAAGGTTTTTGAAGCAAACTCTAAAGAAGAAAGTGATTATCTTCTCAGACTTACAGTGCTGAGGATTGTTGGCTTCAAATATTTCTGTAATCTCCATTT
The DNA here is from genome assembly GCF_982192425.1 of Myodes glareolus. Classification (NCBI taxonomy): domain Eukaryota; kingdom Metazoa; phylum Chordata; class Mammalia; order Rodentia; family Cricetidae; genus Myodes; species Myodes glareolus. Next base: position 49,470,393 of record NC_142030.1, on the reverse strand, counting down.
CCATACCTCAGACAGACAAGTCTGTCTGGCAAATAAATCATGAGAATCAAGCCATGTGTGAATGATCAGAAAGGAAAATTTAGTTCTGAGCCCCTGAGGGATGGGGACTGAGTGCTGTTTTATTTGTGGCTTGGACACACAGTGCATTGCTTTAGTGCACAGCGCGGACTGAACTCATTCTGCAGGATCAGACAGAGACGGACAAAACTCACTGTTCTTTTAGAGAGAAGAGCTCATTAGTACGACGTGCGTATACACAGTTCCGTGTAGCTGCACATTTTTGCACATGGCCAACCAATCTGAACATAGGGAAAATACTGGGCCAAGGCTTCCTGTGCCAGGGTTGAGTGAGCTCCCAGGGCTCAAGTGAAACTCCCTTGAGGAAGGCAGCCAGAAGGCAGCTGTGGCGGACTGACTGCAGGGTTAGCAGTCCTCAGCCCTGAGAAGGCTGGAATCAATCGTGACTCTTCTTTTTGCATGTTTACAGCTTGCCTCTCACCATGGGAGTGCACTGTTGTTACAAGTTAAATTACGGGTGCCAAGGAAATGTGTGTGGCCAGAATCCTAGAAAGGCTTTCTCTGTGAGGGATGGGATAAGACTGGATGTGTTGGGGGAGGACGCCTGAGTGTGTCTTCACAGCTTAGAGGAGCGCAGGTAGCCTGTAGATGTTCACCAGATGCACACAGTCATACAGTTAGAAAGCACAATCAGAGGATACACACAGAGGAAGTGAGCATGCATAACTAAGCACCACTTTGCCCTCCTGAATCTGTCATTTCTCTGTACACTTTCACTTACATATAGATGTTTTGTTTTGTAATGTTTTCCCATCATATAGATCAAGAAGCAGGTTTAGAAAAACCAAGTCATTCCCTAAGCATACAGTGTAAAATATGTTGTGCAAGGTTTGGATTCACGACTGCATGAGACCCAGAAACTATGCTTGAAGAAAAAGAAGAAGCTATGTAGCCTAGGCTGGCTCAAACTCACAATCCTCCTGCTTCTGCCTCCTTAACACTGGGAATATGGCTGAATACTACCATTCTTAGTAAATCTGCATTTGATGTATGTGTGTTTGTCGTATATTATGTATTATGTGTATATAATGTATTGTGTGGTGAATGTAAATGTATTCAAAAGTATTACTGATCAATGGAGACTTTTACAAAGAAGTCTTTAGGTATTTAATACTGACAATGATTCTTTGGGATAGCTAGTCCTGTTCCTTTTTTACAAGTAAAAAAGAAATATCAAGATGCAAAGTTACTCTTTCAAGATCACTTGGCCTTTGTGTTGATGGGGTAGTGGCAAAATTCTAAGTCCTTTATCCTCAAGCCTACGTATTTTCCATCATCAAAGTGAATGTGCACAGATGCAAAGAAATAAAGAGGTTTCTAGAAGAAACAAGAAAATGAAAAACAGCAGTCTTCCACACAACTTGTGCTATGGGCTCTCTCCTCCATAAGAGTTCCTTCAAGGTCGGGAGAAGCTTTGCCAAAGTCCTGAGAACGTCTCTCTGAGTGGGCACTGCAGAGATAAGAGTAGATAAGACTTAAGTCCCCAAGACTTTTTTCCAGAATTCTGGAAAGCCCCAGAGCAGAAGGACCAGCTCGCTCATGTCAACAGATACCAGAGAAGCTCCAGTTACTGAGCTCCTGCAGTTTGTCAGGGTTCTTGGTATTTTGTTCATGCTCGTTTACCTTTGAATAGACAGTATTTTCTCATTATGTCAGAATGCACAAAACTGGAACCAAAGGAAATGAAAATGGTCTGAAAGGAATCTACAAACTGGTATGTGTGGAGGTCGTTTTTACTTTCTAGTGGAAAGACCACATCGACTTCTCTTCACTAAGTACCTCCCAGTTCTGAATTTCTGGGTCCTTCTGTTCAAGAGGAAGCTGTGTGAAGCTTACTTATAGGGACATTCATTCATTGGTCCTTTACTCAAGAGGTATTGGGAAGATTAAAACCTTGACCTTTTTCACTTAGCTGATAAGATAAAGCACATGCATGCCAGAATGTCTTGGTTCTCCTGGAAAGTTTCTGCTGTGGGCCAGTACTTGTGACCACTAAACTCTCAGATACCATGCTATATTGCTTACCAAGAAGGACCAGGTAATAAAATGCCTTGAGTGAAACCCAGGATCTTTGATTTATTCTGGAGCCACAGAAGCATTAACAAGTCTACGGCTGGAGCACAGAGAAGTGGCCCACATCTGTAATCCTAGCAGAAATCTAAAAGCAGGAAGATGGCCAGTCAAGGATAACCTGGTCTAGAGTGAGACTGTTTCAAAAGACAAACAATGACCTGGGAATAGCATGGTTTGATCTAAGCTTCTGAATAGTCAGGCTGGAGTTGGAATTGGATGGACTATGAGACAGAAAACAAATCAAAACAGAGGGATCAATTATAGATCTACTGCAACCATCTGTGTAAGACAGAGTGCCCAAGTAAGATGTACGCGTGGTTCCAAAATCCTGATGTATCGTCCTTAAAGGGGAGAGGGGAATGCAGGAGCCAGGCTTACGGATGACAAGGATGATCCCCTGCTAGAAAATGAGGCTGTCTGCAGTGGAATATGTTGGCCAGGCTGCAGCTTGAGCCAGCTATTTAGTATGGAGAGAACCTGGAGCGGTGATTGCCAGACACTGGGCTGCAGCTGCAGCCACCCAGAATTAGCCTGGCCAGATGGCGATGGCTGTTCTCCATGGACCTCAGGAAGAGATACAATGAAAATACAAGCAAGAGGCGCATGCTTTCCTCCAGAAGCCTTGGAAAACTTGTTTGATGCACTCCTGATTATTGCCGTCATTTTCCTCTCGTCCTATCTGTTATGTTAGCTTGGGCTGATGGAGAGAATACTTTATAAAACTCAGGCTTCTATTTTGACGAGGCCAGCTGGTGAGTATTCTTCTTAATATCCTGGTACCCAAAGCACTTCAGTTAGAGACTGAAGCAGAAATGTCTGCTGGTAAAGTCTCAGGGAAACTATTTATAGCATTGCAACATAGACACTACAATTACAGCCTAATTCCTGGGTAACAAGAGACAGGGTGTTCATTAGATCTTCCAGATAAGGGTGATGACCATTTCTATGTGCGAGTCAGCTCCCTGCATATAACAGGTATGAGTTCTAAGCACCATTCTCTTGGGTGCAAGAAATGTAACTTTATTAAAGTAATCTGAATCTGGGATCTGAGCTAATGGTCTATCCCAGTGGTTCTCAACCTGTGGGTCACGACCTCTTTGCAGGTTCAATGACCCTTCCCCAAAGGTTGCCTGAGACCATTGGAAAGCACAGATATTATGTTGTGATTGATAACAGCAGCAAGATTACAGTTCTAAAGTAGCAAGAGCAATAGTTTTATGGTTGGGGTTTACCACACATGAAGAACTCTGTTAAAGGGTTGTACCCTTAGGAAGGTTGAGAACCACTGATCCATACAAAGTTCTACCCGAAAAATTTCTAGCAAAGTTCCGATGCAGAAACGTGTGAGTCACACCAGGTGTAGCATGCACGCACGCATGCACGCACACACACTCCCCTGGCTGGCTTATTTCTGTTTTCCACCAGGGAGGATACCCAGTTGAGCAGGTCTTCACTCGGGTACCATCTTGGTGGCAGGCAGAGCATCCCCTTCTTCATTTTCCTGGAGCAGATTTCTGCTAGCCTTCTGTGCTCAGAGTAAGTTCATCTAGCCAAAACTTGAAGGACCTCAAAATGGAGGCTAGCTCATCTTCCAGTTTAGATGTGTCTCCCTTAGAACCTGGATTGTGTAACTAGGGGAGGTGAAGTCTTGCCTGATGATCACTTCCAAGGGAATTGTCCACCCAGCTAACATCGAACACAGAACCGACATTGGTAAGCCTTTACATTTCTCCTTCTCAGTCACTTCCTGATTGTTGCACAGGACTCATGAGAGACTACGGACACCTCTCCCTACGACACTCCAGGACTGAGAGACTTGGGCTGTAAAGGGCCATTCTCCTTATTTTTATGATGCAGTGTGTTCATGACAGAACCAGAAACTAAAAACTCGTCACATTCATTCATTAGCTCATTTCTGAGGAATCCCAGCCCCAGAGCAAGTGCTGACTCTGTGTTTTATGTGTCTGTGTAAGAATAAGGCAGGAAGAGTGAATGAAGGATAACTGATAACTCATGTTCTATTATCTACCTACCTACTGTCAACTATCTATCTATCTATCTATCTACCTATCTTTTCATTTCTACATTTTGATAGTAGCCATGACTCTATAAATGATAAAAATAGACACTTTCAGGAACACATTAAGGTCCACTGACACCAACAGCTGTGTGGGTAAGAGTTTGTAGGAACATCTGACTACAGAGGGTGAGTTCTTTCCCACTCTGCAGACAGCAGAGACCAAAGCTGGCTTAGAGCACCTCACTTAGAATTTTGCTCTCAGATACATGCCTGGGACTATGTATGAATCAGAATATATGACAAAAGCTCTGTATCTTCTTCTACTTCTGGCTACTAATCATGAAGTTCCTTCTGCAGTCAGGTGTTCTACTACTGAGCTATATCCCCACATCATCGAGTTCTTTCCGTACTGCGAGTTTCCATGACAAAAAGGTTATGCTGAAATCTCAGTGAGAACCTCTGTTCCTTGTAGGTTAAAAGGAATGCTAGAAGCTTCCTGGTTAAAATTGGGCTGTAAAAATATGTCTCAGACCATGGTTGGCCAGCCTTGTCTGGAAAGGTGGAGTTCTAGACTCTGGAACTCCTCAACGTTCTAAAGTCAAGCTTCTCTCCGCCATCTGTTGGCTTCTCTGTCTATTAAATAGAATCAAAAAAGAATCTGGAACTGTTACTGCCTTTGAGCATAAGGCAGTGAAGTTTGCTTAACAATCAGACTCAGTACCTTATGAATTATGCTTAGATACTTTGCAATTGTGTTAGTAATGGACTGGTGTGAAAGGATGTAATTGAAAAATAGCTTGGATGCCGAGGGCTATCAACTTCATTTTCATGCCTTTAACTGCTGTCAGGATAAACCATGGAAGATTGCATTGCTGATAAAAAAGAAATGGACCACTGACACTTTATTTTTGGATTCTTTTGGAGGGGGGCAGGGACTAAATACTGTTACACTGTTATATACTAGTAACTCTGTTGAAGTTGCAACCATTCACATAAGTCATGAAGGAAAAATACACTCTAGCTATGAAGAAAGTATAATGAAAACAAGAAGAATATATTCATTCTACGGAAACTGTCTCTGTGGTGGTTTGAATAAGAACTATCCCCATAGACTCAGGCATTTCAACACTTGGTCCCCAGGTGATAGAGCTTCTTGGAGAGGTAATAGGAAGGTTCATCTTGGTGGAGGAAGTACATCACTGCAGTCTAGCTTTGAGAATATAATCCTTGCCCATCCTCTGCTTCCTATGTGTGGTTGAGATGTGATCTCTCAGGCTCTGGCATCTGCTACTATGCCTACTTCTTGCTGTCATGCCTCCCCGCCATAATGGCCTCTTACCCCTCTGAAACTGTAAGCCCAAATAAATTCTTCCTTTTATAAATTGCCATGGTATTTTTCCCCACAGCAACAAAGAAGTAACTAATACAATGTCTCTACCAAAATAGCTGAATGATACTGCTGATGACAAGGGCATGGAACAACTGTAACTTCCTTATGCTGCTGGTGAAATAATACATTGATACAACTTTGGAGAGGAATAAATATGAGAGCTTGTATAGGCTTATATGTAGTATATATAGGCATTACATGTGTGCTCTGTTGTCCTAGTTACTTTTCTATTGCTGTGACAAGACACCATGACCAAGGCCACTCATAGAAGAACGAGTTTATTCGGGCTCACTATTTCAGAGGGTGAGAGTCTGAGATCATCGTAGGCAGAAGCACGGCAGCAGGCGAGCAAGAATCTACTGCAGCAGTAGCTGAGATTCACAAGTGCAAGGCAGAGGGCGCTAACGCCATCTTCTGAAATCTCAAAGCCTTCTCCCAGTGACATACCTCCTCCAACAAAGTCATACCTCCTAATCCTTCCCAAACAGTTTCACCCACTGAGGACCAGGCATTCAAATATATGAGCCTATGGAGGCCATTCTCATTCAAGCCACCACATACATGCAATATGTAATTACATAATATATTTTATATTCTTATCTATATATTTGGAACATATTATGTTCAAGCAATTCCATTTCTAAATGTATAATTCCCAAATAAGTATATTCAGAATTGATTACTTATAGAATAACTTATAAAGCCATGCAGATATTATTAAGCATTGGAATATACAATATGGCACATTTATACAGTGGTGTGCTTGCAGCAATAAGGATGGATAAAACATATGGAAGGGTATGGGGAGAGGAAAGGGAGGGGAGGAATGTTATAATTACAATACAATCTCAAAAATAAACAAAAGAATGAGCAAAGCCAGAGGTCACACAACAAAGATGAATTTCACACAAAAACATGGAGGAAAGCAGACCAGATCTGAAAGAGTTTATCATATCTAATCAATTAATTTAAAAGCCAATTTTTAAAAAGAGATGGTAGCCTTAGAGCAGTCGTGTCCTGTCAAGGGCAGAGAGTGAAGAGAGTTTCCTGAGGGTGTCTTTTGGGTGACCGTATCTACCTGCTTTCTCTATGGAAACTCACGGATGCGGCACGGATGGTAACAGGACACGGAAGAAAGACGATGAGGGAGAAGGGCTCGGGGATGAGCAGGCAGGAATGGCAGGACATGCTTTGTTAGCTAATTAATCCGGCATAAACTGGGAGATGTTCTCTAAATGAAGAATATCACATATGCTGAATCTAAAGTAGATGTTTGCGGCCCCATCGCCAGGATTTGTGTTATTTTTAAAAAATGCTACAGTCTTCAAACTTGTCACAGGACTAGTGATAGAACTCGAGATACTTAATACTGAACCAGTAAGAGCCAAAGACAAAACTACAGGAAACAGGAAATATTCCTAACACAATTCCTTTGCACTTCCCCTTTAAGTTTGGAGGCTCTTCTCCCTCTCCGGGACGCGCTATACCATTTTTTATTCAGGCTGCATATGCCACCACAATTAAGTGACCTGCTTAGCATGACAGGCCTGAGTCAGCCCATTTCATACCAAAAGCAACTGCTCTGTATTTAAAAGAATGAACTCTGCGATGTACCAGCATGGCCCAAGAGTTTAATCACCGGGTTGGCGCTCCAGGTCCCAGCTCCGCTTACATGCCTGCTCTCTCTGCTATTGACTCATAGTCATGTGTTTGCAAAATGGACAAGGGAATGAAGATAAAAACAAAATTGCTAGTGACTAAGAATAGTAGCCAGGCATGCTGGGAAGAAGGCAGCGCTGGGGGCTGTGAAGCTATAGAGGCTAGCATTGCGGTCATGCATGATAACATCTGCGTAGACGGTTGATGTGAACTCTGGGGAGTTCATAGCTCATGGCTGCGGCTCTGATTCCCTAGAGCTGAATCCTGGTTATGCCATGCTTGAATAAACTTGACACATTTGTTAGTGGCCTTTATTTAAACATGAGCATGCGCAGCAGTGGTAACCTCTCGTGTGTGTGTGTGTGTGTGTGTGTGTGTGTGTGTGTGTGTGTGTGTGTGTTGCTACCTTATATTTATTACAGCATCTACAGAACACTCCCCTGTGTTCCCCACTTTACTGCCACGTGCCCAGTCTTGGGCAAAAAGGCTACATGGTAGAAACTGCACATTAGATTTTGTTGAATGTTTTAAGTATGAACTCATGTCAAATCCAACCTAAAGATTATCCTGGCTTCCTCAGTTTGAAGCCAAGAAGAGCCAGGACAGTGCAAACCAATTGCATTATCATTGCCAACAGTGCTGCCAGTTAGATGCAGTCTAGACATAACCTGGAGCTTGAGCATTAACACTTCAAAGAATTTTCCCTTTGGAGCCTGAAGACCTCTCTTTGTGGACAGAGGTCTATCTCAGAAGTGTTGGGAACTCCTCACTGGCTCTGTGTCTAGGAGAAAGTTGAAACTCAGAGGGTAAGAGAGTCTTCTAAGGCCATTCGACTATGAAGCCACAGTGTGGTCCTAAACCTCGCCAGGCTGTTACAAACATATCAATATGCATCCCCTGAGCTTCCTATGAGCTGAGCTGTGCACCAGGATCTGGGGGGTTGGAAGGGCCATAGCCAATGCTTTTTTTCACACTTGTTATTTATTTGTGTATTTAGAGTGAAGGGAGCCTACACATGCCATGGCAGGCATTTGAAGATCAGTGTGCAACTTGTCTAAGTCAATTCCCTCCTGCATCCTGCATCCTTCTGCATCCTGGGAATGGAACTCAGGCTTTCAGAGTTGGTGGAAAACACCTTTCAGCACTGAGTCATCTCCCAGTCCATTAACCTGTGTTCTATCCTGGTCCTTAGGTTTAATGATGCAAAGCAATGCTCTTGCTCCAGGGGGTAAGTGGTACATTCTGAGCTGAATGTGTCAGAGCGGGGATTCAGGCCTCTCAGTAATTTGCTCTAGTGTGGAAGAGGTCACGACATTGTATAGTCTTAGGAGAAAAGGATCAGCTCTTGGACCAGACATCAGTAAGTAGCATCAGGCAGGAAGGCGACAACAGAACAGAGAAAGTTCTAGTATGGCTGTCAGATGCCATCTTCTAACACTTTTAGCTTTAAGGACGGTGGTGGCGAGCGGTCTACTGGGAAATACGGTTTAAAGCTTTTTTACCTGTTAATCACAAAAGTTTTAGGTCAAGCGTAGAGGATGAAAGTGATGGCTACTAAGACATTGCAGATCACCCAAGATCACCCTGGCTCTCCATGTCAATTTCCCATCTCTCCGCATCACAGAGTTCTAGTCCGGCAGTCTGCCTTCAGGACCTTCAACGTGGAGGTGGTCCCTTCAGAGAACCCTGACTCTCACCTTCTAGTCTGGAGAACTGGCCATGCTACCATCTTAAGGGAATTACCTTTCAACACATGCCTAACACAAATGCAGAGACTTCCAAATAAGATCAAGAACCTGGAAGAAAATGTATCTGGACCTTACCAAGCTTCACGCCTCATCTGAAGTTTCTCAAAAATCTCATTGGCCATACTTCCCTGTTCTACCTTCTCTGCCCCTCTCTCTGCTTGGTGTCTGCCTTACCCTTGACACTGAGGCCTAGCTTTGTCTGCCCTTCGGACCCATGTTCACATGTCTGGTCCTCTGTATGCTTGCTCGAGTTTGCGACCACCCTGAAGTAAGGAGTCACCTGCTAAAATGTCTCATACTGGAATGTCCACTCCATTAGGGCCAGAGTTTAATTGGCCCTTCTTCACCTGGGGTACTGACGGCCTTTGGATCAGGACTTTGTTCAGAGTGTGCACTCAATATATTTACGAGGAGAAAGACCAAAAGGTCATAAGGTTTGAATGGGAATTAACCTCAGTAACTATGAATATGAAACTGATATTCATTGATCCTTCAGGGTGCCCGAGGCTATCTAACATCCTTACTTCATAAATAGCAGTGTGTAGGTTCAGGCAGGGTAGAGTCACTTCCCCAGCCACTCAGCTGTCAAACCATTTCCTCCATAGCAAAGATTCAGGATGCCTCCAGACAGTGGTGTGCTGGGGATGCTGAGTCAGGCTGAAAGTCCCAGACCTCGGGCATTTACCGCGTCCTACAACTAACATCTTCATCTCAGGTGGCAGAGGCTTAAGAGGTTTTTTAAAACCAGCTTTTCTGCTGACTGTAGTGTTTATCTTCGCTTTCTCTGCTGGATTCCAATTACGATAACTTTCGAATTAGGTGAACTATCTTTGGATCCCTCTGTCTCTGTGTAGAACATCCTAGGAAGTTCTTTCTGCCCACCCTCAAACGACATCGCAAATGACTCACTTGAGCCATAGATCTGAACGGCCAAGAGAAGAGCTTCAATGTTCTTTGTTTGAGACAGTCTTCATGCGTATACCAACCTGGCCTTGAACTCACTGTGTCTGACACCACAGGCTGTTTCAAACTGGGAGAAATCCTCCTGATTCGGCCTCCAGCGGACTGAGATTGGAGCTTTGAGCTACCATACAAGGCATGAGTTTCAAGATATGAACACAAAAGTAAAAGCCCAGGCAAATATGGGTAATTTTTCATGTGCTTATCTGTCATGGTGGTCTTTTAAAAGTTACAGAATTTGATTGTGGCCAGGTATACTGATGTTCGCCTGGAATCCCAACACTCAGGGGGCCGCGGCAGAATGATCCTAACTTAGAGATGAGCCTGGGTTAAAGCAAGACCCTGTCTCAAAAAACAAAACAAAAAGCCAAAACAACAAACAAACAAATAAAACAAAATAAAAACCACCACCACCACCATCACCACAAACCAATGTCCTTTCCCTTGGCTTCAGTTTCTAATCACGTGCGTAAGAATCGGAAGCGCTGCCTGAGCCCAGTTCCCTCGCTCTATTCAAGTGAGCTTATAAAGACGAAGGATTTTAAGAAGAGATTTTTCCTAAATCAACTGTGTTAATGAGATGGCACGCGATAAGAGATACTAGAGATAAATTAGCGCCACCTGGTGGTAGGATGCTTTCTACTTCTCAGAATTAGTTTAAAATAATCTGTGCTGTTTGGGTCAAATATCATACTGTATTTTGGGCTCACAACTGTTTTGCTGAGCAATGCAGGAGAGCAGAATTGCAAGTAGTTTAACTGTGGAGTTCAGACACAGGAATGCAACACTTTTCTAGACCATAAAAGCTGACTGAAGACCCAAACTTAGAACAGACAAACTCATGTTTATCAGATTTCCATCAAACATGACTTCTTTGCTCAGGACTTAAAACCAAAAATGCAACGTTGGGTGGTTTGAGAATCCAGCACACCTAGGAGGGGAGCCGCCAAGTGGCGCACAGCTCAGTCCTGGAAACCCAACTTGAGCAACTCAGGAATGAGGAAACAGCAGACACACATACAGAAGATCTGGGTTCAGGTGCAGCTGTGTTCGCTCTGATGGCGGGCACTGGCTCCGCAAATCAGAAACTCGTGTTTATTGTGAACCATACGAAGGGGAGGTTTGGCTAGTCTTCGTAGGGGGAGCGGTCTCGGATTGCAGTAATCAGGGAAGAAGGAAGTATGTAGCCGGAAGTTTCCTTGGGCCTCCAGCTTACGAATAATGACACTGAGACTTCTTATTAATTATGAAAGCTCAGCCTAAAGCTTAGGCTTGTTCCTAAACTTGCTCTTATCCCGGAAATTAACCCATTATAGTCACCTGCGTTCTGTCACTTGGCCTTACCTCTCTTCCATCTTGCACCTCCTGTTTCCTCTCCCTGTCTCCTGGCTTCTTCTGCACTCCTGATCCTCCTCCTCTTCCTTCCTCTCCCGAAATCCCGCCTGTCCCTCCTGCCTAAATGTGGGCCATTCAGCTTCTTACTACACCCATCACAGCAAATGCATCTTCACTCAGTGTACAAATATCCCTGTACAACAGAGGCGCAATTCCAGAATGGGAGCTGGCCCCTGACAGGTAGCGTATACTATGCAGCATTCTTACACTCAGGGGCAGCTGAGTGCCCTGCACTATGAAGCTCCAAGTCTAGGGGAGACACGATGTCTGTAGGTGCAATATCCAGTACCACAGCGCATGGCCTTCCAGGGGACAGAAATAGGGGAAGGACAGCAGAGCCCACTGAACCTAAAAGTCCAGAATGTTTCCTTTTCAGTAAGCTTAGTTTAACCTGCAGCACAGGAATGGGTGGGCTTTTGGAAATGTGTTCATCTGAAGGATGCATCTGGCCTAAGTAGCCCTGATCAAATGCTCTTTTAACATTACATAACTCCCTCATCCCTCCTGACCATCTGCTTCTGTTCCAGCGTCTCTGATTACATCCAGTTTTGCTGCCTGTCTCCTAGAGTTTCTTACTGATTTGCTAGTTTCTTTATTCCTTCACTTTCCTTTTCTTCCCCTTCTGCTCTTGTGGTTTTTGTTTTGTTTTTGTTTTTGTTCTTTTGAGACAGGGTCCATGTGTAGCTCAGGTTGACTCTGACTGGCCCTGCACTTATGATCCTCCTGCCTCAGCCCCCCATCTGTGGAAGTGTGCATCTCCAGGCCTGGCTTCTTGGTCTCTTTTAAAGACTACTTTTCGGATGTAATCCATAGTCAGCCCTATTTACAAATATTACAAAAGTGCCCCGAATGTTTCATCATTAGAGTTTATTTAAATGTATGCAAAGCCAAAAAAGTATAATGTAGAAAATTGCTTAGGAAAAATATCTGCAACCTTTGTTCATGCAAAAATCAGACTGTTTTCCAAAGAGCGTGCCTGTGGATTTCTGCTTTGGTGTGAAACCAAAAGTTACAGTAGCAAGAACTAGTAATGGGGAGACAACACAGACACACAAAGACTAATAACATGTTCAAGGTGTTCCCCAAATTGCTGCTGATCAACCTTTGTTAATGGTAAATGCATGACTTTATAATCAGATAATTCTATGTATAAAATTGAGCTTCAAGCAGGCCTCCGAGGAAAGATATTCTCTGTCTTGATGGTACCAGACCAAATGGATATCCAAATGCAAGAACAGGAACCCCACAGTATATACCAAGGCTTGAGGTAAAGTGGAAAGCACCAAACCTCTTCAAGTCAACAGAGAGAAAATCTAGTTGGTCCTCGGTCTAATAATAAGTTTTAGAAACAAATGCAAAGGTTTGGTCCATGAAAGCAAAAACTGAAAATTTGGACTCTAATTAGAAGAAAATGCTTCTGTTCCATGAGAACTACTGTTCAAGAAATGTATAACAAGCTATGAAGTGATAGTAATATTTGCATAACAGATATCCAATGGAATGCTTGTATTCAAAATTCGTAATGATTAAAATTCAGCAATAGGAATATGACCTGATTAAAACCTGCTCAGACACCCGGTCAGGAGACACACACGTGACAAATGAGCCTCGATGATACTTACCAGCATCAGCATAGGTTCGCAGAGAAATGAAATTAAAGCAGAATGAGAATTGCATGCCTATTAGAATAGTTGCTTTAAAAAAGGATGAAGATGCCAAGTGCAAGTAAGGATGCGGGCATGGGAGCTCTCGTTCGCTGACCCTCGTTGCCTTCTGGGAATGCAGCAGGAAAGACAGTTGGGCAGTTTGTACCAAGCTAAACCCAGGAATCACATACCTATACCTCTCTCAGATGCACTGTGTAGTACTGTAATGGGTACAGGGCAATTTAACAAGCTCTGTGCAAGTGTACCTATAACATGGCGAGTGAACCACAGGCACACACAGGTACACTCAGGACTGTGGTTGTCACTCTGGTTTATTTACCCACGGCACCAAGCCAGCATGTCTGGGATGGGAGAGTATCCAAGAATGCACTTTCTCCTTTGTGGAAGGCCAAGGTCATAAAATACAATCTTTGGAGCAGGGGACACTCCAGATGTGACTGATGGTGGTGACTCAATTACTTTTATATTTCTGGGATAAAACACCTCCACCACAGCGACCTATAAAAGTAGTGTTTAATTGAGCCTTGGGTTCCAGAGGGTTCTGGTTCATGATGGCAGATGGGGGCACGGCAGCAGAAGCGGGTGAGAGCTCACATCTTGAACTGCCAGCAGAGGGCACAGGACGCACTGTGAAAGGCATGGGGTCTTGTGAAACCTCAAAGCCTGTCCCCAGTATCATAAGTCCTCCGGCAAGGCTGCACCTCCTAATTCTCCCTAAACAGCCACCAACAGGGACCCAGGTGTTCAAATGCCCAGCCATTATGCAGGATCCCTTGTTCAAACCACCACAGTTGACTAGAACAGAATAGCATGTGACAGTCGCAAGCAAGAAAATGTCATTTAACCTTGGATTTTTATTTTAAACATATTGAAAGATTATATGTAATATTATTTTTTTATTTTAAAACCTTTTGGGTTTCTTTTTATTTTATCTTTGTGGCTGCTGTAGACTATGGACTGTAGTGGAGCTGGCGTCTGAAAGGCAGGCTGTGGAATTCCTGGAGCCCTCTCTGTAAAGGAATGGGGTTGACCCTCAGGGGCTGATCCTGACGCACAGAGAGACACGGAGTAGGGTTCTACAAAGAGAAACCATGATAGGTGAGATGCCACTATTTTATATTTAGTACTCCCTCTTGTGTAATACTTGACATCACTCTAAAGCAGGGTTTTACTTCATTCTGAAGATGGAGTGATTGCACACGGCATGCCAGGGTAGACCTACAAATGCCACCACCTGACTGGGCCCACTCTTGTGGATTGCCTCGACTGATAAATACTCCTGGGAGTAGAAAGGGTCCCGCCCTATACATTTACCGGAGTGAATTAGGACTGTAGGGGCACATGGGTAGATTAAAATTGAATCAAGGAAACTAGACTCAATAACATATCAGGCACAGCAAACTAAGAACAAAGGCAGTTCATTCATCTGGACCCATATAATGGTGACACTTAGCACGGCCATGGCAAAGGCCCTGTGATGTCTCACCTTGGTTGTCAACTTGATTATATATGAAGTTAACTAAAACCCAAGCAATTGGGTACACCAGTGAGGGATTTTTTTTTCTTGCTTGGATCATTTGAGGGCGGAAGACCCCCCCTAAATCTGGGTCGCACCTTTTGGTGGCATCCCACCCACGGGAAAGGAAATTGATGGAAGAAGCTTTCATCTTTTGCCTTCTTGTCCTCACTCTTGCTGGCAAGTTCATCTAACCTGCTAAGGCGTGCCTTCACTGGTGTTAGGACCTCCTTCTTTAGGATTCCAAAGTAGACGGAAGAACAGCTGAGACACCCAGCCTTGTGATCTGAACAGCTACCTGCTTCTTGGCCTTTTCATCAGGAGACAACCATGGTTGGGATAGCTGGACCACAACCTGTAGTCATTCTAGTAAATTCCATATATATCCATTCCATCAGTTCTGTTCCTCTAGAGAACCCTGACCCATACAGCCTTGCTCTAACTTGTCCTCTCCTCTGATACTTGCTGGGAGCATGAAGGAAAACAGGCAGAGAGCTGCAGACTGTCCTTGGGACACCCCCATCTCAGGCCCCCACTGTTGATGCACCCTACTTGATTCTTTGTTGTGTGCCCCTCCATCTGCTGACCAGTTTGAACCTGGACCTGCCATTCGTGCTCCAGACCAGGTTCCGGATTCTGCCCTTTTGTTTCTATGCCCGACTAAGATTTTTCCCTCAGCTTTGACTCTCCATGGTCCAGTCTCCACAGCTACATCTTTTTCTGCAGAGACTGCCATGGGTTTGTTATTTTATCAGTGCAGACTCTTTTCTGGAACTCGGCTGTAGCCTTTTTAACTTGTATGCATCCTGTAAACCAGATGATTGATAAGATGATAGAAGATAGATAGATAGATAGATAGATAGATAGATAGATAGATAGATAGATAAATTATGGGTAGATGGGTAGATGGATAGACGATAGATTTATCAATGTGCTATGTGATAGGAGAGTTAATATTAGTCATTAAGTTTGGAATAAAAGGATCTACATTTGCCTCAAGCAGATTACCAAGGTAGGCAGGCTTACTTGACTATGAAACTTTGAAACTAAGTCACCTTGTGAGATTGTTATTCAATAACCTCTGACCTTGTAGACAAATATAAGCATGTTTGTTTATGGTTCTGGCATAGAGCTCCCAGAACAATAACCATCCTTGTTTGCTGACCGGACAAATAACCATCTGCTGTCTGTGGGACTTTCTGCACTTCCTTCTTTTTCCGACGACCTGGGGAGCCACTGCCTTGACCACACTCTCTCCTTTATTTTTTGATTGTGTTCAACCTAAGCTAGAATCCGAGAGAGCCCATTGGTGTGGCCCATCCAGGCTGCCTCTTACTCCCTAGGAGAGAAAACAGATGGGGAATAAATGGAAGGGGAAATTCATATATAGATAATGGGGCATATCTTAAAATCACTTATTGAATTTGAAACATTGTTGCTTTCCTGGAGCACAGAGGTTTAAATGGAGCTGAGATTATCTGAACCATCTGAGTCACACATGGGCGTTCTGCTGCTTGTCAAAAGAGTCACCGAGCTAATGACAGTCCGCCCTGAGGTTTCTTTAATACCATGCAAATCACATCAGAAGTTCAACTGTTGACTGTTGGCTGTTCGACTTCAGAAGGTTTTGAAGGCTTTGGCCATGTGTTTTGTCAGAGGTTTAAAGCATTGTTCAGAGTAGAGGGCTACAAGGGTCGGGTTTAATGTTCTACAGATGTCTGGAAGGATGACTCAGGCTGCTGGCGGCCACCCAGGGCCGGAAACCTGCTGTTGGATTCCGATTCGCTGTCTGCCTGCCGGAAAGGAAGGGCTGAGCTGTAATTGCGGAGTTTTTAGGGATGTAAATGCGGCCACGCCTGGAGCAAAGCCTCACAGATGCAGGCCATTACTGCTAGCAGCGCTGCTGGGCGACTCATTTTGCAGTCAGTTTCAAAGCTCCATGAGCTCTGTAGACAGAAGATGGGTCTTTTGTCACATGGAGCTCAGTTTAAAATCTTTCTGTTTGACATTCTGATGAACAGTAATAAGCCTCTTCTGTTCACAGAATGTGCCTCTGAGAACAAGTCTGGCATTTTAAAACAGAAGGAAAAGTGTGTGTGTTTGTGTGTGTGTGTGTGTGTGTGTGTGTGTGTGTGTGTGTGTGTGGTGTGTGGTGTGTAACAAAAGTAGCAGCAGTCCTTTGACATGGAATACCTGCTTTGGCATTTGACCCAATTGCCCATCACACTTCCTCTCTCCTTCCTTATCTAGAGATGAGTGATATAGGCACTTAAGTTATCCAATGAGAAGTGGACTTGTGTTTCAGTCCTGCCTTATTTATTTGTCTGTGTATGTATGAATGTATGTATGTACTTATTTATTTATGAAGAAAGCTTTGGTCTACTCAGGCTAAAGATAGCCAGAGATATTTGGCTGTGAGCCTGCAGCATTCCAGCCGCTCCACAATCATAGAAGTTCTAATCCACCAATCAGCTTTTGTAGAATATTCAACACAGGTGCTTCTTCTTTCCCAGAACACCTTGGGCACACAGGAGGGAAGGAAGAAAGAGTAGTGACTTCCGGTGAGTGGTATGGCTTGGTTAGGATGACCTTACAGAGAAAGTTGGGGGAGTCCTCACTTTAATTCCTTTCTCCCCATCCCTTGGTCCTCTGCTGGGCTCCCACTTACTAAATCCCAAGCAGGCCAGGATCTACGGTAGTCCACTTGCGTGGTCCATCCTGGTGGCCTAGGAAGAAAGACACAAATCCACGCATATCTAAAGATGCAGATCCTCAGAAAGTTGCCTTTGCCTGCACACACACAGTGCTGAGAAAGGTCTCTTCCAACTCTCCCCATACATCCATCTTATTTTTATCATAAGAAGCACCTTCGATCACCTGACAGCCTAATTGCAATTCACATTTGAAAATACCTGCCTGGAGCTGGGAAAATGCCCAGCTGTGAAGAACTCTCAGCTCCTGCAGAGGACCCGGGGTTGGTTCCCAGCGCTATTCATTTGTTCACAACCTTCTCTAACTCCAGCTCTGGGGGGCGGGGGTTCAGTGCCCTCTTTTAGGACATCAGGTACATTGAGTGCATAGCCATACATGAGAGCAAAACACTTGTGCATGTAAAATAAATACACCTAAAATTAAAAACAAAATCCTTGTCTATAGTCTTTGCATCAATAGCTTGCTCCTGGAGCTTTTCCCACTTCACAAACACAGTCACATTATTTTATTTTGATACCTTCCCTCTTTTATAAAATTTTATTTTAAATATTAGATGTGCATGTGAGTGTGCCCAGGTCCAAGTGTGCCACATGTGAGAATTTTGTAATGTTTTTCTATCAAGAGCCAATGTTTCATACATCTCTCTTACCTTTAATCTCCCAGCCAGTTTGTAAACTATTACGCAAACCTTTTGATCTTGTCACTTGTCACCTAATAAACCTTTTCTTTACCCGAATCCCCTCCCACCCCTATCTCCCCCCCCCCTTCCTAGAACTTGATGTCCTCCTGGAACGGCCGATCCTTCTTCATTTCCTTTGCATCCATTCTTTTAAAACCGTCCAATCTCTAGGAAGTCCCAGGTCACACTTCAGACACCAGGGAAAACACCCAATCACCCACCACCTGTATCAGAATGAAAACAAGGGACTCTCCATCCTTCCATCCTGTTTGGCTTGCGCTACACATTTTTTTTTCTTTTGTAAAAAGATATTGCTTGCTGAGCTTCTTTTACTGCTCATTTCCTGCCGCCTAGATTATTACTTTTTTTGTTTCTAACACAAAGAGCACCCGTGGAAGTGAAAAGATAATCTTTCGGGAGTTGATTCTCTTCCTACCCTGGATCCAGGAGCAGGACTGAGGTGGTCAGGCCTTTACAGCAAGCACTGTACCTCTGAGCTGTCTGGCAGATCCAGTTGACACTTTAGTATTGAAATTTTGCACATGGAATACCTAGTAGTGCTTCACTTTCTAAAGATGATTTAGGCACTATTTATAAGTGTGGTTGGTCCTTTTAATTGAGAGGTCATGAAAGAAGAGTATGGTAGAACACATTCTATGTTCGGATGCTTCTCACATTACCAAATCTGTCCCTCTCGCTAAGCATCCAGATGGGACTAATCAGAAAAGCCCTGAGAGATGCTGTCTTCCTACGCAGTAGTTGGTGGACAAAGATTGTGCTATGAGAGACTTTCTAGTAACCGGAGTGGAAGGATATTTGTTCTTATTTCACGAATGATTCTGTAGAAGAAACAACGAGACCGCTGTAGTCTATGCTAATCTGTCGACCTCAGTTGCTCAAACTGTGGAATAATAGCAGCGCTTATCTCACAAAATGGAGAGAAATGGATTGGTTTTTGTATTTGTCGATAGATGCGGTTGCACTCTGTTGTCCAGGTTGGTGTCAAACTCCTGGCTCAAGCGACCCTCTTAGTTCCGTTTGTCCATAGCTGAGAAGACAGAGCTGGGCCACTGTGCCTCCTTCTGTATTGGTTCTTGCATGGCTTTTAAGTGGCTACAAGCAATCTGCTTCCTTAAAGGAATAACTGGCGGTTGCTGTTAAGTCAGGAGTAGAACCCTGGCATCCATCCCAGCACCCTGTCCTGGGAGCTGCCTTGATCTGGACTCCAAATCCCAGCATGCCAGGTCCTGACCCCTCCTCGAGGAAGAGTCAGGAGAGTCAGGACCACTCCCACAGGGCATTTAAGTGGGCTTCCAGAGGAGGGACACATGGTTCCGTGTTTGCGTGTGCTCCCCACTTTCCTGTCTCCCCGCCATGCACTCAGCCACCTGAGAGTGCCGTATTTAATAAAACAATGGGCATTTTAATTCGGTTTTATCTGACCTAATTGGATTTCTTTGCACTGGTGGGGCCGCTCGTCTTAGCATTTTTTCCTAACACAGTGCTACGATTTTTTCCTAACGGTTACTCTTAACTCCACGTTGCAGATAAATGCTAAGAGTTGTGCGCTGGCTGTGTCTTAGTTAGGGTTTCTTCTATTGCTGTGAACAGAGATCATGACCTCGGTAACGCTTATAAAGGAAAACATTTAATTAGGGCTGGCTTACAGTTTCAGGGGTTTAGTTCATTCTTGTCCTGGCAGGAAGCATGGTGGCATGCAGGCAAACATGGTGCTGAAGAAGGAGCTGACATCTTGATCCACAGGCAGTAGAAGGGGAACTGTACTGTACTGGGTGAGACCTCAAAGCCCGCCTCCACAGTGACACACTTCCTCCAGCAAGGCCACACCTATTCCATAATGCCATTTCTCCTATTAGTGCCACTCCCTGTGGACCAAATGCTCAAACATACGAGTCTGTGGAGACCATACCTATTCAAACCACCACATTCTATTCCGCTCCCTGGCCCCCATAGGCTTGTAGTCATAACATAATGCAAAATGCATCGAGTCCAACTTCAAAAGCCCCCATAGTCTATCACAGTTTTAACAATGTTTAAAATTCCAAAGTTCAGTCTCTTCTGAGAGACATGCAATCTCTTAACTCTAATCAATTATAAAATCAAAATAAAAAAGCAGATAATATACTTCCAACATATAATGGCACAGGACATACATTACTGTTCTAAAATGGAGGAAAGGGGGGATAATGAGGAAGTATTGGACCAAACAAGACAAGCTTCAATATCTGTGTCTTCATGTGTGATGTTAAAATGTTCTTCATATCTCCAACTTCTTTCAGTTTTCTTGACTGCAACACACCTTTATATTTTGGGTTGGTTCCACTCTCTCTGTTAGCAACTCTCCTCGACAGGTATCCCATGGCTCTGGCATCTCCAACATCTTGGGATCTCCAAAGCAGTTCAGGCTTCAACTTCCCAGATTCCCAAAATGGCCTCTCAGGTCCTTCATACAGGGACGCCCCTGACGCATTCCTGGCTTCAGTGGCTTTCTTTAGTTATGGAGGGAGATTCCATACCGCTTTTTTCTGTCCTTGATGTTAAAGGCAGAACCACATGGCTGAAGTTGCCAAGTTCTGCTGCTTACTGGGACTGAAAAATGCCTCCTCCACCCTCCCCTCCTGTTACATTGCTACTTGATCAACTTTCTGTTTTCGATAATTTCCTTCATTGTCTAAGCTTAACTGTCCTGAAACTTGATCTGTAGCCCAGGCTAGCCTCAAACTCAGATCTGGCAGCGTCTGCCTTCTGAATACTGGGATTAAAGGTGTGCATTGCTATGCCTGGACCATTCACAAATTGGAAGCTTAGCTAGGTGGGGTCTTGCCCTGAGGTCACCATTCCCTTTATTCCATTTCTTAATCAGTTTATCTCCTTGGAACACAGGATTTCACTCCATTCCACTTCCTAGAGCCCTTTTTCTCTCTCCAATCTGTACATTTTATAGTTTTACTTGCTCAGCCTGCTCCTTTTCATTATAAATCTTCACTAGAGTTAAATACTAGTAACCAAGACAGAGTCTCTACTAGGCTGTTTTGAGATTGCCTTTGTCAAAGCAATAAATCTACAACCTTTACTTCAGTTTCAGGCAGGCTTTTCAGACAAGGACAAAATCTAGCTACATTCTTCACCAAAACATGGCAAGGACAGTCTTTAGGCAAGGTACTAAAAATTCTTCTCTAGGACCCTATAGTCCACATCACCCTCAATACCGCTGTCTTCCATGCTCTTACTAGGATGACCCAATAATCAGTGCTTAAAGTATTCCACTGTTTTCCTAACCCAAACTTCCAAAATCTAAATTCCTCCAAACAAAAGAATGGTCTGGCCTATGACAGCAATAGCCCAGTCCCTGATACCATGCTATGAAGAGACACTATGACCGTGGCAACTCTTATAAAGGAAAACAATTAATTGGGGCTGTGTTACAGTTCAGTTTAGTTCATTGTCATCATAGCAAAAAGCATGACAGTGTGCAGGCAGACATGGTGCTGGAGAGGTCGCTGAGAGTTCTACATTTTGATCTTCAGGCAGCAGACGCGACTGTGTGATGCAATGGGGGTGGCTTGAGCATAGGAGACCTCAAAGCCCGCCCCCACAGTGACACACTTCCCCCAACAAGGCCTCTTCCAACAAAGCCACATTTCCTAGTAGTGCCACTCCCCATAGGTCAAGAACTCAAACACATGAGTTTATTG
Source organism: Myodes glareolus (assembly GCF_982192425.1). Taxonomy (NCBI): domain Eukaryota; kingdom Metazoa; phylum Chordata; class Mammalia; order Rodentia; family Cricetidae; genus Myodes; species Myodes glareolus. The sequence continues at coordinate 49,448,780 of NC_142030.1, read as the reverse complement.
GTCAAGAACTCAAACACATGAGTTTATTGGACATATCTATTCAAACCACCACAGGTCATAGTCAGTACCATCTCTGAGGTTGAAAAGGATTATGCCCCGTCCTCTGTCCATAGGTTATAGGGTTTTCTCTGTGAAGTTCAGTCAGAGGAAGGTGTTGGACCGTTAAAGATAGTATCTGAATGCCTGTTGTTCTTTGCCTGGATTTCACACTCAATTTTCTCTTTTCATAAGTGCACTGCTGCTTGCTCCGTAGCCATTTTTGATCTGTTATTTGTTTGGTAATTGTAGGTTTGGTCTCATTTTAAGCTTTCCCGGCTTCTGGCAACAACACAGCCATGTCCTCTGTTCCTCAGTGTCCTTAACTGCAGCATGACTTAAGTCTAATTTTTTAGTTTTTCTTTTCCCTTTTATTTCTTTTCCTTTTTCTCAGCCTTATAAAATCCTAAGACAAAAGGTTAAGATCGGCATCAGTTTGAGACAAGGTCTTACTATTTACACTGGCTGTCCTGGAACTCACTGTATAGATGGAGTTGGCCTCCAAATCACTGCGATCTGCCTGCCTCTATCTCCAGGGTGCCAGGGTGAAGGTGTAAGCCATTGTGCCTACCCGAGTCAACATATCCCAACACACTTAAGCTAGCCACAGCTTAGATGTGAGGCATTCTTCAAACGCTAATGTCTCATTTCTAAAATACAGGTATCTGTGGCCTTTTATACCAAGCCGATAAAAATAGTAAACTCACCCTGATTTATTTTAGTATTTCACCCATGCTATTTTAGGAAGTAAATGATGGGATTAAAAGCTCCACATTTGGAAGTATACACATCATTTTCAAATGTAGAAGGAAAAGGAAGTCTGTAGGTTAGTCCTCTTGATATGCACTCCACAGGCATTCACATTTGCGGAAGGGGACAGAGCATGCGTCCTTCAAGATGCATTTTTCTCATGCAGTAAGTGTCCACAGAGGGGCTGGCAGAATGCCACATCACTGCATACACTGCAGGGTTTGGGGGAGGGGATCAAAAGCAGGGAGCCCTGTGTTTGCCTTTCTATTTCTCTTAGCACATAAAGAGTTGTGAGTATCTCATGAAGGAGAAAGAAAATGCACTGTGTGTGTGTGTGTGTGTGTGTGTGTGTGTGTGTGTGTGTGTGTGCTTGTATGTTGAAGGAGGCTGCTTGTTGGTTTCCGGCTGCTCAGCCCCGAAATAATCAAGCAGAAACTATGTTATTTAAATCACTGCTTGGCCCATTAGCTCTAGCTTCTTATCGGCTAACTCTTTTATTAATTTAACCCATCTCCATTAATCTGTGTATTGCCATGTGGCAGTGGCTTACTGGATAAAGTTCCAGCATCTGTCTCCAGTGGGGCTACATGGCTTCTCTAAACTCCTTCTTTCTCCCAGCATTTGGTTTAGTTTTCCCCACCTATCTCTATTCCCTGCACAGGCCCAAGACAGTTCCTTTATTAACCAATGATATTCACAGCATACAGAGTGGAATCCCACCTCACCTGTATGTGTGTGTATGTGTGTGTGTGCATTGGGGTAAAAAGAGAGGTGTTTTAGCATTACACAAAGTGTTCAGAAGGACTGTCCAGTGAGTCAGCTGCCTGTGGGGCTAGCCCAGAAAAATGCCTGCCTGAAGTAAGGTGGCCACTGGGGAATGGAATGTCTAAGAGAAAAGGACCTTTACACTCAAGAAAGGAACACATAACAGAAGTATGCCTTCATGAACCTGAAAGCGTGCTGAGTGCCTGTAGCGGTCTCTTGATGTTCTGTTGTCTTACGAGAAGACAGAAAAAAGCCAGGCTTTTATAAGCTGTGCCTGTGGAGCTTAGTGTGTTTAATCCTCTGTTTATCTCTTTGTTGTGGGCTTTACTCTTTTCATCTGCTTTCTTTAACTGATTCCGGAGTATAGGACTTTAAAGCTCACATGGCTAATGGATTTGACAGTTTGAGTTCAAGTTGCAATATGAAATATGTCCAGTAGAGGGCAGGAACACATTTCAAATCAAGTGTAGGGCCGTCAAAACAGGTGTGCTCTTACCTTGCCTAGTTTTCCTATTTCCCGAGGAGAGATGGATGCTTCTTTACTCCTTTACAAAAAATTGGCAAGATTTATTTTCAAGTTGAAATTCTAAGTTGAAGCAGTCGTTCTTTTAACTATTTCTAGCAATATTAGCAGAATTAGGGATAACAGGCAAAACTCTTAAGGGTAAGAGGATAGATTCCCAAAGATGAGTGTGGGCTTTGAGAGTCTTTGAGCCTATGTTTCCCTGAATGGTAGATGTTGGACAGTGTTCAGAGAGTATCTAATGCACATGGTCTCACTTATCCAACGTTATTTGCCAAGAATCTGCGTTTGGCAATACAATTCTAGGACTGAGACAGAGAAATAGCAAGCCGGACCCACACCAGCTGTCCCGATTGTGTTCTAAGTGGTAGAAAGGTAAAACAGGAGGCCAGATTGATATGTGGTGACCTGTTCAGATAGACACACCTCGTAGGGTCCTGGGGTCACACTGATCTTTTAACAGCTTCTGTGCTGCAGGGATTTATGAGTTCTCTGGAGGTGAGGACTCTACAGGAACCTATCAGTGAGAGGAAGCAAGTCCGAAGGTCCTGGGGTAGCAAAAGAAAGGATGCTAATGAGCCTGCAGTGTAGAGACTTCTTAAGGGCAGTGACCATGGCTTGTGGTCCAAGATGAATAGAAGCTGACTGTGGGGCTTGCAGGCTTTGGCAGAAAGCATGGCTTCCTTTCCCCATGCGATTGTGCCATTTTATGTTGAAGAGACCTTGGCCATCCCTCCTTGAGTTATTCCCAAAAGCACACTGAAGGGTCTCCTGAGGAATGTGTCCCCAAGCCAGATTGTACCAGAAAAATAGGCCAGAAGTGAGGCCCGCGAATTGACAACTTCAACTCTGGTTTAGAAGCATGAGGTTCTTGGCTGTGTGTGAGGAAAGCACTCTTCTATCTGTTAGGTCTGTGCAACTGGGAGCAACAGAGTCTAGCCCCAGCTAACCAAAGCCGGAGAGCAACCGGGAGTAAATGGGGCAAATGGGAACCATGGGCAGCCAAACCCGAAACTGCACCAGGCATCCAGGTTTGCAGGCCTACCCGAGAATCTCTTCTCCTTGGACGTTTAATTTTAATTATAATTGACAGATTGTGATCACATGCATCGGGGTGGGAAGTCTCTTCAAAAAAGCACCGTCAAGATTGACTCTAGCACAGGATCTCTGCTTGTTTCTGCAGGCCGTTCATTCACTTGTGAGCACTTGTTTAGAGGCGTTTGGCATCTGCCAAGTGCAGGCAGATGCCAAGGGCAGGCAGGGGGCCAGGTACCGGCAATGCAGGGATGAACGTTGTCTATTAAGCTATAGCTCCCTTTCTTTGATTTCTGTTGTTTGCTGTTGCGCAAACGCTTATTAAGCACCTGAGCCACAGAACATTCTTAGTGTTTAGGAAATGCTAATCTGACTAGCTAAGCCTAGAGAGAGTGTTCTGCTGGGCAGGCGCACATCTTTAATCCCAGCACCCCAGAGACAGAGGCAGGCAGATCTCTGTGAATTCGAAACTGCAGGGCAACCAGGGCGGCATAGAGACATACTGTCTCCAAAAAAAACCCAAACTAAGCAGAAACTAAAACAGGATGGGGTTGGGTGTGGGGGGCATCCTGACACTTCAGAGGATTAAAAGATGCTAGCAACCTTAGGAACTGAGATGTCTACTCAGAAAGGAAATGGAGCAGCCCAGGACCTTTCCTCGCAGTGACTGAGACCTACTGAGATGGCGGAAGATCAAGATACCCTTAGGCCCCTCTTAAACTGGAACTCTTGACTTTGCCCATGCAGCAACCATGTGTTGAACAGCTCATTCCAGGCCTGCCCGACACTCGTGTTAAATCACAAAGCTTTTGCCCACACAGACTGGAGTGGATGTTTGGAGTCGTGCCTGTGGCTAGGTAACAGTATGGTCAGGGTCGCTGGACGATTCAGGTCTCAGCAGGAATGTTCTACAGGACACATTGATATAGCCAGCCCCGCTTGCCCAGCCACTTTCTAAAGTTGCATTTCCAGCACTCTGAGCTGTTAACACAATCAGCGAGGTGGTGATGAACACAGTCAGCTAGGTGGTGATGGGGTGGGAAGTCGTGCTCAGGAGTCTCTCTGCGTTCAGATAGATCTATTAATCTACTCCCTTGCTGTGAAAAAAAAACCCTCTACACAACAACTCAAGGGAAGAAAAAGTCTATGCCAGCTCACAGCTTCAGAAATTTGGGTCTCTTGTGATAGAAAGGGCTTAGAGGGTCTGAGCGGCTCACCTCCGGAGGCCAGGAAGAAGGAAGGATGTCTCCAGGCACAGGCTTCTGCCATCTGGCCTCTCTTCCGGCAGGATAGTTCCACCTGCAATCAATACAGATGCTTCCCCAGTTCCATCTATTGAGGTCCTCACAGGAACACCCGAGCATGCTTTGCTACTCTCCTGGCACCTCCAGGTCCGACTGTCTGGGCAGCCAAGATGAGCTGCCACAACACCTAATTGTGATGTGACATGAACACACTGCCGCCAGAGCCTCTGCCACCATCTGCTGCTCCCCCTTTGAGGTACTTCTAGAAAGGTCAACTGGGGCTTTAAATGGGAAACATTTGGCTTCCTGGCGGGGGCAATACCATATACAAAGTAAGAATAGATTATAAGTTGGGAATCCGAGATCAAAGCTTGCATTCAATTGCTAATTGGAGGTAAAAATACAGTTTTGATCAAAACCTGGAAGTAGCTTTAGAAATGGGGAAAAAACCAATTTCTGTAGCAGAGTAAACAAAAGAAGCCAGCGAGCAACAGAAGCAAGGCAAGCATTGACATCACAAGGTAGACAGGCAGCAAGATGCTTCTAGAGCACAGGTCTTGAATCCAGACATGTGTCATGGCGCAGCGATGCAGATCTGGGTGCAGTATTTTGCTTAGCACTGGATTCTCTATCTGAAAACTGGGAGCAGCCACAGTGCCTCTATGCCTGTGGAGTCAGGGCACTAAAATGGCGTCATGTGAAGACAATGTTTAGAATGGAGCTTTTCATGTGGCAATAGTGAACACTCTACAAATGGTAACTGTCATTACTGTGCACTTGGGACCTGCTGAGGTTAAACCTCAGGGCGCTGCTTTCTCAGGCCTCTGCAGCTGGAGTTGGCTTCCCAGGGCCTGTCTCAGTTCTGTCTTTCCTCCTGTCTCGGGAGCTGCTCTAGTGTAGTGTTCTCCCCTGTCTGAGGCCCACGGTCACTTCACAAGAATCCCACTTCACAGTGTCCCTGGCCTGGTCTTTCTCATTTGCTTCTGGTGAGAGAGCTCCGCACCTAGACATTACCTTCCGTGACCCTGTTTTCTTTCCGCCAGCTATGGGTCTTACAGTTCCTTCAGATCTGGGGGCATCAGCTTCCTGGATACCCACAGCTTCTGGACAGCTAGTTAATTCATTGCCCATCAAATAGATTCCCATCTCAAAGCTCAAGGCCCCTTTCAGTCCACCTTCAAGTCACTGGAATCCTCCTGCCTCTCTCCCTGAGGCCTTATCATTCCTAGAGCAAAGTTTTGTGTCAGGAAAGGTAGGGGAGACACTTAGGAGCCCAAACTGAGGTGATTTAAGTCTTGAGTGGCTAACGCATCACATGAAGATTCTAAAATACCAGGCTCTTGAGCCTGACCCTTGAGTTTCAGTTCCTCAGCATCAGCTTAGGAGTCTGCACTGTGGACACCAAGCAGGGGCGGGTATGACACCCTGAGCACTTTCTCCAGTCTCAGATAAGACTCAAGTATTGGCAGCCTGACACATCCGTTCATCTTTTCACTGTTTACCTCAAGGGAGGAGAGACGTTTAGCCTCAAACGTAGAAGAAAAGATTTATTCAAGGTAAGGGCCATCACTCCTGACAGGGCTAGCAGAATTAAGGGTGATTTCTTCACATGCCGGAATCATAAAAGGTCTGGCAGACACTTGTAATCTCAGCACTGGGGAGGTGGAGACAGCGGGGTCCCTAGGACTGCTGGCCAGCAAGTCTAGTCTAATTAGTAAGTCCTAGGTCTCTGTCTCAAAGAAACAGACAAGTCCTGATAAAACAGTACCCCAGATCGTCCTCTGGCTTACACACACATACACACACACACACACACACACACACACACACACACACACTTATACCCTGCACATAACACACACACACAAGCAAACCAATAAGAAATGTTCAAAAAGACATTTAGCATTTTCTTTCTCCTTGCCAGCCAACTGTTCTACTGATGGGAGACGTCAAGCAAGAGCTGGGCTGTGCACACACTGCGCGGAGGCTGCATGTAAAGTCGCAGTGCCCTGTCAGAATAGTAAAGCAGGCTGCTGCCTCACCATGCCTCCTGCAGCGTCAGGTCAGCAGCTGAGAACTCTCCCACAGAGATGCCCTTTTCTCTTTGAAGTCTTTGCCCCTCGCCAGCCTCTCTGTGCCGTGGTGCACTCCCCCTGAATAGCATCCCGTGGCCGTGGCCTTTGAAGCCATCCTTCTGAGGAGGCGGTGCAGACTGCGCCTCTTTCATGTCCTGACTTCCGGGTCATGGTGACTGACACGCAGACCTGGCCTCGGGTTCCTCCTCTGCTCTTTTGTCCCTTCGTGATTTTCATCAACTTTCTGCACCTCAGCCCCTTTCTCTGTCTCCTGGAAGTGACAGCATTCATTAGTGTGCCTTGGTTGTAGGTGACAGATCCTTTAGTCAATCAAAAGGGGCGTAAGACCAGCCCTTGCCAGGCTCTGAGTGTACATTTGATAGCACTGTGAAGATGGAAGCTAAGTCATACAAATAGCTCAAAGGCTGTCGAGTGGCAAGAAGTAACCACAGTCTGGAATCATCCAAATGTATACCACAGGCCACACACACATGCATGTGGACTCTCCACCTGAACCAACAGTCACGCTTCACGATTAATATTTACAAAATAAAATTCTCTAGCATCCCCCCAAACTCTGTCAATTTATACTTTATAAATGTACGTCTCATTCCCAATTATTTTCACCCAAAACCTCGTCAGCATCATTGCTGTCCCCTCACACCCACATCCAGTCCATCAGCAAAGTCTTTCCCTTGTTACTTCGTCCTGCAGTCCAACGCTGTGGACTTTTCATTTGCAGTGTGGCCCATGGACAGAGACGCCTAAAAAAATAGGAGCCTACCTTATGGCCAAGCCTGACACCTACATGTTGCCAAACTTCTGACAGAAGCATAAGGAACTAATAGACTTACATATATACTAAGGATTTGCACGTATGTTAAGAACTGAAATCTGCGCTGAGTAACCAGGCAACAACTACTCGAGAATCACAGCTGTTACACATGCTGCCAGGATAAAGGGCTGGAGCCAAGCAAGGACTGAGCCTAGCCTTGCTAAGAGAAGTAAGGAACCAAGGAGGGCTTCTAGGGGGCGTTGATGTGTATGTATATGAGGACCTGGTCGACAGAGATTCCTCGGCCTCTCACTATAGGTGCCAATACAAGTATTCAATTCTCTAATAGCTATTAGTCCTAGTTCTAGCTTCTACATTTACTCTAAACATTTAACCCTCTTATTAGAAAAAGAGTAAGGTATATTTGTGAGGGGGGCAAAGGGTGTGATCCGAATGGTTCCCAGAAAGAACACCAACAGCAGCAGATTCACTTAGTGCTCCCATGAGTACATCCAACATGAGAATTCTTTGCTATTCTTATGCAACGACTTTCAAATACATTTTTTTCTATGACATTCCGAGTCATGCTCTTGGGTACTTAATTATTGGAAGGCAGCATCACTTCTAATGGCCACTTCCATATTGCTGGCCCTATCAGCCCTTGCGTGTTTAGATGTTCCCGCCTAGGGGTGATTTGAGAGGTAATGAAGATCTCATCTATTTACCGGCACTTCACAGTTTACACATTTTCCTTCAAGTGCTAAAGTAGACTAAAGGTGAACAAGTCTGGTGACTGGTATTCCTTTCCTTTGAATGAGAAGACTGGGTTGTGAGGAGTGTCCAGGACCGTCGTTGGTGGGTATCTGAATAGCACAGCAAACTCGGCATCTTCATCCCATGACGAAGAGGCAGTGACTGCATTCAGGACGTGGCAGGTGGACTATGTGGGTGTGAGTTGTCGCTGTGAGATGGGCTTCTTCAGTGACACAGGCAGAAGTCGTTCTGCCCCATGAATCTTATTTTCCTCACTCATAAAACAGAGAGTGATATGTACTTATTGGGGCCATTGTAGGGATCAGCTGAGGTGCAATGTTCTATCCTCATGTGACAACTTGCTTAGCTAGGCATTAAAGCTTGTCTGGATCAGCAGTTCTCAGCCTGTGGGTCCCGACTCCTTTGGAGGATCACATATCAGATAGACTGTATATCAGATATTTATAGTGCTGTTCATAACAGTAGCATAATTGTAGTTATGAGACAGCAACAGAATTTTATGTTTGGGGTCAGCACAGCATGAGGAACTGTGTCAAAGAGTCACAGCATTAGGAAGGTTGAGAATCACTGCTCTAGATACTAAGAATCCAAACATGAATGAAGTCTTTGCCTTCATCGGCGAGCATGCCCTAGAGTTCAGATAATTCTCTCTCCTTCCTCCCAGACACTTCACAGCCTTCTGCACAGGTTCATTGACTTCATCAGCCAAGAAAGTTATACATTATAATAAAGAGAAATATTAAGTACAAAGAAAAAGTTATCACTGGAAGCAAATCAAATCCCTGAAAATTCAGGGTTTTTTTTTTAAAGGTTTATTTATTCAGTATGTGTACAGGGTTCTGTATGCATGTATGCCTGCGTGCCCAGAAGAGGGTGCCAAACTTCAGTGCAGACAGCTGTGAGGCACTATGTGACTGCTGGGAATTAAACTTAGGACCTCTGGAAGAGCAGCCAGTGCTCTTAACTTCTGAGACATCTCTTTGTCCTCCATGGTTTGTGATTTAGAACGATGGGAACACAGCATTGAAGGCAGCCTTTGCCAGAGTTTTCTCACACTTCTGTCCTCCATTGATTCTGACAAAGAGTATACATAAGCACTAGCCTAGAAATGCAAGATAGACTACCGTGAAGAATATAGAAATGCCATCATGGTGAGATGGGCAACCCGTGAGCGAGTTCACAGGCCCTGCATAGGAAGGACTGCTCTGCTGTGCACAGGATTTGGATGGCACCTCGGTTTGATGCCTTTTAAGAGGATGTGGGAGAGGGATGTGAATAAGATTACATACAGGTAGAGAGCATAATATCACTGTGTGTTGCCAGTACCCAATCAGGAGCCAGTTCGTCAGATAGATGGCTTATGATCAGGTGCTGAAGAAAGAAAACAGTCGGTTTCAAAGCCTCAGGAAAATTTAGACTTAAATAAAAAAACAATTAAGAAAGAAGTCTTGGCATCATTAAAGTTTTGTAGAAAAGTCTCCAGGGTAATTGTTTTCAATACAGACAAATTAAGTTAGAAGAGGCTGGAGTCAGTGAACTCATCCACTGGTTTCTGGGTGTCCAGTCTATAGCTGTCCATCCTTGGTCCTGACACTGCTGACTGTGACTTATGGTGGTCACCTGGGGTGTACCTGAATCAGCTGGGAAGCATCAGAAGCTGAAGCTAACTGGGTTCACCATTGAAGATGGTGGTTTAGTAGGCGCGAGAAGACCTGGACAGTCAGTATTAAATAGCTTATCCCCGTCAATCTCATAAATAATATTAGGTTGGAAAAAAATGTATCTTTTGGATGATTGGAACAATGACCTTAAGTGACCCAAATAAGCCGAAATGCGGAACTTGGGTAGTTAATTGTAATTTAGTATTTAAAACCAAAGATTGGTTATAAGAATTGCTTTGGAGATCCTGGTAGCAAGTACACAGCGTGGGGTGGTCATTGCTCAAAATCAAGGTTCACAGGAACTAAACGAGAAGGCTTGCTGACCACAGAGGGCTGGCTACCAACACAGATCATGGGATGTGAAGCACAGTGTATTGGCCAAGGGGAAGTGCTCATCCGGGCAATTGATGGTTTAAATAATTGTTTCCATCCAAAGACTCACAAATAATGGAAAATAGAAGTCAGAGCTTTGGAATAACCTATAGGAACAAGGCGGGCCAAGCTCTTCAGACAGAGAGTCACAGATCCTGGGGCTCCGTGTAAATCTTCCTGTCCATGTATGGGGGCCCTGGGGAGAGAGGAGGAGGGGGTCTGGACTCCCATCCTAAAGGGAAGATGGAGTTCTAGCCACTTTGCTATGATCTGTTTCATATTTAGCTCTATGTATGGATTTACTTGAGAAATTTAATTTTCAATTCGGCGGATTAAAATTTAACATGGCAAAATAAAGCTAAAGAGTTCCTAACAGGAAGCCAGCCTTACACGTTGCTGTCAAAAATACCACCAGAATATCTTTTTCTCAGAAAGATATTGAAAAGGGGAAGGAGCATATTCAACACTTCTTTTACTAATTTGGGTGAAACTATTACTCAGGCCAAAGTGGGGCTGTGTGTATTCAAAAGATGCACATGTATATATGTATATATGAATATATATGGTTTAATTTAAAGAGCACAAGGATATAAATGTGTGTGCATATTATTGTAGGTACACAATCAAGTAGACAGAGACATTCTTTTATTGCAGTTTTGATTCCGCTGAAAAGCAATTGCAGCTATTCGGCCCCTGGTACTGCTTCAGGGTGATGGGTTAGTTAATAAGGACATATCTCAGACTCTCATTATTTCCCACATATCCGAAGCGAGCAAATGATTGGCGGGGCGCTTTGGATGCTCTGTCTCCTGTTTCCTTGGTTTAGGCTATCTTAAGTGATGCTGAGCAGTCTCTGCTCAACTCACAAATATTTGCGTTTAGTAATTAAATCAATAGAAGATTTAAAACACAGAGTCATGCCAAATCCATTTTATTTTCTGCAAAAGAAGCAGGATGTTAATGAGCTTTACTTCTGGGATTCATTAGCTGGAATATAATTGCTGATTATTTACATTGAATTCAAGATGAATCTAGCTCCTTCCAAGTCTCGGATGCAAAACTGAAGGAATGTTTGCTTCCACTACAGGTTTCTTTAGACTCCCGGAATACTCACATTCTCTAGGAGAAGAGAAGGGAAAATTTGTGACATTAGACAAATTTAGATGCTCCGCATCAGTGTAATTGTAGAGCTGGAAATGAACAACTTCACTACTCAATCAAGTCTGGTGTGACGAGTAATCTTGTCAACCCGACAATATCCAGCATCACTATGGAGACCAACCTCTGGGCACATCTGCGGGAGAGTTTCTGGGTTAGCCTAACTGAAGCGGGAAGACCTGCCTTAACTGGGGCACCATTTTATGGTCTGCGACCCCAGACTGAATGAAAAGGAAGAGAGCTGAATGTGAGCACATGTTCATCTCTGTTTCTTACTGAGACGTTACGTGCTGGCATTCTCAAAACTCCTGCCGCTACGCCTTCTCCTTTAGCATGGATGGATCCCCAAACTAAAATGAGCCCCTCCTCTTCTGGTTGTTTTCTCAAATCCTTTCGCACGGTAGTCACCGATGTAAACTAATCTAGGTTGTAGAAACTGAAGCAGAAAGGCGACTATTGGAACTTTCTGGATCACCCTATATGTGAAGGGTTAGGGTCGTAACATTCCTGGTCTACAAAGGCAAGGGATGTTACTAGGTAACTCATTAATTGTCCTTCATTGAGCAAGCCGTTTTTGCATGTGGTTTGCTACTATGAGAAAAACAAAGGAAGTCTAAGACCAGATCCCACTGGACAGCAGCTCAGGAAGCCCCTGAGGGATGGGCTTGTGGAATCCTTCTGGTGGAGTTGGTTCAGGAAGCCCCCAAGCTCCTCACAGCTTACTGGCCAACAAGTCTTGTTAAAATGAGAAGCCCCAACTTTGGTAAGGATACCATTTGAAAAATACTCAAGGGCTGGAGAGATGGATCAGCCATTAAAGGCTGGGCTTACAACCAATAATCTAAATATACTCAAGTATGAAAGAGGAAGACATCACACATCAGCCTCTGACCTCTGCATTACACACTGGTATATGCACATCTATACACACACACACACACACACACACACACACACCACAAGAAAAATAAGTAACGGAAAAGAGAGAGAAGAGAGAAGGGGGAGGAGGTGAACAAAATAAATAAGATGTGTCCCAAGAGTCCCATAACAAATATTGATAATAACAGTTGAACGAGTGACTGCATGGCAGGCAGCAGACACGGTACCTTGCACAAAAAGCATGTCATGAACGTGTGCTCACAGTCTAGACACCAGTTTCCCAAGCTGTAGGTTGTGATTCATAATCGAATGTGGGAATTACACAAAATAGCAACAATAAAATATTTCTGAACTTGTGATATCCAAGACTTAATTCAAAACCAAAGGCATCATGAACCCATGGTATTTCTAACAGTGCTCCCCATGTTGTTGTGTGTAGTTTCACTGCAGCCATGAGTCTGAACATACAACATATGTGCTTCATATGAGGCATGATTTCATGCCATGTAACAACAAATACTGCCTGAAATACGTCCATTCAGATTCCGGACTGTTATATGTCATGAGCAGTACTGTTTCAAGACATGTACAAAATTTTCATCTTGTACAAAAACACGGTATAATTGTAAAATAAAAAGAATTTTAGCATTTTCCTGTGACCATTTCTCAGTATGTAAGTACCAGTTTGAACTGGATTATACTATGCTGGAATGTTTGACTTTTAAAATTACTATTTGATACACTAGCATGAGTTTAATTTTTAAAAAGGTTTAATAATTGTTGGCTTGGGACTCCGTAATAATTTCTGAAATGTCCTGAAGTGTCCCTTTATACTGTAATGGGCATTGATGGAAAACCATCTACTGAGCATTGACAATTACCCAATAAAACTGTTACTCTATCGATGTTACCCTTGGAGATGCTTTGTGTCCTGCAGTATTGCTAATTCATCTAATATCTCCTTATCTATGTAAAGATAAACACTTTCTTCTCTTTAGTATGCAAACTTGCTTTTATCTTCAGGGGTAAAATTATCTGTATACAAAATAATTATTTTGAGTATGTTTAAGATATGTTAGTACTAAATGTTTGATTTGTCGACCTATTTTCTGTATCTATATACCCAAGGTTACTTTACAAACTGTTTGGTGGAAAGGGGTTGTGTGTGGAAAGTAAATCAAAGACTGGGACCAGATGGTCCAAGTAGCTGTCACTGTAGAAACACATGTGAGCCAATGTCCTTCAGAGCAACCCGTGAGCCAGTTACAGCTTTACCCCTGATGCTTCACCTGGAACAAACAGGTCTTGATGAGATTAGTGACTTTCAAGGGACTTCACCATGTAATCGGCAAAGTAGGAATTCATATCTACACAGTGCTTCTGGTCTCCTCAGCTCCCCACTGAATTCTTCTTCTTCAGAGGGTCAGGAGACTCTGACAAATGCCTCCCAGGATTGAGGGTGATAATGATGGTAGTTGAAGGCTAATGTTGTCCGGACAACCTGGAGTGACCGACTGGGGTGGGTGGAATAAGACAGAGGTAGAGGCACCGATCGGCTTGGTGGCTCTACATTCGCCAGTAAGACTAATATAAGGGGAAACAAATTTTTTTTTCTGCAAGAAATCATGCAAAAGTATGAGATGTAATGAATTTATAGAACCCAGTGGCTGCCATGAGAGGACATCAAAGAGAGAACTGGCTTCCATCAAGAGGAGTTGCAAGGCCAAGGGCTGTGTCCCTTTGATTCACTAGAACCTTCCTAGCAGGGGCTCACAAGATCCCCGCAGAGTCCGTTAATGAACGGACTGAGCTAATGGCAGATTTCATGCCTGAGTGCAGGGCACTCAGGCAGGAAAATTGCTCCGCATACATCCGATGGAAGGGAAGAGGAATGTGATTTGTGTTCACGCCAATGTGTCCGCGAGCTTTCTGTTGCCGTGAAAACACCTGAGAAAGTCAAATTAAATACATAAAGTTTACTTTGGTTCATAGCTTCCAAGATTTGATCGCTAGTGACTTGGTCCCAGTGCCTTAGACCCGAGGCGAGGCTGCGCAGCACTGCAGAGGGTCACTGGGCAGAGCTAATTACCAGGGTAAGCAGCATTTCTCCGTCTGGCTTTTCTTCGATTTAACATAATGTTTCCATTCCCATCTAGTTGTCACAAATAGCAATTTCTTTCTTTTAAAAAAACTAAACGATCTCTCTCTATTTCTCCTTACATGTTATCCTTATCCAGTCATCCCTTCACGGACACTTAGCTACTCAGATTTACTGAAGTTTTTGAATCAGAGCTGGGGTTTGCTGAAGATATTTTAACATCCACTTGAGCACAAAGGTTAAGAAAAATAGGAAGAGAGAAGACACTTGTGTGTGGGTCCTCTAAGAAGTGTTACAACATGTCATTGTCTTTACAGTCGTCATGTATAGGACTTGGGTGGGGTTCAAAGCGTAGATGAGGAACCTAAGGAGATGGCAGAGTGAGTCCTGTAGGCGGCTGGACAGGATTGCCGTTCTTAAGATCCCAGGATGCAGAAAGGCTAAGATCTTGTTACTGAGTTTGAGACCACCAGGAGAAGACCACCAGACTCAGTTTAGATTATAATTCTTCAAAATTATTAAAGCTGCTAGCAGGACCACAGTCTCTAACCCCGATCAGAGAACTTGTCCCTAGAGGAGAGTGAAAAGGGGCTTTTAAAGGCAAAACCCACAAGAGCTGTTCTGTTCTGCCAAGGTGAGATGGCCAAGGTGGCCTCAAAATAGTCCTTGAACATCTTCATAAGCAAGTTACAAAAATTAAATCAACAGTCGGTCATATCACAACAAGTGATGTTCCCGATTGCACATTTCCGAGTGGAGGTTAAGGAGTCAGTGTGGCTGCAAAGTTTTCTTACAGTAACTTGAGTAAGAGACAAATTTCTGGCTGTGAAGATGCCAAGAAGGATGCTGAGCACAAAATGAAGCTTCTTTAGCCATCATAGTATCTTGGCTGCAAAGCTCATAGTTTCGTTTGGGATGTGTGTGCAGTGTGTAGGGAAAAGGATGAGGCTCACTGTTACCTTGACCTTGAATTTATGTATGAAGCGTTGTTATCACTTTTAATACAAACAGAAATAAACTAACCATGTCTGTGGTCTCTGATATAAGCTGGACCGCCACCTTCCCAAATTCTCACACCAACAGCTTAACCCTCAGAACCTCAGAATGTCATTGAATTTGCAAGCAAGTTCTTTACAGAGGTGATCGAGCTAACATAAATCCCTTTGAGCAGGGACCCACGTTGGCTTGGTGGGCATCTTCATTAAGACAGACATCAAGGTGTCTGCAGGAAGGCAACCAGGCAAAGAGGCAGCAAGGATAATGATCTGTGAGTTGAGAAAGGAACGAGACTCCAGAGAGAACCAAGCCTCCAGCACCACATCTTGGCTTTCTGACCTCCAGCACTAAGACACTAGTTTGCTGTCCTAAAGCCACTCAAAACAAGGCATTTAGACATGCAACCCTGCACCCTAGTGCTGTCCACACAGTGTGTATTGATAAGAGTGGAAATGTAGGCTCCAGGAATTAAACTCAGGTCTTCTTCAGACTTATGTGAGTAGGGTTTTACCTGCTGGGCCATCTCTGGAAACTAAAATCCCAGCATTCAGGCTTCCTATGATGTTATGTCTTTGTCCATTTTTGTTATCTTTTTTGGCCATTATTTAAATGTCAACTCTTGGGGATATAAAGGTAAAGGGAGACTGTGGCTTCGAAAACCTTCCACACCACTGTTCTCAGCTGATAGAGTTGACATTGCACACACGGTCTTGCCATTCTTGCACTCAGAATCTTCCAGCTGCAGCCTTCTGGGGCCGGGAGTACAATTACATCACAGTTTATACTCGTTTCTGTAAAGTGGTTTTAGTTCATTTCTTGTCTGTTTATCGATACAGACAATTCTAATTTTGATGTAAGCCAGGAAAGCCTATCAGGAGCTTCCTCCAGTTCCTGTGGAACCCAAAGTTTCAGAAAACCCAAACTCCTTCCTGCCCTTTTCTAATTCCAGAATCATTCCATGAAGAGAATTCTGGATAGACATTTTGAGCTCGCTCACTTGAATCTTAGAACAAAATTGGAAACCTGTTTGTGCTTCTCTTTCTTTGAGGACTACTTGGTTCCTTTTTGAAAAAAAAAATCAAAGAAATCAGCAAATCTCTAAAGATGAGAGAGATGTGCAGTAATTGATAAAACTCTAGTTGCCGCATGGAGTGAGCATTCATCCCCCTTTGTGCCCCGATAGCATTCCAATGGGAGCCAGTTCTCTGTCCTGGGGAAAATCTAGCCCAACGTGAGAACAATGGTGTTTTAAAATACTTCCCATGACTTCATTTAGAAAAGTAGGCCCTTGGGAGCTTTCTGAGAGGATTGACTCTTCCTAGGTTCAGGATTTCTTTAATCCTTTGATCTTCCTTTAGCTGAATTTAAAAATATATATTGACCAAGCTGTCTAGTTTGTCAACAAAGGCTTTGATGGATACGTTCTTTGTTTTATGCCTGTAGAAGTCTGAAGAACGGAACTGTGCTCAACCAGAATTTCTGCTGGCTATTTTGCTGTGGCAGTTGTACATAGTGGTGTTTGAAATAGCCAGCCAGCCTGTGATCTTTCATTTAGATTAGATCCGGCCGCTGCTTTTTTTAAAGAGAGAGAGACCATGCCCCAATGGGCTGGTAACTCAGCAGCGATTGGCTGAAGGAGCAGAAGGAGCTCCCGCAGCAGACGTCTTCTGGCAATTGGATCATTCTCTTCAAAACTTTCAGACTTTTGCTCAGATTCTAACTCAGCAGAATCCTCTTCCAAACTGTGGTATCTAAAATGGCCACATGCCTCACTTTCTGTCCCTTCCCCTCTGTTGATTCATGGCTACTGTTTGAAAGTGTTCTTTGCTTTATTTGATAAATACATATTTATTTGATAATAATTTGATATAACATTAGTTGCTGCAGTGTAGGCTCTAAGAGGAATACTTTATTCAAGATTATCTCTAGAATATAAAACAACTTGTATATAGTATGTGCTTAAATAGACATGTCAGTACTGTCTTCTTATTATGGTGTTTCTACAAAGTCATACCTTAAGCCAATTTCCCTTATTACAGCTTTTCAATGCCTATTTTTCAATACCTATTTTTCCAAGTCAGCTAATTTAGCTGTGGATAAATTGGGGAAGTGGGATTCATTTTTAATCTTTCACCAAAAAGATTAAAATAAGACCTACCACTAAAATAATATTTTGGGGAAATTCATACAGGAGTATAGGTACTATGTAATTTTCACATCTCCTTCTTGCCGTCCCATTCTTCCTGTGGCCCCCACTCACTCTCAAATTAAGATCGCCTCTTCTGTAGTTGTTGTTTTACACACACACACACACACACACACACACAAGCCACTGAGTTGCCTATACATATATGAGTATTGGACTGACCACAAGAGATGGATAGCCTGTTAGGGGGCTCATTTACGCAGTTATTGTTTTACACACACACACACACACACACACACACACACACACACACACACGCCGCTGAGTTGCCTGTATGTATATGAGTATTAGACTGACCACACAAGATGGATAGCCTATCAGGGGCTCCTTCATGGAGAAAATTGATTTTTCTCCCTCAGCGGCTGTGGATTGCCTGTAGCTCTTCATCTCAGGGTAGGTGGGGCTTAGCAAAAATTCTCTCATCCTTGTTTGCCGTCGACTAGTGTAGATGTTATGCAGGTGTTGTTCAGTCAGGGAACAATATGGTTGAGATTTCCTGGCTGTAGCATCCTGGCATGTCTAGAAGACAGTATCTTGTGACAAATGTTCTAGAACTCTCGATCTTCTTATCCTTCTGCTCCCCTTTCTGTGATATTCCCTGAGCCTTAGGTATAGGGGTTATCTTGTATATGTATGTCATGGTATATCTGCTTCACGTTCATGGTACGCTACATGAGGAAGCTAGTACCATGGTCATTTATTTTGTCCAGTTATGATCGTTGTGTTAGTTTTTGTCTGTTGCAGGAAGAACCCTCTTTGATGAGAGGAATGCTGGTTAGAATTTTTTTTCTCAATTTGCTACAACCTAGGGTCATCAGGGAAGAGGGAACCTCAGTTGAGAAAACACCTCCATCAGATGGGGCTGTAAGAAAGCTTGTGTCGTATTTTCTTGATTGATGATTAAAGTAGGAGAACCCAATCCACCTGGGTCCTACCTATGAGCAGTTGGTCCTGGGGTGTATATGAAAGTGGCTTGGACAAGCTATGGAGAGCAAACCGGGAACCAGCATCCTCCATGGTTTCTGCTTCAGTGTTGCTTTCGGGTTCCTGCCATGCTTGAGTCTCTGTTTTGTCCTTCCTCAGTGACGGACTATAATTGAGATGTGTAAGTCAAAACTTGTTCCCCCAAATTGTTTCTGTCATAGTCTTAATAACAGCAATAGAAACCAAAGTAGAATAAAGGGCGGGAGCTACATGCATCCACTGGCATAAGAATAACTACTTTGATTACAGTTAAAACTCTACAGATTTCGGAAAATGGTAGCCATATGTTCTGCTCTACAATCTATGATCTCTCCAATGGCTGCACTATTTCTGGGAAGGTGCGATAGGGAACTGATGATAGACCAAAGTAAGGATATCACTAAGTTCCAAATGGTGAACCAGTGAGTTTTATTGGGGTTACTTATAAGAATATGGGGGAGTGATTACTTGACTTAAAACCAGTAGAATCATCAAAGCTTACACAAAGTGACAGCCCGCAAAGGCTGGAAACTCGGATGGCTCTGCACAACATTCAGGCAGCTCAATGAGTTGGAGGTGGTTCATTTGGTTTGGGCCTCTGCCATGTCTTCTCAGCTGCTCTCTGCTTCTTCTAGCAGCTTCGCTTGTCCGAGAGCATCTCTTCCCAGGTCTTACTACTTATATATGCCCAAGGAGGAAAGAGCCGAGTAAATTTGGCCATTTTTAGGGATTCCCTAAAGCTTTTCCGGAAGTTTAAGGAAGTTCCTTGCGAGATGGAATGCTTCACCTCTCTTGAATATCCTGTGTCTTAAGGAACCTCCCTCGAAGGTGGGAAGTTTCAGTCTTGTGGGCAAAAGAGTTATAACACCAGTTATGGGTAGCTGGGTAGGTTTACAGTACCAGGCGTGAATTTCCTCCTATCGAGTGGCTCTTAAGCCCAATTAGAATGTCATTAGTTACCCTCAAGATTTTAAGTGCCACTATTGCATCATTGGCAACAGTCAGTCTGGTCATTGTTATGGTTCATAGTCACGGTTGGGAAGAACGATCAATTGCTTTTCTCTAGTGGCATCTTGCTTAACATGTGATACTACGAGAGCTAGCCTTCAGGGAAGAGGCTTCCAGGTCAGTTCCAGCTTGTCCTATGTGCAAAGTGTGTGGTGTCATCAGCAATAGGACCTCACCAAGGGCAATGTCAGCAGCCTCTATTGTTTTAAAATCTCCTGGACTTCCCAACAACTGGAGCTGGAAGGGAGACAAATGCTACATGCTCTGTCTTATTTATGGATGTGAGTTCCAATGCTTTAGATTAAAATAGCAATGAAAGTGGGAAAGGAGAAAGGGAGTGTGTGTGTGTGTGTGTGTGTGTGTGTGTGTGTGTATGCACATAGACTTATATAGTCTTCCACACATGCAAATAAATAAGAAAATTGATCTAAAGAAAGAGATGAAAGGGGTTAGACTGGTAGTTCAGAAGTTCAGAGTAGCCTTGCTGAAGACCAACCAGGGTTTGGTTCACAGCACCCATGTGAAAGTTGACAACCCTCGGTACCTCCAGTTACAGGGACTCCCTCGTTGCTTATAGCTTTCTGGAGCACTGCATGCCTGTGGTACACTTAAACACATGTAGATAGAACACTCTCAGACATATAAAATAAAATGGATAAAATCTTTCAAAGAGAGAACACTTGAAAGTGAATACCATTTTTACTATAAGATTTAATGTCTCTTCATGTGATTTTTTGGGATGCTTGAAGTCACATTATTGAATATTTCATCAGACAAACTGCAAGCATTCACCTGGTTATAACATGTATGCACTCAGCAGCTACTACATGCTTATGAAGCAGGCATGTGTTTTGCTTCCCTGTGGAATGCATCTACTGTGTTGCATCATCTTCCATTGAAAAATGTATATACTCTTATAGAAATGTTTTATTCATCCATATATCAACCTTAAAAACCATAGCGTAAACTTTTTATTGTTTGATTTCTAATTCAATACTTCTTAGTCAAGCTGAAATAGTTAAGATTTAAATATTTAAAAAAACCCAAATCTTGTGCCCATTTATTGTTGCAGCCCAGACTCTATTGCTCTAATTTCCACTGTAGCTGTTTTAGTACAGACTCAACTTGGCAGCAATGGGAAACTCATGACACACAGAACATTCTGTATAATGACTCCACATTGTTCAGTACTGATGAAAACCATATAATTAATGTTTTTGTTTAATAACACAGATTCAGATTTCTGGAGCACCATGTCTTTGTGAAGTGGCTTCTGTTTAGCAACTAAAATGTGTCTCACTTCATTTGCTTCATCTTTGCCGGTGGATTCTTTCCCAAAAAAAAAAAAAATCCCCTTTTATTATATAGTACACTGAAATAAAGACTTTAGCTTGCAGTCCATGGTTTCATTTAAGGCGAGAGATTGGCATGGCCTTACTGAAGCCTGCTATTGTTCTGAAGCCATTTTATTGTACCTTCCCAGGCTGTCAGTTCCACTTAAACCTCATAATTAGACTCATAAAATACGAGCTCTTTTTCTGTACCTTAAAGCGAGTTCCAGCAGAGGAGCCAGTGGCCTTTTAAAGCCAGACTTGTAAACTGCATTTGTTTAAGTCTTGGAAGATGGGAGACCCATGGGCTGAGAAGCTGATCGTAAAATGCCTCTTACTGAGGCATTCAGGAGAAAATGTTTTTTTGTGTGTTTATGTGTCTGTGTGTGTGCGCGTGTGCATATGCGTGTGCGTGCATGTGTGTGTGTGTGACTTAAAAGTGTTTGTGGGCTGATCAACTCATTATGTGGGTGTAGAATCTGGACTCCTGTCCTTATGGTCTTATAGCAAGTGCTTTTAATGGCTGAGCCATCCAGCTAGCCTCTCAGATCCTTTTCTGTAAAGCTGTTTTTGGGTTCGGAGAGAGGGCTCATCTGTGTTTAATGCAGTTCCTACTATTTCACAATTATTCTTTTTATGCTCACCTCACCTTTCTTATCTGCCTCCCACCACCAATGTCCCTATTCTTCCAAACCCCTACCCATTTGTGACTCATTGAATTAAACCAGGGCAGTCTGGATGACCATGGGTTTGGAACTACCATTGGAGCCTGGTGAAGCATCGCTGGGTATACAACCAAAGACAGTGACTCCTCCTCCTCTCTCATTTAGCTGTAAAGGAAAAAAAATGAAATTTGCATGTCAACAAATATAAATGGGAAAAGCTGTGTTCAATAAGGTAACCAAAACCCAGAAAGTCAAATACCACATGTGGCTCTCATTTGTCGCTTGTGGATCCTAATTTCAAGTCTTATAGTCTGTATGGTTAACTAGGAGTATCCGTGGAAGCCAGGAAATTAGAAACAAGTCATTGGCAGGGGACTGCTTTCATTGACTTGAAGGCAAGTCATTGCTTTCAAGGAGTGAGACGGTAGGTTAAAAAAAAGTGGAGAGGGGAAATACTGAGAATCGAAAGGTTTAAATGGAGTGGAAAGTGGGGAGATATGGAGACAATGAGATAGTAGAAGAGGGTAACCAAATGAAAGGTCTATGGAAAAGCTACTTGGAAATGTCATATCTTGTCACATATTTTAATGCATGTATTTATATGAACATGCAATAACACCTGTGATGTGGGAGTCCTGTCTGTGTGCTGTGATTACCATTAATGCATAAAGAAACTACCTTGGCCTGTTGATAGGGTAAAACTTAGGTAGGCGGGGAAAACTGGACTGAATGCTGGGAGAAGGAAGGTGGAGAGAGAGATGCCATGGAGCCGCGGGAGACAGATGCTGGGAATTTTACCTGGTAAGCCACTGCCACGTGTTGATATACACATTAATAGAAATGGGTTAAAAATAAGATGTAAAAGTTAGCCAATAAGAAGCTAGAGCTAATGGGCCAAGCAGTGATTTAATTAATACAGTTTCTGTGTGATTATTTTGGGTGTAAGCTAGCCAGGCAGCTGAGAAGAACAAGCAGGCCTTCCTCCTACACACTTGTAACTTAGTGGTATGGTATATGATTACATTGAGTGGCTCTGAAATGCTGAACAAGGACTGTTTCCTTGGATAATTATTGGTCATGGTCGTAACACATGATGCTGACACCTACAAGGTGTCTCTCTTCTTTTTTAAAGTACTTTTGTATCCCTGTTTGTGGTATCTTGAATGAGACTGGCCCCCATAGGCACCTATGTTTGAATGCTCAGTCTCCAGTTGGTAGACTGTTTGGGAAGGATTAGGAGGTGTAGCCTTGGAGGAGGAGATATGTCACCGAAAGCAGGCTTTGCGGTAAGCACACCATGCCCCACTGCCCTCTACCTCGTGTGTATGGATCAGATGTAAACAAGCACTCTGCTACTGCTCCCTTCCCCAAGGACTGCTATTTAAGACTCTGGAAAGCAGACTTTTGATGGACTTCTGTTGTCTCTCAGTCAGTGTTTGCAATCATTAACAGGAGTAAGAAAGAGCCCTAGTAATGGCAGGAAATCCATCTTGTCTTCAGACAGACTTCCTCTGCCATAATTTGGGAAAGAGCTGTCAGCAGTGTCCATTATAGATTGCTATGCCAGTTACGTGAAATTTTCTAAGAAATTGGATCAGAAAGTTCCTCAACAGCCACCTGATAGCACCCAAGCCTATGAGTATGTTGATGAATTTGATCATGGTAAATGATAAGCAGTATCTACTTCCTGTAACTTTCCATACTAGACCATTTCAAATACACATTTTATTTGTTATTAATTGTACTCCAATAAGTCCAAAGTAATAAATGTCCACAGTATTTTACTAAACTTTAGTAAAATGTTTGTTTTGTATAGGTGACTTTCCCCTATGTAATTAACTAGTGTGTAAATATGATGACAATAGAGAGTTGTCTTTGAAACTTAAATATATTAATATTAAACCACAAATAGCATGTCGAGATAAAGCAAGAGTTGTTAAAGACAAATAGCATGTCGAGATAAAGCAAGAGTTGTTAAAGACATTGCATGACTTCTTGGTATTTTGGAAACCCTGATCCACGTACCTAACTATGTGAGGACACTCAGCAGAAAAGAATGTCTATGTCAGTATTTTCAAGTCACCCCCGCTCTGTGTACCCAAATTTGAAGTACCCAAATTTGAAGTCAATCCTGGATCCCAAATCTTGTGCCCCAACCCATGTGCCATTACTCCTTTTTGCCTCTGCATTTACCTGTCACTGAGAAGATTGTGTGACCGCACAGCATCCCAGGACTTTATTGTAGTGCATCAAAGACGAGGCTGGGTCTCTCCTTGTTGCTCATATCAACACCCGAGGAGAGCACCATGACAAAGCACACATTCATAGGGTATGTGGGTGGAGCACGATACCCCAAGTGGACAGCTCCTAGAAAATACCACTCCTCATCCAAACAACAGCATCCACAAATGTCATTTTCTTTTACTTCTAAATACAGTATCTTTTTTTGAGATTCCATATATTTTACTGAACCTGACATTAGATATTCTGAATACTTATCATTTCGAGTTAGAAAAATATGAAGTAAGCTAAAACAAATAAATAGAGGAGAAGTCATGACAGATCTTTTAAAAACCTAATGGTATTTATGTTTATCTTCTCTACTCACACAAATCATGAAGAGCTGCAATAAATTCTGAGGAGGGTGATTATTTTGTATCTTGAGAATTATGCTATCAAACAGAATACAAATTATAGTTCAATTTAAATTATACATAAAAAATTAAAATTAACCAAAATGCATTTGACACAAATCAATTAGTATATCAATAAACAAAGTTGCTGCCTATGTGCATATATACACAAGATATGCTAATCTAACTGCCCAAACAGAGCACATTTTAATGATATTCAGTAAAATCAAACTTTCCACTACCCTTCCCACAAAGAATCATAACTTGGGCACTGTCTGCAACTTTAGGCTCTTGTGTGTAAACCAGTCAGTCTCGTGAGCAAACCTCTGCCATGCCTAGGCTTTGCCCAGAAAAGCAATGTGCAATACATCATTACCAAGACAAGTTTTGCTGGTTGAATCTGTATTATAACATCATATTGAAACAGTTAAGCTTTTCCATTAATTTTTGTGTGTGTAAAGATATTTGCAGAGTTCCTACTCTGTGCGTGGGACTGTGTTGAGTGATTTGTGTTGATTCTTTTTATGGAAACAGCATTATGACCATGAGTTAAGCCTATTCTTCCACCACACTCCTCACCCACATTTTTTTTTAATTTTAAAATAGGAAGTATGACCAGAGCTGCTGAACCTGGATTCCTTTTCAGATCTCCCTGACTCAACCTTACCTCTAAAGTTATTCCAAGAATAGGAGGGATTCTTCTTATTGTTCGTGTGTGTGTGTGTGTGTGTGTGTGTGTGTGTGTGTGTGTGTGTGTGTATTGGCAGAGATTGCTTGTTCGTTCCTGGCTGCCCAGGCCCAAAATGATCACACAGAAACGGTATTAATTAAAACATTGCTTGGCCTATTAGCTTATGCACACTTCTAGGTAACTCTTTTTTTTAAGATTTTTATTTATTTATTATGTATACAATACAGTGTTCTGCCTCCATATGTGACTGCATGCCAGAAGAGGGCACCAGATCTCATTGTAGATGGTTGTGAGCCACCATGTGGTTGCTGGGAATTGAACTCAGGACCTCTGGAAGAGCAGTCAGCATCCTTAACCTCTGAGCCATCTCTCCAGCCCCTAGGTAACTCTTACATCTTAAATCAACCTATGTTTATTAATCTGTGATTAGCCACGTTATGGCTTGCCAGGGCAAGGTTCCACTTGGCATCCAGTGTCTATCTCCTGCTGCTGGTACATGGTGTCTCTTTTACTCCACCTACTCCTCCATCTAATTGGAATTCCCACCTTGCCTTATTCTGCGCTGCAATGGGCCAAAAACAGCTTCTTTATTAATGGCATTCACAGCATACCTGCCCACTTGGACGTCATCGCTTAATGTCTATTGGCTGAAGGAGTTCCCACAACGTGTGTGTGTGTGTGTGTGTGTGTGTGTGTGTGTGTGTGTGTGTGTGCACTCACACATGCAATGATGTATATATGGAGTTCAGAAAACAAGCTATAGGATTCGGTTATCTCCTACTTTATGGGTCTGAGGGGTTGAACTTGGGTCATCAGCCTTGGCAGCAAGCACCTCTACTGGCTGAGCCATCTTGCTTGCTCCAAAGGAGGCAGTCAGTTTTGAGGAGAAATAGGACAAGAGTTTGATTTGAAAACACCCCATGATATCAACTACACCACACTTTTAAATCTAAATAGTAACTATGAATATAAACATCAGTGATCTAAAATCGCCTTGGTTTTGTTTTCTCTGGTTTATCCTGTACTGTTATTTACTTCACGTTACTTTGTATTCCTTTTTATGTATAGCCCTAAAAGCACAGGGAAGAAAATGGTGTCTCTAACTGCTACCAAAGCACCACACAGTGCTTTGAAGATGACTATCCCTGCCCTTTCCTCTCTTCTTCTTCCATTATTGTAACCACCTCTCTCACTCCTACTGTCCTTTTGCCCCTTAGGCTGATCAAGGGTTGTGGAGCTATTAAGGAGACATCTCCACTTTGATAAAGTAAAAAATGCTGAAAAGGTGAAAAATCAAAAAACTTTTCTATTTTGTACCGTAACATTATTCTATCCTAATATCGTGGCTCTGGAAACGTATGTTGCAGGATGTAAGAACCACCGCCTTGAACACTCCACATTGTTATGCAAATATCATGTAGGAATAGACATGAAATTACCCCGCAATCTGCAAAGTTATTTTTATAGCATTCCCCTTTTGACTGAAGAAACAGGAATGTGGTCTTTAATAGCATCTCTCCCTCTCCCACTGCCGATGATCTAAGTCCCTTTAGATGTTATTTAGAATCTGTTCTCAAACTATGTCGATGTCAGGGCTAAAGATTAGGGGGACCGTGTTAAGAACTGGCAGGATGACAAGTTGACCAAAAGTCCTTTGTCTCTCCTTTGGGGACAGCTCTGATATGCTGTTTACTATTTTAATGCCTGAAGCAGCCAAAAGCTTTCGAGGAAAACCAAACGCATGTCCTTTCCTCTGGTAGCCAAAAGTCTTACAAAGACAATCAGAGTCAAATGTTAGAAAAGTCTGAGCTTCTGAGGGGAGCGCTGAATGACCGAATATAGAGGCTGCGAGGACATGGACTCCTGGGCCTCTAGACCTCAGCTGGTTCTTATGGGCAGTATCACTTGTTTCAGCAGTACGGAGCCAACACATACGGAGAGCTGACTACAGCAGCTAGGGTGCTGAGGAGCACAGCTGCCCACAGCTGTTTCTAATCCTCATTTTATAGGTGGCAATAAAAACACAGAGAATACAAGTGCTGAACTGTCAGGTGTTTTAATGGGCTTCACACCCTCTGTTATGAACCTTGTTGTCTTACGACTGGGGCGAGGTAGAGGGGAAAACACAGAAAGTTTTCTACCCCATAGGCATCTGTGTGCCGTTGCTGCCTGCCATCTCCCAAGGGATGGGGCAGTGCCAAGTTTTAGAATAATGACAAGGTGCCTGCCTTCCTTGTTAACAAGCTTTGTTTGCATCATTTAGATGGTAGCATTAATGTTCCTGAGACCTGCTTTGTGCTTGTTTAATTATAATATAGTCTGGCACTTTGACATTTAATTTTCTTGTTTGGCTGTAATTATCTTCCATGAGAGCAAGAGCAGGGTTGAATTATATTTACTTCCCTTAGTCTTTCCTTCCTTTCTCCATCCTGCCCTACTTTAAAACATGTAAATCTGACTATGACTCACTGTGTCAGCCAGGGTCCCGGGTGAAAGACCTGGGTCAGACAAAGGCTATGCTGCCAAGAGGGTCAACCTACTAGGAGCTAGTCATGCTTCTCGGACAGTTGATCGGGCTGGGCTGTGATGCTGCCTTCCTTGGTAGTGACAGGTGGTGATGTCTCAGGTCAAAGGAGAAAGGTCATGAGCCCGAGTCCCTGCTAAGTGGTCTCTGCTCTGCTTTCAAGAAAATTATGATTTCCCCAAACAAATGGCACTGACTCCTCCAGAATCCCATCTCTCTGTAGTCAGGTTATATCTGGCTTAACGGCTCTTTTAGGAAAACTACAATCTCCTCAAAGCAGGGCCTGAACTTTGATAAATGGTGCGATGGTTCAAAGAGAATTACAAATGCTTGCCACTTATACATCGTGTTTACGACTTGCATAACTGTCTGACTTGATCCTCACAACCCTCCTATGACATAGTTCTAGCCATCAAACATTTGTGATTTTCCCTCTATTTGTGTATTACACTATAGTAACTATTTATATATATATATATGTATGCATATATGTGATTTTTCTCATGCATATGCGTGTGAAGGTGCATAAGCACATGTATGTGCATGTGAATTTGCATATCTGGAGTCTTCTTCAGTTGCCATTCACCTTACTCACTGAGGCAGGGTCTTTCGGTTGAACCCAGAACCACCGGTCTGACTAGTCTGGAGAAGCAGTTGGTTTGGGGTCGTCTGCATCTGCCTTTCTAGCCGTGGAATTAAAGGCAGCTGCTCTGCCTGCCTGGCATGCGTGGGTACTAAGCACTGAACTCTGGTCTTCACGTTGCATGGCAAGTGCTTTATCTGCTGAGAGATCCCGTCAGTCTTCGGCATTATACTCCTAATCACTCCCTTATTTAAATGGATGTAAAAATTCACTATGCAATTATGCTAGAATTCCACTGTGTTTAGAAGCAAAGGTTAAAATCTGTGGATTTCTATTTTATAATGAGCCTCCTCTTCTTCCACTGGCATATCCAAATTAATCAAAATTGCAAATGCTCCTAGCTTCTTCCCTCCGACCTTTCTCAACATCTCGCTCTCATGTCAAAAAAAATACCTTTGTCATTATAATTCAGTGTGGTTTGAACACTTTGAATTCATCCTCCTAAAGTCTTCCTCATCCTTCTAGCCAACCAAAGAAACTTTTGGACTCTGAAGAGCAGAAAGAGGAAGACAGAAGATGGAAATACAGCCATAAGCCAAGAAACCAAATGGAAGCCCCTAAAAGAGCTGGCTTGGAAGGAGGAATGGAGAGATGGGAAGACACCTGCATGCATGAGGTTCGGAAGAATCTCCGGAAGATCCGCAGGACAATGGCTGAAACTCTTAAGAGATACCCCTGTGGTATGTTACAAGCTCGGTTTCCCAGGAAGCAGACCCCAGTCAGAGACTAAATGGAAAAAGCCACCAGTGAGAACTTGGAACTCAGAATCAGCACTTGAAAGGAACATGGGGGAAAGACAGGGCCCAAGAGAGGAAGAGCTGTGGCAGTGGCGGCCGCACAACATGCAGGAACTTCCGGAGGCGGGGTCAAAGCGCTGCCTTCTGGGACAGGGGAAGGGGGCCATGAACTTTGGTGCCCCCGCCGGCAGAGGGAGTAACTGGATAGTGTGCCACAGCGTGCACCGACCCGTGAGATATAAACTGAATTCAGTTAATGCTCTGCAAAGGCCCAGGAGAAGTTTGGAGTTATGCTCTAACTTACACATTTTAGGTGGTACAATTCAAAACATGACTGTCAGAGACTAGCTACATGTGATCCTAAGAATTACTACACTTACACCAGAAATGTAATGCTAGACTCTCAAAGCCATTGATTGCCGCCTGTTCACACAATATAATTTCCCGTAGGTAAGGGAACAGGGGGTAGGAAAAATGGGTTTTATCATGTTTTAATCTAACAGTCATGCCTACCTCCAAAGTTAGATTTTTATGGTCTCTGAATGAGGAGATTCAGAATTTCAACTACAGGTGGGTTTCATTTTTATCAAATTGTGATCAAGGATAAAAATGATGGTCTCTTTTTAGCTGCTGTCAAAGAAACTGAGAGTAAAAGAATATGCCTTATGGAGGTCCCCCTTGTATAGAGTAGTACATTATGAAATGGTTCTTTCACTTAATGAAATACAACGTTAGGCTCTATTTTAGTCAAATAACTAAAACATGCCTTAAGCATAAAAATAATCCAAGCATATTTTCTATACTAAAAAAGGGAGGAAGAGACAGTTGTTAGGGTCAAAGATCAAATGATGATGTTAGGTCTCTTTCTCTGGTGAGCTCCCCCAGATAGGGTTATCGGTACCCCTAGATTTCTACTGTTCCTGATGAAGAACAGAAAGGGTGTCTGACCTCACACCTATAGCCAGTTCTATAGGACTGATGGACTGGGTTCTGATGGGCTCACTGTCTGCCTGTCCCTCACTAATTAGCTGTCATATTCCCTGGACAAGTGCATAGGCTCTCACACTGAAATTAGGACACCCTTCTGCTCCTCTGTATTCCTGTAAAATGATGATTGGGTGGGGGTAACTCCCCAATGGAAATCAATGTGTTTCCATACCAAGTTAAACAAATGATGGGCAGACAAAATCAACTGACATTTCCTATCCTTTCTGACCTGCGGAAATCTTCTCCCTCTGCCACTTTACTGTGGCAGGTTACTGCCAGTATCTTTTCTTCTCTGTTCTAGGTAAATGGACCGATCAGTGTGACCTTGCAGGATGGTCAGGAGGATGGTTGTTATTGTACATACAAAAGCTCTTTGACTCCCAGGAGGGGCTTGCCAATTAAGACCTATCCTTGCAGGTAATAACAGACACACTTCGAGCACGATGCTGGCATTCTCTCCCTTCAATTAGAAACTCATGAAAGCCTTTAAACTGGATCATGCACTAATGGATTCCACAGTCCTGATGGATATTTAGCATTATCTGAGCACTGTGAAGAGCAAGCCACGTCATAGCTAGCATTTTTCATTCTGTGCTCCAATGGGCAACAGTGAAATTGCTGTTTCTCAAGAACATGATACTCGAATGTGCTTTTTCGCTTAATTGTGAATCTTGGTCAAAAGACTGAATAAAAGAAGCTTGATTTCCAGTGGGGTCTCTCACTAGAGAGTAGCTTTCCCCACCCACACTGGCAACACTCTAACCTCCAAGTGGTACCCAGGTGGCTGTTGACTTCATCAAAGGCCGGACACCTTTGAAACAAATGGCTGTGGGATTCAACTGTGATGGCTTTTGATGTAACAGAAAGGTTAGGGGTAAATGCTAACCTTTCATTCATCGCTGCACCTAGAAGGCAAGAGTCTGGGCTGACCCTGGAGGAAGGTAGCTCCTGGATGATTGCTTCCCCAGGACTCCAGCCCCATCTGCTGCCATGGGAACACAATGCCAGCAGCAGCCCAGAGAGGCAGCCGTCTGTTGCTATTTTTGTGGCTTACAGACTTAGTGTGAACCCTGAGGTGTAACTTAGGGAAACAAAATGTTACAAGCTGAACCTCAGCATCCTCATTCCTTGACTTTTCTCTTTCTCCCAGTCAGACTCACGATGCCCCCTGGCTGATTAAAAAGAACAAAAACAAAGAAAGGAATTCTCTCATAAATGTAGTCATTCCCAGGGTCTTCTTACACTGTGGGCCAGAAGTGATCTCCTTTAACTTCCTCCGCTTTGCTGACACCTCCTCCTCCTCGGTCCTGTCTCTATTCTCCTGGGTTCCTATCCTCCCTTGGCTCACTATTCTTACCCAGAACTGTCTGTTCCCTTTTTTGTGTTTCTCCTTAATGTATCATCCCCGAGAGTCTAGGATTTAGACCTACACGGTTCCTGGTCACATACCCAGTTCCAAAAACAAGTTCCAGATATACATGCCTCAATATATTTTAAGTTGATTCAGGAGTTACCATTAAAATGAGATATACTGGATATTAGTGCAACCCAATTCCTTCTAATAGTCAATTTTTAGTCTACTTAAGGAGGCAAATACTTGACAATATGGTTCTTTCTAGAATTATCTCCTTATATAAAGTCTAGCTAGGATCCAGAGGAGTTTACTGGTACTCCTGTCTCACGTCTGTCCTTATCAGTCTGTCCATGGGTTCTACCTTCCTAGGTCAGTGCAGTGTCTGCCTCATAGTGAAGTGGGAAGTCCATTAAACTTGTATCAATGTGTCTTCAAATTATAGGTTTCAGGTAGGCACTCATTTTGACTTCCTGAGGCCATCTGTGTTTGTTAGTCAACCCATGGCCATCCAGACAAGCTCTCTCTGGATGGAGGAATCTGGAATCTGGCCTGATTTTTTTTTGAATATTAAAAAAAATGTGTTGCTGGGAGTCACTTGTATTAATAGTATCAATGATATTGAATTAATAGCAACATAATACTATATATTATATATCTATTACATGTTATACTGTTAGGAACATTAAACACACATATTCATATATAAGTATATATGTATTTATATATAATATAAAATGTATTAATTTAGTCAATTCTTACAGCACTCTAAATGGTGGGTGTATGTGATGGGACGTTGTAAATGGTCATTCCATGGTTAAGAGGGATTTTATTGTGGATAAGAGAGAGAAAAAATATACAGGGGCATTTGCGAGAGTCCAGAGCAGAAAAAGAAACAGACTGGTTATGGCTGGGTTTAGGGAAGTAGTAATCACAGAGAACAGCAGGAGAAAGCCCTAGAAAGGATAGTGGAGATAATGAGGGAGGAAGAGAGGGAATAATGGAGACTAGTGGGGGTGCTAGGAGGGAAGTCAGTGAGCTGGAGCAGGCCTGGGAGTTGGTCTATATGTGGGCTTTAAAGTGTACAGTGAGTACTTGTGAATAAGGCCTGAGGGAGCCTTGGGGCCAGTATGGGCTTGACTACAGACCACAGGTACATGTCAGTGGAGAGCCGTGTGTCCCTTCTGCCAGCGACAAGGGAAATGACTCCCTTTGGTGGACAGGTAACCTGTTTCACAAATTCCTAGGGAATGCTGGCTTTCATTGGGAGCACCAGACATCCTTCTACCCAGCTTGACCTCATTCTGGATGTATGGACTTCCCGAGCCCTAACTGTGGGTGAACTTTCCTCTCATAGATGAGAAAAGCCAAGGGGAAGAAAGACTGTAACTTGCCATGGTCACACAGAGAGCTAGTGGCATTGCTGAGATGTGGGTCCAGAGGATTGGGGTCAAATTCTATTTTTGTAGCTTCTACATAAATCCAATTTCAAAGAACCTGAAGCTTACAGAGGGAACCATGTACCCTAACCCTCATAGCTTGTGAATAATGAAGGTGAGGTAACAGTGCCAATGTGCCCAACTCCAGCATCTTAACCTTTATTTGCCACGTTTATTGATCCTTCCTGAACTATACAGCACCTTCCAGAACCTTCTATGTATGATTTCTTATTATATGTAATCTCCAACCCCTTTAAGACTAGAGACTTTATTGCTTAAATAAAATTAACTCTCTGTCATTAATAGCTGTATAATCATAACTATTATGGGAGAGATCAGAGAGTCAGTGTCAGACTTTTTGGCCATCTGTGAGAGGACACTGAGTAGAACACCAGAGTGCCTGATTCCAATGAGCAAGAGGCAAGTTTCCAGAAATGATACAGTTCTCCTATTTTAGCAGCAGAAAGCAACTTTGTTGCAATATTGTTCAAACTCTCCCAGGATTGCTTCCTATCTTCTGTTTTCACTGTCAGAGAGATAGCCATCAACCTAAAAGGACTCCTAAAATAAATCTGCTCTTGACCCTTGGAAACAATGTGTGCATGTGCTTGTGTGCTGGTGAATTTTGCAACCTTTCCTGTCAATTCTGGCAACGACTGAGTAATGAAGCGTCGTCTTTACATGGCTGATGGGAGAATCCCAGGAGAGGGTTCCACGGTGCAAAGTGCTGCACTGGCCCTGATGCAGTAAATGCAGTTTTCTCAGATTTCAGCCAGCACAGAGCTCATCGCGAGATGGCTTTCCTTGTGAGAAGCCGTGATAGGCTAGGTCTCTGTTTTCTGACATATGGCACATGCTATAAGCAGTGTTTTCTTTTTCTTTTGGTTAACTTTCATCTGTATTAATAATTTATATATTTATTATTCTTGTGCTAAATGTACTGAAATGTCAGTGGCTCATCTCCAGTTTTTCTTGACAGTACCTGACTCCTCACTTGCCTGCTTCCACAGAAGCAGAGTGACAGTACTGTGATGCTATACATTTTAATGCTTTTACACACACACCACACACACACACACACACACACACACACACACATACACCTCTGAGAAACAAAATGTCATGCCTGAGAGCCTGTAACACAAAAAGCATCATTTCTTTGCATTCTGCTGCCAGTTGAATGCCAGCGATGTCTCTGAAATATTTTTAAATATTTATTAATTTGCTACATTTAGCTCTAAGACTCTCATCAGTAAAGTCACACATTACACATGGCTAAATGCACCAAAATTCATTTTTACCACTTCCCTTACAAATAAGAATATAGCTGTTTTGGTTTTGTTCTGTGTTATAAATAATAATATAATATAATATAAATAATAATGGTTTCATATCCACTGCCTTGTACATGCAAAAGAGTGTTGGTCAAGGGTAAATGCTGGATGTTCAAATATTAGAGTTATATGGAGGTTTCCGGTATAGTTTCTCTTTTATACTATTTATTTTATTAACTTGAAAGAGTGGCTGTTTTCTATATTGTGATGAAACTGTTGCCAAACTCATGTTTGCAAATTTAATGCATTTTAATTGGCCTTCTCTACTGTCCCATTGTTGATATAAAGATTTTTCTGTTCATAGTGTTCATATCTCTACAGGACACTTTACTTTTTGTCTTTATGAGCTCTTTACATATTATAGCGACTGGGTTTTGTCTTTATATATGCTACAAATACTTTCTAGACAAGCACAGTCTGTATCTGCTTTCCCCATCAGAACACAGTCTTTCCAGGGTCAAGACTATTCTTTTCTTAGACAGTATATTTTCTCCAGATTATTGTGCTAATACATGGCAGAAAATCAAGCCTTTGCATCCCTGTTTCCAAGTCTTTTAACCCTTGTGAGCCTATATCTCCATATCTGTAATGCATAATCTTGTCTTCTGCTCACTGTTCCTTCTGTTTACTTGCAATTGAAGTCTAGACCTACACCTACTTCTAACCCTCATTTGGTCCAAACTGAATCCAGTTTTGACTCTGATGGATTACTGCCAGAAAACCAGAAAGGTTCATTACAGTGTGGTTTAGTTGCTAAGTAAATTGTCAATAAAAGTCTTCAATATAAACAGGTTATGTCCAGCAAGACATACTTATTAAGCACCAGATCATCTGTACCATAATATGAAAATCTGGGCACACATAGTGGAGAGGACTATGTCAAAGTCATCTATACCATTGTATGTGCCAGGCTTTTTCGTTTAGGCCACCATCTAGCTCCCAAATAATGACACAGAGACCTATTATTAGTTTGGAATGCTTGGCCTAGCTCATTTAAATTAATCTCTTTCTCTTTATCTACCCTAAGGGTTTTTTACATTTCTTTCCTTATTATTTTATTATTATTACTTTTACTGTTTCTTGTGTCTGCTAGCTGGCAGCTGCCTGGCTGTCCCCGCCCCCCACCCCTCCTCCTAATTTCTCTCATTCTCTCCTTTCTTCTTCTCTTATTCTTTTTCTCTCTCAAGCCTGGATCCCTCCTTCTACTTATTCTCTTTGCCTGTCAGCCCCACCTATTCCTCTCCTGCCTAACTATTGGCCGTTCAGCTTTTTAGTAAACCAATCAGGTGCCTTAGGCAGGCAAGGCGAAACCAATGTAACACATCTTTACATAGTTAAAACAAATGCAGCACAAACAAATGTAACACTTTGCCTGGTTACATAGTATTCCACAGCAATTCTATGAAAAGCTGGGAAAGCGTGGTGAAGTGGATTAAGTTTCAAAATCCCAACCCAACCTCACCTTGGGGTTTTGGGGGAATGTCTGATTGTCACTAAAGCTGCTGATGTTTGAAGTGATAAAGCATTCTAGTTGCTACTTTCTGACTCCAGTTTCCATGTTATTTTGAGAGACAGTTTCAAGATGTCTTTCTTCAAAATACTTCAAGGTTATTAGAGATAATACTATCAATCAAATGCAAGTTACATCTTGCCTCATGCCTCTGTTGCATTATTTCCTTATAATAAATTTTAGATGGAAAGTAGTCCTTTTTATAACTCTGTGTATGTGAATTATCCTAGAGCTTACTCCAAAGGACCACACCCAGTTTGGGTGCTGCTGGCAAATGTGTTGCAGTAGTAGTAACAGTAGCAACAGGCCTGGATTCTGACTGTTTCCTGATTGATGTGTGCTGGATGAATTTTATGAGCACCACCTTCCTTGAAACAAGCTTTAGAGATGGCTTACAGGGTAGAATGTCTGTTGTAGAAACCTCAGGGGCTGAGTTTGGATCACCATCAGTCACATGTGCCAGAACATGTACTGAGCTGGCTGGTCAGACAGCCTAGCCAAATCAACGCGTTTCTAGTTCACTGGGAGACCCTGTCTAAAAACACACTCCACAGACATGCACCACGCACACACATGGCACATACACACCCTTAATTCCCAAATCCTACAAGGTAACAACTGTGATTATGTCTCTTAGATGGAAAGAATGAGGTTCAGAATCAGGGAAGTTAGGTAAGTTACATAAAGCCACACAGCTCATGCGTGCTGATGCATCTCCTAGTGTGGGTCAACAGAAATTACTAGTGAAAATGGGCAGTAAGCCTTACCCGATTGCTATGTAAAAAGTACCACACACAGGTGCATTGTGTACAGTGTTCCTTCAGTGAATATGGATTAGTCATGACTCTGTCTGCACCAAGTGCTGGACCTTGCATTTTCTTCCCTGTGTAATATATACAAAATCATTCTGGGCTTTTATTTGCTTTCTTCTTATTCATTTTGCACCTGTGTACTTCTGTTTTATGGCTTCAATTAAGAAAATCC
Organism: Myodes glareolus; assembly: GCF_982192425.1. Taxonomy (NCBI): domain Eukaryota; kingdom Metazoa; phylum Chordata; class Mammalia; order Rodentia; family Cricetidae; genus Myodes; species Myodes glareolus. Next base: position 49,412,633 of record NC_142030.1, on the reverse strand, counting down.
ATTAGATCTGTTTGAAGTTCATTTCTCTGCTTTCCTGAATCGCCCCTTGCCTCAGTTTCTCCACCTGAGGATTAAATAAGTGAGGACAGGTTTAAACATTAAGAAGTGGAACTGCATTGACTATTTCCTTTCAGTGCCATGACATAATCACAACCACACGCGTGTGGCCAGAGTGAGTAGAAGGGAGCAGCCCTTACCTGCCTTCTCGCCTCTCCGAGTCTTTGCACTGGGAGTGTGCACAGGCTCTTGCGTGGAATCAGCTCCACAGTTAATGAATGCTAGAGGTGGCGAGCACTTGTATGAAGCTTCTCTAATTACCCTTCACATCAGTGATTCATCGGATCACAAGGCTGCTCCAGATCGTGCTTCCTAGGAAAGCTATTAGCCTAAAAATGAAACCCTGAGCACTCCCTTCACTGCAAAACAGGCTCTCGAGAAGTGAGGCACCATAAAGAGAGTTATAAAGCTGATGGAGAGCAAGTCAGTGTCCACAGGGGGATGTTCGTGACCACTCCTCCCCCAAACCGAGAGCAAATCAATATCCTGTGTCCACATCACTTCTCCCCCAACAAAGAGCAAGCCAGTATCCCCTATCATGACCACTCCTCCCAAGTGCGTGTCTCTTTCAGGAGCAGCTACAACGTCAGACTTAGTCTTTTTCAGTCAGTGTCTTTAGTTCTCACACAGACAGCATCCTCTTTTCTTTACGTCAAGAATACTCCTGGAAATGTCTCCAGGCTGTCAGGGATGTAATTTGAGAAGATGTCTGACAGAGGGTCAGATTCTTCCTCCGTATCGGGGACCATCAATACTCCAAGTTTGTCAAAGAAGAAAACAGTACAGTTTAAATATTTTATACCTGTATTTTATTTTGCCTGTTGCTGCTGAGAACTCTCTGCCTGTATCTTGAAGCTTCTTGGGGATTAAGTAGAATAAGGAAAACGAGCCTGAAAGCTTAAGGATCCTGATATTACGGATACAGTGATGGGGTTGAGGAACAGGTATAGAAGATCTCAAGAAGAGAAAGATAGAAAAATGGCCACTGGGACTAAGGTGTGGGGGAATACTGAGCATTGTGATTTTCTGAGACCAAACCCACCGCCTAACTCCTCTCCCCAATCATGAATCCCCTATGTAAGCACTGATTTGAACCAGTCACTTATAAATGCAAGGTGACCCTTCAAATTATTAGCTGAGCTCTAGCAAACAGAATATGGACTGTTCTCGTTAAAACAGGTGGAGGGTCCCAGAGTCCTACGTGCACACTGTCTGTCACTTATTCTTTTGTATGCATGTTCCTCCCTCCAGTTTTCTTCTGGAAGCTTTTAAGGCATTTTAGAAGAACTCAGAGAACTCTTATGCTCAGAGGCTCACAGTTGGGGGACAAATCATAAGGCCTTGCAAATCATATGGGTTTCTGAAGGCCTGTGACGTGAGAGGTTAGGCCGAACTAGGCCCTGACTGTGTTGTCTGTGATGGGCTACTTTGGAATTACATAGGAATGGCTTTCGGTCGGTGAGGATCAGGAGCAACTGCACAGGCTTGAATACATCAGTCATCCTCCATAAGAAATCCTTTTGCTCAGCTGGGTGGTGGTGGCGCACGCCTTTAAATCCAGCACTCGTGAGGCAGGGACAGGTGGAACTCTGTGAGTTCAAGGCCAGCCTGGTCTACAAGAGCTAGTTCCAGGACAGGCTTCAAAGTTACAGAGAAAGCTAATCTTGAAACCTCCCCATGACCCCCAAAAAAGTAAAACCAAACCAAAATAGCAACAAAAACCAAACAAACAAACAAAAAAAAACCATGCTTAGTAGAACAAAGAAGACCCCAGACAGAGGGTCAGATCAAAGCCTTGACAGGCTCTCCCTGTAGCCCTGATAGAGACCAAAGCCATGACAGGTTTCTGATAGCCCCTGCCAGGGACTAGGACTTAGTTTCCCTTTACTGGAGGTGGCTGGAGCTGAGTCTACAACTCAGGGCAACCAATCAACAGGCACGCCCGTGCTCAGCAGATGGCCAGTCTCCTCAGCCTCCTGACAACTAAAGATAGTTTTCCCTACCCTGCTGCTGGAAAGCCCACAAGCACTAGGGCCCCCAGATTAATCTTTTCTCCACCAACTGACCCCAGGTTAATCCCTCCTCCCTGGAATTTTCCTAACCTCACTTAAAAGGAGCTTGCGACCTTCTTTGGGGGTTGCCATTTGCCACCCCAACATGCTGACAAAATGTTTTTTAGGATTAATAAGGTACTCTTGTTTATTGCATATGTGACTTTTGGTCTTTTCTTCGTGGCTTCTCTCAGGCCCTAACAACTAGCTGCCTCCAACTTGTGATGAAAGCCCTGAAAACATCATCCAAGATGCAGCAGCAATCCTTTCTTTCTGTGTCCCCAAACTAAATCTTAGAACATAAAAAGCGGCTTGGAGATAAATCCTGAAATATTCAGAGCAAAGAGATCACTTTGGATATTTGAAACATCCTTGGGGCACAGTGCAAGATGAAGTTCCCTATCTCTTCTGAGATGGGGAGAGAGAGATGGTCTCTGTCCCATGGTAGGCGTGATGAAAAGGAGACCGTGAACTTTCTCATTGAGAAACAGAATGGAAAGGCTCAAGAGGCCAGCTTCTTTGGGGAATACGGCTCCCCACTTTTGACTGCTCTCCTCTTTCTGGGAGGAAGCAACTTTTCAGACAGGAAGGGTCTGTCTCTCCAAGTCAAAAGACAAAAACAAAAGGACTGTCTTATCAGTCAAACTTTAAGAAAACGTTTGCTTTCAAATTTCAAGTTAGTGATGAAAGCAAATGGAGCCTGGGGCTCCGATAACAGGCTCACAGCATCCAGACCCCAAATACTCTCTGAGAACAGACATGGAAAACGGTGATTGCTATTTCAGAGGAGGCTTTTTTAGAAATATATTCAGGTGAAGGCAACTAAGTGATGAGCAATCAGGCCACCATGCCAAGAGGAAACTGCTTAGACTGAAGAGGGAGGTGTGTGGATCTGGCTCACAGCCGACTTCAGGTTTATGAAGGCAATAGATATGTGTTAGCTACAGAGGCAAGCTGCACCACTGATGCCATCTCAATGGACTCAGGCAGAGGGCAGCTGCTGGAAAGGTATTTAGGGCTCACAGAACTGACAGGAAGGATGGAGACACGGGTTCAGACATGGGCAGAAAATGGTTCTTAGCTGCAAAGTAAGAATACATCAGTACTCTCATAGTAGGACATGTTTCATCGGGATTCATGGTCTAGTGCACGTGATGTACAAAGTGCTGGACTTTGAGCCATGTAAGGTTTATATTCTTGGAAGAGACCATCTGATTAGAACAGGTATGTCCCCCATATCTGCAATATTGAGCAATATTGCTATAACAAAATACCACAGGCTAATCAACTTATAAACAGTGGAATTCATTTTTACAGTTCCAAAGGATCCAAGATCAAGGGGCTAGCAGGGTTGCTGCCTGGTAAAGGCTCACGTCTGATAGTGCCTTCTTACTGCTCTCTCTCTCTCTCTCTCTCTCTCTCTCTCTCTCTCTCTCTTTCTCTCTCTCTCTCTCTCTCATGATGACAGAATTCAGCTTCTAGCGCCACCTTATGGGAGCAGTTGCAACAGCTCCGTAGGATCAAGTTGGGGATTTGGATACATTTTGGAGCCAGAACAGATTTCTTTGACTATTGCAATGGGTAGCAGGAGTCTGGCTTGGGACAGACAGAGTGTTGTGCTGTTGTTCTCTGACCTCATCAACAGAATCACAGATGCGGTCCTGGCTTGGCTTCACAGTGGCAGTCCTTCCCACGAAAGCTGTCTCTGTTCTTGACTTTACACTGAAATATATAACTTGCTTTGGCTGATTGAATAAGGTAGAAATGAAAAAAAAAAAAAAGACGAGTTCCTGTCTGAGTCTTAAAAGGCATCGCCAGCCTTTGCTTATTCTCTTGTACCTATGCCAGATCCCGAGGAATGAAATTTCCCAAGCCAAACATCTGTCCGTGAGAAACAAGGGTCACATGAATGAAAGCCCCAGAGATGAACCAATTTCTGTAGAGGAGTCAGCAAGCTCAGCTGAGGCCAACAGAACCATCCCTGCCGATCCATACATGCAAACAATGAATGGATGTTGAAAATGTCATAAATAAATGTTATAGAAAGGAGAAGCATGGCAGTCTTGATTAATTAATTAATCAAGTAATTAATTAATGTCCAAGGTGTGTAAGAGCGATACAAAGTCATAATGACTTGCTATGTATGACTGAGACGTCTAACGGAAGATACTTCAGCGCTAAAGGGATGCAAAACTGGCAGTAAGGGCGAAGTAACAGCAGATGCAAGGTGACCGTAGACTGAGGAGCTATGTCAGTAAGTAAGTGCTTGTTGTCCAAGCCTGGGGATCTGAGTTCAGTTGCCAGCACCCAGGTAAAACGTTGATTACTGCGTCATGTGCTTATAATCCTGGCACAGGAAAGGCTCGCGTGGGCAAATCATCAGCACTCGCTGGACTAGCCTACATGGAAGCGCTAGGCTACTGAGAGACCTCGTCTTATAAAACCAAAATGAACAGCTCCTGAATAATGCCACTGGAGGGTGACTAATTAGCCTCCACATGCATGTATGTGTACCCATATGCAAGCACGTATACACATACACACACACATACACACTCACATACACGACACACATATGTGTGCCAAGAACCAGTAAAAACACACAGAAGAATTTTATGGGAATTTTCACTAAGAAGAGGTCCCAGTTTAAATGGAAGAGGGACTGTAAAACCTACAGTGCTTTGACCTATAAGGCGGGAGGGGTGTGGATGGGGCTAGTACATTCATGAAGGTATTACAGCAAATCTGTAAGCGTTACAAGTGGAAAGGTGAAGCACGCACTGGGAGAGATAATTGGATTTGCTGCTGTGCCTGCACTCAACAGATTGGCCAGACATCACATCTTTTCAAGGGAAGAACCATTCAGCTAAGAGCAAGTGACAGCCATTATCAATTTGAAGTCAGAAGAAAGGGTGGTGATGTTTTTATGCTTACTGTCCAATCAACTGTGTCAAGGTGAGACTAGAACGTGCCACTCCGGTCACAGGTCACACCTTCAAGTCTTTCTAGTTCCCAGGCTATGAAGCAGGCCACCCGAAGGACAAAGAGCAAGAGTGTAGAGAGGGAGCTGCTGCACATGGGCTTATCTGAGTGGTCTCTGCAGAGTTTGCATGGAATGAATCCAGTTTTTAAGAGAGTCCTATTTAGCCCAGGCTAGAAAACTGACTGTGAAACCAGGTTGATAGTAGACCAAAAGATGTTGCTAGCTGTTACATACTAGAGATGCCATACACCTGGTATCGTGCCTGTATTTGTGAAGATGATCTTGAACTAGGGGAGTCAAAATGGCATTCCAAACAGCTGCCCTCAGTCTGTCAGTGGTTGGGCAGGGTGGGCCCTGCGAGGTGAGAGGAGATGGAGAAAGCAGTAGCAGCCTCTCCCCTACTAAGCCCAGGGATTCACAGGACACACTATATTCTGTAGACAAAGAGACGTTGCAGATCAGCCTTAGTTCTGGATGTTCGAGCTCGTGAATGCAGAGAACATTCGCCTAGAAAGGAGCCTTCTGTCTCAGAAGTTAAAGAAAATTCAGAAGCAGCCCAGAGAGGAAGACTACTCTCTACATCGGGTGACGCTGACATTTGGGCCTACGTAACCAACTCTTCACGGTGAGGCTCTGTGGGAGTTTGCAAGCATTCTAACCCGGCAGACAGCTAGAGCACTCCTTCGCAGAAGTCTCTTCCCATTGAGAGTCACTGATCTGGAAAATAATCCAGAGGATAGAAATTGAAAGAACAAATTTAATAAAAGAATAAAAAAAAGAAATTGAACATGATTTTTGTTTCCATCTCAGATGTAAGTCAACCTTCCCTAACCCGGACTTTATAATGATAAGAACTGTGGAAGATGCTAGAATCTCTGTCCTTTTTACTAGTTTATCTGTATCACTTCTCTTTGTGCCAAAACCTTAATAACAAGAAGGGCCAAGCTGTTTGTAAACAGACATAACTGGGGAGACTCCTGTTGTGTGACAATACTTTTCCTGGGGGGACACTACACACATGTTTACTCACCCCAGACAGGGAGCAGACAGTAGACCAAAATACAGATACCACTGAAGTCCACCTTGCTGAACCAATGAGTTTTATTGGGGCTACTTACAGGAATATGGGAGAGGGGCTACTTACAGGAGCAGAGATGACTCAAAAATAGCTGTTACCAAAGCCCCACCCCGGCATGGATGACAGCACACAAAAGCTGGAAACCTGAAGCGCTCTGCACAGCTCCGCAGGTTGGAGAGTGTCCTGGTGGGTGACCCTCTTCCAAGCTGCTTGTCTGCTTTCGGCTCCTTCCAGGTAGTTTGGCAGGTTTGAGTCTTCTCTGCAGCTTGGCTTGTTGGAGACTAATTCTGAGTCATCTATTGTTTACTCTTGGGAGGGAGGGACCTAGTGAACTGGGTCAGTTTCTGGAACTTCCTGAAGCTATTTTGAGTAACAACTCAAAGCCTTCCTGCTTCAGGAGCTCCTCTGCAAGATGGAATGTTACAATCTGGGAGGAAACTTTGACGCAACACTCCACTCTTTCCTCTGCTCTTATATTCTTTCCAGACCTTCCTCTGCAATGACCGCTGAGCCTTGGAATGGGTTAACTAGATATACTATGGCTATGGCTTAGGCCACCATGCCAATGCTCACGTGTTCGGGGGATCTTTACCAGTAGTTATGAGCTGGAGCTAACAATACAGTGTTCTATGGGTGTAAACACACACACACATACATACACACACACATGTGTGTTTCGAAGGCAGTTTGACAGACACATCTCCCCCATCTAATAAAACAATAGAATTTGGGTTCTATGACATCCCCAGTTCCAAGTTTATGTCCTGGCTTACAGTACCAGCTGTTAACTCCCTCTTCCAGAGTGGACCTTAAATCCAACTGTTACACTGTTAACCTTACCTAACGTGATATCTGAGCCACCATTTCATAAGCTAGATGGAATGTTTCAGTCACTAGTGTTGTATAAAGGTTTTCTCTGAGACGGAAACATGCCATCCTGCAGGGATGCCCCCCAAAGATGGCAGAAAACGTGATATGGAAAGCTGGAACAGGTCTGGCAGGCATTATGCGACTTGACTAAAGGGGAGACCAGCAAGTGATGAGGTAAGCCAGCGAGAAAGAACCAAGCCAAAGTGGTCCTCAAGCAATGGTACACGCTGGTGTAGTCTTGGAGCCGTGCCTCATGGACCACAGGTTCTACAGCATGCATGGGTGTTGACATCCCTGTAACCCCAGGATGGGTTTGCTTTTCTCTAACAAGGTTCGGTGTACCAGCTGACAATATTTAGACAGGTAATGCTGCAGCTCTCCTATCCCCAACCATCCCTTGTAGGATGAACAAAACAAGAGCCCAGGTGTTTAGGATCCCCGTTTGTCTTTTTTTTCCCCCCTAATTTTTGAAGAGAAGACACCAGATCATTAGTTTTTATCCTGTAATAGATGGTTTGTCCAGCTGTAGATGCTGCAGAAAGGAAGCTGAATGTTAATTAGATGTCAACAGTAATTATGGTGATTATGGTATTTTTTTTTTTTGAATAGCTATTGGGAATAGCTGGATCCGCATCCAGGACGTGATGTGAATGACATTTTAATAGTTTTTAAAAGAAGAAGAGAGCAGCTTGTTACTAAGGAAATTGCAGTGAATAGAATTATAGTAAAATAGATTTCTCAACAAAGGACTGTAACAATGATGCTATTCTTCCGTGAACATACGGAACACACAGAAGAAACCATGAAAGTACTGAGACAGAAAGAGCCTTCTTTAGGAGAGCGTCAGTTGCCTTGTACTTTCGCCTCCATATCTCACCGGAGTTTTTTAGGCCATAAAAACTTTGACCGGAGTCTGACCGAATGTTTTATAAAGCTATCATGTTTTTTTTATACCAATATTTCAATTATGAGCCTTTTTAAGCTATGGTAATAATCTGTATGACCACCTACTTCATAAGACACCTTAATTAAGCCACTTTATTTTCAAATAGTATTCCAAGATGAACTGAATTGAATTCAACTATTTGTGTTTTGCCAATTGAAAGAACTCTTTATTTTTATAAGAATGCAACCTTTTGACTTTTAAAAATAGCCTACCTCACATCTTTAATGCATTTTATGTAGATCTAAGGGGTAAAGTGTAATTAACGTGTTCTGTCCTGCTGGAGTTTTAATGCCCATAGGAGGCAGGACACGGCCCCTTCTCTCTGCATTTGGAAACCACAAACCAGCCGTGCAGGTGGACAGCGATCGTATATTGAGTCACCTGTGGTGCAGATGGTGTTTCCAGACACCTCTCATGCATCGCCACTCCGGGGCAAGGTGGGTACAGTAATCCACACCATTATTTTGTGACATATGGCCTAAAAAAAATCCAGTGAAATATGGAGGCGAAGGTACAAGGCAACTGACACTCTCCTAAAGAAGGCTCTTTCCATCTGCTACTCTAGCCCCAAGCTCTGTCCTGCCCTTTCTTGACAACGAGCAAAGGTCTGCACTGTCTTGGATGAACTGAATGAGAGAGACTGGCTCCTGTTCTCAGTTGTCTAGGGGACAGGTCTTCAGCATTGCATGGGATGTGGTATATTATGGGATGGTCTATTATGGGAGGGTCGATGTGAAGATTTGAAACAACTTACGGAAACTCTCAGAAGAGGCCTTTCGTAGACTCCTGGGATGCTGGCACTAAACGCAGCACCAAGAGAAGAGTGCATAGCAGTCTCAAAATGCAGAAGCCAACAGGAAGGAGCAGAGGACCATTGGATCACAGAGAATGAAGGGGGCGTGCCTAGTGCAGAGGTTGTAGGCACACATAAGGCCCAGAGAACCCAGAACTATGGACAATGTTAAAGAAAGGATTTATTTGTTCATAAGCTATCTTTGAGTTCACTGTGTTGTATAAAGTGACTTTAAACATTTGATCCTTCTTGCCTTCACTTGCCAAGTGCTGGGATTGCAGGTGTGCGCCTCCATACCAGGTTAAGTGGTTCTGGGCTTCATGCATGCTAGACAAACACTCTTCTCAGATCAAAGAAGGGATTTTGATCTTCAGAGCAGTAAAAGGCGAGCAAAAGATGCTAAGCAAGAGAGTGAGGCTATTGTTTTGTTTTTTTCTTTCTTTTTTGGTGTATTTCAAGGTTTGGTAATACATTTTAAATGAATGGTAGGATGTTAAGCAAGAGAGTGAGGTTATTAGGATCTTTGGGGTATATTTCAAGGTTTATGTATCTGACAGTTTAAATGAATGATAAAATTAAATTGGAAATGATTTGAGTAACTATAAGGGAATATGTATTTATTTTTATCCTAATGTGTAACATAAAGTACATTACATAGAAGGAATTTGTTTCATACATTATGAAACGTTTTTTATGTAAAAATACACAACCATGTTGACATAAAATACCAGTTCTTAAACTTAACAAAAATCAACCCAGGTATATCCTGGCATAGATTTTTGTAACACAAACATTAAAAGTGCCTCTCTAATGATAATTGGGCTAGGCACCAATCGATGAGCATAGCAGAATATGATTAGGAATCATTTCACTGACTTTTTCTTTTTTTTTTTCTTTTTTGCCAGCCGTGTTTGGTTCTGTCTTAGACCTCCGGACTGTCCAGCCGCTGGGTTCTGGCTCTCCAGGCAGTGTCGGGGTGGGCTCACTCTTATGGCATGGGTCTCAGGCTGGACAAGCCATTGATTGGCCCTCCCACAATTTCTGAGCCACTTTTACCCCCCAACACACCTTGTAGGCACAACAAATCATAGGTCAAAGGTTATGCGGCTGTGTTGATGTCCCATTCCCTTCACTGGAAGTCTTGTCTGGTTACAGGAGATGGTCAGTTCAGGCTCCTTATTCCTTATCGCTAGGAGTCTTGTTAGGTCCCCCTTGTAGATGCTTGGGAGTCTAGGTTTCTACATCAACCTGAAACGCCCCCCTTTCACAGTCATCTCTGTCAGTACTCTCCTCCTCCATCCCCCCAAACATGACACATCCTGTTCCCACCCCACCCACCCCCAACCGACCCATGAGATCTATTCTATCTTCTCTTCTCAGGGAGATTGGTGCACTTCACCTTCTTCTATCCCCCTTGATCTTTCCTTGTTACTTAGCTTCTCTGGGTCTGTAGATAGTAGGTTGGTTATCCTGTACTTTACATATAATACACATGTATAAGTGAGTACATGTCATGTTTGTCTTTCTGGGTCTGGGTGACCTCACTCAGGATGATTTTTTTTTCTAGTTCCATCCATTTGTCTGCAAATTTCATGATGTTTTCACCTTTTTTTTTAACAGCTAGGTGATACTCCATTGTATAAATGTATCACATTTTTATTATTCATTCTTCAGTTGAGGGACATCTAGGTTGTTTCCAGGTTATGGTTATTACAAATAAAGATGCTATGCACACAATTGAAAAGTGTCCTTGTGGTATAATTGACCATCCTTTGAGTATATGCCCAAGAGTGGTATAGCTGGGTCCTAAGGTAGGCTGTTTCTCAATTTTCTGAGAAACCAACATACTGATTTCCAAAGTGGCTGTACAAGTTCACACTCCCACCAGCAGTGGAAGAGTGTTCCCCTTACTCCACACCTCCCCAGTATGAGTTGTCACTTGTGTTACTGATCTTAGCCATTCTGACAGGTATACAATGGGATCTTAAAGTTGTTTTGATTTGCATTTCCCTGATGACAAAGGATGTTGAACTTTTCTTTAAGTGTTTCTTAGCCATTTCAGATCCCTCTGTTGAGAATTCTCCGTTTAGAACTGTATCCCATTTTTAAATTGAATTATCCGGTTTTTCTGATGTCTAGTTTCTTGAGTTCTCTATATATTTTGGGGATCAGCCCTCCATCAGATGTGGAATTGGTAAAGATCTTTTCCCATTCTGTAGGCTGCTGTTTTGTCTTATTGATGGTGTCCTTTGTCTTACAGAAGATTTTTAGTTTCATGAGGTTCCATTTTTATTGAGATTTATTGTCTATTTTACTGCCTGGACTATTGGTGTTCTGTTCAGGAAGTTGTCTCCTGTGCCAATGCGTTCAAGGACGTTCCCGACTTTCTTATCTATCAGGTTCAGTGTATCTGGACTTATGTTGAGATCTGATCCACTTGGACTTGAATTTTATTCAGGATGATAGCTATGGATCTATTTGCATTTGTCTGCATGCTGACATCCAGTTATAACAGCAGCATTTGTTGAAGATGCTTTTTGTTGGCTTGGGTTCAAGTTCTGAGATGGAGAAAGGGTGTCAGCATGAGGAAGAGTTCTGACCATCAGGTGGATTGCACTCAAGTGTCCCTGAATAGCTCGAGCCATTTTTATTTATACTTTAACAGATTTTTTTCTTCCAAGCTTTCATGAACAGCTTTATTATTGGCTCCTATTTTTGACCTTTAAGAAATACATATTTTAAGAAATATGTCTTAATCATTATAAAAGCCTCCATTGTTCCCCTTTTATGCTTCCTGAAATATATTTTCCTACCTCATACATAACCTTATTCTATACGAAGAGTTCAGCAGTTTTGCAGGTTTAACTAAATATCCAGCCAGACACACCCTGCTCTCACAACACTTATATCATCTGGCATCTACTTACAGTTGCAAAGTTAAAAAGTAGTAGACATGGGTACGGTGCTTTAACAACAATAGTAGTCAAACCCAAATGATTTCTTTACATCTGTAAGATACGCTTTTAAATGGTTCCCTTTCCCACAAGAGGGTCCCATGTCTCCATCTCTCTACAAAGGCTGACTTGGATAAGGCGCTCTTCTCTCGTCCCACTAGATCACACTTCTCCCACCTATATAAGCTCCTGTATATGAGAAAGATGGATCTCTCCATTCCGTATTTTGCATTGCATTTTCCACATTGAATCATACCAGATTCTACCATTGATTCTATATGCCTAGTGTCCAGAGAACTTACTCTCAATAGTTGATACTGTGTGTATTCCTGAGGCCTTTCCCCTGCTCTGTGTATGTATGCCTTACTTCCGTTTCCAGAACTGTGGGACATGTTAATGTTTCCAGTGTTGTCTTCTTATATGTATCTAACTATTGAGTCAGAAAAGTTCCCAGGAGAAGGAGTTCTAGTTAGTAATTCTAGTTCAGAGAAGCACCAGCCTCCTGCTGAGTCTTAGAAGACAATATTCCAAAAAAAACCAGAATTTCCAGGAAAAATTACAATTGTTGCGTGTGTGACTGCAAAGTAAAACTAAAAACCACTCAAAGAATCAACAACAGAATGAGAGAGAAAAGAACCTGCAGGCTGCATGAATTTCGTAAATTCATATGCTGTCCTGGGGTCTGCTGGTCCTTGCCATTACTGAGTCTGTTTCCACGGGGGTCTGGCCCTGAGAAAACCCTTTGGACAGGTAGTGGACAGGGAGTCATATGCTGATCCAAGACTAGGCTGTACGGTTCCTGGCATGCTTTCTTTTTTCCATTGTATAATGTTGGCTTCTTTGTCAAAAATCAGGTATATATAGGTGTGTGGATTTATGTCTGGGTCTTTGATTCAATTCCATTGATCCACCTGTCTGTATTTATGCAAATACCATGCTGTTTTTATTACCACAGCTGTGTAGTAGAGCTTGAGAGCAGCGATGGCGATGATACCTCCAGAAATTGTTTTATTGTTCAGGATTATTGCTTAACTTTCCCGGCTGGTTTGATTTTCCATATAAAGTTGAGTATTGCTCTTGTAAAGGTCTGTAAAGAATTGTGTTAGAATTTTGATGGGGATTGAGTTGAATCTGTAGATTGCTTTTGGTAGGATGGCTATTTTTACTGTTAATCGTTCCAGTCCAAGAGCACGGAAGATCTTTCTATTTTCTGATAGCTTCTCTAATTTCCTTCTTCAAAGACTTGGTGTTCTTGTCATACAGGTCTTTCACTTGCTAGGTTAGAGTTACACCAGGATATTTTGTTATTTGTGGCTATTCTGAAGGGTGTTATTCCCCTGATTTCTTTCTCTGCCCATTTATAGTTTGTACATAGAAGGACGATTTATTTTTTCTTTTTAGCTAATCTTGTATCCAGCCACCTCGCTGAAAGTGTTTATCAGCTGTAAGAGTTCCCTGGTAGAATTTTTGGGGTCACTTATGTATACTATTATATCATCTGCAAAGAGCAATACTTTAAAGATTCCCATATTTACAATTTTATCCCCCTTGATCTTCTTTTGTTGTGTTATTGCTCTAGCCAGAACTTCAAGTTCTATATTGAATAGATATAGAAAAAGTGGACAATCTTGTCTTCTTCCTGATTTTAGTGGAATTGCTTTTAGATTCTCTCCACTTAATTTGATGTTGGCTATCAACTTGTGGTCTATCGCTTTTATTTTGTTTGGGTATGTTTCTTGTTTCCCTGATCTCTCCAAGACTTGTTGAGTCTTTGTTTGGTTTTAGTATCAGGGTGACTGTGGCCACATAAAACAAATTTGGCAAAGTTCCTTCTGTTTCTATTTTGCGGGATAATTTGAAAACTCTGGTATATAGGTTTATTTAGATGGTTTATCTGATCTTGATTTAACTTAGGTAAGCTGTATCTATCAAAATTTGTCAATTTCTTTTAGATTTTTCCAATATTGTGGAGTATGGGTTTTTGAAGTATGACCTAATGATTCTTTGGATTTTGCTGTCTGTTGTTATGTTTCCCCTTTTATTTCTGATTTTGTTAATTTGTGCATTCTCTCTCTGTCTTTTAGTTAATTTAGATAAGAGTTTCTCTGTCTTGTTGATTTTCTCAAAGAATCAACCCCTTCATTGATTCTCTGTATTGTTCTCTTTGTTCCTATTTTTATTGATTATTTGATTATTTCTTGCCGTCTTGGGTGTGTATGCTTCTTTTTATTCTAGAACTTTTAAGGTGTGCTGTTAAGATGATAGTATGAGTTTCTCCAATTCTTTATGCAGGCACTTAATGTTACAGACTTCCTTTATAGCGCTATTTTCACAGTGTTCTGTAAGTTTGGGGATGTTATGCATTCGTTTTCACTAAATTATAGGAAGTCTTCAGTTTTCTTCCTTATTTCTGCCTTGATCCAGGAGTTACTCAATTTAGAGTTATTCAGTCTCCCTCAGTTTGTAGACTTGCTGTTGTTTTTGTCATTGTTGAAATCCAGCTTTAATCTGTGGATGATCTGATAAGATGCAGGGGCTTATTTCTATTCTCTCTTACCTGTCAAGACTTGCTTTGTACCCAGTATATGGTCAGTTTTGGAGAATGGCTTCTGGTGGCCTGCATGGCCTCTGATCCTGCAGGGGAGTTGCTGCCCAAGTTAGGGGACAGAGGTCCAGTGAGGTGTATGGCCCCTGATCTGGTGGGGGTGGGGTCATCTGGGGTTCAGGATGTGGACCTGGCTTCTGGTGAGGTAAGAGGCTTCTGTCTGGCTTCACAGAGCTGGCCTGGTCTCTGGGATTCCAAGTGTTGGCCTGGGTTCTGGTGGAGTAGGAGGCTTTAGCCAGACATTTGGGCTGGGATATGATGGCAGGGAGAGGAGAGTGGTTGTGCGGGGCAGGCAAACAGGGTGTTGAAGGGTGGTCTTCCCTGGGGTTCAGGATGCTGACCTGGCCTCTGATAGGGTGTGGGCCGGCATATGGTGGGGTTCCAGTGTAACCCCCAAGACTGTCTGCCTTGTAGACAGAGGTTTGGTTGACAGCAGGGAGAGGAGCTAGGCAACTGTTATAAGACTCTGAATAGGGTGCATAGATACATAGATAGGATGGTGCAAGCAGAATTGCAAAGAACATTGATGGGCAGAATTCACAAATGTTCGTTTTCTGTTGTTTGAAGCAGCGTTACTGGGGGAACCTGTAACATGAGGGGGCCTGCTTGTTGGGGGTTTTCTGTCCCATCCGGCCCCCAGCTATTTAGTGCCAGAGAAAATTCACACTGAAATCTCTGTAAGTTATAAAGCTGATTGGCCCTTTAGGTCAGGCTACTTATTAGCTAACTCTCACATCTTGATTAACCCATTTTTCTGATCTATTTTAGTCATGTGGTTCAGTACCTTTTTCAGTGGAGCAGCTCACCATCTGTTGCTTCGGTGATCTGGGCAGGAGTGGGAATCAACTTCCTCCTCCCCAGAATTCTCCTGCAATCCTTGCATCATTTCCACTTCCTGTCTGGTTTTCCCACCTACACCTCCTGCCTGGCCAATCAGTGTTTATTTAAAACATGATTGACAGATTACAGACAATTCTCCCACACCAGGAACCTTTCAATTTGAACTGAAAACAACAAAACTAAAGCTAAAATCAACAACAAAATCGTCATAGAATCAAAATATTTTAATAACCTTGATTGGATATTTACTCTCTAATGGACACTTGACCAGCACTTGTCTTGACAACACTGTAAATTAGATTTAGATTTCTTCACCTTCTTCTTTCTGCCCTTTAAAGAACCAACAGAACCAAACACATTAATCTTCGCTGGGATCTTGCCACCTTCCACTGATGGAGCTTAGACACAGGTTCTAGCAGTGTGATTCCCGAACTCAAGTTCTGGCTGGAAATTAGTGTCACAGAGTAAAATTAATCTGATACCTGAGTTTAGAGGTGGATGGGTGAAGACTGTAGCTCTTCATTTTAAAGCCAGACTACCCATTGTGAACAGTGCATCGCTTGCCTTATATGTTTTAGTAAGATTGTTTCTTTGGCTGTAGTTTATAGCTATGAGGCTAAAAAACATGAAGAAAGGCATCAAATAATTAAGTCAGTCGTGGCTCATCTTCTTTGCACCAGGTGCTATGCCAGGTTCCATATATGAAATTTTCACAGTGTTAAATGCAGGGTAATATAGTCATTTTACTCTTCCAACAACCCTTTGTAGTGTGGCTTTATCTTTTGAATGTGGCATTTGAGATCGAGAAAAGGTTGGCTTCATGTGCAAGGTCATTCAGAGGCCTGGGCACAGCCTAGCCCGACTCTCTTCCTTTCCTTTGCTTTTCTTTCCTTCCCTTGCTTTCTTCCTTCTTTCCCACCTCATCTTCTCCTTTTTCCCTCCCTCCCTCCCTCCCTCCTTCCCTCCCTCCCTCCCTCCCTCCCTCCCTCCCTCCCTCCTTCCCTTCTCTCCTTAGTTCCCCCTTTCCCCTCCCTCTTCCCCTCCTTCTTTCCCTCTCTCCCTTTTTTCCTTCCCGTTGCTCTCTTTCCAGAGTGTGTTGCTGCCTATCAAAGAGAAAAGGAAGGCAGATAGGCACACAGCACATACATCTCTGAGCAAAAAGAAGCAAAGGCTCTCATGAGAAAAAAAGAGGGAAGCTTCACGGTGTAGAATTTGGGACTAGGGACTCTTTCAGACAGGGCTCATTAGAATAAAAGGCATCTCTTCTCTTCACCTCTTCCTGTTGTTGCCTCGTTTCTTGATAGCAGGAGTGCATTCTGTCCGCTTTAGTGGCTCACATGAACTCCACAGCAATTAGAAGGCAGGATCAGAGCATTGGTTCCAGTCTAGATATTTTTACTGCTGATAAAAGTGGGTTTGCATCCTTTGGCTTGTCCCCAATTTGGCTTGCATTGAATAACTAAGATGAGGAGGCCTGCTAATTTGCTTCTGAACTTTCCTGGGGTATATGATTCAAAGGACTCACGGTCTTCCTAGACAGATGCAGAGTTGTATAATTAGTTGGAGGACTCTAAATACCTATGAGGCATGGAGGCATGAGGAATTTAAGTGGTTTATTTACTTACCTAGGGCCACACATATACTCAAGGGTAAAGCCTGTGTGAAGTTATTTCCCTTGCATCTTGATTTGCCATGGAGAAAACACTCCGTAGGCAATAGTGAACCATTGCAGCCTACATCAGAAATGCTTTCAGGATGGCAGTGTGGTATCCACTTGACCTCTTTATCCCCATGGTTTACACAGCCCAATATACAGCATGCTCTACGATATCTGTATACATGGATAATAGGAAAAGTTATTATGAGCAAGACATGGTTGTGTACTGGGGGACATACTGATCAAACCTATGATGTTGAGTTCACACTGGGCCGAGGCCACACTTTTGTTTTTGTTTTTGTTTTATTTGACCGTTGCCTCTTGTAATTTCAGTTTTCAGCTTCATAAAAACAGAGGTGATGACACCATAAAAGATTTTATTCAAAGTTTGTAGTAGAGCCTAATTTGTAGTAAGTGCCCGATAAGTCTTAGTGGTTACTTAATAATTTGAATTCATAATATTTCATATAACTTCCTAAATGATATTTTGGTCCAAGGAAAAGACAAAGGAATACATCGTGCAAAAACTGTTCCTTCGAGGGATGGAGAGATGTCTCAATGGTTAAGAGCCCTGACTGCTCTTTCAGAAGCTCGGGGTTCAATTCCAAGCACCCACATGACAGCTCCATCCTTTCTGTAACCCCAGTTCCAGGGGACCAGACACCTCACACAGAGGCACATGCGGGCAAAACACCAGCACACATAAAAGTTTCTTTTAAAAAGTATTAAATAAAAATGTTCCTTTGAAATGTAGATCCAGGGAGGCAAGCTAATCTTATTGGGCAACAAACAAGGGTGCCATATATTTATGATAAAGTTTTAATGAAGAAAAAGTAGAAAAGATGCGACAGGATTATTTTCTCTCTTCAGCACTGCCTGTTAGTCTTCTGCTGCCACTTTAAGAACTAACCACTCCAGCCACTTTTGGACCCCCCCCCAGTCATCTTCTCTCTCTCTCTCTGGCGTGTGTGTGTGTGTGTGTGTGTGTGTGTGTGTGTGTGCGCGTGTGTATGTATGTCTTTGTTTTTTCTATGTTTGTCTATGTTTTTCTTTCTTTAAGTAATAAATGTCTAGCTTTATGTATAGCCTTATGTCCATTAACTCTGCCGTCCACCGTATCCAGCTGCCTGACTCTGCCACTCGCCCAGGGACCCTGTACTGCTCCGGTGGCAGCTTCTGCCTGGCTTGCAGGCCGCCCGGGCCATCATATCATCATATTTTTAAAAAAGAACAATACTGCCTCTTGGCTCTCAAAATCTAAAATATTTGTTCTTACCTTGTCATTTTGGATTGAATATGCTGCATAGTTTAAAGTAGAGCAATTATAAAGATTGGTTTTTATTATCTTAGAAAATAAAATGGAGTGAAATAGGCTTTGTGGCGAGCGTTCCACGCCACGGGGTCTGCATCACCACCCACCCGGTATGGACCGCGATTCCATACCTTCCACCAGCTGGATAATGTCCTAGGGGTTAAAACACAAGACGCACACATAGATACAGAGTTCGAGTCATTCTCAAGAGGAGGAGAATGCCCGTTTATTTAACTTAATCTGGGGTTAAAATACCCTTTGGCCCCAGTAAGGGAAACCCCTCCCAGCCAGAGAGGAATGGGGAAGCTGTGAGCTTCCCCACAGGCAGGGGTTCGAGGGGTGCAGAGTAGTGTCAGACAGATAAGACAGACCTTGGCACCTGGGCTCTTCCAGGCAGGTTGAGAAATTACCATTCTAAAGTGATACAGAGCCCTAGGCTATTATACCAGGCCACAGCAGAGCAAGCATGGAATTTAGCAGGTTGCCAAAACAGTCCTTCGTTTGCACCTGGAGAGGCAGGGGAAGGCCCAGGCCTTACAATAGGCTGCATTCTGTTTTAATTTTTTTTGAGACAAAGATAAAGGATGCTGTTAGAATGCAATCAAGATTCAAACACCAAGCGCACTTTCCAAGCAAAACTTCCCTTTATTTATTCTGATAGGTTCTTCAGGAGCCTATGTCATTGGTCAGGAACAAGAAGGGCCATGTGGGTTAGGGTTTAGTAAAGACACTGAAGGTTTACTATGGCATCCTTCTTTCAAAAATAGTGGTTCTTTGAGAGATTTTTACAACCTATTTTGAGATCTTCCTACCCAGTTACTTTCCCCAGAACCACTTCCTCCCTTCTCACCTATTTATATGTCTTTTCCTTCCCCAATCAAGACCAATTTGTGATGCCCAAATATTCTCAGATATGTGGTCCTACACTGACTTACCAGGGGCTGGACATTTAGAAAAAGCTCTTCTCCTGGCATGTCTCAGTCAACTCCATGGCTTGAAGTTGAATTTCAAGCTCAGGATTTGGTCTAGCTTGGCTTGCATTGGTTTGGGTGTCTTGTCATAACCACTGCGAGTTCAGATTGCTGTATCCAGAAGGTGGTTCCTTGTAGTCACCCACCAGATTTGGTTCTTATACTTTTACCACCCTTTCTTAAAGAATGGTCTCTGAGCCCTTGAGGAAGAGAATATGGTATATATGTTCCATTCAGATCCCTTATTCTTCAGTTCCTTGGTCTCTACACCTTGGTCAGTTGTGAGTCTCTATGTTAATCACCAGCAAATAGAAGCTTCATAGACGAGGCTTGAGACATGCATTGATCTATGTGTATAAAAATAAGCTCTTAGGAGTCAGTTTACTCTAATGCCCATTTATCAAAATAACCCAATAAGGTCTCCCCTAGGGCCTATGACTTGTATAGCCATAGGTTCTTGGCCTAATACTGATATCATATTTTGTGGATCAAGATTTCAATTCAACAAGAAAGTTGTTCGTTACTCCCTCAATGGCCCCGTCACTATTGCACCAGTGTGCAGGTCTCACAAGACCAGTCATTATTGCAGCTTATAAGGGTCAAAGCTCTGTATGACCAATGACTATTTTTCTCCTTTAGTAACATACATCACATCTTTCAGCACTGTGAAAGCTAGCCAGTAAGGAGGACGCTTCTTTAAGACCAACAATTAATCAGTGGGACCTCATGAAGCAAAAACGTCTCTGCACAGCAAAGGACACCATGCCTCAAGTGAGGAGGCAGCCTACAGGATGGAAAAAAATACTTGCTCTACATATGACACAGGGATAGAATCTAGACTATATAAAGAGCTCAAAAAAATTCAACACCAAATGACCCAATTAAAAATGGAGCATAGAACTAAACAGAGAGTTCTCAAAAGATGAAACACAAATAGCTGATGAATATTTAAAAAAAAATGTTCACTGTCCACAGCCGTCAGGGAAATGTAAATTAACACTGCTTTGAGATTCTATCTCACCATGGGTAGGATGACACAGGTTAAAAAATAATGGTGACAAATGGTGTGGATATGGGGGAGGGGAATCACTTCCTCCCTGTTGGTGTGAGTGAAGACTTGTACACCCGCTATGGAATCAGTGTGGTGGATCCCTAGGAAGCCAAAGTTAGATTTTACATATGATCCAGATGTAGCACTCAAGCATACACTTAAAGGACTACAAGCCCTGCTCTGGAGATACTAACTCATTCATGCTCCTTGCTACTCTACTCACAGTACCCAGGAAATGGGAAAGGCCTCGATGTCCATCAACCTATGAATGAATGATGGAAAATGTGGTATATTTACACAATGGAGTTTTGTTCAGCGATTATAAAATTGAAATTATTCGTTTGGAAGGTAACCAGATGGATCTTGAAGTAATCATTCTGAACGAGGTATCCCAGACCCAGAAAGACAAACTAGAGGATCTCCCTCTCGAAAGGTTCACCAGAAACTGTAGAAAAGTAACTAATGTAGCAGTAGGTATGGATGGGTTAGTCTTAGCTGCTCCTTGGTAGCTGTGTTAGTCTGGGCTCTCTAGAAAAATCATCTAACAAATATAACAGAAGATGGATAGGTAGATAATAGGGTAGGTAGGTAGGTAGGTAGATAGAAGATAGGTAGGTAGAGATAGATGATAGATAGATAGATAGATAGATAGATAGATAGATAGATAGATAGATAGATAGATAATAGGTAGGTAGGTAGGTAGGTAGATCATTCATTATGGAGATCAGCTCACAAGATTAGGAGCACTAAGGGCTCCAGTCAATGTGGATATGCAAGATAATGAGCTATAGGAGTAGGGCCCTCTTGTTCTTCCCGGCTGCCCAGCTAGCTCAGCCCCAAAATAACCACACAGAAACTTTGTTAATTAAATCACTGCTTGGCCCATTAGCTCTAGTTTCTTATTGGATAACTCTTACATTAATTTAACTCATTTCTATTAATCTGTATAACACCACGAGGTTGTGGCCTAACAGCAAAGTTCCAGCATGTCTGATTCTGGTGACGGTTTCATAGTGTCTCTCTGATTCAGTCTTCTTCCTCTCAGAATACAGTTCCACCTTCTCTACCTACCTAAGTTCTGCCCTATCAACAGGCCAAGGCAGTTTCTTTATTCATTAATACAAATCACCTCACACAGAGGGGACTCCCACATCAATGAGCCAGGGAATCCAGTGGGTTCTTCCTTGCCTGAGGCTAAAGGCTTCATAGCCTGGGAGTCATAAGTGCAAGTCCTACATCCAAAAGTGAGACTTGGAGAACATTTGGAGTTGTGATCACTCAGAACAGGATATGGTTGTCCCAGCTACATGAGAGAGGAGAGAACACAATTTCATTTTCTCTGTTTTGCTTTTTTGTTGTTTTATTTGGTCCCCCAACTCATTGCATAGCTCCTGCCCACCCTAGGTGAGGACAGATCTTCTTTAGTTAGTCTACTGAATCAAATGGCAACCCATACTAAAAACATCCTCAGATAAGCTTAGAAAGATCCCTTTTCAGCTCTCTTGGTATCCCTCAATCTAGTCTTGTTAACACAAAAATTAACTACCATCTGTTCACAAAGCATCTTCATGGCTCCCTGCTGACTCCTCCCTCTCCTCCTCTTAATGACCTTTTGAGATAACCAGTTTTCCGTGAGATCCAGAATCCTTCTACCTCCTTCCTCTTATGTGACCCACCAAGCCTAGTGACCTTTAACCTGTCTTCCTACAGATTGCTCAATCTGAAGCTTTTTTTTTTTTTTTACATTGGTGTGGTCAAAGCACAAATCTAATCTATTTGCCTCACTCATTCTTTGTGGTCTTCATTCTGTTTCTCAAAAGCCCTTTCCTTTCTCAAGAGGATTCCTTTTATCTCAAAAGCTGCGGCTTTCAAAGCTGTTGTTTCCGATGCGGACTTCAAGAAGTTATTTTAGAATTCATAAACGCTGCATCAATGTCTTGTTCTCTTTACATGTCGGCTGTAAGTACATCAGTTTTCCTCGAGGTGATGAGGTGTCTGTGATTGATAGGAAGAAGGCTTGTAATCAAGAATAGAAAAAAAAAATGCAGACAAGCCGATTCTTCAAGCGTAGCGGGCTGTGTTAGCACCATTTAGTTGGACTCCTTTCAAATCTCATCAGGTTGGTTCTTATTTATGACTCATTGCTGACACTGATCCCTAAGCTCAGTACTCCCGTCCCCAAGGAGACTTTAAAGTGAAGATTGTGGTGGTAAAATTTTCCTGAAATTGACAGTCTGATAAAAATGAAGATTTTTTTTTAAGCTGAGAATGATACTAGAACATGGAAAGATCCTCCTTGCTCCTGGGTTGACAGAATTAATGTGAAAGTAACTTATTAAAAAACAGGTTTACAAATTAATTAAATTACAATCCCTATCAAAATCCCAATGACATTCTTCAAATAATTAGGAAAAAATAATATTCATATGGAAGCTAGAAATATACCAAATATCCAAAGCAATTTTAAGTAGAACCATGTTGGAGACATTACGAAACAGGTTCTCAAACTATACCAAAGAATCAGAGTGGCAAACACAGCAAAGCACAGCCAGAAAAGGAACACACACACATAGAACTATGGAACAGAACAGAGGAGCTGTAAATAAACCCACAGCTCTGACCATCTAATCTTTGACAAAAGTGTCAAAAATATGTTAGAAAAAGAGACAACCTCTTAAACCAATGGTACTGTTAGAGAATGAAATTATATCATTATCTCTCACCTTGCACAAAAATCATTCAAATGGATCGAAAACATTAATATAAAACCTGAAACCCAAAATTGATAAATGAAAACGTAGGCAAAATATTTCCAGATACCGCATAGGCAGCAGCTATCTTAAAAGAGCGTCAATCTCATTGGGAAATCATCGCTAGAATGGGTAAGTTGGGTTGTATGAAACTGAAAATCTTTTGCTCAGTGAAGAAAACCATCAACGAAGTGGAGAGATGGAGTAGAAGTCTACCAATCACACACCTCACAAGGTATTACCCTCTAAAGCACTGGTTCTAAAGCTGCCATGCTCTAACACTGTTCCTCATGTTGTGGTGACCCCAACCATAAAATTATGTCATTGTTACTTCATAACTGTGATTTTGCTACTGTTATGAATTGTAATGTCAATATCTGATACACAAGAGAACTGATATGGGATCCCAAAGTGGTCGCGGACCCCAAGCTGCTACTCTAGATTCTATAAAGAACTCCAAAAGTATGAATGTCAAAAGGAAAATTTTCAGTCAATAAATGGACTGTGAATTGAATCAACAATTCTCAAGGGAAGATTTACAAATGGCCAATAAATATTTGAAAAAGTATTAACTTCCTTGGCCATCAGGGGAGTGCCAATTAAAACTGATTTGATATCTCAGCTGGCTCAGCAGAGTGTCAGAAAACACAAGGACAGTAAACACTGGGGAGGGTGTGAGAGAAAGAGAAGCATTTAGCACGGCCAGAGGGGGTATAAACTGTGGCAGCCACTGTGGAGCTTAGAGCTGATGTTCCTCAAATAGCTGCATCTAGTTCTGTCACGGGGTCCAGCTCGCTCTCTTGGGCCTCTATCTGCGGGACTCTAAGACAGCGTATTAAAGAGAGCTAGTCTTCAGGTTTGTTGTTGCGGTATGAACAATGGGTAAAATATGGACCAACCTGGATGTCCACTAATAGATGAATGAAAAAATTGTGTATATTATTTATACACTAAATAGAATTCTAATCATCTGTAAAGAAAAATAAATTCGTCTCACTTTCAGAAAAATTGATGGAACTGGTGATCATTGTGTTAAGCAACATAATCCAAGCAAATACTCTTATCTTTTCTTTCATATAAGAAACCTTGTTCTGGATGTATACACACGCATGCATGTGCTCTTGTGTGTGTGTGTGTGTGTGTGTGTGTGTGTGTGTGTGTGTGACATGAAAGGAGAAAGAAGCTTGAAAGAAGAAGTGAATACAAGAAAGAAATGGGATATATATGTCATTAAAGCAGAGGAGGGACTATTTGGGGAAAGGAGGAGGGGTATCAAGAAGGGGAGAGTGTGCGGAGAGAATAGCAAAGTGCAATGAAATAAATGCATGAAATTATCACAGTGAAATCTGTTTCTTAGTATGCTAAATCATTCGATTAATTAATAATCAGAAAATAAAACATCTCACTCTTAACATTGTAGTGTTGCTATGAACGTAGTACTTCCTTCTAGACATAATGAACTAATTCCATTGTATATCTATTGCGGTTTTATCATGTCTGTCTTATTTAGTCTTCGCCACCACCATATGAAACAGAGTCTCTTGCTGCTCTTATTAGGATGATGAAGAAACAGATTCAGAAAAGTCAGAACTATAATTTCCGATATTCATGAGTGACTTTCAGAAATTATTCACCTAGACTTGGGTGTGTGTTTACAATTTGTCTTGGTAATTGCAGTATTGAACAGAAGGGTCCTTGCCACACCCATGTGGATGCTGTAAGGGCTGGTTAATCATTTACCATGCTTCCTTTCCCTCTGTGTCCTAATGGTCTACACAGCAGGGAAAAATCTACTCGCTAACACCACGGGAAGGTGTGGCACAGAAGAAGGCTTCAACCATCCCTCGGTGGACACAGAACAACATGTAAAAGAGAAAATGTTGTTATTTAAAGGCCTTGAGCGTTTGCAAGATGTTTATTAATACAGCCTAACCTTGTTCTGACTGATTAATGCAGAAGCCACCCAATCCGGCAATTGTTTACCCGTTTATCCATTCAATAGATAATTACCAATTATCTTCTGTGTGCCAGGAGTAGATTAGGTACTGCAAGAACAATCATGATACTTGTCTTTGTAGCCTCTAATAACCTATCCAAAAGTTCTACAATTCATTAAATGATGGCATCACATTTTAAGCTCAGGGCATTGGAATCTAGGGTTTATGGGGAAGTTCTGTTCTCTTGTCTTTCCAAACAGATATTTAAGGTAGTTTGCAGTTGGTCCCCAGAATAATCCAGACTTTAAATGTAGTATAAATTAGACAGCAGAGTAGACTATGAGCAAATTGACTGAGGGTCACCATCAAAAATAGAATGAAGAAGACACTAAAAGTTTGACCGTGATTTGTGGGTTAGGTCATGGCCATGTTTTATGGCTATCATCAATTAAACACCCTATTATATTTATAGTGTGTTTCTATTTGGTGGTCAAGAGGTGAGCCTAAACACTTCCAAACTCCCAACTCCTTTTCAGCTAGGACCTAGGCCTGTGAGCATCCTTCACCACCTGGATTTGTGTGAACTAGACTTCATGTAAGAATGTTAGTTTTTTTAGCTGGTGAGGAGATGCAGAGACCCCGCTTGGCAGGGGGGCGGGTCGGTGGGCAAGGACGACAGAGTGCCCCAGGAGCACAGGAACTGAAGTGGAGGAGATTGTTTTATAGCCCCAAAATGTAAGGAGAAATGTTCGTCTCCTTAGACTTTGGAACGTAATTCAGAGTGCCGTTCCTAGAAATCAGGCATTGATCCCAGATCTCTGAACCTCTCAATATCTATGAGCTACTTGTATTTTTTTAAATGAACTTGTTTTCTGCTTTATCAACCACAATCAGTTTCTGTGTCTTCAGATAAGAGTCACCCTGCATGATGCAGGATGGAAGCTTAGTCATATTCAAGTAAGATCCCAGGAAAAGAGAACAGAAATGGCTAATCTAAAGGTGTGTGGGTGGCTGTGGAATTTCAGTCTGCAAAGCTGAAGATCAGAGGGGGAAAGGCCTGCAAAAAGGGGTGATCTTTGGGTCCCGCTTGAACAAATGGGTGTGGGCAGCATCCTTCTGTCCTCTTCTGTTGATTCAGCACATCCAGCCAGGTCCTGTGCTGGGCAAAGGGGACATCATGACAGGTGAGTCGCTTAAATCTATGCTGCTAATAGGTCCATGGAAGGGGAAGTGTGACTGCAGTAATCACACTAATAGACATGCAGACCATGACCAAGTATGAAAAGTCACGAACACCTTGCAGAAGTCATCTGAAAGACAGGTGAAAGCAACAGAAGAAGAGAGAAGAAACATATTCTAGGAGGTCTGAGAAGCATGTTCAAAGTTCCTGAAAGCACCTTTGCAGATCTACAAAAGCTAAAGAGCTGTAGTAGAGAGGAAAGGTGACTATGGTGGAAAATAGGAAAATACGGTGGAAAATGGCAAACCTGCAAGGTCAGGAAAAAACATGCAATGTAGAGGGTTCAATATGGTTATTTTCTCTTTCTTATAATTGATAGGAGGCTATTACACATTTTAAGTTATATGGTCACATTGTTAGGTATTCTGAGATTCCGTGCTGGCTAGAGTGGGGACAGTGGGTGGCATGGGAGGGTAGAATTCACAGGAGAGTGACTTAGGAGAATACAGCAATAGCCGAGACGAGCGTGGGTTGCTACATCAGGCTAGAGCCTGGGAAGGAGGTGGAGGAGAAGAGAGGAGAAGGGTATTTAAGATGAAAATCAAGGGATTTTCATGATGAATTAAATATGGGTTGTGATTAAGTCTAAATTTTCAGAATTGGACGGCTTACATACTGACCACTGAAGGAACATCAGATTGACCAGCAAGAGACAGAGTATAGTATCTTCAGTCTTGCAAATTCTGATATGGGCCATCTGAAATATGTAAGAGATACCAATAGAGAGTTGAAATTGAGGGTTCAAAGTTCTACAGTGTCTTGTACTGTCATGACCATTCTGACAGGACTGGAGCTGTCTTAAAGAGATGCTTGTGTCCTCCCTTTGGCTATCAGAGATGGAAACAGTGGACCTCAGAAAATTGGAATTTCACCAAGAATCTGATGTTTGGAGAAAGAAAAAGTTGAAGTTTGAAGTCAGCAAGAGGCATAGCTTTTCTCATGGAAAAATCATTGCACACAGTTCTAATAGCTTGCCAGTTTGTCTTGCAAGAAAGGTAGGCAACAGTGATTGGTCCATATCTTAGCCAGGATTGTTAGCTATGCATACCTCTTACAGCCCATTTAAATATAAAGTTCACGTTAGCACTCCAAAGATATATTTTTTGGATACTGAACTTCTTAGTTGCTACATTGAATAAATCTTTTCCCCTGCCGTTCATTAGTATTTTTGGTTGAACTGACGTATTGAGGATCCATGTCTGAGTCCCAGGACATAGGCTCTCACCATAGCAACTCAAGTAACACTGGGAATAGCTTGCCATTTGATCTTAAAAGCAGATCAACTGAAACTGGGGTCTGGCTACTCCAGCCTGACAAACATGAGCTTAACGTATCCGGCCATTATTGATGCAGTCTTAACAAAAGCATGACGTACACTGAGCATGGGGCATGCAGCCAAAATGGAGACACCCATGTGAAGAAACATCCAAGACAGAATTCGAATTTTCCAAAATGTAGACAGCGAAGTATACATACTAAATTCTCTTCCAAAGCACCTTTATAACAGTAACTTTTAGAGCTGAGATACAGGGATGAATGGTGTTCTGGAAAAAGGAGACAGTAATTCAAAAGGACAGTACCTGTTTTCTAAGAATCATCAACATTAAATGTGGCCAAAGCAAGAGAGTTGGGGAAGGGCAATAATGGCAGATGGGGTTAGAGGTTTAATCAGGAATTTGGTGTCAACAACCATATAACACTTTGAACTTCTATCTGAAAATAAGTCTATTTGGTACTTCTTGCTTCACGATGACAAAATTACCTGCCAGAAACTACATAAGGGAGAGACGTTTTGCTTTGGCTCATCGTCCAGAGGGATTTTAGGCCATCAAGGTGGGGATGGCAGATCAGGCTCGTTCTGTGGCAGTGGGAGCACTGGGTATTTCGTGCTGGTCATAGCTGGTTATCCTTCTCAAGCCTGCCTTATGGAATACTCCTGCCAGCCAGGCCTCACCTGCTCAAAACCGTTGCCCACAGAATGACACCACAACCTGGGGATGGAGAGCTCAATCAAGGGTGACACATTAGTCTCAAGCCATAGCACCCGGTACCGTAAAAGCATCCTGTGAAAGGACTGAGACTTGGGTTTTACATCCATAACTCTGCTAGAGTTGGGGACATCTTTAGTACAAAATCTGGGAAGAATCATTCAAAAATTATTCAAATTGACTAGCTGCCTCTTTTTCACAGGTAGCTTTACATGTTAGTTAAACTTCCAAGTATTGATGTTGCCATTCCACATAAAGCACAGAATTGGGAAGTTCAACAGCCAGTACACTGCTCTGCTTTGGGCTTAAATCGACCATGAGCTAATGGCATTTGATTGCTTGCTTATTAGAGACCATCAGGTATCTCCCTCATTAAATGTTGGTCAGCAGGGGCATGTTCATAGCTTAGGATCTGCTGTGGGGTTTCCAGCACAGCAATAGGTAGATACCAGAGTCTGATTTAGTGTTTTAATGTAGGTATTGAAAATTAGCAAACTCTAGCCTAAAAGCTAAACTGTGTCCCAGAGAATTAAATTGTTTTGTTTAAAATTCTTGATTGGAAGGCTGTTGTTTTTGTTTGCTTCCTATTGCTGTGGGGCAAAGAAAAAACTCTGAGCGAAAGCAACTTGGGGAATAAAGGGTTTATTTGGCTTATACTTAAAAATCATAGTCTAACATTAAAAGGGAATTTAAGACAGAAAGTTGGAGGTGGCAAGCACGGTGGAACGCTGCTTACTGGCTTGCTCTCTTGCCCACCCAGCTGACTTTTTTAAACAGTCCAGAGCAACCTGCCTAAGGACGGTGCTGTCTACATTGGGTGGACTCTCCCACGTCAATCAAGATGTTCTTCTCAGAAGATCTCACCTGTGACTCTGGGTGTGTGAAGGTGATGAAAACTCATCAGGACAGTAGATATTTTTTAAAAAGGAAAGAACAGAAGAGGTACGACCAGCCAGCCGCATGTAGAAAACATGTCTGTTGATTAGGGACTACTGGTAAATACATCCTAGTTTGGATACAGCTTGTCTTCTATGATGCTCACATTGATGTCTGGTTCCCCAGTGTACAATTTTTAAACTGTCTAGCCCTTCAAGAAGTGATGAAGCTGTTCAAAGGAATGCATGCAGTTTCTTCAGAATTTGTAAGTGGAGGCTGCCCATTCATTTCCAATCTGCTCAGACCCAAATAATTACACAGAAACTATATTAATGACAACATTGTTTGACCATTGGCTCAGGCATATTTCCAGCTAGCTCTTACATCTTAAATCCCATCTCTATTAATCTGTATATTGCCATGAAGCTGTGGCCTACCAGTAAGGTTCTGGCAGTTTTCTCCTTCAGCAGCTACAAGGCTTCTCCCTGATTTTGCCTTCTTTCTCCCTGCATTCACTTTAGTTTTCCCTGCCTCGCCGTATTATGCCCTGGCATAGGCCAAAACAGCTTCTTTGTTAACCAATGGTAATAAAACATATTCACAGCACACAAAGGGGAATCCCACATAAGAACTGAATTAGTTCCCACCAGAGTGGATTGTTGTAAATCCCAGCTTTGTTTCTCTTTGGTTCTTTCATCCTGTTCTCTTGCCCTGGATGTTTCTGCTGTGCTCTGACCAGACACTCCCACAGGATCTTGAACTCCCAGCCTCCAGAAGTGTGAACCAGATAGACTTCTTTCTTTATAAGTTATCCAGTATCACATGTTCTATTGTAGCAACCCAAAATGACTAAGTCAGGTTTTGTGGGGCATTGAGTTACTGTCACAACTATCCTGGGCAGCCATGCTAGCTCTAGCACTTCTGAAGATAAAACATAAATAGCCATAACTCTGTTCCAGTAAAATCTTGTTCAGACAATCTGTGGACCTGATTTGATCCACATGCCCTACCTTCCCAAACTGAAATAATGCAGTCAGGGATTCCTGTGCATTTTCTAATCAGTAAGTAGCAATTATAATAATAAGCCTTATATCAAGTAACGTCCTTAAGGAATTAAACGTATCAAAAAACCTTTTATTGCAACAAACTGCAGCATGGCCAACTTGGACCACTTTGAATTCTGTCAATGAAATTTCCATTTCTGAAGATCTTTGGCCAGTCATATCACGACAGTCGTAAAGAGAAGCCTTGTAGTTATTAGGGCTCTTTACAGTGGCCTGATTCGCAAAGCCACACAAGTACCTCTCTAAAAGCAGTAGATCCTACTCCTGATCCTACTCCACTCTACGCCGGTGGTAAGTGCTGTAAAACCAAATGACAGGTCTCAGAGCCACTTAGATTTATTGAGAGCCTTTCCTGTTGAGCCACTGAACACGGGCTCACATGGATGCTTGTGGAAAGGCTGTCATTGCACTGTGTATGAGTGTATCTGTGTGCAGCAATCCACGTGCCCACACAGAGAACAGGTGTGAAAACGCCTGTGGTATACAAGTGTCCTTATTCTCGATCTTGCTACATACCTGTGTGGAAAATCGGATCGTAACTGTTCACGATCTAGACCCACGCATAACTAACAATTTTTTTTTTATTCCTGTGTATGTGTGTGTGCTTCTTATGTTACTGCATCGGGATTTATGTGTTTGGTGTTACTTTGCTTTTTTTTGCAGCTAAATTCTCTTAGTTGAAGTATTTGCAATGTTCAAGTGGGACTTGGATGTGGTAGAGATGAATGATGAATGCGGAGCATAGAAAATAATTCTTCAGCCCAGGAGCTCTCCATATTTTTCTGAGTGGGATAGTAATAGGAGACCAACCGCAGGTGTTTGCTATTACTATCATACAATGCCAAACTAGCATAGTATACTCAGATTTTAATTAATGCGGCTAGGAGATACTTGGAAGTAGTCTTGCAAGGAAAGTTTAAAGCTATAAGTGTATATATATCATTTATTTTTATTGTTTTATAAATAATACCACTCAAAATTTCCACTTCTTCTGCTCCTCCCATTTCCCTCCTGCTCCCCCACTCACCCTCCCACCTCCCCCTCCAGTCCTAAGAGAGGTCAGGGTACCCTGCCCTGTGGGAAGTCCAAGGTCCTCCCATCTCCCTCTAGGCTTAGGAAGGTTTTGCATCCAAATAGAATAGGATCCCAAAAAGCCAGTAGATGCAGTAGAGACAAATCCCAGTGCCATTATTCATTGGCTTCATTGATTTCATTGACGAAGGTTCTATATTCAAGATAGTCATCAGTCTGACTACGGGACAAGGCCAGTTCAGACACCCTCCCCTCCAATGCCCAGGGTCATACTTGGGGACATCCCTGTGGACACCTGGGAACCCCTCTAGAGCCAAGCCTCTTGCCAATTCCAAAATGGCTCCCTTAATTAAGATATCTTCTTCCCTGCTCCCATATTCATCCTTCCTCCATCTCAACCATCCCACTTCCCTAAGCTCTCCCCAACCCTCCTCTTCTCCCGTCTCTCTCCCCCCTCTCCCCCCCCCCACCCTGTCCCCACTCCTATGCTCACAACTTTTGCCTGGTGACCTTGTCTGTTTCCAATATCCAGGATATCTATATATGTTTTTCTTTGGGTTCACCTTATTACTTAGCTTTTCTAGGATTGTAAACTATGGGCTCAATGTCCTTTGTTTATGACTAGAATCCACTAATGAGTGAGTACATACCATATTCGTAATTTTGGGTCTGGGTTATCTCACTCAGGATAGTGTTTTCTAATTCCATCCATTTGCATGCAAAATTCAAGATGTCATTGTTTTTTTTACCGCTGAGTAGTACTCTAATATGTAGATATGTCACACTTTCTTTATCCATTCTTCCATTGAGGGCATCTAGGTTGTTTCCAGGTTCTGGCTATTACAAATAATGCTGCTATGAACATAGCTAAACAAATGCTTTTGTAGTATGATTGGGCATCTCTTGGGTATATTCCCAAAAGTGATACTGCTGGATCCTGAGGTAGGTTGACTCCCTATCTTCTGAGAAACCACCACACTGATTTCCAAAGTGGTTGCACAAGGAATAGCAAAAATAAAAGCGAATCTTTGAATGTCCTTTAGCAGGCTTCTTCTGTGGGATCAGATAGTTATATCTTGAAAATATGTCCTGTACATGGTGAGCTGCCCATCCACTGCCGTGAAGTGGAGAAGCTGGGCTGAAAGCAAATAGTGATAACATTCCCCAAAAGGCCAAAAGTAGACACATACTACCCACCATAGAATGTCTCTGTGTTCTTCTTTGGGCATAAATAATGTTAAACTAAACAACAACAGCAAAGATTTCTTCTGACAATGCTAGTGACTAGGAAATTTCATGAAGTTTTGGACTGTTAGATTTATATATATATATATATATATATATATATATATATATATATATATATATATATATTTGTGTGTGTGTGTGTGTGTGTGTGTGTGTGTGTAAAATTGGTAGATCTTGCAAACTTAGTCACCCACATCTTTTAATTCATCAGTGTGCAATGAGTATCAGTCCTTGGGTCACTGGGTCAGGGAAGCTTCAAAATTCCCAGATTTGGAATACAGTCTGGAGAAATCGGTTTTCTATGACACTGTCACATGAGGAATGACAAAATGCTCTTCTTTCTTATATACAACAGAAGAATATAACTTTGCACATTTGCTCATAACCAAAACAAGCAGAAGTTCCATCTTCTTTGTTGAAATTTTCCATTGAGTAAGATTCCCAGTCTTTTCACGTTAGAACCTCAGCAATAGCTAGCTGTGACCACTTGTACAAAATTTAAGGCTGTATCTGTGGAAGAATAGGTCTAACAAAAGAAGTACAGGATTGTAATGAAGAGAAGAAAATGAGATATTATTAAGGCTTCATATATAAATCAGAACAAATGTCGAAATATGCTTTCTCACAGATAGTCAGTTCTGTAAGAATGTAAATTTTCTCCAATTCATAAAAAATTCAATACAATTCTAATAAAGTACACCAACAGTTTTCAGATAGTCCAGTGAATTTATTCTCAATTATATCTAAAGGAGCAACCTTCAAGAAAGGA
Organism: Myodes glareolus; assembly: GCF_982192425.1. NCBI lineage: Eukaryota > Metazoa > Chordata > Mammalia > Rodentia > Cricetidae > Myodes > Myodes glareolus. The sequence goes on along the minus strand of NC_142030.1, from coordinate 49,379,561 downwards.
TAGATAACTCCGAAGCAGAAGACAGGAGAGCAGAAAAAGTACTAGGACATCAAGGCAAGGTGGATTTTATTACAGCATGGTAGCTGGCCATCAGCAGCCAGCATACGGGTACATCAGGAGTTCAGTGCTGGCTAGATCTATGAACAGGCTGCGGTCACTACATCTGATGCTCAGAATCAATGGAGAAATGATGAACCATTTGATGCACAAACTGGATTCCTAGGAAAGATACTCATAGGGCTGGGGAAATGACTCAGTAAGCATGTTTGCTCTAGCATGAACCTGAGTTCAGCTCCCCTAGACCCATATAAAAGCTGGGCACAGCAACTCGAGTGTGTAGAGATGGGTGGATCCAGGGGTCTCCTTGGCCATCTTGTGTAGCCCAAACATTGATTTCCAGGGGCAGTGGATGATCTTGTCTCAAAAAATAAATTAGAAGAAAACAGATAACATTGATCACTAAATAGTCTCTACATGCACACGAATGGGCGGCCCCCTGTGTCACCTGCATATACTTGTGTACACATATATGCACAAGGGAAACATAATTATAATCCTGCCTCATACGCAAATATGTTGAAGACCTAAATATAGAAAACAAAAGTCTGGTGCAAGGAGGGGGGGTCTGCTTGTTCATCCCTGCCCAGCTAGCTTAGCCCTGAAATAACCACACAGAAACTGTATTAATTAAATCACTGCTTGGCTCATTAGTTCTAGTTTCTTATTGGTTAATTCTTATACCTTAATTTAACCCATTTTTAGTAATCTGTGTATCACCACGTAGCAGTGGCTTATTAGCAAAGATTCAGCATATCTGATGCTGGCGGTGGCTCTATAGCATCTCTCCCTGACTCTGCCTCCTTTCTCCCAGAATGCCATTTAGTTTTTCCCACCTACCTAAGTTCTGCCCTATCAACAGGCTCAAAGCAGTTTCTTTATTAACCAACACAAAGGCAGAAGGACATCCTACATCAAAAGACTAAAACCATGATTTCAAATGTGATTAAACTACCTTCATCATTCGAGTCTGGAAGGAGATCATAAAATCGACAATAACAACAAATATGCTTAAAAAACTACAAATTGAGATTTCTTAGAATTTAAAACTGTATGATGAAAGATATTATCATAAGAATAGTCACCTGGAAAAGGCACATTGGCACATATAACAGAAAACACAGGACGTGTATTCAGAATATATAAATAACTCAATAAATTATAAGAGAAGGCATGAATAAGTAAAAGGTAAGTGGGTACAAAATACTAAGATGAAATTCACAAGCAGTTAAAAAATGAAAACATAATTAGTCAAACAGATAGTTAGGGATACTTGAATTAAAAAAAGAGAAATAAAAACATACATTCATACAAAGACTTGTATTTTACTTGTAATTGCTACAGACTAGAAAGTCAAAGCCCACTGATAGATGAGTGTACAAAACACAGGCCGTTTGTATTTGAACAGAGACTAACCACAGATACCAACAGCATGGAAGACTCACTCAGAATCATTACAATGAATGAGAAAGAAAAAGACAAAAGATACATAATTCGTCATCTCGTTCATGGTGAGAGTCTCGGAAATGCAGAGAATGTACGAGGAGAGGAACAGATCCCTTGTTGCCTGGCGTGTCTGTTGTCTGCTGCTGCATGCTAAATTGCTAGAGCTCGGAGCCTCAATAAATACTTTCATCACCTCACCTCAACAGAAACCATAGCTCTCAGGCTCAAATCTCACCAGTGGCTTTGGGCACTTTGCTCATTAACAGAATTACAGTCCTCCTAGCTGCAGGGCTAATTCTGAGCTCATCCACGCCTGCATCCCTCTGTGCTCCCAGGAACTCTCAGGCATAGCACAGTAGCACTACCAGGCAGACTTGGGCTCTCTGCTTTTTGAAAAAAAATCTCTGTGCCTTCTCTCACTGATATCTACAGTTTTTTAAGAGTTAGCATGTTTAGATTGGGCCCATCTAGTTAGCTTTCTCTTGGATTAGCCGACAGTTCTAAGAGGCCTTCGTTATGTAATATCGTGTAATCATTGCCGTTCTGGGCTATCATTTCACCTCCTTCACCCACATTCAGGGTGACCAGAGGATGTTTACCAGACCAGAAACTTGAAAGTTGCCTTAGCACACTATTTACTACACCTGGTGTCAGAGTCAGGAAAGATTTAAAGTCTGACTTTACCATGGTCTTTACCTGCTGTCTACATATTTCTTCCTCTTTTAAAAAGTGGAGATATTTCCCCTCTGATACAGTGGAAATGTCAGCCACTTTCTCTCTTTTGCTGCTCTATTTTGCTATTACAAGAAAACAAACTAGTTTGGGAGATCACCGAGACCACTGTCAACAGGACTTTAAGGGAATAGAAGGTTTCAGAAGAAACGGATTACAGAGAGTTATGAGAAAATTTGTGGAGATGATGGAGATACTTAATTCCTTTTCTGTGGTGCTGAGTTCTTGTCTTGGAGCCGATGAGAGTACACCCTTTAAGCATGCACAGTCTATCACTCAATATGACTCAACAAAGTTGCTAATTAAATTCAAACTTTTGAAACCACTGGATATATTGCAATTGGAAAGATTGAGAATAATGGAGTCAGACTTTATTTTAAAAAAAGGTAGCTTTGACCGTATCTTAAAAAGATGAACGTCGCTGTGTTTTAAGAGCCTGGATGTCTTGGCTTCATTTCTGTTATTCTGACAAAATGTCCTGATGAAAACAACTTAGAGGAGAGAATGACGGTGACCATCCATCACGGCTGCAACATTCAGACTTCTGGAACTGGAAGCAGCTGGTCACCTCCAGTCAAGGGCAGAGAGAGTGAAGGAACTTTTGCTGGTGCTCAGCTGGCTCTCGCCTCTCTTACACAGTCTAGAACTCCGTGCCTAGGGAACAGAGCTGACGCTCTCCTCTCTTACACAGCCTAGAACCCCCTGCCTAGGAAATGGAACTGATTCTCTTCTCTCTTACAAAGTCTAGAACCCCCTGCCTAAAGAATGAAGCGGACTCTTTCCTCTCCTACACAGTCTAGAACCTCTGCTTAGGGAACGAAGCTGATTCTCTTCTCTCTTACAAAGTCTAGAACCCCGCCTGGGGACTGGAGCCTTCTACAGTTAGTGGGTTTTCCCCCCTTAATTCATGCACTCAGGATAATCTCCCACAGACTTGCCTCAGGCCAACTTGGGACAGACACTCCTTCACTGAGACTCTTCTCTCAAGGGATTCTAAATCTGTAGTTTTCAAACCCTGGGTCTCAACCCCTTTGGGGATCACATATCAGATATTCTGCACATCAGATATTTACACTACGATTAATAACAGAAGCAAAAATGTAGTTATTAAGTAGCAGCAAAGTAATTTTGTGGCTGGGGTCACCACAGCATGAGGAACTGTATTAAAGGGTCACAGCCTTAGGAGGACTGAGAAGCGTGTTCTAGACTGTGCCATATTGTTAAAGCTGGCCATCCCACAGGCATTCCACGGCTGCAAATGTAATGCAGGAGTCCACTATCTAAGATAAGGGTAAGTATGTTATTTGTATAACGTTGCAATAGTAAAAGCTGCAAGCAATTTAGTATGTCCACCACAAAGCAAGTGGATAAACACCATGTTCACCAAATGAGATACCAAACAGTATTTCTAAGTGAATGAATATATTTGTACATAGCAATACAGACCTAAAGAATCTAGACAGAAAGTTGCAGAATTTTTGTTTATTATAACATCCCTTAAAAAAAGAAAAATTTCATTACTCAGGAGGCAGAAGCAAATGAATCCTTAAGTTCAAAGCCAGCCTGGTCTACAGTGCGAGGTGGACATAAAAAAATACATAAAAAAGGATTTAAAAGCATTTTTATTTTTGTTATTATTGTTGTGCATGCATGCATATATGCATGTGAGTGTGCATGCATGTGTGTGAATTTGGACACATATATGCCAAGTTGCATACATGTGCAAAATCAGAGCCATCTCAGCATCTGTTTGCCCTTTCCTGTAGGTCTGGCACTCCAATTAAGGGTGTCATGTTGTTTATAAGGCGACTTAATACCATTGACCCATCTCACTGGCCCTATCTTAAAATACAAACTAAATTTCAGAACTAAATATGGAAGACAACGCTTTTCTTCCCACTCTAGATGTTTAGTATTAAATGCATTTTTTGTTTTATTTTAAAATTATAGTGTATAACCCTTACCAAGCCCTAAGGAAAAGAATATTAAAAATCCAAACCCAGAGACATTCTATACAGTACTTGACCACAAAGCTAAAGAAAGAGAGTTGCATTATGTTAAATTTGAGGAAAGCAGAAGGAGTTAAGGAACTGTAGTTGGGAACAGCATCGGTACTGCTCACTCGTAGTGCCGCTGTGACCCGGCAATGCCAATAGCAACGGCACCTCTGTGCATGATGAGCCAACTGCAATAGTCTCCAGATTTCTGAGAATCTAAGGCCATTATTAATTTGGAATATAAAACGTATTTATGAGAACATCATCTGTAGCTGCATAAAACAGTGGGAAGATATCACAGAGAAATAGTGTGCTTGTTATTTATTTTAAAAAGATGCACAAACACCTCTACAATTGCACATACTGAATAGATACCATGCAGCATATGAGCATGCGTATATACTTCTAGTATTCCACCCGGTAAACACATTCACCTCAAATATTTACTATCAGAAATAGTTTCTCAGTATTGTGTGTGTGTGTCTGTCATGTATGGGTGTGAGTGGGAGTGCACATCTGTCACTGAGCTTGCGTGTAAGTGAAAGGACAATTTGGGAGAATGTGTTCCTTCTGCCAGTATTTCCTGGGATGGAAGAAAGTTGTACATCAAGTGCCTCTGCCCTCCCACTTAGTGACGGTTTCTGTTGCCATGAAGAGACACCATGACCATGACCACTTTTATAAGGGAAAACTTTCAATGGGAATGGCTTACATTTTCAGAGGTTTAGTTCATTATCATCAATGGTGCGACATGGTGGTATGCAGGAAGGCATGGTCCTGGAGAAGGAACTGAGAGTCCTATATCTTGACTCCCAGGCAACAGGAAGTGGTCTGTCTTCCTGGGCGTGGCTTGAGCATATATGAGACCTCAAATTACATCTCCACAGTGGTGCACTTCTTCCAACAAGACCACACCTCCTCCTACAAGGCCCCATCTCCTAATAGTGCTGCTCCTTTGAGAGACATTTTCTTTCAAACAACTACACCTACTAAAGCATCCTATTGGCCAAACATTTTTCATTGTATGGTGAAAACTCTCAAATTTCTTCCTTCTTGTTTTAGAATATACAACACCTTGCTCTCACAAGTGTTCACTCCCACAAGTAGCAGCATCTGAGGTGTTTGCTCCTAACTGTAGCTAGCACTTGACCAACCTTGCTTCTCCATATTCTCCCCAGCCTCTGGTGAACACATTCTCCTCTCAGTCTCTGTCAAGTCAGCTCTGTTATGTGGATTCCCTGTAGCGGAGCCCATGAGGCAGTTCTATGATGGTTTGTTTCACTTAGCATCCTGACGTCCACTTTGGCTCCCATCCCAAGCAGCAGGATTGCACTGTTTGCCATGCCTGGTGAGTGCTCCATTGTGCATACTATATGTGTGTGTTCTTTACCCATTCATCCCCGGAGGCTTGGACTGCTTGCTTGGGGCATGGGTCCTGCTGTGACTACGTCTACACTGAGCAAATGCTTTGTTCATGTTCTGCTTGCATCTTCTCTGGAGAGATACCCAGGATTTCAGGGACATAGAGTAATTCTTCGTTTAGTTCCTAAGAAAAACAGTTCTGAGAAGCCATGCTTAGAACTTCCGAACCTTCTTTCTCCAATAGAAGTGTGTTTGTCCATGCACCACATGCATACTGTGACTTCTAAGGCCCAAAGACCCTCTCGTCTGCTGGAAATGGAGTCTAATGATGGTTATGAGCTGCCAATGGGCATGCGGGGAACTAAACCAGGTCCACGAGAGAGCAGCAGGTTCTCTTAACACTAAGCCATCTCTCCCACCTTTAATTTTGCTGTTGTTTTTTTATCTTTCGGAAAGAAATTGCACATTAAATTCCATAATGTCTGTCACGAACTACATTCTCATCAATGGTCAGTCCATGGTCTCCTCTTCTTCCCGCTCTCTCTAGTGTCCATTGTCTTTAGTGTTTTGGACGATAGCTGTTTTCATCAAGGTGTGGTGAAACCTCTCTGAGTGCTTATGTATTTGTGTGTGTGTACCTATGAACTGACTATTTGCCTTATTTTAGAAAAGGCTCATTTGAGCCAATTGCCCATGAGAAACACTTTTTTTGGAGACAGGAAAGTCTGCCTCCTTAACGCTCTACCAAATGGTGTGACTGGTTCTAGAGTTTATTTTCTTTTGAAGATTGTAGCAGTTCCGACCTTAGGGAATCACTGAAAGGCTGAACGGGGACGCCCAAGGGGTCTAGAGCATAATATAAGCCACTACTCTATTTCATTAGAATTATTATATTATTATTACAACCATGCACTTACTTTGGTCAGAAAAAGCCCCATAACAACTACCAAATGTGCTAGAGTGACCTTCTGTTAATATATTAGTACCTCAGGATAGGTTTGCAGTGACCCTATTAATGCTAAATGTTGTTATCACAGCTCTTTTGATGATGGGAGGCAGGTTGGAGGAGGGGAGCTATCCGTAAGTACCCTGGACCTTACGCTGAGGCAGGAGACTTTTCTTTCTGACTTTTTAAAATCCTGCCCCAGATCTCATGATACTTCTGCTCTATTACTGAGATGACCCACAGTGTCATCCTCCCTCAACCAAAGGAAGGGAGGACAAGAAAGCAAGATACCAGGCACATACGGTTTGACACAACTGATTCTCCCAGTGTGCATAGCCAGTCCTGGTCACATGAGATTCATTCTCAGTGGGAGTATGAAGGAAGGGTGGTCCTTTCTATACCTCTTTAGTTTAACTCTAATGTGAAATATTACCCAATCATGAAAACCCTTTTTGGGGGACTAGCTCACGGGATGCAGAAGTGTTTGTGATTGTGACAGGAAGCAAAGGCAGGTGCAAGCCCTATGTTGTGGTCAGTTTGATGTCAACTGACATAAGCTAGAGTCATTTGGGAAGACTCTTCATGGAGTAAGTGCCTCCATCAGATGGACCTGTGGGCAAGTCTGCGTTGCATTTTCCCGATTAATGGTTGATGTGGGAGGGCCTAGCCCACTACTGGGCTGCTGGTACTGAGTGGTGTAAATAGTGGACTGATATAAAGAACAAGCCAGTAAGCAGTCCTCTGTGGCCTCTGCTTCAGATCCTGCCTCAGATTTCCACCCGGACTTTCCTCAGTGATGGAGGGTGACCTGAGCGTTGTAAGATGACATAAATCCCTTTCTTCCCGAGTTGCTTTGGCTCAGGGTGTTTTGTGAGAAAAGGAGGCAAGTATTCCTTTGTGTGGGAATCTGCCTGAAAGAGCAAAGTGTTAAAAGAATATTTGTCTGAATGGAGGGTTCAGTAAATGTTATTTTTATACAGCTGTTTTTAAAATGCACCTCTTCTTTTAAGGAGAACTAAAGAGCACAAGGCTGTAATTAGCCCTACAGATAAGGTGGTATTACGACTTAGGAACACTTAGGAACAAGCGCTGCATCTGTCAGGTATTTGTAAGCAGGGAAGCTTTCAGACCCTTCTATCTCGAACATGAAGATTTTAACCTTTGTTCCAGGCATTTTACTCATGTCTGGAGCATATGAACCTTAAGACTACAAGTTAATTTGTGAATTTTCATTTTCACCTGACTAAATAATTTATGTTGGTTTGAACTTATCTTGAATTCAACTTCAACACAAATTTCAAATAATTCTTAAATTCCTCTACGACTATCAAGATAAATGTGTTTCCTGGGCTGACGCCATCTCTGTCCTGGCATTTCCTGAAGAAAATACACCTCAGAACAATGTCCTTTCAAACTTTGAACTTGGAAGACAAAAAAAGTTTCATGCTATTTGTTAGAAAGGATGAATTATAGAGAAAGTAAGCGGTTGATCAAAACAGGAAAATGCACTACAAGGCCCCAAGGAAACAATAAACTCTAAGGGAATTGTTTACCTTGATTTTATTTACTGCTTTATTTGAAGGCTAACACTCGGCTATTTATTGATGTACTGGATAAATGATTTGTTGGTATATTTCAACTTGTCTGAAATCAGTTGCTTTGGTTACAATCAGAGAATACACTGTCAGCGAAGAACAAAAGATACACTCTCATAAATAATTTCTCCAGTGTATAAAGTACATATCGACTAAAGTGGGGTGGAGGCTGATCTTGGGACACAGGAAGAGAACAAAGGTTTCTCCCCACTCCTAGCCTTGAGGATTAACCTCACTTGCAAGCTAAAGTTGAAGAAGCCATTAAGCAATGGCTCCTTCAATTGGTCAATCTTGATCAACCCCTGGGAGAATCTTGGAACACACAGACTCTAGCAGTCAATACCAGATCTGCAGAATCAGAATCTCTGGGTAGGTGGTTTGAGAATTTGCATGTTAACTGAGGTTGTTAGCTGATTCTCCATCAGCCCTCTGGGATCTCACTAGTGCTGATATTTGGTGAGCAGTGGAGTTATGAGTTCTAATCTCTAGGGTTCTGCACAAATCTGCTTTTTCAGAGCAATGGTTCTTTCAGTGCCTCCCCACTAGACATATGTAAGCTGAGTAAGTCCATTACTTTTAGGTGTGTCTTCCACCAGATCTATTACTGTCTGCTTATTCATTACAAAGTTAGCTGCCAGCACCTATAGACTACATGGCATATTTTGGAAATGCTAGCAGCAGGTGTGTGTGTGTGTGTGTGTGTGTTGCATCATCTTCAATGCAGCAAATTCACACTTAAGGATGAAACAAATGGCTGTTTTTAAAGATTAGATCTGCCATTGAATAATCAACTCTACCATGTTCTGACATTGGATCTTTGTACATCATCTTCAGCATTCCAGATAATCCTCAAACGTTTTGTCATTCATTTTTCATAGATAAGGAAAATAATATTGACTGAACATAAGCAGGCCAAAACCTTCACAGAATTCTTCATTAGACATTTCTGGACTTGAAGCCATTGTTAGAAGAATGGTAACGTGTGCTAATTGTATGCCCTAGGTAACTGTAGATCATTTAAATATATAACAGGTCGGGGAACATTTAAATAAACTGTTGTGTAAATCAGCTTTTCAAAACATGATTTACAACATGATTATGACTGGGTCAACTCTACACATGCATATTTCACCAACTAATCGTGCATAACAAGCCACTGAAACAGTGCTTAAAGCAGTGGATGATAAATAAACTACAGCTTTGTGATCCACAGGATAAAATGTGGTTCTCCAGCGATTCTGCATCTGTGTTCAACTACTGGGTATCCAGATGATGCCTAGTCTAGGATGGTCTCATTGGCATAGTTAGTGATTGGTTAGATGCTAACTGGAATGACAAGGCTGAGGAAATCAGCTGCCCTAGCAGGCTAGGGTTCACAGCATGGTTTGGCAAAGTTATAAGAAGGCAATGTGAGCTCATAAAGGATACAACCTCACATTCACTGCATCCTTTTGTCCATAGGAAGGTGTGGCTGACTCCAGATCCAAAGAGTGATAAATCAACTGCATTTCTCTCCTGAAAAAACATGCATGGTCATATGGAGTAGTGTGGACCCAGAAAATGAATATTGGGGCCACTTTTTTTTTTCTAACAATACACTACACACATGAACGAGAACTGGAAGATGTATAAAGAGCCCAAAGAACTGGTGTGTGGACAAGTTGGAGTTCTGGATGTTCTTTCTGTTTACTTTCTATGCTTGTTAATTCATGCAAATGACTGTAACACTGTTGGCACAATAAACAATGAGTGAGAGCCAAGATCAAGCAGGTGAGCCATGCGGGGATTAAACTCAAAATGCCATTGTTTATCCTAGAAAGTGTTGTATTAACGATTGCTGTATCATTCTCATCTGTGGTATGTGCAGCTGGGTGTGAGTTCATTTACCAAGGTTAACTAGGTCTTCAAGAGGAAACTTAATGACTCTGGATCACAAGTGTACTTTAGGTAGATGATCCCTTGGTTATTCTTAGCCCTGCTGCATACATTGAACAGTACCAAGGCCGGCCATCTAGGGCTAAAAAGCTTCAGCAGTCTCGGGAAGATATAGGAAACAATTCTTTCTTAGTAGGCTTGATTTCTGCTAGCTCAAGTTCTGCCCATTTCTAAAGGTTCAGCCTTGTGTTTTTCCTTAAGGACTGTAGTGGTTTTGAACAGAAATTATTCCTGATAAGTTGTTCGTGGTCTGTGTTTTAAAATAGTTCAGAGAAGAAACATGAAGAGTTGTTTTTTTTTTACAGTAATATTTTTTACTGCAGTGCACCATCATCCTCAGCCCCTGTGGAGCAGGATTTCTTTCTCTCGTATAAAATATTGTGAGAACGCTGTGTGTGCTTTCTGCTTTCCTGCATGCCCCTCTTACGGTTCTCTCGCTCCCACCTGTTCCCACATGGCCCTGCGTGAGCCTGCCTCTGGCAGTCTGGGCCATTTTACTTGGTTATTTCTACCAGTCAATCTACTTAGAGAAGCCAATGTTATTAGTGTTATTTTGAAAGTAAGAATAATCACATTCTGAGTGTAGACCAGGGTTCTCTAATCTGAGTCAGGAGCATTAGTGTCCGTAAACAAGAAAGGTTTACCGATGTGTCCTCTGGCTGAATGTTTCCTGGATCTTGTCTATGTCTGGAGACAGACAAAAGGCTTGTTATTGAGAACCCAGACCTTAGACACCCAGCCCAGCATGAAGGTGGTACAGAGGAGAGGACCCAGTGAGCTACTGAAATCTATAATTTTGTATTGTTAAAAGTTGCTTCTTCGTGTGCCTTTTTCAAAGCACTGATTTACCTTCTCATTTTAAGGCATAAGGTGAATTTATAATTTATTCCTTCCAGGTTTTCAGTCATTCATTCTCACCCTGAGGCTGCTCATGCAGGCACACACATACACACACACACACACACACACACACACACACACACACACACAGGAAGAAACCATGTCTTTAGCACACAGGAGTCATATTTGGAGGATAGATATTTATGTAACTATTAAACATTGAGATAGATAATATAATTGAGATATAGTTTAGCCACGTTGCAACTACAGAAGATGAAGGCAAAAGGAAGCTTGCTGCCCTTCTAAAATATTTATTTTATGAGCATCTTGCCTGCAAGTATGCTTAGGAATCACGTGCATATTTAGTGCCGACAGAGGCTAGAAGTGAACACTGGATCCCCTAAGACTGGAGTTATAGATATTTGTGAGCCATCACATGGGTGCTGGGAGTTGAGCTCAGGACCCCTGGAAGAGCAACAAGTGCTCCTACCCTCTGAACCTTGTCTCCATCTCTACTGTCTTTGAGAAGATGACTGATAACGCAGAACAAGTGGGTTTCTGGGAGGATGTAGTAAGATACTGCACGAGGATATATATTTGCTTGAGAACATAGAGCCCATACATAGGAAGTATGGCTTTTGGAATGTATGGAAACTTTGCTGTGTAAAACATGCAATTTTAAATTTTAATTTAATCACTGCCTTTGTTAGGGTTTCTACTGCTGTAAAGAGACTCTCTGACCACAGCAACTCTTTTGAAGGGGATGCTTAAAGTTTTAGAAATTTAATCCATTATCATCATGGTGGAAAGCGTGGTGGCATGTAGGCAGATGTGGTGCTGGAGGGTCAGCTGAAAGTTCTATACCTGGCTCAGCAGGCAGCAGAAAGAGAGACACTGGGGCCTGACATGAGCTTCTGAAACCTTAAAGCCTGCTCTCAGTAATACATTTCACTTCCTCCAACAAGGCCACGCCTACTCAAACAACGCCACACCTTCTAATAGTGCCACTCTGGATGAGCCTATGATGGTCTTTGCTTCCCGCCCTGGAGAACCAACACATTCTCTACTTCTTTATCTCACTTTGATAATGCCAGTGTACTGACCTGGTGAACCCCAGGTGCCTGAGCCACTGTGCTCAGATGGCGGATGGAGCCCCTGCTTGCATGCAGCGGTGATGTGACTTTGGCTATGGGCTGAGGGCAGAAAGGACGACTCTCGATTCCATACCACAGAATGAACTAAAAGGATTTTGAAAATGCGCAGCTATTTTTCCACCCTTGTGGTGCTCAGGGTGAGACAGTAAATCAGGTAGAACTAATAAGAAGCTGGAAATCTCTTTATTTGGAATAAATCTGTCTGTGCAGGCAAGAGACCCCCGTTGAGTATTTCCCACTTGTGAGAAGCGGGGCTGAGAGAGGGACAAGCAAGACAACAGCTACCAAACAAAGAGCGCAATCAGGGCTACCTACGAGGAGGCTAAACCTGAAAGAGAAGCAGCGGCTGCTTACTGGGTGCTTAAAAAAAATGGACAGCATTTGGGTAGGATGAGGAGAGGAGGAAAGGCATTCTGTGTTGGGAGGATGGGGTAATCTGAGGGCAGAGGGTGATGATAATGACTGTAAGGCAAAGCCTGCTCTGTGGCACAAGGCAGCAAACCCATTAAGATAAAAAAGCAACACAGAAAGGAGCTCTGAGGTGAAGCTGGCATCAACACCTTCGCCTTTTGTACTCTCATAAAATACAAAAGGAAGGTCGTGAGTTTTTCTTCTCTCTTTTCCTTCTCAGCTTGTGAGTTAGCTCCTCCCAAGACAACAGCAGATACAGAAGCATCTGCTGCCAGCACCTGACCCTGGCATGGCAGTGGCCTCTGCTCTAGCTTGGTCCTCCCTTCTGCACAGAAGGGTCTCTACCTAGAGTGCCCAGAACCTTAGACCCAGGGCAGGAATGACAGAGGAAGGGGAAGATGAACATTCAAGCTTCCTGCACTTTGTCCCTCTCATGTGTGCCCACTGTTTCCCAAAGCAGGCAGGGAGACTGGTCGCGTGCTTGGTAAAGAATTCTTGTGAGTTTCTTGTCTCAAGATCCTACTCCTTTTCCCAGAATCCCATTCTGGATGAACTGCTCGTGTTTATCTATTTGTATCAGAAGGAAATGTCTTTACTTGAGTCTGTAGGTAGCACCAAGGACAGCAGGGTTGGCGGACTGATATAGCAAGTCTAAGGATGGAAGAGGCCAGACGGCTGACAATAGCATGGTTCAAGAAGGACTTTTAGTGGTCTCAGGGCCTCTATAGAATTCAAATGGGGGTTATTTTATATGTGTGAGTGTGTTGTACCACCTGCATGCTCAGCACCGACTGAAGCCAGAAGAGAGTATCAGAAACCCCGGAACTGGACCCGGAGATGCTGCGAGCTGCCCTGTGGGTGGTGGGAATTAAACCCAGGGAACCCAGGTACTCTGGAAGAGCAGCCAATGCCCCTAATACTGACCTACCTCTCCAGTCCTGCCCTATGGCTTTAATAGTTACTCATTTACATCTTAAAGAGTATACTTGAGTCGTGACCTGTGAGGTGCTTAGAAAAGAACTTGATATATAGGTACAGCCGCTTCTCAAAGAGGTATGTCCTGAGATGCCCAGTGGTGGCTTGAATCTGCAGATTGAAATACCTGTATATACTATGGTTGGTGCCACAAGCTTCCAGAGTTAATCTGGCCTTCTGTGTGGTCTACCTGTTGTGGCACGGCTTGTGCTTTGAAGCAGTCACCAACATAAAGGTCGCTTGAACACAACCCCTGTGAAATCGCAGTAATCAATATGGTGCCTGAGATGGCCTCTGGGCAAATAAGTATTGGTGACCTCTATGGCATGGACAGAGTGGGCAGTGGGAAGATTCACAAAGAGAAGATTCCTCTGTGCAGGATTCTATTACATCAACTGGAAAGCACACCACTTAAAGTTATGGCTGATTTCTGGAGTCCTGTATTTGTTAGCTTATACTATGGCCATAGGTAGCTATATAGTGGAACTGAACTCATATAAAGAAAGCACATGATCTCTCTCCTTGTGTGATACACCTCTTCTTCCCTAAAATTTTTGTCAGATAGGGAACTCACCTTGGGATGACAACTACGGTGGCCTCATTGCTGATAGCTTGATGCCATTATTTGCCTCTGCTCTGTTCCCTGTCAAATGCTCCATGAGAAGAGGGGATCGGAAGAGTAGGTCAGTTCCAGATTTCCTATTGCACACCCACCATCCTGGTGTCTGATTCAGAAGATCTAGGTTTGGAATCATGTGATGTTGACCCAAGATTTGAAATGTGAGGCCTTGTCGGGTCACAAGCAGAAAGAGCACACTGCTTGCTTTTCTCCTTTCGGAGCGAGCAGATCTCCTCGTCCTATAGTTAATGTCAGAACAAGTGGCCTTGCAACCCCTCACAGGGAATTTCTGCGTCTGCACTTTTAAAGAAATGGAAGGGAAAAGGTTGTCCTCGGAGTTGAGACAAGTGACATTCTAGAAATATCTGAATGTCCTGTTCTTCACACCAACTCTTAATTTACATCGTTGAAGTCTTGGGAAGTGTGTCTGAAGGAACTAACATTTTGTGGCAGGCATGGGGATAGCATTTCTACTTTAAAACAGTTACCCAGTAGAAGAAAGCAGGTTTTCCTCTGTCCAAGGGCCCGCGGCATTTTGCACTGGGCCGTAGAGTCCTGCATGATAAATAGTCAACCACAGGAGGAAAATGACTCTTTACCTCATGCTTAGGGGAAGAAATGTGCAGCCCAGAAAGTGAAGGTAACTGTCAGGTCGCAAACCCCAGTTCTCACATGCTTTTAGGTAAGATGATACATCATAGAGGTATATGTTGTAGCAGAAGGCAGGACTGTAGAATGGTTCCTGCTAAGAAACACGTGAAGTAGGATACAGAAAACATCTTCCATCGGAGAGGGAGTCTGTCATGAATAAAACTGTGAAAATGTTCTTTTTTTTTTCTTCATCAAATGGATTCCTCCATGCCATAATAATCCAGAAGCATCTCTGGTGTAAGTACTCATCAAAACGAAGACAATTACTCACATTAATTTAACACTCAAGTAAAAATCTTCCCCAAATCTCCTCTGGCCAATTCCCTGCAAAGCATCATAAGGAGGTGCATCCCCCAGACAGGCTATGGGAGGGAGGAGAGTGGGGGATGTTCTCAGGTGGAGACGGAACCCAGCTGACCATAGCTGATCACTGTGCTCCCTCAAAGCACCCAGATTTCAGAAGCCAAGTACTTTGTAAACTAGGTAGAAAGGAACAGACCTTCCTTCATCTTCTTTTGCTTTGTCCGAGGTGATTAGAAACTATAATGCACTCTGAATCCCATGCCTCTTTAGTGGAGGAACCGTAACCCAATATGTTGGAAGAAGAACCAGAAGCCAATTTTGTGAATGTTTGATTCTCAAATCTCTCTAGCCTGGAGCACTAGCAGAGAGGGAATGGGGTTCACTTGTTCTGGTATAATTACCATCAGGCTTCTCTGTGTGTCATTTAGGTAACAGCATTACCAGTCCCAATTCACAGGTGAAGAAAATGAAGTCCAGAAAGGCTAAGAGACACAGATGGACTTGCAAAACATTATATTAAGTGAGGTAAATCAGACATCACAAGAGAAACACTGCATGACCGCACGCACATATGGAATCTAAACTGCTGATGTCATAGAATTTGAGAGTGTGATGATTGCCAGTGGTTGAGGAGAGTAGAAGGAAGCAGGAGACTTACTGGACAATGTGGGAGTTACAGTTCATAACAATATGTTGCATTCTTGAAAAATCCACAGTGCATATTAAGAGTTTCTATGATAAACGCTATAATAGGTAATGAATGCATTTGTTACCTATACTGAACAGAATATACATATGCTTTAAAATATCAACATACAGTGAATGCATAAATTATTAATAATATATATTTTAAAAGCCACTGCTAGTATAACTACATGCTTATGACACCACCCCTTATGAGAACACCAGTGAACACAGCTCTTGATCTAATTTACTATTCATTTCTTAGTATACTCAGCAAGATTATTGAAAATGGTTTTCATGCTTTTTTCCCCCATCCTTATTAGAGTACTAACACGATTCTTGTAAAAACCAGACCTCGGGGATGTTTTTCTCATATAAGTCTTAATCCTTAATCATAGAAATAACTATTCATCTTCTCTTTCCATTTGGGACGGAAAAATTTGTTTCAGGAGCAGTCAAATGCCTAAGCCCTCAATTTCTGACGGAATGCTCCCTAATATATAGATATATAGATAGATATATAGACAACAATAGATATAGATAGATAGGTAGATAGGTAGGTAGGTAGATAGATAGATAGGTAGATAGGTAGGTAGGTAGGTAGATAGATAGATAGATAGATAGATAGATAGATAGATAGATAGATAGATAGATAGAAAGAAAACACAGAGATACAACTTTACTATCTCCTTCTTTTCTTTTTCAAGTCAGGATTTCTCTGTGAAATATTGCTGACTGTCCTGGAACTCACTCTGTAAACCAGTTTGGCCTTGAACTCACAGAGATCCACCTGCCTCTGCCTTCTGAGTGCTGGGATTAAAGGCATGTGCCACAACCACCCGGCTATTTCTTCTTTAATAAGTTGTCAAGGTCTTGTGTAGCACTTACTATGTGTGGAGAGAGAGTGTATGCTGTATAAGAGGGCAAAATGATTGACTCTACTATTCAGTGATTTATCACCGGACCACATTTAACCCACCAGAACAACAGACATAATAAATAGCCAAGAAGTAATGCAACAGAGAAGCTTCATGACTTTTGGTGTCCAGGATGTAGAAACTGGGAAAACTGTAGGCAAAGAGGTGATGCCTGGATGCCCACCCTGTATAAGCTCTATTTGTGAGCATTTAGATCATTTGGGCCATAGAATTAGAAAACTCGACTTCAGATCCTCATTATAATAGCAATGGTGTGCCCTTAAGTAATTGACTGAGTTGTACTGAAACTGAGCTTCCTGATGTATAAAGTAACAATAACAAAGCTTTAATTCATATGATTCAATGGTACTCAAATAAAATAAAGTATGAATAATGTTATTTTAATACCCAAGAATGAATAGCAGCATTATATCACTGGTATCAGGGAGGTCCATGGCAAAGAATTGCAAAATTAGGACTTCTTTTCCATAGATAAAGTAGTTCTCTGTACTTTCTCACTCAGAAATAAAACTTTGTGTTCAAAAGGGACCATGTCTAGGAATCTGATGTAATACTCGATACTCAAAAAATTGCTTTTTGTTCTTTTATTCCATCAACATCCAGCCTCGGTGTGGCATTTTCTGACTCAGCCTTGAACTCTAAGAGAAAACCCAATGGTCTAACACATACTGAAGACTACCGATTTTATTTTATTTCACTTGATATTCTAAAAAGAGAACACCATTTCTCCTACAAACAAAACAAAAAGCCAAGTGTGGTTGCTCATGATGGCAATCCTTGCATTCAGGAGGCTCACAGGAAATTACCTTGAACTGGAGATAGCCTGGCCTATATTATGAAACCTTGCTAAACAGACACACACAGACACACACACGGTACACACACACACACACACACACACACACGGGCATGGGGCGGGTGGGCAATATCCTGGAAAGTTCTGTCCTCTCTGTACCTACTCACATCAGAATAAATTGCATTTTATCCATGCCAGCAGGTCTAAGGAAGGCATCATTAAAGATTTCAAGGTTGATGCATAAATGGATTGAATGAACATAAGAGCTCTCATTGCTGCAACTCAAAGCAATCAGGGTCATTTGTAGGGAGCCTTAGCTAATGTCGGGGTCATTTGTTAGTGTGACCTAGATAGTCATTTCTTTTATTGCTTCCCCTACCACACTGCTGCATAGAGATCCTCCCGGTTCTGGAATTTTCCTCTCACTGTTTATTACAAGGTTAGATCGCGAGGCCTCCCACTGCCTGACCCCGAAGCAGCTTGGCCTGGAAGGACCCCTTTTGAGAGGCCAGATGTTGAGACAGAGAAACTCCAAAGGTAAGGGACAGTTACATTTACCAGGAGACAAGTCTAGCAAAGCAAAGCCATGCTTTTTCATCGAGAGAAAAAAATAATAATCTTTTGAAGTTGTCTGAAGGCCATGCTCAATTGGGAGATCAGAACTAAAGATCTGACCATATTGGAAATTAGCATTGCTAATGAAGTTCTCAGGGAACCACAGATTATTTTCATCTCCTTAACCTTCTCTATAAATACTTCACTTAGAAAACATCGTGTTGCTATTTTTAATCATCTAATAATGGACAAATGCTATTTTAAGGCAGTAGCAATGATGCTAATGTCATTTTTTGGAAAGAGACATCAACTCGAGGCATATTGCTTTCTTCTGTAAGTTTTGATTCCACATTAGAGAGTGGCAGCTGACTGAACTGTCTGGTCAGTCGGACACTAGAGACCATCTGAGCAGTTCGGTGACAGGATTATTTGCTTTTTAGAGACCCAGGTATGGACAAGAATCCCAAGGGACCTAGGCATCTATGTCAGCCTAGGGGAACTGAACCCTGAGTCAGGCATCTAAGAAACAACTGGTCTGTACAATTCACAGAGGGGCGTCTACCATCTTGACACGGCCACCTCTTACACATAAAGACCCTGATATCTGCAGCCCTTCCAGAATATACCATGGAAAGGAAGGCAGTCTGAGTCCACTGATATGAATGAAGCAACTGCTTTGTTTACCTGTCTTGTGCTTCAAGGCTAAGTTACCTTAAAGAATTAGCTTTATTGACCCTCCCCCCAGTCTTGCCTTTTCTCATGTTGATTCATTGTTTGGATGAGTCATTTACTTACCCACCAAACCCCTGCTGGCTGTCTACTACATTCCAGGTACTCTAATACTGAAAAAAAAATATCATTTTAAAAGGCTTCCTTGTCTAGGGAGGTGGTTCCGTGGGTAAGCTGTTTGTCTTACAAACATGATCTATGTTCAAACTCCAGAACACGTGTGAAAATGCTGGGCTTGGAGGTGCACACTTGTAAACCCATTTCTGGGAAGACAGAGACAGCAGGATTCTTGGTGACCACCCACAGTAAACTAGCAGGCAAACTCCAGGTCATTGAGAGCACCTGTAACAAAGAAGCAAGGTAGATAGCTTCTGAAGAACGATGCTGAAGGTTCTCTTGTCATGGCCCACTGATGAACACTACACATGTATACACACACATACACAGATGGGATACACACACACAAATGGGAGGAGGCAGAGAGTTTTTTTTCTGCTTCTATGGACAGTCGTTTCTTTGGTAAAAGACAAGGAAATAAGTAAGAAGAAGGGAGGGGAGGGGTAAGGAGAGAGAGAGCAAGTAGCCATACTACACAAACAGCAAAAAACAGGATAATGCAAAGGGGAGATCTGAACAGAGACAGGAAAGATTCCTTTTTAATCCGTTGTCAAAGGGAGACTTGAAGAGCAAAAGGTAAACTAAGGACTGAGTGGCGAAGGAAACTAAGAACAGGTCAGTTTCTCAGCAGCCGGGGTTTTCGGCTGGAAAGTGGCAGTAAAGACATAGAGGCTAGACTGGGGAGGAGAGAAGAAAGAGAAAGAAAACAGTAGATGGAGCCAGATCCTCAAGGTTTTGCGAGCAAAATAAACAGCCTGGATTTTCCTTTACGCCTACTGGATGATGATTGAAGTATCATCCCATGCAAGTGGTCAGTCTGCTTCACACTGCACAGGCCTGATGATGGACAACTTCTTCATTTATAGGACTCTGTGGAATTAGCAAGAGCTACTGAGAATCCACTATAGTACGAGGTAAGCAGGCAGCACGTAGAGCGAAAGCTTTGTCTGGAACAATTGTTGGGGCAGAAAAAGCTCATCTGGTCAGAAGATCACCCTTTGCCTGTCATCTTTCCCATCTTATCTAGGTTCAGTTGACCCAGAAAGTCTTTGTGGAGAATTTCTTAAATCTAAAAATGGGAAAAACTAAAACACAAATAAATACAGGGACATACCCAGGATCATACAGCATACCACTAACAAAAACAAGAAGGAACCGTGTACCCCCTTGCTAAATCATAGTCCCAAGTCTCACAGGGAGCACATCTTCTCTCATGGGTTAGTGATTAGTCATGCCCCGTGTGCTGAATAAATAATGAGCTAAGCACCCTTGTGGGACAGATGCAGTGGATTTTTTTGACACTTGGGCAATTGTATTGGCCTTGTCTTCCATCACAACTTTACTAACTATTGATCATGTGCTTGCGGACAAGCCACACAATTCTCTGGGTCTGTGCTTTTTCCTCCGTCAATTGGAATAACAATGTCTTTTTAATTCTCTGAGACCCATATAAAAATGATTCATGAAAACACCGCATAGCAGAGCACCTGGAGTAGAGTCAAGAGTGCCCACGGTTATCATGTAGATGTCTCTATAACT
Source organism: Myodes glareolus (assembly GCF_982192425.1). Lineage (NCBI taxonomy): Eukaryota > Metazoa > Chordata > Mammalia > Rodentia > Cricetidae > Myodes > Myodes glareolus. The sequence goes on along the minus strand of NC_142030.1, from coordinate 49,359,180 downwards.
TGCAATGAGTCTCTTCATCTTCAGCGCTGGTGAGTGGTACTCACTGTCCATTCTGAAGAACTGTGGAACTGGGAAGGATGGGTTTCTACCATGGATTTATGGCTGACAAATCACCCCTTAACCTTTCTCCACTGGGCAGAACAGAGGCCTTCAGCACGAGGTGTCATTTCTTCCGTGAGTTCTGAATTCATTAATTCTGAAAATACTCATTGGGTGCTTACTTAGAGGCTAGGTGACAATCAGCCTTTTCACTGACTTTACCCAATTAATTTCTCCCATTACCATGTGATAACTTTTCAATAAGCATATGCTAGTGACTGTCAGAGAGGGAAGGAGGAATATATATATATATATATATATATATATATATATATATATAGAGAGAGAGAGAGAGAGAGAGAGAGAGAGAGAGAGTGTGTTAAGGGGTGGGATCCTATGAGAATTTCAAAGGACCATGGAATCCATCCAGTTTGAAGAGTTTTATGTACCCTGAAGGCTTGCTTATGCATTTGGAACAAGATTTTAAGCTGAGGCTGAAATTGGTGAATAGGTGTTAGCACACTTGTCCCAAATGTCCAAGGCCCAAGGTTCTATCCTCAGTACTGCTGGGAAAAACACAAATGGAGCAAGATCAAGTGAGGAGGAGACATCAAACTGGCATTCCTGCACACATATTTGGATTTGAGAAAAACACTGTCTTGTCTGTCTTTCATGCCTTTCTTACATCTCCCTGCCAAGAACTGTAAAGTGTTAGCGTACCACTTTTACAGAGGGGAAACTCAGTCTCCGAGAGCTCAAGAGGCTCCCCCGGTTACACAGCCAGTGAAATAAGAACCAGCACAGGATTCCAGGATACTTCACTCTTGATCACATTTTGGGGACATTGTTTCCCTGGACCCACACATCCCCTTCCAAATAGAAAAAGAAAGATAAGGCTGAAAGAGAAACGATGGTGGTGATTATTGTGGTGTGTGTGCGTGTGTCTATAAGAGAAAAAAAGAGAGGCAGACAGCCAGAAGCAGAAAGAGGGTAAGGAAGACACGGGGCAGATTCTGGATTGCCGACCATCGGGTTAAATACATGGCAGCCTATTTGAGTTTCTGATGGGGGCGTCAGTACCTGAGCAAAAGGCAAAGATGAAGCAGAAGTGGCAACTAAACACTGTCCCTGTGCTGAGTAGACACCAGGGCCAGCTAAACACCATCCCTGTCCTGAATAGACACCAGTGACAACTGAGCACCATCCCTGTCCTGAGAAGGGGCGCTCATTCAGGACAGAGAGGGCACTGACACGCAGAATTCCACCCTAGGAGTTTCAGTATAGATCATCAGCATCATTATCCTTAGGACACCCGAATGAGGAGGGCCTGCAACCTGCCACAGCCCCTCCGTGAACTCTGGTCCAGCCTCCCAGAACACATACCCTCCAGGTGCTGAGATTGCTGCCCCTTAGGGAAGTCAGTGCCGTTTCTTTCTGTAAAGGAAAGAAAGAAATGTGGCTACTGCGTGAGCCTCTGCAAGCTTTTTAATTTTGTGAGTTTTGCAGGTCTTCATTAATACTACCATGATGGATGAGCACCAAGTTGTAATTTGTTCCTTCCATAGACTCCAGAGCCTGAAAAGTCCATCTTCCAGTGCCATCATCTTAATGATTATTTATGGACAGTTCATGAATTTCTCAAATGGGTAGAATACATAACACCCATGCATTTCCATAAAAACGAGGGCAATTTCTTTTAAAACAAACATACATTTGCTTCATCTGCAGATCTATTCCTGAGGATTTAATGAAACACTGCTTCCCTGTACCCTCAACATGCAAAATCCTGGCTTGTGTTCAGCTCCCAGTTTGATTTTAAGTACTGTGCCCGAGAGAGGAGGGGGCTCTCTGAGTAAGAGGGAGCTGGTGCCTCTGCTCCTGATGCAGCGTGCTTGTGCAAAGCGGCCCTGCACTTGCAGTTGGTTGTGAGCGGAGAGGCAAGTGTGGGAGGTACAACACGGAGGTAACCACCTCCCTACAAAGCAGGCAGCTTCGCATCCAGGGGAGTATCAGGTTGCTGTACTCAGCTGTGGGCTGTCACTGTCTCCTAATGTGACTGTTTTCCCAGCTCTCTGCAAGGAGGCAGAAGCTGCTCTCTGATTGGTATAGCATCTCCCTTTGCCTCTGCATTGATTTCTTGTTCTCCTCCTCTGCTTCATAAAGAGAGGGGCAAGAGCTGGTGCTGTGGACGGAGAAGCCTCATTTTTAGTATGAGACAACCTCTGTCTTTTTTCAGGAGAGGGAAGTTGGACTATCAATTCTTTTGTAAATGTGTATGGTGATATTTGCTCCGGTAAGTTCATCTCTCTATTGATTTGCCTCTCTCTCTTTCTCTGTCGTGTGTAAGTACATTTGGGCTGTATACTTTTCTTTCCTAATGTGATTCTTTAGAAATATCCAGTGATGATGTCTTCCCTCCCCTTAACTTTGTTTTCTTTTATGCATATGTTGAAACCAAAGAGTCTGGGTTATGTGGCATATATAATTCTCACATTAGCTGTTAAGTATATACCGGGTTTCTGGGTTTCTCTCAACACAGTAAGGAAACTATTTAAGCAAAGTTATATTGGTCTTTATAAAAATATAATGCCATTCTATATCAGCCACTTTAAGAGTGTTTAATGTTCTAAGTATATTCATTGTGCTGTAACCTGCTTACCATTTTAATTAAAGTTTCTTCATCAGCATTGTAGTGCGAATGCCTTCAACTCCTTAAATAGCTGCCAAATATTATGTGTCAATCTCCTCGGGTCTTATACCAGGGTATAATGAAGGAATGAGGTTTCTTTCCGATTCTGAGGTATTCTTTAAAAGACCTGAATCTCTCTCTCTCTCTCTCTCTCTCTCTCTCTCTCTCTCTCTCTCTCTCTCTAGTGTTCATATTGCTAAAGTAAACCTCTTGCCTTGCATGAGAAGCTTCAAGTAGCCATTGTTTCTCATCCGCCTTTCTTTGCCTTGTGTGTCTGTGCCACCACCTGCCAGAGGCCCAGCCTTGGCTCTGGTGTAGCCATCACTCCAGCTAACCAGGAGAAAAGTTCTTCTTATTTGATCCACACGGATGCGGAATATATGTCTGGTCACATCTGTCCGAGTCATGAATTCTAGATGCATCACCTGGCTGCGGAGGGCAGAGATGGTCTGAATTCTTCCTGACTAATTCATCTGTTAGTGCCATTATAGTCCATAGGGATGATAAGACAATTAACTAATCGTGCTAATGGATGCAAACGTGCCTTAATCCCTTTTTATTTCTGTCACACAATCGACAAATCTATGTAGTCTTTTTTCATGGTAAATGAACTAGGGAATGCATTCATAACGAAAGGTAAGGGTACCTTTAAATTGGGAGCTAAAGCCTGGCGATTCTTAGAGGTTTTGAAAGTAAAGTTGGAAATTCCATGTTTCTCTAGAACTCCCAGGCATATGTGCTTTTTGAGACTGTGACAGGTCTCAGATTCACTAAGGAAATAGTAATGGTTGTCTAGGAATGTGCTGACCCTCGGGCACCACTCTTCGGGCACCCTGCAATGCACCTGCTGTTGGCATGATGAAGTGGGGTTGCTCACTTTGATAATCAGTCTGAATGTTGCTTGATCTAGCTTCAAAATAAATTCCCCCAAACCCACCTGTCTATTTATATTGCCTGATCCTTGTTCTTGTGTATGTGTCTCTAATAACAAACGCAGATGTCACTCATCCTATAGAGGCTAAGTGTGTCTTTGCAGGTAGTCTGTTGGAACAGAACAATAAGCAGGGCTTTTATCCTTGAGCTGAATGGAAGCATCAGTGGTGGGCAGGCCCCATCCTCTCTCCTTGCCAGCACACACAGCCAGCTCACATTTACCAGATCCCCTTTACATCCTTGGATGATGCTCCTTTGGGGCCAGCCGTCACAGGTTGAACGTAAAGTCATGAGCTGTAAACAGAGTTGTCAGCATATGAAGCTACTCCACAGTGGAGTTGGAAGGAACTGTGGCTCACAAGAGCCTGTCTTCTCTTTCACTTGCTAATCATGGCCAAGTTGGGGCTCCTGACAGGGAGCCTTAGGGAGACCCATTGAACCTTTATTACTTCAAGAAGTCAGGGTCTTCGACCATTACATTGAGTTGGGATAAGCCGGCATGGTCTTTAATTGTATTCCTCTGACAAGTCCAGAATGCAACGTCCAGAAAAGTCAGTTTGAAAAAAAATCTCTTTTTAAGGAATGAAAAGCCCAATGCAGAGTTGGACAAAAATAATGAAGTGACTTTGAATTTTTCCCACAATGAAATCATCTATTCTTTTTAGCAAAGTGAAGGAGGCAGAAGGTGGTGATTGTGTCCAACTGGTAAATCCACGATACGTCTGCACTTAGCTGAGATCCCTCAACTTGTAGTCTTCGTGCGGTCTCCTGTAGTCACTCTGCGGAGGCTAATCTCATTGCTCCACTTTGCAGAAAAGAAAATGGAGACAGAGAGAGTGTAACTTGATGAGATGACGCGATAATGCAGGTGAGGAGTGAGGGGCACATCCGTCCTCAGTCAGGGCTCCACGTTGTCGGTGGAACTGATGACAGACTGGCGCAGAGTGGTGTGCAGGAGCTTGACAAACACCACGCCGTGCTTCCGCGGGTGTTTTTCCTTCTTCTGACAATAGGTAACCTCCCTTTTCTCACACTGTGCTTTTGTAACTCCAGGCTAATTATGTGCCTAAGAACCACTCAGTTTGTGCAGCTAACCAAAATGTGGATGTAGCAAAAGGAAGCCAGCCTGGGGAGAGACGGTATGCAGATGTGGCTAAATTAAGGTATCCCTCTAAGTGAGCAAGACAAATTTGTCCCTTGACTTTCAGTCTGTGAACAAAGGGTTCCAAATAAAGATGCAAAAATAACTTAGAAACATCAGTATCTCAAGGCGCCCAGCTTGTCATGGATGCAAAGTGCAAACGGCAATTCCAATTGATTTGGTTCACTTGGGAAAACTTTATAGAATTCTCACCTTCACTTCAGCCGCCCCCGTGATTTTCTTCCTGTTCTTTGGCTAACTAGAAAGGGCTTACGTGGTGCTTCAGTTATAATATTGCTTCTCTACCAGTCAGGTAATTAAAAATGAACCCAACTGCCGCTAAGGGAGCTGAGCAGTGCAGCAGAGTTGAAGCCCTGAGTTCTTAAACATGTTTCTTTGCACCCAGGTACTGAGCTCCCCATTTGAAATCCATCCGAGCCAGTCGTCCACGGGAAATTTTTGACTAACATAGAATCGATATGTTTGAAATTTCCCCTCAAGCAGCGGGGGTGGAAGCAGGGCACAGCGCTCATGGTAAATCTGGGAAACAGTGTGCTGTCTTCTGTTCCACCTGGGAGGATTCTGAGTGATGGGAATGTGGCTAGAATGTTAAGTCTACCTCAGGACATCCTTACTGTATTTTACCAAAACCCCAAATGACATAAGTAAATGAAAGAACAAACACAGCACATTGGTGGCTCCCAGAGTTTATCTTTGAAGGCGTGGTCACAACATTGAGTGTTTTTTTTTCTTTCTTTCTTTTTTTTTTTTTTTCATGTGGTTTGCTGACTAGTGAGCAGTAGTCTAGAGCTAACACGTTTATGGACAGTTAGGTGGTTAAAAGCTCAAACTGCAGTGCCCAGTGAAATGTGTCTAAGCTAACAATCATTTCCTTTTTTTGGCAGGAACAATAATATCATTCTGAATTCACTTTTCTCCTGTTCTTGAATAAGACATAATTTGGTGGTTTAATCAAGAAGTGTGGTATTAGAGCCAGCACCAATAAAGAAACATGGATCGTTTTCCTTTTTTTTTAATGACTACTTATGAGAGCTCTAAATGTACTGAGAGCCACCAAACATAGGCTTTTGCTCTAAGAAAATATGTTGTGTTCAGCCTCAGGACGGATCAAATGTGTGCCATCCCTTCAAACCAATCTTGGGAACAGTTTTATGAGGAAACCATTTTACAGTCTTCCTTCTTCAGAGAGGTCACTGAATCCCAGATAAACAGTATTAGAAATCCTAACGAATCCAAACTTTGCTTATTTCTGCTTTATTTTAGATATGGATTTGTGTCTTTAAACATATTGATCATTGAGTGCTTTAAAAGAACTCATTAAATATAAAGAAAGTGGCTGCCATAAAGACAAGGGTGCTGGAGAGGTCTTGAACTTGACACCAAGCTCACTGTAAGCTAGTGTGCACATAGAGCAGGGGTCTGGTTAGGTATTTACAAGAATCACTTCAAGCTTGAAGCCCAAAGTCAGCACAAGAAGGATGCTTTGAGAAAGAGGTTCTTGATCATGGGCATGTACCTTTAAAAGAGGGGGGGGGGGGGAGTTGAAGTAGAGACCCTAGTCTGTCACCAATCTGTAGAACTTCATAGTATGCTTTACCGTGATCATCTTAGCAAAACTTACACCCGTTGGAGTTGAAGGGTATCTCCGAACACATGCTATTCCAGTTCCTGGAAACCTAGTTTCCAGCCCAGGAGAAAGAGTGTTCACTGAAGAGTGTTATATTGACCAGCATAGTTATATAGTCATGTCTCATGGCCCGTCGAAAAGATGGCAAAATATAGGCTTTACAAAAAATTGATCAAATTTAAGGGAAAGATTGGAATGTTGGCCACCAGGCTGCCCTTTTATTTAGCAGATATTTAAGTGTGCCTGCCACGCCCTGGGTACTGTGAAAGCTGTGGAGATACAGGGATGAGCAAACAGATATAATATAATACCTCTTCTTTCAGAACTAAGTGTCTTTATGGTCCACTCCTCACCTAAGCCTACTTTCTAGTTCACATCCCAGGATAAGTCTTCTGACAGTACAGTTTAGCTGGCCCAGTAAGTCATCTGCAGGGAATGTGTGCTATTGGGCTTCTCTGTTCATGCTTAAGGAGGGAGTATGAGCTCCCCTTATTTGCTGAAGTGTTGACCATCTGCTGAGTGCAGTGGTTTGAAGGGGAAACGGGCTGAGGCTCCTCAGTGCTTAGGTCTTCTCAGCGCTGTTTGCTACTCTTAGGCAGCCTCACAGGGGTTCTCCCCCTACTCCTCCGCCTAGTGCTTGGGAGAGAAAAGAAAGGAGAAATTTTGAGAGGGCAGAAAAGAAGATAGGAAAACAAAGTGCAAAGGGGCCTAAAGGACATAAGATGGTCCCTGACAATCAGGACTGTCGACTTGTCTTAGCTGTCTCTGCTAGGTGTTCATGTCCTTGTTTGTCTTCAACAAATGTGGTTGGCGGGTGGGTGGAGGAGGGCTCTTTGCACTGAGCACACTTCCAAAAGCTAAGGCATGGCGATAAACAAGATACCCCATCTCTGAATTTGAGGGACTTCTAATAATTCAAGATTATGCAATCCCAGCACTGTTAGCACATTCCCCAGGTTGTTGGCTGCCTAGAAATCCCTCTGTGGAATATTTAGTAGCATTCGTGGGCTCTACCCACTAGATGTCAGTAGCAACCTCTACCCTAAGCTAAGACAACCCAGATTACCAAAAGGCTTTGCCAAATTGCCCCTGTCTGGAGTGAGAACCAATGAAAGAAACTTGCTAATTACGGTCAGCTTTGACTGATTCTTCTGTGGCATTTCTTCTTTTCATATTTTAGGATTCTTAGGATTCTTAGCTGTGAATTTACCTCAGGTAGCTTGGTACAGTCTGGCTGAGGCCAGTAGAGCATCTGTAAGCTTCTCTCTGTCACCACCCTTTATTTCTGTGCAGTGGAGCATCTGTAAGCTTCTCCCTGTGACTACCCTTTACTTCTGTGCAGTGAAGCATCAGTAAGCTTCTCCCAATTACTACCTTTTGTCTCTGTGTAAAACTTGACCACTCTAGGTAGCTTGTCTTAGTTCATTGAATTCTAACAATCAACAAATGAAACAATATGAAAATCTATCTCTTTTAGTGAATACATGGCAGATGCTTAGGAGGCTATGTGTCTAAATCCTTGCAACTGAAAGAAAGTAGAACTGAAATTCACACTGATTTGTCCTGCAATTCCAATATTTCTTCTAAAAATCAAACAAATTATAACATTTCTTGAAAATGTAAAATGTTTACTTTTTCTCTATGAGGATGTTTTAAGTAACTGTAAAGGTTGTTTACCAAGGAATGATGGAGGCCAGGGTGACGGATGTCTAAAGGTGTGGCCTTCTGTCTCAGCACCATTAGCTGGATGGTTTCAGATGGTCCTCTCTACCGTTTCCGAGGATAGAGTAACATATTGTAGGAACCACAGAGGCGTCAGTGGCCTGCGCTGTAGAATGTCAAAACCACAGTTTTGACTTGAGGTTGACTCTTGTGGGGATCCCGAAAGAAAATAGATCATAGTCTCAATCTTGTGCCCCTAAAACTCTAAAACTTTATTTCTTTAAGACAGAAAACAAAAGCCCAAAGAGGTGAGTGATTTTCCCAAGGCTCTGTTGTGAATTCAGTTCAAAAGAAAGACACCAGCAGAGCGGAGATCCCTGTCCCTGTTAGCCCAATAGGGTGCAGAAATACTTCAAATTTGTGGACAGTGAATTCATGGATTTGCTACATGCCAGAGATGTATGTGCTTGTTAATGTAGAAACTCACAACTGGTCAATGTGTACAAATAAGTGTCTGTGGAATGCTCAGCTACAAATGGGGGTCATCTATATTACATATATCCTGTCTGAAGGCTTGAAAGACCATTGTGGAAAAGGGAGCAGGAAGATGGAAGGAACCAGAACTCAGGGAGAACTAGAGAAAAGAGAGGGTTGTTGTACTCTTGAATTAACAGCAATGTGGCTACCAGCATGAGATCCAGCCAATCAACATTCCCTCATGGAGGGGATCATGAGCCTCACTCCTAGCCGAGGAGCTTGATGGCTGCTGGGGAAGGGAGAGAAGGCAGGGGCAGTTTTCTTTAAGAGTATACCTCTTAATAGGCCAACCGAACTCTAGTGGGTGGCCCTACATCCATAGGTGTATGGGGAACACAAATTAGACTTGGTATGCTATTTTAAAAAAAAAATTGAGAAGGCATGAAGTTAGGAGGGGGTGAGGAGGTGCAGAGTGGATGTAGAGGGGGTTAGAAAGAGGAGGGGCAAAAATGATCAAAATACATTGTATGAAATTCTCACAAAATGAGAAGATCAGACTAAAAGAAATGTGTGCTGGGAATTCTAGGCAGGTGTCTAGGGGTGTAGTAGGAATTTTCCTTGGGTCATCAACCAGCTCCCAAATAAAGACCCAGAGACTTATTATTAATTATGAATGCTCACTCTTAGCTTAGGCTTGTCACACTAGCTCTTTGAATTTAACCTGTCTCTATTCATCTATGTTTTGCCTCAAGGATTTTTTTCTTTTTAACCTTTCTTTCATTCTGTATGTCCTACTTTTCTTCTTCCTTTGTCTGACGGCTGGCCCAGGTGCCTTCCTGCTGTCTCCTTTTCTTTCTTCTTTTTTTCCAACCTAAACTCCTTCTCCAACTTACTCTCCCTGCCTGGGAGTCTCACCTATGCCTCCTCTCTTGCTTTTGGATGGACAGCTTTTATCAGACCAAACAGGTATCTTAAGCAGGCAGCGTAAAACAGTCACACATTTTTACATAACTAAACAAATGCACACATCTTTGCATAGTTAAACAAACATTCTGCAACATAGGGGCCTTAGCAAGGTCTCTGACTTTTAGTTGACTGCTCCTAACCTTTTTTTTTAGGCACTGGCTTCACAAAACCTCAGCCTTGTGAAGGGAGACAGGGGCAGGGCGCTCCTGGATAAAATCTGGCAGAAGAGTAGGCATAGAAACACATCGAAGGCAGGCGTGGTTTGCAGTGACACCTTTACCTGCTCCAAGCACAGAAAGAAGCAGGTCTTTCCCAGAGTGAGTGTTGCATGGCACCCAAGCCCCTAGTGCTGGTTTTGTGTTGAGTTGTTCATGGGTAGTCTCTGGGCCCCTTGTCACTTCTTCCAAGATAAAAAGCATTAAGTGAATTATCCTGACACGGTTCTGGGAAACCTGTCTCCTTCCTGCAAATTGTCTCAGAGCACTGAAACTGGATCGAGAGAAAATAAATCTGATTCCTGAAGGCAGAGTATGCCTGTCCGTAGGTGATCCTTTTGGGCCCCGGTTGGTTTCTTCCTCTGTGACGTGGGAGTAATAAATTTCCTGTACAGACTTGTGAAGAGAATGTGGGAAAGTCCTCTAGTGATTGTGTGGGCCCAGACAATACCATTGTTTCCTTCTCTCTAAATCCATTTTGCTATCAACTTTCACTCAGTGTCCTCAGTGAGTGTACAAGGAAATGTTCTCCCCATCTTCCAGGAAAAGGACTGTAGTTACTTGATGGGTCTAAAGTAGCCTGGAAATGCCCTGCGGGGTCACTCTCTCAGGGGAGATTGAGCCTATATTATTGATTTCAAAGGCAGAACACCATTACTGAAGAGTAACTGTAATACAAACAAATGTGATGTGGATAAAGCCATTGCCTACAATCTGCTCCTCGCACAGAATACCCCCAAATCTTCCATCTTTCTTTCACCTCTGCCAGTCTCAGCTCAAGCCACTGCCTTTATAATTGTGGAGAAGACTGATATAATTTTGGACCTCAGTCCATTGCCTGCCAATGGTGTGAGACTTTAACCCTCTCCTGTCACCACACGGCCCAACAGCTTCTCAGAATTCGTGCTCATGATTGGCTCCACATGGGAAAGAAGTTCAGGGAAAACCCTGATGGCTCCCTTCCCCAGGTTGCTCATTAGCCCTTGCTGCAGGAAATTCAAAGGTTTCTCCTTTCTTGATTTTATTTACTGAAGCATCCCTTGACACATTTGATCGGAAAAATCCGTTAGCTCGTAGGTTTTGAAGGCTATTACTTGCTGGCAGCCCTTTCCCAGGGTGCTTCCCTCTGCTCCCTCCTCTCTGAGTCCTAACTGAAGACTCCTTGTCCTATGAGGTTTTGAATGGAACCCTTCCTACCTCCCCAGCCCAGTTTCTTTACTAAGGTCCTTTCACCTCCCGTCCTTGTTACCTCTGCATCCATAGTGCATCTCTCACAGCTTTGTTTCTGAAGATCCCTTCAGGAAGGTAAGAATGCATTTTGATTTGTTATCCCCCTCATTTCTCTCCATTTCACTTAGGAGAGGCAGCTATGTGCCAGGCACTGCACTAAGGGTTTTACGCTTGGGGGTAACTGAAACTGGTACAGTCCAGAGCATCAAAAGATTTGCAGTCTAAGGGCTGTTGGCGGGCATATTTAAAAGTCCTTCAAAAGCTATTTAATTATTATTACAGTTAAGTTTTAAATATAAGAGCTAAGCCATCTTGGGTACTAATTATATGACAGGCAAGGCTCCAAGTGTTTATGCTTGTTAATTTATTTAATCCCCATAACAGTTCTGCAATAGAGTTTAAGGGGGAAAGGATTAGCGCCCATCAAATACGAAGGGCATAGACTCCTTTAGGAGATCCAGGACTGCAGAAATGAGATGACCCAACAGGACCAAACACCAAGTTCACATGGCTGATGTCTACACAGCGTTCATTGCTCATGGGTGCTGCGCTCTCTGCTTGCAGGAGTTGCATCTTCCAGACAGCACGAAATGGAGCACTCTTATTATTATAAAGGCCTGTGGATGCTGAACCAAGTGCCCGCAGCATGCAAGTGACGACAGTGAACTGTACCTTAGCTGTATTTGACCCCAGTGCTGATCTCTTTCCCACCATGAAAACCCGTGAAAAGCTGATAGAAAGCATTCCATGTTTTGTCCCTGCCCTTGGTAGAAGGGGAGGAGGAGGAACATCCAAGGTGTGGCTGAGGAAAGTTGACAGTGACTACTTTATTATTTGCAGCTTTTAAAAATGAAAATATAGTTACATAATTCCCTCTCTCTCCTCTCTCTCCGATTCATGGCCTCTTTTCCTTTAATTATTTTTGTTATATATGGATGTAGAAACTCATAAATACACACATGTAATCTGCAACCTGCTGAATCTCTTTCATCTTGCTTGTACGTATATGTTTTCAATGGTGCCAACTGGATGCCAGTTAGGGGATTCATCCCTGGGGAAAATAGTTCTCACTCTGTCAACAATTGTCTGCAGCTCTTTGTCTAGGGAGGAGCCCAGGAGGTTCCACCCTTCACCTTAGCATGTCTATCAATTTCCTCATTTTGGGAGGGTCTTCTTTAGGCAGTCATATTCTTGAGTTTCCCTGGGTGTAGCTTCCGTATCGTTTCCAGGAGCCAATCTCTCAGCAAACTCTGTGGACACTGACCCTTCTTCGAGGTCAAAAGGAACTTTGTGGGGACTGGGTGTGAGTGGTGATGCTTAAGCAGTTGGCATCCTCATGCATCAGCTCCAGTCCTATACTGCACCTCAGAGAACTGCCTAGCACATGCGTTGTGGTCTTCACCCCAGATTCTGTCACAAAGGCAGGCTTCTATGCTGGGGAAGGTAGCTCAGTGGGCCAAAGCACCTGCTGCCCCAACGTGAGGACCTGAGTTTGGATCCTTGAATATTATGCTAAGTAGGGTGCCATAGGGCTCACTACTGTAACCCCAGTCGTTCTGGGAGGTAGAGACAGGCAAATCCCCAGAAGCTCAAGGCCTAGCTGTCGTGCTGGAAGCAGTAGGGGACTTCATCTCAAAGTTGAAGGTCAGAATCAGCACGTAGGTTTGTCCTGTGACCTCTCCATGTGTGTCATGACATAAATGCATCACACACATACACACACACACACACACACACACACACACACACACAGAGAGAGAGAGAGAGAGAGAGAGAGAGTCAGAGACAGACAGGGACAGAGAGACAGAGACAAATTACAAAAACAGAAATAAATGCAGGCTCTCCAGTTCCTCTCTGTACCTAAGATCAGAACCTATGCATAAATAATCTCCAAGCTCAGACTTAGAAAGGGGGTGTGGCTTAAGCTTCCAGCTTCACTTGGTTGTGACTCTGTCTGCTCATTCCTTCCACTTGCCCAGTTGACTGTTTGCTCTGTGGTTCCAGCTAGGATGACAGCTTTCTTCACACACAGGGTGGGTGGACCTCTTCCAGCAAGATCTAGGAATGTTAGGAGGAAGTTCCTATAGAAGCTCAACTCTCATTTCCTGTGGACCCAGTTTCTCGCAGTGTGGGCTGTGGATGCCCACATCAGAATCACCCAGGGAGTTTATTAAAAAGTGATATTTAGAATAAAAATAGACTCCTGAGAATGGCAGCAAATGCTAACGTTATGGTATGAGCATGTTTTCAGACTCTAAAGAAAAACTGACAACCAAAGAAAATAGAAACTCCAAAACAAGAGTGCAATAATGTTGTCAATCTAAGGTACAGTCAGAAAGGAACTCTCCAAAGAATAAGGGCATTTTGGCAGGAGTTACAGAACATTGTGGTAGGAATATGTACACCCTTGGTAGTTGATATTCATAAGCTGAAGTTAAAGGAGAATGCTGAAGGTAAAATGAAAATTATTGAAGAGACTTTGAAAAGACAATCCTTGCTACAAGGAAGGATTACACGGGTTGCACCAGCCTGAAGTTCAGCCAATCACCACTCGTTGTTGTTGTTTTTAAGATTGACTTATATTTTTGTTTATGTGTCTGTTTTTCTTTTATGTATGTTAGGCACACTGCCTGTCTGTCGAACCCTCAGAAACCAGAGAAAGACATTGTGTTCTCTGTAACTAAGGTTACAGCTGCTTGTGAGCCACACCACGCAGGTGCTGGAAACCAAAGCTGGGTCTCTGCAAGAGCAGTCAGTTAATCTTCACCACTGAGCCATCCACTCACACCAGTAATCTGCAGCAGTATTGCCATGTGAGATTATTGCCCTTCTGTTAGCTTGTGGTCCGGGTGTGTCTTTAGGGCCAGTTGTTGTCTGCCATAAAGAAATGAGATTGCTTCGGCAAGATTGACATTGTTGCATTTAAGTTTCACATCAGTTACATTTAAATTTGAATTAGTCTCCCCTGGGAAAGAGTGTCCACGTTGAACTTGTGCTGCAAGGAAGCTTGGGGATCCAATCCCGCTCCTGTTAGTCAATAGCTGTGCAACTTTTGAGACAGTCGCCTTGTTGAATCTCCCTTTTTTCATCTGTGAAATGTGGACAGAGATGAGAGGAAGGAGGGGCCGTTGTGACATTTCTGATGGTGTCAGTAGATATGTGTAACCGGGTACTTCAAATAAGTCAGCGTAGATTATTAATTATCAATCAGAGTGAAATTTTAGCCATGACTCTCTTTATCTTTATTTTCATGACAACTGTGAAATTACAGATTAAACATGAAGACAAACCCACTTTGAATGCTTTTGAAGCGATGTTTATATTTAACCCAGAGGTCTTGTCCCCTTATTCTTTCATCTACTCATCTGCAAACATTTCTGAGAGTTCCCACTAAGTGCAGGACACGGCTTTGCAAGTTCTGGGAGCTGTGTGTGACGCGGAGAGGCATGAAACCGGAACGAAAAACAGAGACGAAAAACAGTTGCTTGTGATAACCATTATAGAGAAATATAAACCAGGGAAGGACATAGGCTGTTCTTCTAAATCATTATTTCTGTAAGTTGATTCAAGCAATCATACATTTAACGCTGGACTGGAGAGATGGCTCAGCAGTTAAGAGGACTGGCTGCTCTTCCAAAAGTCCAGAGTGATTCGCAGAAGTCACTTGACAGCTTACAGCCATCTATCATGGGATCCAATGTCTTCTTCTGGTGTGCAGACATACATGCAGACCAAATGTTCATATCCATAAAATAAATAAACAAGTAAATGTTCAAAAAACTAAAATATTTAAAATGAATAAATAAACAGATTTATATTGGAACTCTACACCAAAAATAAAGGTGCAGGGGCTCAAGGGCTAGCTCAGTGCATAACGTGCCTGCTGAAGACCTGATTTTAAATTTCTAGAACCCAGACTCAGAGACACAACTGTAACCCAGTGCTATAGTAATGATGATTTGCAGACAAGGGTATCCTGGCGACTTGCTGGTCAGATAGTCCAGGTGAAATGGCAAGTTCATGGCTCAGTGTGAGATCGTACAGCCAAAACAATGTGGAAAGCGATAACAGAAAACATCTGCCATCGACATCCAACCACCCGTGTATATAGCCTGCACAATTGCATGCTTGCACACACACACACACACACACACACACACACACACACACATCACATCACATCACATCACGTCACAGAATCACTGATTTCAACTTTATTAATGTTTAGAGATTCTCTCTGTTTCCTTATAGACTAGGTGTCAGCCTACACCAAACATGGAATTGACTCAAAGCTTTGGACCATCTGCTCTGTGTCTTCCACCTTCCCACAGAGTTTGTGATAATTACAGGCTCATGACACCCAGTGCTGGACACTTTCACATGTGAAACCAGCGATAACTCCACGGGTGAAAACTTAGATTTCTTGTTTATTGAGTTTTCCATCAAAAAGGGTCATGTTCAGTTGACTGGAGATTCTGGGTTGGTGAGCACGAGGATGGAGGCCAGGCCCTCTCTCTTTACAGTAATGTGACCCTGGACCTCCAACTACTTGGTGAAGATTTATAAAATCCCTCCCCTGAGGGAGAAAAATAAGAACTGCTAGGTGGAGAATGGCTATGTGCAGTAACTGCTGTGCATTGTGGGAATGTGCTGAGGTCATTTTGAATTTAACCCATTACTATTGCCTCTGATAAGATGAGGGTACAGACAGGTTAAGTCCTATAACAGTAAAGGATACCGATGATGTATCCAGCATCAGTTTCAAGGCAATTTGATGTATATATATATACATATATATGCATATATACACATATATACATATATGCATATATGTACATATATACATATATGTACATATATGCATATATATACACTTGTTAGATTATAGATTGTTACAGTATTCTTGTTGTTTCGCTTTGTTTTTTAAAGACAACGTCTTACTATATAGTCCTAGCTGGCCTTGCACATGTAGCAATCCAATAGTGTTTGCCTTCCAAGAGGCATATACAACCACACATGGCTTCTTTATCTAAATTTAACAACGGACTTTTGCCAGGTGGTGGTAGGACATGCCTTTAATCACAGCACTCAGAAGGCAGAGACATGTGAATCTCAGTGAGTTTGAGGCCAACCTGGTCTACAGAATGAGTTCCAAGACAGCTAGAATTGTTATACAGAGAAAACCTGTCTCAACACACACACACACACACACACACACACACACACACACACACACACACATGCACGCACACACCACACACACACACACAAATGAACTTTTAAAGCATTCACTCCAAATAAAGTCTTGTTGAATGCTTTCTATTTTGAATTTAGGAATGATCTTGCTCTACTGGATTAAAATGAAATGACATTCCAGTGAATTCTAACAGTCAAGTATTTAGGTTATTACTTGAAGAGGAAGGAAGAGAGGGAGGGAGGGAGGGAGAAAGAAATGAAGGAAGAAAGAAAGGAAGAAAGGAAGGGAGGGAGGAAGAAATGAAGGAAGGAAGAAAGGAAGGGAGATGGAAGGAAAAAAGGAAGGAAGAGAGAGAGGGAGGGAGGGAGATAGAAGAAAAGGGAGGGAGGGAGGAAGAAAACGAGGGAGGGAAGAAGGAAGGGAAATAGAAAGAGAGGAAGGAAGGGAGGGAGGGAGGAAGGAAAGAAGGAAGGAAGGTAGAGAGAGAGATAATTCTGCTTATATTCCGATGTGCCGAATATTCATAGAAAACTCAGAAAGCACAGTGACCGGATCCAAATTATTGAATTGTGTGCTTATCCATGCAAGTTGTATTAAAAGCAGAAAACTAAGATATCCTCTATTTTCTTTTCTGTTTTGTTTATGAATATAGTTGTGTATATGTGTCTTCTTAATTTCCAGCATCAATAATTTCATCTCATCATGGTGTTTTCCATAGAGGAAATGTTCAATAAATGTTTGCAGATGGATAAATGGTCATCACTTGGAATTTGCACTTCCCACTAGACAATACTGTTGTGCTGGTCCCTCGAAGTCTCCTTAGATCTTGACACATGAAGTGTAAGGATTTTGGTAAAATTATTCAGGAATATAAAGAAATGAGATACGAGGGAAAGAAATTACGATTTCTTTGAGGAACTAATTTCTTTGATCAAAGCATAGGGTAGGATCTGTTAAGCACACTTAACCACTGAATTCCCCAATAGTTCTGAGAAGTTGGCAATAACCCTATCATTTCACAGGGGCAAGACTAAGAAAGCCTATGTAGTAACTTGCTCAATGATACAAAGGCAAGTGATGATAGACACTTTAGCCACAGGCCATCGGGACTCCTTTAGGTGTTCTGCAGACTGTCTGGAAAGAGACTCGAGCTGTGATAATCATGCCTCATGGCCTTTCTGTTTGCTCTGTCCTCTAGACAACCTATAGGACCCTATGGGCTCAGCTTGAGCCCGGCTTCCTCCATCTGAATTGTATTGAAGTTCCTGTCTTCAAATGGTCCAGGAATGCTTAGTTCAATCCATTCCGATAAAGAACACAAAGGCACTAACAACTGAGTTGATAGAGCCAGGGAAACTCATGCCTATAGTAATATTTCATTTATACTTTAATAAATAAAGCTGGCCTGAAAATCAGAATAAATAAATAGCCATACCAGTCAGCCATTCCAGGCAGTGGTGACACATACCTTTAATCCCAGCAGCCACAGTAGTTAGCCATAGATGTTGGGTGGTGGCGGCACACACCTTTAATCCCAGCACTAGACAGGAATAGGTGACAGGAAGGGTCAGGATCTCAGGGTCTCTGTCTCAGTCTGAGGATTCGTGGAGGCAGGATCCCTCATTGTCAGTCTGAGGTGGAGGTAAGAGCTAGCACCTGGCTGCTTTGCTTTTCTGATCTTCAGCTTGAACTGCAATCTCTGTCTCTGGGTTTTTATTATTTGAACTACGCATGACTTTTTCAGGGGACCACATGCTAAATCACATCTCCCAAGGAACAGTTTGTGGCCACTCTGGACTGTTTGATTCCTCAAGGCAACAGTCACCTTCCACTTGTAAGTTCCTTCTCCAGAAAACCTCGAAGGCTCTAGAAGCTATGTGAGACCACTGAATATTCTGAGCCCTCTTGCTCCCCTTTTCCCAAGGAAAGAATTATCTCCACTGTGGACCCTTTGAATAAGCTGAGTCCTCAATGGTTGTTTTCAATTCCAGTTGGCTATGTTTTTCCCCCACTGGCAGGCTATTCTCTTAAGTTCGGCTATCTTTTCATTTTTAAGGTTTTATCAGGTCATTGCTTTCCCCTGGGGACTTTTCCGGGACACTGGTCTCACTGGTAAGCCTGGCACCAAGACGCACAGATGGTTCATTTTAATGAGCGTGTTGTACTTCTTGCAGCTGCTAAAATAAATTAAGACAAGATAGGATGGAAGAGACCTTTAAGTGTTAGATATAACCAACTGACTTCTTTGGAAAATAGGAACATGTTGAAAGAACCCAACTAAAACCACAATTAGACAGTCACACATAGTAATGGAAGTCTTAGTAGAGCAAGTTCTAACGTTTGGTGCCCATGAAGGGGAAAGAACCTCTCTGAAGACTTGCACAGACCCACAGAGTCCAAACCTTATGATGGTGCATTGAATTTTCCACTGTGAGTCAGTGGCATAAGTATGTTGGTAGTCTTTTACTCTTGGCTGATTCTTTCACCATGGCTGATGGCAGGAGACAAGATACTGATTACCTACCACTAATTGATGCTGTTGCTTATGTTAATTCACAATGATGGCATCTTCCAAACTTCTTCTTAATAATAACAATTCTCTCATTTGGCTCCTTCTCATCCTACCAAACTGTGTGCTTTTGATATATAGTAAGTTATTGAATTGTTGAATTTAATAAAGTTTTATCTACTAAATAGACTAATACTTCCTTGAGTTGTTCAGTTTACTTTGTTAACACGCTCTGGTTCTTCTCTTCCTCGATAGTCTCTCTTGGATATGATGTTATCAGCTAACCTTCACTGCAGAACAACTCCTCTTAGAATGTAATGCCTTCAAGCCACATTGTGCATACAAAACTCATCATTCTGAGGGTTAGAAGTCTGGCTGGGTTGAATGTCTGCTGTTCTTAATTGCTCCTTGATATACCGACAGTCGTTTTTCCCAATTAATAAATTGGTTCTCTTTCTAATGGTTAGTTATCTGGCAACTAGGAAAACGAGGGTAACTGAATCACATCCCTATTATCATCCAGTGAGGTGGACTAGGGCATGTTTCAAGCTTCAAGGCTATTCAGGGCTAAGGTTTGAAATTCACACTGAATATAATGCGTTGGTCAAAGAAAGTTACGCAGTCAACTCATATTTAAGGAACTCATATTTTAGTAAAATGACCCCACCTCTTGTCGAGCAGCCATTTATTTTTATTTATTTATTTATTACCGATTTATAAATGCTCAAGCTTCTGCAATGAGGCCAATCTTCTATATTCCCTTCTAGAATCCATACACTTGGTTCATCGTTCATACCTGAAACAACTTTGCAAAGCAGACCTAACTCTTGGCTCCCTGTTCCTATAAGCAATTTTTATATGAAAGACTTGTGGATTGCTTTTAAGTTAAAGCTCTGGATTCACATTATGTGTTCCTCTTTCCATTTTATTTATAGACAAGCCCATCAGATTCCCCAAGAACCCTTCTGAAAAATATCCCTCAGTCCCTCGCCTTCCTTCATTTACATGCCTCCTTTTGCTTCGTTTCCCCACAAAAATGATCTAGTATTTTCTCTCTCAGTTAATAATACTACCTAACTCTCCTCTCTTCTGCTCAGCACCTTCCTTCCTCACCTCCCCATTACCCATGCAGCACGCCAATACTGCTTTGCCAAAACCATTCTTTCTGGTTTGGTTCTAACTTGTGTGTTCAGTGTGTGCTGACTTGGACAACCACACCTCAACAGAACAAGGTCCTTCTGTAGCATCCAGCTGTGTCTCTTTCTTCTGTCTTGCAATGTTCTCCATGTCTTTTTGCTTTAACTCTGACTTACTTCTTTATATTCAGACCCGGGTTTCTTCCCCTGTAGAGTCAAGTCTCAGCAATATCCGGCCTCCCTGCTGTCCCACCATCACTGAATGGGATGCTTTGTATTTTTCATGGAACTATGTTTTAGCTTCAGAAAGCTCAATGTCCATGTATGAGAACATTATAGAAAATTATATTGTCCTCCAACATACTTCGACCTCCGAGAACACGTGTTTTCCTCTGTGGATAAACCAGATCTCATTGGACTGGGTAAGGGGGAAATAGGTATTCAACAAAACATCCTGCCTTGAATTAAATCTCTAATGCCATCTAATCACCTCCTTTATGCAGATAATGTTACACCATCTCAAGTCTCTGAGGCTGGGGTTGGGACTCGGAGAGAATCTTGCCTTTTCCACTCAGTTTTTATAGTTGCTTAAACCTCTCAGGTGATTTCCACCACATGCTGTAGGAGAATGAGGTATTTCTTTCTCCCACAAAGTCTCCTGAGACACATCCCTTACCCACTTTAACTACCTTCTGACTCAGCCTTAAATATCATTGTTTTAACCTCCAAAACAGCCCCCAGTCTGTCCACTTCCTGTCCATCCTTACCTCTCTCCCTGCCTTGCAACATCTTCATTCTTACCCCACCTACCTCTTTCTCCAAGCTATTGTTCATACACCAAGAAGCAGCCATTTCTTAAGTGCAGTCTGCTTAACACGCTCCATGCCTGACATATTCCACACTGTCAGAGTGCAGACTAGGAGACACTGTAGGATGTGGCGCAGGCTTACTTTTCCACCTCATCTCCATGGTACTCAAGCCACTATCTAGTCTAGTACAGGCCCTCAAACACACTGTGCTCCATCTGCACAGATCCTACGCACATGCCCTTCTCTCTTCCTGGACACTCTTCCTGCTGTGAGTACCTTATCTATTTTTATACATTTCTCAGTCAACTCAAATTATCTTTGTGGCTCTTAATCAGTGTTTCCTCCAGCAAAGTATAAGCTCCTTGAAGCCAAAAATCTTTTTAGTTTTGCTATTTAATGCAGTAATGGAACCTAGCAGTATCCAGATTCGTGCATACTAAGCACTCAATCAATAATAAATATTTGAATGACAGAGGACTGAACAAATTAATGAATAAATTAATAAATACATAGTTATATTCCAGTCCTATGCTCATACATAAATAAGCATGAGATGTAGTAGCTTCTCTTAAGGTTTTTATTTTCATTAGAAGAGGTGTGTATATAAATTATTTAGTGTATAGAGTTAAGTAAAAGCTTAAAACAAAGAAGCCAATTTTCCCTTGTGATGGAAAAGAAAATCAGGGAATGAATATAATTTTAACTAACAAATTGCCACAAATTCAGTGTTTTCACACAAACTTATTTTCTAGTTGTGGAATTTAGAAGTCGCCAGATGGAGTGTTCATTTCCTTCTTTGTCTTGTTGAGTAGCCCCATCCTCCTCTTTTCCAAATCCTGTAGACTGCCTAATGCCTCAGTGTGTGGCTTTTCCCTTATCATTAAAAGCCATTAGCCTGGGTCAACCATGTTTAATTTTATTCTCTCTCTCCTTGACCTCTATGTATATATCTGCTTGCCTTTACCTGGGAGCCACTGGTTCAGTCAGAAGAGTTGAGTCAAGAATGTCATCACCAAGTTAAGATAGTTACATGGTAAATCAGCACATAAACATCTATAGGGGCTTTGATGTTCTGTCAACCAAAGAATGGTGAAAGGGTTTCATGGGGGAAAATAGAACTTAGACTTCATGTTAAAACACAAAAGTAGTGGCCTAGAGAAGTGGTCCTCACCCTGTGGGTCCCAATTCCTAGGCGTGGGCTCCAAATGACCCTTTTATGGGGATCACCTAAGAATATTGGAAAACACATATATTTACATTATAATTCATAAAAGTAGCAAAATTATGGTTATGAAGTAGCAACAAAAATAATTTTATGGTTGGGGTCACCACAGCATGAGGTCCCCACAGCAAAGGGTTGTGGCATTAGGAAGGCTGAGAAGCCTGGGTTAGAGTGATGGTTCAGTGTTCAAGAGCATGCACTGCTCCTGCAGAGGACCCAGGTTCTGTTACCGGAACCCATGAGAAATAGTTCAATACTAACTGTAACTCCAGCTTCAGGGAGCTCCAGTCACTCTGGCCTCACAGCCACCTGCACCCACATGCTCATACCCACACTCAGGCACCTAAACACCTGCATATAACTTAAAATAATAAAGACAAAATTAAAAATATTAAAGCCAAGAACAGAGTGCAACACTTCAGGGCAAAACAACATAGGGAGAGAAGCAATGAACACCCACAACGGTTTAGGGACAGACGTTATAAATCCTAAGAAATGATAGGAGGTTAGAGAGGGAGATAAGGACCTGGAGACAGGGCCCTTGTGCAGTGAAAGACTACTGGAGGAGGGAAGAAGTGCAGATAGAAAGACAGCTTTTGCAGCAAAGTGAATCCTGGGCATCCTGGAGCAAGGCTAGAGGAAGGGTAAGATAACGGGAAGCCACACCAGCACCCTAGCACCGTGGCCTGGGCCACAGCACTTAGATGGATCATCAGGGCACACAGCTATAGTCAATATCAAGAATGGAGAAGCAGCATCGTTAGATGACTGAAAATGAACAGAGGATTTCTGGCTGAATCGTTTTAGTAATGGTGCAGGAGGGACAGTGAGTAGAGACTGGGTGTATATGTATATCTCAAGCAACGCCCTGAAGTCATATCACAGTAGACATTTGTTGGGAGCTGTGAACCCCCAGATCCTGAATTTCTGGTAAACAACTTGTAATGCTTGCAGCTGCTCTGAGCATGAGACCCTCGGGAGGGAGTTCCTGATGGCAGGGGAGTGGTTTCTGGTGCGTTTGGCTGGGGCGTGGCTATCAGTTAAGGATCCCTATATAAGCCGCTCCTGGACACAATAAGGGGGGAATTCTTGTTTTCTGTGCAAGGATGACCTGTGTCTTTCTCTGTCTGTGTGTCTTTGTGTGTTTAACTCTCCAGCCCCTTGCCCAGTTCACAGACTGTTTGGCAGTGCATAGAGCTCAAATGGGCGTAATGCGCCACAGACATTCTCCTAGTATTTAGAAAATTAATTTGTTGTCTCATCTGCAGTGTTTTCTTCAATCCGTAGCATTAGAAAATAGAGCATTATAACGATCACAGAAAAAATCTGCTTATTGTGAGGCGAGTTCCACATTCTCCAGCTCTTATCACTCCCCTTTGATATTTGTGTAGTAGTCTTTCCAGCGAACACAGACCCATCGGCCAACAGAAACCAGATACAGCGCCTTCCTCTTTTTACTTGAGCAGCTCTGACAACTTCCTACATCTTTGTTCTGGCCTTTTCCTGGACTGAAGTCAAGATATCTCTTCTAATCAGCTCTTCACAAACCACTGCTTTTGCTAGACATTTGGGCCTCGTCCCAGCATCTGCCACAGTTGATGGTGCAATTGCAAGGGACCAGAAGGAGCCCAAGTCCTCAGAGCTCTCAGCCTGAGGCAGCTCGTCTTGCCTTTGAATGCTTTATGCTACAGATGAAGCTCAAGAGAAGAACAGTGTCTCTGGGTTTGGCTAAGAACTCCAGTCAGATGGTCTAGGGTTCAATTCCTTGATTCTCACTTGCTTTCTGTGTGATGTTAGAGAGGTTGTCACGGTATGGGTCCCAGTTTCTCCCGTATAAATGACGATAGCATTGTATAGTGCAGGGTTGCTAAGACAATCATTTGAGTTGATGGGTGTGGAACGTTTTACTAAGGTACTGGCACACAATAAAAGACCCCAAAGTATCAGTTATTCTC
Organism: Myodes glareolus; assembly: GCF_982192425.1. Lineage (NCBI taxonomy): Eukaryota > Metazoa > Chordata > Mammalia > Rodentia > Cricetidae > Myodes > Myodes glareolus. Next base: position 49,335,352 of record NC_142030.1, on the reverse strand, counting down.
TTGGTTATGAGTATTTTACAATTAATAATTACTGGAAAGCAAAATAAATAAGGATCAGAGATTGTGTACATAGATAAACTCTTTCTGAGAGTCACCTAGTATTGCCTGAAGGTCCTCCTAGGGCCTTTTCTCCTGGCCCACTATAGGTACAATAGCTTTCTTTCTTTTTTTTATCTTTTTTTTTTGTACAAAATAAAGTTTATTAAAATACAAAAATCTCCATTTCCGCCTCTCCTCCCAACACCCTCCCACTCCCCCCCACTTCCTCCCCTCCTCCCTCTCCATCCCCAAACAATAGCTTTCTTTTACTTCCTCACTATGCCAAGTCTTGGCCTTCTCCAAAGTGTCTTCCCTGTATTCGTCCTGTCTAGCTCTTCCTCTTCAATGTCTATCTCTGGCTCCATCTTTCAGGACTTAGTTATTCCCTCAAAGGATTCTCTCTTATTTACCATCTCTCAAGAGGTGGCATTATTGCCAGTGTTTTCTACATGGCTCCCTTGTACCATAATTACACTTCTAGATGTGTTGTTTATTTGTATATTGCCTGTCACTCCTGCCAGACATTAAGTGCAAAGGAAGCCACAGCTTACACACACACACACACACACACACACACACACACACACACACACACATACACACACACACAGAGAGAGAGGGGGGGGTGGATCTGGTACTTACGATGTAATCAAAAAATATGCTTTAATTTTAAGAAAGAAAAAGTGTCCTCATACCCTGGAAAAAATGCATTAGAAAATAAAGAGAACATTCCAGGAGACATAGAATTATATCCATTAACCTTTTAGGTCACCAAGCTGTTCATTGTTCCACAGTCTGAGTGTCCTAGTCATTGATATCAAAGGGAAAGAAAGGCACCCTTCCTCCATTGTACAATAACAGAGTGAGCTGAGACACTTACTTCCAATGTTCATACCCTCTTGTGTCTGCTACGATCCGGAAAAGATAAAAACATTAGAGTGCAAAACATTTTTTTGCATACTTCAGTGTGCATCTGCTAAAGCATGCATCCCCAACCTATCTGTGCAAAGGAAGCCAAAACACCATAAGGTCTGGATACTCTCAATGGGCCCCTCAGACATCCCTTTTCGTTCTCCGGAATGGGAAGGATGCTGGTGTGCACAGCCAGCCCCAGAGCCATCATGGAAATGAGTGGAGACTGGGCTCCTGGGCTGCAGAGACACAGGTCAGCTAGCACACCCCAGGGACAGATTATACTGTTAGCAAGCAGCAGGGTGCTACACAGAGAGACTGAAGTCTCCCTGTCCCTCCAGCAGGCTTTCCAGAAGGGTTCTGTTGTTTTCTTCTGAAACCCAGGATCCAAGAGAAATTTTACCATGGGGTAATTTGTAGCTTACAAATTACAGTGAAGTGGTTTTTCAGCCTTGTTTAAAAAATATATATCTTGGGTTTTCTTAATAGATGCAGTTTTAGTACAGTATACGCAGAAATAGTAAAAATGGAAGTAATATAATTCTAAAATAAATGGTTTATGGACTATAAATAAGTTTGAGAAAATTGAAAATGTAGACTAGGACCCTAAGTGAATGAGCGGCCTGGAGCATCATGCAAAGAGTAACTTCCTCCAAACAGATCCTGAGACGAAGCAAATATATCCTTGGCTCGTCACACGTTTGTCGCCTGTGTTCCTCTGCTTGGGTCTTGTTTTTCTTCTATTGTTGTTGTCATTTTTGTTTGTGGTTTTGTCCTGGAACTCGCTCTGTAGGCCAGGCTGGCCTCAGACTCACAGAGCTCCACCTGCCTGTGCCTCCCGAGTGCTGGGATTAAAGGTGTGTGCCACCACCGCCTGGCGAGTGCTGGTTCTTAGTGTGAAGTTTTTGGGACCCTGAGTTGGTATATTTGAGCACCATAAGGGGTGTCCAAAATACAGCTTTTAAATATATGTGTGAGGGATTTCTGCAAACTAAAGTAGAACACCAGACCTCAGCTGTTCTTCCTGTCATGCCTTTGGGCCTTATAAGACGTAAGCTATCAAATTTTCCATAAGGTAGTTTCTCTCCATTCCAATTCCAGGACAAACATATGTTCAAATGCTGTTGAATTATTGTACATTTCTCCTGTTTTGCCCTCGTTTCTGCCATTTACCCTTCATATTTTATATGAATGAGAACATCTTAGTTTCTTCCTTTGTTTTCGTAGTGGCGCTGGGATCAAACTCGGAGCCTTGGGGACGCTAGACAGGTGCTCTGTCAGGAAACTACACATCCAGCCCACGAATGCCTTTCACTTCAACACCCGTCTCTGTTTGTTTCCTCCTAGACCCTCACTGGAACATATGACCATGTCCCACGTTGGGGATTTGAGCCTGTATCCTCTTACTTGGCAGCAGTGGTCTTACCCACCGGGCCATCTATCTGGCCTCTCTTCCTCTCTCTCTTCTCTCAATTGCCTTTGGTTCTCATAAACAAATAAGATGTCTCTTGAAGGCTTATACTTCAAAGTAAGCCTTGCATGTGTTCAGGAGCTGGAATTCTTAGAAAAGGTCACTGTCTTTCCCTTAGAGAATCTCATGGCTCATGTTTGTTCTCCCTTCTGCAGTGCTGAGGTAGATGACAAAATGATGTATATGAACTGCCTTTATCCTTAGAACTCAGAAACTAAAACCAATATATTAAATCTTAAGTAATTTGATGTATTTTATTGCCACTTGGATTTAATCAATAGCAAGACATTTTTGAAAGATGGTAGAGTTTTCCCTTGTTACATAGGAACTAATGACCTTCGCATAAGTGTGTATAACCCTGTAGGCTATGGTGATCTTTCATCTCATTAAAGCATAATGAGAAAAAGCCATTTTCTCATAATGAGGCAGAACAAAATGGGCCTTTAGAAAAATCAATGAAGATTATTAAGAAAGAAAATGTTTGTTGAAGAGAGTATTTTTTTTTTGTAAGTACTATGGCCGAATAGTAGTAGGAAGGATGGAGGCTAGCTAACCCTAGGAGGTGCTACTTTCTCATATTTTCATTAGGACTGTTTTTAATTTTTATTTTCTTTTTCTCTTCCTTCTCTTCCTACTTCTCCTCCTCCTCTTCTTTTTCACCCCTTCCTCTTCATCCTTTTCCTTTCTCTTCATCCTCCTGCTCCTCCTCCTCCTCTTCCTCCTTCCTAAAACAGGGTCTCACTAAGCAGCCCTGACTGTTCTAGAACTCACTACATAGACCAGGCTGGCCTTGAACCTCCAGAATTCTACCTGCCTTTGCTTCCCAAATACTGGGGTTAGAGGCATCACCACTACACCTAGAACATAGAAGCAGTTTTCACAAAACAAAATCAAAAACTATTCTGAATTCTGTCTCTTTATACATAGTCAACACACTTAGGCCCATTTATAATGTGAAATGCTCATAATGTTAAAATCATTAAATGGTAGTAACCTTCAAATATGCACAAGCACAGGATGATGTAATGAGACTGTTTCTCCAGCAGTATCAGCTCGTAGCCAACGCCCCCTTCACACCTATCCTCACACTCTTCCAGGCACAACATCTTGTGAGTTGTTTTACATAATAATTTGCTGTCCATCTCTCAATATTATCCAATGCAAAAGACTTTACAATATTTTACTGCACACAAAGTAACAGTAATTCAACAGATTTCTAATTATTCCATGTATTCTTCTGAATTTTCTTTTTCTCATATCTAGACATTAAAAATTCATACACTGTAATAACTATGTCCTTCAAAATTTTTTTTTTTATCTATGAGCCCTTCTTGCTCTCTCTCCCTCTCCCATCTCTACCTAGGGAACACGTTTTCCTCTTCAGAGTCTCTCAGGTCTTTCCTGAGTTCATCATTATACATTATCTCTCTTGCCTATATGCTTTGCAAATGAACAGCTGTACCTAAAAATTTGTCCAAATTCATTTGACTTCTCTTTGCAAATATCTCAGTATTGTGTGCTGTTTTCCCACTTGAGGCATATAGTATCTAATTATTTTTCTTTTTGTAATCTGCCATCAGTGAATACAATTAGTTTGTTGGAGCTTGTGTCTTAGGCAGCCAAAGCTGCTACAAGAACATCATAGGTTGGCTACACCAGAACATTTATCTTACAGTTTTGGCAACAAGGATTCCCAGTTCAAGGTACTGGCAATGTGGGCCTTCTTCCAAGGTCTCTTCTGTGACTCCCCTCTCCTCGTGTGCTCACCGAGTGCATTCAAAGAGCAATAGCAAAAGAGAGTTCTCTGCCCTTTCTATTTTTAAGAATACTAAACATACTTGATCAGGGCCCCATCCATGACTCTATCTAATATTAATGACTTCCTTGGTGGCCCCATCTCCAAAGATAGACACTCCAGGATTTGGATTTTCAACCTATACTTTTTGATTCCATAAATCCCTGATTACAATAGGATACTTTTCAATTTTTCCATTGCTTTTATATTCTTAACTGAACACTTTTGTAAAGAGAATATCCTTCCTACCTTTTCATCAACCTTCTTAAAGAAAACAGATGTCGAATGGTAGCTAGTTTTTCCTTAACAGTTTTAAAAGTATTTATTCACAAGGACCCTCCAATAGGACCCAATTAAAAATGTGTTTACAGTATAATGATGAACTTGTATCTTTTCGTTACTCTTCTCCTTCTGTGCGGCTGTGGGAGAATCACTTCACTTCTCCACGATGTGGCTTTCCTGACTCTGCAGCGCAGATAAGGATGGTCGCTGTCTTGCAGACATCTATTGCAGCGGCCTAGCACATAAAGTCTCTTGGGCGCCGGGCGCCGCTGGGTTCAACGCAGCAGCAGCTGCAGTCCTGATGGTTGCTGTAATTACAGACAGAAAGTGTGACTTTAGGGTACTCATCTGCTCTGCTAGAATTTCTGCTCCTATGTAATAAATGTTTGCAGTATAAATGATAACACATGTGGGTTTTTTTTTTCTTTCTGAGACAAGGTCTCACAATGTAGCACTAGCTAGCCTCAAACTCACAGAGATAGATCTGCCTCTCCCCGTGGCTGGGGTGTTCTAACATGTCCACCTCATGGGCTATCTTTGACTGTCAGTTTAGGTTTGTTTTCTTTCCATTAAGGATATAAATTCCTTATCATGGTAAGTTTCCTATTGCTAAAAGATTTGTATATTGTGTTTGAGCTCTGGAACACTGACATATAGTGTAATGATTAAAATAACCGCATGCATGTGCGCAAGAGGGACTGTACGGCAGCTGTGTTCCACGGAGGTGTCCAGAGGAGCAGGGCACTGAAAGATAATCAAGCCTGGGTCACAATTATTTGCATGTTCCGAGGTATTCCAAATAGAAATGGTTCCATGACACGTCCAGGTGTCCATCCCTTAAATAGTGAGCTTAGATAAGATATCTCTCTATACACATGATTGACATTTGGCCATCAGGATAAAGCACCTCTCCGCTTAAATGGATGGCTGCTGTTCTATTTATGTACCATGTACTTTCATTAAATTAAGAGTAGATTTTTTTAAAAAAAGGAAGATGAGGGAGATGAGAATAATGGCTGTTTAATGGCTCCTCTGCCTAGTGTAAAGACGTTAATTGAATGCTTCCAATTGATCATGGATCAATATTTTTTTTCCAAAATAACTGGATGGTATTCTGAATTGCTTTGTGGGTATAAGTACAGCTCTACCTGATGAAATATTTAAATTTAAGAAACTGTGTTAACTACATCGAATTCAAACAGAACTGTATCCCAGCTAGACTGCTTTTCTGTCCAGAGAAGACTGGCCATGTCTCTCTGGGCCTGCTCTAAAAGTAAAGAGGACTGAAGGTGGCTACTCATCTCCAGTTTGGGAAGTATGGCTTCTGGCAGAGACTACTCTCCGCTCGCTCACACATGCACAGGGACACATCCGAGCTGCAGAGCAGTGGCCGGGCGTCGTGAGTTTATTGTGTTCATTTTCCCATCACATAGACCTCTGTAGTTAGCATTTCTATTAGTAATTCTCTTCTGTCATGCACTAAGGTTCACACAGAAGTGTGATGGTATGCTTTCTGTTGCTATAGCAAATACCTAAGGCTGGAAATTTGTAAACAGAAGCATATTTACCCAAAACATTGGGAGACTAGAACCTTAAGTAGTGCGGTTAAGTGAGGTAGCCTCCACCATGTCGTATCTCAGGTGGCATCAAGGCAGGAAGTGGGATCACAAGACTAAAGAGGAAGCCGGATAATGGGACATCAGTTCTTCTCATTTATAGCATGGGAGCAAGAACTAACCAGGGTCTCACAGTCACGACCTTTGTTGGCTAATGACAGGTCTAAGTTTACACTGTACAATCGCCTAGAGATAATCTACATTTGTAATTCTAAGAAAATCTGGTTTTACATGACAGGTATACTTGCTTATTCAAAGAAATTTAAACACAGAATAATTAAAAATAAGAATTCTAGGTAAGAGTCCTCAAGTGTTTTCTCCCAGAATGTTTCCAGTGAAAATACATGTGTGGATTTGTTTGGATATCTTCTCTAAATGCTGTCTTTTGGGTTACTTGACAGTTGACATTCTTATTTTCTTTACAAAAATTTCACTTTTTAACAACTATCCATTGCTTTAAAAATAATATTTTTGAGATTATCATATAATTAAATAATTTTCCTCTTTTTCCCCTCCTCCTAAGCCTTCCCACAAACACCCCTGCCCCAGTGTCTCTCAAATCCATGACTTCTTTTACTTAAATTGCTGTTTCTTGCACACACACACACACACACACACACACACACACACACACACACACACTGTGTACACAGACACACATTCAGGACAGCATTTGCTGTTAATCAATTGCTAATTTGTGTGTTCTTCCCTGGGGAAAGACTATTTCTCCAGCTCTCAGTATCCTTTAATATTTGTTGAAGCCCTGTGAACTTCTCTATTGGTGTCTTCCTTTTAAAGTTCATGATTGAGCAGCCATGTTGGTGAGACTTTTTGACATTTCTGCGAGACGCACTCTCACTGCAAGCCCCCCTTCCTCGGGCTGCTATAATCCTTCTTCCCCTCTTCCACAAAAATCCAAGCCTTCCGTGCAGGTATTGTAGATCTATCAGGTGGGAGTGAGCTCCGCAAAACTCTAAGTTCAGTTGTGGCTTTCTGTAGTGGTCTCCATCTATTGTAAAGATAACGTTCCTTGAGAGGCGAGGACTAACTACCCTTATCTGTGTGTATAAGGACAAGTCTTAGGATGCAGTTAGAGATTATGCTGGTTTAGGAAAGAGGCAGTAGTAGGTTCTCCTCCGAGATCCATGACTTCACGAACTCTTTGGAGTTTTCCAGATTCCCAGTAGCAGACATGGTTTCCTTCTTGTTGAGTGGATCTTAAGTCCAATTAGAGAGCTGGTTGTTACCACTGAGATATGTTTGCCTTAGAGTTATCCAGCCATTCAGGTCATTGCTGTGGTTCCTAGGCATCATAGTTGGGTAAGAATGTTGCTTGCTTTTCTCTTTTGGAAGCTTGCATGGCATCCTTGGTACTATGAAGTCTAGTTCACAGAGAAGAGAAGTCTTTCAACTCAGTTTTAGCTATACGTTTCTTACATCGATCACATATAGCCATCCACTGCAGCTTTCCTGTCTGATTTCAGTTTTTGTAATCATGAACCTAAATTCTCAATTACTTTATGATTCCTGTCTTGTAGTTATTTTATAGGTTTGTGTCTGTTTTATGTGGGAAAATAGGAATCCGTCCACTTAAGCCATTGCACAAAGGCACAGGATGTTGTTAGCACTCTCAAGGGAAAGATGACTAGACGCTGAATAGGTGTGGCTGTGCTGACTTGCTTTGGTGACATACCTGAGATCCTTGATTGGCATTACTGGTCCAGACGCCACTAATAATTAAAACAGAAAAGCTCAAGACCCTGATGTGATTGAATACAAACTCATATTTGTTTAAGTCACTGTTGGTTAGGCTTCCTGTCACCTACAGACAAATGCTTTGGTACGTGGGATAGTCTCAGGTTGAAGGATTAAGAAAATGTAGAAGCTTCTTTTGCCATCTAAGTGAGTTGGTGTTCCCCCACCATGAAACCCAAAATATCATGTTTAGAATTAATTCTTCTACCTAGGAAAATTACACATAGCTAGGGCACACACAGTTTTTACTATCATGAAATAGAATGTAGTATATGTAATATACCAGAGACATCCAATGATACAATAATTATATACAACAGAGACGGAAAACAAACATATTTACAGTGGGGGGAAAGGATGGTGTATATGTATGTATACACATGTATGTACATCTGAGTGTACATACATACACATGTATGCATATATCTGCACAAGAGTATAGTCTCAGATATTGTTGCCCAGGAGCTGTCTAGCCTTCCTTGAGTCTCTTGTTAAACTGGAACTTGCCACGTAGACTACTGACTGACTGTCAGTCCCAAGAATCTGCCTGTCTCCACCTCCCCAATCTTTAGATTTTTTTTTTGTACATAGAATATGGGGATTAAACTTAAGCCCTCACACTTGCAAAGCAAGCACTTTACAGACCGAGCCATTTACTCAACCCCAAGGGGGCGAAGGTTTTGAACAGTAGGTTTCACTATTCTCAAATTAAATACAATTCTACTTTCTATCTAAGACCAGCTTGCAGCTTTCATTTTCATGGAAAGATAACAATTTGGGATTTTACAATGTCGCTCACAAAATGTCTTCTGGGTCAAAATATTCTCTGGGCTTTAGTAACTATGCACTGATGACTGGAAGGTACTGGGTCAGTTTCCTTCGAAAAATTCTATGGCTGGTGGAAGAAAAATTGAAAGGATTAAACAAAATCCAGCCCAAATGGGAAGTTAAGCTGCAAGGTGCTCATTTGTGCACTGGAGAGCTCCAGGGCTGCTAGCGGCGGGGGAAAGTTTAAGCTCTACCTGGGAGCATGTGAAATTTGGTTTGGGCTTGCATTGGCAAATGCCTTATATCACCCATCTATCTCTTGCTTTTTCAAGGCTAGTATTGAAATAGCCCTAAACAGCTGTGCTCCCAGCAATGCCAGTTCAGTACCGAGGACAAGTGGCTCATCAGCCCGAGACAAGTCATAAAAGGAGGGAATTTTCAGAGAGAGCGAAGGGGGATGCTTTGGGCCTCTTGATCCTGTATCTTTTGAAAGGTTGAGCTGTTTGAAAGGACAAAATGCAGCACCACCGACTGTGGGAGGCTAGCAATTAAGAGGAGGGACTTGTCAGGTAAAATTGGCACAATATAGTCACAGCAGGCTGTTCAAGTATTCAGAGCCACAGGACACCAGTTCCTTCCTTGAAGGGGAGGCTGGGTGCTTGGAAGGGGAGGCCAAGATGCTAAGTCATGCCTCCAGCTTTGTCGTGCAGAAGAAGCTCACTGAGCCCTCTCTTGGCCTTCTGGACTTTGATGTGCTAGAGGAAGCCCCTTCAGTGACCCCCGGCTGCTATTCCTGCACAGTTCTTTCCATAGCATGCTTCAAGGCACATCCTTGGGAAAGTTAGGAAGAAAGAATGTGGGCTGTAAAGAAAGGCCGATCTGAATTCAAACTGTGGTGGTCTTACTTAGCAGTAATCACTCTGGTTGTGTTGTCCAGTCTTATTTTTTAATGTGTGAGATGAGGGTCTGGACTTTTGAGTGGATTGATAATATGCTTATTGGGGAAACTGGCATGAGAATCAATCAGATGCTGGTGTGTGTGTGTGTGTGTGTGTGTGTGTGTGTGTGTGTGTGTGTACATGTTGGGGTATATATGTGATCACAAGACAACTTCAGGTATTGTTCTTTAGCAATTTCCCACCATTTGCTTTCAACAAGGTCTTCCGTTGTCCTAGAGTTTTGCCCAATAGGCAAGCCTAGCTAGCTGACGAGCTTCCAGAGACGTCTTCGTCTCCCACCTCACCGTTACCGGAATCACAGTCATTCATCACACCACCATGCCCAGTTTTCTATTTTCTCGAGGTCCAGAATCTGGACCTCACACTTGTGACCCAAACGTTTTACATGCAAGCCATCTCCTCAGTCCCAAATGTCGGTCCCCCATCATTTCCATTGTCATTGGTATTTATGTGCTAATAGTAATAATCCACTTACAGTATTTTAGCACAAGGAGAACTGTGGAGACCCAGAGGCATAGTCCTGTTCAAAAAGAGTTTGCACATTGTCTGGTATTGTGAGCCCTAGTCTCCTCTCCCAGCTGTTTCTATCACACTTAACAAGGCATGGCTTTCTATACTGTATCCGTTTGGTCATACCCCTGCCCACTGATAGGAACAAGGTTTCTTCCCAGGTCCTACCTGAAACAATGTCTAATAGACTTCTGCCTGCCTCTAGGACAGTCAATCTGATCTTCCCATTTAGTGTTGGCTCCAGTTACACCCACTGCCCAGACCAAGTGCTAGTATGTGTCCCGTGTATATCCATATCCATAAGTGCGCACACACACACACACACACACACACACACACACACACACACAGAGTCACAGAAGCTTTTGCTATGAACAAAATAAAGGACTAAATTTAAAAAAAGAATAAAAAAATAATTTTATTGTTGAACACTAGCCCTAGCTGATGAAGGTCCATGCTCAAGATACTGGAGACAACATCATTTAGGAGTACCTCTGATGATGCAACCCCTTCCCAGTCAGGATCGGTTGTTTTGAGGGTAGCGCAGAACTGACAATGGTGGAAATAGATATGGAAATTGGCACACAGTAAATCAGAGTTTCATCCCGAGGGGTGTGACTGTTGGTAAACAAACAGCCTGTTGATGTTGTAAGCATCATCATGTTGTAATTTCCCAGCCCCTCTTCCCATTCTTCTTACTTCTACCCATTTATTCCCGAGCATCCTTCATGTCTAAGATTGTGTACAAGACTTTGGGGAGAAGCCGTCTTCCTGGCTTTGCTGCACACTTCACCCAAAACACAACCTGGATCTCATATTTTATCATCTTCCAAATACTGCTTTCAACTGTGACTTTTGAAGTAACCAGGAACAGAATTTTTGCATGATGTTCTTTTTAGACTCAGATCATTTCCATGAAGGAGCTGTTTGTCTTCCATTAAGAGGAAAGTCTGGTGTCACTGAGCAAAAATGTTACTCCTGCTATGTGTCATAGTTTGCTGTTACCTATTAAAGCAGGGAATGTACAACAGTTTCCCTGTCTTCTTTCTCCTGGATGATGATTGGGCTACAATGCAGAGGGCTCTTCTGTTGGTTAATTTCTTTTCATTTTGAAAGGTTTTTGGTTTTTTTTTTTTTGTTGTTGTTGTTGTTGTTATTTAGCAGAGCCATAGATCATCCCCAGACAGGAGCAAAATTAGAGTCCATTGTAGGGGGCTTAATCTTGGTCCTGCTGAACTCAGAGGAGTGAATGATTGTGCCAGTAGTCAGAACCCTATTGGCTTAGAATTTGCTGGAGAATTAGTTTTCTGTTACTCGAACTGGGATCCCAGTGAAAAATGGGAGCACAAAGATTTCATAATTCTCCTTGGATGCTTACATGAACTTTTGTCCCTGGTTACACCTTCAGTTGCTTAGAAAGGTGATTCAGTGCACGGCATGGTGGGAGATCAAGCACTGAGCTGGCTGAGGGTGGCTGTGCAGAGCCCAGAGCGTAGAGGAGCTGGCACACATGTGGTCGTGACTGCACAGTCATACATGAACACCGTGTCCTCTTTCTTTTCCATAGCTTGCAGCCCGAATAGAGCCATGTCAGCTGAAACTCTCGCTTGGGGTCTGTTCGCACACAACCCTTTCTACTACCGCTCCTTCCCTTCAGACTTTTCTCCCTCCTCAAATATGCAGGACTCACTCCCGATTTTCATTCCCAAAAGGTGCATATTGATTGCCCACCTTTTCCATGCCCCAGAAGAGAATCGTGTCTGTGTTATGAAATGTTGTTTTGTAAAACTGAGCATCCACAAGCCCTTTCTTGTGCTAATATTAGGCTCTTGTTCCTTACAGTCCTTCTCATAAATCCCTCAGCCTATCCTTCTGAGGGAGAAGAGGGAAAGGATACAAGGCCTGTTCTCCTTTTAGCCGTATGCATTTATGAGAGAATCAGGAGAAAGCTGGAGAACCCCCAGTTGCTCCCATGATGCATTTGTGAACAGTTTACGGCTAACTCTCCTCTGTGGCACAGAGTTTGTTTTCCCCACATTTCTGAAGCTGACTGAGAAACTGTCTCATGAGTCTGGACCTAAGCATTCTCCTCACACCTCTGCCGCTGGCTGAGGTAAGGCTAGCCAATTTTCTCTCGTCTCAGTTTCTCTAGGACAGTGACATAAATAGCTGAGTCAATGAAAGGAGGGAAATTGACGTTGAACATTGCTGGGGGCTATGCATCTGTGATTTACCAACCACAGCAATTGTGATTTATCTCTGAGATAAAAACCATTACTCTCAACTCTCATCACCAAATCGATGCAGTGGCCTTTGCTTGTATTCTTGTACTTGTCAAGCCCTTCTTCCTTGGGTCTTGCACATTTGCTTTCTTCTCTACTGGACACCTCTTCTTCCCTGCTTTTGGCTCACTTCCCCTGATTTGTATTCCAGATGTTGGCTTAGACGCAACATCTTCAGGTGTGGCTTTCCATCTTACCCTCTTTGCCAAACACGTGACGCAATTTGTAATTATTTGTATAGATGGCAGAGACTTTGCCCCTTTTCTGACATAACTACCTTTTAGTCCATCAACAGCTAGCATGCAGGCAGTGTTCCAGTAGATACCTGTTGAGCGGATTTGGGGGCTAGTCTTGGCTTACCAGGGACTGAAGTCATGAGAAGTATTCCTTTAAATGCCTGTTGAATGGATTTGTGGGTTAGCCTTGGCTTACCAGGGATGGAGTCATAGGAAGTATTCCATTAAATGCCTGTTGAATGAATCTTTGGGTTAGCCTTGGTTTATGAGGGACTGAAGTCTGGAGAAGTGGGGTGACTAACCAAGGGTCACCTAGCTAAGAATTGGTCTTAAGCTTAGGTGTAATGTGTTTTGCCACCCAGGGTAAAGGACTTAGGTGCGGCAGTGGAAGGGGTGGGTACTGTACTGTCCTCTAAAATAGCAGAGAATTCAACCCCTCCCATCCCCCAAACCCTCTAGTGCTCTCTCCTCACTGTGTTTGAATGTTTCTGTACAGCTGGCCAGTAGTGGTGCACGCCTTTAATCCCAGCACTGAAGAGGCAGAGGCAAGTGGATCTCTGTGAGTTCAAGGCCAGCCTTGTCTACATTGTGAGTTCCAGGATAGCAGGACTGGTTCACAGAGAAACTCTATGAAAAAAAAGTTTTTGTATTATAGGACCAAACCCCCAGATAGAATATTCCAGTGGAGATGACGTCATTTTCTTAAATATGGAATTAACACCCCCCCATCTTGTTATCCTCTCAGCAGGATCTGACCCTCCCAGTGTTCCATTTAATCTTTGCCAAACACATATGAGTTTGATATCAGCCACACGATGTGATTTCCTTTAATCAGTGAGGACAGAGGGGAATAAGAAATGTAGCCAGAAAGCTATAGGTACCTAATTCAACTGGAGTATGGTGCCTTGTGTTTGCAAAGATTAATAAAGACTGGAGGAAAAAACAGTGTGTGTGGCCTCCATCGTCTAACTCCTCCTTAGTATCCATGTAATATATCTAACCAGTTAATGGGTAATTATCGTTTCAGCTTGGGCTCATTTCACAGTGGTTCCAATAATATCTTCCTGCAAAGTCTTAATTGTATGTAAAGCACTTACTCTTTCCACTATTAGCACACTAATGTTACTAGAAGTGCTTTCTTTACAATTATTAAATATAGAAATGAAGACGAGTAGCTCTTTTGCCATTCAGCTACACTATAATGTCCTCAAGGAAATTTTAAAATACAAATTTTTGGCATAATTATGCTATTCTGCCATATATTCAATACAGGATTATTACACACACACACACACACACACACACATACACACACACCTTTGAGAACTCTGTCACGAGGAAAGAGCAGCACAGTGAGGAGCAAAGGCTCTCTCTCCGTGGTTCTTTAGACTCCCCTATCTTTCTTTGAAAGAGTTCTCACCCAAACCCCCATCCTCATGTGCTATAAGGATCTGGACTATTCACCACCAGACGACACAGTCTGGATGTGAGCATTGGGCAATCAGCACCATTTTTTCTCATTCCTGTCAACACTACGAGCTGATGGGAAGGCAGCTGTCAAACGTCTCTGAAGCCCTGAGCTCTGAGCATCGTGTGGGATTGTAGAGTGGGCTGAAGTGGCTGCTAAATGCCTGTCGGTCCCATCACTTGGGTAAGCTGGAAAGCAAAACAAACAAACAAAAACAAGAACAGACTTTTCTTCGACTGCATAGTTTATTGTTGATTCACTGGAGCTGAGATTTGTGTGGATCTAGCTAGGGCTTAAACCTAAATTCCATACTCTATGGCTTGAACCAACTTATCATAAATGAAATGTATGTCCTTGCATGCGTGGGCAGCCTGGGTATGGCAGTTCTGTTGAACTTGTCCATATTGGGCTTCATGGCCGAAATTGATGAGGATGATTAACCAGGTCCCTTCCTCAAGAGGGCAACAGATTTCATTACAGATGGTTGTGAGCCACCAGGTGGTTGGTGGGATTTGAACTCAAGGCCTTTGAAACAGCAGACAGTGAATGCTCTTAACTACTGAGTCGTCTCTCCAGCCAAACAACATATCATAAACCTCACTATTTACAGCAATAATAATATTCACCAGCGTTTACTGAGTGCTCACTTTGTGGCAGAAGGACACATTCTACGGATTCCACACATCTAACACATATGAATCCATTTTTTTTCACTTTGTCTACTACATCATTTGTATCACAGTTTATAATACTGATTTTGAAAATTGTCATATATGTAAAAATCGTCCACCAAATGTTAGCTACTTCCTGAGGGTTTTACAATGTATTGCTGTCATTGACCAGACTTTTCCTACAAATGTTAAATAAGCAGTTGAGGAAGACAGTTCTTAAGGTGTTTTTCCACCAATTGGTCATCTGGCAGATAGCTCTCATTCTGAATTTTCGGGACAGACCTTTCTCCAGTACCGGCAGATTTCCCCAAGTAATTATTTGTCTCATGTCACAAACAGCAGAATAGCTCAAGACATATTGCCAGTGCTGTTTTGTTGAGGAGAAAACTAAGTCATGGCTATAGTAATGTCCCCAACATTATCCTCCAGGATCCCTGCCTTTAATCCACACATAATTTGCTCCTCTCAGTGCACAAAGTGAACTCAGGCCCCCAGTGTGGGTAGAAGGACAAACTACTACAAGAAACTGCTCTCCAAAACTAAAATAAATTGGAGTCTTTCAGGATGAGTTAGTGCAGACCGCATTGGGGTGGCTTTCTTTGGCCATGAGCAGGGCATCCTTTTAAATTTAGGCAGAGTATGAAGTAATGGAGTCTCCTATTCCTTGTTTCTCATGTTGGAAACACCCCGGCATGGGCTGCTGCCGCCTCGTTGGCATTTCTCAGGTCTGGAAGACTTCTCTGAGATCATACTCCTCCTTTTCAGTGCCTTCTTCCCCACAGATCATATTTCCCATCAGGAAAAGGCATGATATTAGCTCATAGCACCGAATCTTCCACTGGTTAATTTAGAAACTGCAGGCAACGCAGAGCCTTGGCTGCCCATGGGGAATTGAGGCAAAGCACTCTGAGAGCCGATGCTCCGAAGGGAACCTCTTACTCAACCGATCTTCTGTGCCCTAACTCTAGCTTTCTCAGGCCATGCTTTTACAGAAAGCAATCTATACCATTCCAAAAGAAATATCGTGTTTATTGAAGAAAATGACCCCGGTAAATGTAAAGGAAACACCTCTCTGGAGGCATCCGCAGGCACCTTTCCAGGTCTCAGTCTATGGAATTATGCCATCACCGCCTGAGGCGTGGTGCTGCATTATGCGCTCACCGTCATTTCCGCCGCCCCCCAAAGCAGCATTTCTCTAAGTTACAGGACTCTTCTTTAGAACCCCTGCAGCCTGACATCCTCCTGTCCATCCTCCTGCAGCTCAGTAGGAGGCAATGCTGCTCTGCAGAGGCCTAAAATCTCTTTCTGCCCTGACCCTGCGCTCCAGATTATGATTTTATGACCCCCGCCATCCTAATAGCTGCTTTCTCTTTTTCTCTCTTGTTCTCCGCAGCTTTTTGCAATCTTTGCATTTGCAACATGTGGTGGCTATTCAGGAGGCCTGCGGCTGAGTGTGGACTGCGTTAACAAGACAGAGAGTAACCTCAGCATTGACATAGCCTTTGCCTACCCCTTCAGGTAAGGAATGATGATTGGTGCTTAGCAGCCTCACAGCGGGAGGCTTGAATCCTTCTGTAGTTTCTGGGAGAAAAATGCAGGCTCTGAAGGACTTCTGGGTAGGAAGAAATGCTGCTTGAAGCCACAGAATGTCATAACTAGTGTGTCCACCTCCGCACTCCACACTGGGAGGATTTGCCTTTAACCCAGTATTGATTGTCCTCCATAGCCTCCCACTATGGCCCAGCGTTTGGGACTATCAACAGAGAGACCCCACTTATATAATTATTTTCTCCAACTTTAAGATTCCTCACATTCTATCTAGATTTGTAGGTTACATTTAATTGTATATTGACTGTGCACTTCTGGCTGATAACATGTTTCATGATACTAATATCTAATACTCTCTCTGTGTACCAGATAAATCTGCTTAGATGAGTACCTCTCCAATCTCATTTACTCATCCCAATGACATTTTAAAGGAAGTCCCCTTACCATCATCCTGGGGTATTGACAGATAAGTTCATTTTCCCCTTACACTCTCTCTGCTACCAAGGGACAGAGGCAGTGTAAGCCAGTGGTATAGCTCTGGAGAGGCAAAGGGACACCTCTGGAGGCTGGAGCTGCAAGAGGAAAGTTCTGGAGGGAAAGGCATCCTGACTCGTTGGGAAGTCAAGCTTGACTCATTGGGAAGTCAGGCTATACCTGAAGCTGGGGTGTGGTGGGGGATGGTCTACCCCCAGTACATAGTAATCCTGCTCCTCTCCTAGAGAGCAGTTACAGCTGAGTTCTGCTCTGTTCCCCTAAGGGAATGTTCTATTTGAACTGTTCGTTTCTCCTCTGCTCAGCTCTTGGCCAAAGATGTTGCTTCTTCTGCTTCACTCTGCTAACCGGAAGCCTCTACAGAAATGTAGCAATCTCCTTTGGCTCCTGGGAAAAATTACTCTTTCCTACTCGGCTCCCCTAACATATAAGGAAAGGTTCTTCTTTGATTTTTTTTTATGCGCAGACCCCCTAAGGGAACATACCAGCCAAGGTCCTCTTCTGAGCCTATGAAAGATCTTCACCCAAAACCCTTTTAAGAAAGAGATTTATTTGGGAAGCAGGAGTTCAGGAGAGCGGCTGCCTCTGCCATGGTGAGAAAGGGCAGCCAGCAACTGAACAGGCAGAAAGACTTTTATATAGGGCTTCTTCGGGGTGGATCTTTCAGGGAGAAGATTTTTCTTTTCAGTGATTGGTCTGTTTTTCTGCTCAGGGATTGATTGGTTTAGTTGGTCAGGGGCAGAGTTGACTCTGGTTTCAGGGCCAAACTGTGTTTCTTTCGCAGACCCTTTTTAGCCTTTTAGCTCTATTTTCAAGGCTAAGACATATTTCTTTTTTTTAATTAATTAATTAATTAATTTATTTATTAGGAATTTTCACCTCCTCCCTGCCTCCCTTTTCCCTCCTCCTCCCCACCTCCCCCTCCCTCTCTAAGAGCAGTCAGGGTTCCCTGCCCCTGTGGGAAGTCCAAGGTCCTCCCCCCTCCATCCAGGTCTATAAAAGTGAGCGTCCAAACAAACCAGGCTCCCACAAAGTCAGTCCATGCAGTAGAATAAAAACCCAGTGCCATTGTCCTTGGCTTCTCAGTCAGCCTTCATGATTCTAGGGCCAAGGTGTATTTCTTTGGCTCTGGTTTCAGAGAGACAATGTGTTTCTTAGGTTCTGTGTTCTGGGCTAAAGTGTTTCTATCACTAGCTCTGGGTTCAGGGCCAGGGTGAATTTCTTTCAGGAGCTCTGGGTTCAGGGCCAGGATGGGTTTTTTTGGCTGGTCCTTTTACCCTGCAGGCAGAGTTTTAGTCTACCTAGCTTGAAAGAAATTAATATATCTTTTGTTATACTTAACTTTATGCAAACAACCATTTCAACACCTTTATCAATTCAATATCTGTTCGTGCCTGTAGATTGATTGCCAGATGGCCTTCAGAGCTTGTTCCCAACCTCACATCTCATTACTCTGATCAAGAGACCTAATATGGACTAACTTCATTCAATTTTGAAATAATTTATTCCTGTAAAGCTCCCATATAATTGACATCAAGTAACTTAGAGGGGGAGGTGTTAAAAAAAAACTTTCAACAGTGTTTTGGTGTGTCATCAATATACAATCTGTTCATTTAATTTCTTCTGTGAACTGATGGTGACTCTATAATTACGGAGAAAGTAAAAATCAACCTTTACAAGTTTGTTTTTTTTTTTTTTTTTGTAAGCAGGTAAGTGTGGTATTTTCCAAAAACATTTTCACGGGCCCCGATAAGACTGTATCTAAAGAAAAGGAAAATGAAGGAAGAGAAAGACAGAAAGAAAAAGAAAGAAGATGGGAGAAAGAATTTAGGAGTATTATGGAACAAACTCAAGAAATCCTTTTTAGTAATTCATTGTTCTAATGTGCATTTTGAATCATCAAGAGACCCATTGTTTCCCAAACATATTCCCCATGGAAATTCTTTTCTTCCCTATCAAGTAGCTCAGAGGATTCACAAATTTTAGGGCAGAACTTTAATATATTAGTCTCATAAACGATCTAAAACAAATGTGTTTTTATTTATGAGCAATGAAGCATAAGAAGTGATGTTTATGCATCCGAAGGATGAAGGAAGTAGAACTGACGTTGTGTTCAAAAGCCCCCTGCTCAGAATACAAAGCTCAGAACTGCTAAGCACTTCTCCGTGGGGATTCACTGTTAATGTCTGTGCTGTGCTGGTAAAGAAGAATGAGGAAGATGACTTTCCAGAAGTTCTGTACAAAACCCTTGTCTTCTGGAGTAGAAATCAAGCCAGTGCCTGTTCATTGACCAGTGTTCACTGTCTCGAATCTCGAGTACCAGATGAGAATGCCAATGCCAGGCGGTGGGACTGGGATGCTCGATAACCTTATTCCTGGTCTCATAATGTCTGCTTTGCTTCCACAATGATCTCTGAACAGGCACTCATAGCGGTGGGTAACTGCAAGGGCCACCCTTTAAGGCAGTGGCTCTCAATCGTCCTATGCTGTCACCCTTTAATACAGTTCCTTATGCTGTGGTGATTTCAAGCATAAAATTATTTTTGTTACTACTTCACAACTCTAATTTTGCTACTGTTATTAGTCCTAGTGTAAATATCTGACATGCAGGATGTCAGATATGTGACCCCTGTGAAAGGGTCATTCGACCCCCAAAGGGGTCTTGGCTTTTTCGTTTCCTTCCCGACTGCTGTGTCATGCATGTGGACCCATGAAGGGCATCTGGGGAAATGGGGTGAAGCTGGTGGTGTTTTTACTCTTGCTCTTTCAAGTATTAGTCCCTTATTTGAAAGATTTTGACTGGGGTTCTGACACAAAATTGCATAACCAATGTTTTTAACCCAGAATTTTCTTTCCAACACTACCTTATTCAGGAGTCCATATACTATTGGTTCCTGGCTGCCCGGCTAGCTTAGCCTGAAATAACCACACAGAAACTGTATTAATTAAATCACTACTTAGCCCTTTAGCCCTACCTTCTTATTGGCTAACTATTACATTCTAATTTAACTCATCACCATTAATCTGTGCATCACCACGTGGTCATGGCCTACCAGCAAAGTTTCAGTGCATCTATCTCCAGCAGTGGCTCCATGGCATCTCCCTGACTCTTCCTTCTTCCTCCCAGCATTCCGTATAGTTTTCCCATCTACCTAAGTTCTGCCCTATCAACAGGCCACTGCAGTTTCTTTATTTATTAACGGTAATCACAACACACAGAGGGAACTCCCACACCAATATGCAAAGCAGATCAAAGACTCTGAAAATATGGAAGCCAAGAAGGGATGAGCCTGAAATACTCTCCCATGAGCTATATGAACTCCCCCTTTCTTGATAGAGAAGAAAAGAAAGTTTTGCCTCTCTGTTTACCGTGTCCACCCTGTTACTGCTCATCCAACTCCCACAAAACACTTTGCACTGTGGCCCGGTAACGTCCATCCATCTAGGAGAAGTGTTTGGCTTGCAGTTTCAGCTCTCCATTTGGATACGACAAAATGCCATGCCCTTCTCTTGTGGAGAATGTTTTCGAGAATAAGCAAGAATTTGTAGACATTATTGTGTGTATGTGAAACTCCATAAGCCACTGTCAGTGATTTGATCGTAATCCTTGAATTATGATGGGAGCCTTCAGTAACTTCTAACTGTTCGGTTTAATTCACAAACACAATGAAGACGTAAACTCAAGCACCAAGTCATTGAAGCAAAAGGAGATAAGAAATATGTTATGGATGGCAGGTCGACAGGGACTTCTCACCTGGTTGTCATAAGAGGACTTCAGTTAACATGATAATGTCAATTAGAACATCTAGATAACTCACAAAGACTCAAATGCTGCTTCCAGTAAATGACCCAAAGTGTGTACTTCCTCTACACCACCATCTGTGTGTGTTTTGTTTATACTGATGGCAGAGAGGATGGCTATTCAGCAGTGTGTCATTTTATCGTAGAACTAAGACATCCGCCACCTGACCCTTTTTTTTGGCCTGTGACTAAAACAGACGAGTGGTACTTAACTGTTCTCCCATCTCCTGTAATGTGTTACCATGGTGTGAACTTGCCTGACATTGAGGGGTGGGAGGTGAGTCCTGCGTCTCAGATTCTTAGCATGTCCCTTAGACACTGAAGTGCAAAGCAGGGCTGCTCATTTTAAGGTACCTAATATATTCGAGGAACACCCACCCGAAGAATGCACATGTTTTGGGATGACAACTGAATGCAGCACAAAGGATGCCCGGACTGCTTCTCATGGGCTGGCGGGGGTAGGGCAAGCAAGCAAATGAGAAACAGGACAGTTTATAAATCTAGAACATCCACGGAATCAATCCCTAGACAGCCATTAAAAACATTTAACGATGTGTGAGATGCGCCCTGAACAAATACAAGGCCCCGTCAGTGATAACTTGGGTTGGTTTTCATTCCAACTTGTTGGAGGAGAAACCACCATTTGCCTCATATTTAACCTGTCCCTTCCTCGTTCCTGGCTGGACTTCCAAGCGAGTGCAAGCCTGGACC
This sequence comes from Myodes glareolus, assembly GCF_982192425.1. Taxonomy (NCBI): domain Eukaryota; kingdom Metazoa; phylum Chordata; class Mammalia; order Rodentia; family Cricetidae; genus Myodes; species Myodes glareolus. The sequence goes on along the minus strand of NC_142030.1, from coordinate 49,314,036 downwards.
TCTCTTAAGTTGTTTCCTCTAGCTATAGGAACTTGCCTGGCTGATAAGGATGGTAGGAACAAACACAAAGAAGTTAACATTTCCTGGAGTAGCCCTCACCCCGTGGCAGCTGTGAGGAGCGCCTCTCATGTGGCACAACTATAAAGCATGGTCCATGCTATAAATTTTCTCAGCGATACCCAGTGGGAGAGCTGGTACTTCACAGTTAATGAAAACCTAATCATTACATGGCTTTGTATCATCTTCCTTCCTTCCCAGTCCCAGTAGAGCATTGCTCTTTTTCTGTTTTTAGAAATAAGTCCTCCGAGAATAAGTTGTCCTTAACTCTTCATCTCAAAAATCTATGTATTTGATGCCTTTTATGTCATGGTGAGCAGCCATGTACTGGTGACTTACAGGGGAACAGATGCCTTTGGGCCAGGGTTGCATGGGGCCCTGGTCATTTTCCCACCACCAAGAGCTCCGCCATTTTTTCATGCACCATGATAACTCAAGACCCTGTGAGAGCTGTCTGTCAAACAGACAGTGGTACTTTCCACAGTATCACTCCCAGTGTCGAGTGAGATGTACAGGCAGAGTGTTGAAACAAGACCTGACATTCGATATGTTTTCCTCTAATATGTTATTTGCTCTTTCTTCATTAAATCAGGGTAGCTGGGAATTAGCTAGAGAGACGAAAAGATAACTGATTAGCGACAGTATCCTTGAAGCAGCAACGATCCAGAGACTATAGTTTCCCTTCTTCTTACATGCAGACATTAAAAAAGCTACATATTTAATTGTTTCATAACAATTAACTTGCTTTTGAAGTTCCGGTGTTCTTAGGAGGGATTATTACAGGGTTTTGTTTGCCACCCCTACCCGAGACTGACAGAATGGGGAAATCTGTCACATGAACATGGTGTTGGGGAAATTATTTATTTATGGTCACTGGGGCAGGAGAGGGAGATTCACCCTGAGCCCTGAGATCCAAGGATGGAACATTCACCCTAAAGAAAAGGAAAGCAGACTGCTCAGTTGGCACTGAGAGAACAGGATCTGTTCCCTTCTCTGTCTGTGGTTCCCCCTTCCTCTTTGTAACATTTGAATAAGTGCAACTAAACAGAAAGGCCATGGAATTTTGGGTTTTACACAGTGTTAGCAGCTCTGTCAGAGCTGAGGTGGGAGGAGAGACTTTTCTTAAGATCCATATGCAGAGGCAGTAGAGATAAACTCTTGTTTCTCTCCCTACCATTGAGCCAGTGGGGGAGCTACAAGTCGTCAGGGCTGCAGTGTTTTGCATCTTGTGTTCCTGAAATGCTGTGTCTGTGCTTGGTGCTTCGTTTTTATTTCTCATTACCAAATGTTTGCACTCTGTTTGGGGAACGCTTCAGAAATTTCCAGTCTATAACATCTCATTTTAACATTGTACCTTAAACTGAAATTTTTTTTACGGTAAGATTTGGTGCTGCCAGGCCCAGGGAGCTTCGATCCTGAAGTCAAGGTCTACAGGCCCAAGGCAAACCCCAATCCAAAGTGCTGTTTTCAAATCCAAGCTCTACTGTCTAGTGGATGGGAAGTTACAAGCACTTGGTCTGAGAGTTGAGACGGTGCTGGGCCTTCGTCTCCCATGTGAAAATGAAGTAGTAGTATCCACTTCACAGTCTGCCAGTGACCATCACCTAGGTAATAACATCAACCGTGTGGACTAGTGTATCACAAAGCATGTTGTCGGTGTTGGTGTTGTTACCAATGAAGTCTGGTGCAAGAATTGGGCACTTAGGTTCACTTAGACAGCAAAAACAAGACAGAGAGCACTATTTCACAGTGATTTGTAGAGAATATTGTAGAGAGTGCAGAAAATGATACAGACATTCACACTGTCTGATGGCGTGGGAGGGGTCAGATGGGAAGAAGCTGAGTGAACATCAGAGTAAGCTGCCTTAGTTAATCAATCCCAGGGCTCTCCTCCCAGCCTATAGTGCTTCTTTGGTGGACTTGCTGCTAAGCTTCCCTCGAAGGAGAGCGATGGCAAGAAATCGGGTGGCCATCTTGCTTTGGATTTCTGCCAATACGCAGTGAGACAAATATCTGAGTGCAAATTGTTTTCATGGTAGAGGTTCATGAGAAGCTCCTAAGAGGGAAAGAACATGAGACTTGGGACAGAAAGGTTGCCACCATGGGCAGCTTGCGGACCCGAGATTCCATAAAACTATGAACAAGACATCTCAACAGGGCTAGGATCATACTGGTGATGGAGTCTCGGTGATGATCTGACCACTTCTGTTGGTTACTGATCAAAAGCTAAGCCTGCAGGTCCTTGTTCCGTCTGCTGTTCAGGGAAGCCACCAGTCAGAGATTGAGTACATTGAAAAGGTATCACGTTGTTGTAGAATGCCGCTTGTTCATTCCCAGCTGCCCAGACTAGAAATAACCACACAGAAGCTGTACTAATTAAATCACTACTTGGCCAACCACTTACATATGTTGCTAGTTAGCGCTTACATCTATCATTAACTCATTTCCATTATTTTATATTTTACCATGAGACTCGTGGTCTATTGGCAAGGGTCCAGCTGGCAGCTAGCGTTTTTCCCCTCTGGTGGTTCCATAGCGTCTCACTGACTCTGCCTTCTTTCTTCCAGCATTCAGTTTAGTTTCTCCCCTTTCCAAGCCTAGCTCTACTCTGCCCCATCATAGACCAAGGCAGCTTCTTTGTTTATGAACTAATAAAAGCAATACATATACAGAAGGACCTCCCATACCATCACGTTGTATTGTAATGGCAGAAACCATTTAAACAAAGAGACCGGGTTGTGCGCATCCAACAACCTTCAATAGCATCATGGGGCTTTTCAGTCACTAGTCTAGAGTTGTGAATGTCCCATCCTGTAACATGCATCATTCTATCAATTCATATTTAGTGAGCTCCTATAAAGTCTAAGGTCATTAACTATCTATGCGCTTGTTCAGTAAGGTAGACATGGCCTCTTGCCTCATGAAATTTACAACTGGTGGAGGATGGGAGACAATAAAGAAATAAAAGGTGTGTATATACAGACGCACGCAGATACTTTTATAGTTACAATCTTATGAAGAAAATGAGAATTATGCAGAAACAGAAGTAGTGCTGGTGGGTACTGAGCAGACCATGTGATACGTACTGCAGCAGGGTGATGGGGAAGGGCCGATGATGGAGGTAATTAAAGCAGCCCGGGTGAGGGAAGGAGGAATGTATTAAGCAAGAATGTGCTGTTCCTTGAGAAAGACTAAATGAAAGTAGGGCAGGAACAAACCCCAAACCCTGGACCTTCAGAAAAAGCAACAGAGGAAGCTAAGCAGGTTAAAGGACCAAGGAAGAAGTCGTATCCCTTTTGCTTACCTGGTTTACATGATATGCCGATGTAATTATGCACGAGGCGCAGAACTGAAAGATAAGAGGAAACTCTTCGAAGACAGCTGAGCCACATAGTGCAGGGGACGTGAAGCACAGGTGTAGATGGGCCTGGTGTCTGATGTAGGAAGAGAGCTGGGAACAAACAGAAGCATGTGCTTGCTTGATTGGGAGGCAAACAGCAAGAGACGAGGCAGAAGCAAAGGCTGGCTTGAAAGGTTCAGAGTTTATGCTGATTAAAATGGGGTCAAGGATGGAAGCCATGAATGGATCTGGCTGTGCAAGCAGATGGCAAACGGATCCACTCCTTAGTTTCCCACCACCTCTTTAAAGCCCTAGAGTCGGGGACAGTGAGGAAGGCTGTGCAGTGATCAGGAAAGAGGTGGTGGGGAGGGGGAGGCCGGAAAATCTAGCGTCTCTGCATTGCCTTCCACATTTCACCTCTGATGATAGCATGCGTCTACAAAGTAACTCTGTATACCAACGTTTTCCTTTAGTTTTGCTGGCAAAGTTGTGTTGTATTGGGCCATGGGGAACGATTTCAGTATTTTAAGTTTTTTATTCCCGGTATTGATTTACGGGATCCTCTCAGGGGTCACTGCGTCTAGCCCTAGGTGACAGCTTTAACCCTGCTTGATAGCACAAGCCATCCAACTTTTAATGAATGATGAAGACGACAGTCCCACAGAAACATATTTGCGAATGCATTTCTGAAGACCGAAAAGCACTGGAAAGTTACAACGGAGGACAGCATACACCCCATGGGTTATCGTTTTACACGTTACCTGTCAGAGTTCATTCTGGAAAAGAGAACTCACTTCAGGTAGCTTGGTTTTGAAAAGATCAATATAGGAAGTAACTTGCAGGAATCATTTGATCGGTGAGCTCTACAGAAGTGATGGATTAAAACATAGGAGAGAACAAGGAGGTATCATTTATTTTGGTTTATAGTTTCAGGTTTTGGTCGGCTGGCCCCTTCCCTTGGGCCTGAGTGGATGTTGTCTAGCAGAATCTGTGGGCTATGAAGCTCTTCCCCTTAAGGTAGCTGGGAAGCAGAGAGGTAGCAAGGGATTAGGGCAGCAAAGGTGAGCCCCCAGTGACACACCACACCCAGCTAGGGTCGGCTCCTTAGTTTTCTACAACCTGTTTAAGTACTGTCAGCTAGTGGGTAGCAAACTTTAAGCCCATGAACCTGTAGAGAACACCACATGTTCAAATGATAGCAATCAGAATCGGGCTCTTCAAGCATCCAGAAACCAGCAGCTAGCGAGAGAAGTCACAGCCACCCCTAGGACGAGAGCAGGGCTTGACAAATCAAAGCCTAAGAAAAAAATCCATCTGCCCCCCTCCCACTTCCTTTAACTTGACACACTCTGAGAATGGTTTGTATTTTCAAATGATTATTTTTTAAATGTTGTTTATGTTAAGTATAAATATGACAGACACTAAAGTCACCTAGGAGACAAATCTCTGGGCACATCTGTGAGGGATTGGACAGACTAAAGTGAGCTTCTGGGAATGACTGACCGAGATGATCTTGATTAAGCTGGTTGAAGACACTATGTGGGGCACCATCCCCTGGCTGGGTATCCTGGATTGTGTAAACAGAGAATTCATCACTCGCTGGTCCTTGATCGTAGAAGCAATGTGACCAGATGCTTTAAGTTCCTGGAGCTTTGATTTCCAGGACAGGATGGACGGTAGCCTTGTGACCCCAAACAACGCTTCTCTTAGCTTGCTTCTCTCAGATGTTTTAATACCGCACGAGAAAAAGACACTCAGACCACCCTAGACACCCATCAATCAGTCTCCATTTTGCCATTCAGACTATAAAGCCTAGACTATTTAATATCTGACCTTTATTAGTAGTCTCTGGGAAAGGCTCATATAAAGAGGCCCTAGTAGTCTTCGTTTGCTAGCAGGATGAGGCCTGTCTGGTAGAATTTGCTTCTATAATGATAAGAAACTCCAAGAAGGGAGAGATACAGGGGGAAGTGAAGGTGTTTTTAGTGATGCTCCTAGATTGATGAGAGATGAGGGAAACTCCTGGCCTATTATTGCTCCTGACCTCCAGGTTGCCAGGCTACCACCAGAGCTTTCTCTGGTTGATATCACTGGAGGCCAGTTAGGTGGGAACACACTCTGAGATGCCCATACGTGATGCAAACAAATGGTGGAGAAGAACAGTTGTTCGTCCCGGCAGCCCAGAACCAAAATAACCACACAGAAACTGTGTTAATTAAAACACTGCTTGGCCCTTTAACTCTAGCTTCTTATTGGCTAACTCTTACATCTTACTTTAACCCATTTCTATTAATCTGTACATCACCACGAGGTGGTGGCCTACCAGCAAAGTTTCAACGTGTCTACCTCTGGCCGTGGATCCATGGTGTCCCCTGACTCCACCCTTCTTTCTCCCAGCATTCAGTCAAGTCCTCCCTGCCTACCTAAGTTCTGTCCTATCAACAGGCCAAGGCGGTTTCTTTATTCATGAATGGTAATCACAGCACACAGAGGGGATTCCCACAACAAACAAACAGATGTTGACAGGCAGATTGTCTGTCTAAACCTCCACTTCCTTTTTCTAGAGGATAAGAATTTGATGAGCTAATTAAGGAATTTTTTTTTCTAAAAGGTGAATTAGTTCTCTAATTCAGGAGACAAATAAAACTCTGGTAGTCACTAGCTACCATCAGAAGGAGCAGAAGGCAATGTATACATGCAGGGAGATGATTCTTAAGCATCTCCCTTTCAACTTTGGAGGACTAACTCTGGTACCTGCCCCGCTGGGGTAAAGTCTGAACAGGCTTTTAAAGATCAGGATCAGAGCCTGTGCTGACAATGAATATAGGGCCTCGCGATCAAGGCAGATGATGGGGAGGTGATGAGAAGCAGAGATTGAATCAGTGTGTGGTGAGCTTGTCCTTCCTAGGGTTGTCTGCCTCACTGGGTGGGGTTTAGCAAAGCGTGGGAGGGGATGCGGTGGCAAGAACCTGGTGACCTGTGTGCAGCTCTGTGGCCTGGAAGAAGACAAGCACAGTTTTTGTCTCAGTGCTTCCATTGTGATAAAACACCATGACTGAAAGCAACTTGGGAAGGTCAGGGCTTGTTTCAGCCTACACCTCCCAGGCCACACCCTGTCACAGAGGGAAGTCATGGCAGGAGCTCAAAGTGGGAACCTGGAGGCAGAAGCTGAAGCAAAAACTATGGAAGAATACTGCTTACTGACTTGCTCCTGACTTGTTGAGTTATCTTGCTTTCTTATAGCACCCAGGACTTCCAAGCCCAGTGGTAGCACCATTCAGGGTGCTCTGGTTCCTCCCACATCAACCACCAATCACATAATGAACCATGGGCTTGTCCACAGGTCAATTTGGTGGGCAAGCATTTTCTCAGTTGGGGCTCCCCCTTCTTTAATAATTCTGGCTTGTGTCTAGTGGTCATCAAACTAGTCAGAACACCTTTGTTGAAATTTGTAAAAATAAGGTCTAGTTTTCCCCAACAGTTTTAGTCTTTCCAGAATAGACAAGAGCATGGGGCTTTGAGATCATCACACAATGGCGAAGGAAGTTAACCACAGCAAGGTTCAATAAATATCAGAGAAAGGGACCATCACATGCATGTCTGCGTAATGTATCACATCTCCTGAGAATGTAAGTGCCCACTCCAAGGTCTCATGAATCTGAGACTCTACTTTCTTATCATCTGGAAAGAAGGAAAACTGTCCAAGGTTTCTGTCTGTCCCTTCCAAAGGAGGACTAGACATCACACAATGTACCTTATGAAGTAAAGCCAATGCTGATTGAGTGTAGGGACCCATGTTCCCTTCGTCCCTGACCCCAATCCATCTTTGACAGAATGAGTTGCATTTTTCATAGGTCGAAGGGGCAAAGGTAGAGGAGGTGAGCATTCAAGATGATTGCTTGCTAGAGGCACAGCTGCCAGAGCTGAATTGGAAGGGCATCGGGACCAAGGACTCTCAAACATTGGGACCGAGAATCTCAAGGAATGGGGAACTCACACTCATATTTCCTTCCCAGTACCCCTTGCAGAGCCCTCTGTAGGAATTCAGAGTTACTGGACTTTAGGCTCATTCTCAGTGTGTTGTTTGGGGGCTCCCTGCCTGCACATACCCCATAGAATGTCTGCTAAAAATGGAAACATCACCAGCCCACTGCAGACCTCAGCAGCAGCAGCATGAGAGATGAAGTCCAAAGTTGACATTTTAATAAACACATGCATAATTCTGAGCAGATAGCACATAGAGAGCTGCTTACCTAGAAAGGAGGAGGTAGAGCTTCTGCTGACCAAAGCCTCATATTTTACATTAATATTGATGGTCTTAAAAACAGATTATATTTCATACAAACATTGCTTTAATATATTTACCATGAAAAAGGCAGAAATAGAAAAAAGTACCATAAATAAGCAAATAACTGTTACTGTCTTTTATTATTACACAGCCAACTATAGCACTATAAGTGTTAGAATGAGAGGAGCCTTAACACCAACAGGAAATCATAAAGCAGTTTAAGGTTGTACAATTTTAATACAAATGTTTAATAAGCAAGCTGCGGCTATAAACTCTACACTCCCATGTATGCTTTAGAGCATGCCCTTAACAAAGACTGAAGTGTTAGATGCCTTGTACCCATAGCCCAGCTCGACTTGAGGGTAAATCAGAAAGAGGAGATATGTGTGTCCTTTTTGTTCGTGCAGGTGTGCATAAATTCATATGCATAATTATTGGCAATTAAGTCTGGTTGGTCATTGCTCCTTGATGTTCCAGGAACACTGTAGCAGTCTGAGCATGTATTTTGACTCTGTTTTCACGGATTAACATGCAGAGACAAAGTGTATTTGAAACCACACCACCAGTAAATGCTGTCCATTGGCGTCACAGCCAAGTTGTTTACCATCACATTGGATTCTTGTCTGAAATCACGGGATAATTGTGAGTCATCTTCATCACCATTATGATTAAAGAAAAGCTATACGAATCATTGTACTGCATGCCGTACCATGAGCTGTGCAAAGAGATCACATGCATCACTGCCTTTTGTGCCAATGGTACCACGATGAGCTAGCCGTTCTGAACTGTTCATCGGGTATAGAGCTGATGCTCGTGGAGGATGAACATCTTGCCCAAACTCGCGTAGTTAATAAGCACGGAAGCAAGTTTTGAGCAGATGTGTTTAGCTCGCCCAAAGCATCCAGAGACCGCACTATTGGTCACTAGTGTGTTATAAAGAGATGCTGTCAGCTGGCAGAGCCCCCTGAACCTTGCTTCCAAGTTTGCAGCCTGCTGTCCTCAACAGATAGGTGACACATGCCAGGAGGCCTGGGAAATGGCTCAGAGTCACTGTGTTCCTTAAGACTAAGAATTACGGGTGTTTGTTTTCTAATTGATTTCCTGAGCCAAGCAAGAAACCCTGAAGGAAAAACAGCTCCTGTCTGGAGGGGAAATGATTACTCTTTTCCTTTTTGCAGCTGGCTGGAAATGATTGAGCTGTTGTTGATGTAGCTGGGAGAACTCTGTACGCTTCATTTAGAAGATTCTGTACTGCTTTGGTGCACGTCAGTTAGAGACTGGGTCTTGAGGAGTTACACAAATGAAGGGTTTCTAAACACAAGGGCTTTGCAGGGGGTTAGGGCTGTTGTATATCCTCTTTCCTTGGCAAGGGCATGGAAGGTAGAGGGAGGCAGGGTGAGGTGAGAGGTTCCCTAGCTAATCAGGGAGCATGAGCACCTTTGAGAGCAAAGAACCCTTAGTTATAATGTCCCTAAAGCTGAGCGCTGAAATACGAGAGCCGCATTTCCACATCCAGAGCTGAGGCCACGTCCATGCCATGTTTGGTTAGCTTTTGATCTTCAAAGCTTAGCTCTGAATGATGTCCCAGAATCTCTACATATGTGTTTTATTTTAGTGGATGTGGAAGGGATTTCATTTTCTACTTTGTCTCTACCTAACCTTCTGCTTCGTCCTCCAAACTGTTACATCCTTTTTATTGGAAACAATAGCATTTGTTTCTGCGCAAAAATTCCTATTGCAAAACAATAGGAGACGGTAAAATAGTCAGTGGCTGCCGGAAATGGGGAATGGGCAGGACAAGTGAGCCAGCAGAACACAAGGCAGTGTATGTGCATGTATGTGCATGTTTGTGTGTGTGCGCGCATGCATGTATGTGTGTGCATGTGTGTGTATATTGTGTCTATGTGTGTATGTGTGTGTATGTGTGCGCATGCATGTATGTGTGTGCATGTGTGTGTATATTGTGTCTATGTGTGTATGTGTGTATGTGTGTATATGTGTGCATGTGTGTGTATGTGTGCATGCGTGTGTATGTGGTGTGCATATATGGAAGTCAGAGGACAGCCTCAGATGTCCTCAGGTGCCACCCACATGATTTTGAGTCATGGTCTCTCTTTGCTCTGGAGCTGATGAGGCAAAGCTGACTGGGCAGTCGATTCCAGGGTGCCTGTCCCTGCCTCCCCAATGCTGGGATTATAAACACACATCACATGCCCAGTATTTTTAATGTGGGTTCCTCATGCTTGTGATTATCTGCCCTTTACCAACTGAGCCATCTTCTCAGGCCCACAAAGGATTTTTAAGACAGTTGAAAATATGTTGTTTCATTCCTTAAGGGTGTACATATGTCATAATGGGTATTTCTCCAAGTTGACCAATTGTCTAAAGCTGGAGTAAGCCTTAGTTTATAGGCTATGAGCTGCAGGGACAATGACATCGGCTGCATCAGATGTACCACTTTAGTGGAGGATGCTGACAACGGAAGAGGCTTTGCCCGTGTAAGGGAGAAATGAGACATCTTTGTCCACATCTCTCAACCGTGAACCTAACACTACCCAAAAATACATAAAGACTCAGGATGAACGAAGTAGAATGTTGGAGCCCTTCTGAACACTTTACAGAAGCAATCACCTCAGTAGTTTTACACTGCCTTTTTATACCCTCAATTTATGTAAAATGGTTTTGTTATAGTTGTGATATTGCAAATTAATATTTGCTTATTTACAGGTTACAAGTGTCCTTTAAATCCACAGCTACCGTTTTTATTGGCTCATAACTAGGTCTCCATTTTCTGCATAGCTAGACCATAATTGATAGAGCCAGTTGTCTACCAATGCACTTATTGGTTGTTTCAGTTTTTCACTATTACAAATAAGGCTACCACCAAGACTGTTTTGTAATTTCACTTTTCAGATGAAATTACTATGAAAAATGCATAGCTCACATTTTTATAATTTTTTCTAAATTCTTCTTTGAATCATAATATTTGTATTCCTAACAAAAAGATATGAAAGCACCTGTTTCCTTATACTGTTCCTGATAGAAAACCCCATAAGTACATTTATTTAATTATTAGCATGAATGACCACAATCTTCTATTTTTTAGGCATTTGTATTCCTTGCAAAAAATATTCTTGAAAACCAGAGTTATCAGGTTCCTTTTAAAACATGTTGTGCATGTATGATATGTATATAGGATTGCATGTGTGCACACGGGCATGCGTGCACAACAGTGGAGGTCAGAGGGTAACCTTAGGCATCGTTTCTGGCCTTTCACCTTGCTTGAGACAGGGCCTTTGGTTCATTGCTGTGTACATTATGTAACTGGCCCTTGAGCTTCTGGGAATTTACATGTCTGCCTCTTATCTTGCTGCAAAAGGGCAAGGATTACAGACATGACCAACTTCATCTGGCTTTATGTGGGTTCTTGGGATGTGAATTCAGGTACTCATTCGTCCACAGCAAGTATTTTCCCCAGTGAGCCATCTCCTAACCTCAATGGCAATATGATTTTTTGGTAACCAGATCTCCCTTCTCCCTTATTCTCCCAGACCAGTTGTTTTTATTAAGTCTGGATGTCCCAATGTACTCCAGTGAGTAAGGTTTACTAACTGAGACAGCATTTCAATATGGTGCCAGCACTGCCCTTGGCCATGCGGGCCTTGAAGATGAAAGGGGAATGGGCTCTCTTTTCATGGCTGTCATTATTTTAAAGAACAAATTGACATTTATGAAATTAAAACCTAGAGAAGTTACACTGCCCATCTAGAACTCACAGCAAGACTACCATTAAGCAAGAATTTGCATCGACGCCTCTGCAGTCATTACCCAATATGACAGAGAGCCACACTACAGATGATTAACCTGTTAATCTTCTGTAATGGCGAGGAAGTCTATAACAAATTGCCCAAAGGAACAAATTATGTTTACACAGTGTAAGATAACATTTTGAGATTTCGTAGATCAAATTAATTTACGTCGTGGTGTTCATCATAACAACACTCTGTAAGTGTTGACATCAAAAAGACTTTAGGGATGTGTGGGTCCCTGTTTCCTCACAGCTAAAAATGTGTTGTGGAATAATCTGTCTTGATGGTACATTTCAAGAATTTATTCTTATTTATACCTAGATTTAGTTTATTGTTTGCCAAAATAAGAGGATTGGTGTCTTTGATCTTTTTGCAAGTCGTTATAGCAATTGTCAAGAAAGAGTGAGCACCACAGATAAAATGCCATTAAATACAATTTTTTTTGTCAGTGTGAAATAGTCTTAGATCAAGATGAACCTTACTTACTACTTCCAAATCTCGAATTATTGCTCTGTTCTTCGTGGTCTTTAGAAATAGAATTCAGACCCTCTATAGAGCAATTGTTCTGTAAAGAATGATAAAGTTTAATGTTTGCTTTATGCACATAAAAATGCAAAGCATCAATATTCTGCATTGGAGCAAAGAGTGCCATAGAAGGAAATAAATGTAAATGTGTTACGTTGTGCAAGAAGAAACGAGAATGCGGTGGGATGCCTTCTCAACTCAGATCATTTCTGGTGCCAGACAGCGGTGTCTCTGTAGTTTTAAAAATCACTTCAATTTCAACCAAATGCCTCTAGCCACATAAACAGTGTGTCTCTGACACTTTCTATAATGCGTCTATCTGGAAGCGAGATGAAATCAGTAGGAAAAATAGCAAACTCAGCTCTTTTCAGTATCACTGTATGCCGGCAGGCATCACTGGAGGCACGGTGACCTTTGACCCCACATCCATTCACTTACTTGGCCAGGAAACACTTGCCAAGTGTGCAATGGGAAGGGGAGAAGCTCATCCTGTGCTGTGGATCCAGCTCATGCTCGGCCCCGCATTTGGGTCCCTCTTTCTAATTCCATGTGAGGTGAGGCGTTAACCAGCCAATGACTTAGAAGTCACCTCTGTCACTCAAGGAGACTCATCCATTCATTCAGCATGTGCTTCTAATGTCTTGGTGCCAGAGCTCCAGTGTTAAAAGTCACAGACTGGAACCTGAGCAGGTGCCTCACTGCAGTGGGGGGAGAGGAGAGACAATAAACAGATAAGCAAAGGACCAGGATGATGCCCCTTGCAGTAGATGCAATGACAAAAATTACACAGCGATGTGATGGGAACCAACCAAGGAGGGAGACAAAGAAGCCTGTCGTGGCAAAGCACAGCAGACTTGAGAGCTGAGTGGCAGGAAGAATAAGGCATGCGGATGATGGGTTCATGGAGACAGAGCAGCAGGAATAAGGATGAGAAAGCAGGGAATGAAAAAGAAACTGAGAAGAAAACATAATTGCAGGAGGAGTGGAAAGGGCTGCATTGAGGCAGACGGGACCAAAAGCACAAGGCCTCGTGGACTCCAGAGATGCTCAAGTTTCACGCCAGATGAAATGAGTATTATTGGCTTAAGTTAAGGGTGGGATGCGATCTGGTTTAAATACTTTGAGAATCATTTTAGTTGCTATATGAAAAATATGCTTTTAATGCCATACATACATCAGTTAAATGGCTGTTGCAGTTTATTTTGGTAAAGAGTGGTAGCTTAACTATGGTCTGATGAGTTCAGAGGGGATAGGATTAGAAATTTTTTGGATATATTTAAAAGTATGATTCATAGAATAGTTTAGTAGAAAGGATGTGTAGGTGGCAAGTCAGAGAAGAAGGCCTGGGAGATAACGGTGTGGTGGAGGTTGGTGGAGACAGACTGGCTTGTCTAATGTTGACAGGCGAACTTGTGGGATTTGTCAGGTGCAGCAGTTTTTGTTTTTTGCTTGGTGTTTTTAATAATTAATTGTAACATGAAAAGGCCGGGCCTCCTTGTTCGGATTTCTGTCCTGCCCAGCCCCCTAGCTGCTTAACCCCAAAGAAAATGACACAGAGGACTCCGTAAGTTATAATGCTGATTGGCCCATTAGGTCAGGCTTCTTACTGGCTAACTCTCATGTCTTGATTAACCTGTTTTTGTGATCTATGTTAGCCATGTGGCTCAGTACCTTTTTTAGTGGGGCAGCTCACATCCGGCTGCTTCGGTGATCTGGGCAGGAGTGGGAGGAATCAACTTCCTCCTTCCCAGAATTCTCCTGCTCTCCTTGCATCATTTCCACTTCCTGTCTGGTTTTCCCACCTACACCTCCTGCCTGGCCAATCAGCGTTTATTTAAAACATGATTGACAGAATACAGACAATTCTCCCGCACCACTTCCCCCTCTTCTTTAAAAAAAAAAGAAAAACAAAGGAAAATATCCATAGTCCATTTTTGGGAATGTGGGTGTAGTATTCCAGACTACTTCCAGCTGGTTGGGGGCGCTGATAATCTTATGGGGACCTAAAGAAAATTTAGAGTTATGATCAAGTCCTGACTGAAGTATCCTGTGAATCTTGATCATCTCAGGCAGCAATCTTGAATCTGTTCTGGATGAAGAACTCAGACATCTGGGCCATCTGTTTCTACAGAGATTGCTCAGGAGGTCTCCCTTGGTCAAAGATGATTTTTCTTAACTCTGAATAAATCCAGAGCCTCTCATTTTCTGTGGAAATAAAAGCAAAATCTCTTCTCCAAAGTAACATACCTTTTGACTTCAATTCTGAAGCCAAGGTGTTTTCAAAATATCTATCTTGGATTGATTCTGCAGCATTTATAAGCAAATATCTTTTAGCAGCTGTTTCTCCTTCCTCAGCATTTAAACAATTCAAAGAGAGCATAATATCATACAGTATCAAGATTCTCTGTGTATTTTCCATCTTTATGTGGCTTTATTTTAACCTCTATTTCTTTTATTTTTACTTTTAACTTTTGGCATATATATATATATATATATATATATATATATATATATATATATATATATATAAAAGTTTATTAATTTATAAAAGTTTCCATTTCTGCCCCTCCTCCCAACACCCTCCCAATTCCCCCACTCCCTCTCCTCCTCCCTCTCCAGCCCTAGGAGCAGTCAGAGTTTCCTGCCCTGTGGGAAGTTCAAGTTCCTCCCCCCTCCCTCCAGGTCCAGGAAGGTGAGCATCCAAGCAGACTGGATCCCAAAAATCCAGTATATGCAGAGGAAACAAGTCCCAGTGTCATTGTCAATGACTTTTCAGAAAGACCCCATGCTAGCCACCTTCAGAGAATCCGGCCACATTCAGAGAATCTGGTTGGATCACGTGCTCGTTCAGTCCCAGTCCAACTGGCCTTGGTGAACTCTCATTAGATCAGTCCCCTTTTATCAGTGGGTGAATGCACTCCTCACGGTCCTGCCTTTCTTGTTCATGTAACTTTTGGCTTTTTGAGACAGGTTCTCTGTATATCTTTGTCCTGGAATTCCCTCTGTAGACCAGGCTATCCTTGAACTCCCAGAGATCCGTCTGTCTCTACCTCCCCAGTGCTGGGTCTAAAGGTGTGTACCACCACACTCAACTATTCTCTTTCTTTCTTTTTTATTTTAAGGCATTAAACCTTTTTTTAAAAGCCTGCATATATTTTTAACACACTGTAAACCATTTAGAGGTTTTCTTCCTCTTTGAATCTCTCTTTACTGTATATCTCTCTTTTTCTGACCACATGGGTCTTTAATTTGCTAAGGAATATGGAGAAGACAACACTCAAAAGCTTTTAAGGTGTTTCAAGGCCCTTGCCAGGAAGCAAGCTGCAACATTGTATCCATAGTCTTGACTGCATGCTTGAAAGAGTCAGAGTTTTCCCTGGCAGGACGGCCCAGAAAGCCAACATTTTTAAACAGCTTAGCTTTTTTTCTGCCACGGCTGAAAAGTGAAATGCTTTACTCTAATCTTTCCCAAGCGTTCCCAGGCTTTCTGTGGATTCAGTTACCTACATGGGCACCATTCTGTAACATGAGAAGGCCAGCTTGTTTGTGTTTTTGTCCAGACCAGTTCTCCCAGATGTTTAGTCCCAGAGAAAAATGACACTGAGATCTCTATAAGTTATAAAGCTGATTGGCCCAGTAGGTCAGGCTTCTTACTGGCTAACTCTCATGTCTTGATTAACCCATTTTTGTGATTCATGTTAGCCATGTGGCTCAGTACCTTTTTCAGTGGGGCAGCTCACATCCTGCTGCTTTGGTGATCTGGGCAGGAATGGGAAGAATCAACTTCCTACTCCCCAGAATTCTCCTGCTCTCCTTGCATCATTTCCACTTCCTGTCTGGTTTTCCTGCCTATACCTCCTGCCTGGCCAATCAGCGTTTATTTAAAACATGATTGACAGAATACAGACAATTCTCCTGCACCAGTTAATGACCTGTTATAAAAAGATATACATTACAACCAGCTTATGTCTTTGGGAAATTTGCATCAGGAAAGCTAGAGAGCGAGAGAATGCAAGCAGAGCCGACTGTGGTTTCCTGAGTGGCTATAGTCAAGGCCAACAAGTCTGTGGGGGCCTCCACATGAGAAAAATCCATGGAAGGGCAGAAAATCTGGATCAGAAAGGAAGCCAGTGGAAGAAGGAGGGCTAGGGCAGGAGCTGGTCCTTAGAGAGGTCTTCAGTCTTTATTACTTTCCAGCTCTGGACAGGTCTCTCTACACAACTATGTTCTTTATCAATATAACTAAAACACTCCTCTGAAGGCATAAGTCACAAGCAATCCCACACCAGTTTGGAATTATGATTAATAGAATGGTTATTTATTCAAAGGGGAAAAACTTACAGATTACCGTCCCAGACAACAGCCCCTCTGCGCGAACAGGAAAGGAGTCTAGGAGCCGGAAGCAGAGCTGGAAGCCAGAGAGAGAGAGTGGAGGACAGCCGCTGTTTTTTTAAAGAAAGAGAGACCACGCCCCAATGGGCTGGTATCTCAGCAGCGATTGGCTGAAGGAGCGGAAGGAGCTCCCGCAGCACTCCTCTCTAACAGACAAGGCTAATTTCAACACATAAGCAGGGACATTCTGTGCACAAGTATATGTCAGAAAAAGTCACTGACTTCAAGCTCACATTTTGGGGACAAGCAAAGATAATAAACTAAGAACTGTGGAAATTCAAAAGGGTAAACTGAGGACACTAAAACACTGTTTACTGCTGGGATTAAATATACTTTGGTGGTCAAATAATGGATAAAACATACAATTTTGCCATTGGAATTTATATTAAGAGAAAATATAAACAGTGTTGTGTAAGGTACCAAGTTTGCCAAATTGGGTCTTGGTGTTTATCCCATCTGCATACCATTGGAACTCTCAGTTACTATTTTTATTTGGTTTATCTAACTTCTGTCATTTAAATAAAGACTTTAGATCTATCAACCATGCCTGAGACTCCCATGTCAGGGCCAGAAACACTAACATTACAGCAAAGGGAGCCAGACTCCTTCAGATCTGCTTCCTCCATCTAACAGTTGCAGATTCTGCATGGGTTGCTGTAAATGGAGACTGCACTATTTCCCATCCACCCAGACCCAAGTAATCACACAGAAACTATATTAATTACAACACTGCATGGCCAATTGCTTAGGCATATTCCTACCTAGCTGTTATATCTTAAATTAACCCATTTCTATTAATATGTGTATCACCACAAGGTTGTGGCTTACTGGAAAGGTTCTGGGCATATTTCTCCTTTGGCAGCTACCTGGCATCTCCCTGACTCTGCCTACCCTCTCTCTATATATCTCTTTCAGCCTATCTATACTCTGCCCTATCATAGACCAAAGCAGCTTCCTTATTAACCAATGGTAATAAAACATATTCTTTGCTTTTGAGGTATTGCATACTATTTCTAGCATGTAAGACCAGCATTTGTCAAGTACTAGTTCACTAAAGATTAAGTTAACAAATCTGAATCAACCCCACATTGTAGTGCATGGCATGTAGCGAAGCATGATGGCATGCTCCTTGATTGATTAATCATGCCTTGCTCATAGAAAGCTCTCAGTAAAACTTAGCCACAGTCGTGGCAAGAGAGATAGAACTGAATCCCCACACTGCATATCTATGCTAGTCGTCCAAGATTCTGACATCACTGTACCCACTTCGAAGGGTTATTGTGGCAATTAAGTGAGTCATTCTTTAAACATAGTCTGGCACTTGAGCCTTCACCGTTATCTTCAGATTTTATTACCTGCTATGTTTTACTGTGGATGGTGTAAGATGTGACAGTTGGAAGAACACTTAGTTGTAGGAAAATCCATGTTTAATTGGATGTAGCTGATTTTCTGTGTTGTTAACTGTCATGCTTGTCAATTTGACATACCTGGGAAGACAGAGCCACAAATGAAGAGCTGCCTCCTTAAGATTGGCCTCTTGGGGTATCTGGGCACTATCTTGATTGTTAATGGATGTAAGAGGACTCAGCCCAGTTTAGGCAGTGCTATCCCTAGGCCTGGGATATATTATATAAAAAAGGTATCTGAGCACAGGTCAAGGGTAGCAAGCCAGTAAACAAGGTCCTTCAGTGTTTACTGCTTCAAGATCCTGCCTTGAGTTTCTGATTTGATTTGGTTTCTTTCTTTTTTTTTTGGTTATAGTGTTTATTATAGCAACAGAAACCCAGTTAGGACATAATCTATTATTTGAAATTCCCCATGAATTGACCACAAAGTTAGAAAGCTTCTCGGTAGATACTGTATGATGAATGGCCTCTGGCTTGCTCTTAATAAATAGACATCCTTATTGGTAAAGGCCTGTGCTGTTACTACTAAATATGTGTGATGAGTGAGCACTTCAAGTGGGTAGTCTGAACAGAGGCATACTATACAATAAGCTATCCATTATGTTCCAAATATTTGTTGTGAAAAGTAATATGAAATCCTATTACTACATAAATAGATTATCAATAGATTGAAAGTATTGCTGTTTATTGCTTGTGTATTGATATAATGGAATTTTGACCTGTTGGTTTAAAAAGATATGCTATTACAATTAATTTTATGATTAGTTTATATTATAATTATAAATATAAATATAAACAATGTTTATAATTTCTAATGGCTATCAGAAGATTTAACTTTACAATGTGGTTTCCATCATAGCTTGCAAACAATCTGTATTACTCTCTGCTAGATGAGGAATTTTTAAGGCCCTTCTGAGAGCGTTTGGAGAATCACAGCAAAATTGGGAGATATGTGCATAGATTTTCCATTTATCCTTTACACATGTACAGTCACTGCCATTGTCGCCAGCCCTAGCATAGTAATACATCTGTCACAAGGGTGGGCTAGCCATTGACACACCAGTATCACCCACAGTGCATAGCTAACAGCAACGGCTCACAGTCTTGTGTCGCAGGCTTTCTTTTGGGCCACTAACCAGCTTCTAAATCATGACACGGAAACTTACTATTAGTTATGAGTGCTCAGCCTTATCATATGCCTGTCCCAGTAGCTTTTGTAAGTTGTTTTAATCTGTTCCTCTTCATCTGTGTTTTGCTTTGGGGCTTTTTACCTTTCTTTCATTCTGTGCATTCCACTTTTCCTGCTTTTTCCACGTCTTGTCCCAGGAATCTCCTCTCTTTCTCCCCTGTTCTCTCTCCATTCTTTCCTCCTGAGCCCAGATTCCTCCTCCTATTTATTCTCTCTGCCCACCATCCCCACCTATTTGTCTACTGCCTACCTATTGGCTGTTCAGCTTTTTATTAGACCAATCAGGTGCCTTAAGCAGGCAAAGCAACACATCTTTATGACCATAAGCAAATGCAGCATAAACAAATGTAACACACCTTTATAGAGTTAAAGCAATATTCTTCAACACAAACAAATGTAACACATCTTTGCCTAGTTAAACAAATATTCCACAACAGTCTTGGACATTTCACCCAGTGTATCATGACATTTATCTACTTGTGTATACCTCCACGGAATTATTTTCAATGCTCCCATTCACCCATTCTCCAGTCCCACGTAAACATTATTATTTTTTTAATTTACTCTGTCTTAACCAGTGAATTGTTTGGATATTTTCGCAGCTGTCAGTTAATAGTTAACTTGCGTCTAAGTCTTGGGAACTACTAATGGCATTTTTATAAACACCCATGTGCAGACTTTTATTGAACTATGTTTTCCGGTCATTTGGGCTGACACCAAGGATACAATACCTAGGTTGCGTAAGAATAGGCTTGGTTTCTGTTTTTGTAAGAAACCACAGAACTGTGTTCCAAGAGGGTAAACACATTTTTCAGTTTCTTATACATAAAAAAGAGCAGCTGTTGCCACACATCCTCAGGAGTTCGCATTTCTTTGCTGTCACGTGGTGCCAAGCATTTTATGTTTGTCTGCCTTCTATGGATCGCCTTTGGTGAGGTGTCTATTAAGATCTTTGCTCGATTTTTATTAAGTTGTTTTTTTCACTTCTCATTGGAGTGGAAGAGACTTTTAAATACATGAAATAGTTTTCTTCAAACGTCTTTCCATATTGCTGACATGAGGACCAGCTTTCAGCAACTCGGGGACCAAGGCGGATCCACAGAGTCGGCAAAATAAGCACTCAACTTGACTTTTCTGTCTGAGGGAGTAAACTCTGAGTACTGGCAACTGGGGAAAAACTTAACTCTCTGGGGCCAGGAAAAATGGGAAGCACACACACACACACACACACACACACACACACACACCCCTCCAACCTGTCCGGATCTCACCAAGGTTACTGAAGAATGGCAAGCCTTCAGCAGGTCAGAGAAACTGAAAGGAGATGCGGTGCTGACAAGCTACTGGACAGACATACAGACACGAGGACAATTCTGAGAGCCAGTGTTTAGTTCTCCATTTTATTATTATTTCTATTGCTTGTTCTACTCTGTTCTTTTTCATTCTCTTCTTTTACACTGATGTTTCCCTTTTGCCTTGATACCTTCCCTCTAGCTAACTTTGTTTTTTCCCTCACAGCTTTTATATCCCAGCAAAATCTTCGAAACAGTACAAAGATCACAATGTGGTTACATTATGCTTTTTTAAGTGAAGGATTACAATGAATACAAGTAAAAAACAACATCTTTTCCATATCCCTTACATGATTAAATATTGTATGTATTACAGGTGAAAAACAAGTCGTCCCAAGGACCCACAGACATGCACACCCAAGCAACTTTTCATAGATTGACAGAATGTAAGCTTGTAAGGCGTTTTCCTAAACTGTTGTTGAGAGGCTTCATTTTGTGGTTACAAAGGAAGAATCAATCATTTTATTATTCATCTCAAAAGGTAATCTTATAAGAAATCTTAAAAGAATCACAAGTCTATACCTTTATACAAGAAAAACAACAAGTCAGCTCTACTTTAAATCCTCAGGGTGCATACCCAGTCATCAACGTTTTTTTTTTTTAATTAATACATCAGGAAGCTGAGGAAGAAAATGGGTACAAGGTATTAATCATTACCCTTGATCATCAACCCATCCCAGCAAGAAAAGTATGTCAGCCAGCAATAGTTAGGTTACCATTGGTTACCAAGGGACCTCAACGAGTCCCTCACTCAACCCTGTGCCTTTCTAAACTTTAAATTGCTCCCCAAGATTTTCTACAT
The DNA here is from genome assembly GCF_982192425.1 of Myodes glareolus. NCBI lineage: Eukaryota > Metazoa > Chordata > Mammalia > Rodentia > Cricetidae > Myodes > Myodes glareolus. Next base: position 49,292,876 of record NC_142030.1, on the reverse strand, counting down.
CAAAGCCACTAACCAAAACACTTTAATGCAACCTTACTAACAATGCTTCAATTCTACATGTTTAAATTCTTCCTAAGGATAGTGGTTAAATCATTAATCTGCAGCAATGCTTGGAAAAATTGATCACTATTATTTTAAGTACCAGCAACACTGCCCAGTGAGGGGTTAGAAACCCCCTGAGAGTTTTGATACAACCCATAGGTTATGAGGGACGTGGTTAGCTTGAAGGCAACAATCAGAGCTATGCTTAATAACAGTGTGTATCCTCAGGATACATGTAGTCCTCAGGGCTCACTCATGCATGGCTTTGCCAGCTGCTCTCTGTTGGTCCCTTCGCATCCCCCCCCCCCCCCGACATTGACAAACTTTTGCTCTAAGTCTGTGGCTTGTCTTGTTCTCTAACTCAAACATTGTGGACTTTCTCATATTGGTACAATGTTAACTGGCCATTTTAAAATGAAAACAACAATAATGCTCTTTTCAGAATTTGAATCTCACCACTGTTATCGGATGAGTTTCTTTCTAGCTTACTGTTTTGTAGTAAGCACACGTTTTTAAAATGCTAGTATTTGGCCATCTATTCTAGTTTTTTAAATTTGTTTGTTAGTACCTTCTGCTACAATATTTTATAGCATAAAGCATTTTAAACATTATTCATAATGAACTAACAGGTGGTGAATTGTGTAGCACCTGCCCAAACTACCAAAGTAGCAAACACACAAACAGATGCCAAATTAATCTTGTTAATGATCTCATTCTGTGACTGTTAGGTGAAAAGCCTGAAAATAATCATGAATTATTTGGGTATCAACAACATCTGATGAATTTATGTGAGCTTAGTGTTGCTTTTAATAATGTCACCATGCCTGACAATGATGTATACCATTGACAGCCTGCTAGCACGATAGTCCATGATAGTTTATGAATCTAGTGGGTGTTTCTTGAATATAAGCTGATATAAATTTATACCTTTCAATCTCTATCAGTCAGACAATATATGGAATGGGATGAGTTTTGTTATTTTAATCTTCTGTGTGTGCATGTGGCAAGTGCATTTCATTATGTGGGTTTTTAGGTCATAGGGCAACCATGGGTATCGGTCTTTGCCTCCCACCTTGTTTGAGACAGTCTCACTTATTGTTTAGCCAGAGTGCTCTAGACTACCCAGCCAGAAGCTTCAGGAGACTCTCCTCTTTCCATCTCCTACATCGCCACAGTAGCACTGGAATTACATAAGTACATTGCCGTGCCTGGCTATGTAAAGGTTCTGGGGATTTGAACACAAGTCTTCAGGCTTACAAACACACTTCTTCCCTCCCAACCCCTACAGGGATGTTTTATTTGCTGACTGTGTACTCACTTATTGAAACGAAAACATTTTGCAAAACAATGGATTGGTGATGCTTTAAATTCTCATTTTATGCATGTTCCTATGTGTAGTAGGAGGGTCAGGCTTTAGGGAATATAAAATGAAGAGCCCTGGGCAGATAAGAATAGGTACTATCTATCCTAATAAATGGGCCTTTTATGCTGTTCTGACTTTACTTGTAGCTTTTTACAGTAAAGGCAGCCCAGAGGTTGTTCCTGTACAATTTATTTCCATTTGTCCTTAGATGAAGTCTACTTGTCTCCCTCCCTTCCTTTCTTCCTAACTGAGCCTGGTAGGCAAAATCTGAAAGAGGAACTATTGATTGACATAGCATGTAACGCCCTGAAAGGGTCACGAGAAAGAGGGTGGCTGGTGAAAGCATACATGCCATTTCCATGTGTGCCATTTCTGCTTCTCATCTGTGCACACTTACACATGGAAAACTCTGGCGTCAGTCAGTTACATGCTATTAAAGTCCCTTGATGTCCTTTCTTAAATATTTAGAGGCAGGTTCCATAGTCTCCACCTTTTTGGACCAGTGGCCCCAAAGCAACTAATATTTGGAGAAATATTAGTCCATTTACTGACATCTCTACTAGTGAAGACCTAGAGGATGCATGTGGTAGAGAGATCTGCTTATCTCTGTTGTCTTAACATTTACCCTACTCTTCTGACCCAAAATCAGTTCTTAAAATACGACACCTGGGACAGCAAGATGACTCCATAGGTAAAGATGCCTTCCACAGAGCTGGACAGCCTGAGTCCCACTTCTGGAACCCACATAGTGGAAGGAAAGAACCAATTCTATAAATTCTCCTGTGACACTCACACACATCCTGTGCCACACAAAAGAACCCAACTGAAACGCAACAAAAATTTAAACCACAGCAGGTATTAACATCACATAGAGTTCAGTGAAGAACACTTTAGATGAATAATTTAGACATTAGTAAATTTTTATTCCAGCTGAAAAAGAACCACATGCTTTTAGAATGTGTGTGTGTATGTATGAGTATGTTCATTTAGCACCAACATGTGTACCATGGTGATCCTGTAGAGGTCAGACAGTCTGGGATGTTCATTATACCTTTCCACATTGTCTTAGGACAAGGTGTTTTCTTCATTCCTACGTACACCAGGGCAGCTTGTCCATGGGTTCACAGGGGCTCTTCTGGCTCCATTTCCCACCTTACTATAGAAGCAAAGAAATTACCAAGGTCTACCCCCAGGTCCAGCTTCATGTGGGTTCTGGGGATCTGAACCATTTCTTTTGCTTTCACAGCAAGCCCTTCACCTGTTGAGCCATCTTGACACTCCCAAAGCCATGTTGTGAGAAGATTGAGATAAGAAATACACTTCCTCCAACACATAGGAACAGCTCAAACAGTGTACTATGAGAAACAGAGCTCTAAGCATAATACCATTCCCAAAGTGACTGAGAACTGAGTTACATTGCTAGGCAGGTAACCTCAATGATAGAGAAGACAGGCTATGAAATGCCGCTGTGAAAGATGAACAGATGGCAGAACCACCACTCGGCCCTCTGAGAACTATTTCCTAAGCAAGGACTCTGACTGACCTGGATGATGTCCTGTGGCTTGCTTCTTCGTGACGAATAGCCATGACCAGAGAATGGAATGTAACCTTCCTCTAGCCCCTCAGCAAGTGTTTCTGAGCCTTTATGACCTTCTCAAACCTCTCCGTAATTTGTCTTTTCTATGAAATTATAAAGAGCACACATGAACTTGGCGAGACTCTCTAAGGCTCTCTTCTTTGAAGGAGAGGATACTCTGTCAGTTCTAATAATACCACTCTCTTTAGAGAAAATGCTAAAGAAAAACCTGTTTACTCAGATCATTAATAAAAACTTAGCATTCATTTTTAAGCTCCCACTGAATGGAAATTCCCAAGTAAGACAGTTTTTGGAAAACAGAAAAAAGAGAATTATATCTTTAAAACTACAGGATTTAATGTCACGTAAAAAATTCTTACCATGTTGTCTATGAAATTCACTTTTATTGAAAGATCTCTATTGAAAATATTTTTAATTTTTTTATTTTTGATATTTATTTATTTTATTTTTTTAAAAAGAAAACAAACTATCTTTTTTCATTTTGCATACCAACCCCAGTTCCCACTCCCTCCCATCTTCCCAGTCCCTCTGCCTTTTCTTCTCTACCCCTAATCAGAGAGGGTAAAGCATATTGCTTTAGGGAAGGTCCAAGGCCCTCCCTACTACATCTAGGCTGAGCAAGGTATCAATCCAAAGAGAATGAGTTCTAAAACATCAGTACACGCAGTAGGGATAAATCCTGGTGCCACTGCCAGTTGCCCCGCAGTCTGCCCCAGTCATACAACTGTCACCTACATTAAGGGGGACTAGCTTGGTCCTATACTGGTTCCTTCCCTGTCCAGCTGGAGTTGATGAGCTCCCATTAGCTCAGGTAAACTGTTTCAGTGAGTGTCCCCATCATGGTCTTGACCTCTTTGTTCATATTCTCACTCCTTTCACTCTTCAACTGGACTTTGAGAGCTCAGCCTAGTGCTCCACTGTGGGTCTCTGCCTCTGTTTCCATCAGTTGCTGGATGAAGGTTCTATGGTGACATTTAAGATAGTTATCAATCTGACTACATGTCAAGGTCAGTTTGGACTCCCTCTCCACTATTGCTGGGGTTATCTTTCTAGATTCATGGGAATTTCTCTGGTGCCAGGTTTCTTGCTAGCCCCATAATGGCTCCCTCAATCAAAATATCTCTTTCCTTGCTCTCATCTCTGTCCTTCCTCAACTCAACTATCCCTTACCTCATTCTCCTTCCTCCTCCCCTTCTTCTCTCCTCCTCCCTGTCTGTCCTCCCTTCTCCCCCCATCCCCATGCTCCCAATTTTGTCAGGAGATCTTGTCTCATTTCCCCTTCCTATAGGGGATCTATATATGTTTTTCTTAGGGTTCACCTTGTTACTTAGCTTCTCTAGGGTTGTGAACTATAGGCTTGCTGTCCTTTACTGCTAGTATCCACTTATGAGTGAGTACATATCATATTTGTCTTTCTGGGTCTGAATTATCTCACTCAGGATGTTTTTTTTTCTAGTTCCATCCATTTGCATGCAAATTTCAAGATATCGTTGTTTTTTACCTCTGAGTAGAGTCAATGTACCATATTTTTTTTTAAAAAAAAATCCATTCTTCAGTTGAGGGACATCTAGGTTGCTTCCAGGTTCTGGCAATTACAAATAATGCTGTTGTGAACATAGTTGAACAAATGTCCTTGTAGTATGATTGAGCATCCTTTGTCCAAGAGTGGTATTGCTGGGTCCTGAGGTAGGTTGATGCCCAATTTTCTGAAAAATCACCATACTGATGTCTATTGTCTTTGTAAAAGTTTGCATTCCCACCAACAATGGAAGAGTGTTCCCCTTACTCCACACTCTCTTCAGCATAAGCAATCATTGGTGGTTTTGATCTTAACCATTCTGACTGGTGTAAGATCTTTTTAAAAATGGCAACTACATTATAAATCAATTTTCCTATGAACTATTTTACTTATTATTTATTCACATACTAGTATGTGAAGTGTGATGTTATTCTCTCCTTAGTTTCTTCTTTTAACAACCTCTCCCTCTATGTATTTTGTATTTCTCTCTCTCTCTCTCTCCATACCTTTCTTTATTCTTTGTCTTCTTTTATCAGCTAACTCACAAACATTGTCATATGTACTATAGGCACAGCAATAAATAGAAACTGGCTTATTTTGGCCAGTTACTTAAGAATGAGGTTGTAGTGATAAAAGAGAATGAACAAAAAGAACTAAGGAGAACAAAAACTTAAAGATATTTAAAAGGTAAATGTGGCCGAGGGCTAAATAAGAGGACCCCGACTGGTCCAGTCAATGTTTCTCAAAGTCTGGTTGCTGAAAGAGGCAGGGCCTCCATTCAAACCCATGTCTCCTGTCACTGTGCAATGTGTCCACCCATTCTTTGGTTTTAACAGATACTTTTAATTGCAGAGAACAATGGAGAATTTAAAACTGTGCTCTGCTTGTATCTATTTGGTATTTAGTAGGCTCCTGTCCAGTTCAGCTATAAACAAAAACACATGACTGAGATCCTCAAAGCCTGGTTCCAAGGAGGCAGCCCCCAGACCCCCACCTAGGAAAATCAGAAGTATGAATGAGTTGCTTCATGAGAGTAAGACTATCTCAGTAGGAACCAGAGGGGTCTGACATAGGCAGCCCAGGGCCATGCATTTGCACAAGTCTAGAAGATCAATACAGCTTGATTCTGTCTTTCCCTAAAACTTGAATAATTATCCACAGCTCAGTGAATTTAACATATTAGGGAAATTGATTATGTTTGTCTAGAGAGTGTAGATTCTGTTTATTCTTGTAACACAGTATGAGATTATGTGTGTTTTAACTTATCATCAATAATAGTCCCTCACTTATGTATGTACCCATAAGAGTTCTTTATTCTCAAGACACCAGGAAAGAGTGGAAGACGGAAACATGTGAGGAAGCCTGTGCTTTTGCTTTTCAGGGTCCGAACAGAGATGTTCAGTAAGTTAGAAGGTGACAATGGAACAGAAGACGGGGGCTGCCACTCCTCCGACAGTGTGAGCACCTGTGGCTGGTCAGATTTCTTGCTTGTTGAAATGTGGATTTTGGGACTCAGCCCAAGGTCTCTGGATCCTGGTCCTTTGGGGTCAAAGGGAGAGTCGAGATGACTGTGTAGCTGTTGGACAATGATTTTTTATTATTTCCTTTAGGCATTGAGAGTCATGGACTGTCTATGGCAGCTGACAGGCTTAAGGGTCAATTTTGAAGCCCCTCCTCATTTTCTGGGATGCTCAGAGGCCCTTTTCCAAGAAAGTAGCTTCAGCATGCCCCTTGAAAATTGATGAGATTCTTTGTACAAGACTTTGTAAGACAGGGAAGAAGGGATTTAAATCAATATAGGGCAGCCCATTGTGCTGAGTCCGGCAGGAAGATTTTTTACCATACTCTTACCTGTCCATTTCTTACCCATTAGCATCTAGGCTCCTTTCATGTCTTTGTTTTGCTGGGGGAAAGGAGGGCACTTGTTTTTGCTTCTTTTCTTTCAAGTTACATGATGTGAGTATTTATAGTCCCACAGACACAAGAAAGATGAGTAAGAAAATCCCGTGTTTTCCACGCTTCCTTGAGGACCTGGGCAGGGATGTCAGGTCAACAGAGATGAGCCCATCAGTCCTTTGTTTGTCTCTGAGGATGAGCCTTTCATCATCCATGGTGCCATCTAAATAGCTTTTCTTAAAGGATAAAGCATGTTATTAGGACCAAGAAGCAATTTCTAATTGTTGGCTCTTGAACAGACTCATGTGGTATTTAAAAGTTTCAAATAAAAGAGAAAATTTGGATGCTTGCATCATTTTTGCTAGGCCTTGGAGTCCTGCAGGGACACACATTTTATGATGCATCTTTAAAATGGTAGAAGTACAAGCTCATGGTGAAATACTCAAGCAATACAAGTATATCACATCAAAAATGGAAGCTGCAGCTTCCAGCTGAATTCTATTCCTCCCAAATCATCATGCACATGTCTAATTTGTACCATTACATATATACATATCCACATGTTAGCAAGCTATATAAATGAGAGAATGAAAACAACAGTTTTACTTTTAAAGAAATAGAAGTATTTTCTTAGCTTAGATAATCATGTTGGCGTGAGGTATGTTTCCTGTATAAATGGCAGGACTTATCTTTTATCTTTAGGCCATGCCTCCTCCTGTGCAGGTGCCTCCTAAGCTTCACACAGCCTGAAGATTTCTTACTGTCCTGGAAAAGTCAGCTGTCTGAATCTGCATATTTGTATTTATTCCAGATTGATAACAAATATCTCTGCTACCCCAAGCAGGACAATGCAAAGTGAAGTCTAAATCTTAACCTTTGGAACTTATACATAGTTGCTTGATGCAGGAGAGGAGAAGTTACGTTGCCAGTGGAACTAAAAGAGGGATAAAATGCATTGAGTGGGTAGGCCTAAAGTGATCACCGGACACCTTATAAGTCAAAGGGGTGGGGTGGGGAGCAAAGCAGGAGAAAACTTGATGCTGAAAACGGGGACGGGAAACTGTGATGGGAGTAGAACTCAGTCAGTGGCCCTTACCAAACTTGAAGGAGCCAAGCTCTACAGAGTATATGATCTAGAAGCTAGAAAGGGCAAGACGATAGAGTCCATATTATTTCTAAACCTCAGCATGGGTAATATGACAGAGGCTGGAGAAATCACTGGCAGAGTCGGTTGCTTGTTGGCCACCAGAAGATGTGTCTGGGGCCTAACCCTGTGAATATGACTTGATTTGCAAATGAGGCCTTTGTGGGGGTGATTATGTTAAAACTCTCAGGATTAGCGCCTCCTGGATGTATGGGAGCATTTGAATCTATCCCATGAAGATTCATTTTCCTAAGACTTAGAACGGAAGACGTATTGACAGCAGGGAGGCCATATGAAGACATACAGAGACTGGCGTAGCACATCTACAAGCCAAGTGAAAGCGTTCTGGCAACCTCAGAGGTTGGGTGACAGAGATGGAACACATTCTCCTTGATGCCACTGATTCTGGTACCTGATCCCTAGAATTGTCACCAGAGAAATTTCTGTTGTTTGAAGGCACCCACTTTGTGGGCATTGGTTATGGCAGCCCTAGGAAACTGAAACAATGGGTTTGTTTGCTTCTTCTGCACCATCTCATTTGACTGTGGCCAACCACAGCCACCCAAGGAGACAGACATGCTGGGTTCACCCATCTAAAGTCCTGCAGCACACGGCGTCAATTTCTAGCTTGCATGGAATTTGTGGATTTTATTTTATTGTGCCAGTTTGTTTGAACAAATGACAAAATTAGTTTGCACCTCGAAGATATTGCACGTGTAACCCCCAAGAGAAGCATGGATGAAAGATGGGGCAAGAGCTGAGGAGACAAACCCGAAGTGGGGCTGGATAGATTCTCCCCTCTGACAGCCCAAGGTGCCAAAGAACTTCAGAAGTTATGCACGAGAGAAATGCTAAACATCCAAAGGAAGGGCCGAATAGAGGACGGCTAGGAGGGAGAGAGGAAGGGAAAAGAAAAATGGGAAAGAAAGGCACATCAGCTGTGCTTATGGTGATGAAGAGCCTTTGAAAGCCCAGCAGAACATTTTGCTAAACTTAAGCCCTTTATATTTAATTCATAAGCACCGCTGAATGTGCCTAGTATTGGCTACATGCTGGTCGCCTTCCTACTGACACTTTCCCCACCGATGCTGTCGTAAGTCAAATGGCTGAAATACAGTGAACCTTTTCCCTAACAGTACGCTCAGCTCTGATCTTCAATTGTTGTCAGAAGTGCACAGGTGTGCTTATTACACGCGACTTTTCCTCACCTGGCTGGCTTCTTATATGTCTCGCTCCCCAGGTAGCGGGAAAGCTCATAAAAATGAGCAGCTGGGTCGTCACGGCAGGTTTGAGTGTGGTAGGGAAAGACCAACAGGTGCTTAGGCGTTTGTTCTCAGAAGGCATGATACATCACAGCTTTAAACTGGCTGGGAGGCCGAGCAAGCTGTGGGAGGTCATGAATGGACCCATTCGGAGAAAGCGCTACCCTGTACCTAAGTGGGAGCCCCGTCCCTTTAGCATTTGAATTTCCAGCACCTGGCCACTGCCACACATGCTTCTCTTATTGCCCGGAAAGATAATCTCTCATTCAAGGTCCCCAGTAAATTCTATGGAGGAATGTGTAGAGCTGTAAGGGCTGATCAGACTGAATTGAAGTAAGTGTTGTATGTTTTGAGAGTGAAGCTATTCAAATAGGCAGACCATGGAGTGAGCATGCTTACCGGGGACAGGGTTAACAGGAACTGGATCCACATGGAACCGCAGGTTATAAAATCTGCCTTGCTCATTTTTGTATCTCCCAGCGGAGGAACAGCCTCCTCCTCCTCCTCCTCCTCCTCCTCCTCCTCCTCCTCCTCCTCCTCCTCCTCCTCCTCCTCCTTCTCCTCTTCTTCCTCCTCCTCCTCCTCCTCTTCTTCTTCCTCCTCCTCCTCCTCCTCCTCCTCCTCGTCCTCCTCTTCCTCCTCCTCCTCCTCCTCCCCGGGGAGTGTCTCCTGTGCCCCTGCTCTCGGTGCTTACACTGATCACAGAGCAGGCTCTTGGCAGTCCTTTAAAGGCTTCCCGGGTAAGGCCTGTGATCCAATGTTTGATGGCTTCCCTCTGTTACAGAGATAACTGTTGTCCGGATTCGCACGTGGCAGGCCCGGTGCTTTGGGTTGCTGCTATTCTGCGCTGAGCCCCACAGTCACGGGAATGCAGGTGCACTCCGATACATGAACACATGGTTGAGTGGATTGAGGATGTGGGATTCTAGGAAAAAAATAATAACTGTTTGGTTATTTTCCAGCAATTCTCCTTTCTTCGCTTTCTTTGTCCTTGCTCTTCTATCTTTTCAGTTCCGCACTTTGCTTCCAGCGCTCCAAACCTCCATGAACTTAGGATATATCAGACTCAGCAGTTTCTCACTTGGTGCCTCTGGTTGCTGCCCCTCTGCTGTCTACATCTCCCCGTTATCTAAAGGCCCCCTCATGCTTCAGAGATGAAATCTCACTCCTTGCCCTTGTCCTCCCCACTTTTCCTAATTAGATAATGTCGGAGACAGCTTTGGAGACGGGAGGTGAGGTCCCAGTGTTAACGGGTTGTTATAATTATTGTCATAAAGCATTGGCGGCGCCCTAATCAGCTTCTTTTCTCATTCCTTTCTCTCTCCTCGTTGGCTGGGTGTGGATAATGAAAGTCTTTCCTTAAGTGGAAAAAAATCAGGGCAGAGCTAAGTTCTTTCCCTAAGTTGACTGTTAATTGAAATCGGAGCATAGCCAAGTGTTTGGAGCCTGAGAAAAAGGACACAGAAAGTTGAGTTATGTTAGTATATGTTAGGGAATGTTAGGGTCTTGGAAACTTTTTAATGCCTGTGCTAGCAAATCAACTCAAAAATCATTGTACGGATTTCAAATACTTCAGAAAGACATATAAAGACCTACAAGTATTTATATCTTCCAAATTTTGTGTGTATATGTGTATATATGCACTGTGTTAATGTTTCTGCAAACAGAAGAAAACTCAGTCTGAACATAGAAATCTCCTAAACTGGGTTTTAAATTCAGTACATTTGTCTCAGTTAGGGTTTCTATTGCTGTGAAAAGACGCCATGGCCACGGCAACTCTTACAAAGGAAAACACTATTTGGGACTGGATTACAGTCCAGAGATTTAGTCCAAAGTTGTCATGGAAGAAAGTTTGCAGGCAGACATGGTGCTGAAGAGGTAGCCAAGCATTCTACATCTGCAGGTTGACATGGTGCTGAAGAGGTAACTAAGTGTCCTATGTTTGGCTCAGCAGGCAGCAGGAAGAGAGAGTGACATTGGGCCCGACTTGAGCATCTGAAACCTTAAAGCCCACCACCAGTGACATATTTCCTCCACAAGCCCACACCAACAAGGTCACACCCCCTAATAGTGCCACTCCCTATTGGACTCTGGGGGCCGTTTTCATTCAAACCACCACCACATTCTCAACACTTAAATGATATTTTTCCTTTACATCCTTTTGTTCATAGGGCTACCTCCTATATAGGCTAATCATAACTTAATCCCCCACAGTGAATTTTAGTTGATTTTTAATCAACTAAATTAGTCCCAGCAACGAATATGCAAGTATGAATAGTTCTATAATCATCATCATTTGGGGTATCCATGCTAGTTTTTTATTCATAAAAATCTAATGTTAAATTTATTGGTTTGTGGGAATGCATGTTGAGAACTCACAAAGAAAGCCAGAAGACTGCATGGAATTACACCATCGATTTTGAAAAGACATTGCTGGTTGGGGTGCTTTGGAAATGCCAATGTGGTTTTTTTGTGTGTGGGGGGGATTTTACAGATGTTCGGAACTTCCTGTGACTTACTGGTAAGGTCCTGTAGCCTTAGGGCAACAGGAAAAGACAAAATCGAGATCTCTACTTTTGAAGAATGAATCTCTAGAAGTATTAGCCTGGTGTTAATACAAATTAGAAGTGAGACCATAAAGGGGAAGAAAGAACAGCAGTGCTGAGTTACTGCTGCCCAGGAGCAGGCTTGGGACTGAGAAGTCACCTTTAGTACATAACAGAGAAATTTAACCAGCAGGTAACCTAGATTCACTTTTGCCTGCTTGAAGCCAAGAGACTATGACCATGGACCTCCCCCATAAATTAGAGTGCAGCATAGCTTGTCAGATGCAATGTCTGAGTGGTGAGGAAACACCTTAGCCCTTTGATACTCTTGTCCTTGTCCTTAGTTCTCAAGATCAATTTGCTATGTATCCAACTTTGCAGTCATTAGAAAGCAACTTTTCTCTTGTTTTACACATGGCTCATGTTTTCATTAGAATCCTTTGTATATTGAAATATTTCTCTCTTTACCTAAGATATATATTTCCTGAAAATATATATATAATATATATATAGTATATAATACACACACACCTTTGGATGGTGTTGTATATGAGACATTATTCAATCTGACTTAATAAAATCTTCCCATAAATCAAGACCTGATTTGGGAGAAGGTCATACTCTGACTCAAAGGAAACATAACCTGTGAGCCTAGAAATGATCTACATCCATATGGTATGGACTAAATTCTTAATGATTTTTCATCTCTAGATCTGCATGTATTGCAAGCCAAGCTTAAGATTCAAAAACCCATTTTTGCAATTTTTAGCAAAGGCAAAAGTGTTACAGGCACGGGAAGACAGTCTTAGATCCAGTCTCAACTGTAAACCTCAACTTCCTTCCCTGTTTATCAAGGAAATATTCATGCTTATTTGGAGAATCATTGTGTTGTCAAATTCATGCTTAACAGAGTATTTGTATCCTGAACTTGAACTTGACCTCAGTGGATAATCATAGAGAAAACCCTAAGAATTGGATAAAATCATTCATTAAATAAATTTCTATGGGGAAACATAAAAGGGGTAGACAAACTGACAATCATATAAAAAATGAGGATATGAAATAGTATCTTTTTTTGCTATGCATGCCCCAAAACACATGCCACTTCATAAATTTAACTTTAAATGATTACACCAAAAAAGCCTTCAGTTCTTTAGGAATACATGATAGATGGCAAGAACTGACTCTTATAAGTTCTCCTCTGCCTTTGGGTGTACACTATGTCATGCATGTGCAAACACACAGACAAAATAATATGTGAAGCAGTTGTCTCAAGGAGTGTCAGAAGTTAGGGAGGTTCTGCAAACCAATGGACACAACCAATATCAATGCCAAAGTACCTTGGAATCACCCACATCCCTGCTCACGGACCCACCCACACAAATCTTTTCTTTAGGAAAGACGAGAGAGATGAAGGGAGAATGAAGGTAGACGTCATAAGAAGCATATCTGTGGTTGATAAGTCTATTCTCATCTATAGTGCCCTCTACACACTATGCTACTGGTGCCAGTCTTGACACCCCTGAGTTCTAATTCCAAATATCCAGAGCAGGGAGCAGGCACACATTGACCTCTGGTGCTCAAAATCTGCGTTTTAAAGGATTCTATATCTCAAGTTTCAGAGCCTATATGGTAGGCAGAGGAGTCCGACTTAGGCAAGAAAGAAAGAGAAGGTTGACCACTTGACAATGAATAACATGTCAGGGGGCTTATCAATGGAAGAGGATGATTCCCCCTTTATCAGCAACCACTAATTACCCATACCTCTTCACCTAGAAGTGGCGCCTGGTGAGATTTTCCCATCCATGTTGGCATGTCAACTGGAGTTGTCAATTTCAGGTCTTGTTTAGGCAACCATATTGTTGAAATGTCATGAGACTATGCATTTAAGAGGGAAGGGCACAGGAGGAGTTGGGGGAGGAGAGGTAACAAAGATGTAAGATTATAAAAAAAATAAGATAAAATAAAAATAATTGAATTGAACAAAGAAAGAGGAGGAGAAGGATGAAGAGAAAAAGAAGAAGAAGAGGAGGAGGAGGAGGAGGGAAAGGAGGAGGAGGGGGTGGAGGAGGAGGAGGAGGAAGAAGAGGTGGAGGAGGAGAAGAAGAGAAGAAGAGGAGGAGGAGGGAGAGGAAGAGGGAGAGGAGGAGAAGGAGGAGGAGGAGGTGGTGGAAGAGGTGGAGGAGGAGAAAAAGAGAAGAAGAGGAGGAGGAGATATGAAGAAGAAGAAGAAAAAGAAGAAGAAGAAGAAGAAGAAGAAGAGGAGGAGGAGGAGGAGGAGGAGGAGGAGGAGGAGGAGGAGGAGGAGGAGGAGGAAGAGAAGGAGGAGAAAAGAAGAGGGAGAGATGCCAAGGAAATAAACTGCCTGTGCAATGGCACACATGCGTGAGCCAAGTCCGAGTGCTTCCCTCCCTTCATGTATACGGCAAACTGTATTAGACACAGAGCTTCACTGTTTAATACTTTCCTTCAGTACTCCTAAACTCAAGAGCATAGCCTTCCAGCCCGACAGCTTTGGGGATAGTCACTCAGGCCTTCTAGCACTCTGAATGAGCATCGACGGCTTCTGACTATTACTAGTGAGTCTGGCACTGTTGAAAGTGTTTCACATATGTGACTTCAGCCCACACTCACACTAGCCCTCTGAAGAACGATTATTGTTATCATACCTCTCAATATCACTGCTCTGGTGAGCAACCAGCCTGGCCAGTGTCCTATTGCAAGTGGGTGAAGCCCCACAGCTCCGATCCATTCTGCCTGGGTGCTTTTACGACATCGAGTTCATCTCCAGAGCAGATTTGTCTCCGTTTGTAAAGATGAGACAATGCAGCAGGTTCTTTAGGGTTAATAAGTGCAGTTTTGATAACCAGTAACTATCGAGTCCCTACCTTGAGGGGAGCCTTTGAGAAGAACCCAGAGTTGTGGGAGGTTGGCCACACGATGTAGACCTGAAGCTGAACAGGGAATTCTACCCTCCTTCTTTCTCTCTTTTCCCCTTCTGTTCTCCTCTACACTGATGGCATTTTCTACCCTCATGATTTTCATTTTTGGCACTGTCAATCATTTTTGGTTAATAAACAACATGGCTTTCCTCAAGTTGTCTGGATTAATGTGTTCCATTTCCATTACAATATGTTCCCCCAAAGGTGAACGAGCAGAATTTGTTATGGAAAAGTCAAAAATACACCCCAGGCCCAAGAACTGCCATGATTCAATTTGTTTCTTTTATTATGGTGTGCGCACACTCAGGTTCTTGCTAGCTGCTGTTTTTCTGACTGGAATGCAGTGTACGATATGCAATGACTTCTTTAGCAAATACTTTCGGCGCTTGCACTGGGCTTGCACTGAGCAGTGAAAAGGGGGCTGCTACATAAACCAGGCACAGAACTCAAAATTTGGCAGGCTAAAGGCTGAGAAAGATCACGAAATAAAGAGTAGCCTATATGAGAGAGGTGGGCAGAAGGAGTGTGGCATTTAGAGAGAAAAAAGACATCCCCTTGCTTTAGAGGCCAGAGATAGCTTCCTGAAGAGGGCAGCTAAAGAATATGTCCATGACAGACATGGATAATCTACCCTAGATAGGATCAAAAGTCAAGAATGAAAGATGCCTCCATTGTTCACCTGTAGACCAGCAAATAATTAAAAGAAAATGTTGGGTATTAATTTTTATAAAGAAAAAAATAACCTCATCCATAAGGAATAAATAGGAAATAAACCCCATCAACATTTCTCACGTCATATCTTACCACAATCCCTCAGAAGCACTTGGTTCTCAAGGCCATAGGGCCTTTGCACATACCATGTCTCTTGCTGCCACACTTTCCAAAGTCTTTGCTTCTGCAGCTCCCTTAAAACAATCTCTCTTTTAGAGTCTTCCTTTGACCTCCCTGTTACGGTTGCCTCCCCTCCACCACCTGCCTATGCGCGCCTATTCCACAGGCATACACATCCTCACTTTTCACGATGACATCGTTTCTCTATTTGTTGTGGGTGCCCTGCATGAGTGTGTATGAATATGTGTGTGTGTTTATATCAAGGACAGAAGTCGACATCAGGCATCTCCCACTACTCTTGTCACATTTTGCTTTTCATCTCGGGGTCTTTTCCTGAAGCTGGAGCTCATAATTTTGGATAATCTGGCTGGCCACTGAACCCTGGCATCCTCCTGTCTCTACCCCAGCAGCGCTGGGATTACAGGGATATGCTGCCATGCTGGGCGTTTTACATGAGTGCTGAGATGTGAACTCAGGTCCTTGTGCTCACACAGAAAGTCCCTTACCGTCTGAGCCACCTGCCCAGCCTGTGATCTCAATGTAGTTTCACACTGTGTTAATAGTCAGTGTCTACAACCATTGAATGGGCAAGAGAACTGACGTACCTTGGGAGACAAGCTCTAAAACTTTGAAACCACTTTCTGTGTACAGTTCTCTCACGATGAACCATGCCACTGGTTCTTCATTTTTCCTCTAAATATGATACAATAATAATAACCACCTTGTGGAGCTTTGAATGTTTTAAAAGGGATAATGTCTTTTCTTCCAATGGTATTGCTAAAAATAGTTTTCAATTAGTTATTCTCTTTTGAATACGAATGCTCCTCGAATTTTCTGAGTCCTTCATGGGCGTAGCAGAATTTTTCAGAGCTGTCGCCTCTGTCCTGCGAGCACATGTCCTCAACTCGCGTCTTTAAAGTTTCCCTATTCCTGAGGTAAACATCAGCCTGGCACAGTTTGTTCACGCGCCCACTGCCGCATGTTGGACTGTGAATGAGCTGTGTCAAGGAGAACTTAGGTTTGCACAACCACGCTGCAAGAAAACTCCTTTGCTTCAACCCCTCGCTACATACTGATGCTAATTAATATTTATAATAGTCAAATGTATTATAATTGCCCCAATAAATGCAGAGTATTCCTTAATGACATCTTCAATTCTAAAATAGAAGACTTGGCAGGCAAATTTAGAAAAATTCTGTGAAGCAAAAATAAAGTATAAATCCCTCAAGTTTTGTACTGAGATAACCACCTCTATTTTTTATATACATACAGGTAGATATGCACATAGCACGTATACATAGGCACACATATCTTTCATTGATCTAGATTTATCTAGTCAGATATAGATACCAAATTAAAAAACACAGTTCTCAAGTCAAAGGGAGTAAGAGACAGACTTTTTTTCTGGAGCCATTTGGAGTGACCATGACCAAAAAATTACCCAAGATTCCATGTTGTGACATATAAGCGGTTTCAGGAAGTCTTTAGAGCAACAGAGAAGATAAAGTCATGAATCAGGGCACTTTTCAACTACATGGGTGGAAACATGTGATGGAGGAGGGTTAACTGTCTGTGTTACTTTTATTGGTTAATAAAGAAACTGCTTTGGCCTTTTTGATAGGCCAGCCCTTAGGTGGGTGGAGTAGACAGAACAGAATTGTGGGAGAAAGAAAGCAGAGGCAGGCAGTCGCCATAGCTCTTTGCTCCGAGATGTACCCTGGTTAGACTCGTCCCGATAAGCCACAGTCAAGTGGCAATACACATTAATAGAAATGGATTGAATCAATATGTAAGGGCTAGCCAATAAGAGGTTATAACTAATGGGCCAGGCAGTGTTTAAAAGAATACAGTTTCCATGTAATTATTTTGGGTAAAGCTAGCCGTGAGCCGGGCGGTGGGAATGCAGCCCGCTGCTCCTTTTACAAACATAAAGCGGGTTGTTACAGTCAGGTTGGAAACCATGTGGCTTGGCATGACTGCCACATGGTAGCATTTTCCTGGAGCCTTGGTAAATGGCTTTTGCAGCCAGTCTGGAGGAGGCAGGATGCACAGTTCAAGCGATCACTTGAGCTAGTGTTGGCCACAGCTCCTTCCATTCAAAAGTCACTTGGTGCCTCCAGTTCGCCAAGTGCATTAGAGATCAGAAGACAAAGGGTAGGTTAGGGAGTCCAAGATGGCGGCTTCCTCAGTTTCCATGAAAAATGGAGAAGACAACAAGAAAACACGGGGATGATGGATACATCTCTTCCCTCTCCGGGTCTCAGTGCTGATACCTTGGGAATTGTCACTGTGCCTTCACATATGCAAGGCTGAGAGAAAGAAATGAACCTATGTCGCTGGAGCTTAGCACAGAGAAAGCACACGATGTGGTCATCATTAGGTGGTTGTGGTTAGAATACAATTGGTACTCCAGGCCCGGCATGCTGTCTTATTGCGCTCATCTGTGGTCTCCTCCCTGGACCCCTTCCTTCGCTCCGCACATGCCAGCACCTTGATGCCACCCAAGCCCTGAATGGTATCAGACTCCCTCCTACTCCACTAAGTTCAACTGTCACTTCCTGAATGTTGACTCTGTGCTCGATGCTGGAGGAAGGAGTGACCACACTCTGAAGAGCCTGGTCTCATCTTCGAAGGGCTCCAGACATACGCCTCAAAGACAGCCATGGTACCATGATCGTGGAAGATGCTGTAAGCAAGTCCAAGCAGACCAGAGAGGAGCAGTGCTCCTTCAGCTGGAGGGCATCAGGAGGCTCACCTGAGGGAAGTCCTTGAAAGGCTTGGCCTTTTTGCTGGACAGAGATGCAGGCCAGTGTGATGCAGAATGAAGGAGAGCTATAGGAAACACACGAAGCACAATGACAGGACACTCTGGATGGCTTTAGTGGAAAACTCACACAGAACTTCTCACAGGGAACATTTTTTTTAACCTCCATATTCCTCAGCCACCATCTCAAAGGCATGGGGGATGATTGTACCTACATCCCCATGAAAGGCTTCTGGAGACATTTATACTTCCAAATTGCAAACATTGCAACACTTTTTTTTTTTGTAAAGAAAATTCTGCCTTGTTCACATTGGAAACCCAGAGGGGCATCCAGAGCTGCCCTAGATTTGCACAAAACTGGAATATCTGTCTTTGAGAACACCCTGGAGACTTTTGGCACTGTCTTGCCAGAGCCCTAAGAAACTCTGGAGTAGAGAGCTTCCCCCCAGCAACACCAGAAACCTAAATATTCTGTATGAGCATCAAGAGTCCAGGCTGGCACATTCTGTTCATCTTAGGAAGAAAAGTATCCCAGATGGTAGGTCCACCACAGCCTTGCTGCCTTGTGGTTGGAGCCCTGCAAACCCTGACAGGCTAGCATTACTTTCTATTGCCCTATCCTGCCATGTAGCAATAGGGTCGTGTACCTATATGCCAAGCTCATGACTTCAGGGTCCTCATTTTAAAACTTAGTATGAGTTAACATGGCACTTCATTTTCCCAGTGTACTTCAGAGATAATATTTGATTTAATTATATCAAAGGTCTCTGCTGAGTTATGGAATGGAACACAGGTTTCCTGCGAAGATTTTATGACATTAAATAATGCATAGAGAAATGACCTTCCCGTCTCATTGGGTCAGAAGGTGCTGCCAGTCTTTCATTCTTTCTCATATGCTAATATCTGATTTTTAAGAAAACCCCCATGTGGGAGATAACTATTGGAAAGAAATGGTTGCTCTCTTACTCTCCCTCCCAGCGATCCGTGAAGTCTCTCCCTTGATCTCCCTTCATTAACATTCCATTTTAAATCAAAATGTGTTGAACAGAATGTTAATGGCGATTATGCAACCTTAATTTGGAATCAGATAAACTTGAGGGAATACGGAATTAAACAAAGTTAAGCAGATGTGTGAACCAAGGATGGGCCCAAGCCTTTTAGTGATGACTGCAGCGTTAATGTTCAGGGGAGTACATAGGATGCAGTAGTCCTCCCATTTAATTATTTTATATATTTATATATTTAATTATTTTTATATTAATTAGTGCTCACATGAAATTATTCTTTGAGGCAGCAAATTGGAAGACCCAAGGTCATTCCCTACTTAAACTGGCAGCGAGAGGTCTTTCTCTGCAGCCTATGATTCGATCCCCCACCCCCAAATTTCTATCCCCAGAGTAGCTGCTAAAGTTGGCTAGGAAATGCGGGCCTATTGCCCTCCTTCGCTAACCCCTCTCGCTGTTTTTGTGGGGAAGAACGGTTGTTACTTGGACACAGGAAATGGAAACCATAATTTCATTCACACTAAGTTCTCACAACATGCAAACCTCCCTTGACCTTAGCTGAGTTCCGCCCTCGTCTTCCCATCCCATTTCTCTAAGTGCCCTCCTCAGGGCAAGGTCTGGCTAGACATTTATGTGCTTTTCCTTCTCTTATGTGCAAACATATGATTTTTTTTAAAAAATCTTACTTATACTTTGGATGTCTGGAGTGGCCACTTCTTCTAGTGCCTGGAGATATAGTACACCTGCAGAACTGGCATACAGAAAGAAACTGCCACTATCAGCTTAGTTAATGGCGGATCTGAATTTAAGAACTCCCAGTCCTCCTGCCTGACCCATTCCAGTCAGACTGACCTACACATAAGGGTGAATATGTGGCTTGATGCTTGACTCCAGGGCCTGTGTTTTCCTTCAGTACCATGGTACCATGGTACCCCTGGTTCTCCATACGGTCAAGCATACACTCCTAGCGTCAATACTTATTGGATTAGATGAGAGTCACAGAACCTGGGTGTCTTCTCTAGACTGTATACAAGAGAAGCCAGATGAACACAAAACATGACCCTTAAAGTCAGAAGAGGAGGTCAAATTCCTAATAGGTTCTAACCTAACAGCAACCCTTAAATGCTGGTGCTTTGCTTGGCAGGAAGGACTCAATGATAGGAAAACATTTGAAAAATATTGGAGATACTGATATTGGAGACCCAGTAAGTCCCAAACTTAAAGTTTGGTAAAATAAAATAAAATAAAATAAAGACCATGTCATCAAATAGCAGCTGGAGAACCCAGAAGACTGTCACAGGCTTCAGTAAATACAATGTAGAATAATCTTAAGCCATTGTATTGATTTTTCTGGGCCACAGCCACATTGCTACACAAATCAAATGCACTGCAACTCCTAAATGCATTGTCTCCCAAATCTAAAGCCAATTATGCAAAGGTCTCTGAACATTCTGGAAAGCGCTGCACTGAGCTGTAAATTTAGGCATTTGAGAAATGATAGGACACTAGAATCTCTGTGGTACTTGTCAGTGTGCTTTTAGGGGGAACTTTGCACCATTCTGGAAATCCACCAGGTGTTTGCTAATGTATGGCACAGTACGCAAGCAGCGATATAATGCGACGAGCAATACCTTTCTCTCCAGCAGCCTTTGTTTCTGTCCCTGTGCCCTAGTCCAGTGGAAAAAAACGTAATGACTATCTATAATGTGACGTTTGTAGGGAGATGGAAAAGGCGTGGGAAAATTATTCTTACTAAATTAAGCTACCTTCCTTGAAAACCTGAGCCTTATTTTTAAAGAAGAGCTTGCTTGCTTTCAATTATCTGTTCTCTGGCGAGATAAATGAATTTATCTATTGTCACCTGGGTACACAATATTTTGCACTTGAGAATAACACGCCTGCCCAATGTATCTGAATTTGCCAGAAGGGGAAATCTGTAGAAGGGGCATCTCACACAAAGGCACTGTGAGGATAGCCATGAGCAATAATAAGCTTTCCAAGCCTGGTTTGTCAGACTGACTGTCCACCCCAGATTAACTCAGAGCCAGTTCTCTGCCAAACTGAAGAAGAAAGTCTGCTTCACATGTAGGTAGAAAAAGGGATATTTTTTAAAAAGTAATGAAAAATTACTCTTCATTTTTCATGGCATTTTCATGGCACTCATTTTCATGGCATCTGGAAACAAGTCACTGGCTCCGGTCCTGGTTGTCTTCTTTTGAAGATAAGTCCAAGCATCTAATTGGATGTGGTAGTTATGGTCACTTTTCATGAGAATATGTCATTAGTTTCTGCAATCAAACCCACATAGTTAAGATTATGTATACTTATTTTAGTGTCCTACTTGTGTACAAATGCAAACAAGTAACTTTAATGTTTCTAGACCCACAAGATTATTAATTTCTGTATAATGTCAACCAAACATAGCAAACCAGGATAGTTTTTTTCCAAGTTGATGAAAGCACAAATTATATACATGGCTGTAAATATCTACTTACATAAGAAGACCAGTAAATAGAAGTATGGTGTGTATTGGTAGTAGTAACAGCTGAACAAAATAACAGAGCATCCATGTTACTTAAAAAAAAAGTGAAAAGCAAGGCCTCAGTGTAATGGTTTAAGTAAACTGACGCAGTTCACCAAGTGGGAGACCTTAGTGGGCCATGAGGGGCAGTCGGGTCCCACCACCCGAGGTCTCCGTGGGTTCCAGGAGGGTGGGAGGCAGTGAGTGCGAGACCTCGGTGGGTCGGCTGGGATGGTACCTGGAACTATTTCTAAAATTAGCTTCTACATCATCACATCATCATCTATATAGAAAACATTCTAGAGAACTGTCCTTACATCTCTGATGAAGCACATTCATAAAGCAGACACAAGAGAGTTCAATGCCTATAAATAGCTGCTAAGAAATCGGTTGACCCCAAGCCAGCCTATGGTCAGTTGTTACTAAGCTCCATTTGCATCTAAAAATAAAAAGGAAAGAAGGAAAAGAAAAATGCACCAAAAACTAGGCTTTGTCAAGTCAAGCTCAAACTCACAGTATTTGACATCCTTACGTGCTCAGGCCTGTCCTAAGTCATTTGGTTCACTGACCAAGAAGGCATAAAGTGTGGAAACTAATACATGATGCTAAGAGTATAAATAAACTATCCTCTACAGGTTATACTTAATTTCGTAAGCTCCATCTCCTAGAGACAGTTGTTCACAGGAGGATTAGTCCGCTTGAAATTTCATCTGAACTCTCTCCCAATCCTCCTTGTGTTAAATGAATCGCCTCCCCTCCTATGTCCATCACTCTGACTGTCTACCACTGCAGTCAGTCTCTCTGGCATTGCAGTTATTTCTGTGTCTCATTTCTTCTGCCAGATTCCAAGCACTGGGAGAAACAAGACTCTGTCTTAGCCATTTCTTTATTTTTAGTATCTGGGACAGGATATGCAATGTATCCAATGAGATATGTATTAAAGAAGTTGAAGATGTAAATAGACAAGGTATTTTGTGTTTTTTCTCTGTCATTATCAATTGTCACTCTCCTCTTATACAAGCTCTTGTCTAAATTTTTGAAAAAAATGTTCTGAAATATTTAAGAGATTTTAGAATATCAATAGAGTAAGGAAAATTAGAAAGAAATGGGGTGAATCTTTTGGGAGAGTAATAACATTCAACAAATAAATATATATGGAATTTTCACACTGAATATCTTTGCTTGTTTTAGAGAGTCTGAAAATGGCCAGAAGTATGGACAGATTTCATATCTAAAGAGTCTTAAGGTTACAAATAGCACAACTGCCTTGGGGTCATCAAAGCAGACAGAGAAAACTATGTGAAGTCCACATGATGAAAGGGAAGACTGAAAACCCAGGCTCTCAAAAGATACAGAAGAAAAGGCAGTTCAAAACACATTTATTCTAAACAATGACTTTACTTGTCACTAGCCATGCCATGTTGGGTTGCCACATGTTGGGAGCCACATTTTTTAGAGTGACTACTTCCGTGACCTTAGCCAGGGTGGATTCATGAGTTCCAGGATAGGGGCATGAGGATGATAAAAGTTAGATGGGAGGAACAGAGATGAGAAAGAATCAGAGAGGCAAAGGATAGCATCGGGAGGGCCACTCAGCAGATCCTGAATGCTGAATTCCTCTCTGACTTCTCAGTTTTGAGTACTGAGTTCACCCATGTTTAATTTTCCATACACTTTTCTACCCCAATACAACAGGGGGATGAAGACCAAAGACTGCTTTAGCATGATACAGAGGACAACTGAACTGTTACTTGCTTCAATACTTTGAGACATCAAGACATTAATTCATGAGAAAAGTATTCTGTTGTTTAGGAAGTGAACCACCCTAGACCAAGTATCCTGAAGGCAGCCATGCCCTAGGTCAAACCTCTTAATTCAAAAAAAGAAACAGAAGTATGCTTGAATTCTCTGACCTTTGGTTAGGGTGGAGAGGATCTACCTCTATGGGCCATCTTAATGTCCAAAACACCAAGTAACCACAGCCTAGGTCAGGGTGTGTAGCCACAGTTGTTGTCAACAACTTTGAGCAACTTCAGACTCTCTGACCTTCAGACGAGGTGGAACAGGCTCACATTTTTGGGCCTCTGCATTTGATTCAAATCTAGCTATCAGCATAAGCAGGATTAGATACAACCTCTACCCCATCTCTACAGCAGTCACTAAAGAATCAGGTCACTCTACAGTTGGTTATATACTCATTGCCTGACAAGGGAAGAATTCCTGATAATGGAATTATATAAAATTATATAAAAATATAATTTTTCTAAAGAAAACCAAAGTTCTATTTAAAAGGACAGGGATCATGGGCTGGGGAGTCAAGTCAATGGCTAAGAGCACTTGTTTGCTCTTGCAGAGCTACCACATGGCAGCTCACATCCAGTGAGCCGGTCCCAGAGGATCTGGCACCTATCTGACTTCTTCCATGGGCGCTGGGAATCTGAACTCCAGCCTCTACACTTGTATAGCAATCACTGTACCCACTGAGCCATCTCTTTAACCCTATGAGCAAGCTCTAATTACTGTAAGCTTAGTGAATTTCAAAATATGAGTCTAAAATACAATTTCCAATAAGATTTCTGTGGGCAAGAACAGAGATTAATCTAAAAGGAGGGGTTTTGAGGTAGAATAAAGTGGGTGATTATTGCTTCTAGTGACTCTGAAAAAGGTATACAGTTGTTTTAGGAAGACAAAATTCAGGGGACAATGTTTCTCTTTACCCTTTTTTCTACTTGCCTCTGGAACACCTTATTAGTAGAGGTAGAATGTATTTCTTCAACATTAAAGAATGAATTATTAAAACAATGTGTATTGGAATAAGTACCAATATACAGATCAATTGGGTTGAATTTGAGGCCCAGAAATAAATTGCTGTTATGGTCAACTGATCGTTATAATCTTCATAGGAAATTATCCTTTAAATAATCATAAAAGTAATAATATTAACAACAAATGATGCTCAGACACCTAAGTATAGACAAGAGAAAGAATAAATCTGAACTCTCTGCCTCAAACCATCTTTAAAAACTTAATCCAAAATGAGTCATAAACAATATAGAAGATAAAAACCTATAAAACTCTTAGAAAAACATAGACATAAACCTTTATGATATTTGGTTGATCAACTGCTGGTTAAACATATTACCAAAGTGTAAAGGACAATAGGAAAGCTATATAACTTGTAACTAAATTTTAAAAAGTGTTGTTCAAGGACATTATCAAGAAAATGAGACGATAACGAAAACCCACACCCACAAACTGGGAAAAAAAAATCAAATCATATATTCAAAGAGGAATTTGTACCCTAAATGCTGAAAGAGTATTTACAACTTAATTTTTAAATTAATGAATATTCATTTAAATAAAATATACATTTAGCAAGAAAAGCATTTATAGTGTGCTCAGCACCATTAACCATTAGGGAATTATGCAAATTATATAAGTATAGCTGGCAAGGGAGAGCTATGAACGCTGTAATCTTCTGTAATCTTCTGACTCATGAGGTAAAGGCAGAAGGGTCACGAGTTCAAGGTCACTCTTGGTTATATTTTTAGGTCATGTAAGTTTTAGGGTAGCCTGGACTACATGAGACCAAGAGAATGAATCAATAAATAAATAAAGTACACTTGAGTATCATTAAGGCAGTTAAAGAGGAAAAGAGAGAAAATATGTAGACCGGCAACATGGTGGAAAAGTTGGCATTTCCTAACATTATAGGACAGTACAGCCACTTTGAAAAATATTTGCACATTTTACCCAAGTGTTAAATATATGGTTATGTTTACCTTGAACCAGATCACCTGGGATTTTTACCCTTGCACAGTCTTTGTTCTAGCACAAACCCTGCTCCATGATCGCTTGTATCAACATTTACCTTCACGTGGACTTCTTGAGATATTTATCTTGGTGTTTGGAAGCCTGCTGCACTATCTGGCATTCCTAATAGCAGTGACAAAAGTAAATGCATGTTCAAAGATAGAAAATGAAAAAAAGAATGGCTCTTCTTGAAAGGTAAAAGATTCGATGACTTCTTGAAATTTCCTGGTGACCGAATTATATTTTATTTAAATCTTACGTACTTTCTAATATTGAACTCAAATGCCTGTGGAGATCAATACTACGATGAATTATAGTATTATAAATATGAGGTACTCACATCATTCTTCAGTGTTTGAAGTTACACTGAATTGCTGAAGATCAAGAATTTTTTGTTTTACTACATGGGATATTTTGCATAATTAACTACCCATATTTTACATCCCAACCCATTCATTGGAATACTTAGTTTTGGTTATCAATGAAACAAGCAATATGAAGATTTGAATCATGGGTTTCTTGCTGTAGGAATTGCTCAAACTATTGTCCTTCCAAATCAGTATTTCCTTGTCCTGTAACCACAGCACATCAAAATTATCAATGTACACACAAATGTAATAGTAATTTATAATACTTTTTCAGTGCACAAATCCAAATATTTACAATCAGTATATAAAATAGAGCAAGGAAAAAAATGGCTTCGTAGAGATTGCATTTGTAAGAGGGAAGAACATAAGGAAAAGTAGTTTCAACAAGAGTCATCCCTTCATGGTCTGATAATGTCTGTGTTTATTCTGTCCTGCTGATTAAAACAATTTTAGGGCAGTTTCCAGATGAAGCTCCCATTGGGATACTGTTTTTACTTGTCTTTTTGAGCATCTGCCATCATCAATAGAGAAGGCTTTCTATACTGAAAGACAACTTTTCACTGAGCCTGGAGGGAACATACACAAGGCAGAACCACTCCAACCAACCTATAGACACAAAAGTAGAGAGAGACAGCAGTCAATGTATGCCACCAAGTGGAGCTGCTAATCAAGCAGTTCACCAATGCTGTTGATTGACATTGGTGTCTATCCTGACTGTACGGTGTTTGCTCTTTCCCTATTCTTCACTATTTAGAGCATCATTTTGTCTTTGTATAATAACTGATTGCCAAATTATTCCTGGAATTGGCATGTTGTTGTTAAATTGTAGAGACGCAAACAAGAACCTTTAGAAAAAAGCAAACCTAATCTAGCCTGATTCCTGACCTAGTCCAGTCATTGGTAAAGTTGAAGGCAAAGGCTTTTTCTCCCTTCACTACTTCTATTCTTCTTACTCTATCAGAACATCTGTTGCTTTACAGTTTGAAGTTTATGCTTTGTTGGAAACAATACACAACACTGTATGTCATGGTTTATATTTGATATATTGACTTATTTGTAGTAGTCATTCAGTGTATGGGTGATTCCACATCAAAGAATAATCTACCAAGATAATTGTGAGACAGTTTTTATAAATAAACCCGATTTGTGGCTCATTTTCTCGAGCTCTGCTTTCTAACATAAGTTGAGGCTTATGATATACAGATATGTTCTAAACTTGTGACTAACAAGAATGCAAATTTACAAATTTCACAAGCTATAATAAGAAAGACATAAGATTTCAATGGAAACAAACACTAAAAATTCTGAAAAAAAACTTACTCAAGTAGTTATTGGAATTTTTAATTTTCATTACTTTCTTTGAGAATTCTGTACAATATATTTTAATCATATTCATTTCT
This sequence comes from Myodes glareolus, assembly GCF_982192425.1. Classification (NCBI taxonomy): domain Eukaryota; kingdom Metazoa; phylum Chordata; class Mammalia; order Rodentia; family Cricetidae; genus Myodes; species Myodes glareolus. The sequence continues at coordinate 49,265,864 of NC_142030.1, read as the reverse complement.
CTTTCCTGGCTCCTCCCAGATACTCCCCTATCCTCTTAATTTTATGTCCCATTTTAAAACCCATCATGTACAACTTGTGCTGTCCCTATACTCTTGGATGTATGACCCTCTACTGGACCATGGATTACCAACCAGGCAACACACCCTTAAAGAAAGTCAATTCTCCATCTCTTCCCTCCTCATCTAGGAATAAGACATTGTGCCCACCTCCAAATCCATGACCAGATTCTGTCTTGCTTGAACTTACTCAGGTTATGCATGCTGTGAGAACTACTATAAGTTCATATGGGCAGCTACCCTCTTGTGTTCATAAAATATCATTTCCTTGTAATTGTCTACCTCTTCCAGTCCTTACAATCTTTACACCCACTCCTCTACGGTGATCCCTGAGTTTTGGGAGAAGGACATACGATGTAACTGTTTCATATAGGACTGAACATTCTGTAGTCTCTTATCTTGCAGTGTGAGTCTCTGTGTTTTTTATGATATGGATTAAAATATAATATTGATAGTCTTACAAAGACACTAGAAATTCTATAAAAGTCACCAAAAAGTGATGTGGGATATCCTTCTGTATATGTGTTGCTTTTTTGTTTGATGAATAAAACTATTTAGACTAATGACTTAGCAGAGTAAAGCCAGGTGGGAAATCAGAACAGAGAGAAAGGGAGAGAGAGAGAGAGAGTAGGCAGAGTGAACAAGATGCCATGTTGTTGCCAAAGAAGACAGATGCCAGAAATTTACCTGGTAAGCCACAATGTCCTTGTGGCAATACACAGAATAATAGAAATGGGTTAATTTAATATCTAAGAGTTAGTTAGTAAGAAGCCTGAGCTAACAGGCCAAGCAGTGTTGTAATTAATATAGTTTCTGTGTAATTATTCAGGTCTGGGCAGCCAGGAAATGAGTGAGCAGTCTCCACCTACAAATTGGTGCCCAATGTGGGGAAACTATATCCACATAAAAGCTTAGAGAGTTTGGGAAGGAATTATAGACACAAAAGAACAGAATTAAGTACAACTTCTTGGTAGCCACGTATTTTCAGATAGGCTCTGTTTGCAGGCTGCAGGCAGAAGTGTGGCTCCTTTAAGAAATGGCAGCTTCCTGGTTCATGCTGGTAGCACAAACTCTGGCTCTTTTGGGAGATCCTGCACTTAAATGGGGTCTGTGAGGAGAGTGTTGCAAATTGCTTAATGGCAATATAGACCTTCTGGATCCCTGGAGCTAAAGCTATGAGCATGGTTCACCGCACTGGTGGTAAACATACATCTGCCATGGTGAACTGGGTGGGGCCAAAAGGCAAAGCAGCCTTAGTCCTAGCCACACCACTTAGCATTTAGAAAAAAAGGCACTCCTCATCAGAAAATGATTACAGATACACAATAAAAATAGATTCAGATAAAAAAAAGACCTCTGAAAGGGACACAGTATTGGATAAATGTATGTAGGCTTGGGAGAGAGAAGAAAAAGTATATAGACAGTTATAAAAATAGTTTTAAAAAAAATAAAGCAAAGTCTTTAAAGAGATAGTAAAAGTATATAAAAGAGTACAGATAGTCATAGATTAAAGAAATAAAGAAAAATAAGCCATGTAAAGATGGAATATACATTGAAAGTCTGAATTATGTTTATCATTGTGTTTTCTTTGAATTTTTTGACTGCAGAGAGATATTTGATTTTAGGGGCTTCTAAGCTAAACCAGCATATATATTTTAAAGGTATCTTGACTTTAAAATTTGGATCTAAGGATATGTTGCTTTGGAGAAGAGGTTCTGTATTTGTTTCCAAAGAAAATGATCCTTCCAGTCTAATGTAGTTTGATAGAACAAGACCTCTGAAAGGTCTCCATCAGCCCTAAAAATACTTTGTCCAACAAATAGCATGAAGCAGTTTGGAGAAAACAATACCCAAATTCCCAAAATGGTTGTTTATAACTGGTTTCATTTAAAGGAGAATATGATATAGTAGTGAATATTTTGCATTGGTATGGATATTGTTCTATTGATACAAATTTAAGGTCAATTTTAGTGCATTGTATATATATTTCTACTCTTGTTTAAGGTATTATGTTTATACAACTCATCTAAAAATATAATGTATAATTAAAAATTATGGAATAATAGATAGTCATTTATAATAGTCAAATTTATAGTCATGTTAGTTAGGTTTTCTAGATATATAGAGATATATTTCAATTAGATAGATAATCTTCAACAGTTAAAAGATCTATGAAACATGGCATTTAAAATGTTTTAAGAACTTAGACTTTTCTCAACAGTAAGATATGTCTGTTTCTGGCAGCATCAATTCCTTAAGAGAGATTGATGGGCTTTGAAGAAACTCATTATGGAATTTGCCTTCAATGTGACAAGGATAGCCATTTGGGCAAGAAATTGCTCTTGCCTGGACTGCTTGATGGCATGCTGTATGAACTGGACATGCAGGACCCACAGAAAAATGACTGCTAAACTTACCAGAAAAAAAGGTGAGACAGCCCTTCAGGGTTCCTGCTTCACAGAAAAAAAACTGCCAGACATTCTGCAGGACACAGAAGATAGCAACTGATGAACTTTACCACTACAAGGTAGAACAGATCTTCAAATCCCCTGCTTTACTGAAAAATCTGCCAGATACTATGTGCCTGTAGACTGAACATCAGTGACCCAATGTTACAGAAGAACTTTTGGTAACGGTTCAGGCAGTGAGATGTCTCTCTCAATTCTATAATTTTGGAAGTTGCTTGCAATGAACTTTTTGTTTGCTTAGGTAACATTATATCCTTCCAGGATCTTTGAAGAGTCAAAGACAGATAATTATACATTTCCTTGGTTATGATAAAGAATAAATTATATATAAAGCTTTAGACTCACAAAGATAGGATAGATGATAGAGTATCTTCCTTATTTTGCCAAATGTAAATGAACTAAATATCGTAACTATAATTCTTGCTTGATAACTGTTTAGTATATGTAATTTTACTTTGTTAAAGCTAAAACCTTCCTTTTAACTAAATAGAAAAGGGGAGATGCTGTGGTATTCCCCTATATATACTGTGAATATATTTTATTATTATTGGACAATGAATAAAGTTGTTTTGGCCAATTGCTTAGCAGATAAAAACCAGGCAGGAAATCTAAACAAAGATATAGAGAGAAAGTAGGCGGGAAATCCAAATAAAGATATAGAGAGAAGGTAGGCAGAGTCAGAGAGATGCCATGCAGCTGCCAAAGGAGAAACATGCCAGTCGTCAGACAGAAACTTACCAATAGGCCACAGCTTCATGGTAATACACAGATTAATAGAAATGGGTTAATTTAAGATGTAAGAGTTAGCTAGAAAAATGCCTAAACTATTGGCCAAACAGTGTTGTAATTAATATAGTTAATTAATATAATAACATTTAGATAATTAATATAATAATATATAATATAATTAATATAATAATATAGTGTTATTTGTGTATGGGTGGCCAAGAAATGAACGAACAGTCTCCACCTACAAAAGAGGACTGGTTAGTGTTTAAGATGATGTTCTCTTGGTCAAGGGTATTAGTTAATCCAGAGTAACCTTACCAAAAGCGTACAGGCTTGTTGCATGGGTTCTTGGTGGTTTTAGGACTCTCAACCTTCCTCCATTTGCCTACCTGAGCCTTCTCAATACGGCCTTTGGCAACCAGAGACTTTTCTATGTTCTTCAACAGTATGAGAAGCTTCTCCCTAGGGAAACAGACCCTGGGTATTGGTGGATCATGTTTCCCATGATGAAGACCCAAGAATCTCACCTCTGCAGTAGAATCACTTTTCTATAATTTGCTTGAAGGACTTTCCATATTAGATGCTCTTCTTCCATGTCATGACTCTGTGTGCCTTACCATTTCTCTTTGAGATCCCAAATTGACAGCTTCTTCTTTGCCATCAACTAAATAAAAAGCCTTTTCTGATGAGTATTGAGAGATAATCTAATCTAAGGGTGTAATAAGTCATTGGGACTTGATTTAATAGAATTATGTCCATTCAGCAGAATAATAGTAGTAAGATATTTCCTAGGTCTTATAACCCATCCACCCACAGGTTATTTGTCTCAATAACATTGACAGATATAGGTTTCATCCTGTGGAGCTGACCTTAAAGCCAGTCAGAAAGTGGTTGGTTACTTCCTTGACATTCATGCCACTATTGTAACAGGGGGGGGGGCACATCTTTCATGTCCAGTCATTGTTTTAACTTACAGGATTCACAGATGGATAAGATTTATTATTACTTTTCTTCTCCAGTAGTATGTATATCGTCTTCTAGAACTGTGAAGGCTCCATCAGTCCACACATGGATTGAGGGCATTATCATTTAAGTTGTCAGGCTTTCATAGCAAGTGCTTTTACCCTAACCATATCACCAGACTTCATAGTTATTAAATGTAAGACTATTAAGCACATGAAGTCAAGGCAATATAGATATGCAAAGAAAGGTATGTTCTAAGATGTGTCTTGCCAATGGAAATACCTTAATTTGGGTTTCCCTGAGGTTGATCTTAGGACAGAGATTTGGGCATAGCAAAGTTTGATCCCACAAAACACAGCAAAGGTGTGGGAGAAGCAGGACAAAAGAGAGAAAGATCAAATTTGTGTTATTGATCACATTACTACAATAGGCAACTAGAACTCAGCCTTTCTATGGTCCTCTAAGAAAATGAAATGCATCTAAGACCTCCAGAACCAAGGGCCAAGGTTTGCTGAGCATCTATACTCTTTGGTCCTCTGGTGCCAAGGAATAAATCCAACATTGTTAATCTTCATAAGCTCCCAGTCACACTTTTAAGTAGAGAAAACCTTCTTGAGCATAGGAGAGGTCTCAGTGGAAAGAGTTTAGGGTGATGGTCTATAACTATCCTTTTATCAGTCATCAAATAATTATAACACACTGAGTATTTACTATGGCATGCACAAAGATAAGCTGGTTTCTCTTTATAGATAGCCAGCCTTTTAATTCTTCAATGACATTATGAAAAATGTAAGAGTATTATCTTTCTCTTAATAAAATTTCAAGGATAATAGAGCAAGTAGATGGTGGAGACTTGAATGTGAATAGATGAAAAGGGAGCTATGACAAAAACACATTATGAATGAAGGACAAGTTGTAGAAAACAAAGCAATGATGACCCAAAATCTGGGAAAATAGCCAAGCAGATAATGTATAAGGAAAGCTTCAGCGAAGAAATATACTTTGACAAGTACTTTAAAGTTGATTAAATATAAAAGTGGAGAAAGATGAGTTTATGCATGATAAATATAGGAGAAGAGGAAGATAAGCAGAACTGTAACAATGGACAGGAAATAGCAAAGAGTTGAGATTGGAAACAATGCAGAGGAAGTCCTTCCTATGGAATAAGACATGCAATATCACATATAAGTATGTTTTTTCTCATAACAACTATGCATTGAGAATAAATCTACTTAATTTTTGGCTTTATAAGTATTGAAATGAAAGGATCCACATATATCTTGTAGGGAAGAGACAAAGATTTGACCTGTATTGTTTTTGTTATTTGAATTAGGACCCTTCCACCCAGTGAAGAACCACTAGTGAGGTTTGTATGAAGTTTTACATCTTTTCACTCCCAACACACACACACACACACACACACACAGACACACACAAACGCACACACACACACACAGGAGCACATGCATGCATGCACACACATGCACAAACCCTTGCCTATGAAGTAGCACAGCCTCCTCTTAGCCTTGGTGACAGTTTTTAAGGGTGCACAACACCTGATTCTGATCTTCCTAGGGGAACTGAAAGGGATGTTGACCTCTTGTCCATCCTTCCAGGGCTTCAGGAATGGACCTGACAAGAGCAGTGGGGAATGAAGAGAACATACACAGAGACGCTGAAACTGCTGGTTTGGGGTGGTTGGGTCTCTTAGTGGAGAAATTTCAGCACCTTGGAAAGCTCAGCACGTTTTTAGCATGGAACTAAAGGATCAGGTTATTGCATACAGTTGAATGAAGGGGTGGAGTTATTGCATCCAAATAAAATAAACAAGAAAGCAGGAGTTCTGGTCTACAGCTTGGTTAGGGAGACAGGTTTAACTAATCTTGGAAGAAGCAGTCTCTGTAAGGGACTAGTTTTCCAAGCTACAGTGGACATTTTCTGCACAGAGCCAACACTTGCACTCTGACCCGGAAGAAGGCTTTGCCATTTCCATGGAGTCTCAGCTCCTTTACCCCACACCCCAAGAAGAAAGCTTTGAAGGTTTTGAAGCTCTGGGGTCCTTGACATTGCTGTGCCTATGTCAACCGCACACATTCACTCTGGGCTTCGCTCACTCGGGGGCTCCTGCACCCCTTACAACCTCTGATGCCTGTAGCTATTAGTCTGGGAGAGTGTAGATGTGAGGCTTTTATTTTGCTCACAAGGAGAAGCCAAGCCAATCTCAGAAAAGCACATTTGAAAAAGCAGAGTCATTTTGCTGTTATTTTATTTTTTAGTTCTGGATTCAGTCTTGACAAAAGAAGAAATGCAAGTTTTCTCAAAATCTTCAAGGAAACCTGATTAATGTGGAGAAATTGTACAAGAAAAGCGAGCAGTTCTTCACATAGAGTTTTAGGAAACTCAAGCAAACAAAGATTCAGACTTCCAACCTACTGGCCATTGCCTTTCTGTATGATATTTCTATGATCCAAGTAGGCCAAGGGTCCCGTGCTACTTGTGTGGATTTCAGATGGACATCTTAATTTTCCCTTGAATGAAGGTGCCAAATCTATTGAGTATTGAATATTGCTCAAAATATTTTTTTCACAGCCCTTCCTTTTCCTACTCATGTTCCTAATCCGTGTTGCTTCATGTCTTTTGGCTCAGGATCTAGGATATAAATGCTGACGCAGGTTGGCTACATGTGAAATTGCTTTCTCAAGATTTGGGCTCTTAATATAAGCTAAACACAGAAATGTAAAGCTAAAGATACCTTTTTCAAGGCCCGTTTTGAACAATGTAATATATCCAGCATTCCCCTGTCAAACACATGTCCTGGCAAGAAATCATATACAGTGACAAGGAACACCTAGAGACGTGACACAAGATGGGGGCGAAGAGATGAGAGGAGGCAAAGAGAGAAAAAATGGATTACTTGAAACTGATAAAGCCATACATATTTCTGCACCCAATGCCTGCTCCAATTAAGGATCATTTGGGAGGAGTCACCTGAGTGGAAGCTAGGCCAAAGTCGATATCTTGAACACTTGTTATGGTAGAGGTATTATGCTAGACGTTGGGGACACAACAGAGGAATTCGAATAATCTTTCTTCTTTCTCCCAGTTTCCTTCAGTTTGGGCATCATTTTCCTGTAGCGGGATCCAGTGTGCCTATCTTTAGATCTTTAAGCTCAAGGGATAAAATATGCTAATTGATTAAATCTAGATCTGGTGTTCCACCCTGAAAGCATTTCTTTGGGAAAGAAATATTTACAGGCAACAAAAACAGCAGCTCCCTACTTTATGGTGGGTACTCCTGTGTTCTCTATAGGAAATCTCATATCTTTGGGCCTCCTTCTGTGGCTCCTCTTCACAATGAGATGAATGATAGGGAGTCCATGATTACATTTTATGATCTTCATGTTGTAGTAGCTAATGCTAAACCTCTCATTCCACATGTAGTGCTTGAGAGAACAGAAAACATTTATAACTTGAGATAAAGGTCAGGCACCAACAATCAGCTATCGAGGTAGCTAGCTAGCTAGTGCTTTTTCCAGCTGCCTGTCCAAGCCTTTTTCACTCAGTATCTGCCAAGGACAAGGAGCTTGGTATAATCTTGAACAATTACTGCAGAACCCTTTGAGCAGTGTGATAATTTATATGCAGTAGCACTCAGTAACAGACACCTCTCTAGAAGGTGAAATCAAAGCTCATGTAAATGGTGATTTGGGCCAGATGAACCGGGTTACCAAAACTGATCATGAGAGAAGTAAAACAACTTGAAAGAAGTCAAGGTCCTTGCCCAGAGTCACAGTTCTCCAGTGTCAAATATCAAGACCCCTACACATTTATCACCATGATGGAGGGTCACACAGTGCATTTTATTCATGAGGACCACATATTTGGATACTTACCACATTGAAAATAAAAACTCAGAATTGTATCGGATGTGAGAATATGCAAGCACACATCTTGTTGTGAATCAGGAAATGTGGCTAAATCACACTTCACATCACGCCTGTAACATGTCACTGTGTACTTCAGAGAGGATGAGAGTGGGCATGAAAATATCATCCTAGTCATGTTAGAAAAACAGTGCTTTTCTCATGGGGATCTAGGAAAGGAACACCCCCAGGAGTTTCAGAGCCATTCTTGGGATTTTAAAGAAGTTAATTTTTTCCCCTTAGGTATTTCTTGGAAGCTGAAAATAATTGTTGAGCATTTCTTCATGTAGATTTGTTTATACCATTTGTTCACATACATTTTACCTTGATTCTTAATTTTCAAAGGAGAGGAGTGAATTTAGGTCTTATTCTTTTCTGTTTGAATATTGTGTGAATTAAGAGGAAAAAATCCTAGAAGATATAACATATAACAAGAGGAGGCTACTTATTTGACATATTGCTATGGGATTTGGGGACCTTTCCAGTGTTTAATACCATTTCCCTTTTGCTTTCCACTTTCCTTTCTTAAAACACTGTTTGATGCTCTGTCATTGGCTTGCATTATATTCTCGGAAAAATCTCCACACTCTTTCCAATCAAATCCTTGCTAGCTATTATATTAAACTGCCTTCCATTGAAGAATTCAAATTGAGATGATCGAATTAGAGGCAGGAGTTCAAGACACTGTTTGGATACACAGACAGTGGTTGAGCTAGACATAACACAATGGAAGATCACCAGAGATCAGCCACAGGATGTCAGCTTCAGAGCTGGTGAGGATGGCGAGTCATAGTGTCGCATTTCCTGTGCAGCCTGAAAGGCAAGGCAAGGCCTACTTTCAGCAACACTATTCCTTCTGTAGCCAAGAAAAATGTAGCCATTGCTTAAAAACCTTTTTCATTAAGAATAAAACAACCAAAATTTTCTAGGGGTCACTCCAAGAACTACAAATCAGTTCCAACTAAAACTAAATGAACAAGAAAATAATTTCCTCCGGATTAAGTAATATTTGTGCTGAAACCATTTTCTCTTCTAGAATATTTCCCATTAAATGCTTCTAACACAGGCACCAAGGTTCAGGGTCTCACAGGCATGCACACATCTGACCAAAGGCCAGAAGGTACTCAGACACTGCTGTAGAAGCTGTGGTCTTCTTCCCCTAAGAGCTTTAAGTACACTGACAAACTGTCTTTTTTGTTTAACCAATGGATTCTTAGTAAGCTAGCTTCTCAGGCATCCACTGTTCTGAAAGTCTACACATCTCCTTGTCCCTTGCTGTGTGAGAATTATTCCGATTAAAGACTGAGAAGAGATTCCTAGCATCGGGCCTGAGAGCGTGTGTGGCAGACTTAGGAGGAAGAACATTCACCATAGACAGACCAGTTATATTGGATTGGCTTCCCATGTGCTCAGCTTCGGGTGTCCCCATTTATAGAGTAAGGATAACAGTGATTTGCCTCTCAGGGCTGCCATAAGGATGGAGTAAGTACAACATTCAGGGCACGGATCACAGTGGCTAGCACAAATGACAGCCATCAATACCCAGTGGCTCCTCTGTAACTGTTATCATCAACAGTGACAAAATTTCCTATGGAAATCCAGTCTCCCGTTCCTAGCATGAATTGCACACACGTTAGCTCCAGGTCTAGAGCCTTCCTCTCTGTTTTCTCCCAGTTCCTTCTCTTATTTGATTGTCTTTGGAGAGAACTCAGAGATGTACTGCCTGGGTGTGGAAGAGAACAGCAGCATCTGCTGAGGAGGTCTGAAGGGCAGGTTCCTGAGGAACTTCTCCAGCGAAGTCCCCAGCTTAGAGGATCCCGTGGCTCCTACCTTGTTCTTCTTGTCCTTGTGTCTTTTCTCTGGACCACTAGAAGTTTCTCCTCCCTAGAAATGTTGAGGTAGAAGGCCCAATGAACCTGTATCAGGAAGCTGGAACTATATGACTTTTATCAAGTTCCTTAACTTCCAAGTCCCGCCTTCTTCTGGTAGAACATAGAATCATGACTTTCTGCAAAAGCAGAATATGCTTCTATTCAAATAGACCTTTTTATGAATTTGATGAACTCCGTTCCTCCTTCCTTCTTCTCCTAACAAATACTTATTGGCTATTTACCACAAACCAAATGTGACTAGGCTCTCAGTAGTAAAGATGTAGCAAAACAGGATCCTGTCCCCGTGTCCTGCTCACAATCCAGAGCAGTGGTCCTCAACTTTCCTGATACTGGAACCCTTTAGTACAGTTCCTCATGTTGTGACCTCCAGCCTAAGCATTATCTTTTTAATCCTTCTCATTTTAATTGTTTGGATAAGTATGTGCTATACATTCCTCCCACTCCCTTTCCCCCCTCACCATTCCCTTCCACCTGTCCCCCTGCTCTCTACTATCCCATTGTACTCAGGAGATCTTGTCTTTTTTCCCCCTTCCTAGGCGGTTCCACTTATGTCTTTCTTAGGGTCCTTGTTGACAGGTTTCTGTCCTGCCTGGTTCTGCAGCTGTTCAACCCCAAAGAATCACACAGAAGTCTACATTAATTATAAACTGATTGGTCTAGTATCTTAGGCTTCTTATCAACTCTTATAACTTATATTTGCCCATAATTCTTGTCTGTGTTAGCCACGTGGCTTGGTACCTTTTTCAGCAAGCCAGTCACATCTTGCTTGCTCTGTGCCTGGCTTTCTCTGTGTCTAGGTGACAACTGCAGACTGAATCTTTCTGAATTTTCTTGTTCTCCTTGTTCCACCTCTACTTCTGCTTTGTTGTCCCAGCTATACTTCCTGCCTGGCTACTGGCCAATCAGCGTTTATATAAAATATAAGCGACAGGGTACAGACCATTGTCTGACAGCAGGTCCTCTTTGTCATCTAGGTTCTCTGGGGTTGTGGCCTGTAGGCTGGTTATCCTTTGCTTTATGTCTATTATCTACTTATGAGTGAGTATATTATATTTGTCTTTCTTGGTCAAATTTCCTCACTTGAGATGGCTTTTCTAGTTCTGCTCTTTTGCCTGCAAATTTCAAGATGTCATTGTTCTTTAACTGCTGAGTAATATTCCATTGTGTAAATGTACCACATTTTTCTTATTCATCCTTCAGATGAGGGGCCTCTATGTTGTTTCTAGTTTCTGATGATTACGAATACTGCTGCTATGAACACAGTTGAGCACATGTCCTTGTGGTATGAGTGTGCATCCTTTGGATATATACCCAAGGGTATTGTTAGGTGTTGAGGTAGATTGATTCCCAATTTTCTGAGAAACTACCATACTGCTTTGCAAAGCAACTGTACAAGATTATACTCCCACCAGTAATGGAGGAGTGTGCCCCTTACTCCACATCCTCTCCAGCATACTGTTATCAGTGTTTTTGATCTTGACCATTATGACAGGTAAAAGATGGTATCTCAGATTTGTTTGGATTTGCACTTCTCTGATGACTAAAATATCTGAAGAATCAGTGCAATACCTACCAAAATTCCAGCAAAATCCTTCACAGATCTCAAAAGGACAATATTCAACAACTTCATTTGAAAAAAAATAAACAGAATAGCCAAAACAATCCTATACAATAAAGGAACTTCTAGGGACATTGCCACCTCTGACTTCAAGCTCTATTATAGAGCTACAGTAATAAAAACAGTTTAGTGTTGGCACAAAAATAGACAGGTAACTCAATGGAATTGGAGACCCTAATATTAGTCCACACACTTATGAACACCTGATTTTTGACAAAGAAGCTAAAACTATAAAGTTGGGGAAAAAAAGCATCTTCAACAAATGGTGTTGGCATAACTGGATGTGGACGTGTAGAAGGATGCAAATAGATACATATCTATCATCATACACAAAACTCAAGTCCAAATGGATTAAAGACTGCCACATAAAACCAACCACACTGAACCTCATAGAAGAGAAAGTGGGAAGTAGCCTTGAATGCATTGACACAGGAGACCACTTCCTAAATATAAATAACCCCAGTAACACAGACACTAAGGGCAATAATTAATAAATGGGACCTCCTGAAACCAAAATGCTTCTGTAAAGCAAAGGACATGATCAACAAGACAAAAATAACATCCTACAGATTGGGAAAAGATCTTCACAAACCTCATATTTGGCAGAGGATTGATCTCCAAAATACAGAAAGAACTCAAGAAACTAGACATCAAAAGACCAAATAATCCAATAAAATATAATGAGGTACAAATCTAAACAGAAAATTCTCAACAGAGAAATCTAAATTGGTCAAAAGACACTTAAGGAGAAGACTTATTTTTGTTTCTATTTCCGAACTATAACTTTGCTATTGTTATGAATTGTAATGTAAATATTTTGGAGATATGGTTTGTCAAAGGGGTCATAGCCCACAAATTGAGAACCACTGACATAGTGGGAGAGAAAGACAAAGCATGCATTCAAAATCAGTAGGGGACCCTCACACAAAGACAGGGCATTGAGATGAGGCCCTGGAACATGGTTATGGCAGGGCTGTGTTCTTTAGCTTGGGTGATCAGACGGAGATACATTCTGACTAAGTCCTAAACAAATACAGGAAGTTGGATGTTAATAGGGGTTCAAGGGCACCAAATAGGTGAGAAATTAGTGATTTGTTTTCTAGGAAAACAGAAAGCTACTGGGTGTGATTATAGCAAATAAGTAGGCACGAACCATATTAGGATTTCCTTGTGAGCTTTGTCAATGGTTTTGGTTACAATCCTGCATTTTAGAGGATATGTAGGCCATGGGGGCTTTACAAAAACATTTGGATTTTTAAAGTTAACTGTATTCACTAAACTTGTCATTTAATTTAGAATTAAAATATTTTATGCTGTGAACATTAGCAGCCTAATAACCCTGTGCCCTGTTACTGCGCCTGAACCTCATGGAAAGACATTGTGACGTTGGTGATTCTTTCTTCTGTCTTCTGAGAAAATAAGAGGTCTTCAATGATAAAGAGAAGAACTTTGGAGAAGGAATCGGTGGTAGGGCATATAGAACTCTGGATATGAATCTCCACTCCAAATCATACGAACAGACAAGGAAACAAAAGAGACACGACACGCCCTTTAGGTCATGGCTAGCAGATATTCTTCACATTGCCTTTCAAATCCGTGGAAAAAGCTGCCAAAGGCTAGCTTTGTAATTGGCAGAACATGGAAACAAGCACACTGTGCGTTAGGGCTGGAAGCACTCTGGGGTTTTAGAAATAGGATGCCATTGGCAGAACTGGCGCTTGAATTCCATCTCCACATCACCCTGAGGATTAGAGTAGGTGAGGTTTAGTAATGGCAGGTGAAGGACTTAGGTGAAACGGCCCAAATTCGAACTCAGTCACCAAAATGATAACGTTGTTAATCATTTGGTAGGGGGTGCGTAGGAAACTTACTGTCAATCTGGTCTATCAATAATTATATAGCATGAACCTGAGGAAATAGTATAAAATATTCGAGGTATTCACCATTGAGCTATTTAGGAAATTGTTATAGTTTCTTCATTATGTACCTCTGTAGGGCAACCTGTCCAATGTGGTAACTCATACATCAAGTTTTGACATATTCTCTAGCTGTTAAGAATACGATGTCTTTCTTTAGAAGTTAGCTATGTTTTGGTCATAGTGTGATAAAAGTAGATAAGCTGAGATAGCTCAGTTAGCAAAGTGCTTACTAAACAAGCATGGGGACTTGAGATCAATCCCCAGAACTCATGTGGAAAAGCTCGGCGTGGTGGCGTGTGCTCGTAACTGCAGCACTGGGGAAGCAGAAGCAGGGGCCAGCAAACCTAACCAGATTGACAAGTTCCAGGCAAGAAAGAGCACTCTCTTAAAATAAAGTAGATGATGTTCCTGAAGATTTCACCCAAGATTCACCTCTGGTCAGCACACTCAACTGCCCACGTGCACACACATGCACATACACACGCAGAATGGGATGATGCCCCTCTGGAGTTTACTTTTTTAGCTTGATCTTTGGAAGGGAATCATTGTACTTTTCTTTTTTAAACATATTGGTACTTTTTTTTACAGAATTAATAAGTCAAATCATTTTACTTGAATTTAAATAAAATGTCAGTTGAGAGAGATTGTGCTCCGTCTCTCGTCAGAGCAGTGTAGGTTTGAATGCTGCAAATACATTTTAATCAAATTCTTCGGATGATTTACTCACAAAAATCTTTCTTTAGTAAGCAAGTAAAACGAGCATATGTTTAGGTTTTCAGCTGAACATCCAAGATTCTTTTTAAACCTCTCTGGAACTATTTTTTTCTCACAACTTACTTGGGTAGAGTACCAAAGAGGACCAACAAGAGATGAATCTGACTTCAGATAAATGGGTAACCTTATTATCTATTTTACTTTGGCAATGGAGAGGCCATCTGAATTTTCTATTACTCAAATTCTATTTGAAGAAACCAAAATGAATAAATCATAGCTGGTGAGCACAGAGATGCCTCATTGTGAGCCATTATAAGGTTTTTATAGCTCTTTTGCTCAGTTCAACTCCTGGCCATGCCCTGCCTCTGCAGAACCATTCTTTTTAATTACCTGCTGGCTTCTGTTTCACTTCAAAATTTCTGTCTACATACTGCAAATGCAGACATATAGGGAAGGGGTGTGTGTGTGTGAGAGAGAGAGAGAGAGAGAGAGAGAGAGAGAGAGAGAGAGAGAGAGAGAAATTTGGAGATTTCTTTGTTCCCAACACAATATCTTTTGACAAAATGACAAAAGATGGGATCTCTGTTCTGGGAGCTGGGGAGTGGGCCAACAGTTTTCCAGCCCCATACGTAAGAATAGAATTAATCATGCAGAGAAGAGTATTGTTTGTAGTAACCTTGATTACATTTTTCAACATCACACTCAGTTTCCTGTGGGAGGAAAAAAAAAACCAGTAAAATAAAGAAGACAAAAAGTAACAGAAAGCTCCTTCTATGGTGACAATAAGCTGGAACACAGTTCATGTGGAAGTGAATTGGGGACAATCATCCTTGTTATATTGAAGAAGATTTTGTCTTTCACCGTTTTTTCTTCTTCCTGAAGAAATAAATTCTAGTGAATAGATACTTGTTACAAACCTTGGTGATCAGACTGCTTTGTATTTAATCAAGGTTAGGATCAACCCATGTGCAAATATGATTCTGTCTGTCTTCACCATGCCAGGAAATCAAGAAGCTGAACTCCATCACGGAGGCCAAGCAGATTGAGTGGAGGTACCATCACCTCAAATGCCTGCTGCTCACCCCAAGGCTCTGCTAGAAGGATGTTGCTGCTGGACTAATTGAGATTCATCTCTGACAGTGCAGAGAGCCTAGCAGTAGCTCTCCATCCAGGTTTCCTAGGTACACTGATCCCCAGGGCGACTTCCAGTGAGTGAGCCTTGCATTCAGATAACCGTTTTCCATTCTCTTATGAGAGAAGAAGAGATTTTTGTTTTGAGCCATCTGAGCCTACTTGCGAGGTCATTTTCACGCTGTGGGTGAATTTCCCAGGGCTGTGCTCAAACTTTGCTTTGTACTCTCCTGCCATTTCCACCCTAAACAGATCCTAAGCAAAGACTCTTAGGAGGAGGCAGTCTCCCCACCCCCCCAGCTTTCCTCCACAGCATAAAAATAAGTCTTCAGAGTAAATTGCCTCATAGATAACCTTGTTTCAGTCTACACCTTTAGAGCCAGCTTGAGACGGTCACAGTCCCCAAACTCTCTTGACACCATTGAGTCAGTGACTCCCAGTTCATCAATAAGATGATAATGAGACAACCTGAACACTGGTATCAATGCTTCAGATTTAACTGAGATAATGTGCAAAAGCACCTGGCGTCATAGCTGGCGTATCAGGACACAATAAATGTTCCCTGGTGATTGGCATCTACCAGAAGCAGATGTGAAACCACTGTCAGCACCATAAATAACAGCACCAAACACCATCCTTCAGACACAATAAAAAAAACCCTGAGGTAAATGGCAGAGGTTCCTTCCCGACCTTCTAGATCAAGTCATTGACTGTATGTCTTAGGGCCTTTAATGACTGGTGCATGTGTTCCCTGAATCCCTCTGAATGAAAAGAGTTAAGCATCATGTGAAGCACGGTGCTTTAAAACTTACAAATAGAATTTGTAACAAAGGGAAAGATCTTAAAGGTGGGTGGCAGGGAGTCCGGGCTCTTCCTCATGCCAGCAGCAGTGTGGTCTCTGACTAGTGTTTCCAAACAACTGAGCTCCAATTCTGCTGTCCTTAAACTGGAAGAAATACTTGGAAGAAGAATGAAGATATAGTATGTGAAAGAGCTAGGTGAACCCCTGGGGTGGTAGTAATTTATAGTGTGGACCATATTAGCTAAGTAAGTTGTATATGTATGCATGTAGATACAACAAAAATAATATCACACTTATACACACATATAACTAACAGAAAGAAAGAAAACATCTTCTAAAATCAGAAACTTGCAAACTAGGGAGAGAGAGTAAAAACAAAAACAAACACAAATCAGTAAAGCAGAGTCCTGTTTTAAGAACTGGAGGGCCCAGAGAAAATAGTCAAGTCATAGAACCCCATGGGCTGTTGGTGGTCCTCTTTGCCACACACTGCCATTCTGATCACAGAGTGATTGAACTGATCACAGAAGCTCGACTCCCACCTTCCTTCCGCTTTGCCCAGAGCAGGATCACAGCCCTTGGAAAAGGCTTCACTGTCTATCTCTAAGACCCTAACTCTTGGACTGGTAGAACCTTAGGCCGGCGTGTGCTCAACCTGCTGAAAGAGAGCGCAATGATCTCAGAAGTCTTGTCCCAGGTCTGTGATGCTCTGTTGCTTACCTGGAGCTGGGCCTGTGCCAGACGTTAAACAGTGCCTCCCTTTCTACACAGAACCACACTCTTAGGGGCACAACTTTAGACCACTTGCCCCCTGTTTGTTCTGAGGCAGCGAACAGAAAAAGTCCTGGTGAGATTTGGGATATAGAAGAGTTTTTATGATGATATATTGGTGCAGAGTTCCAACTAGCATGGCTAGCTCTGTATTATTTAATGCACATACTTCAACGAAGCAACAGAGTGAATATTGCCTTAGAATATTATTCGACATAAACTCCGCCTGTTAGATGAGTTACTTGCCTCTGGATGAGGCAGTGTGAGGCAGCTGGCTTGCTCATCTGAACGTAAACATTCAGATGAACATTTACGTTTGCTGCACCCTTTCAAGCAGAGGGACAGAAACGGGATCAAACCACTGGTGTCTTTTTGATCTACTTGCATGTGAGACTCGTCCGCACCATCTGTGCGGACCAGAGCTCAGCCTTCTCTCTACACACTTCAGGGCTCTGTTTCCCCATCTTTACCATACTGACAGTGACAATTGCTTTGCTAAGAGAAACCGGAAACCATAGTGAGGACCACGTCTAGAATAAAACACACTGACTGGATGGAGAAAAATGCTCCTGATTGTTATGACAATTGCTGTTTTAAGTGTATGCATGTGTTACACACATGCACTTGTTTATATGTGTTCCCCCGTGAGGCACACATGTGGGATGTATGTGTCAGTTTGCACATGCAAGTGGAAGCCAAGATTGATGCTAGGAGTCTTCCTCAATCATTGTTCACCCTCTTTGAGGACAGAACTTTCCACTGGATGCAGAACTCAGGACTTTTTTTTTTTTTGAAAGGGGTGATGTTGACCCAAAATCTGGTCCTCATGGTTGTATGACAAGTGTTTTGTCCACTGAGCCATTTCCCCAGCGCACACTAACACTGCTATCCATAAAGCAATACCAACTGGCCCTTCTCCAAATCGCTGAGAAGAGAGTTTCGTTTAGTATTCTTCCAGGGCTGCCAAACAAAACTTAAAACCTTGTACTCATGGTGACTCCTTTAGCTTAATCAGAGAGTCGTGGACTGTTAGAAATGGCTCCATGGGTGTGCTGAAAATTTTTTAAGAGAAAAACTACTCTAAAATGGAAGCCTTTTATTGACAGACAAAATGCAGTAAAACCCAGAAAAATTCAATTACCCCTAGATTGTGTCAGGTCAACCAAGAAGGGAATGAGGGAATTGTACATTTGAAATCAACAAATTGAATTGGGTGCCTTTTGCGACCTCAGCAATTGCTTTCTGACTTCTTTACAAGATCAGAGGTGGACCTGGCAGCTTCCAGATTCTCAGCGGGCATGCTCTATCTCTAGGGAACAGTATCTGTCCCTTGTTTAACTTCTAAATTAATGATGTTTGCTCAGAAAATTATTGCAGTTGCAAAATATATGCTGACGATAACCACACCTCTTCTGCAGCAATACACACAGATATACAAGTGTATGTATACCCACACACACACACACACACACACACACACACACACACACATATATATACATACACATACATACATACATGCACACAAGTTGCTTAAAGGTACCTGTGCATGCATGTGGGGGTGGGGTGTAGATGTGTGCAGTGATATACAATATTGTTTTAGTTAAACAGAATGACCAAAATAAACTTGGGAAGGAAAAGGTTCATTTCATCTTACAACTCAGAAAGTTAAGGAAGGAACTCAATCAGGAACTTGAAGGCAGGGACTGGAACAAAGCCCATAGGTGGGTACTGCTTGCCGAGGAGCCAAGCACGCCACTATATAGCATTGGTATTGTTAGGTACAATAGAGTTTAAATTCTGATTTTATTTCTTTATACAGATGATCACAGCTGAAAAATTCTTTACGTTAACCAGGCGAATCAACATTAGAGATAAGGTGTTTCAGTCGACAACATAGAAAACAATGCTGATTGTGTCCTCTCTCCATTCCTGAAACCTCTGCCCTCTCCTAGGGGCCCCATGTGCTGCACTTCACTAGCAGGAACTGGATGATGGAGACACAGCAATCTTGAAGCGTATCCTGGCACATCTCCAAATCGCTGCAGCAGGGATTGTGGGTTTTGCTTACCTTGCATTTTAGTTTTGTTTAATATGTTGTTTATGCTGAGGAAATATGGCTAGTGTTCAAATGAAAGCCAGCATCTATAACGTGATTCTCAACAGCTTCTGCCCCACCCCCAGAAGACGTCTCTGGCTGTCTCTTGTTCTCTTTTTACTCTGTCCTC
Organism: Myodes glareolus; assembly: GCF_982192425.1. Classification (NCBI taxonomy): domain Eukaryota; kingdom Metazoa; phylum Chordata; class Mammalia; order Rodentia; family Cricetidae; genus Myodes; species Myodes glareolus. Next base: position 49,246,649 of record NC_142030.1, on the reverse strand, counting down.
CTTTCCCATCATCTGATAGCTTTTTCCATCCACACCACACTTCTCTGTACACTGCATCCCCCCAGTGCACTTGCCTCTTGCCTATATAGGGATTAGACACGTGCTCCTCTCTGTTTTGTAACATTTTAAAAATTTAATCCACTTTCCAGGTGATTCACCATTTATTATTGTCTTTTTTTTAAATTTATTTCTATGCTTTGCTGCATGCATGTCTGTGTAACATATGTCGGTGCCCACAGAGGCCAGAGAAGTCAGTGTGTACCCTAGCATTGAAATTACCAAGAGTTGTGAACTGCCATATGGGTGCTGTGAATTGAACATACATACATTCCTGAATCCTCTGGAAGGGCAGCAAGTGCTGTTGACTGCTGAGCCATCTCTCCACCCCCCTCCCAATTTACTATTTAAAATTTACCATGGGTTAGGATAATATTGATATCTTCATCGCTGGATGGTGCATATCCATCACAATGGACTTCAGAACTGCTCATTATCTCCCACACAAGTCTCGGGACATTTACCCACCATGCCAGATTCTCCCATACCAGCTGAAGCTGGTTTTTGGCTCCCTGAATTTGTTTATTTCTGCATATTTTATATAAATAAAAGCACAAAGTATTTGACTTTTTATTTATTACTTCATTCATTCAGCAAAGATACTTTCAAGGTTTCTCCATGATGTAACAAGTATAAGAACTTTATTGCTTTTATTAACAAATAAGAGTCCACCCCACACCGTGTTTTATCTGTTTAACAGTTTATCGACATTTGAAATGTTTCCATTCTTTCCATAAGGAATAACGCTGCGTAAGTACTCATATGCTAGTTTCTGTGTGAGCATATGCTAGCATTTCTCTTGCATACGTATTTAGGAGTACAATGGCAGGAACCTCCAGTAACTCAGTGTTTCACCAGTTAAAGAACTGCCACAGTTCTCCAAGGCGCCTGCTTCAGGCCCCGTTTCCACCAGCCATGAGGAAAACCGTCAGCTTCCTAAATCTTGTCAGCATTTGCTGTTCTCACAGTCCTTACACTGGATAGCCATCTGTGTGGTCATGAAGTCAGATCTTGCTTTTCTTTCTTATCTTTTGATCTAGATAATTTCTGATCACTTCTGAAGCTGATGCCTAGAGGTAAAATCCATCAGGGAACCTCCCTCTACTCCCTCATAACCAGGATAGGCTGAGATTTCACTCTGAAATCTCATTAAGACTGAGTTTCAGCCTGAGCAGAATCCATCCCACCTCTCGCTTCCCATCTCATACCCAGCACCCGCTTCTCGTGTGAAATAGAGTAGCTTGTCAAACATCTGTTTGATGAATGACAGATTAACAATAGGGAGGGAAGGGAAAACGAGCCTTGAGATCATCGGCTTCAGAATTCAAATCATTACCTTTTCCTTCTAATTCATTTCCCCCACCTTCTCACAGAGAAGGCTATTGAAGACAGTCTGATCTGATCCCCAGAGCTAGTGTTCTCTGTCCTAGCACAGCTTCCCCTGTCTATCGGTCAAGATAAAAGTCCTTGTCCGAGTGCACAATGTAAGCTTCTTCCTAAGTCAAGAATTCAAATTAAAAGACTATATCTGTAAGAAAGGAAGAGCTTAAGGGATTTGGGTTTCCTCCTCCTGCTCTCAATACAGCTTCACTTGTAGGACTTTTGTGGGTCTGGAGGGAGGCCCTGCACGATAAGCCACCTTCTCTGAAACTTGCTGCCCATGGCCCTGGGGTTCATTTCGAAAGCACCCATCTGAGCGAGCTGATGTCTTGATTAGTTAGTATAAACAAGTTAATATGAATGTTTTTTTTGAAAAGACTCTGGAGTTTGACATGAATTTCAACCGCTGGCCCGCCAAAACTAGCTGGGTGTCCTAAGGTGGACTACGTGGCCCTTCTAAGTCTCCATTGCTTCACCTGCTAATGGTGAAGCGCAGCAAAGAGCCCACATTGTGGAGTTTGCTATGGACATTAAGTTAAATAATGTATTCAAAACAGAATTTAATGCACAAGAAACACTGTGGTCATGCTAGCTCTGTGGCTATTGGTGTTATTTCAGGGATAGTGTTAATGTACAAAATAGTAGACTGGGTACACAGTGGACACTTCTGAAAGGGGTCATTTACATTTTCCTTAGTAAGAAAAACTGCTCTCTAAATATGAGTTAGGGGTGGCTATGTGAACACTGTTACTTCTACAGGCAATTTCCCAAGTAAATCCTCAGTGAACGTAATGAACCTCCTTAACATAGATTTCTAAGTGTCTCCACAGCCGTCCCTTCAGAAGAATCTTGGTTCCTGTACCAAATACACTTGGTTCAGCTCAAACTGTTGTCATACACATGTGCTCTGTCTCCGTGGGTGTCTGTGGCTAATCAGGAGGTGTTGCTCCAGCCTTTCCTTTGTCTCTGCTGTGGACTAAGCAGGGCTGGGTGCTCTAAGGCAAAGACTCTAACCGTCAATCAAGTTAAGACCTGGCAGAGCCAAGAGTGTCCCTTCATTTATTCAAGTGCCGCATGCCTAATAAAAGCCAGCGTTGGGGTACGTGGGAAAGAGGAAAAGCAATCGCACCCGATCGCAGAAACTGGTAGTTACCACTGAGGAAGCAATGCAGACAGGGATAAACAAAAGCAAGTGAGCATGTTGTCGAGACAGCTTCACTGGTCACAAACACCGCCCACATGATAACGCAGCGTGAGGGGATTAAAACGGTCGGAAGAAATGTAATTATATTATAATTTCAAAGATTAAAAAGGAGGAAGAAGTACAATAAAAATGTCAAAAGGAAAAAAAACCCACCGTGGTGAGTAGTTAGCAGGAGGTTCCTTAGAGAGGATGTGGAGCCCAGATGCCAAGGAGGCATGCACAGGCAGAAGAGTTACTGGAAAATACTCAGTCAGGTTGTACCCTGCTTGGTATTACTGAGGTAGGTTAAGCAGGCTATGTGTTGGAGCAGGAGGATGGATCTTCAAGCAATTTTGGAAGGAGCTGGAGATCTAGGCAGCGAAGGAGCTGGAGAACTAGGCAGGGAAGGAGCTGGAGACCTAGGCAGGGAAGGAGCTGGAGACACAGGCAGGGAGGGGGCTGGAGACACAGGCAGGGAGGGGGCTGGAGACACAGGCAGGGAAGGGGCTGGAGACACAGGCAGGGAGGGGGCTGGAGACACAGGCAGGGAGGGGGCTGGAGACACAGGCAGGGAAGGGGCTGGAGGCTTTGCTGGACTGTGTTAAGGGGAGAGGCCAGACTCTCAGCCAAAGGCTGCGCTCCTTTCAGATTCTCTTTCCCTTCTCACCTCTGCTGGGCAAATTACCTCATCTGTGGTATTTATTTCCACGGGTCTAGCTAGAATCTGTAAACTCGTTAGTAAATTCTCTGGTGGAAGCTTCCTGGGCCTCCCAAGCATGTCTAACCTGACGTCAGCAGACCTGACAGCAAGCGTTCTTTTCACCTTCTACAATCATGTCTTGTCTTCTTGCCTCTGGTGGTTTCAGGTTGCACCAGGTGACCTTTGAAGTGCCCACCTGTGAGGGAAAGGAACGGCAGAAGCTGGCACTGGTTGGCGACTCCTCGTCCTCCGCGGAGTTCTTCGTCACCGTGGCTGTCTTCGCTTTTCTCTACTCTCTGGCCGCTACTGTCGTGTACATTTTCTTCCAGAACAAGTATCGTGAAAACAACCGGGGCCCACTCATTGTAAGTCGTTGTCTTTTTGAAGCAACTTCTGTCCCTTATAACATCTTCGGCTAATATCTGAGGGGCCTTGGAGTCATCCATGCCTCTGAGGCTGGTGTGCAAAAGGAAATCATATTTGTTATCCTCCAAATCTCTTCGATCTGCAGCAGAAAGCACCAAGCCTTTTGGTCCCTGTGTCCTAGAGCAGGAGAGAAGCATAAGATCCTGGAGAAACCCTTTTGAAACCAAAACAAACAATGATTAGGAAGCCCATGAGACCCAGAAAAGAAGAGTGAGTTCTGATGTAGGTCCAGCATTATGCAGTTAGGCGGCCATTATTCTCAATAGCCATTTAAATGGTAGGATTTGTGCTTTTCTGAAATGCGTTGTTTCCATATTATAAGAAAACATGATTGTCCCTCCCTCTCCTTTCTCTCTTTTCTCTCTTTCTCTCTATTTTGTTCTCTCCACTCCTCCCCACTCTCTCACCCCTCCCTTCCGGCACCCCACCATTTCATTCCGTTGTCTTTGATGGTGGTTCAAGGACTCAGGTGACTTCAGTATAGTCTTCCATGTCTTAATGTGACTACACATGCACTGGCGGAGACATAAAAACTCTCCAAGAGATACATGGATATAGATAACTTAAGAAAAATAAATAACTCTCACAATCTTTATAGGTACATCTACTTAAAATCTATTTCCTGAAATGACCTGCATCTGAAAATGTTTAACTAACTTTTTCTCTCAAGAGCTATGTTGGTTACCTCTCTGTTTCTATAATAAAGTACCTGAGATAGTTAACTTACAAACAGAAAAGGATTCTTTGTTCTTAAGGGTTTTTTTGGAATTACAGCTTGTGATTGGACAGACCCATTATTCTTGGGTTTCAGGTAGGGGTGCCAGCTAGCAATAGTGAGAAGCTTGTGGTAGAGCAAACTGCTCACCTTAGTACCAGAAGAGCTCAGGATCCCACAGTCCCCCTGAAAGGCGATTTCTTCAGTGTTCTAAGGACTTCTCATAAGGCTCCATCTCCCCAGCATTCCACTGTCTCCTCAGACTGCCACCATGGGAACCAATTATTCAATGCACAGGCTTTGGGGGGCATTGAATAACCAAATAATAGCACTTATGTGCTCCCGATTCACACAAGAGGGCAGCCTTTCTTGACATTCCAAAGCTTACTGCACAGCGTCTTTAGAAGATGCCGTTCATTGGAGGCGGTGGAAGTGCCTGTCTCACACACCCTCAGTGCTGCAACCTGGGTGAAGAGTTTTCAGGTGTGAGACGTCACACAATTTCTTGCTCTCCATAAAATCAATATTCATTACCTTCTTGTCAGTTGATAGATCATTAAAAACCGTTTTTGATGATAGATTGCTATGTGATTTGAGGTCCGTAAGTCAGAAACAAGAGATTAGCAACACTGTCACAGCAAACGCCATCTTTCTCACCTGCTCCTTGCGCAAGCGCTTTTCTCAGGAGTACTTAATCCATCCAAAGCTGTTAGAAGCTAAGCCAAGAAAAATAACAACCCATCCATCCAAGAGACATAAATATGAAACACAATTTAGCTTTTTAAATTAGTACTTACTTAATAATTATGTAGGACATTTTGTTGTTTTAGACAATGGTGCATTGATAATAATTTCATGATCACAAAACCCAATGAAATTTATCACACCAAAGCCTTAGGGTTGAGGACAATTAAAAAGTAATTTAAAATTTGTATATACTTTTTCTGCAAAGAAATATAATATGCTAATCAATAAAGTGCTTGCAAGAGTATTATAGGCTAGATTTTTTTGAAAAATACAATAGAAATATAAATTCAAAGTGAATAATAAATTTACCAACTCATTAAAGAATCTGTTTACTGTCTTTTTAACGAATCACCAAAAATCAAACAAATATTAATTGTATCATTTATTTCAAATTGACAGAGTGCCACTATACTTCCAAATGCCCATTCTGCCAGAAATCCTGTTCTTTTAACTAGTTTTCACAAGTAGGAATAGGCATGTTACAAATTCTCTTAGTAAATTTCAGAAGCCTTTTATCTGACTTGTATATTGCAGAGAGCTGAACAAATTGCGAAAGCCAGCTGCAGGGATGTCTGCTCTCTGAATGCTGGGGTCAGTAGGGAGGGTAAGCTATGCTCCTAACTGCAGCACGTCAGTAGATGCACTTGTAGGGGACGAGGCAATGCAGCAGAGCTCATGTCTTCAGGCAGGTATCCTTTTTTCTCATCTTGAAATGGAACCAAAGTCACTTCACTCCTGAGGTGTGCACAGAGGAGAGTGTTAGGGAAATAGTTCTGTGAATGAAGAAGACATTTGCATAATTTTAAAGACCAAGGCAATACCTGCCTTCCAGCGGGAAGAAGTCTGCACAGATAGTTTATCCGTAAGTGAGAAAAGGTCTGTTTGCTCTCTCTCTCTCTCTCTCTCTCTCTCTCTCTCTGTCTCTCTCTCTGTGTCTGTCTCTCTGTCTCTCTCTTTATCTCTGTCTCTCTCTGTGTGTCTGTCTCTCTGTCTCTGTCTCTCTCTGTCTGTCTGTCTCTCTCTCTCCATATATATATATATATATATATATATATATATATATATATATATTCCTTAAAAACTAGCTGTAACATTTGTTATCCAGTCTCTGTGTATTGGGAAAGCGTAAGGCTTACCTGAAGTCCTGGTTAGAGTAGTCTATGAGGCTGGACCCTCTCAGCTAGTAGCTTGGACATTTTGAGCAGTTTGTAATCTGAAACTGATCTCTGGGTGGTGTTTGTCAGCTTAGTGGTGTTGCCACAATCCAGGTGGAATTGTCATGTGGGGCCCCATCACCTTTTTAGAGACTTCAAAAGTCACTGTCAGGAATGGATATGGTTTACAGCAGAAAACTTAAACATTTTAAATGTCATATGTAGTCGGTCTTGGAGAAGTTAAAGGATCACAAGTTGTTAAATATATCTGGTACACAAACTTAGTTCCTAGCTACTGTTGTAATACAGGTGGGAGAGGAGACTGCATGAGAGAGGCCTTGGCAAAGGGTCCCATGGTGGGTGGGTCCAATGGCTGACAAACACACCATACAGACAGAGTTTGAGTGTGGAGTTTACTGAGATAAAGGGAATGGGAGGGGAAGAGAAAATGAGAGAACTAGAGAGACAGAAACACAGAGAGGGAGAGACAGAAAAGCTGCCTCCTCAGAGAGAATAGCAGAAAAGGAGAGAGCAGGGAGTGGGCAGAGCTAGTCTCTTAAAGGGACCTTTGTACCTGTATACAGACTAGGACCCTGGACTGGCCAGGGTATTGCCTGAGTACATTCTGCCAGATAACAAGACAGGCCCCCATAATTCAGGCCAGCCTGAATCCTAACAGCTACCTGCTTCAGACTCAAACCCAAAGTCACATACAGGAAGCTATATGAAGCCTATTTCTATAATTCGTCAGTGTTCTGTATGACCATTATATCATGATGGAAAGTGTAAATATATATATGTGTGTTGTGTGTGTGTGTACATATATGTGTGTTGTGTGTGTGTGTATACATATATGTGTGTGTGTGTATATATATATATATATATATATTATAAGTTTTGAGATAATGTTTATATCTTAAAGAAAGTTTTAAAGAGTCAAAATAAAACCAAAAGATTAGTTGCAATAGAATAGTGACTTAATTTGGTTTTTCTTCTGTCCCATACCAGGTGACTCTTCTAACATGAGGCATATTTGGGATTTTCCTTTAACGAGCATGCTTGTGTTTATAGAATGAGAGAGCCATGATCTCTCTGACTCTGAAATATGCTTTAATTTTTAACTGAATTGGGACTACAGACATTTGCTTTATATGACTGTCAAGAACAGCAGAAACAAACTTTTGAGAAGATTTCTGAAATTTTATCCTGCTGGATGTCGGCTACACCATTAGGCCAATTTATTTGTGAGGGGGGCATTTTTTTCTTGATGATTTTATTTTCTTCTTTAGATGTTTCTTTTGTCCAGTGGTCTCTGGAGTTCTTAGCTGGATGTTTTTATTTTCTTAAAAAGACAAAAACAAAATCCTGCCCCAACTCTATCTTTGGGGAGTATTTTGTGGGGGTATAGGTTATATCTTTGCTAAGACAAAAATTCTTTTGGCAACAGAAAAAGCATAATCTTTTAATAATAAAAATGAATTTTTTTCATACCAATCTAGTGAAAGACATTTGTTAGTCTTAGAAATTAGATTGGATTGAATGACTAAGATGTTTGATGAACTATTGCTTCTCCTAATCAGGAAGTTTCTCCTGTTCTAATTAATTAATCTTTATTAATTTATTATTAATTAATCTTTATTAATTAATCTTAATTAATCTTTATTAATCTTGATGGTATCCTTTGGAAACAAAAGCAAAACCTCATACCAAACACAATACATATTCTGGTTTCTATTCTGAAGTCAATACATCTTTAAAATATATAGGATGATCTAATTTAACAGGTTTTTAAAACTCATCCAATGTCTCTCCATGGCCATTATTTTGTTTTCTTTATTACTGTTTAAAAAGTTTAAACTTTATAAAGCACTGTGCAGAATTCAGGCATCCTGTATATTTTCCATCTTTACGTAGTTTATTAATTTTAATATTACTTTATTTTCTCTTTAAAGACTTTATTATATTTAGCCTAATTTTTTCTATGGTTGTCTATATCCATTTTCTTTCTTTTTTCAATCCCTAAGCATACTGTATATTTTTAGAGGTTCTCTGTGTCTTGGCCTGGCTTTGCCAAGCACCTGCAGCTTTCTCTGACCACATGAGACAAATCTCAAACTGCCATGGCTCAGCTTAGCATATCCATATCATGCTAGTGCACATCACTGGCAGCTGGCTCCGCCCCCCTTGTGTCTGCGGGCAGTGGCAGGAGCGAGCCTCCGTATGCAGCAAGCATCCACCTACATGAGAGACTGTGGTACAAGGAAGCCACATCTGGCTCCTTGTCTAGAGTTATTTTAGCTTTCTCAGGCCCATCTTTGGATATTCATGCCCCATTTGGGGTACTGTACATAGCAAGCCCAGCTCACAAATGGTGACAAAGAAACTTATAACTATTGTGAAAACTTGTCCTTTAACTTAGGTTTGTCTCAACTAGATATTATAATTTAAATTAACCCATTTATATTAATTTGCATTTTGTCATGTGACATTACCTCTCTTCCATCCTTGTACCTCCTATTTCCTGTCCATCTCTGGCTGGTGATTCTGCCTTTCTTCCCAGAGTTCTCTCTCTGCCCAGAAGTTCTGCCTATACTTCCTGCCCAACTATTGGCCATTCCGCTTTTTATTACACCAATCACAGCAAGATATCTTCACACAGTGTGCAAATATCCTACCACACTAGAGCGGCACTTTTTGGGGTCTCACTGTTGTCCTAAGTTTCAATCAGTCCTGTTTATGCAGTAATAGTGGAACAGCTTCCTCCCCTGGCTTCCTCCCCTTACCAGGGACCCTTTGACACTGTTACTGTTTTGTCTTTAGTGGTAGTTTTGTTTCCTAGCGGGGTAACAAAATAGCCTAAATTAAGGGAGAAAGGGTTTGTCTGGCTCACAGTTTCACGTTAGAGTTCTCCATCAGTGCAGGGAAGGTGGGGTGGCTGGGACTTGAAACAGCCAAGTCAGGTCCCATCCGCAGAGCAGAGAGCCGCAAATGAGCGCATGCGTGCTAGTGCTCAGCTCGCTTTCTCGACTCAGTTCAAGACAAATGCAAGCAGCAGTCTTCCCATCTCAATTAAGTAATCAAAACCAAAATCACTTCTGACAGCCATGCCCACAGGCCAGTCTTCTGACACAACACTTCATGGAGCAACCCTCCTTACATTATGTCAAATTGACAATTAAAACCGAAGATCACTCGTATTTTGTTGTTGTCGGTTACAGCGTGGCACAACTACGTTCTTCTGTTATACTAATGAGACCTGATTCCAGCAGCTTTAAGAAATCAGCTCTCCATCCAAAAATGAATAAGCTCCCATCTTGTTGTTCTGAGATATGGTATCATGCATGACAAAATTGATCAGTTATGGGGAAGTGAGGATGGGGGCACTTCTGATAATAATCAAGAGTCCTAGCGATGACATTGGCTCCTACTCAGTGGGCTCCCAGAGTGTATTGACCTGGTTTAATAGTCACAACAACCTTAGTTTATATTATTGTTCACATCGATAAGCAGTGGGAATATTAGAGATGTCATCTGCTCTTCCAGATCACATCACTAGCAGGCGGGGGGGGGGGGGGGGTAGAAGTTCGACACCAATCAAGGGACACCCCTCACCTTCACATGAGATCCTCAGTACACAACATCCTACAAAAGTTACAGCAGGATGATGTGTGTCACCCTCTGAGCACTCACAAGACAGCACCTGTGTCTGCTTACCCTGGAAATAGATGTTTTAGAGGCCACCTCTACCCATTCAAAATCTATTTGGGATTATGGAGAGAATGGCACTAGTCTCTAATGCTTGCACAATGGGAGATCTCATTTGGGGGTTAGCCTTCTTCTGATGACCATGCGAGGAAACAGGCTTCAGAATGGCCAGGTTGATGTGGCACAAACCACTGATATCAGCGTTCCAGGAGTTGGAGACAGACTAGAAACAAGTTTACCAATGGCCACTTAAAATATTTTAATCTACTGGGAAAATGATAAAATTGCCTGTTTTTAAGTAAAAGTGGGGATTTGAATAGCTTCAGAAGGAAGTTAATTGCTAATAATGCTAAGTGATCCTGTAGGAATAAAAACTGAATGAAAAAGCCAGAGGAATCAGCGAGCTACTTGTATGGACACTTACTTACCAGCTCTCAGAAGGCAGCATGGTCACCTGTGTGGTACTTGATTGTGGAACTGAAATGTCCCATCCAGTTACATCACTTTGTCATGTTCCACAGAGTTCATCTTTCAAGCCAGTCTTCTGCCCAGGATTCTGTGGCAGGGGCTCTGGGTCTTTTTAGGTCTCATGGCAGAGGGGATGCAGGTTTTCTCAGCTAAAAACAGTATCTAGTCTCACACAACTAACAGAATACTCTAAGGATGAGAATAACAAGCATTGGTTTACATTCCCAGTAAGCTCCAGAGCAATGCTGTGAAAAGCTTGACTTAAGGAACTATTCTAAGAATTCTAACCATTCTCAATATCTACATTAAGATTTCATTAACAAGAAGAAAGAAAGAGTGGAAAGAAAGAAAGATGGAGGGAGAGAAGGAAGGAAGGAAGGACAAATGAAAGAGGCTGTGGTATTTGAACTCTCTGATCCGGTCACACAAAGCAGACCAATTTGTCCAGAGCTGGTTTATGAGACTGGGGGAGTTCACCTCTGTAGCACGTAGGTGCTGCATAGGCTTGGCTTGCATTTCTATTATTCCCAGTGTTTCCCAAATATTTTTAATTTCTCATTTGGTCGAAAGACAACCCTGAGAGAGAAGTGAAACAATGAATCAACCCTCTGCTACAGACTCCAGTTTAATCAGCCACAACACACATTGAACAGCTGCTCCGGGAGCTTAGGAGTTGAGCCAAGGTTAGAAGATGGGGATAGCAAGGGCTGGAATGCTGAGTCCGCTGAGTCCACTGATGCTAAGGTTATGGTTAAACCGGGAAGTCCCAGATTGCAGTCCCATCTTCTGACCTGTGCTTAAAGAGTTGGAAACCCGTTGTGTTATCTGCAATGAGTAGTGATTCACAATACGTGATTGACATAAGATCAGGCAAGTGGATGCTTACAATCTCTGAACAGGGAAAGCCACGCTGTAATGAGAAGTCGGCAATACCTGATTATAATATTACTATGGCCATTAGTTTTAATGGTCCCCCTGTCTAATATTTATTCCTGCAGAAGGAAATTGTACCTTTCTTTGGTTGACGACAGCCCTCATAATTCCACCGTCTTTGGTCCTTCCCTCTTAACCAGATGGCCTCTCCTGTCCCAAGTCCCTAAGGATAGCTTGACTCATTGCTAGATCTAAACATAACTGTTGAAATGAAGGGTGTAGGTGTTCCTTTTTCCATGGGATTGATTCTGTGACTTGGCCAGAAGGCCGTGACTCTGTATTTCTAAGTATAAACTTAGTACATAGCTGGAGGAAGAAAATAGGAAGAAAGTGCTGATGTGGGAGTCCCCTCTGTGTGTTGCGATCACCATCAATGGATAAAGAACTGCTTTGAGACTATAGTAGAGCAGGGTAGGGTGGAGCAGAGCTAGGCAGGGAGGACTAGACTGAATGCTGGGAGAAAGAAAGGTGGAGTCAGGGAGATGCCATGGAGTTGTACCAGAGATAGATGTGCTGAAACTTTGCTGGTAGGCCACAACCTCATGGTGATACACAGATTAATAGAAATGGGTTAAACTAATATGTAAAAGTTAGTCAATAAGAATCTAGAGCTAATGGGCCAATCAGTGATTTAATTAATACAGATTCTGTGTGATTATTTCTGGCCTAAGCTAGCTGGGTAGCTGAGGAAAACAAGCACCCCTTCCCTACAAAAAAAAAGCACAGAGCTATGCTTAGACAAACCTTGACTTGGGTGTGAACATGGGTAGAACTCAGGCTTTTCAGTATCTGAGTTTTCAGAACTGAGAGACTTCTCTTGCTTCTCTTCCCCCTCACCTTCCTTCTTTTCTTTTTCTCACCTCTCTTCTTTGCCTTTTCTTTTCTCATCTTGTCAATTCCACTTAAAGTCTGGGTAATTTTCCCTGTAATAGTACTGAGTCCTTAGCAAACCAACCACCATGTATGGATGGAAGAGCTAAGAGCATCGGTTACACTAAGAAAGACAACAGAATCATTATGAAGCTCTTAGTATTGGCCTACTGGAAGCATGGAAACAGGGCTTTGGAAACCTATAGAAGAGAGAGTGGCTTCCTGGGAGTAAGGCTCTCCCTGCTTCACACTCTATAGTGTGTAATCCCTTTAAAGTTAGTTCCAGAGCATTTGGAATTTGGCAGATAGAATGGAGGACATTGTTTTTGAAGTCCTAGCCCAGACACAATGTAGTCAATGCTTTGAGATAATATTTGAAATCCCTGAATATGTTCTCTGTTAATAATAGATATGCTTGTCAACGTTCAAAGTCTGACTTGTCAGGCATGTGTGTACCCAGCTCATATGCCCTATGTTCCATCTGCTTGCTCTCTGAAGAAAAGAAATGTTGACAATACAAAAAGGGTGAACTCAATTTTAAATAAACTCTTAATCGAAACTACCATAAAATTTGCATGAATGAATCATTTTCCCCAGGAATAGCATAGATAAAAGGCAAATAAATCAATCCATTTCAGATGTCCTTAGCACACTGTGGACATGATTTACCAAAGTTGATATCCACAGTACTTTTAAGCTTTTTAATGATTAGCAAATTCATAATTACAATTTAAATGGATGTAGGTTTCCACTATATTTGATACATTGTTTCTGTACTTAGTAAATTAAATACAAGGATGAGCTATAGTCCAAGAGCTGCAATGAAGCCACTGACTGCTTAAAGGATTCAACACGGCACCAGCTACTGTTGGGATACATCTGGAAAGGGTTGGTGAACAATATCTGTCCTCTCCCATCTGTTTTTTTATTTGTTTCCTCTTTTTCCATGGACATCATCACCAAATTGGAAAGTCAGATGCTAGAAAACTTGGCCAAGCACCAAAAGTGTTTTGCCTGTGAGCTTTCCATTTTCATTGAATGGGAAATGAAATGTGTAGTGTTCCTAATTACTTCCTCCAGCAAGCAGACCTGTGACATCCAATGCGTAGGAAAGAGGAGGGTGTTACTGTGCTTCTGAAACCCCTGTCCTCTCCTAGTCCATGTGTGTGGCCATGACAAAATGGTCTGAAATGGTAGTTGTTTAAACAGATTCCTTTTCTCCTACAGTTCTGGAGTTAGGAAGAGCAAGGTCAAGATGCTGGCAGATCTGGTTGTCTGGTGGATGCTCCTCAATTCTTCTAAGATGGCACTTGTTACTCAGTCCTTCATAACGGAAGAGCAATGAGATCTTAAATTATGGAAGGGGGAAGGACCAGTGTGCCAAGCTTTGTAGAAAGCCTTTTTTATGAATGGCTTAGTCTCATACCAGAGGAATTTGCAAATCCCAATTACTCCTCTAAAGCCCCACCTTTTCTATAATTTTGGAAAAACATAGTTTTTGCAGAGAACAAATTCAAGTAATAGCATGATCCATCCCACATTCACAGATGGTGAAAGTAGCAGTATTGAGAGAAGAGAAGGGGTACTTGGGCTCTGAGGCTCTCCCTTGCCAACAGGATTAAAGCTCTTATAGAAGGGACTTCGGGAGGTGCTCGCCTTGTCAAGTCCACTGTATGAGGACATGTAGCCTTTCAGCAGACACAGAGACATGGCACCATCTTGAAATGAATTAGCAACCTTCATCAGACAGCTTAAACTGGACTTGGAGCCTGCAGAACAATGAGGAAGTAACTTGTCACCTTTATAAACCATCTGTCCTCTAGTGCTTCATTTTAGAAGCCCGGGAGAACTAAGAACCCGTCCTATAAGACACTGGCAAGGCTTGACCAATTACTTTTGTTACTACTAAGGTGACATCATAGTCGGTAAAAGTCAGGGATGCTGCTAACATCAAATATCCTGTACCAATCAGAACAACTCCCTTCAGCAGAGCCTTACCCAGCTCAGAATGTCACCAGGATAGAGATATCATGATTTATACTGTGAGGTTGGCAGCAGGAAGTAGCAGCCATTGAACACCTGCTATATGCCTGGCCATGTACTGGGTACTTCTCACAATGTTAAGTTTAGTATTTTACCCCCTGTTCCAGAGCTGTAGAAACAGTGGCTGTGGGTAATCACAAACCCTGTTCAAGAGGCAATTATGTCTTTGCCCTCCGAGCAACTCTCATTGAACAGCTGCACTTGGGGTGAACTCTGACTCACACCATGTTCATTTATTTTGCTCCCTGAACTCCGCAGTGAGACCTCGGGTCCCCTGCTGCGCTCTCCTGCCCTGTGTCCTATCACAACTGGCTCAGCTATGCAGTTCTGGTCCTCTCCTCGGTGTACAAGCCTCAGCCCTGAAACATCTTTCTTCCAATTTAGCTGGGGTCATCGAGGACTCAGTGACACCTCCAGTTCCCTGACAACCTTGTAGTTATTACATTCTCCTAAACGACGTCAGGAGTGCTACACTTACTCTGCCTCCGTCTCTAGTACTGGAGCACTAGCCAGCAAGTTAGAGCTATTTTAACTTCACAGTGGTTGGGGGGAGTCCCCAAATGATATTGAGTTGGGAAAGAAGAGTGCCATGTTTAATAACTGTTTATAATTTACTTTGAAAATTTGCATTATCTTGGGTTTTTCTTTATAACCCCTGCCTTAGTTAGGATTTCTGTTGTTGTGAGGAAACACCGTAATTGACAACTTGGGGAGGCAAGGGCTTATTTCATCCTGCAACTCTCAGGTGGCATTCTGTCACTGAAGGAAGTCGAGACAAGAACTCAGAGCAGGAATCTGGAGGCAAGAACTAAAGCAAGAGCCATGGTGGAACACTTCTCAGTGGCTTGCTCTACATGACACGCTTACCCTGGTTTCTTACACTAGGATCACCCGCCCATGTGTGGCACCAGGTACAGTGAGCTAAACCCTCCCATATTGACTCCCCATCAAGGCCCTGCCCTACAGGCTTCCCCATAGGCCAGTACCATGGAGGCATTTTATCAGTTAAGACCCGTCTTCTCGGATGTTCCTACTGTGTGTCAAGCTGACATAAACACTGGCCAGCACTTCCCCAGACTTCTGTGTTTGGTGTCATTTCTAAGTCAGACAGAAGTCTGTGTGCTATTTCCATCTTGAACACAAGACCAAGCTTTTCCGGGAGTCGGGAAAAATGATCGTGGTCACTTTCCTGAGTGGTTATTAAGTTGCCCATACCCTCTAAGTCACTCTACACCTGTGCTCATGCAAACAGCCCTGTTAAACGCAGTTGGTTAAAAGTCAGGTGTGAACAGGAAGGAGACTTATTGGAAAGAAGAAAGAGTTGAAGGAGAAGGAAACTTGAGACAGTGATTGGGTGTGTATCATCAAGATATAGTATATATATATATGAAACTGACCAAAGAATAACTTATTTTAAAATAGTAATAACCATGGATGCTTAGACCATGCTCCAGATCCCAAATCCTAGGTTAAGCTCCAAGGACCCAAATCTGAGAAGTACTCAGCTTCGAGCCTCAACCTCCCAGCTTTATTCCTATTAGTCTCGAGCTCAAACTTCTGTCGCGTGAAGCCAATAAGAAGCAATAGTCAGGAATTCAGTCTCTAGAGTCCAACCATCTGGTTCAGAGCCCCAGGAGCACTGTCTGCTGCCTGTGTGACTTCGATAGGTTTTAGAGCCACTCTGAGTTTCCGCCTCGACACCTGTGAAGGCCGCGGGTGACATGAGTTATTACACGTGAAGCCACAACAACAATGCCAGGCATCCAACAGGCGCTTATTAAAGTAAGCCATCATTTCCACTCACCTTATATTATCTGCCCCAGCATTCACTGTGTGCTTTCTGTGTAGCTGGTATTTAAGTCTGACTGCTTAGGTCAGCTGAAAAGCAGTAACTATGTGAACGCTGTTTACTTTCTCACCATGAGAAAAGTCATGGATTTCTTATTGCGCTGTTATGCCCAAAGATCTTTCCTATTATTTTTTATTCCTTGAGCCCCTGAACTTAGCTTAAGCTGCCATCATTACAAAGGAATGTAGTTAGGCCTAATACAGAGTTTCACTCTGTCCTCCTTTGCTCTGTTACCTCCCTTTCTGCTAGTCCTACCATTGTGGTGCTCATTTCTATGCTTTAGGGATAGAGAATAGAACACAAATCCATAGACGTAAGCAGGAGCTGGGATACTGTGATGGTCATCAAAGAAACAGTGAGGAAGTCTGAGGAATGCAACCGCATTGCAAGAAGAAACTTGGACAATCTGATTAGGGTATCCAGCTACAAACTAGCCTCAACCCCCACCCTCCTCCTAACACATGTAAAAATATATAGCATTTATGTAGGGGTACATTCTGTGGCCCACAGCATGCCCATAGAGGTCAAAGGAGAGCTTATAGGAGCCAGTTGTCTCCTCCACCACATGATCCCCAGTGACAGAACTCAAGTCACCAGGTGTGGCAGTGAGCACCCTCACCAGCTGAGCTGTCTCAGCAGCCCCATCGCTCTTTCTAAGTGCCAAGTTCCTCCTCACTCTGTTATGCTAGATGGCAAGCTACCCTCACTGTGTCCTGAGCTGTTCCTTCAAATCCCAAACAAGCACTCACAGCTTCAGCCTCTCTGAGGCATCCCGCAGTTCAGAAACGACGTGCCCGAATACCCACAGTTCATCAGACATGCACTTAATGGCCACGGAGTCCAGAATCTGGTATTTTTTGCAGCCCTCTTAGCCCGTTTTCCCAGCTGGTTGCCTTCATTCCTGTTGCTTATTAGCAGACCTCTCACCAAAGCCACAGATCCATACAAGGAAGCACTTTGAAATCTGGCTCTGAGGCAAGTAGGAAATGAACACTATTTGATCCTTTATCGGAGATGTAGTTATGGGAACAAATGAGGGACTAACCAGGGTGAAGCTCAGTCTTTGCTTCATTACGGTCTAAGACCTGAAAATCTGGATCTCACTCCGTGTTGGTCTGAAATAGCTAAGAAACCACAGTTCAATTCATGTACCATCCCAGAGGATGCACGGTGTGTTGTTTGTATTGTAGCCCTGATAGGCTCAGTGGCCATTTGTGTGGCAACCCCTAGGGACAGAAAAGCATACAGATTATTAATAAACTAGAAATGACTCTACAACTTTGGAAAATTTTAGTTGAGGCTGGAGAAAAACAGAGTTCGATGTCATTGCACCTCAAGTACTTCTATGGACAGGGGATCAATAAAGTGGACATGAACTTCTTAAACTTAAACTCCTAGCTACCTTTAGGGCACTTGCTACTACCCCCACCCCTATGTAGAACTGGGAGCAGGAAAATGAAAAACCAAGGACAGCTATAGGCTTCCTTAGTGTTTTTTTGTTTGAATCATACATTGTCGCTACATTATTGTCACCCAGCTGGAGCTGTCCGTCAAATAGCCAAAGCATGACCAGGTTATATGAGGGAACGCCTGGGTTTCATACTTACCAGGGGCAGAGGCGACGTGGAGGAAGAACAGGAAAGAGCACTTGTTGGATCGTGTGGTGGAAGGAGAATAGAATCCATAAAACTTGGAGAGGAGAGATGCCAAGTCAGGGGGAGGAATAGATACTTGGCTGGGAAGAATCTTTGGACCACAGGGTCAGGGGAGGATAAGCTAATGGATAATCTCATTGTGGGCATGTTTTGACTCACCAGCTCCCTTCTTTGGAGGAGACAATCTTCTCCCACTTGCGGGGTCCGTCTGAGCCATCCATCATGATGACTCACCTGACATCAAGTCAGACTGAGTCAACCAAAGTTTCCCTGTGGATTTCTCTAAGGAGTAAATTGTTTCTTCCTCTTGACTATGTGGGTCTAGTTGGGGGTAGCCACCTTCCCATTCTCTCTTTCTCTGTGTGTGTGTGTGTGTGTGTGTGTGTGTGTGCGCGCGCGCACACACACACACACACACACGCGCGCGCGCACACGCATGTGTACTAATGCTCAAGTGTGCCCGTGCTACAAATGCATGTGGCGGTAAGAGGATGACCTTGGTTGTCTGTTCTCACTTTCCACCTTGATCCTTGATTGAGACAGTTTCTTCATTGATTGGCTTGTTTTCATCCCTACGACATATACTAGACCATCCAATCCACAAGCTTCAGTGATTCCTCTGTTACCCATCTCTCATCTCTCATAGGAGCAATGGAAATATAGATACTCAGGTTACTGCACCATGCCGTTACCTGGATTCTGAGGATGCAGGCTTGGGTCCTCACAGTTACTCTGCAAACACTTTACCCACCAAGACATCTCCCCAGTCCAGAAGGATACTTCTGTAAGAAAACTGAACAGAAATGTGTAGGTTCTAGAGAAAAAGACAGCAGAGATGGAGAAAGGACAAAAGCAGCCGAGCTCCTGGTGAGGCCTACCACTGATTCTAGCTGTGTGGAGTACTGAATTTATTCATCTGATTGTTACTTGGATTTTGGATCCTGTTGCCAAATGAAATAATCTTGAGCTATAGAACTGCTGTGTCTTCAGTTAAAAAATTGCAATACCACATATATCAAAAATATTATTATAAAGACTAAGTTTTTCTAGTTTCATGGTTAGGCAAGTAGTAGTTTGACAGTTGTTTAGTAGCAGTTTACTTAGGCATATGAGGGAGTAAGGGACAATGACTTCAGAAGTACTTTTATATTTATCATTACTGCTAGCCATTTTGCCCCTTGGGGTGGCTTCATAATGTGTCATTATATTAAAATAGTATTCATTATTGAATTGCCTTAATTTTATACATTGAATTTTTCTCCCTCCTAAGCAAACAGCCTTGTTCCAGTAGGCAGAAATTGGGCCTGAATTATCAGAGAAAAATCCCCCAATTGGGCCGCATGAGTTTAAGGCTCAGTGCTAGGATCTGTATGCACTCTGTGAGCACTGGCAGTACCCTATCTCACTGCGCACTGGCGGTACCCTATTGCAATGTGCACTGGCAGTAACCTATCGCACTGCGCATTAACACCATCATAGGGAGTAAGGGCTTGGAGGGCTTCACAGAGGAAGGAGTATTTGCAATAGGTGTCTGGGAACGAATCTGACTTTGATAGACTGAGATGCGGCAGAAGGAGCGTGTTCCAGGCATCAGGGATATAACTGCAGAAGTAGGAATTCATGCACCCTGGGTTCAGGGAACCATGAATACCTCCACTTGGCTAAGATAAGGGGTTTATGAACTACTAGGCGATGTTGACAGCCATGGTAGGGGAGGTTCTGAGTGTTGGTGTGAGGAGTGGGTTGTCTCTTTTGCCCATAAGAAAGGGACAGTGTCATAAATTCAGCTGTATTTGGGGTGATAGACAAAAAGGATAAAACCCAGTTACTCATCAGGGCCTTTTTGTCTGTTAATGAAGTGTCCCCCATAAGTATAAGTCTCAGGCATTTTAATACACAGTCACCAGTTGGAAGCCTGTGTTCGGCATCTTCCCCCTTCCTAAGTCAGAAGCCCTGGCAGTCTGAGTTACTTTTCTATTGCTGGGATGAGACCCCATGATCAAAGCACTTGTAGAAGAAAGGGTGAATTGGGGGCTTGCAGTTTCAGAAGGTTAGAGTCCATCACCATCATGGTGGAGAGAGTGGTATCCATCAGGCCTACATAGCACTGGAGCAATAGCTGAGAGCTCACACCTTGACCGGAAAGCATGAGGCAGAGAGGGCAGCTGGGAATGGCATAGGATTTTAAACCTCAAAGCCCGTCCCCAGTGACACCCCTCCATAAATAAGGCCATGCCTCTTAATCCTCTCCAAACAGGTTCTACCAATTGGGGACCAATATTCAAATACATGAGCTTGTGGGGGCCACTCCCATGCAAACCACCAACCACACTGGCAAACGCAATGGAAGGAACTGAGGATATATATATATTTTTTAATTTCACGGTTTGAGGATTCTGTCATCCTGGCAAAGAAACCATGGTTATAGAAACACGAGGCAGCTGGGAATCTTGTGCCACAGTCGGGAAACAGGTGTGCGCTGATGCTCAGTTCCCTTTGTCCTTTTTAGTCAGTCGGGGCTCAGTCTATGGGGTGGTGGTGTCCACTAATACATGGTGGGTCTTCCTACCATGTTTAACATAAGGTAGAAACTCCCTCGCAGACGTGTCAAGAGATTTTGTTTTCATGGCGATTCTAAACCCAACTGACAAACAAGTTTAACTAAAATCTATAAAGGAAAACAGATCAGCCTTCCAGGTTTTCTGCCTGTGACTCCCATGCTGCAATTTCCCAGCCCCAAACCCACACCTGACTCTCCTTCTCAAACAAGCATCCATCTAGATGATCTTAACGCTTCTGCGTGAACCTGGGGGAGCAGAGCAAGCGGTGCCTTTGGCTGTAATCCAACAGGAAATCTTTTCAGTTGCTCTGTTCTCCGTATTAAGCGAAATTGCTCTAACAGGCCTTCGTGTTTATCATAGCTTCGTTTCTAACTAGGTTGTTGCTTTGCTTTGTGGGCTCCCCTAACTGCCTCTACTGCTATGAGATTATTCATCCTTCCCTCTTCTCTGGCGCTCCGTTCCTGCAGCCCTGTCAATGCCTGCTGACTCGAAGTCAGACATGACGCTAGGCACACCCACCTGCCGCTCATCCTTTGGCATGCTCCCACTTTAATACTTTGTTGCTTCCAAACAGAAATACTTTCCTTACCCTCAAAACCCTTGAGTTGGGGAAAGAGGTCAGAAATTAGTGCTATCTCATCATACTTGTCTAAAAATACAAACTTTGTATTGGCTTGAGAAAGTGGGAAGTTGGAACCCATTTTCCATCCACAATCAGGCAGCAGCTAAGAAGGAGCGAAGGGGGTGCTTGAATTAGAAAGGCTGTATTAAAACCAGCTGAAGTCAAAGCTGATTTCACTCCAGGAACTGTGCACATGAAAAGGTTTAATTATGAAGACTTGATATTCTGCTGCCTTTGTACGTGTTCATTTTATGAACCTAGACCTTCAGGAGCCTCTTAGGAAGATCTTCCCATTTTTAATAAGGTTTGAAAATGAGGCATTTCCTGAAGGAATGTGAGGCGGAAAGAAGGCTTTCATGAAAGCCATTTCTTTCTGAGGCTTGGCGGCAACGGGCAAACAAAGGAACAGGTACATGCAGCATTCTGTGTGTGCTTTTCAGAGCACTGCTAGTAAAACAACCCGGGGGGGGGGGCAGCCCAAAAAAGTGTGGACTGCTGATTAGGAGGATGACGGGTCCCTAAGGGGAAGATCTTTCTATTGGTTGCAGCCTCTGGAGACACTGGTGGGCATTTCTGCAGTAGCTGGGAGTATTTATCGTGTGGAAAGCAAAAGATTTCAGAACATTCCCAGAAGTCAGCCATGGCATCATCTTCTGTCACCACTGTGAGCAAAACACACACCTCTGAGCCCAGGAGGGCAGCTGCCCCGGCTGATGTCTCTGACTGTAGCTTTAGAACTCCGCTCTGTGAGGTTGCATCATTTCTCATTCTGGCTACGGGATAAGGTCAGAGGTAGTTTTGATATGCTCTTTCTTCCCATACCCTAAATAGAAATTGATCCCATGAACCCCTCAGTTCCGTTAATGACTAAAGGTGGGAAGAATCAGGCTATGTACTGTGACCAGCTTTGAAATCAGTCATTTCTGTACTCTTTGCTTTCGCCAGTAGCGCCCCAGAGAAGCTCTCTCACGCCCAGCCTCACAAAGGTCGTTCACAGAAACCTGCTGTTGCTCAACACACCCAAGTCCATCGAAAGGGCAAGAGTGGGGTTCTGATTTGTCTCGTGTCCTCACCCCTTCTGGCCTGCCATTCTGTCAGGCCAGTGAAAGGCAGAATATGTAGAAAGAAAGTATGAGTTATTCTGTGCAATTATTTACCTTATTTATAGAAAAATAACATCCCACTTGGCAGTAGGATGCTGCCACAAAGTTAGGACAGACTTTTTTTTTTGAATGTCCATTTACCAAGAACATTTACTGCTAAGAGACACTAGGTTCTATGCTGCCATTGGTAGACAAAGCCATTAGTTGAACATCAGAGCTTTCTTTGTCTTTCTTTTTTTTCTTCTTCTTGTAATCTGGACTTCCATCTTTCCCTGCAGATGATGGGATCTAAAATATTCATATGCTTTTTTAATGACTACTTAGCATTTACAGGCACCTGACATTTGCCAAAATGCTTAACTGTTGGTATTTATTAACAGGAAAATGACATCTAGAGAATGTGACCTGGGGTATCTGGTCAGCAAGTCTTTTCTGAGACACAGAGAGTTTTCTGGAAGCCAAGCTGGCCAGTGATGATTCAGACTGATTCCTTTACTTAATGCTGTCAAAACCTCATGCTCTGATTCCTCTAGTTTGTGAGAAAAAAATCCCATAAGGTTAGCATAATTATTGCGTTTCCCATTGAGTCACTCATCCTTGCGGACTGCTGACTAGATATCAGGGTGACGCACGGGTAAAATGCCAGGAGAAGAAGCATCTCTTGGAGCCTTGAGTCTAGCCAAAAGGATGTAGTGATTTTCAGTGTACAGCAAAGGACTCAAAGGGTGAAATTCGGCAATGTCTAGAGACAGTTGTAGTCTCCTCTTGGAGGAGTTGTTAATGGCACCTCGAGATAGATGCCAAGTTGCTGATAACACTCAAGGAGATGCAAGATACTCTGGCACAATGAGAAGTTTGTCATTTGTAGAGGTGTGGATGGAGCTAGAGGGCATTATGCGAAGTGAAATGAACCAGGAACAGAAAGATAATCACCACGTGACTCCTCTCTCATAGAGAATCTAGTGTTTATAGTATCAGAAGTGGGGAATCCTAGTGAAAGCCGATTGCTCTTGCTTATCCTTATGGATTTCCATTGCAGCCTCTGCCGTCGTAAAGTATGACCTGCAAATAGAAAGAGCCCTTCTTAGTCTTCCTTATTACTCCACACTGAACACAGATACAGAACTCAGTATGTAATGCTCAAGGAAGCAATGACGAGAACACTGAATGCCTCATAGCGTCCCCAATTCCAGGAGTGTGGCTAGAAGTCACATGATGAAAAGTTACCTATTCAGCCCTAAAAGCAGGATACAATCCTGCTGTTTGTAGTGACACAGATGGTATGAGAGGGCCTTATGCTAAGGGAAATGAGCCAGGCACAGAAAGACAACAGCATGTGTCTTTTCTCTCATAGAGAATGAAAGGAAGCTCATGTCTAGCAGTGAAGAGGAACGACGGGGAGAAGACATATGGAGAGGGAGATTGGCAATAGGAACAATGTTACAGCTAGGATGAAGTTCTGTTCTGTGGCAACATAGTTAACAATAACGGACTGTATCTCATTTCAGAACACAGAGGAGAGAAGTTTGAATTACACCCAATGAAAAACTAATAGACGTTTAGCATGATAGATGGTCATTCTAACCAACCTGGTTTAATCATGACATAATATATACATGAATCAAATATTGCATTGCACAGTTAAGTATGTATAATTATTATGCTTTGATTGAAAAAGTAAAAATCTTTCTGTCTTCAAAATCAAAACATTAAACAACGCTATCGGAAAACTGAGACTCCACTGTACATTAGACATTACACACAACATGTAAAAAGCAGTTAATGAATAAAAGAAACCTGTTTAGGTGATTTATTCTCTTTTAATTATTTTTAAGTTTTTGAGATTATAATGCAATTATATCATTCCGCCCTTTCCTTTTCTCCCTCCAAACCCTATCATATACCCTTTCTTGCTATCTTTCAAATTCTTAGCCTCTTTCTTATTAATTATTATTACCTCCATATAAAATACAATCTGCTCAGTCTATATCATGTTACTAATGTGTAAATGTTTTAAGGGATGACCATTGGTATCGGATAAGCAGTTGGTTTGTGTGTGTGTGTGTGTGTATGTCATCCTTGGTCAGCTCACATTCAGGCAGTCATGCTGGTGAGACTTCACGGGTGTAGTTTCTGACAGCCTCAGAGGGACACAAGTTCACAGCAAACTGTCCCTTCCTCTCTCCCTTAGAACCTTCCCACCCCTTCTTCTGCAAAGTCTTGGGTGCAGAAGTTGAAACCGCGCCCCACAACTCTGCATTTTGATTGGTTGTGGTTTTCTGTGATGGTCTACATCTGTTGCCAAGAGAAGCTTCCTGAAGAGGGTAAAGACTACACTGCTCTGTCGCAGGTCTACACCATTTGGCAGAAAACCTTAACACCAGGCACAAGAAGCCCTCTTTGGAGTTGTTAGTCAGGCTTGTGCGAGAGACTACCACAGCACTGTAAACTATTTTATTTTATTTTATTGGTTTTTCAAGACATGGTTTCTCTGTAGCTTTGGAGCCTGTCTTGGAACTAGCTCTTGTAGACCAGGCTGGCCTTGAATTCACAGAGATCTGCCTGCCTCTGCCTCTTGAGTGCTGAGATTAAAGGCGTGTGCCACCACCACCTGGTTTAACACTGTAAACTATTACTATTGCTTTTGGTTGCCTCCCAGATGCAACTATTGCTAAAGACACTATGCACTTCAGACACGGCACCCCACAGGCCCCAGAAATTCCAGAGCTGGAACTGATCCAAAAACCTCCTCCATATAGACTAGATTTCTTGGTACCAGAAGATGTCATGAAAAATCCCATATGAGAAAATAAGCTGACAGCCATTTCAGCTGTGATACCTGTGAACAGCATGGCATAGGTACCCTCAGGATGCAGTAGTGGCTTACATACCTGGTCAATAACCAACAGCTCTCAAATTGAACTTAGCACCTGCTCATCAAGAGAGAAATTATGCCTGGTACCCAAAACCTAGTCAACTAACCAGGGCAAGTGAGGTAATGGCTCTTTGAAGAGAGCCAACAATCGCTCTTTAACCCCACCCTACATTCTAGCTGACTTGTTCTTTATCCCAGGCACTCTCTTCCTCGCTGGTTCTCCTACTCCTCTTTCATATCATAAAGACATGGCTGTTTCAGTAAACATCCTCACACCGTTGATGTGGCTGAGGCACCAAAGGGGCCTCCCTGCTCAGAAACCAGTCAGAAAGAAAAAATAAGTTTTCCTGACCTGGATACAAGTGATAGTTGGGGTTTCCCTCATGCTGTGACTACAGACTGAAGGGCAATGTTGATCCTGCCTGGGATTGCCGGGAAAACCGGGACAGAGAAAATAATACCCAGAAAAACTTTTGTCACTTTGTTCGGTGGAATTTAAAATCAGTAGGGTCCCTAACACCACATAAAGTTAGGTCCTCATGGTTCTACATAAGGAGAAAGATTGTTTTCATCAGCGAACATCTGTGAGCATTGAAAACAAAGCTCTCGCATGGAAATGACAAAGACTCAATAAAAACAAGGTGGTTTGTGGTATTTCCAAGCCTAGACTTTGCAAGAAAGACAGAGGCTTAATTTAATTTTACATTTTCAGTGTGGAAAAAAAAAACCAACCACTTATAGTTCTTAAATCTGGTTATTGTAAAATAAATGCTATTTCTTTGTGATCCAAATGTTAATGTTTTAGTGCATGCAAATGTTAGGGATAATAAAGATGTCATCTTTATATTTAGCTAGGCGAACTTCCTTTCATTCTGTAATCCCTTTTGACACCGCTGCCACAAATAAATTTCCGACCAAGACTAGAATAAATCATTTTTTCCTCAACTAAATTAAGAGAATCCTCCTCATCACAAGAATTAAGATTGAGGAGCGTCTATCGCCATCTTCCAGACTTTGAGGTTTCCAACTTTTCCATGAGTTTGATGTCAAGTGGGCCTTTCGGAATAAAACGTTACTGATATTTAATATATTCCATCCTGCTTGACTTTCTGTGAGTCATGAAACAAACACCAGATGGCAATTTGTAGACGGGCAAAGGGAATCGGTGCTAATTTTGGAAAGTGCTTGCTCACTTCCGTCACCCGGAGTTAAGGAGGGAATTCTCCATTGGAACAACTTTCTAAAGTTCATGAAACTAGTGTCTGGTGTTTCTTAAAATTGTGTCAGTCATCCCCCTTAATGCCACCAAGCCAGTCACCCTATTTAGCGTCACCAACTCAATCATCCTACTTAACAACACCACCAAGCCAGTCATCCTGCGTAAGGCCACTAGGCCAGGCCACGGTTATCCGCACCAAGAAAGCAGCTGTCGGGTTTTTCACCCCGTCATTGGCATACATGTCAATCAGGACAAAAGTGAACCAGGGAAACCTTTGGCCCCTTAGCAATCCATTTCCACATTCAGTCTTCCAGGGATCAGGATGTCTAGCTTGTCAAACTGGAGGATTCCGGTTTAATCTCTGGGTCTCATACTCTGGGGAGAGGTCTCACTGTTGAGAACTAAAGGGAAGGTGTAGTGAGGGAAAGACCTGGAAATCCCGGCCCACTGGCAATCTGCAGAACAGATGTCTGTGCAAACCCAGTCCTCACTCTTAGTTGTAAGGTAAACTGTGAACGGGGGGGGGGGGGGGGGAGAGCAGCAGGTGGCTGGCTAAGCGCACTACTCAAATGCTGTCTGCTTTTTCGCATTTACATCTCTGAAGACTGAAATCTTTCTAACTGGATTCAACAAACTTGCATTGAGAAATCACTGCTTAGAAAATACCATTAGACCCCAGAGGACCCTAGTCTGGGGGATATTTAGTTTATGGAGGCTTCCAAGGGCCACCGTGAAGCAAACAAATGCTAGATGTTGATTGTGGCATGACGAAATGGCAAAGGCTAAGCGATCTGAGAAGACCCAATTGGATAGCTTCTGTGGGTACAACTGAAATAGCAGAGGACACAGGGGCTTATTGGGGAGGGGATACAGGTGAGGACAAGGGGATGCTTGTGATTGTAAATATATTTAAAGCTAGAGGGAAGGCAGAATGAGCCGAACCACACAGCAGAGATTATGTTCTATACAGGATCTCTGACGCCCATGTCAAGGAAAAGAAAAGGTTTGCAAGGCAGGATGCACCCTAGGGTACTTACATTAGCTGTGCAGTCGGATGTCTGACCAGGAGAAATAAACGAGCCCATGCTTTAAAAATCTTATGTCAATGACTGAACAGCACGCTGATGGTAGACGTGGGGCACTGTGCTGGTTTAACAGGCAACTGCAGAGCTGCCAAGATTGCTCAGCTGCGACAGGCACTTGCTGCTAAGCCAGATGGTCTGAGTTCAGCCCCTGGAGCCCATGTGGTGAAAGAGAGAAGTGACTCCCGACAGCTTCCCCCGTGACCTCCACATGGCCACTATGACACGTGCAACTGCATGCATGAATATACACGCAAATATGGATCAATCCATGCAATAAATAATATCTGAAATGGAAAGGATGGCTACGGTGGTGGGCTGAGGATGCTTGGCAAGTCTACCACAAGGTCAGCTCTTGCCTGGAGCCTTCCTAGGTGCCAGACCAGAGCTGAGAGTTTTCACAGTCCTTGCCTCATCTACAGTCAAGGAAATCTCATGAGTTCTTCTTGTTTCAAGGAAGTCCACGGTAAGTGAAATCAGACAAGCAGTTGGTGTGGGCATGAAGCCAGATCTGTCTGATCCGCGACCCCTTACCCTCTCCTGAAGGAAATCCGCGGGGGTGGAGCTGGGCTAGACCGTTGTTGGCATTTGGCATGGAGGGTGAGAGTTTTGTCTTCAGCTCTATGCTACATGTAGATGAAGGAGTAGGTGTCTGGGGAGACATGAGTTATTTTCAGACAAGTTAAATCGAGGGAGCTTAGGGTGCCCATCTGTGGGTAGTAGCAAAGTCTAGGGGTGCAGTTCTGCCATGCAGATGGGGTCGTAAGTGGATGCAGATGTGAGCAGAGAGGGATAGGAGGAGGTGCTGCAGTGCTAACCTGTAGTTTATAGACTAACAGGAAAAGTTCTTTCAAAGAAAACTCTCAAAAGCTTAAAATGGTAATAGCCTTGGATTGCCTATCAAAGGATTTCAGAATGCAAAGAAGTCACACTCTGTTCTTCCAAATCAAAGTGAAAGGCTCAATTTTTTCCTTCCATAATATCTAAAAAAATCACACACACACACACACACACACACACACACACACACACACACACACACACACACACAAACCAGCATGATTTGCATCTTGATGGAACTGACCACCCAACACCCTGTCCTGTCTGTAGAACTTCTGGCATCCAGTGAGGCAGATTACCAAGTCCACATGCTTGGCTTATAGAGTTCACTACTGTTTGGAATCCTGGGATCACAGCCTCTCAGTCAGTCCCTAATACTTAGAAGCACCATCTACTCTTTCCAAAACCAGAGCATCCTATGAAAAATTGTACTTAGTTCCTTGTACTTAGTTCCAAAGCAAATCTTCCATTGAGCAATCACTTTCTAACATCTCTTCCTTGAATTCACCTGTCATTTACTTAACCTGGACTCTTATCACCTCATGTTCAACAAGCAGCCACAATCTTCTGTAGGTGTCTTCCTCTGTCTCTTAAAATCAATTTCTCATCCTGGAAAGATCCTGTTCCCACATCCTATCATGGTCTTGTTCCCACATCCTGTAAGGATCTTGCTATCACATCTACAAGGGTCTCTGAAAGATGAAGAGCTGCTGTTGAAGTCATTTGAAAAAAAAAAAAATAAGTCTTTCACTTTTCTAGATTAACAAATCCATTGAGTTATCTCCCATTATAGAGTCCCTGTGTCTCCCAGACCTTGTGCTTTGAGGGCCCACAGATGCCCACATTGTTGTTCCTGTCTTCTCTCTCCTTGTGTCTAACAAGTGCATGGTCTGTATGCATGTGTGCACACATGTGTGGGCAAATGCATATGTGGGAGTAAAGGGCTGTGTGTATGGTATGTGTACGCAGGTGCCTGTGAAGACCAGAGGATACCATCAGATGTTCTTAATCAATCTTCATTTTATTTGCCGAGACAACATCACTTATTGAACCCTGAGTCCACCAGTTTGGCTAATCTAATTAGCCAGCTTGTCCCTGATATCCCAGCTTCTGCTTTGCCTTGCTTGCTGTCCATGTCCTCCACGACAAGTACCTTCTTCAAGAGCCAAAAATTTTCACTTTTGACTATCGTTATATTTAAAACGCACTGATCCAAAAGCTGAGGCAGGAGGATCACAGGTTCACAGCCTCCCTGGACCACAGAGTAAGCTCAAAGTCACCCTAAATAACTCAGTGAGACCCTGTCTCAAAATGGAAAAAGGCTGGGGACCTAGCTCCGTGCTGGGGGAGAGACTCAATAACATACATGAAGTCTGAGGTTCAACCCCAAGGGAGTAAAATACAGCTTATATTATGTGTCATTTTAAGGGAGAATAATTTGATATTCCTCTTTGATATGAGTGTCAAGCACTATGGGAAAGTGATAGATAAAATAGATCTAAATATTGTAACTATAATTCTTGCTTGATAACTGTTTTGTTGTATGTAATTTTACTATGTTAAAGCCTTTCTTTTTGTTTAAACAGAAAAAGGGGAAATGATGGAGGAGGGTTAACTGTCTATGTGTTACTTTAATTGGTTAATAAAGAGACTGTCTTGGCCTTTTTGATAGGCCAGCCCTTAGGTGGGTGGAGTAGACAGAAGAGAATTGTGGGAGAAAGAAAGCAGAGGCAGTCAAACACCATGACTCTCCTCTCCGAGACAGACGCAGGTTAGAATCCTCCCGGTAAGCCACCACCTCATGGTGCTACACAGATTATTAAAAATGGGTTAATCAAGATGTGAGAGTTAGCCAATAAGAGGCTGAAACTAATGGGCCAAGCAGTGTTTAAAAGAATACAGTTTCCATGTAATTATTTCGGATAAAGTTAGCCGGGAACCAAGTGGCGGAACACAGCCCGCCGCTCCTTTTACAGGAAAGGATTGTTTCATTTTTTCAAAACATTAAAATAGATTATGAATTTTCATTTGAATAGTCTTCTTGTGTTTATAAATAGCTATTCTATGGCCCAAGTGGGCTAGAACCTCTCTAATGGCTAAGGTTAAATTAATCCTCAAAGCCATTTCATATTGAGAAGCAGAGGAGTTTGTGAATATTTGAACAAGAAATCATTTGGAGTTGTTCTATTTTTATGAGCAAAGTTCACCAAAGACTTTTAAGAGTCAAGCCTGTGGTTTGGGAAAAGCCTTTCCCCAACTTGATTTGGGGAAAACATTGTTTATGGCTAAAACACAGGCAATTGAGTCTAAAAGTACCACGGTTGGGATGAGTGGAATGATTGCATTCCTGCATCACATGCAGCCAAAAAACTGACACATAGTTTTCAATAACTATTCAGAGCTAGTAGCCATAGAGAAAAAGCCAGGCACAGCCCGTGTGATGCAAATGGCTGTGCAGACATCAGAAAACAGGCACACATGCAGCAGAAGCATCTCACAGAGGGAGATTCAGCCGGGTGCTGGATGCTGATCCTCCAGAACGCTGAATCATTGATCCAACACACATCTGCCTTCGGTAGCAGAAACCACGGAGCTAGGCTGAACCAGGGCTCAGTCTGTCTCAAGTTTACAAGCTAGTGATCATTACCACTAAAGTCAAATGGATCAGCATAAAGCATGTGCAGCCTAAATTCGGAAGCAGTTCCCCTCTGCCACAGTGAGCTGCTTTGAGGGTACATCCAGATACCCGGGTCTGGTTAAAAGTTCCGGCCTACATAGAGTATACCTAGAAATAACAATACTGGGGCTGGAGAGGGGACTCAGAAGGTAAAGGAGTTTGTTGAACAGGTACGAGCACCTAAGTTTATTCTCAGCGAACTTGCAAAAAGCAGAGTGTAACCACATGCATTCCTGTAACCCTATCCCTGGAAAGAACAGAGACAGGAGGATTGCTGAGACTTAGTGACCACTAGCCAAGCTCCCATTTCAATGAGAGACTTTGTCTCAAGAGGATAAGCTGTAAAAATGACAAAGCAGGACACCTGATATCACCCTCTGGCCTCTGCATGTTCACAGGTATGCACATACACTGCACATATATGCACCCCACCCATGTGCATACATGCACACAGAAAGAAAAATGGCAATGAGAACATCAACTTGTAATATTTATTGAGTATTCAATGTATGTCAGGCTTGTAATGAACATTTGAAGTGTTACATCTCAATTAATCTTCCTGAGAGTTTTGTGACATAGATGGTATCCTATATGACAGGTGGGGAAATTGAGACTGGGAGAATGTGGAGATCCTGGCTAAAGTCATGTGAGTGATAATGAGTCTAGAAATGGCTTCAGAGTGGAAACAGCCAGCCTTCTGCACTGTATTTTTAAAGGCAGAACCAAAAAGACAGAAATTTGGAAAGAATGACTTCTCGGAAATATTGTCTACCACGTTCCTTAATAGGGTCTGAAAAGCCACAGGCTAACCTTAAAGACATTCAGCCAGCCCCTAGTCCTGATGAACCGCTTCAAGGGAGCAGAGGTCGCAAACCCTTACTTTGAAACAACTGGGGAAGGCAGAGGCGGAGGTCAGCACTAAACACAACGGCACAGAAGTCAGCATGGCTGCTTCAAGCCAGTCACGTGACGAATGACCTGATGTCTATTAGCTATATGACCTTTCAAAGCATCTATCAAAAAGACAAAATATTAACATGGTAGGAAGACTATTTTAAAAACTTTTCAGTCTGCCCAAATATGGTATGTCCACTCAGTTCTCATTCTCCTTGTGAGATAACTCCCCAAGCTGAAGAAATTCCATGTTGAGGATGTGTATTGCTCATACGACGTGGTCCCAAACACAAGCCAACAATTTCAGACACACACAAAAGCAAGAGTAGTGCTTACTACAGCAGACACAATAGGTTCACCAAATGGGTTTCTTCTTGTTGTAGTTGTTGTTTTTCAAATACATCTTAAGATCAACCTCGACTCAAGCGTGATTCAACTCTCTCTATTTTCAACCAATTTCAGGCCATTGGCACCAAATGCTCTTCTGTTTTTATTTACACTCACTGAGCAACAGTTCTTGCCAGGTACCGTAGTTCAACCTTCACATTACCCAAAAGCCAAATCAAAATGTTTGCTGTCTCTCTCCCTGTCACCTCCCCAGAGGTTAGATGTTGTTCACTAAGGTGCATGGACTGTATGGATGTTGTTTTCTGAGGTGTAAAACCACAGTCTCCCACCTACCTTCCAAAACCGGCTCCCAGATCTTTTGTGTGCTCAGAATATCATTCTCTGTTTTTCTCGATTTGGGGTATAGTAAAAAAGAGCTTTAAATGGAACGATCTTATAAGCACCAGCTAACAAACCATTCCACAGACTGCGGGGTTACCCCTCTTCAGCTGACTTCCGTAGATTCAAGTGGGAACAGGGTCATCTCTGTGACTGAGAATATATTTCATAGAACCTTCACATTTTTTGGCAGCCAATTTTTTTCCTCTCACCAACAGAACACAATATGGCATAGGAGGCCTCATTATCACAGATTTTAATAGAGCATAGGTCGGATGATGCTCCCGGAGCATCACTACTCCTGTGGACTCTAATAATGTTCAGTGTGGCTAAGTACACATTTTTAGACTTTTGTCTGATCAAATCAGGTCCGAATAACCTAATATTTGCCTACACAGGTTTCACTAGGTAGCAAAT
This sequence comes from Myodes glareolus, assembly GCF_982192425.1. NCBI lineage: Eukaryota > Metazoa > Chordata > Mammalia > Rodentia > Cricetidae > Myodes > Myodes glareolus. Next base: position 49,213,748 of record NC_142030.1, on the reverse strand, counting down.
TAGGGAGAAAAGAAAGAAGAAAAGATAGCGCATATGTGTGGAGTCTTTATTTCATAGATTTCTTTTCTGTTCATATCTCTTGAAAAGGGACTGAGGTGATCCCAGTAAGGCACAATCCTAACAAACCTTTAATGATGGGTCCTAGGTTCTGGAACAGACTACTTGTGTTTTGCATTTTTCTACTGGCTAGCTGAGTGGTGTCTTTGTTCTTTTGTATCTTCACCTGCTTATTGACAATAGTCCTGTTACCTTCTCCTGAAAAGTGGACGAGATCATCTCAGGCAAGTACTTGCCACAGTGTCCGGTGTATAGAAAGTACCTGATGTGTGTCAGATGGTAGGCAGCGATCTTCAAACCCAAATAGCAAAATGAATAAACCTATCTGAGAGGGAGACAGAATGGCAAAGTATAAAAATAGTGTTGGAAACTCTTTGTAGTGGGCCATCCTGGCCATAGTGCAGCCTGAGAAGATGGCATGAAGGAAGTCTCTTCATAGGCTGAACTTGCTTCTCAGAGTGCACGTGTGCACAGCAGCACATACAGAATTTGGAAGCATGTTAGAAATCTTGTCTCCCAGACTCCATTCTGGACCCCCGGAATCAGAATCTGTTTTACAGTGAGCTGCTTGTCAATTTTATGACACATGAAGCTCAGAAGTCTTTCACTGGGAAGCACACATCTACCCGTGTGCATCACACACATATAAGCATTGAGGCTGAAGGTTAATGTTGGGTGTCCATCCCACACTCCATCTGAGCATGAGGGCAGCAACCGATGAGCAGCAGAGACCCGGCATCTCTGCTTCCTCAGGGCTGAGGTGACAACTGCATGCCACCACTCCCAGGTGCTGCACATGGGGGCTGAAGCTCCAAGCTCAGGTCCTAATGACTGAGCAGCAAGCCCTTTTCTGGCTGATCCATCTTTACACACCTCCTTGGACACATTTGGCTTCTGAAAACTTTCAGGTCCACCCTGACCTCCTGGCACACATACAAAAATAAAATCACACTGGGGATAGGGAAGTGTGTATTCTTCAAATATTGTCACTGCAAGAGAAAAAGAAAACCCAAGACTTATAAATGTGAAACTGGAATGTGAATCAAAAGTATAATAAAACCAACAAAACAAGCAGAAACAGCTAAATAAAGCATGAGACATAAGCTATGATTCAATTAATATTTATGTCTAGACAGGGAAAATTCCCAAATATTTATTTCACAAGATTGAAATAAAAACCAAGAGGCATATGATCACTTTCGTTGGGAAATTTGGAACTGACATCTTCAGTTCAAGTTAACAGAAAGCGTCAGGATCATGACTGGGGATGTAACTCCATGGGTAGAGTGCTTGGCTAACATGCATGAAGCCCTTGTTGACTTGCTGAAACAGCATGAAGCCTAGTTTGGTGGCACAAGCTCATAATCCCAATACTCAGGGGTTGTAGAATATTATATTAGCCATGTAAAGGTATGTTACATTTGCTTATGCTGCATTTGTTTAGCGATGCAAAGCTGTGTTGCTTTGCCTACCTAAAGCACCTGATTGGTCTAATGAAAAGATCAAAGGCCAAAGAGGAGGGATATGTGGGCCTGGTAGGCAGAGAGAATAAGCAGGAGGAGAAATCTAGGCTCTAGAGAAAAGAGAAGAGAGAACATGGGGAAAACAACTGGAGATGCCCAGGACCAGACAGATACTAAAGAAGCAGGAAAAGTAGGACATCCAGAATGAAAGAAAGGCAAAATATCCCAAGGCAAAACATAGGTGAAGAGAAATAGATTAAATTAAGTTATAAGACCTTGTGGGACAAGCATAAGCTAAGACCAGGCATTCATAACTAATAATAAGTCTCTGTGTCATGATTTGAGAGCTGGTGGGTGACCCGAAAGAAAGCCTGCTGCACTCAGGAGGTTGAGGCAGGAGGATTACCCTTCAAGGTGATCCTCTAATACATAGTAAGTTCAAGGTCAGCCTAGGCAATCTGCCTCTCCAAAAAATTTACCTTTGAGTTAGTTTGAGGCTCTGTGGGGCTTAGTTTTTATTGTCTACATGACACAATCTAAAACTATCCGGGAAGAAAGTCTGAATGAATGCTTGTCTGGATCAGGCTGGCCTTTGGGCATGTGTGTGGGAAATGATCTCAATTTCATTAGCTGAAATGGGGACATACACCATTTCTTAGAATGAACCCCGGCCTCCGTGGAAAGGAAAGTGTAAGCAGGGCAAAAGCATGTAAGTATTCATCTGTGCTCTGGACCGACCATGGATACCCCTGCTGCTTCAAGTCCCTGCTACCTTGATTCCCCAACAATGACTGTCTGTAACCTAGAAGTGTTAACTGAAAGAAAACCTTCTCTCACACACAATCCCAATTTGCTTTCTCTCTCTCTCTCTCTCTCTCTCTCTCTCTCTCTCTCTCTCTCTCTCTCACACACACACACACACACACACACACACACACACACATACATACACAGAGAGACAGAGACAGAGACAGAAAGACAGAAACAGAATCTGACAGAGACAGAGAGACAGACAACTGAGACAAAGAGACAGAGACGAGCAGAGATAAAGCTGTGGAGAGCAGGTACTTCATCCATATCTGCCTGTTCTTTCTTGTCTGTCTGGCTTTCGGCTTTAGGCACCTGCTCAAAATTTGCCTTCCAAACACACGGAATCTTTGAGAATGGTCGCGTAGGAAACACAAAACTAGAACAAAAAGGAGAATTGATGGTGAAAATAAGACCTCTATTATTTCTCAGAAGTCACGTCACATGATTTTCATATGGTGATCCGTTCCTTTTCAACCTTCTAAGACAAGTTATTAGTTCTCTATTGTTCCACCGAGGGAATAAGTGCCTATAAGGCTGGATGAATTACCCAAGGCCAGTGTGTCTGAAAAATGGTGGGACCACGACTCCAGTCCGAGCTGTGATGAGATCTATGAAGTAGCAATCACCCAGCTGAGTAACGGCTTCCAATCCGGGATTCCGATGCAATGTTTTCCACACTTTCCCTTCACATGACGAGCAGAGAAGGAGAGCTCTAAAGTTAGATAGGATTGAAGCGGTGGCTGGTGAAGCACAAGATAATTTCCTCTTCTGTCTTTTTGAAGTCCTTCGTTTGAACCATCTGTTGCAGGCTGACAGATGGGGTGATATGTGACAGAATAATGGGGCCTCAATTCTAGAAAGGCATAAGGAATATTTGAAAAATAGCTCTTCTCACGAACCGGTGTGTGAACGCCACTTGCTCATTTGAGAAAAGGAAAAGCGGGTGGGAAGGAAGGGTGAGATGTAATCATAACTCTCCTCCTAAACAGAGAGTTCCTATCATTTCCAGAGGACAAACAGTTAAAATATGCCTATCCTAGAACCATACAAACGCACTGTATTCTATCGCTTCAATCTCTCCTGTGTGTAGGATGCACACACAGAAATATAATGACAGAGGGGACAAAGAAACCTCCCATTCCTGTATCTCAGCCTTGCATACTCTTTCTGTTTAGGTCGCAGGGTGAATAGGGACACAGGTGCTGCCTGCAGGATTGTGTGACCTGGCACCCATTCGATGTCCAAAGACTCATTCCCCTGGGCAGAGTATGTTATCTTCAAATGGCCTTGTCCATACACAGTCACATTAGGGTTTTTTTTTTTACAGTTGTGTATTATAGCCAGATGAAGTTGTTAAAGCATGTGCATGTACACACACACACACACACATACACACACACACACACACACACACACACACACACACACCTACAAAAGACCAGTTGAACACCTTAATTTGAGTTGTCAGAATTAAAGCCATATTTACTTCATTTCAGAAGCATGATTATACCTTTAAGAGAATAGCAGAATTCAGATCAAACTATGAATTCTTGTCTAGGGTCATTGAGAAGATCAAATATGTGCATATCCTCTGAAAATACATCATTCTCACCATCATCATCTTTGCAACAGTTAAAATATCCTGCTCTCCATATTTTATATGCTTACCACATGTTAGTCCATATAAAAATGCCTATGAATAAGCCCCTGACCTGTGTCATAGGTGTAGACATTGACGTGTGACAGTTTTGTGCTCACGGGTATGTTGCTTTTACACCACTTCTGACCACTCCTGTCCACTCCCCTGTGCTCCAGCTGAGATGTCAGTGGTGTCAAAGAGTAAATTAATGCGATACTTGGGTTATGATTTCAAGGAGCCTGCGACAGACTGAGTCTGTCTCAGAAGCTCCTTCCCACACTGATATAATTTTGGAGAAGGGAGCTGTGTAGTTTTTCTGCTTTTTTTTTTTTTAAGAAGAGGTGATGGCAAAGGGCACAGTTCAGAGAAAAGATGACTCCACTTGGATGAGGACATGTGAGAGGTCATTGCCATCTCAGCCAAAATGTCTTGATGAATCTCAGTTATGGTAACTGTTCATAGATCACAACTATGTCAACAAAGGCCAGCGGTAGCCAGTGGTAGGGCAACTTAAACTATGTAAACAAATGAGGAAATTGCTTTGGATTATGAGATTTTAATTACTAATTCCTCTGCCATGTACCCCTGTATGGGTTGAGGTGGCATTTTCTTGAGTGTGTGTGTGTGTGTGTGTGTGTGACATCCTATACATATGGGCCTTCCAGAATGTTGATTAATTGTAAGGAGGTGGCTTTTTCACATGACAAGGAAACAGTGCAGACCAGAGAGCACATGAGAGATGAATCTCAAGTCTGAGTAACTGCTGGCTCTCCCAGGCTCCCAGTGAATCTCCTGTGTGCTAATCTCCCTCCAGATGTTTCATCTACACTGCCTGGCATCTGGTATTTTGCAGATATGTTCATAATTCCCATATGTCTCGTGTAAGGTGGGGGGCTAATTGCCTAGATGTTAGCATTTTCATCCAGCTGGTTCAATAGCAATGCCCAAAATATTTTGGAAGTACTAAAAAAAAAGTAAAACTCATAAGATTGATGTGTTTTCAATAAGATTCCCAAATTTCCAGTCATCCTTGCCAGACTCTGCCAGTGTGATCTCTCCACCCCCCCCCCACAGTCAACTTGTTATTTTTAAGACATCTAAACTGTTTTTAACAGTTGCTTCTCTTCTGATCTAGAAACCTTGGCTGTTTTATATATTCAGTGATATTTGTGTCGTATCAATAGCCAGTTATTTGGAAAGTCTAGTTTCCTGAGCATGCTATCAAATCCTCTAGGAACACTTACAGTGATGATTCAGGCTTGCTAACTGCTAGATGCCCAGACTCAGAAAGGCAGACAAACTCCTGTCAAGATTCAAACAAGACAGAAATGGATGCAGGTCAGCACGAAGAGAGAACCTCAGGAAGCTTGTGATCTCCTCCCCAAGAAGCATGTCATTGATCCCTGCATCTCCTAGCAGTGCAACTCAAGAAATGTCTATTGCTAGTCGGGCGGTGGTGGCGCACGCCTTTAATCCCAGCCCTCGAGAGGCAGAGGCAGGCGGATCTCTGTGAGTTTGAGGCCAGCCTGGTCTACAAGAGCTAGTTCCGGGACAGGCGCCAAAGTTACAGAGAAACCCTGTCTGAAAAAAACAATTAAAAACAAAAGAAATGCCCATTGCTGTTACTAACCCGATGCCAACATACACCCTCACATAAAGCTTTTCTTGTCCCTAGTCTAGACTGGGCTTGTGAGGGTACCCACTCTCTTTTTCTTTGTTTGACAGGAGAAGCCAAAACCCTAAATCCTTTCTCTGGAAAACTATGATCGTCAAGTACAATTACACATGCTGAAAGGTCTCTTTCCTCTGCCACATGAGTTTTGGTATAAGGTCTGTTTTTATTAACAATCTTTATTAATAATCTCAGTTCGTGGTGCCTAGTAGTTGCTCAATAAACAATCATGGAAGAAATGAACAAACTAACCTCATTTATTGACCATTACAATTCACTGCATGAGGCCAGGACACTTTTCTACACTGCTGCATTTCAACTTACCCCACAAGAGTCTTTCTATGTCGAGAATAATTAAAAGCAAGAGTTTGTCCACATTTATCCGGGCTTTGTGGCACACTATTACAGACTCAGCAGCAGGAGAAGTAAGGCAAAAGAAGGAGGACACAAGTTCAAGACCAGCCTGAGGCACATAGTGAGCCCTGTCTCAAAACCAAAGCGAAAGAAAGAAACATGAACTTTCAGTTCTACAAAAGTATACTGCATAATTTCTTTTATTTTTGGCAAAAGGACCAGAAAATTTTATGCCACTTTCACCTCTTTATAGATAGGAAACTGAAACTTGGCAAGAGTCCCATGGTCAGTCAGTCAGAGCTGGGCTGTTACCCCAGCGCTGGCTAGCAATAATTTATCATGACTAGCTAATTTCCTAATATTACTGCTGATCTGTACTAAAAGACAGATGCTGTTTGTAATCAAAGGTTAGTCGGGATCAATTGGAACCCATGTCAGGTCTCACTATCGGGTTTACAGAGCACTGGAAAAACAAATGGAGCTTCTCTGATCTCATCAGAGAGCTGGGAATATCTCCCTCTTGCCCAAGGCTACAAAATCAGGTATCTATGACTAAGATGAATATACAGATACAGAGAACAGTTTTTGTTTTCATTTTGGTTTTTAGGGACAGAGTTTCTCTGTGTAGCCTTAGCTAACCCGGAACTCACGCTGTAGACCAGACTGACTGTCTGCCTCCTGAGTGCTGGCATTGAAGCAGCGAGCACCATAGTCTGAGCAAAGGGTGGTTTGTAAGGTCTTATTTTCACAAGGAATGTTAAAAACATCACTGAAGAGGTCTCAGTTCTAAAGCTAAGCCATGACAGGTTGGCGAAGCTCTCTGGGAGCAGATTGGAAATCAGAGGTGTTCCATGTCCTTCACAGTCCACTTTAGCTCAATAAAGAGAAACAGCACAGCCTTGACTCACAACACAAGGCAGATGATTCAGACCTGAATCAATGCCCGAGTAACACAGACCCGAACATAGAACAGCATCAACTCTTTATTCTTTATTCTGCAAAATTATGATTAGTCACACGTGACAGCCGTGCACTGGATAGTCACACACGACAGCAGTGCACTGGATAGTCACACACGACAGCAGTGCACTGGATAGTCACACACGACAGCAGTGCACTGGATACTCACACATGACAGCAGTGCACTGGATAGTCACACACGACAGCAGTGCACTGGATACTCACACACGACAGCATTGCACTGGATAGTCATACATGACAGCAGTGCACTGGATAGTCACACATGACAGCAGTGCACTGGATAGTTACCTTCTATCGCTGTGATAACACACTGTAACCTGACCGAGGCACCCCATAGCGGAAAGAGTTTATTTGGCCTTAGGTTCCAGGATACCAGGTCATTGCTGCAGGGAAGGACAGCAGGAACAGCTGAGACCTCACCTCTCCTACATCCAGCAGGAAGAAAAGAGAGACCACCTGAAACGTGTGTCTTTAAACTCTCATCCTCCTCCAGTGACAAACTCCCCCAACAGAGCCATAACTCCTAATTTTCCCATCTACCGAAGACCAGGTGTTCAAACCCCACGATTATGGGGACATTTCATTTAAACCACCACATGTACTTACTGTTGCTGCATGAAGCCACCCAGGCAATGTGTAGAGTCAGAAGTGTACACCATCACGAATGACAATACGCCTATTTATAGGTGTTCCCCTTCAACCTACTCCATCCTATGGCAGTCACATAATAGCTCCCAACCTCGCATGAGAAGACAGTAAATGTTGGACAGGCTAGAGAGGGCTCAATGGGTAAGAATAGTTTCTGAGCAAGTGAGAGGAGTTTGAATTCTCCAGCACCCATGGAAAAAGATAGGTGTGGCCATGTTGTGTGTGTTGGGGGGTGCAAGATTGCTGATGCTTCAGTGAGACACCCTGTCTCCAAGGAATAGGGTAAAGAGTGATAACACATGTCACATGACATCCTCCTCTGGGCTCCATGGGTGCACACACATGCACACATCACACACACACACACACACACACACACACACACATACTGGACAGATGATTGTGAACAGGAAAAATCAACAATAAAAATGAACAAGTCAACAAACTCTATTCCGAGTCAAACAGCTCTGAGTTTGATACCCAACTCCGACATTAGCTATTTTTTCTAAGTCTCTTTTTTGCTCACTCAGAAGAGAGAACAGCAGCTGCTCCGCAGGCAGGACTGTGTGGGGATTCATGAGAAGAAACACGCAAAGGCCTTTCAACATCGACCCTCAAACAGTGTGCGCCCCTGAAGCTGGATTGGACTGCGCAGAGTTCCACCTCCCAGAGGGAGGTACAGACTGGAGCTCAGAAAGCCAGGGCTGCGATCAAAGCTCAGTCACCTAAGAAACAGCCATGATCCCTGCAGCAAATTGCTTAATCTTCCTCAGCCTTGACTTTTCTCCCCGTGAAGTGCCATCACAAGCACAATTTCAAAGTGTCGCGAGAATTGAAATGAGTCGTGCCTGGCTAAGTAGCGCACGCAAGAGCTGGTCATAAATGATAGCTGCGTTACTGTGACCACTTAATTTTTAAACTAATAACATCAAAACCCTTTAAAAGCCATAGTGTCCCTGTCATAGATGAAGAATATCGACCTTGGAGACAAAGTCTCTGGGACTAAATCTTAACGATGCATCTTTCAAATTTGCTTTAAGTAATTCATCACCTATGAAATGGGAGAATACTCGTATCTATCCAGGTGAGTGTTGCTAGAAGATTCCGTAACAAGGTACACATAAAGATCAATAGATGTCCTTTGGGTGCCAGCTGCTCTCCTCCTCCCATGACTAGCCAACACTCTCATCCTTACCAAGGCCAACTTGAGTGAGCCTAACACGCTCTTCACAGTCACTTACCTCTGATACTAAACACACCGCAGGGGTTGGAGGAAAATGTCACAGGGGTTCCCTTGCAGAAGATCGATTTGGTCCCTAGCACCCATGTGTAGCTCCCTAGCTCCAGTTCTAGGAGATCAGCTGCCCTCTTTTGGCCTCCACAGGTGCCAGACATTCACACAACACACTTGCAAGACACTCATACACAAAAAACTGTTAAAAATTGTTAAATTTTTAAAAATTGTTTAAAATTACTATTTTATTTTAACTACAATAGGTAACCTGTTTTTTTTTCTGTCCCTTTCTCTTTCTGTGGACCTCTTTCCTATAAAAAGCAATGGCTGAGCTCAATGGAAAACCCTACTGGGAAGAAGGAAATACAGAGATGGCCACTCCTGCCTCCACCATCATTCCTTTCCCTCTTTCCATTACTCTCCCTGCAAACACACACACACACACACACACACACACACACACACACACACACACTGACACTCACTCACTGAGAGATAAATGTTGAAAAGGAGAAGTTTTGGGATGGATAGGCTTTTTCAAGAATTTGCTTGGCCACTGAAGTTGATATCCCACAATCCTTATTGTGTGAGCTACAGGGTGATCAGCAAATAGTTTAACCGTGTTAGAAGTTCTCTCCCAAAGTGCGAGGTCAGTAGTTATTCTAGATAGATTTAACTACCAACTTGATTCTCCTGGAATCATCCGAGAGGAATCTCAACTGAGGGATTGCCCAGATCATGTGGGGTTGGTTCTTGATTGTTCATTGATATAAAATGGTCCGTTCCACCGTGAGCAGCAGCACTCCCTAGGCATGTGGTCCTGGGCTGCGGAGAAAGCTGAGTCTGGACCAGCAAGCAAACCATCCAAGCGGTGTTCATCATTTTTGTTTTAGATCCTTGCTTGAGTTCCTATCCTGACTTCCCTGAATCATGGGCTGTGACTTGGAAGTGTAGGCCAAATCAATCCCTTTCTCTATTAAGTTGCTTTTGGCCAGAATGTTTTATCTCTGCAACAGAAATCCAATTAGAACGGTGACTCAGATCCAAAGCCCCAGACTGCTGAGACTCTGACTGTGATTACGAACTTTCCGACTTTGTATTTCTTCTCCTAGTAAAGATGAACAAACTAGATAGCTTGACCCTGAAGATTTTTCTTAACAGATTTGGAAACAGGAAGCCCCATTTCCAACTCCTAGATCTCTGTGGAGACTAGAGCTCCCTCAGAAGGCTTCAGCCTCTTCACTAGGGGATTTGTCACGGAGCTTCCAAATTCTCAGGGATTAATGGAATTTGTCAAAGCACACTCAATGTCAGGAAGACGGGAGATTGGCCTCCTCTTACAGAAAACTCTACAGATGATCTCAACTTACCTAAAGCACCTCTGCAAAGTGGGTCTTGGTTCCTGGTTCTGTTAATCCCAAGGATGAGAGGAAAAGACCACTGACCTAAATTATCGTGGCCAAATTAATTAAAGCAAGCTTTTTTATTTGTGTACATAGGGCTGCATCCTCCTAAGGCAGGCTTTGAGAGGTCAGCTTCGGTTATGAGGAAGATAAGGCTTTTATAGCTCAGAGATAGGGAGTTTCCAACTGGGGGGTCTGGCAGACAAAGCAGATGGAGTTACAGGAGCAGAACATAAATGTAACAAGTTAGTCCTTCCTGAGACAAAGACACGGTTGCAAGGTGAGCTAAACAACGTTGTCATAGCAGGTAGTCACAGCAAGGTAGTCATCAGTAGGGCTGCAAGATGCTTATAAACAACTTTTTGAAACAAAGACATGACTGCCGTTCTTGGCCATAGAGAACCATTTGTAGTTAAGGTTACAGGTGGGGCATAGGCCAATCCTTGAGAAACAGGTTTAAACAGGAAAGAACCTAGTTTGAATTTAAGGATGGCTATAAGCCCCAAATGAAGGTATGCCAGTTCTTCAGTTTATAAAGTAGGAATAATAATCCCTGCTCCCCTGAGCTGTTGTGAAGGTGGCGTGAACCAAGTATGTGATGGGTGCCGAGTGAATGAGGGCCCCTCATTCTATCCCCCTCTTCTTTCTCGCTCTCTTGCCCCAGATACTGCTTCCTTTTTCTCCCTCACTTTTTCCTCCTCTTCTCCCCCACTGCATCTCCTTCTTCCTCTCTCCTATCTCCTACTTCTCCTCCATTTCCTTTCCTTTCCTTGCCCTCCTGCCGTCCCTCTCCTTTCCCTTTGCTATGGTGTTTTTGGTTTTGGTTTTAAGAATAGTATTGTTTGGTTTTCCCCCTGGGTCCTTGGGCTGTCTAGTGTCACGTTCTAGGTCACCTAAACAGTGCCAGGTATGGGTGTCATCTCATACAGTGGGCCTTAAGTCATACCAGATATTGGTTGGTTACTCCCGAAAGGTCTATGCCACCATTGCCCCAGCACGTCTTACAGGCAGGGCAGATTATAGATGAAGGTTCTGTGGCTGGGTTGGCACTAATATTTATCTATTGGTAGTTTGCAGACTGCCTTCCTGTTGTTTTCACTCTTGTAGAAATGTCTACTATATATCTTAAGATGCATATCTAGCTCATTTCTGTGGAAGTTCATAGAGTTCTGATAACATTAGTTATGCATTATATATTTAATATAAAATGATGGGAGAAACTTCGTTTGATAAAACAGACAGTAGCTTTATCTCGCTTCCCTTTGCTCTTTCTCCTTTGAAACTAAAGCAAATGTTCTACCCTCTGCTGGACCACCATCTTGCTGGTTCCTCTCTTTTCTGGTTCACAGACTCACTCTGGAATTCCCAGAGGAAGAATTTGCATAATGAATCACTTACATTGAGGATGAGGCTGACTCTTCGGATTAAGCAATTTCTGATTTGGTGATACAATTTAGCAATAGGAAAAAAAAGAAAGGAAGAAAAAAAGGTAGAAAGTACAGCAAAACCATCATTGGACAAGGCGGATGACAAACATTGAAACTAAATATTGGCAGTATTTGCTAATAGGTAGAAGAGGAGCAATTGGTTACATTTATCAATATGAACTGTGAAGGGAAAAGTGGGTTCATTTCACCTGTGTCTCAAATAATGTTCTCTGGGTGCTCTTCTCTATGTATGTCCCCAAGTAATCCAAAACCAGCAATTTTATTATATTAAATCTCCATAAAACAGAACACTTTGCTAACAGCAACTTAGGAGGGCAACAAAGTCACCCTTCTAAGTAATGGAATCTGACCACTTAGTCAAAACTCAGTCAGGATGTGCCTGCCTAAGAAAGCTGGCTTTGGTTCACTGAACAGATACTTCAAATGTACCGCACATAAATACATAAATTGTGTGTCAGACTTCTTTAGGTACATAATCAACCAATACCTCAGAGTCCACTCATGAGCCACAGACAATAGACAATAGACCATCTTGGCTGCAATGTCTCTTTCAAATACTTCTTGGAGACAACTCAGATCCCAAGCAGGAGAGATTTGAAGTGTTGAAAAACTTCTCAAATGGCATTTTCTCTCTGCAGTGGGAACAAATAACACAGGCAGAGCTAACTACGCATCAAGGTAATGAAAAAATAAATGTTGCAAATTCATCTCCCGTTACTCCGTCTCCATTTGGTAAACTAGGAACAGTGTTTGTAGGTAACTGGATGCTTGTCTGCAACCCCTGAAGAAAGTCATGACCCACAATTCTCCCAAAATCATTAAATGGCTTTAGGCACAGATATCGATAAGTTTTCAATAATACAGATAAACAAATAATTTCACATTCAGTTTAACTTTGAGCTTTTTATCAGTCTATTCTAATGAATACCATTAATAGCTGTGTTAACACTTCTAAATCTGGGTTAACAAAGGTCCTTGGTTCCAAAGCCTTTGGTAGATATTTCTAGAAAGTATCCAAGGTACATTATTTACACTCTATTAATGTTCATGTTTTCAGTCTTCTCTTTACGAAAAGCTGTACTAGCTTATTGATTACTGTGAATGTGTAGGTGTTCCCAGGTTAACGTTATTTGATACAAAAACACATACTTCGGTTTGAATGAAATAGCTATTTTAGAATTAAATATTGGACAATATAGGAAGTGTATAGATAAACTCCTAAGCCTTTAGATGATGCCAAATTGTCAAAAATTTAGAAACTATCAATTAAAATAGCTATCCACACACCAAAAAGCACATCTTCCTAAAGCCTATGATGAACCACCGCGCTCAACCCAGGTCTTAGTTGCTCTATGTTTAAACTGTCTGTCCTCCAGTTTCCTCATCAGTAGCACAGAACCACTGTGAGTGGGCAGGTTGTCAGGTTAACAGTGTCTGCAGGATCATGGTGGAGTACTTGGACAGGGATGCCCTCTGACGTCCTGTGTCTTCGGGGGGATCTGAATCCATCATTTCTGAGGACTTCCCACCTCCTGGCTTCAGGCTGGGTTTGGCCACAGGGAAGTAGGAGAATGAGAAGAAAATGGTGTCAAATATTTGACCTATGTCTCTTCTGCAAGGTAGTCTCCAACATCATTTATGCCCAAAGTCAAAAAAAGACAAACTTTCGAGCTAATGTATTCTTGATCTGGCATGGACACTCACCCTGTCTTCAGACGCTCCCAGTCATAGGAAGTCGCAGTTCACCGTAGATGCTCTCTGACGCAGTTACTCTCGATTGTAAAGCTCTTTGTTACTTTATTTAAGGAGAATCCCCACTGCTGTTGAAGGGGCACGTGTGCCAAAGCCACTACCACCACCATCGGTACCCTGATCTCATGCCATGTTTTATGCTGTCTAATAGAATGTGCTCTTCATTTAAAATGAAGTATAATTTATCTCTGAACACTATTACTTGCTGAATGATCATGTAACATATCCACAAAGGTAATATTTTATAATACTGGGACCATACCATATATTCATCCGTTCATTCATCCATTCACTCATTCATGCACTGTCTCATTCAGTACATCTTAGCCTTCTTTTTCTTTCCAAGAACCAAGAAGGAGCAAGGCAGGCAAAGCTCATGCCCTTGAATTGAAATCCTGTGTAGAAAAATGGGTGGTGGCAGTGAATGAATGTATTTTTGAATTTTGAAAAGTACTTAAGAAATACAAGTCAAGGGGTAGGCATAAGGGGTCTGTATAGGGAAGGTCACCCTCAGCCAGGATATGTTAAGTTGATAAATAAACCATGAGACTGACGCAGGGAATAAAGGACTCTGTGCAGGAGGGTGCTGAGGAGAAAGGCCCTCCTGCCCATGCACACAGGTTTCTACCCTCCTGCTTCTGCTTCAGCATACCAGAAACATCTCCTCTTACATCTATTCATTCTTTCAAGAATCATCGCTGACCTTGTGCATCAAAGCAAAAACACTGTCCGCAAAATGCACAGATTCTAGTTCGGGATAAACAACTAAAGCAAAGAAATATTCACCGGGTCTTTAAAAAGGAAGCTGAGAAAACAAGACCTGGAAAAAGTGGCTAGTGAGTCAGCGTGGGAAATGCTCTCTGTATTGCTTAGCTGGGTGGCCCCTGAGAACATTGAAGTTTCAGCTGAGGTTGTTAAGGGTGAAAGGAAGCAAGCCCCATGGTTCTAAGCCAGGGTCTGTCCAAGGTGAAATCTCTGAGTTGCCTGTGTTCTGGGTGGGTTAGAGTAACAGCTGGGAAGCCTGTGCATTGCGTGCAGATGTGGGAGCATCAGGAAGGCACTTTGCAGCCGAAGAGCAACAAGCTCAGGGTTCCTTAGGATCCTCTGTGTGGTCTTCAGGATTTGTTCTCGGTGAGAGGCTGTGGCTGGCAGGGTTTGAGCTGAGAATGTACACTCCGCATTGCACTCCGGCTCAAAATAATTACTCTACCCACCATAATAGGAATAGGTGCACATTCATAAATAGTGTTGTACAGCCATCATTTAAATGGCAGAACATGGTTTTCCCCACCATAAGTCAGAGCTGGTTTCCAAGTTTGGGGAATTGTTGCAATAGAGCCTTGAATCTCTGCTGTCCCACTTGCTGAGAGATCTGACGCCCGAGGTAGAGGCATAGCTGTGGCATCTCTGTTCATAGTTGCATGTTCTTCATATTGTCCCAGTTGTTTTTTGGGGATTACTAAGGTTTCCACCCTCTCCCCAGTCACTTTTTCCCTTGCATAGTGATAAATATTGTTTGCAGGAACTCATTTCCTCCTCCAAATGTCCCATGAGAAGATGCTCTTATTTCCACCTACAGGGGTAAACTGAGGCCTTAGAAAGTCTAGGAAATTTCCCATGAACATGAAAGCTTAAGATTAAGGATTCAAATCTGGATCTGTCCAGTGCCAGGGCTGAGCTTTTAACTTACGCGGGAGATAAATTATGTGGTACCTCCTGTGTGTACCCCTAGAAAGATAAGATGTTGGATCAGGTCCCCAAAGCACAGTATTTAGTCCAACGACACAGATCCCTGAGTTCAGTAAGGAAGTTAATTCCTCTACAGATGTGTTCCACTAACTTAAACTAAGCAGAATCTCAAATATTTTTGAAAAAAAAGTTTCAATATATCCTTTTAACATCTATTTATTTATTTATTTAATGTGTGTGCGCGCGCGTGCGTGCACATGTGCACAGGCACCCTACAATGGACCCATGAAAGCCAGAGGACAGCTTACTATAAAAGTCAATTCTCTCCCTCCTCCCACCACATGGCTTCTGGCAATCAGACTCTAGAATGTCATCAGTCTTGGTAGAAGGTATCTTTCCTAACTGAGTCAAGTCACTGGCTCTTGAGAACCTTTTGTAATCCATTTATTTTAGGTAGGAAGCTCTTCTGAAAGTAGACGTTAGATGAAGCATACTGCAGTCAAACACACAGACCCTGGAGACAGATGGTCGGGCTTAGAATCCTGGATCCCCTATCAATTAATTCAGGCTTCAGGTAATTTATTTAATATCCTGGCACATCAGTTTCCTCCATTACAAAATGAGAACAAGATTAGCGTGTGTTTCACAGTGCTTTTATCAGGACTGAGTTAATCCAGATGAATCTGGACTAAAACAGCGCATAGTAAGTGCTCAGTAAATATTAGTTTGGCATAATTTTCTCCATTATCCAATTGAAAGGTCTCATGGAATTCTATACTGATGTGTTTATTAATTCTTTGAGAATTTCATAAAACTTGAGTCATAGAACGCGAAGTCAAAAGGTGCTGACCTAGAGGCTTTACCCTACTTGAAGAGATTTCATGGATGCTATGCCCAAGACTTCAGGAGAAAAGTAACTAACAACATAACCCAATAAGGAATCCTGTGAACTACAACAATGGCTGGCCTGGCAAGACATGGCCGCTGGGGCACAAGTACCATGGGCATCATGGGAATGCTCAAACACTTTCTGATTGGATTTAAAGCCTGTTCCACAAAATGAAATCTATGCCATGATCAAGCCAAGAACCCATGGCTAGACAGATCATAGACCCTAAGAGAAAGCTACTATTATTCTGCTAAATGGACAGAATCCTATTTTTTCCTATACCCTACTGGCATATTTAAGAAGCCTGTCTCTAATTGTAACGAGTATAAATAAAGAAAAGTACTGTCCTCTACTTGGAGCTATATGAAAACTATGGGCCCTAATGAATATGTAACAGTGAAGGGCACAGCCCTTAATGTTCTTGTCTCCTCCGCTAAGAGTGTCCTCAAGACTTTTGCATCTTACCCAAACCATACTATATGAATACATGAATGAAATCAGACACTACGTATTCACTCCTTGGAAGATGTAACATCATTAAAATGTCAATTCTTCCCCCAACTAATCTTTGGATTAAAAACACTTCCAACTTCGTAGGTGGCATAACGGCCCTGCAAAGATGCCCTCATCCTCATCCTTGGAACTTGTGACTATATCATATGGCATGGCAAGAGGAGATTAACACTGCAGAGAGAACTAAGATTTCTGAGAGAGTTTTAAACTAGTGAAACCCTAAAATGTAACCATGAGGCCTCAAAGGGGAAAAGGAAGGCTGGGGAGTCACTGTCAGAGAGATGCCATGTTGGGAAGAAGGCTAGCCATTGCTCCTTGGACAAAGACCACGAGCAGTGAAAATGGTTGGTTTTAATGAACAAGGAGAAGATGGCGGGTTCTCCCTAGAGCCTACCAAAAGACCTGTGACCCTGTCAACACCTTTACTTGACCTTGGTGTCCCTTATTTTAGACTTACTGATCTATAAATACATAAGTGTGAATTCATAAACTGCCTGAATAATGAAGAATGGGCTAAGGTGACAGACTGGACATGAACAGAAAGTTGAGATTTGACACACTCAGATCACACCTAGTTGCTAGGTGTGAATTGCATTATTAATACTGAGACGGCCGTGGACATCGTATCTGTATGCCTGCACTTTAAACGCCTGCATTTGTCCAGAAGTATTTCAGACAGCTTACAAGTGTACATACAACTCGAAGTGAAAATGATGAGCTATGAGAAGGACATAAGGAAGAAGTATGGAAATAGAAAACAGGAATAGGGAGGACCCCATGCCATAGAGGCCCTGTGAATGGATCACATTTTGACCCTAAACATTGTTGAGCTTAACATTGTAATGGAAACCAGTGAGCTATATAACTCACAGCAGCTGCTGGATCCAAAAGAATATCATCATTTAGAGTGTCGTGGCTTCCCTGACGCAGGTCATGCGCTTCTTAATGAAAAGTCATGCAGGTATGCCTGAGTGCGGGCCAGTGAAAGCAGAATACACCATGTGGTGCAATTTAAAAGAGAGAAAGAGGGAGGGAGGGAGGAAGGGAGGGAGGGAGGGAGAGATATACAGGAGGTGGGCAGAGCCCTTTTAGAAGGGAGCTTAGTGAATGTGCTCTTAAAGTGCTCTTAGTGACTACAGCTGAGGATGTACACCCCCAGGTCAGGCCAGTACAGATGCCTGAATATTGACACCATGCCCCATGGGAGAAAAAAAAAAAACAGCAGCTTTCCCTGTGGGTGTTTCACATTTGCTGGTTTCCTTTCAAGGTCGACCCTTATTATTTTGGGTAAACAAACACGGTGTATTTAAATAAAAACACATCAGTAGAGTAGGTCTAAGATTTGCTCTCTTGGGTCAAAACAGTCTAGGGTTAGCAATCCCACCTGCCCCCACACCCCCTGCCAAAGAGGATGTAAGAAATACCCTATTAGAAGCTCAGAGGCATTCCTCTATTTTCTTTTTTTAATTTTTGAAATTACACTTGCTTATTTGTGTATGTGTGTGTATGTTGTGCATGCACACATGTGTGTGCACGTACCCACAAGCGCGCATGTATGCACGCCAGGTTTACATGCACACATAGCAGCAAACCCATGAAGCTCAGAAGCTAACATGCAGGAGTCAGTTCTTTCCTTCCACTGTGGAGGTCCGGGCATCACTCACCTCATCGAGCTTGATAGTAAGTTTCTTTTCCCACCAAGCCATCTCGCTGGCTATGGGGACCTTTCTCCTAAATAGCAACACTCTTAGGCCCTAGACATGTGCTTGGTAGCGGTGAAAGAGCTTCTGCTCCCTGCAGACAGAGCAGGTAGTTTTCATGGCTAGATAGACCTTGTTCTGCTATTTTTATGTGTTATACTTCAGTTGCCTTGGACCTCAGTTTCGTTGTCTTTAAAATGGGTATAAAAATACAGTATAGCCAGGGCATGGTGGTGCATGTCTTTAATTCCAGCACACTTTGAGGCATAGGCAGGTAGATCTCTGTGAGTTTGAGGCCAATCTGGTCTACAAAATGAGTTCCAGGACAGCTAGGACTACAAAGAGAGACCCTGTCTCAAAACAAAACCAAAAGCACAATATAACATGATTATTGCAAACATAACTTTAAGTCCATAGTAAGCAAAACTACAACAGCTAGTACTGTTCTAACTAACTCAGTTCAGGCATAAAATAGATAGTATCTGTGCCTGTTAAATTAACAAATAAATGAGTTAATAAATATTGGCACCCAGGAGTCTTTGGCAATAGGAAAATGTCTCTAAGTGTTTAAAACCATCACAGCACAGCAAGAACTTAGGGTCAGTAGTTAGAATACCTATCATTACATGTAGAATGCCTATCATCATTACATGTAGAATGCCTATCATTACATGTAGAATGCTTATCATTACACATAGAATGCCCATCATTACATGTAGAGGCTCAGGTGCGCTTCAACCATCTCTGACTTATTTTACCAAATAAAATGGTATGCTTTGGGGGAATGTAGCACAATTTCTAATTGGTGTTAATAATAAAAACCCGGAGTCAGAGATGAGAGAGTGAAAGCTGAGAGATCAAAGAATCAGAGCAGGCACCCACTAGTTCTTACCTCTATGAAATTCTGACTGAATGGGGTATCCTGTCTCTACAAGTCCTCAGACAGAATGCCTGGAGCTCCTATCTTCTCCCATCTTATAGTCCTCTCTCCGCCCAGATATATTCCTTCCTGTCTCTATCTCCCTGGTGTTGGGATTAAAGACTTGTGACTTGTGACTCCCAAATACTAGGATTAAAGGTGTGAGCCACCACCACCTAGCTGTTTCTCTTTGATACTGGATCAATCATAGCGCAGGGTGGTCATGAACTCACAGAGGTCTATCTGCCTCTGTCTCCCAAGTACTGGAATTAAAGGTGTGTGCCACCATTTCCTGGTCTCTATGGCTAACTAGTGGCTAGCTCTGCACTCTGAACCTCGGGTAAGCTGTATTTGTTAGATCACAAACAAAATATCTCCACAGCGGAACAATAAGATAAGGATTATAAAGTTCTTGAGTTCATTACTGATAATGAAGTAGAGCAGGCTTTCAGTAAATATCAATATAGTTAGGTGTCATGGTGCATGCCTTTAATCCCAGCACTGGGAGACAGAGGTTGGAAGATCTCTGTGAGTTCCAGCCCAGCCTACTCCACATAAGGGTGTTCCAGGAAAACCTGGACTACAAAGAGAGACCATGCTTCAAAAAACAAAACTAAATAACAATATAATAATTTATCTCACGTAAGTATAAATACAGTATCAATAAACTTTATTTGTTTATTGATTTATTTAGTTTGGAGTATCTCTAAGTCTTAATGCTATGGAATCTTAGAATTTTCCAAAAAAAAGCAGTACTTGCATAAATTAATATATTTGTTTCTGGAACTCACAGCTGTTGTTTGTTTGTGTTTTCTGGTCTCCTGTCTGTGCAGGATTTTATTGTCACTGTGGTCTTTTCGTTCCTGTGGCTGGTCGGTTCATCTGCTTGGGCAAAAGGACTGTCTGATGTCAAAGAGGCGACTGACCCAAAGGAAGTCTTGTTACTGATGTCTGCTTGCAAGCAGCCCTCCAACAAATGCATGGCTGTTCACAGCCCTGTCATGTCCAGCTTAAACACGTCTGTGGTAAGTATTTCTTCATTCGGACTTGCCTTCCCAAGTCTTTACTTGATGGCCAGTGATTAAGAAAAACACCTCCAAAGCCACTCTGGACATTTCTGCCTCCAAAACTAGGCCAATCAAAAGAGGAAAATCTCACTGACAGGGAAGATGATATTTGAGCCTTCAAGATTTTCATCGTCAAAAGCTACACACTGCCATGCTGCTGATTACAGTTTTTAATAAAATCCCAGCAGTTATTAGCAGCTGTGGCTTAGCTTACAGTCAAGTGAAAATTCCTAAGCCAGAGCTGATATAAAACCTAAATGTTAAGGCTGAAGCCTGCCAGAAGTTAAAATAGAATATTTGTTAACTCAGATGTTTCCTGGAAGGAAGGAAAACATTTTATTAAAGCCACACATGGAATATAGCAAATCTGTTGGAGAAAAATATGCAGACTTAGTCGGGAACAAGAGGAAATGCACGGCTTGAAAACGTACTTAGTATAATTGTGTATCTTCTCCCACCTCCAGTTTAGCTGCTCGGTAGTCCTAGAAAAGATGCACTAAATTAGCTGAACAAAATCAAATATTGTCTCATCAAGGGTACAGGCCTTACAGGAAAGGACGAATACTAACAGTTGGAGAGAGGCTAAATTGTATTCCTAATTTATATGTGTAAGCAATTGTGCTGCTCCACAGAAGGAAGCTGCATAAGATAAAGACAAGCTAGGATGTCAGCAAAGAGAAGAATTTACTGCGGTGTGGGAGCCTCAGCCATGTTCACTCAAAGAACACTCTCCAGCAAACGTGAAGAACTGTGGCTCCAAAGTTAACCTGTGTCCCTGCAGCTTCCTGAAATTCAGTCAGGGAAGGGGGCCACAAAGAGGGGAAGGGGTGCTCCATACCTCCTGATTTTTCCTTAAATCTTGCCTTGGTGCAGCAGTAACCACAGAAATTAACTATGCCCAGGATCTTGCCAACATTCTTACATCTTGCTGTCCACACTTGTGAGTGGCAACTTGTGAGTGTGTATTCACATTGATAGTAATTTCTGTAGCTGCTTTATAGGCAGAGCTGAAGACATGATTGTGACTGATCTCTTAAAATCTAAGAGAAAAATATTAAATTGCTTGACATGTTTAACCAATCAAGTAAATGCTATTTGCCAACTGCTAGCTTGACAATCCATGCACCAGTTAGTTATGACATTCCACAGGGCCTTGTCATTCCTCATGTTCTAATGAAGTTTAGAGTGGGAGGTAGGACTTAGAGATGAAGAATACAAGTTCTCCTAACTCTCACAGCAATGTGAACGTGTGGAAGGAAAGACCTGCTGGGTTGTCCCTGTGTCCCTGACAGCCAAGCCTCTGGCAGTTCTAAGAGCTCATTCAGACCGACTTCAGCGAAGCTTACCGTGTTCTTTAGACCCTTGTCTGGGACTAGTGTCTGGACTCATTCAGATATCTGCACTGGAAATAGAAACTGGCTCCAATGTCACCATGAAAATATAGTTTCTGGAGAGATACCATGGACCCGCTGAGATCTGAAGAGATGGGAACGGAAGATTCTAGAGCCGCTCCTCAACTCCCAATGTCAGATAACTAAACTATTGTCTCTCTGAGTTGCTGAGTGGTGTGGCTCTTACCTAACCTCCCACTTTTCTCCTCCAGCGGGAAAAGTCCCAGGACGGACCTCAAGTGCTTGGACTAAGGCATCACACTGCAAGGAAAAGGGAATTGTGTATTACTGTTGCAAGGAAAAGATATTAATCAGTCAACACAGGTTTTTGAATTAAAAGTCGGCTCGCCTTCAAGTCGCATTGAGCTAGCTCAAGCAAAACCCAAAAATAATTAGAAAAGCTGGAAGCGTACCCTAGAGTAGAATCCAGGGCTGGAAGCTGGAAGATAGTCAAGAGACCGGGCCTTTCAAATTCAAACCTTTTACGCTTGTGTGTGCATCTGTTAAAGGCGCTGCCTGTCTTGTGACTCTCCTTCTCCAAATAGAGTTTTAATTATTTTCTGGTGTATATGGGAGAAGGTAGGTACCTTCAGTTTCTCATTGCGTGTTTCTTTTCAAAGAAACATCTTTGGCCAGTGAGAGGGCTCAGTGGGTTACAGGGACTCACTGCCTGAGCTTGGTCACCCTTATCACCAAAACTCAGAAAAAGAAAAGAGAGAATAGACTCCACAAAATTGTCCTGACTTCCACGTGCATACCATGGTATATGTGTGCAAGTACACACACACAAACACACACACACACACAGAGAGAGAGAGAGAGAGAGAGAGAGAGAGAGAGAGAGAGAGAAATAATAAATAAATATTTTTAAAGGGGGGCAGGGGGGCACTTAGACTGAACTTACCTCACTCAGATCCAGTCACAAATGCCTGAATGTTTACTTGAGAGCATCCCACTGACCCTTCCAGAGTCAGGTGTCCACCTCAGTCTCATTAATTGTAGGCTATAGGCTTTAGGGATTGTGCAGTCAATACATGGCTCACAGAACTCACCCTCCTGGGCCGGGGCAAGCTCTGAAGAAGGAAACATACACTTACTACCATGTGTGATCTCTGCAAGAAAAACAGTCAAGAAACAACAGATTCTCTACGGTGGTTAAAAAAAAAATGTTCTTTGCCATTTGTGACTTCACAGTAGCCCTAAAATAAAGCAAGGTATCTAGACATTTCGGAGGCAGGAAGATGCTCGTAAGGATTCTGGAAAAAGATTCTGGGTTTAAGCACATTAATGGTAGAACTGAACCCAAACTCTCCCAATGCAGTTACTACTCCAAAGAGCTAAAGGCACAGTGCTGGAGTGGTCTTCAGGAAGGAGTCCTGGCCCCACTGGGCAGCAGTCTAGAGGAGGTATATGAACAACAAGCCTGCTCAAACCTCCATGCCACCATCTGAAAACTGGAGACAGTTATGCACAAACTTTGAAACTGCTGAGAGAAGGCAATCCATGGGGAAAACACTTAGCATGCTGCCCAATCTGTAGAAGTGCTTATTATGGGCTACCTTACTTGGGGTGCTCACTTTTTCTATAGTAGGGGGAAGATGCTGTAATATCCCAGTTTTTATCCATCCTTTACTAAATATAACTATGCTTTGTCTGCCATTTCTACTTCTGCTTTTCCAGCTTTACTTCAGGGAAATCAATCATCACCTTTATAGATGCCCACATTTTAACTTTCAATTCTTTCCCACATATAGTTGTATACCCTCTTTCTGATGTCTTCACATCTGAGTTTTGTTGGGTGGAGGTCGTTTGTTTGGTCCCAGCCACCCGACTAGCTTAGACCTGGAATAATCACACAGAAACTGTATTAAATCACTTCTTGACCCATTAGTTCTAGCTTATGATTGGCTAACTCTGACATCTTAATCTAACCTATCTCCATTAATACGTGTATCACCATGAGGTCATGGCCTACCAACAAAGTTTCAGCACGTCCGTCTCTGGTGGCACATCCATGGCATCCCTCCGACTCCACCTTCTCCCTCCCAGCATTCAGCCTAGATTTTCCCTGCCTCGCTAAATTCTGCCTTGCTATAGGTCCAAAGGAGTTTCTTTATTCGCTAATGGTAATCACAGCACACAGAGGGGACTCCTGCATCAGAGCTTGAATCAAATTCTGTCCTTTGAAGACTCAATGTACGTGTTCCTAAATGTGTCAAACAACATGGATTTGGGCTTCCTCTATGCTGATAGTGACAGAAAGCCAGTGTTCCTTGCATGCTCCTGGAGTGAAGCTTTGTGCTCTTAATTTTAAGTTGGACCTTTTTTAAAAACCGAGTAGTAGCAAATAAATAGGAAATAATCAAGACAATCAAACAGATAAAATCACATCCCTGAACAGAGCCATTCCTTCATATCAGAAGATATCATTTCATAATTCTTTGATACGTATATTGGCATATACTTACAGTGGTAGAATTAAACCAAGATCTCTCTTTTAATAGAACATATCCTAATTACTGGACACATGATATAAATGCCCTGTGTATAAATTTCATTAGTGGTTGCCTAACTCATTTTGATTAAGCAACTATTATATATTACTTATTTATGTTTCATATCTTCCTTGACAAATCACCTAAGGCTCTATATTAAGGTTAAAAGAAAAAAGAATTTGCGATGGGAAACCAAGAGGGGAGAAGAGGGAGAGGCAGAGAGCAAAGGGTTCTGGGTAAATCCGTTTCAGTTACGTCAGCTAGCCGCCTACTCTGATGTCATTTCTGAAGAGCACGTCCTCACACACTCGACGGTGACACTCAGCTGCACATACTGCGTGAACAACTGTAGAACAGGAGTGAAACCGTGATTTATCATTTAATGTTCACTGATGTGTCCACTCTTTGCATATCCACTTGAATACTCTCAACTGTCCCCCAAGACAGAAATGTTACCTTCATTCAGCTTGCTGTGCAGGCGGTGCTTTAACATACCTGCTGTTAAGATGGTAATGATTTTTGTAACACCCTTGGACCATACCCTTCAGACCCCACATGTTGAGGACACCAGCATTACTCTCTAACCCCCTACACACACGCATGCACTCAACACTCCAAACTAACCAAAAAGTCATCTAAACTGCCAGTGTCATGCTAGAATAATGACCATATATACTCTAATGTCACCCGTTTGTACCATGCTGTTGTTGCCGTTCCCCAACAGAGTTGTTAAAATAGACTGTCCCTTCTCTAGTCAATCACTGAACAAGAGATATATCAGAGAACTCCTCCTTTTTATCACTTGCATTGATAAAGTCTTGCTTCCTTCCATCAAATAACTGGCCCCGGCGAAGCAGCACAGGTTCTTTCATGAGAAGGGGGGATTCCCATAGGAAAACCTCACACCTATTTCTTACAAAATTTTCCACTCTTCTGTATCCTGCACTCCGTTCAGAATCTGATTTTAGGATTCACGTCTTGCTGAGGTCCCGGAGAAGATGTGTCGAGTCAGCAGGGGTGGAGAAGGCAGACAGGATCTGAGGATGAATTCGGACGGCTGCCAGCAGCATTTATTGAAAAGAAAGGTTCTGCCTTTATTTTACTCAATAGTTTAGCCTCAGGCAAGGTTGAAAGCTGGCTCAATAATTCAGGGACAAAAAGCGGACATTAATTTCACTACAGCATCTTTCCTGAGACAAAGCATTAAGTTCAGCAAGTACCTAAATGCCTGTTGTTCTCAAACATTTGGTAGCTCCACCAGGAGCTCTCTTACATAAATATAAGAACCACAAGTTCCTCCTGTCAGAGATCAGGAGAATAGTTGCTTATAGCAAGCAGAAACTTCCCTCAAGTTCCTGAGGAAATGGAGGCCCTTTCCCAAATGCCTGGCCTTGGGAAAAAGGACTTCCGTGGGGACCAGACACGCCACTACAATTTAAGAACAATTTTCATTCCTCCAGTGGCACAAGGCAGCGTGAGTACTGAGTTGTTCCTTAATTGCATCCCTTTGTGCCTTGGTCTTACTATGTGGGCCTATTCCACTCATACGCTTTCTAAATGGAAGGTCCTGATGTCTTGCTCTTCCGTATTAAACCATGCCATTGTGATTTCTCTGTACCTAGTAGCTGAACTCTGGCCCGTAATGACCTCGGGCTGGGGAACTGGACTGTAGGCAGTTCTTCCTCGGGGTCAGTTGTGTCTGGTTAGTAATCTCTGACTTTTCTGTTCTGGGTGTAGCCAGCAGGGCACAGTGGGATTCCTGTGTGCAGCCAGCATGCTTTCCATAGTGATGATTAAGGAGGGTCACCCGTTTACACATTGTCATCCTTTAAAGCCCATACAAAATCTCCCCAAGGAAAAGACATTTGGGAATTTCCGTATGAGAATTAATAAAAACGAATGGAAGAGGGTGCTGGGGAATTGGGAACCGCAATGCCGGAACTTTGTCAGGCGGCAGTGGCCTCCATGAGGTCCGCACCACCTCCCCCTTTCTGGTTTTTTAATTTAGACATCATGTTGAAGATACCTACTGGGGCGTGTCAGCGGCCAGAGGCTGGCCAGAAGGATGGGGGAGAGCACAACGGTTAGAATAATGCCCAAACTGCTAATAAATGACTGAAAGGCTTTTCCAGTCACAAAGGAATTTAAGGAATTTATAAATCTTTCCATCACCTTAGAAGCTGAGAGAGATTGTAATTTAGCATGACTTAATTACAGCAATTTGATTACGTAAGGCCTGTAAATTCATAAGGAAATCAGGATGATTCCACGGGACCCGAAGTTGAGTCTGAACTTGAGGCCACAGAACCTCTGAGGAGCTACGGGGAGAGGAATGGCACAAACCCATCTAAAATGTGAACAGTCAGAGGTGGGAAGTCTGCCCTTGGGGTTTTGAGTTTGATTTGCTATGAATCAGACTGCTTCCTCCAGAGCGTTAGCCCTATCTTCAAGCTTTCTGTCTGTCCTTTCAGAACCAAGGTCAAAGAAGTCTTCTTACATGATTAATTAACATCAACACTACGTGTGTACCTGTTGTACTAAGGAGCTTGTTGGCGCTGTGGCAGCTCTCATAATACTGAGAGTGGTAATGTCCAGTAAAACAGCCTACTAAGAGCATTAGAAATCTCTTCCACAGCCTAAACTCCAAGACCATCCTACCAGGGTTGGCTAAGATTAACTGGCAAAAGTACTTCTGGAGGCTATCTGATTACAATGTAACTGGTAGCATCGTGAGAAGAATTTATACAATTAGTAACTATACATTGTTCAAGTGCAGCCTAGCTCCTAGGCTGGAGAGTTCAGTGTAGAGGGCAAGGTATGTGAGTCATTCTCTGCCACAGGTAGAGACTGAGGACTGAGGGATGCTGGGAGAATCTGACAGCCAGGTCCAGCTCTGATATGTTAAATTGTTAAACAGACACTCAGGCCTTTGTTCTGGGTTTGAAACTTAACAGCCCAGTCTTTTGCTGAAAACCAATGATAATGGATGACGACAAAATCATCTATGACTATTGCCTGCTGACATTGTGGCATTGCTGGGGACCTAAAATGCTGGAACTTTAGCCAAGTCCAGGAAAGGCAGATGCTTCGCTTGCTTTTCAAGTTCTGTAGGACCTTCGGGAGCTAGGGTTGTGCAGGCAGCAGCGGGGACAATTTGCAGTCTTTATTTGGTTGGAAATCTGTTGGAACCGATTCACATTAGAGTCAGAAAAATAGAGACAAAAGGTTTTTGTCACCTTAGGTTTATATTTGAAACTTCCAGGTACACGGTGCTGGTAGCTAGGGGAGGGAAGTCCGAAGACCAAGGAAAGAGGACATTCCTACCCCCTCAAGAATAAGCAAATGGGGAAAGGGGCTGTTGATTGACAGTACTTATCTGGAGTCTATCTGGTCTGTGAGAGGTGGATTGCCATTGCTTGTAATCTGTAGTGTGACTTTGAATCAGATAATTTTCCTTGTTTCCACATTTTTAATATAGACATATAATGTAGAGTAATACTGGTCTTTTAGACCAGGTGGATCAATATATAAAAACCATTCATGTAGTGCCTGGCATATAGAAAGTATTTCGAAATCCTACATCAAATGGTGTTTTTGAATGAAAAAATTAAATAAACTTCAAAATTAAAGTGCAGGATCACCTACGGCACTGTGGAGAATTGCTGTAAATAGAATCTTCTAGCGTTTCTGTCCAGTCTTTTAACCTCTTGCTCTGATTCTCCTTCAGGTCTTTGGGTTTTTGAACTTTATCCTCTGGGCCGGCAACATTTGGTTTGTCTTCAAGGAGACCGGCTGGCATTCCTCCGGACAGAGATACCTTTCCGACCCCATGGAGAAGCACTCTAGCACCTATAACCAGGGAGGGTACAACCAAGACAGCTATGGGTCAAGCGGTGGCTATGGCCAGCAGGCGAGTCTGGGGCCATCTTCCGATGAGTTTGGCCAACAGTCCACAGGCCCCACTTCCTTTAACAATCAAATATAACCCAGTATCACCCAAATTCTTCTGGCGAGAGCCTCACCACCTTTCATTTCAGTCGCAGAGGGTTTTCTTTTTAAGAGTTACAATCAATTATTAATGAAAAGAATGTTGAGTGTAAATCAGAGATCTGTAGTCCTCATTAAGACAGAAAGGCCTGGGTGGTGATAAATGGTACTTAGAGACAAGATGTCATGAGGAGAAGATACATTATTCATCACAGTTGGATAATTAGAAAGTACCTTGCTATATACACACATAATTTTGTGGTCATTTTGTATGTATGTTGAAATAGTGGAAGCATTTTGTAGCTTAACATCTCTAATATGTAACGTGCATAAATAACTTGAGTAGTATTGAGTTTTTCTATGTGTTTGGATGCAAGAGACATTTTAACGATTTCTAGAAGACTATTTGGTAAGCTACAACATGCATGTGTTAATGTTTTTTAGTTTAGACCCTTTAGGACTTTAAATATGTTTAGGTAATTATTCTGTACTGTTTTCACTTGATGAAACAATGTTTATATGATGTAATGCATGAATAAGTACTTTCTCACTTAATAAACATCTGACTGTATTTCTAAAGATTTTTCAGTTTGCATCATGAGTTTGTTAAGTGGGTATTTGAAGACATGTATGCACTACTTTGTAGAATTTGCGAGTTTGTCTTTCTGACTTTACCTAAGTTCGGAATGCATTAGAGTTAAGGTCTGGAGGGTTTCTCTGTTTGTAGATAGTCAGTATTCTGTATGGTAACTGCCCAGTATTTATCTGATTTCCTTAAGTATGTATTTAGATTCTTGTTACTTCCTATGGCGTTTTGTGGCTCTTACCCTGTAAGCCAGGAGTGATAAGGCACAATGACCCTATGCTTGTAGAGTGGCATTTTCTTAGCACCCAGAGATGTATCTTTAAACCTCACAGTTTAAGTAATGCTAAGAAAAGTGCTCTATAGTCCTACGTGACCAGCCAAACATCTGACTTTGTTTATTTTTAAAGCTAATATGTTGCTCAATTCAATTATTAGAAATACCAAGTTATAGCTTGACAGAATTATTTATTTAGGTTTGTGTATAACCCATATATTGAATGGCTTCCCTATGCCACTCTATCTCCTCATGAAAGGCTGTCCAGAACATTATTCATTATCAAGGAAACGCCGATCTTTATTTCTTCGTGCTAATTCAATTGAAACAAGGCCCAACAGGCAGGGCAAGCTAAGCATATGTGTTTCTAGATAGTCATAACTGGTGTAAAAATTCTTTCTGTAATCTGTGACATTGGAAGCTGTTTAGCACAAAATAGCCTGTGTCTCAAATGCTGTCTGTAACCAGATTCTTAAATCCTGTTGGATAAATCTGTATTGTGATATCTCTTTGACCTCAATAAAGTCGTTGCATACAACCTGGCTGAACAATGAAGAACCACAACTCTGGGGGCCTTGTTGGCCTTAATAGGGAGAGAATAAAGGTTAAATGCAATGCTTCTAGCATCCTTAGTCCTCTCTCCTGCCCCCTCCCCGACTACTGCTTCCTGACCCAGCAGTCTTTGTTTAGTTAACCTCTGGCCTAGTCTGACCACCCAAGCACTTCTCACTGCTCCAGTCAAGGAAGGAATACTGGTTTAAAAAGGCAGAAACAGGCTCTAGAATAAGAAGTCTGCATTCTATTAGAACAGAACTGGGTTAAGATAGTCTCACCCTTGTTATAATGTATGTGATGGGGCCCAGTCTTCCCCAGAAGCATCTATCTGAGCTTGTCAGGGAGAAAAGTGAAGGAGCTTGAGGCTTGAGCACCACCCAACATTACAAGGCCAGGGCAGAAGGAAGCATCCCACCGTGGAGTAGAGCCAGGCAGGTTTGAGTTCTGACAGGAGGAGGCAAGAGGAATAGACAGAGTTGCCAAAGCGCAGAGACTGGGGGATGATTCACAAAAGGCAAACCTGCCTATGCATACAGGGGTAAAAGCGACTTGGAGGCCACAATTAGGACTTCTATCTTTATCTGAAAGAAACTTAATGAAGGTACTTGAAAGA
Source organism: Myodes glareolus (assembly GCF_982192425.1). Lineage (NCBI taxonomy): Eukaryota > Metazoa > Chordata > Mammalia > Rodentia > Cricetidae > Myodes > Myodes glareolus. Next base: position 49,183,609 of record NC_142030.1, on the reverse strand, counting down.
ATATTTTAGCCGGCGGGGGTGGGGGGATGACACTATGAGAGTATTTTGAAAAGAGTTTTTGGAATGATATCAGAAACTATTGTGTGGATAATGAGGTGCAAGAGGACCTGAGAGGAAAGCCTCCTAGTACTTGGGAAGAAAAGCTTAGCCCCTAAAGGCTGACATCACATGCTCCACAGTGAGTGAGAGGTGCGGCTGACTGCCATAGGCCCACGCCTGCTCTGCCCTGTTTTCTTCAGGTTCCTAGCTGGAGACTTCTACCTTCTGCCCAGTGCAGGAGGAGAAAGTGACCTCTTCTTCATACATAGTCATGAGCTCTCCAAAGCTCAGACCCCACCTTGATAGACTGTCACAGGTCCAAAGCCCTTTGGGGCTCTGACAAACAGAATTCCCTGATTGAGATTACAGACGTGCTTTCAAAGTCCACTGCAGGGTCACGGTAAAATGCTGCCTTTATTATCAAACAGGGATTTAACTAAACTGGCTTAGTCCACTGGGTTTCAGGAAACAGACAAAGATTTGTCCTTTGTGGAGAAAGAAAAAGCAAGGGATAATCGGTGTAGTCGGGAGGCCTAGGACCACCAAGATTGAGTGTGGAGTCTCCAGATGCCAACTTGCTCTCTTCCTTGGAGAGTTGAAGTGCGCAGGTAGGAAGGGTGAACCCAGTGATCAGACCGCCTAAGTTAGGATTCCCTCCCTGCCACTCTTGTGACTCTGTTTTCTTCCCAAGCGACTTCTCCACAAAGTTCTGTGTCGCGTTCATAGCCACAATCTCCAGGCACCGGCAGTCTGGAAGCAGAAGGAAGCTAAGGCTATGGGGATCACCTTGGACACCTTGGGCACGTGGGAGATCACCAACGTGCCTGGGAAGACCCTTAAGGTCTGATTCTTTCGGTTGCCCCATCTCTATCTTGCGGCTTGGGGTACAAACCCCGAAGATTGTTTTTAGGGGAAAAGGTAAGTCATTCAAAGGAACTATAGCAATTCCCAGCACATGGCATGCAATGTCTGGAGGTGGGACCTGGTAAACCGGAGCCCCAGACAGAAGCAGCTTGCTTGAGGGGGGTCGGGGATTCTAGGAAGCCAGCCAGGGTGGCGAACGGGAAAACAAAACAAGGTAAAAGAAAGAAATAAAAAAGCAGCAGTGTCAATAAAAAGGTGTATTCTTCATGTTGCTGATGAAGGCAGGGGAAGTTTGGTCCATCACAACCTCAGAGCCACATTGCTCTGGAATTTTTTCATCAAGAAATAGGAAGCCAGATTGGGTGTAACTCAGCCAGTAGCTGCTTGTACACAGACCAGAGTTCAGTTCCCAGAATGCATGTGGCAAGTGGGACATCAGGGTGCACCCAGGTTCTGTGACCAGTCAGCCTCGCCTAGTAGGACGGTGGCCTCAAAAAGCAAGGTGAAAAAGCAAAACAAACAAAACGCCCAAGGTAGATGGCTACCTGAAGCTGCCCTTCATCCTCCACATGTATGTTCGTGGAGATATGTGACCCTCCCCCACACAAAATTAACTTTTTAAGAAAATTGTGAAAGATACTCTGATGTACAGAAGAAGTAGGGTTGTAAAAGCTACCCACTGGTGACCCCCACTGGGGAATCTGCCCACTTAAGGTGAGTTTACATGAGAGGAGCACCTGCCAGTAAACATTAAACACTTCAGACTATGGGCCAGAGATAGGACCCGGACATAAATCCTTCCATGAACGCCTTCAATTCCTGGAGAAGTGAACATAGAGAAGGAAAAAAGAGACCCTCGGAGGTGCCTGCGTGATGGAGGTCATGTCAACACGAGCAGGTGTAATGAGGAGCTGCGGACAGGACTGCTTTTCAACCCACACGGCTCCCCGTATAGCTAGCTTAGCCCTGGAAATAACAACACACAAATTGTATTCATTTAAACACTGCCTGGCCCATTATCTCTAGAGAGTTAGTTACTGGCTAACTCTCACATCTTGATTAACCCATTTCTAATAATCTGTGTAGCACCATGAGTTGGTGGCTTACCGGGAAAGATTCAACATGTCTGACCTGGTGGCTGGCTCCATGGCGTCTGCCTCATTGCCCTCTTCCCAGAATTCTGTTCTGTTTACTCCACCTACCTAATTTTCTGTCCTATCAAAGGGTCAAGGCAGTCTCTTTATTAACCAATCAAAAGAACACATAGACAGAAGGCCCACCTACATCAAGCAGGCACTATCCATCCTTCAGACTGTGGTTGGTATCATGGGTTCACCATGAGACAGCAATATAAAGCATCAAAGCGCCTACTTCCTTGGTCACCGCCATTACTGCAATTACTCAGCCAATGAAACTGGACTGCAAATGTTTACTCCGAGGGTTGGAGACAAGAGATTATCTGGTTGCATGTGGGAAAAGCTAATGAATTGTATGACACTCAGTTCTGTCCGATGATTGGCTGGCAAAGCTAAATTATATGATGAGATCAAAACCTACTTGAACTGGTGCAAGGCTGAGATTGTTACAGACCGAATTTCTCACTGTACTGAGCTGAGGAAATTACGGTTGCTTGAACCTTTGGAGTTCATCTCAAGATTAGAAGGCTCAGATAATAAGCAAGTCAACACATAAAATAAGGAAGAATAACTTTGATTGATGCTGCAGATAAAAGAAACAAAGGGAAGGGGAAAGGGAATGGGAAGTCAGCAAGGGCATCTCTCAGAAGATGATCTGAAGCAGAAACTTGAAGGAAGACCTAGGTTTGGGGGAACATATCCGATCAGAGGCAAGTGTGCCTGGGACCCTGAGGTGGGCACGGGGAAGCACTCAGTGCCTTTAAATTCAGGACAACTAATATCAGGTCTAGTGATAGTAGGGCATGCAAGGGAAGAGAAAGACACCAGAGCTGAGGCGTTGTGAAAGGCAAGACTATGAAAGATCTTGGACATAAGAAGAGATCCCATTCTAAGAGACCAGGAAGTACATGGTTTCCTGCAACCAGCAAGGACCCAATACCATTTCTCCTCTAGCAACTTCCAGGCTTTAACACTGTAATATGTACAGGGTCAATCCTAGGACAAGCTGGGAGATGAATTCTTGGGATCCTATATTAATATTCCAACTTCTAATAAATGGGAATGCTGAGTGTCTTAGTTAGGGTCTTTATTGCTGTGAAGAGACACCAGGACCACAGCAACTCTTCTGTTTTGGGTTGTGAGCCTAGTGTTTAACAGCTGGGCCATCTTGCCGACCCCACAGCAACTCTTATAAAGTAGACATTTAACTGAAGTTGCTTGCTTAGTTTCAGAGGCTTACTTACTCTATCATCATGTTGGAGAGCATGGGGTATACAGACAGGTGTGGTGCTGGAGTAGTAGCTGACTGAGAGTCCTTCATCTTGCAGGCCACAGGAAGTCAACTGAGACACTGGGTTTCTGAGCATAGGAAACCTCAAAGCCCGCCCCCATAATAACACACTTCCTCTACAAGGCCATGCCCACTCTGAAAAAGCCATACTTCCTAATAGTGCCACTCATTAAGAGATTATGGGAGCCAATTACATTCAAACTCCCACACTGAGATAGGTTTATTCATTCATCAATGTTTCCTGATCTCCTGCTCACGCCAAGCACAGCTGTGGGTACTACACCCTTAGATTTCAGAGAGATTTGATCTGAAGACGATAGAGCTGACCCCTGTACTTGTGAGCTGATAGCTTAGTATTGGTCCAAAGGTACACATACAGATAATGAAATGAGATAAATTCAGATAATTGTCAGAATGCCAGAGGAAGATGACACAGTATGCCTCCCCACTAGTTCCCAAATAATAATGTGAAGGCCAGAGTTAATATAAGAGGTAAGTAAGAGGACCCTAGTATCTTTCAGCAGTGACTCAGGTAGACATCTGTTTGGGGGCCCCACATGCTGACCCAAGCACAAATCGTCATTTATAGAGAGTATTCTGTGTTTTACAATAGCTGTAGCATCCAGGATTTCATGTGGAATCAAGTGTCTTAAGTTGAATTCCTCCAGGAGGAGACCCCAAGTTAAAAATATTCATAGGCAAATAAGGACTTCAGAAATGACAGCAAAGACCATAGAGAAGTTGCTAAAAACCTTCACTCTGGATAACTGCTGTGGCCAGGTTTTATTCCATCATAGAACATGGAAGTCAGGGCAGCAGCCCCACTGAGGGGAAAGGAGCCATGGCTACTTGAAAGATATGACCCCTTCTCCAGCCCATTTGGGTCACCCCATGCCGAGGCTATGGCTAATGGAGAAAAATCCAGATGTTATCTCAGGTGTTGATAGTTGGACACTGTGAAGCCAGAGGCATGCAATGGTCAGATCTGCAAAGACATCAATGGTCACTAGAGATATTGTCACATTACCTAGGACAATCAACTTGAGGCCCAGAAAAAAAGACTAATATAAATTCCCTTTTTCACATCTCTAAAAGGTGGCTTTTCTACTAACTACTGAGTCTACTTAATGCACATATTTGACTTTGGCTCTAATGTGCAGTGTGATTTTGATAACACCTGCACAGCAGTAGCTAACATTGGGCATGCCCAGTGTGCTGGCCACTGGACAAAATCCACATCTAACCACATCGCTAGACTAAAGGTACCGGTGCTCTTCCTGCCTGACAGCTCAGGAAAAGTGACGCCCGAGGCAGTCATGGAGTAGCAGCATCTTTGTGAGCTCCTTGACTAACAAAAATGGTCCCTAATTACTATCTGCTGAGTGTTGCTCTGGGCAGGAACCTCCCTGAACCCTCTGTGTGCTGTCCTAGACAATGCTCACAAACAACACAAAACTATATTGTACTGACTCAGAAGGGGATAAAACTGGTATTACTGAAGGTTATGGAGAAGCGAGTATCCAGAACAACTTGATCTAATCACCGTTCTAGACTTTCTAGAACCTAGGATTCTGTACATCTTCCGTGCTTGGCTTATTAGACAAAGTTGCAATCAACAAAGACACAGACTCTCAAGTGTTTCTTGGGACCTACTGTAAGGACACTCATCTCCAGTAGCTGGAAACCAAGCTGCAGTTAGAACCATGTGCTGCCATGGACAAGTTCATTCTGCATTCACTGAAGAAATCAATTCCATCTTTAGGACTGCTGAAGGCCCAGCTGAACTAATAATATTAATTATGTGACCTGCTTGAAATGGAGTTTCAAGAAAATGGCTTTCCTGGTTGTAGTACTTAGCTAAGTAAAGCAAGAGCTCATGAGAGAGTTACAAATTGTCCTTATTATGTGGATGCAAAAGAAAATGGGATTGAAAGGGAAATAGGCGCACAAAAAAACAGGACAAGGTGGAAGCCGCCATGTTCCGCCGCTCTGCCCCAAGAGATGTGAACTACAGCACAAGCTTGCTTCTGCTCCAACCTCCCAAGAAGGCAAGAGAGACCTGTCTTTTCCTTCTTTTCCATTATAAGAGATCGCATCCGCACAGAGAAGCCACACCCTAAGGCTGATACCCAAAAACCTATTGGCAGAAAGGAATTCCCACAACAGCTAAGTATTCTGCATTACCTGGTTTTAGTACTTAATGCTTTAGTTAAGTGTTCTCGGCACCGGCTACCAGCACCTCTTTCCAAGGGTAGCCGTGGAATCTCCTATTCCAAATGGCGACTCACCCCTGCAAATAATAAATAAGATGAAGGCCAAGATCATAGAGCAAAGCTGAACTGCCTTCCTGGAAGAATTGGTTTCTCTGAGATGAAGTCTAGTAAAGCAATGACTTTAAAGGATTAAGTCGCCCTTGTCTGTGCTCCGGCTTATGGAGGAAGGACAACTGTGGACACTTACAAGCCTAAAAGGCTTCCTAGTGCTAGAGATGTTGCCTTCAGGCCTTTGGTTGTCCATGGACCAATTGCTTGACCTTTACAGCCTCTGAGGGTTTAACCGATGCTGTGAGCTCCACTCCCAGGCTCCCATGGACTGAGTGTCCTCTTCCCGCTTCCTGGAGCCACTGTCCCTTGACCCCTCATCTGCTTCTGTGTTCATTTGGTGAACCCAAGGAAAGCAAACACCAAACTGCTGTCACAATTTACAGCTACCTTCTTTCCTGTAAACTGGCCTGGCTCATTGCTACTCCCTTAATTTTTGTCAATCAGGTTTTCGTCCGATTGGTCCGCACAGTGGTTTTATTTTGGAATTTCACATATCCAGTGTCTGGCAAGATGTGTAAGAATGACTGCCTGTCTGACATGTCATTTGTTAGCCTTGCTATCGCAATGATCCTGTGACTTGTATTCAAATGTCACGGTTGTAGGAATATGTTTCCACCACGTTTATCAGCGTGGCACCATACTTGCTCATGGGGAACACATTCTCCACACTGACGATTGCCTCGGGTGGAACCCGTGGTCAGACCTCTGTGTCGGGGGCTCAACAGTACACGCTATCTTTAGGCACTGGTAAACACTCTCATGGGTCTTATGTGTAAATGAATCGTGTACAATTCTGAGCATTCAGGTGTATTAGCTTCAAGTCAGACCTGACTTTCACCACTGGGAGCAGGCAGGGTGATCCTGGGAAATTCCCTAAGTATCTCTCCAACTCTTCGTCTACATAAATTAAAATAATTATCTCCACCTGCCGTGTTCACTTGCTGCCAAGCAAATTACTCCAAACTTAGTGGCTTAACCCACAGTATCTACACTTCTGCAAGCTGGAGGTCCTATGGAGGTGCTAGAATTTAAGGGGCAAGAGGAATATATATATTCAACAAGACAAGGATGGAGTTCAATACCTGGATCCACACTCTGTGCTCTTGCCTCCCTCTGCACAAAACTGACTCCTCTCAAGGAAGGAACAGGGAGCAGTGAGATGACAGACACAGGGCTGGCAGACAGTGTGGGGCAGGCGGGGGAATTCTGACAAGCCCACTGTTTACTCCCTGGAGCCGTTAGGGTTCAGTGAGATAATTTTATGGAAAGTATCTTGAAAGATCTGAACCACCCCAACACCAAGTACCATTAGTAGCCATCCAACATCAGGCACCATTATTAATGTCACATATATTTACAAAGGATATATATATATATGTGTGTGTGTGTGTGTGTGTGTGTGTGTGTGTGTGTGTGTATTTCCTGAAGAACCAACTTCTTTGTCAATTGCAAGTTTTAAGGATTGCCTATATTTTTTGGCTCTTGGCCTTTCTTGTCTATCTGTGAATGACAGGTCAAGCTCATCTCACATGGGATCTCTTCTGCTTTAATTGCGTTTACATTGGGCTCATCGGTATAACCTGGGTATTTCCTCAATTTCAAGGCCAACTTGTGAGCCCATATTTCATATAAAAGAATTTACAGGCAGGCGCACTGGCCACTAAACAGGTGCAACCTTTCCAAACAAGTAAGACAGCAGCCTGACAAAGGCCAAGATGTTGCTCCTTTCTCCTTTGTTAAAAACGTAGATTGTCTGGGAAGAGGTGTTTGCTAAGCCGGTGACTAAGTTGCAGGTGCTTCCCTTGCCCCATGTCCCAGGGAAAGAGAATATTAACGAGCTTCCTCCTTGGTTTACCTGGGGGATAACAGATGTTTTGTAGAATAAACGCCGCGGGTAGATCTTCAGGATGAAGAGAAGCCTGAGACGCCCTTCCATGATGACTGTGTGAACTGTGTCTGGTTATTTCCCGGGCCTCCATACCCATCCAGATAGGGAAAGATAGTTTCTATGTTGGGGCCTACGGTCCTTGACACCAACTGATCCGTAACTTCACTTTCATAATGATCTCATCCCTCTTTGATGTGGAGGATGAGCTAGATGGACATCATAGCCCTCCTGCATTGTCCTGAAAATCAAACAATATAGCCTAGGGGCCGGAGAAATCACTCAGTGAATAAGAGCACCCGCTGCATTTCTGTATAGCCCAAGTTCAATTCCCAGCCCTCACTTCCAGCAGTCCACGTTGGCTGTGACTCCAGTCCCAGGGGTCTCTCCTGGCCTCCACAGGAACCTGCACATACGCAGCACACACAAACAACGTTTACTCCAGTGCACACACAAAGTACATAAATCTCTAAAAAATTATACAAGGCATCTTTTGTAAAAGACTCAGTCTTAGATCATGATATTAAGACTGACAGTTGGTCCAATCGTTAGTTTGAGACATTTTGTTAGAAATCCATGAAATTGTGTTCTGTTCCCTGCTGAAATACCCTCAAATGCAAAGTGTCACTTAGGGTTGGGGTCACTGCATGCGCTCCTGCATGTGCCCAGGGCTTGCATCGGTGTGTTTCTAGATCAATAGGATAGCTTACATGATCTGAAATGACTTACAGTTTTTACCTCCTTGACATATATGTCACCTCTCCCCCACTCAATTACCAGTTCTCTGTCAGGCTAGGCCCTTACTGGACTGCTGCATGTCCATACCTCTCTCTAGCTAGAACAGTATACCGGGCATTCAAACACATTAAATAAATACAGTATAATATTGCCTTGTACAAATTATTCTATTATTTCATAAAATATGCAAACTAGTATATATGATATATTGACTAGCTAGTAAGGAAAGTCATCTTGAGTCTCCTGAGGAAAATTGCCAGTATGTTTACTGTTTTCTTTATGGCTGTATAGAAAGGGCTTCCTTCGCCATGGATCTGAAAACCTTATTCCTTTATGGCTCAGTTCCAGGATGCTCTTTCTTGTTACCCTCTGTTTGGGCTCAGAAAACAATACATGGAACAGATACTTAGAACTTGAGACTGAGAGCAAATAGGGAAGAGAAAACTCAGGGAAAGGTTTTTCCCAGAAGTTCAGGTAACAACCCACAGAGCAAACCTGCCAAAGCAAAGCAGCCATCCTCCCATCCTCCGGGCTTGCTGCTCACACTTAACCCACAAAGGTCCAGCTCCTACCACAGAAGAAAGACAAAAGCAGCTTGGTGCCAGGACACTGCCTCTAACAGCAGTCTGTCTTCTAGAAACTATTGCTACTACAAGAGTTGGTACAGCTTTTCCTGCTTCCCCTCATCTTCACAGAGGCATTAATGCCTCAAGTATCTGACCCCTCTTAAATTTTCATATTTTCCATCACACACACACACACACACACACACACACAAATACTTAGTGGAGTTGGGTTTTTCCCCCTATTAATTTACCATCAATTTAATTATGCAGAGTCAACTACTTTCAGGTAGAAAGTTTGAACATTTCTGTAGCTAAGAAACTGACGGATGTGGTTGAGGGTGCCTGGACAGGTAACTTGCACACACTATAAGCTCCAGCCTCACAAGGTCGAAGCACTGAGCTCACCTAATAGGACGGCAGTCCCTTGTCTGTTGTTTATTGCCGGTTTCCACTCCCCGTATTGATTCAGATGGGGACTGGACGCCTGTGTCAGTGGAAATAGCAAAGGTTAGAGCCTAGACAAAGGTTCTCACCCCCCTCTGGTTCACTTTTCCATCACTCCCCATTTCCCAAAACACGCTGCTAGACCTCCTGGAGTCTTCATCCAGCGAGACACAGAGGAAATGGGACATAGATTTCACTCTAACAGACTCAGAAGGGATTTAGGCAAACAAATCCATCCTGGATCAGAAGTTGGTTGCTTCCCTTGCATGAAGACCCAGAGGCTGATTGGTGTGTCTATGCAGTGGCCTGCCCAAATAAACAGGGAGGGGATGTCAGCTGGGTTCTTTTCTTTCCTATTCTTTTTTTAAATGAAAGTAACTCAATATGAGGTCTCCTACTTCTGACCCTCCAAGACAAAATCCCTAGAAGCAATGATGACTCTCAGTTTCCTGTAGCAGATTCTTCCAGAGATGATCCATGAAGACAGCTGTGGGTTTTTCATTGTTCTTTTGTTCTTGTTTGTTTCATTTTTCCAGACATTTTTTCTGCATAACAGCTCTTGCTTTCCTGGACCTTTTTTTTTTTTTTTAATAGACCAGACAGGCCTTGGAACACAGAGAGATCTGCCTGCTTTTGCCTCCAAAGTGCTAGAATTAAAGGTGTATGCCACCAAAGCTTGGCAAAAATGGTGGTTTTAACCCAGGGATTATCCACTGAAGGAGGAAATACCTGCTCAAAGACAAAGAAGAACAGAAAACTTTTACTCCGTGTGGAGACATGACTATACCCTGGGTGGCTGTGGAACTAAAATGTCCTTAGGAGAGAGATGACTATGAGAAAGATATTCTAAGCCACTTCTTAAAGCTAGTGGCAAGTGTAGGAGGGTCTTCTTTCTATGTGTTGCTTTCATTGGTTGAATAAAGAGACTGCCTTGGCCTTTTGATAGGGCAGAAAATTAGGTAGGCGGAGTAGACAGAACAGGATGCTGGGAAGAAGAGCAAAGTCAGGCAGAGGCCATGATTCTCCAACCTGAGACAGACATAGGTTAGAATCTTCCATGTAAGCCATAACCCCATAGTGATATACAGATTATGAGATATGATTCTCCAACCCGAGATAGACATAGGTTAGAATCTTTCCCGTTAAGCCACGACCCTGTGGTGATACACAGATTACTAGATATGGGTTAAAGCAAGATGTGAGAGTTAGCCAAGAAGAGGTTCGATATAATGGGCCATGCAGTGTTTAAATGAATACAGTTTCTGTATAATTATTTTGGGGGCTAAGCTAGCCAAGCAGCTGGGAGCCGGGTGGCGGGATGCAGGTGGCCCACCACTCCTCATTACTACAGGCAAGGGCACTGATGGAATTTAGGAGGCATGTGTGTAGAGATACTTGTGCTGGAAGAGACAAGCACATGACCAGATTACAAGCATGAACTGGGTTTCAATCCTCGCCTGAGTCCAGGTTCCACCACTGCTTAGTTGTGGGAAGTTGGTCAAGTGTTTAAATATATAATACTTTGTTTTGTCAACGATCATGGGGGTAATAACAGGAGCATTCCCACTGAGAAACTGTGAGCAGTGATCGCGTGGCTGGGAAGGATTCAGAATAGCATTGGTCACAGCAGATACTCCCAGGGCTTAATCAATGTGAATTTCCAATTAAATTATAGATCCTAGAGATAGTCTTTTTAATGGTTGGATAATATTCATTCACGTGGATATACCACAGTCAACTACCTGAGAGTATTTTGCATGGTGTGTGTGTGCGTGAGTGTGTGTGTGTGTGTGTTCTCTTTCTCACCCCACCTTCACCTCTTCATCTCCCCACAAGACTGTTAGCCTCCTGCTGTCTCTGTCTCAGAGAATCAATAACAATTCCACAGTCATTATCACACACGAATTGTTTTATCAGTCTCTAATCTTACTTCACCTTTTCTCCTAAGCCCGAAATCCGTCCGTCCATCTGTTGTTTACTTCCTGCTGCCTCTGCACATTCCCATGACTCCTCGCAGCCCCAGGAAAACACTTGTCTCCAAGCAGGGCAAAGCCACCACACTGAGACTTCCCAGTCACCCTCCTCCTGCAGGCCCAAGAGCCTCCTTCCCAGGATTGCAGGCTCAGTACCTGGCACTCCCTCTCCTACAGATTCAGTCTGAATGTCATCAGAGAAACTTTTCCTGGTCCCATTACCTAAAGGTGTTCCCCAGCTTACTCTGTCTCGTGCTACTGTGTAGGATATCTGAGGTCTATTTTCAAAATCAGTAATTTTCATGTTTTCTTATTATGGGATGCTTAGACAACGATTCCTTCGTTGGGGATAATGATTCCCTCCCACTGAAGTACAAGCCTCAAGGAGGAAGGCAGCTGATGGGCAGCTCTTGGCAGAGTGCCTGGTATGCAGTTGGCACTCAGTCTGTGCTGGTTTGTTGATGCCAGACAATGACTTACTCTGAGAATGAATGGGCAGATGGCTAGGAACATACAAAGCACAGAGAGCAGGCCAAGTAGTGGTGGCGCACAGCTTTAATCCCAGCACTCAGGAGGCAGAGGCAGGTGGATCTCTCTGAGTTCAAAGTCAGCTGGGTCTACAGAGTGAGTTCCAGGACACCAGGACTGTTTCTCAGAGAAACACTGTCTCAAAGCAAGCAAACAAGAAAGCAGAAAGCAAGAGGATCTCCTGACTCCCAAAACTGTAAAGGGAAGTGTCTACAGTCTTCCTCCTGAAAGTAAGGCTCGCTCCAAATCAGATACAGGAAAAATATGGTATTGTATGAAGAGATGGGGATCTTGACCGCCCGTCATATCAACGACTGTCAAGTTGGGATACGGAGATATCTGCAAATCTTTGTTTGGTGTTATTTTTTTTTAGGCAGTATATGTTCCCAAAAACCTACAAAGTGATGGCACCTTGAAATAGGCAGTGGGATTTTCTCAGTCAGAGAAGCCATTTGTCATTGTGACAGGCACAGAGGAGTTCAAGGAAATTTGTTGGTACCCGACCTCCCTAAGTCATAACCCAGAAGGGCATCGATTTTGTTAGGAAAATTAGAATCCCCCAAATAGGTTCTTCAGTAGATTAATACCTCTGCTGAACTCAAGATTGGATATTTTCGCCTGCAACTTAGTTATCTTTATTTGTGTCTATCCAATTTCAAGCACATGCCATAAGAAAGACACATTTCCAGCTCTTTCTGAGCTTTGAAAGAACAATTTCATCACACGATATTTTTTAAGCCCTGGATGCTATGATAAGATTGTGCCCTAAAACAGAGTAAAATAAAATCTCTGAAAAAATAAATAAATAAATCATTTTGATATTCTAGGAACCAAAATCTCTCTAGGTTAAATCACATTCTCGTCACTTGGAAACTGGCAGGAATGTACGTCACAACTCTAATCCTCCATGCACTTTAGTCTCAGACTCCAACAGCAACACAGAAAAATCTTCCACCTTGTTTGAAAAAGCTGTGTGCTGGAGAAATAAACTGAGAAGGAATGAGGGTCTTAAAGAAGGTCAGGCACTCTGAATCCCCCAAGAAAGACAGAACTGTATACAAAGAGACAGGTCACAGAGTAGTAAGGGAAAGACTAATCACTGGGTCAGAGGGAGGGACAACCACTAACTCCACCATGGCACTAGCAAAATGCTCAAATCACTGCCAATTACAGTGGGAAGCCGTGCTACAGAATCTCCCACTCCCGCAGGTCCAGGAAGCAGCTCGTTAGGAGGCAGGCAGCAGTCACACAACCTCTCAGAGAGGGAAAGGATGCCAATCACTCTATCTGGTCTGCACTGGAGACCTGTTTGAAGAGTTGTGCATTTGTTCTGTGCCTCAGATCCTCTTCATTCTGTATGCAAACCATACATAGATTTTTCTTGAAAAAAATTTTTTTTACTGAATTCAGACTATAGTGCTTAAAACTAGGAAAGAAAAGAAAGGAACTGGGCAAATGGGCACAGAAATAGGAAGGTGATTTCCATCCACTTATGTCTTTAATGCATTTTGTTTACAGAGCATGCAAAAAAATGTCATCTATTCAAAAATAACTGGAGTCTGAGTGTACAGTTGAACCATCTCAGACAATGGTGACACTAAATCCTGACTCTCCCAAGCTGCCATTTCAGGGAAACTCAAGAGGACGTTCCTTATCGGACAGATGGCTCCTTCAGTCTTCTTGTCAAACAGCTATCTTTAAGCTGAGCTGAGTATTCTTGACAATCTCTTCATCCAGTGGGCATTAAAATCCTAAATTCAGAATCCGTGGATTAACCAAACACATTCTGGACAGTCTCTTCAATGAGTGGTGGCTTACAAACAGAAATAGGCCTAAAACTTTGTGTTCTTCTCCTGGTAATTGACAGGCTACCAAGCCTTCTGTACAGGAGTGTGCTGTCTGTGGTACTATCATCACGCTGCATGTATTATTCATGAGCGAGGCCATAACCTGCTCCAGTGATCATCCAAGCCAGTGTCTGCCCCTCCTAAGTGTCAGAAAGGTCTGTATAATGACAGCCACCAGTTAATAACTCTCCCCTCCCCATGCAGCATCGGGAGGTAATTAAAGCCTACTCCAATAAATGTTCAAACATCGTTATTCAGAAATTTAATTTCCACTACCTCAGACAGGCACCAAAAAGCTTTAGGCCACCTGCTGACAACTCCACCGCACAGAGTGATGACAAGTACAGTGTTTCAAATTGGCTTTTTTTCATGCCCAGCCAAAGAGGAAAAAAGGCCTGGCAGCAGATGTGCTAACTGGGTTGAGATGCCTGAGCTCCAATGCCCACCAGCTCTGCAAACAAACCCCAAAGAACTATTGTATTAAAAAACAAACAAACCACCAAAAGGAGACGTTATATAAAGTGCATTAAATTTGGGGGTCCAATTCTGATGTGTATGGTTTCCATAAAACCTAAACCTCTACTGTGGGTTATGCCAGCTCTCTGTAAAGGACTTGTGCAACCACGTCTCGTTGAAAAGACAGTGTTTCCAGGATCATTAGGTGAGCACAGCCCAAAGGAGTAAACGAAATGTGGCTGGAGATAGGGTGGAGTATTAGACAACCACACAAGTAGACAATTAGACAGATGCACAAAAGGACATGACTCATAGAGTCTGAAGGCAAGGGGATGGATAAGAACGCCATGGAGGTCCATAAACGTAGATTCTCTTATGGCATAAAACAAACAAACAAAAAAACAGATGGTCCTGTCAGCAGCAGAGACACCTTTCAGAAAGTTACTTAACCGTTCAAAGTTGGTACATGAGTATATAGTGAATATTTAAACAGATCTATGGTTCTGAAATTATATAGATACTTCTATTCACAGAAATATGGCATAAGTGTATTGTTTTTCATTTTTCCTGCTACGTCAAGCCCTAGGCTTTGTAGATAAAACAAACAGGACTCTAAAAGAACACTGACAAGCTTTCGGGACTCAACAAGCCTTGTGACAGGGAGTGCCCCCATTGTTTCTTTGTGTCTCTTGTACCTCAGCCTGAGCATTAGCGAAGCAAGGTTCCAGAAATCCCAAGGGAGAAGACGACAGGAATCCTTAATGAAAGAAACGCGGAAGCAGCAGCTACAAGACCAGAAAGTGAAATGTCTAGCAAACACACACTCTACTGTAGTTAAGGATCATCACAGCCAATAGCATCATGCTCCATGATGTACATAAACTTGCACCCTCTCCAAGCTGTGGCAAGAGCCTGTGGTTACCCCCACCGGAGCAAACATTCGGCCAAAGAAAGTTAAGAAGGTCAGGACTTGGATTCTTCAGTTGCAGAAGGAGCTGGCCATGGCGGTGCATGCCTGTAAACCTAGCCCTCTAAAGGCAGAGACAGTAAGACTCTGAGCTTGAAGATAGTCTGGGCTATGCTTGAGACTCTGAAAAAGAGAAAGAAGAGAGAGAGAGAGAGAGAGAGAGAGACAGAGAGAGAGAGAGACAGAGAGAGAGAGACAGAGACAGAGAGACAGAGACAGAGAGAGAGAGAGAGAGAGAGAGAGAGAGAGAGAGAGAGAAGAGAATATAAGTACAACCCCACTGTAACATTAGCAGACCCCAGAGAATGAACTTAGAAGCTTAGAAGCACTTCCTGCCCTGCTGGGGCTGTGTGGCTGTGTAGAGGACGCCCTAATAGAGACAGAACTCTCCCTGGCTTCAGCTGTAGTGGGTCCTGTCTTAAGTTAGGGTTTCTATTGCTGTGAAGAGACACCATGACCACGGCAACTCTTATCAATGAAAACATTTAACTGGGGTGGCTCACAGTTGCCAAGGTTTACTCCATTGTTATCATGGCGGGATATGGCAACATACAGGTAGACGTGGTGCTGGAGAAGGAGCTGAGAGTTCTACATTTTGATCTTCAGGCAACAGGAAATGAATTGTGTGTCACCCTGAGCATAGCTTTAGTAAAGAAGACCTCAGGGCCCACCCCCACAGTGACACACTTCCTCCAACAAGGTGTCACACCTTCTCCAACAAAGCCACCCCCCCAGCAGTGCCACTCCCTTTTGGGACCATTAGTTTTAAGCCACCACAGCTCCCTCTATCTCTCAGTCAGGAAACTATTAATAAGACAGCAGGGAGCCAGAAGTCTCCCACTCAGATGTAACAAGACTCCCCTGCCTCTAATGTCAATAGACTCCAACTAGTAGCTTAGATTTTCAAACACCTCTCTCCACACAAACACACATCACATTCCCTTCCACACATGAACATGAACACGCACGCAAACTATCCATGAACACACATGCAAACTATCCATGAAATACGCAAGCAAACTATCCATGAATGTGCACACAAACTAGCCATGAACACGCATGCAAACTATCTATCATTATTCAGAGCCTGAAATCTCTTAAATTGACAAAATATGTCAGTAAATACCCATGTGAAGATGGCAAGGCTCTAGGCATAATCTGACAAAGATTTTACAGGACCCAAGATCCAAAAGGCAGACAGGACCTAGCAAGTATTATCATCTGGACACTACAGGAGCACCACCCGTGTAAACTTTTGGCCACTGTGACTAGCTGCACATGAGCTGCACACGAGCAGCACATGGGCTGCACACGAGCTACACACAGGCTGCACACAGGCTGCACACTAGCTGCACATGAGCTACACATGAGCTGCACATGCACGTGAGCGGTACATGAGCTGCACACAGACTGCACACGAGCTTCATACAAGCTGCACACTAGCTGCATATGAGCTGCACATGAGCTTCACACGGGCTGCACATGAGCTGCACATGAGCTGTCCACGAGCTGCACATGAACTGCACATGAGCTGCACATGAGCTTCACACGGGCTGCACATGAGCTGCACATGAGCTGTCCACGAGCTGCACACAGTCAAACCAGTCAACACTGTAGCACAGATGGGAAGGGAGCTTGTTAGCCCTCACCCCTAACTGAGGCACGATTGACAGCCGATGACTTCTGGGAAAGGAAGTGTCAGTTTATTTCTAAGGTTGTGTCCAGGCAGGTCAACCAAGCTCCAGTGGGTGGCCCCACGCCCAGGGGTACATGGATAGCACAGAGTGAGCTCAGTGAGCTGTATGAAAACAATGCAAAACAAAAGGCCTTGAAGTTGGGAGACAGTGGAAGGCTGGGGAGTGCACACGATTTGAGAGCAGTTGGAGGGAGGAGGGGAGGTGAATATGATTGCAATACACTGTATTAAACTCTCAAAGATTAGCAAAATTATATTAAAATGTTTTATAAGCAATTACACATTCAAATTAGAATTTTTTCTTGAAGATATTTTTTACATTTTTTTCAACGTAATATTTTATTGGTTCTTTGGGAATTTCATATCATACAACCTGATCACACTCATTTCCAAGTCCTTCCATGACCACCCCCTCGTGACACCCCCACAACAAAACAACAACCAAAACACTCCAGTTTTGATTTTCCATATACTCACTGAAATGTGGTCAAACCTTCAGTGGCCTGCTCCTTAGACAGAGCTGAGTCCTTCTCCCACGACCCCACCAGAAGCCATCAGCTGTGGAGAGCTCCCCTTCAGCATCCTTATCATGCTTTTTAGGAGTTCTCTTCAATGATGTCCTGTTTAGGATGCTGCTGGGGCTTGTGGGGGTGACGATGGTTGTCACAGAAATCTTCCATGTCCCTCTTTCTCACCTGTGTATCTGCAGTCGTCAGCATCACTGCAAAAGCTATTTCCTTGCCCTTTGCAGTCCGAGGATGACCCAGATTGTGTGTTTCCACCTGGTTTCTGGCAACAGCACAGACCATGAACACACCAGCTGCAGTAGGACCACAGACCCAGAAGAGGCCCTGGCGGCAACATGGACCACTGATGTCAATGCGACTTCAGGTGGCAGCACAGACTATGGGCATTCAGAGGGCCTTCAGTAATAACATGGGCCATGGACATCAGCACAGATCCTGGATGCAGCAACACTGTGGACTCAGACATGGCCCTCTGCCACAGCAGGGCCTGGACATCATAATGGACTCAGATGACAGTGTGATATGGCCCCTAGCGGTGGCATGGCCCACAGACATCAACATGGCCTCAGGTGACAGGACAGACCACAGGCATCGATATGACCCTCATCAGCATGACAGACTCAGACATCACTGCCTCAAGAGGCAGCATAGGCCACTCACATGAGTGTGACTCCCAGAAGTGGCACAGGCCACCGACAGCAGTGTGGCTTCGTAGTGAAACAACGTTGAGGGTGGGGAGAAAGAAACAGAGAGATTACTTATCAATCGATAATATAAAGTAACAGAGAGATTATCGATAGATAATAGATACTTATCAATAGATAATATAAAGTAACAGGGAGATTATCGATAGATAATAGATACTTATCAATAGATAATAGAAAGTAACAGAGAGATTATCAATAGGTACCTCATCAGAAAACATGGAGTTTGGAAGGAAAATGGGACATTTTTCAAATAATGAAAATATCAACACTAAATCCTCTAGCACATGAAAAAATCCTTTAGGAATGAAAAGACAATCTCTAGTGCAGTGGAGTCATGACTATTATGGGATAGCCAACTGTTTTTTCTTTATTAAATCTGAATCTTGCTCCACGGGAGGAGGTTCTTGCACTGTGTTACGGACCTAGTCAAAGTCCCACAGCTGGGGAGGACCATAGAAACTAGGGGTGAACCTTCTACTTTTGCGTTGCTAATTTGACGTGGTGTCAAACTGGCTCTTAAATATTTATGTTAATACCTGTAGACTAGTGCTATTCCTCGACCATGAAAGAGGTTGGGGAAGAGACTCAGGGTTGGTCAAGAGGCTGAGACCAAGTGACTGTTGGGTCCTCAGCACTGAACACTAAACGAGACATACATATCCCTATGCCGAGGACCAGAGAACATTATGGATGAAGAAATAAAAAGAATGGAGACATCCAACCACGGGGAGGAAGATCACGAAACACTGTCTATGAGCATGACACGGCCCTGCCACTCATAAACTCGCATTTGTTGTGATTGCCTACACAGGCTGCATACAAGACTAAACCAGAAAACCTTCTTCCATCAGAGAGGAAGGACTCATGGGTCTGCTCTGCCCAGGGAAGCTACAAACTGTCTAGGCCTGCGGAAGGAGAGCAAGTCACTGTCTTCAGAGATGTAGGCACTGGTGAGTTAGGTACTCATGTTTCCGTGGGTAGAGTCGTGTTCGTGCTAACATGCCTGCACCTGGCTATAATCAGAATGTTACAAACCAAAGCCAGAAGCAAAGCAAAGCAGTCATGAAAATTAGATGTGAACTAAGGATTTTGCTAGCGGTGAGAGGAGGCTAAGAGAGGGTGTTGGGATGAATGTGACCAGAATACATTATACACATGCAAAATTGTCAAAGAATAAATTATTAATAATGAAAAGAGAGAAGTCACAGAGCCAGGAAATTAGCAAAGGAGCGATATGGACTCTGAGGATCTGGGGAAGATGGAGATGTAAAAAAATCCTGTAGACCAAGAGACCATGGAACAGAAAAAGTAGCGTGAAATCTCCCATGAGCCTACAGCTTCTCCCTGCTGTCATCTCTGGGAAGAAGGACCATTGGCCCAATGGCTATAAGCCACAGTTGCTCTGGTAACCCAGCACTTGCCTGTGCCACTGTGTCTAGGCTCTGAAGAGGTACCAAATTCAATTGCCAAATTTTCTGGCCTGAACCATGAAAAGTATTTAAATGTTTCGTGGAAATGAAATACTTTCTAGAAAAGGTGCAGGGAAATCTAGACAATCTCGGATGAAGGAAAACTGAAATTGTAGAATATTATTTTAAGATATGTTACATTTGTTTATGCTGTGCGACATTTGTTTAATAATAAAAAAATGTGTTGCATTCCTTTATGTTGCAGTTGTTTAACTCTGTGAGGCTGAGTTACTTTGTTTGTCTAAAATATCTGATTGGTTTAATAAAGAGCTGAACAGCCAATAGCAAGGTAAAAGAAAGGAGAGGCGGTGCTGGCAGACAAGAGAATAAATGGAAGGAAAAATCAGGGAGGAAAAGACCGAGGAACAAGAAAAGGAAGACATCAGAGGACAGCCACCCAGCTGCACAGCAAGCCACAGGGTAAGAAGAAAGATATACAGAAATAGACAAAGGTAAGAGCCCAGAGGCAAAAGATAGATGAATAATTTAAGAAAAACTGGTAAGAAACAAGCCAAGCTAAGAACAGGCATTTATAAGAAAGAGTAAGCTTCCATGTATTTATTTGGGAGATGGATGGCAGGGCCCCCAAAAGAACCAAAAGAGTAACGACTGAACAACCAACTGCTTAAGATAATACAGCTTTAGAAATTTCATTTTTCTATTTGTGATGAAGTATACTGCAACCCCAGCACCTGAGAAACTGAGAAATGAACATACCTGTAAGTTAGAGGTCAACCTTGTGTACATAACAAGTTGGAAATCAACCTTGGCCAAATAGAAAGACCCTGTCTCAAATACACTCATGATAGGAGAGGAGAGGAGAGGAGAGGAGAGGAGAGGAGGGGAGGGGAGGGGAGGGGAGGGGAGGGGAGGGGAGGGGAGGGGAGGGGAGGGGAGGGGAGGGGAGGGGAGGGGAGAGGAGAGGAGAGGAGAGGAGAGGAGAGGAGAGGAGAGGAGAGGAGAAACAATGTTTGGGAGTTAGTTTCCTTCTTCACCTTGAATTTCAGGGATTTAAATAGGTCCTCTAGGTGGCAGGGCCATTGATTCATTTTATTATTTCTTTCATACATAACACCATGAATGATATATCCAATAGATACCTTGTAGAAACACATTAACATTTAATTTTCTCAACAGTAAGTAATATTTAACAGTTTTTCTGACATTAAATAATTCTATAAATACAAAAGTGGAATGTCAGTTTTACAGGAGTTGAGCATGAGTTATTATATGTATATAACAAATATTATATGTATCATGACTTGTATGTATGCATATATGTATATAGGAAAAATGTAAAACAAAAGAATAATTAAGCATTATGTTTACAACATTTTGTCCTAAAATGTAACTCAAAGAAAAAAAATTATGTAAAAGTAGAAAGTACTTTGGAGTATAAAGTTAACACACATACAACAGCCACTCAAGCTGAGAACTATTCCATTGTCAGTGCAACACCAAACCCTTCTAATTGCAGCCTCATCTTTGGAGCCTTGAGTTAACTATTATTTTGACAAAGTTTATTCTTGACAAAGTGGAATGAATGGAAGATAGGCTTTAAAATATGGTGTGGGACAATGATTTGTACCCTGTCAATTATATTTTAAATAAACACTGATTGGCCAGTAGCCAGGCAGGAAATGTAAGCAGGGCAACCAGGCAGGAAGTAGAAGTGGGACAATCAGAACAGGAGAATTCTGGGAAGAGGACGCAGTCCTGACCCAGCCACAGAAGAAGCAAGATGTGACTGCCTCACTGAATAAGGTACCAAGCCACGTGGCTAACATAGGCAAGCACAATGGGCTAATATAAGTTATAAGTGTTAATAAGAAGCCTGAGCTAATGGACCAATCAGTTTATAACTAATGTAGACCTCTGTGTGATTTCTTTGGGACTTAACGACTGCGGGAAATGGGCAGGGCAGAAAACCTCAGATAACAACAATAAATGACCTTAAAACAATTATTCATCCATCCATCCCTGGCTGGGGGAGTATTCCTAGACCTCGCACTTTGTGAACAGAAAACCTTAAAGTGAATGGCAGATATTAATGTGAAACGCACAACTGTAAAACCTCTAGAAAACAATCTGAAAAATCTTCACAAAACAGCCTTTCCATAGACACCAAAGGACAGTGTATTATGCAAGGATCCATAGAGGAATGGAGATAGAAGATAGATAGATAGATAGATAGATAGATAGATAGATAGATAGATAGATAGATAGATAGATATAGATAGATGATACAAGATAGAAAAGAATTTTGTAAGTCAGCTAAGAGCATGGTGGACACTCTGTCCTCAAGGATCGGAGTCACAGTAGGTGGAATATTCTCGGCTGTCTCTCACTATGGGAGGCCTTCAGTGATGATTGCTCAGTCCCAAAGGCTTGGTGTTTCATTAGTCTGTTGCTGGAAGCACAGAAGCTTCCTGGAGATCTGCTGGTCCCTAGCCCACAGTGAAAGCTTGAAAACCTCTGTATCAGCAAAGGGATCAGCAGCAACAACAGGACAAATTAACTCAGCAGCAAGCGCAAGGTCAAGGAGAGGAAGATGAGATGATCTTCCTCCACCATCCGTTATCTGTACTGAGACTAGACGGCTCCGCCCACTATCACAATCGCTGTGCTTCTTCAATCAAAGCAGTCAGGACTCTTCAGGTAAGGCCCATACTCAGGAAATTCTAATTTGTGGCAAGTTGATGTAAAGCTAAGTGCAATAGACAGTTGATAAAAGAAAGATTTGAAAAGTAGACCCTCGTCAAAATTTTGAATTTTTCCATGACAAAAGATCCCCTGAGAGGATAAGAAAGCAAGGTACACTTGGGAGAGATATTTACGAAGCATACGTCCAACAAAGAAGTAACGAGACTATATCAAGTACTTCCAAAAGTCAACAGATTTTTTTAATCTACTTAGAAAATGGAAGAATACACAAAGTTCCTATCACTGGGATTTGTAGCGGAGAACCATGCTCAGTATACCTAGCCCTTATAAAAAAAGATACTAAAGCCAGAATGAAATATCACTGCTTGCTGATCAAGACGGCTGAAAAAGCAGCAATGGAACTGTGAGAGAGTGTTACACTTCTGCGGAGAAAGGAATGGAATCCTAACTTGTCGGGAAGCCAGGCTATACCTGGAGCTGCAATAGGGCCGCTCTGGAGGTTGGATGAGATAGCTTGACTTGAAGCCCCTGTGTGGTGGGGATGGCCTCCCCTCAGGGTGTGGCAATCTTGCTCCTCCTAGAGAGCGGTTACCGCTAAACTCTGCTCTGTTCCCCTGAGGGAACCTCCTAGCACGGCTAACCATTTCTTCTCCTCTGCTCAGCTCTGGCCCAAGATGTTGGTTCTTCTGCTTCACTCTGCCAAAGGGGAAGCCCCAGAGAAATGTAGCAATCTTCTCTGGCTCTGGTGAAAAGTTACTTTTTCCGATCCGCCCCTGAGGGAGTTTCCCAGCAGATATAATTATTTCTTCTGGTTTTTCTGCTCAGCTCTCCTAAGGGAGCATCTCAGCAAAGGCTCTTCTTTTCTGGGCTGGTGAAAGAAGATCTTCACCCAAAACTTTTTTAAGAAAGAAATTTACTTGGGAAGGAGTACAGGAGAGCGGCTGCCTCTGCCAGAGTGGTGAAGGGCAGCCAGCAACTGAACAGGCAGAAAGGTTTACATAAGGCTTCTTAGGGGCAGAGTTTTTCCAGGGAGAAGATATTTTGCTCAGGGATTGGTTGGTTTAGTTGATCAGGGGCAGAGTTGGCTCTGGTTTCACGGCCAAACTATGTTGATTTTACTGGCCTTTTTTTTAGCTTTTTGACTCAAGTTTGGGGGTCAGGCCATATCACTTTCACTGGCTCTGGTTCCAGGACCAAAGGGCGCTTCTTTAGTTCTGTTCTCAGAATCAGGGTGTGTTCCTTAGGTTCTGGGTTCAGGGCTAAACTGTTTCTTTTGTTGGCTTGGGTTTCAGATCCAGGGTGCATTTCGTTTACTAGCTCTGGTTTCCGGGCCAGAGTAGGTTTCTTTGACTGGCCCACTTTTACCCTACAACAACAATCAGAGAAGACTACAGGGAAATGCATGATGTATATTGCTGTGGATGGTGTAAGCAGCATGGGAAAAGTAGGCATATCTAGATTATTGCAAAACCAAACAAACCACTACAATAAGACCCAACAATCACACTGCTTGGCATCTGTCCAGAGTAATTAACATAAAGTTCATACAATAACCTGTACATGAGAATTTGTAGCAGCTTTGCTCATAATATCCCGAAACTGGTAACGTCTACAAGATCCTTCCTTGAATGAATAGTGAACCAAACAGTGGTAGCTACAAAGGATGGACTATTAGTCAACAAACGGAAAAGAACAACCTTTGACAACCTGGATGCAATAGTCAGAGACACAAAATTTCAACCCCAGAGTTCTAAGCTCCATGACTCTGTTTACGAAACATTGCTGGAATGTGGGTCAATAGAATACAGGCCACATTTCTGCGTTGTAACAGCAGCCAGCCTCTCAAGCCACAATAGCAACGGAGGTGCTAAAAGCTTCTTCAGACTGGCTGTCTCCGGAGCTCAGGATATGCTGCTCCCTTCTTTGTAATTATGGAGATCACCTGAGAAGAGGGGTCAGTTCCAGGCTAGTGACAGAGCTGAGGATATGACTTTAGTCCTGCTACCCCAGAAACGAAATGCTAATGAACTCCCCCCTCAGTTTATCCTGGGGATAAAGATGTTTGGAAAATAAACACGGGTGATCTTCAGGATTTGAATGAACCCTGAGACTCCCAATATTGCTGTGTGAACTATGTCTCAATTATTCTCGCCCCTCCACGCTGGCCCAGAGAGTTAGTTTATGTTGGGGTCCAGGCCCCGACACTGGAAGACTGAGATTATGTTGGGGTCCAGGCCCCGACACTGGAAGACTAAGATTATGTTGGGGTCCAGGCCCCGACACTGGAAGACTGAGATTACAAGAATATATAGCAGATTGGCTAAGAGGTTGCGGAGGGCGGAGGTGGGAAAGAATGAAGCTTTGAGGAGACTACATGAGGCATACCCCAGGACTGCCATCAGTCGGGGTGATGACATTCAGTGTGCTTTCTGCAGCTGTCGCCATGGGAGAAACTGAGCCGACTCTGGTATTTCTCACAGCTGTATGTCCATCGATAATTACCTCAAAATTAAACATTAAAAATTTAAAACCACATAGGACATGGGAAGGAAAATCACTGTTACTGGCAACCGTAAGTACAAGAGCAATCATGGACCCAGGGAAACCTGCTTTCCTGTGAAAGTCGCCTCCACACACTGCCATTCTTCTCTCCCGTTCCTCCTCAGTCTTCCGTCAAAGGGAGTCTCAAGCAACCTTTCACACCTCTCCCCTCCATCAACACTCAGTGTCTCCTCTTCCTCTTCGGACCTTTCTTCGGTGTACTAATTGGACATCATTGCTGATGTTTCTCGTGTTCTGGAAAGAATGTGTGCTGGAGGAGGGCACACGTCCAGTCAGTTTTCCTTCCCTGGAACATCCCCATTGCTTTACTCACGTCAATCTTGGAATAGCTGCTCAGTGAGTGTTTTGCAGTTGAGTTGCAAAATAGACTATTTGCACTGTTGGGGGAAGCTGTAAGGGTGAGCTAAGGATGTGCATTGGTGTGAAGACAAAGTGAGGTGATGTTGGCACACACAGCCGTGTGAACAACTTCTACCAGGCAAGAAGAGAAAACAACCAACCACCTCTTTGAGTTCGCAAGCCACTTGCACGACTATTACTACAAAGATACATAGTAGCCAATAGGAGAATAAGTGGAGGTTCAGTTTTACCAGTGACCAGGGAAGTCCAAATCAGAACCAAATGAATTAGCACATCATTTGGATGGCTACTATCGGAAAAACAAAACAAAGCATAAAAAAATAGCCAGGATTTGAAGACATCCAAATCCTCATGCATTGTTGGTAGCAGTTAAATGGGACAAACACTCTGAAATAAACAAACAAAAAGAATGGCATTTCCTGAAAACATAATTTAAAATAACATTATTATACATTTTAACAATTTTGCTTCTAGTTACATGTGCACAGCCCAGACTGAAGGCAGGTGCTTAGCCAATATTTGCATGCCATGTTCATACTCATAACCGTCATCAAGAGAAGCCACCCAGATATCCACAGAGAATATGTGACTAAACAAAATGTCAGCAACATTTTGGCAAACTACAGGCTAGTATCCAGCCTTACAAAGGAAAGGCGTATGTATGGAAAAATGTAAATGACCCGTGAAAACATTGCACTGTTTGAAAAAAGGCCAGTGACGAAAAGTTGGAGACTGTATGATCTCCCTTGTAAGGGATGTCAACAGAAGGCTGTCACAGACATAGAAGGTGGAATGGTGGTTTCAGGAACTGGGAGGAGTGCAAAACGAAAGGGCTCTGAAGATGGACGGTGGAAATAAATACAACAGAATGAAGGTCCTTAATGCCACCGAGTTCACACACTTAAAAATGCCTATGTAAACCAGGCAGTGGTGGCGCACACCTTTAATTCCAGCACTCGGGAGGCAGAGACAGGCGGATCTCTGTGAGTTCGAGGCCAGCCTGGTCTACAAGAGCTAGTTCCAGGACAGGCTCCAAAGCTACAGAGAAACCCTGTCTCGAAAAAACAAAACAACAACAAAATACCTATGTGTATCTTTTACCGCTATTCTGTATGTATGTGTTTATGATGTGTGGATATGTGTGTGTTCGTGTGTGTGTGTGTGTGTATGTGTGTTTGTGTGTGTGTATGTACGTGTGCGTGAGCGTGTGTGTGTTGAGGAATATCATTTTCAGGTGTATGAGTTTTGTTTATGCTGCATTTGTTTAACTCTGTGAAGCTGTGTTACTGTACCTGTCTAAAACACCTGATGGTCCTAATAAAGAGCTGAATGTCCAATAGCGAGGCAGGAGCAAAGGTAGGTGGGGCTGGCGGGCAGAGAGGATAAATGGAAAGAGAAATGAGGAAGCAGAGGAGCAATGAGAGAACATGGGGAGGAGGACATCAGGGGCCAGCCACCCGGCCATCCGGCCACCCCGCTACCCAGCCACTCAGCCACCCAGCCACCCAGCTACCCAGTTATACAGCCACCCAGCCACCCAGCCACCCAGCTACACAGCCACCCAGCCACCCAGCTGCACAGTCACCCAGCCACCCAGCTACACAGCTAGCCATGGACAAAGAAGTAAAGAAAGGTATACAAAAATGGAGAAAGATAAAAAGTCCAGAGGCAAAATGTAGTAGGATTAAGAAAAGCTGGTAAGAAACACGCCAAGCTAAGGCCGGGCATTCATAACTAAGAATAAGCTTCTGTATGTGATTTATTTGGGAGCTGGGTGGTAGACTCCCCAAAAGTCAAAAGAGCAAAAAAACATACAGCATGTGGGTGCACAGTGGAGAGCAGAAGATAAGCTTAGAAACTGGTCCTCGCCTCCCACCTTTGAGACAGGCTGACTTATTAGCTGCTCAGTAGCCCAGGAGAGCGTATGGGAGTCTCCTGTATTTCCCCCCCACCCAGCCACGGGAGTCCTGGGATTACATCATGGCTCCCACACCAGGCGTTATGGGGGCTTTGGGGATCTGGGTCCTCATGCTTGAGGAGCAAGTGCTTTCCTGAACAATGTTTTTCAAGTTAAAACAGAATAAAACACTAAAATCAAAACCGACCCACCAAATGAACAAACCAAACCACACCCTCCAACCTCCAGGGCATCGACGTCACAGATACTCGGTAAACACTAGGCTGCAAGGTGGGTGCAGGAGTCATCTCAGAACAAGCTTGTGTTTCTTGGAAATAAATTATAGCTGTTATACGAGCACCAGTTTCATTCCTTGGTAAGATCAAACAAATAGACAGAGGAGTGTCCATGTCAGGGGTTACATAACAGCCACTGGAATGGGAAGGGCCTGGCTGCAGAAGAGGCTGTCCTCCCAGGAAATAATGCGCTCTCCTGGCTTCCTTCTGCTGGGAAGAAAGAACTGAGCTGGCTCCAGAATCACAGAATTCGATTACGTTCTGGGAAAGAATCAATACTAACTATCCAAATGCCTCGAGCCCAGCTTTGTAGTTTATTTAACAGGAGTTATGAGAACAAAATTGAAGAATTCAATAAATGAAGTTCTCCCCTCTGATTCCCACCGGGAAGAAGAGTCATCTCCACTTCCACTAACAGAATTGGGAATGAACATACTAGAGAACAGAGCCCTTAATTCTAAGGGTATTTCCACATCGTGGAGGGAGGGACAGTGTTCCAAGACAGAACCAGAGCTTCCAAGAGGGAGCGTGGAGCAGGGCTCAGGCTTGGGAACAATTGTACTATTTGCTTAAATTAAAAAATTCACTGGCATAGTTTTTAATAAAATTAGTTTGCATGTGGATTATACTCATAAGACCCCTGGTGTCAAGATCTCAAACACCATCTTTATTCTAGAAAGTACCCTTACATTCTTAAGCCAAAGTCTCCTCTAGAGACCACCACTATTTTAACATCTATCACTGCAGATTAGTTTTGCTTGTTTTGTGTGCTGCTGGAAAATAAATGGAATCATGTTGTGTGACTCCTCTTTTAATGTATTGGAATGTTTTATTCAACTTAATGGTTTTGCAGTTGGCTCATGCTGATGCGGACATTTGTAATTCGTTCTTTTTTACTGCCGACCACCGCTCCCTGGATATCCAAACAGCTAATAAGCATATAAGAAGTCCTTGATATTAGTAGTCACCAGAGAAATACAGGCGAAATCAATGCTGATGTCCAAATGACTCAGCTCGAAGGCATAGGACAATGCCAGTGTTGACTAGGAAGAAGATCCTGGGGTGGGAGAAGGTGGAGTCACCTCCCTGCAAGATGATCTGGCAGCTTCTGAGATTAGTAAACCTCATAGCCCCACGATCCTATTCCATTCAGACACCACTGTAGAAAAATGTTCATAGTGACTGGGTGTATAATGGGACCAAACCAGAAACAACCCAAATATCTATAGACAGAAGAGTGGCTATATAAAAGGAAAGAACCCTGGGCACTGCAAGTGTCTAACACAGCAGCTATCACATTTTGTTCCAAAGTGTCCAGTTGCATAAGCAGGAAGTCCTGAGTAGAAGACAAAGTGACTAATTTATGATCCCTCCTGAGGAGACTGAGGCTAAGAGCTTGTGCCACACAGTCAGAAAGTTCCATACTTGAATCCCAGGTCTTATCTGCTGTGTGTTCTCGAACAAACCCAGGTCTCCCACTGTAAAGGAGATTTGCATGGGGCAAACACTAAAAGTGCCCGTTGACAAGCATCTGGAGACCCGGGGAGCACAGGATGGGTGAGAAGGGTGCAGGGTAAGATCCCGCTTTTAAGACATTTCAAATTGATGTCCTCTGTCATTAGCGTTATTGTGAATGCTCTAAGTGTAGGAAGAGCAGAAAGAAAGTCCCAAGCAAGTATAAAACAGGTCATCCAAGATGTGCTTTGGGAATAAGGAGGAAGATGCTAGCTTAAGGGAGAACATTCTCGTCAGATTTCTATAGACTTATAGAGCTATTATCATGACCAAATCATTAGTAAGAGGCAACATAATGTACTGAAAAACATCAAGTTCGAAACTCCAGAGCCTCGGGTTTGAATCCATTGAGGATAAGAGAGAATTTTAGATAAGAAATGGAATCCTTCTAAGTCTGAAAATAGCTGTTTGTGTGTGATGACAGATCTCTCAAATGGTTGTTGTGGGTAACAAAGCCCTTAGCAAAAGGTGAGCACAATACCAGCTCTCCCAGGCATGGATAATCACATCGCCTGAGAAGTTGTGTCTAATTGTGTTTCTCTCAGGAAGAAGCTGGCATGCGTCTTTCCAGACAGAGAGCACAGTGACCTCCAGCAATGGCTCTTAAATAGCTATTGGTCACTTTAAGACTCTAGGAGTCCCTGTAGCCAGGAAATAAGCATGTGTGGAAAACTGCAAAATTCTACTTCTAAATGGCCTCAAATAATACGTGAGGCTGCTGCTTCCGAATCCTGTGTGAAGAACTTGGCACCATGTGAACAAAAAGGTCAGCCAACCCCCAACAGGAAGGCCTCGTACTCACCAATAATCTGCTATTTCATTTTTGCTGATAGCATGAAGAAAGAGAACCCAATTGTGAGAGCAAACCGAGTTTTAAGAAAAAAAAATCACTTTCCTCTGTGATGGCATTTTTTTCTCATTCCTTTTACAAAATTCCAAGCCCCAGGAATATCTTCACCTAGCCAGCCTGCAGCTGGACTGCAAGAATTCCACCACTGCCACCTCCATATAAATGGTGCTGTGTGCCTGTCGCAAACCCACACAGAGTCACAGAGTCATCTGCCAAGCCCCCAACTGGACATCTATTCAGTACACGCAATACACTGCCTTCACATTGCCCCAAGGCCGGGTTGACCAGGGGATGATATACACATAAAATTAATATAATATATGTATTTACCCAGATGGCTTAAAATGCTATGAAACTGTGATGCGGGAAAAATAGCCTTCTACCACATTTCTTTAGTAACTTGTGCATTTTTTAAAGAAAGCTCCTTGGGGCTGGAGAGATGGCTCCGTGGTTAAGAGCATTGCCTGCTCTTCCAAAGGTCCTGAGTTCAATTCCTGGCAACCACATGGTGGCTCACAACCATCTGTAATGAGATCTGGTACCCTCTTCTGGCCTGCAGGCATACACGCAGACAGAATATTGTATACATAATAAATAAATATTTTTTTTAAAAAAAGAAAGTCAGCTCCTTGTCATCATTTCACACCTGATAAACCCACGGATATGCCTCAGATTCTTGCCACTTTCCTTTCATTGCCATCACCTTCTGTATCCCACTATTTATTGCCTCTTCTCACCTCTCCGCCTCCCATCTCCTTGCATAACTAGGCCCCAGGTAAACCACCTCTGCAGTGTCCCCTGCAAGCTTCCTTTGCTACTCCCTGCCAGGTGGGCTTAGACAATGGGAGGCCCGGGTTCAGGTCATTCCAGCCCCTCCCTGCTTCACTTCCATGACCGAGGTGGCCACCTCCATCCAACAGCAGTCTGTCATGTGGTCTCTGCTCCAAGCACACAGCTCTCCCCCAGGCTCCACAATACTGACCCCCACCAGGACAGAGAGTGGCAGCAGCTTCCTGTGCCTCCTGGGTGTCCCAGGTCCTTTCCCTTCCTGTGCAGCATCCTTTGATGAACAACTCTGGCACCATCTCAGTCAGAGCCTGCATCTTGCCAGGGTGCTAATGATAAAATCATCCCCCACATCACCCTCTTGGGAAGTATTATTTATGGATTTCCCTTCCTGTATCAGACAGTGTTAAGTGCTTCCCCTACAAGAAGCCGCCCAGCTTCAACAATAGTGCCATAAGGAATGTGCTGTTTTACAGATGAGGAGTCAGACTTTACAGTTTTGAATGTCTTAGCTCAGAAAACACAGGCTGTAAGTGGCAGAATTGGGGCAAGAAGTCAGCTCCTTCCATCATAAATATTACTCTGAACATTATGAGCAGCTCTCGATGGTGCATATCAGAAGGGCTTGAGCTGTTCCTTCAAGATCCAGATCCCAAAATCCTACCCAAGGTGCCTTGCCAAGAAAAGACACTCTAAGCATGTCTAGCTTTTAGGTTTTTGAATCAGGGTCCTACTATGCAGCCCAAGCTAGGTGGAAAATAAAATTATGTCCTTCGGGAAATCCCACATCTCTAGCCTCTGCAATTAAAGTGCTAACTCCACAGGCACCATGATGACAGGGCCTAACTCTGAGGCTTTAACCTGAGCAGTGTAATTGGCTCGGTGTCAGTCCAGGCTCGCAGGAGCAGTGTGAAGGAACTGGCCACCTACAGGTCGGGTTGGCGGTGAAACAGCCCAGCGTGGGCAATTGTAATCAGTGCAGCTAAGCAAATTCTCCCTTCTGCTTCCCAGATCGCACGAAAACTGTTAAGGATGTTAGTGAAAAGCTAGCAAGAGAAGAGGAAAGGGGAGCCCATGGAAAGAAGCAGGCGTGGGGGCTTCATTAAGTACTTCCCATGTAAAGAGGAGGAACTGAGTTTGACTCTCTGCCTCCAGAGTTAAAGAGTTGGGCACAGATGTATGTGCCTATAATCCCAGAGCTTTGGTCAGGCGGCTTATGAGTCCCAGGCTCACTGAGAGACCCTGCTTCAAAAAATAAAGTGTAGAACAGACAGCAATCAAGAAAGACCCTCAAAGTTGACCCCTGGCTCTCTCTCTCTCTCTCTCTCTCTCTCTCTCTCTCTCTCTCTCTCACACACACACACACACACACACACACACACACACTTTTAAAAAAGAAGCAGGCGATAGAAGTGTGGCATGTGATACAAAGACACAGCAGTGGGAAACCAGCGTCTTAAGGCCCAAGAGCGTCCCGGATGAGCACTCTTATAGCTTCTCTTATTGTTTCTTCCCATCGCCTCATTAGTGACTTCTAGCAATTGCTGAATATGTAATTAGACTCAGTCTGAATTAGGCTCATGCAATTGCACTGGTGCATCCCCAGGCCCTCATAGAAAGAGCGCTAAAACTACCAGGAACCAAACAGTCTTTCTTGCCTTCTCTCACTTCTCTCTAAGGCTGTGCTCACTGAAACTGGGGTGATCTTTCCAGAATGTGAACCTAGCTTCACTCAACTTATGACGGAGCACCCCTTATTTTGACTTGGGTACAACATTCTCCACTGGGGTCTGCAGGTCTCTGCACAGCCTAACCAACATTCTTCTCTACAGCTTCCATGCAAACTGACTTACGCGCCACTCTGTTCTGGGGACCACACAGGCGATGTCACCGTGTCGCCTCCAAAGAAGACCACTTGTTTTGCACCTAGATAATGTCTACCCATCCTCAAGTGTCACTTGCAAAAGGATGTTATGCCTGAGGAGTTGACTGACCTCTTGGCACCCACCTTTCTTAGGACAGCTTCTTACAACTATCACACTTTGCACACATTCCTGATTGATCTTAGTCATTCTGGTAAACACACAGAGATGAGGGTTGTGCCCCCAGAACTCTGCATAGAACCTGACCCACTACGGACACTCAAATCACTCAAATGTTGACTAAGCATATGAATGATTTAATGTCTATGTACGGTAACAGTGGGGCAATGTTTTTCAAGTGTCATTGTGCGGTTGCCATGGAATTAATGACAACAGCAACAGCGAGCAGGTGATTGTTGCTTAGGAAGACCGAGGCATAACAAGGGAAGCAGGAATAAGGGAGGCTGCATGCACAGCACTCAGGACCACACAATCCACTTGCAGGAGAGTCCAGGCTTCCTGAAGCCCCAGCATCCACTCTAACACCCAACAACATGCCTAAAAGGTCAGTGGCGCTTGGATATCCTTTACTGAGTTTCAGTGACCTTATAGATGTATTTAGAACCTATTCATATCCGTAGTTAGGGAGCCACAATACTAAAAAAGAAAAATTGTTATCACCACCCAAGTCCAGATTGAAATTAAAATGGAGAAACCAAAGAGAACTAACTTGAAGCTTTGCCAGTGAACTGAAAAGATGACATTAACACAAAGATCTTTAATTGCCTTTCGAGAAATATTTGCAGGTTAAACTTGGCGCCGATTTCTACTGTACAGCACAGTCTTCTACAGTGCTGATGATGGGGGAATGTGCTCACAGCATTCAGATGTGCAGACTGGGTCCAGCAAGTGAAAAATGTTCTTTTCCATGGAGTTCCATTTACGATACCAACTTTACTTCCAAAGCAGTTTGGGAGCGCTTAACAAGGGCATGGCACTCGGCCAGACGAGAGGTGGGAGGTGTGGGGATAAACTACAGAGCTCTGGCTGTCAGGGTCTTTCCGTACTAACGGAGGAGACAGAAAATCAATCAGAGTGATAAAAACTAACACGTGCCATGTGGCAAGTGCACATTTTGGAATGTGAAAAGGTGGCACCTCTTCTGTCCTGCAGAAGCATAATCAAGGTGCAGAGGTTTGGGGAATCAGAAGTAATTCACAAAGAAGAGCCTTGAGGTCCTAACATCCTAGAGGCAGGCAGTTAGCTCCTGAACGAGGAAAGTAAAGCCTTCCCACAATAATAAATAATAATAATAAATAGTAATAATAATAATAATGCTTCTATTAGTTAATGCCAAACCCAGATTTGAAACCCCAAACTTCCTTCTAAGGAGGTGCCAACACTGCTCTGCTCTTGACCATATTCTATAGTTCTTTTGTGCTTCCCAGCCATTTGGGGGTGGGAGTGGGAAATCATGCAATTTTTGATTTACTGTTTATAAAGTAGTTCTCCTCTGCTTGCCTCCCATGAATCTACAGCCCACCTACTTCAGATTAGCCCAGATGCTTATCTGCTACATAATGCCCACCCTCTTTGCTTTCTAAGGCTCGAAGTCTCAGTGTTCTCTGGTCCCAATCCTCGACTTCGGCCTTACCCTCCTCACTGTCTCCTGTCTCTAGTTTCCAACTATGTGCTATGTCTGAGTTCTTCTATCCAGCCTTGATCTCCCTTACTTCAGGGCCTCAATACAGTGCTCTCGTCACCAGAAACCTTTCTCCTGCTCTTTTACTGATTTCGGCTGCTCAGCCCATTACCCTGCCCATAGACAAGGTTAGCCCTTCTCTTCTCTTTATATGTATTTCTGTTGTTCTGCACTGCATTGCCTGTTTGATATCTGTACTATGTACTAAACACAACGCTACAAGAGACCTTGTCTCCGCCACCAACCAATGCATCTCATTTCTGGGTTAGGCAGGCAGCCTAGATAGCTCGAGCCAGGGTACATAACGACTTAGCATTCTATAACTGTTCTATAAGCAAGAATTTGTTTTTTTCCCCTTTTCATCTAAGTGGAGTTCCAGGTTTGTGACAGCTTCACTTTCTCATAGCCACGTAGGAACACGAAATGAAGGAAGCTCCACCATCTACAATGGCTTCCCAGTGCTAGGAAGTTTTGTGACCTTCCATCTTCCCAAGGCACAGAAAAGCTCGCAGTAAAGTCTTCTCCTTTGTCCCTTTCCCAGTTGAAGGAACTTGCATCACGGGGCTGTATAAGAACCAGGACTGTGAGGCTATATGGGCTGCAGTCAATCATAGTCATACACTGTTTTACTGTGTGGCAAGTACTTAAGTAGACACACGACAAATACCTCTCTTGGGATATTGGGGTCCTTTGGGTACCAGCCCCTTAGACCCCTTCAGGGTCTGGATAAGATGCTATGCTGCCTAGGGAACTAACTGAAAAAGATCTGAGGGTGGAATGAACTCTCCACCACGTGCTTTTCTGCATCCATTTCTTTAGCATTGCACTCTGCTGCAAGGGTTTCCAGCTTATGGACACACACCATCCTCAGTTCTCCAGCTCTGGCCGCGTACAAGCCTAGAGTTGTTCAGGGTCAGAGAAACAGATAAAAGTTTACACAAAGCAGTAGCTGTCAGCCTTTCTTTGTGGCTCAAAGTGAGAGTGGTAAAGACTCCAAGAACTTCTTAAAGGGAATGGGGGCGGGGGGAAGAGAGAGAGAGAGAGAGAAAGAGAGAGAGAGAGAGAGAGAGAGAGAGAGAGAGAGAGAGAGAGAGAGAGGAAATCATTAGGGAAATCTAGGAAGAGATTACATATTCTCAAATGTGACTAGGTAAATAAGCTGAAAGTTATAATCAGCAAAAAAATAATCAGGAGCAAGGCAAGAATCATCTTTTCCTCAGCCTGCTGCTTTTCCCCAGTATGTGGAGATTGTGTCGGGTAACTAGGCAACGTATGTAAACAAAAAGGGGGAGCCTGTGACCTCTGGTTCTTGTTAGCACTTTCGCTAAAGGTTAACTGACTAAAGGGAACCTTTTGACTTCTAAGGATTACACCCGATGATGGTGTCTCTCAGGGTAAAATACAAGCTGTAAATTTCTTGTTTTAGAAGACTGAGATAAAAATAAGTGCAACGAGTTAAGGATTTGTTTTAAGGTTAATGTGAGATTAGCTTGGGCAGCACTTCCGTGTTGGCTGGGAGAGCTAATCTAGGACAGACTTGTTCTCTATCTCTCTCAAAGCCACGGCTCGACAACTTCAGACACGCCGTAATTCTAGTCCTTGGGCATCTGTGAATGTCTCAATTGAGGTCTCTTTGCCTAAACACTAACACTATCTACCAAAGGAGATTATTACAAGGAAGCAGACTTCTAATTTTATACAAGGAGCTGGGTGAGAGAGTAAGGGCATTGACTGTGATTTCTTTCTTGCCAGAATCACGCATTGCTGACGGAAGTCATCCAATACACCAATGCATAGGGGAAATTGTGCCCAGTAAACATAAGTACGCTGTAGTGCTGTGGAAAGAATCCCCAAGCTGTAATATGAGGGAAAGAGCTCTTCACACGAGAAATCTGCCATGAGGACAGCTAACACAGTCAGAAGGCGATAGACCTCACTGCCTTTCTAAATAAAGTCTATCCCCATGAGACATGCATGATAGGTTGACCTCTGAAGTACTTGCTGATTTCTTATAGCATAATTCTGCAGTTCACAGCATTAGGGTTTCTATTATTATTCGAAGCAACTCTTATAAAGGAAAAACATTTAATTGTGGTGGCTTACAGTTCAGAGATTTAGTCCATTATCATTAAGGCAGACATGGTGCTAGAGAAGAAGCTGAGCATCCCACATCTTGATCCCACAGGCAACAGGAAGTGAACTGAACTAGGCATAGCTTGACCCTAAGAGACCTCAAAGCCCACCCCCACCGTGGTATAAATCCTCTAGCAGGGCCATACCTCCACATAGTGCCACTCTTTATGAGTCCATGGGGGCTAATTACATTCGAACACCACAATACCCCAATAGAATACTGCCAATAGAAGAGGCAGAGGACATCTATTAAAAACAATCATTTTAAATCATGTGTCGTTTTATTCAAAGATCAGTGTTCAAACTCTAAAAACTCACTATTCCCTTTATTTTATTTGCAGTGTTTCAATATCTAAACAACTGGCTTCAATAAAAGGTAAGGCATGGAATGATTGAAGTGTGTGTGTGTGTGTGTGTGTGTGTGTGTGTGTGTGTGTGTGTGTCCTGCTACATAACAGCAGGCCAAGAGTTACAATTAACAGGATCAAGAATGCCTGAGATGTGAGAAACTTCTGGATAAACCATGAAATGTCCGTGAAACTCTTTCTCTCTCTTTGTCATTTGAACTTAAACACTTTGAGTGTTTAGGGGGCAGCAATGTAGGGTAAGAACATATGTGTACTTAATACCAAGGTAATAAAGTATTAGGGAAATTGTTGACCTGGGGAATAAGGAATAGGGTCTTATTGACTATCAGTAATGCTTACACCATCCATATGGGCTTGGGCAGACGTGTGCACTACAAGCTTCCATCTTTTCTCTTGCAAAAGCAACTTATACGAGGAGAAATTCTAGAACAAGGTGATTCTTAGCCTTCCGGGTGTTGAGAGTGGTGTTTCTATGCTACTAACTTTTGGGAAAATCACCAAACCCAACGATTAATGTTTAGTACCCTGTGGTTTAAGGGAAAGCAGGAGACAAATGTGGAAAATGACTGAAGTTGTCAGTTCAGTTTAACACACATACTGCATGTGTTCTGAGACCCACAACAGGACCTGACCTCCGCAAACACACAGCCTGGACCGGCTCTATCCCACATGGTAGGTACCAGCCCTAGAGAGCAGTGATGAATTTGAATAGAGATTTTAAAACTGAAAGAAACTGATAAATAGGAGTTATAAAATCTCTTATGAACTTAGTATTAACTACCTGTTGAAATTTTTAATATATTGAGTTGAGTAATATATATTATTAAAATCAATTTCACTCTTTTCTTTTCAGTCTTTTTAATTTGTCTCTGAGAAAGTTGTAAATTAAGACTGTGGTTTGTAGTGTATCTATCTCTGTGGGCAGCAGGGATCTAAAAGGCAACTGAGCTGATACAGAGTTTCAAGTGTGACAGTTATTAAGATTTCATGGTCAGGGAATTAGAGAAGTGAAACAGAGGGACCTGTTGCCGCTTCTGAGGGTTTAGGAAAGAGTCCTGAAGAATAGGTACAGCTGCCTGAAAAGCCATACTTGGAGGCCGTGGGCATTCGAGAAAAGAGCCAGTTTGACTTTCTGACTTTGGGTAAGTTACTTAATCTTCTCATGCCTCAATTTCCTCATCTGTAATCTGGGCCTACCTCAAAGGATGGACACAAGCGCTAAGTGAGCTGCATCACATCCATTCCTGGGGAGGAGCATCCAATGCTGTGACCTCCAAGACATCAGCGTTGCTCTGACGTCATTCGGTGTTCCAGGCCCAGCACAGATGCTGGGTGTTACGTACTTGTGAGATACAGAGAGTAAGAATGAATGGCTCGTGGTTCAAAATTTATTCCAATGGGCTATGAAAAAGAAGAGGGTAACACGGAGCAGTCTGGAAGAGCTACCTTTCAGACATCCGTATCCCCGAATCCCAAAGACAAGCGAGCCAATGAAAGATGCCAAAACAGCAACCTTTGCTTTTCTAACCCCGCATACGCCCTTTCAATATGATTCACATATTAAATCACAAGCAGACAGCGAAAAAGTTAGGCGGCAACCTAACCTGCTGTTTTATTAAGGAAGAAGCAAACTGTAAAGACAAGACATGAAAAAGCCTCAGAAAAATATTATCAGTGTCTTTAGGACAAACAACTCTTTGCTATCTCCTATTTTAATTATTTCTAGTTCTGTTTTTTTTGCCATGAACATATGCTAGCTTACTGTTGGAAAAAAGATGCAGGCGGGCCGTCTTTCAAGAGAGGTAGGATCAGAACGTGAAGTCGGATAGTCCAGATGGAGTGCCATTCAAAGAACAGCCAGACTTGAACTCCACCAGAGCTGGGAAATGCCTCGCTCGCACAACCAGCATGGATAACCTTGTACAACATATTCCAAAGAAGCTGATATTTCTGTCAGCTTTCAGACAAATCCTTAAGCCTTTCACACCTCATCTCTTTGTGATTTTTACGATTCTTAATCTCCCCAAGGGTAGGTCTCCAATGTGTAAAACTAAGGCACAAATATTACCCGCCCCTGTGAGTTTGAGGAAGCATTAAATAAGATGATATTTGAAAGGCACCTGGAACAGACGTAGTAACAAAGGAAGGTGCCTGATGTTATTAACAGACTCACTCAGAGCCTGAGAATTACCCCTTCCCCATCAGACTGGTATATACAGTATATATACCACTACCTCCTGTCCTCCAAGAACAGTCTCAGAGTCAGCAAAGCTCTTTCTACACCATAACCATCTAGTCTTGACTACTGATGAATTAATCTATCAGTCCAAATTATTCATGTATTTTTTTCTAAAGAATTAATGCATTTTATCCAGGCAACTACCTCTTTCAAACAAGACTGCGTTTACATAGAATTCATTCTTAAGCCTATTAAATAATGTGAGGTTAACATTATTAAAATCGGGGCAAGCCAAGAGAAAGTACCACTGCATGTATGCACACGGGTTGTATGATCTTTTGTTTGTATTCTGACAAAGAAAGCTTGCCTGGAGATCAGAAGGTGGTGCTAGCCACTAGAGAAAGGTAAAAGTAAGGCAGTGGTGGCACACACCTTTAATCCCAGCTTTGGGGAAAAGGAAGCAGAAAGATCAGGAGTTCAAGGCCACGAGATTGAACCAGTCTAAAAGAAAAACAGAGGTTGGTGGTGACGGCTCACACCTTTAATCCCAGCACATGGGAGGCTCACGTCTTTAATCCCAGCACCAGGTAGATGGAGACAGGAATAAAAGGCAGGTAGAGATAGGATCACCCCCATTCAGTCCGAGGAGACAGGAGGCCCCATTTTGTTTGAGATTTCATGGTGACTGGCCGCTCAGTTTTTCTGATATTTCAACTTTCATCCTTGATATCTGCCTCTGGGTTATTATTGTTAAGATTAATTCAGATTGCGCTTCACACATGGGCATGCACAAACATATGGGCAGACAGATCAGGAGTTATAAGAAATATGCCCGTCCCCCAGTATTTAATGAGCAGTACATGTTAGACACTTGAGGAGATAGAAACATGGGTTCCTGGGAGCGGCAGGGGTTGGGGGAAGAGATGGTTAGGGAAGGGGTAAGAAAGAGCAAAGAATAGAGGGGCATCTTCCGAGACTGTTGTCCTAGGAAAGATGGCGCGTCGGATCTGGATAAGCAGAAGCTACAAGCAGAAAGCGCAACTCACAAGAGCACAAAATTGATAACCTGTAGCCAAATGGGAGTCCAAGGAGGAAAAAGTTAAAATAAGTTTTACAGCCATTCACTCAAAAAAAAAAATTTTTTTTGCAAGTCCCCTGCTTTGTGTTTGGTGCCCTCAAAAGTGTTATAGATTCAATGGGAAGCAAAACACACATGCAGTTCCCTGAGTACCTCGGTAGCTCCTGTGTTTGGCGTTTCCAATCCC
Source organism: Myodes glareolus (assembly GCF_982192425.1). Classification (NCBI taxonomy): domain Eukaryota; kingdom Metazoa; phylum Chordata; class Mammalia; order Rodentia; family Cricetidae; genus Myodes; species Myodes glareolus. The sequence continues at coordinate 49,143,713 of NC_142030.1, read as the reverse complement.
AGCTCCCCTGTTTAATAGTAGCCTGCAGTGAGCAAGGTCCTAGCTGTCCTTCACCGATGAAATGATAGAGTCAGGGAGAAGCCTAGCATTCGTGGATTTGAAGTCATCACAGATTGGCAAGGGTTGTCAAAAAGTAAAGACAGCGGTTTGCTTCCCATGGGTCTTTAGTGCAATCTGTATTAAAATTCCAGCAAGGTTTCTGAAGACAGACAAGGTTATTCTAAACCTTATCTGGAAAGAAAAGGTCCCAGAATAAGCAAATAATGGCCTAGAACAACCAAAGCAGTGTTGACAAAGGGTGAAGCAACAAGAGTCACTTTCCGATGGTGAGACGCTGTGGTTACAGAGACTGGGCAGTTTCTCCACGTCTCCTAGTCCCGGCCGCTGATTTGTAGGATTATTTCCTGTGCTGCTGTGCTCAATTCCAGAAAGTTCTCAAGTGGCAACAGAGGTCACGCCTTTAATCCCAACACCAGAGAGGCAAAAGCAGTTGGATCTCTGAGTTCAAAGCCAGTTTGGTCTACAGAATGAACTCCAGAACAGCCAGGGCTGCACAGAGAACTTCTCTTTATAAAAATAGCCCTCATGTATGCTTGATGCCTTGTGCCTGTTTTTCTCTAAGTTTGGGTCTTACATTAAGGTCTTTGATGTCTCTGATTTTTTCTCTGCCCTGTGGGTTTTCCCTTCTTTTCTTTTTATATGAACGGGCTTTATTTTTTTCCTGCATGTGTCTGTATATCATATGTATGTCTGATGACCGTGGAGGCCAGAAAAGAGTGTTAGATGCCCTGGACCTGAATTTATAGGCAGTTGCAAGCATCCTTAGTCTTGGGGATACAAGTAAGAGGCAGACTGAGATATTACTAACACCGCCCAGAAGTAGGTACCATGAAAACAACAACAAAGCCAAACACTGGAAAGATAGAAAAAAAGCCAGACTTTTTATGCATTATTAAATATATAAAAGCCAATACATAGGTATAGACATGTGTATTCTCATGATTATTATTTATTTATCTACTAAATCATAAGATGCCTATGAACAGAGATCATATCTACTCTTGCCACCTCAGTGTGCTGACCCTTCCTCTAACTGAGCATTCTTTGAATCCCTGATGGTTGCATATTGTCTGAGCTGAACACTGTGAAATTTCCTTCTTCTTTGTCTTACTCATCCACTCAACAGCATTGGCCAGCCCTACTATGCAGCAGACATTGCTGGTGATATTGCGAACGTAGGGATAAAAACAAAGGTGTGGCTTTTGTCTTCATGAAGAGTGTTGTGTCATTAGAGAGAAAGGTAAATAGGCCGTAGCTGTAAGGTCGATTGTTTTATCCTTGTAGATGTATTGGTGACTAAGGGAGCTTAGCACACAGAGCTGTTCAAACGGTTCCCGTTGCCTCTCTGTGTGCATCGGGCACTGCCCCTGGGAAGGAAGGAATTAGCACTGCCCTCTCCACAAGACACAACCCTGTGTCTGCACAGAGCATCTTATTCCTTTGCTGAGCCTCCACTCTTCATTTCTTCTTTCACAGCTTTGAAGAAAGGCTCAGACCTAGAGAAGGCCATGGCTACCCTCGCTCTGATTTTCAAGAACTCTTCTGACCCTGATGGCAAGATTGAAAGAGCCACTGCCAAAAATCTGCTGCAAACCCAATTTCGGAATTTCACAGAGGTAAGAGAATTAGCCAGCACGAATAAACAAAACTCACACCAAACAGCAAAGAAATCCAGCCCCAGGATGCCGTCATGCTATTTCAATCAATAAACGTTTACTGAGCTTCTCCTGTATATAAGCTGTCCGCTGGGTTTGATGAACAAGCTAACGTGTAGGCACTGTGGCCCACGGCTGTAGTTTCAGCTGAGTACAGGGTATGGTGAAACCGGAAAACACTGGAACCATGTTGGGGTGAGAAACCAAACATTATTCTGAACATTAAAAAACAGGTGATATTGGAAGTATGAGCAACAGTTAGCTATTATTTTAATTTTCCTGATGGCTTCTACAGTTGGCTAACCTGATGTCATGTGTATATGCTTATACTATGAGCAATACTGACCTATGGAAATGTTATAAGAAATGAAGAAGGCTACATCCAAGCCTAAACCACCAATATTTACTAACAGGTAGAACAAAAAAAAATGTATAAAAGTTGTCTGTAAGTTTCTAGTATGCTCTGAGATATTAAAAGGTTTTAACATTTAGCATTCAAAATCATATAAGATACCATCAAAGTGTCTCTCAGGAGTGTGACTGTGTGCAAGTGTGCATGCATGGTACAACATGCAAAAGGAACAAAGACTGGAGAGATCTTTAGAGGTGGCTCGGTAAGCAAAACACTTGCTGCACAAGCGTGAGGACCTGAGTTCGAACCCCCAGAATGCAAATAAAGCCAGGAACAATAGCACACATATGTAATCCCAGCACTCCTAGAATGAGATGGGAGGTGGAGACAGAAGAGTCCCAGGAAGCTCTCTGGCCAGTTAGCCTGGTGTACAAGAGACCCTGACTCAGACAAGGTGGACTATATATAAGGGTAAACACCTGCGGTTATCCTCTGACTTCTAAATGCACACTGTCTTCTCAGCCTTCCTAATGTCGCGGCCTTTCAATGCAGTTACTCATCTGGTGGTGACCCCCAACCACAAAATTATTTCCATTGCTACTTCATAACTGTAATTTTGCTACTATTATTAATTGTAACGTAAATTGCTGTATTTTCCGACGGTCTTAGATGACCCCCATGAAAGGGTCATTTGACCTCAAAAGAGGTTGTGACCCACAGGTTGAGAGCTGCCACTCTAAACCCTCTGTGGAGCTCTCTGGTAAACTGTGAGGCACCTTTTTGCTAAGTTTAGATCTTAAAGAGAAAGCTACCTTTCTCAGAAGCTAAGCCCAATGCCCAGTGACCACTTTTCGCCAGAAGATGCAACAGAACCAGCACCGAGGAGCACTCCAAGAAGATGCTAAAAGAAGATGGTTAAACCCATGAGGGACCAGTGCCTAGCCAGCTCTCTGGTCCTTCACCATGCAGGACAGAGGGAGAGGACAGGCCTGCATGCTTCAATGACCTTTCGGGAAACTGGCAAGTTCCACAAGGAAAGTCCTTCCTTTGAACTCTGACCCTTTCAGAGTTCTGCTTCCCTTCAGCACATGGGTCAAGAGCTCCTTCAGTTCGAGCTGAAGATGTGACCTGCAGGGTCAGCCAACCTAGAGAAACAAGGGTGACTTAGACTCTAAAAGAAATACGTCACCATTCCAAAACTGTCTCAAGCATTCCTGGGATTTTTTGCAGCCGCTGCCTGGAGAAGCATTTTGGTTAAACTGAATTTACACACAGCTCTGTAACAGAGCGACTCAAATGACCTCTGTGCGCTTAATGTCAGATTTCCCAGCTGTTGCTCGAAGCATTTGAAACTGAAAATGCTGTCCACTTAAATGCTGTTCAGATGTTTTGCTACAATCTGTGCATGACAGCTATAAGCTTGGATATGATTGACACTCAGACTAAACGCTGAATAATCGCATGAAGCAATGTGCTTTCTTCTAGCACATTCTATCCTGTATTTCTGAATAAGCTCACGGTCCAGGGAACACATAAAAGGTACCTCCTGTAGTTAAGAGATTATATACTTAAGATCTGAAAACATAGCAAGTTCTGTGTCTAAAGAAAGGCCAAACAACTTACTGGTTAAAAGGGTGACTCTAGAATCAGACAGGTAAGGCCACAAATCTAGGCTTCACAGCAAAAACTGTTTGCTCTGAGGCAAGTTACTTACTTCTCTCATGTTCTATCCCCAGCTGGGGAGTAGTAGAAGAACATATACATTATTAAAATCACTGTGTGGGTTGTCAGAGACAAGTCATGAAGGATTTTGCACAGTGATTATGAGATGGCGCTGGCCATGCCCATATTAGTAACATCCTTAGTTTTCATTACCATCTCTAAATATAAAGTTTATACACAGGATAATAATCACTTATTCTCTATTCTCAGAGAGAAGAAACCAAGCTGAAGTATCAAGACATTCTTTCTGAGCTTGATGAACACACTGAAAACAAACTGGATTTTGAGGACTTCGTGATCCTGCTCCTGAGCCTCGCCATTGTGTCCGATCTGCTGCAAAGTATACTGAGTGCAGAAGTCATGAAATAAACAACTCTAATTATGTGAATGGGCAAAATGATCATGAAAGCAAGTGTCACAAGATGGAAGATGTTCCTGTCTAATCCGGAACGAGTATGGGAGGGTTCACATTGGTTATATTCGTTCAGCGTAGCTCCAAACATTTCAGTACTCTTCAGAAATGTTCAAATAATGATTTGTGACATGAAAAATTGGATACCACTTTTGATGAGCAAGTAGCAACTTAAGAGAATTTTTCTACTGAATGTGGAATCATATTATGAGTGTGATTCCCAAATACATATTCTTGATCACGTGATGATATTTGTGAGCATTTACTTGATAAAATTGTTTAAAATACCATAACTAATGGCCAGACAACCTCCTCCCTTTCTCGTGTTTGCATAATTGCAGAAGAAGAATTAGCCATGCAATAATAACTTTTGTGTCTGTGTATGCAGGTGTGTGTGTGCGCGCATGCACACGCACTTGTGTGGAGACGAATGTACATGTACATATGGAAACAAGAGGCCATTCTCCAGTGTTGTTCCCCAAGTGATGCTTACCCTAACCTTTTTAGCTTCCATTGGCCTGGTGCTCTGTGGGAGGCTATGCTAGCTAATCAGTGATTCACCAGGGAGTCACCTGTCACTGCCTCCCCAGTGCTGAGATTTCCCCCTGCTCAGCTTTTGTAGGCGGGCCCTAGGGATCAACCATAGACCCTCATGCTTACATAGAAGCTGCTTCACCAACCAAGCCATCTCCCTAGCTCTGAACACTGTTTGATCAGTTTAAGGCACACTATAGCTATAAGAAAGATAAGGGTTACAGAACGCTAACAGATCTATGTTCAAAGATCAAATCCTTCTTGACCTATAAAAGAAAAAAAAAAGAAACATGGTGAGTGTTGCCAGAGTCTGAGTCGGAAGTGAGATTCTCTACAAATAGGCACATGGGAGATCTTAAGTGGAAGACAATGATCCCTATCTTGTTTGTGATAGTTATATGAATGAATGCATGCATTTGTCAAACTCTTTTCTTGAGGGCCGTTGGTTTTTCAAGACAGGGTTTCTCTTTGGAGCCTGTCCTGGAACTCGCTCTTGTAGTCCAGGCTGCCCTTGAACTCACAGAGATCCGCCTGCCTCTGTTTCCAAAGTGCTGGGATTAAAGGCATGCACCACCACCACCTGGCTACATTTGTCAAACTCTTAAAACGTTACACTAAAATGGATAAATTATATTGTATGCAATTATGAATTATGCCTAAATAAACATGGCATTCAGAAACCTACCAAGGATGGTAGGACACACTTACAATCTTAGCACTTGAGCACAGAAAGATCAAGAATTCAAGGCAAGTCTTGACCGTAACACATAAGACTATAAGCCGGGCAGTGGTGGTTCATGTCTTTAATCCCAGCACTCAAGACCCAAGGCAGAGGCAGGTGGATATCTGTAAGTTCGAGGACAGCCTGGTCTACAGAGTAAGTGCCATGACAGGCTTCATAGCTATACAGAGAAACCTTGTCTCTAAAAAAAACAAAACAACCTGTCACTAAAAACCAACAAACCAAATAAAGGAGACTACACACACATACATACACATACATATTACACTTCAGCAGCTGTGTAATTTGACTGTTTTTGAATCAACATGTTGTAACACATTTTAACATTATGTTCTAAAGAGGTCATACTCCAAGGAGACACACATTATCTATGACTGCCTCCTATATTCTTGCCTTGAAATTACACACATGCATATAAACATACACACACACACACACACACACACACACACACACACACAAAATCAGTCATACCTGAATCTCTAAGATGAATTCTCACAAGAGCTTTTATTCATGCCCGAGGAGTGCCGGCCTCCAAGGCATCAGCTCAGTAGGCAGTAGCAGGCATCCAAGTTCCCTCAGAAAGGTCACTGGGTAGCAGGCAAAACACAAGCCTTCTTTGACCATATGCCCTCACGCATGCCTTTATCTTTATCTTTAGAGAGGACTAATCATTCATTTCCCAGTCACTTGATGGTTTAGGATTCGCCAAGTGATCAGTCCAGGGTCAGAATCCCAGTCCAGGGAAAGGAGAGAGAGTTCTCATGTTGTGATCACAGCTACATTCCACCGTGCCTGATACCTGACATAATTTACACACTGTGCTCCCAGCGGATTCTTACAGAAAGGCAAAGGGGACAAGTCACAGTATTTGCCCTCCAGAAGTGAGTAGCTAGCAAGTCCCTTAGGGGAGATGTTGCAGTTTTATGCTGGACATAAACTTGAACATTCTGCAAATGCCTGGAGGAGGGTATCTCTCTGCTCCCTTATAGGCAGATATGTCTAGGCTTTTGCCAGTGTCTAAGTTAAGGTTTTCATTGCTGTGAAGAGACACCATTATAGTAGGAGGCCACTTGTTCATTTCCCAGCTGCTCAGCCCCGAAAAAATCACACAAAACCCATATTATTTAAATCACTGCTTGGCCCATTAGCTCTAGCTTCTTACTTGCCAACTCTTACATCTTAATTTAACCCATTCTCCCTAATCTGTGCATCACTACAAGATCATGACCTACCAGAAAAGTTTCAGTGGGTCTGTCTCTGATGGCACCATGGCTTCTCCTCAACTCCTCCTTCTTTCTCCCAGCATTCAGTTTAGTTTTCCCCACCTACGTCTATTCCCTGTGCAGGTCCAAGACAGTTTTCTTTATTAACTCAATGGTATTCACAGCATACAGAGGGGAATCTCATATCACATCATGAAGACAATTCTCACAAAGAAAGCACTTAATTGAGGTGGCTTACCTGCAGTTTCAGAGGTTCAGTCCATTATCATCATGATGGGGAGCATGGTGGCATATGGGCAGACAGGGTGTTGGAGATGAGCGTTACATCTTGCAGGCAACTTGCAGGCAACAGGAACCCAATGGACTCACTGGGCAGAATTCTGAACACAGGAAACCTCAAAACCCACCCCCACAGTGGCACACAACCCCAAAAAGCCACACCTCCTAATAGTGCCACTTCCAAAGATTATTGGGACCAATAATATTCAAATTACCACAGCCAGAATCATCTAAAACAAAGTGATACGCTCCTATTCCAGGTAGAAGGTTTGTCAGCTTGGACATCTCCCATTTCCCTAGGCCTCTGGGTTAACAGCTAGGAAAAGTCCCAAGGAAGCTGCTCTACCAACCTGGGTCCTGAGAGGGGCTGAGTGAGAAAAGAATCCCACATAGATGTGTCATTTAGGTGTGAAATAAATCTTCTCAGATGGATAAAAGACTTTTATTATTTTTAAAGTTATTATAACTTCCTGAGCCCTTTTCTCATGTTTCATATTCTCCACAGACCAACACTGCCAAGATCAAACACATATAACATGAAAATCCTTTCAAAAGAGATAGCACCTTTAACACCCGTTAGCCCAGTGAAGTACAGCATCTTCCAATGATGGACCAAATCTTTTAGCCCAGCGAGGCATAGCCTCTTTTGGTGATGAACCAAACCCTTGAGTGCAGTGAGTCTCAGCCTCTTCCAGTGATGGACCAAATTCATCAAACCCCTGTCCTTGGCTCTCTCCTTCCCAAACCTCACATTTCATTGTAAGACCTTAGTCTACATAAAGAAAACCTCCAAACTTGCCCCCTCTCTCCAGACTTTAACAGGAGGCAGGTGTATGTTAAACCAGAACATTCAAATTGAATTACCTAACAAAAGAAGAAACTAAAATTCAGTTCTTTGTGTCCAACATTCAAATCCTTCATGCTTTTAAGCTAGAATCAAGATGAGAAAAAAATAGAAATGTTTTCTCTTTAATCAATTTATTTTTACAGATAAAAGGGCTTTTTATCCTCTCTAATTTGTTTTCTACATCTTGGTGCTTCAACCGGAATACAGCTTTAGTTAAAAAGTTCTATGTATTTTTAATTTAATTTCTTATTTTTTGAGATTGCCATACATGAGTACTGTATTTACATAACTTCTACCTCTCCTTCTCTTCCACAGCTCCTTCTGTATCCCCCACTTCTTCTCAAGTTATTGATTTCTTCTCTTTTAATTATTAGTGTTTTACACACACACACACACACACACACACACACACACCACATAAAACATTTATGTGTTGAGTCCATTTAGAGTAGCTTGTATATGTGTTTAGGGCTGTCCAGTGGGAATTGGAAGCCTATCAGGGGCTAATTCCTGGAGAAAACTGTTTCTCCCTAGCTCAGCAGCCACTGGTTGCCTATATGCCTATTGTACTTGGTCTAGAGGTATAGTCTTGTAAGAGTTCCTTCTGCTCACGTTGGCATGTCAACTCGTGTCACCATTGACAAGTGTTGTTTTGCAGCCATGCTCTTGAGGTTTCACGGATGCAACTTCTCTGTCACAGGTAGAAGACTATCCCACAGCAGACATCCTGGTCCTCTGTCCCTTACACTCTTCCTTTCCCTTCCTCTGCAATGTTCCCTAAGGGTGTAGGGATCGTGTTGCACATGTATCAGTGAAATTGGGGCACCCCACAGTCTGCTGTTCACTGTATTTTAACCAGTGGTGGCTTTCTAAAATAGTCTCCATCTGTTTGAAAAATGCTTTTTTGTTGGGTGGTGAGAATGACACTTATCTGTGGGTATAAAATAAGGTATCAGAATGAAGTTTAAAATTACATTGGCTTGTAAAATGGTAGTAGTAGCCTTTCCTCTAAGGCTTATGATGTTACTATGCAGGTAGTGGGGTTATAATCCAGGCATGAATTCCTTCTATTAAGCAAGCTTTATGTCCAGTTAGACAGCTATTGGTTACCCCCAGGATATAAGTGCCACTATTGTACCATTGATATCTTCCTGGGCTTGTCACTGTTGTGATTTGTAGGTTTTACAGCTGGGTAAGCCTGTTGATTGCCAATAAAAGTTAGTCTGTGCTAACTATAAATAATAATGGTTGGCCTAGATGTACATAACATATTTATTCATTTTCAAACTTCTGTGTCCTTTGGACATACACAGAGATGGCCTATGGCTTGAGCAGCAGTAACTCATTTCACACTGTAAGAAACTGGTGGCGTTGACACGGTTGCTACGGCCTCAAGGACAAGGAACCTGAAGCACAGCAGTCTTGATCTCTCCCGAAGCCACACAATGGGCAGATGTAAGCGCTCTCTGCTTTAATATTAGACTTCATTGTGAGCAATAATATTATAACGCAACCAAAATAACTGTGCACATTTTGGGCACTGTGCAAGAGACTGCAGAGCCAGCTGGGTCCTGGAGAACCATTTGGCGCTCCTCAAATAGAATCCTGTGGGCTGTCCTCCCGCAAAGCCCTTTGTGTCTCCGTCACAAGTAACTGAATATGGCAACCTTGTTGACCAATTGAAAGGTCAAATTCACACCTTTCGGGGAAAGAAAGACGAGAGCCCGACCAGTGGGAGGATGAGGAGGAATCTTGGACTCACTCCAACTCTCTGACTCCCAGTAAGACTTTTCCGATTTCTACCCCAGATGGAAAGTCATGCTCCGCTGAGAGAGCTATCAATTACAGAATCTATTTTTGGTCTGATGCAAAGATTGAAAACAGAGCAAAAGCACATGTGTGTTGAGGCATTGGTGACAGATAAATCAGGGATGTGAGGCTCAGACAATAGAGGTGGTTCTGCTTCCTGCATCTAGCCCTGGAAGCATGGGTTCTGCCCTGCTGAAAAGGTGACACATTGAAAATGTTGCTGACCATCATAGATGCGTCTGTGACACAGATCAACCTTAAGATTCTTCAGTTGCAAAGAATAATACCCACTGTGATCATCCATATAAACAGAGGAAAGAAGAATGGGTGAATTTATAGAGGAAAAGGGGCCCATAACGAGCTGAGGGGGCAGAGAGAGCACAAAAGGCTAGAAGCAGAAATAGAGTTGAGGTTTCCCTTTTCACTCTTTGCGTGTTGATTCTCTACATCTTCCTTCTCAGTCTCTGTGTGTATGTTTCTCTATCTATTATCTCCCTGTCATATAGTTATCTACCATCAATCTATCTACCTGTCATCAGTCTATCATTTGTCTATCATCTATTATCTTTCATCTATTTATATATCATCAATCATCAATCTATCTATCATCTATCTATCACCTATCTATCTATCTACCTATTTATCTATCTATCTATCTATCACCTATCTATCTACCTATCTATCTACCTATTTATCTATCTATCTATCTATCTATCTATCTATCTATCTATTTATCTATCTATCACCTATCTATCTATCTATCTATCTATCTCCTATCTATCTACCTATCTATCTATCTACCTATTTATCTATCTATCTATCTATTTATCTATCTATCACCTATCTATCTATCTATCTATCTACTTATCTATCTATCACCTATCTATCTATCTATCTATCTATCTATCTATCTATCTATCTATCTATCTATCTTAATCTCTTGACCAGATTTCTTGTTCTTCATATAAGAGCCAAGTGATACATTGTTATTACTGCCTATGTTTTTCTTAAAATGCTCAGTTCTCAGTAGCATCTCAGAAGCCCCAGAAAGAGAATTTAATTAGATAAGGAAAAGTGGAAAGTGTCCCTGCTCCTGTTGCTATATGGGCTCAGGGAGACAAGTCACATGCCCACCGAACCTAGGAGTAAATTCCTTAGAGAGTATCTCTGAGCAGAATCTCAGAGAAGGAAGAAAGAAGGTAAGAAGAAAAAGAGTGACTAAGGAAATCATAAGAATTTCTAGAAGAAACTCCATAGCTTGCGCTAGAAAGCCCATGCTGTTCCTTGCCAGCTATGGCATCAGCAAAATCGCTTGATAGAACAACTTCATATTCACCAGTGAAACCTTTCACCCATTGTCATTGTATAAAGGAAACCAACCCAAGTCTCCCTGGGAAGTTTTCCCACGATTAATTATAGCCAAGAAATTCCTACACAAGGGCTGTGACATCCGTGCAATTTTCCGAGCATGACAGGAACACACGCAATTTTGGAACCCTTAATTTTCTTTATTTTAGTATCTGAAAGTGGGTCCAGGCATTAGATTAAGACTTGTGCTTTAAATAGTCATGCATGAGGGGAGAAGGCTGGAAGGAGACCAATGGGAGCCCTGAGAGTCAGCTGAACTTTGACACTGGTGGAGCTAATGAAAGGTCTCATGAAGACCAGTCTAACTGAATACAACAAAGGACCCAGGGATCTAAAGAATTTGTGTCTGTGATATTTGTTGTGTGTATTCTCTTTTCTGCAGCTTCAATCCAAAGACCATGAATTAATATTTCTCTTTGAACTATGAAGGAATAAAGTTTTTTTAAATAATAATTGGAATGTACCAAGTAGAGTTGTGACTATGTTTCTTGGAATTCGCTGCGATTGTGAGTATTTTCCATCGTGGTTGCATTTTAAGAGTCCTTTTCTTGAAAACACCATGGATTCCTATGACAAAAGCTCAACCCATTAGCCACAATTCGAAATCTGAAGAAGAGTGACCATTGAAAGCTTTTCATACTTATTTAACGACAAAATGTGAAATACAACTAGTTAGAAGCTATTCGTGGTCTTTACTTAGAATGTATATCTGGAAGATCTATTCCTATACAAAGTCAGGCAGAGGAGTCTAGGTAGATTCTGCTCCCAGATCAGCTGCCCAGAGCTGTGTGGTTCAGACAAAGTTCTCCACTTCTCTGAGTGAGCCTCACAGTTTTTCAAACACAAATTTGGGGTTGAAAGCAAAATTCGTTTCCTTTAAAAGTTGTTTTGAGCCTGTGCGGGACAAATTTGCTATTGCCTAAATTACTACGATTTTAATCAACAGAAACTCCTTACTGAACACCTAGTGCACTCAGGTATTGCTGTGTGGTCTTTTGTTGATTGCAGACACACCTTCAGAAGACTGACATTGCCAGCTACTCTTCACTAGAGAAGGGTAAGCAGCATCTTCAGGAGCACAGTGCACTGAGTAGTGGACCAAACCCAGGACTGCAGTCCAGGCTTATTGCATGTCACTTCCTTCTATGGCACCATAAGTGACAATGGGACATTGTGCCCTTTACTCACAATGTAATCTAAACTACAAGAATCTTTTCTCTAAAACAAAAAGGGGGAGAAGAAAAACCATATTTCATGTGTCTAGAAACCAAAAGAAGTAATTTTTTTATTGTCAATGCAATAACAACATAACATTCTGCTTAGCCTCTTTACTGTGTTGTTTCATTTAGCTTCCTGGAGATTCGTTCTTTAGCAGAGGCAATGGGATTTTTAAAATCTATATCCTCTGCTGCACCTGACTTTCTTTTAAAGAGAATGCAAATGATATGAAGAAGGCGCCAGCTCAGGGGAAAGGGGAACATATTTGTAAGACGATGGCCTGTGACAGATGATGCCACAGAGAAGCTGATGTGGGGAGCAGGCGAGAAGGTCATTTCCGGTTCAGAATCTGCAACTGGAGCAAATATTTTCAAGAGCAGACAGAGTGAAAAGCAAGATAGTGATGCATACTACAGCCCATTGAGGAGACTAAAGCAACAGGCTTGTGAGTTCCAGGCCAGCTCAGGCTACACAGGGAGAGATGGTTTTACAAAAGACTTGGACTGATGAGATGGCTCAGAAGATAAAGGCACTTGCTGCCCAACCTGGTAGTCTAAGTTCAAGTCTTAGGAAGTACACAGTTAAATGAGAGACCCGACTCGCACGAGTGGTTCTCTGACCTTCACGTGCTTACGTTGACTCTTGAGTGCATGTGACTTTACACCTCTCCCCAACACACACGCACATGTGCATGCACACATGCGCGCGCGCACACACACACACACACACAGAGAGAGAGAGAGAGAGAGAGAGAGAGAGAGAGAGAGCTAAAAGAATGTGAGAAAATATCTTTATTTAAACAGACCCAGAGAATAAAGCCTCCTGGTAGCTAAGGAAGCAATGAAGTCTGTCCCCACAGAGTGGGAAATCTCCCAGGCTGAGAGTTGCCCAGGCACAGAGCCAATTGCCAACAGGGAACCTCTGAATCAGAAGCCATATGAGTATCTGAATGGAGGGTGGGGTCTGTTTCTAATGACAGATACTCAGATACCCCACCATGCTCTCAGTCCACGTTTTTATCTATAAGATAAAGTCTGATGATCTGCGTTTAGCCTAAGCAACCTCATGCGCTACTCAATCCAGTTTCTTGGCCTTTTGCCCCAAAGGTACACTATGATCTCAGACATATCTGCAACCCACTGTCAGGACAGGTTGTTCCTAGGAAACGTCTGAACTTTCTACCATCAGGTGGAAATGGTCTATCAACGCCTGAAACTAGTTACTGTCTTCAAATCTCCCTTTAAGGAAGAGAAAGTTGTAGGCACACAGGGGATCTCTGAAGGACTTAGTGAAAATCAATAATGAAATTAAATGTGCAAAAAGAAGAACCAGAGGATTTCTTAAGGATCTTTGATTTCTCCAATACTTTGTTCTTCAAAGTAAGTTTGATTCCTGCCCCCCAAAAGCATGAGTGATGGCGAAGACATTAAATTGCACAGTACCAGGGCCCATCGCCCAAGAGTGGTCCTTTCTACATTTTTCTCCACTCAGTTTTTCACTGAAACCCCCATGGAAAGAGAGGTTAAAAACTGGAAGTCATTCCTAATCTTTGGTGTCATCACCCAGGAAGGAACTGGGATTTCTTGGCTCTTGGTACTCTTCTGAAGCTTATTTGAAGACAAGCAACGAGACTTGGAGAAGCAGCTACCTTTGACTTTGCCCCAAGGTCACACATTAAAGCAACTTGATGGTGACGTTTTCTCAGATCTCTGTTCAGAGATCTGAACATAATTCAAAAGCTATGATATAGTTTGTAAATTTAGAAATGATAATTTTCTTGGGGAGTCCCGGCATGAGGACTGAGATTCTGGTTCTCCTCTGCACCCTTAGTCTGATATGATATCTTACATCCCCTGGCATGTCTATACCAGATGTTTATAGTTAACACCTCTGTATCCATGCCATGCAAGTTGTTAGATGTTTTGACTGTCACTGTGCTCTGAGATGATGTTAATGCCCCAAGGTCACACATTAAAGCAACTTGATGGTGACGTTTTCTCAGATCTCTGTTCAGAGATCTGAACATAATTCAAAAGCTATGATATAGTTTGTAAATTTAGAAATGATAATTTTCTTGGGGAGTCCCGGCATGAGGACTGAGATTCTGGTTCTCCTCTGCACCCTTAGTCTGATATGATATCTTACATCCCCTGGCATGTCTATACCAGATGTTTATAGTTAACACCTCTGTATCCATGCCATGCAAGTTGTTAGATGTTTTGACTGTCACTGTGCTCTGAGATGATGTTAATGCCCGTACTGTATTTTCTCAGCACACTTGACAAGTCATGAAAGCACAGTAGGTTCTTTTTTAGTCCATTAATAGCTTACTTCAAATGCAGTTATCTGTTCTTTTCTGGTGGCCAAGAAGTTCACTCGACAGTAAAGATGAAAGAAGTGCAAATTCTCAAGGACTGCTTTCCAGTGTTGAAGGAGTCAATTGTCAATCTTCTTGCCTTCATACCTTATGTCATTATGAGGTAAGACCCTCATAGCTTCTCAGAAGATCTCCAGTGAGACTGAGTCCGAGGTGTCCATGGTAACAGCCTACTCACCGAGACACTGAGACTGCTCTTTCTCCTTTCCTTGATTCAATTCCCTTCTCCTTCAGTTTGTGGTTTCTAGTATTGCCTTGTAATGCACCCCCTACACTTAAGTCCTCAACAACAATCTGTTTTAGACAGAAGACCAAAATGAGAGAACTCTTCCACTGACTCTTAGCACAGCAAACAGTATTTGGCACATCAAATAAATTCAAAAAGTACTCCTGACATCCAGGAAAATATGTTTAGTGGAAATTCCAGGCACTCCTTGGGATGAGAGGTGCAGCTTCCGGCCACTCAAGAATCTTCATCCCTCACAAGCTTGTTCAGGATTAAATTGAAGGAACAGGCCCCTTATGGGACAGGATTTGTACTAAACACTTGATAGAATAGGAAAGACAGATTTTAGTTTTGTTTGCTGTGCCAAAGGGCGGTTTGCTTAATGGGGCTAAGCTCAATCCCAAATTAAATGGGTGAGGAAGGTTTTGCTCACGACTATTGAAACACTCAGGAAATATCACACCCAGTTCTAAGTAGAGGTGAAACAAGCAAAGATTTATAGATATCAGACGGGGGAGAGACTACATGGAAAACGGCTCAGAGAAATTGGGTATCTATTAAGTGTTAAAGGAGGAATGTGCTTAGATACGAAGGATGAAGAATTGTGATAGACTGGCCTTCCCAGTCCTGAGAGGAGAAGACTGAAGGAAAGGAAACTGACTTCAGTATGGCCAAGGACCTTGAACAGAAGCTGTGTGACACCTGCACCCCAAAACAAAGGCCACATGAAACATGGAACCTTCTAGTTGTGGTCAACAGGTAGCTTTGATGATTAAGAGAAGACTAGACACACACTGGAAATTATGTCATTGAAAGAAGTGCCATGAGGAGAGGTACATTCCATGTTCATGACTGTGTAGGACAGTGGAAAAGAGGATACATAAGAATAAAGAACAATGACATATGTTTCATTATGTAATAATGTAATAACATATAATTATGTAATAATGAAACCTATTGCTACATAAAAGGCGTATGAAAAAAGAATTTCTGCAGTGGGGACAGCACATGCCTTGCTCACAGGTGTTCCCTTTTTCTTTCCCTTCTATCCAGATGTTGTGGAATTTTGTCTATGATCCAACAGATGAGTAGGAATGAATTAGGCAAGAAAACAAGATAATGGCCTCATTCAGAGCCTAGCAGGTTCCATACATTGAGAAACAGAGTTTAACCTGACATTGACACAGTGTAAGGAAAAGATACTGAGAGATATGAGGAATTAATCTGGGAAATGGAACACAGGATGGATCTGGAAAAGCTTTAAGTCCCAAATAAGAAAACATACATGAGCCAGGAAGTGGTGGCACATGCCTTTAATCCCAGCACTAGGGAGGCAGAGGCAGGCTGATCTCTGTGAGTTTGAGGCCAGCCTGGTCTACAAGAGCTAGTTCCAGGACAGGTTCTAAAATTACAGCAAAGTCCTGTCTCAAATAAACAATTGTATATGAGTGGATGTGTGGTGTGTGTGTGTGTGTGTGTGTGTGTGTGTGTGTGTGTGTTTATTACAGGTCTTCTCAGACACTTAAATTAGCCAGCATCTAATTAAAATTTCCCCCCAAACAGTTTATTCCAGAGGCAATCTGCAGTCATCCCCCAATGGGAAGTAGAGTTAGGAAACACGGGAGCCAAAAATGAGTAGGTTTACCACTTTGGGCACCTGGAGTTCAGTCCCAGGTTAGCCCCAGGAGACAGTAGAAAGCGCAGTTTGGAGTTCCCCAGTCAACACAGAAAACGCCTTGGACTTTCTCACAAGCACTCTAAATCACAGTCTAAATCACTGGCTGGAACCTGTTTTGAAAGGTATTGCCTCTTGGGTATTCCTAGCTTTCCCTTCAGGCAGCTGCAGGAATCCTCTAAAACAGACTGAACACCTGGGTGAAAGCCACCAGAACTCTTAACAAGCAGAACAGACCGAGGTTATGGATGGACTGAGGAGGGTGACTCCCACAGTAGCAGAACAAGTGTGTGATGCTGCGGAGGGCAGGGAAGGCAGTATGTGTAGGAAACACACTGATCAAAGAATCCTGTCTGCGCAGAGCAGCCTGAAGGACTAAAGGTAATTTGCAACAAAGTGCTGGAGCTTCTCATTCTAGTCATTGGTCAACAGACTATAAGGGACCAGACGCTAAATATTCTGGGCTTCTATAAGACCACGTAGTCCTTGTCAGAGCTTTTCCGCTCTTTTGCTATATTCTCAAAACGTCTGCAGACAGTTCTCAAAGAGAAAGAAGCTAGTCGTGAGGAAGGAAAGGTGTGTATAACAAAAGATGGACAGGAGCTTTGGTATCACGGATTCAACCCCTTTACACTTTTGTTCACATCCGGTTGCAGTTAGCATCTGCACTCAAGAGCTGGCGCCTACATTGCTCTGTTGGCCTCTAACGACATGCTGTCAAAGTCTGCAGAACTGGATTTGGACAAATCCAAAGAACTGAAGTCCTTCACAACTGACTTGTTCAGGAGTTGATTTCGTCTGCTCCCTGCCCCTATGGCTCAACTCTCTGGCCAGAGGCACACTGACCTCAGAACTCCTCTGTGCCTTGAGTCACACCCCAGTTTGCTTCTTTCTCCTCATGTCTTTTCTTCCGTACCTACCCATATGGGGATGCCTCCTCATCAGAACATCTTCACATGGTATGGGAGAATTGTCTGTATTCTGTCAATCATGTATTTTAATAAAACGCTGATTGGCCAGGCAGGAAGTATAGGTGGGTCAACCAGACAGGAAGTAGAGGCAGGGCAATGAAAATAGGAGAAGGCTAGGGAGGAGGAAACTTCCTCAGCCACTCCTGCGCAGACCACTGAAGAGGCAGCATGTAACTTGCCCAGCTGAGAAAGGTACGGAGCCATGTGGCTAACGTAGATAAGGATAATGGGGTAGCATAAGTTATAAGAGCTAATAAGATAAGCCTGACCTAATGCGCCAATCAGTTTATAACCTAATGTAGACTATGTGTGATTTTCTTTGGGGTTTGCCGGCTATGGGGTACCCGGCAGAACAGAAACCCCAACAAGCCGGCCCTCGTGTTACATTCACAAACCAGTTTTCATTGAGGAAAGTCAGCCTGGATACAAATTATAGAAGAGGAAGAATGAACTGAATATTCACGTCCTTTCAAATCTTTCAAGCCCTAACCCTTCCCCTACCCCTAGCCCCTTGCATCAATAAGATGATAGCATTAAGAGGTGGGTATCTTAGACTGTGAGGATGGAGCCCTGGTCAATGCATTGGTACCTTTAAAAGAAGGGACAAAAGAGGGATGAATTCTCTCAAAGCATGAAGATAGAGCCTGAGAGGGGGGTTCACTGTCTGGGACAGCTACCATCACATGGGTGTTGGAGTGTGTAACCTCCAAACCTGTAAGAAGTGAATGGGAGGTTGTCCAGTCCCCAGAACTCTGTCCTAAAAACCTGGAGTGATAGTATGATGTGGGAGTCCCCTCTGTGTGCTGTGATTACCATTAATGAATAAAGAAACTGCCTTGGCCTGTTGATAGGGCAGAACTTAGGTAGGCGGGGAAGACAGAACTGAATGCTGGGAGGAGGAAAGAGTCAGAGAGACGCCATGGATTCGCTACCAGAGATAGACTTGCTGAAACTTTGCTGGTAGGCCACTGCCACGTGGCAATGTCAGATTAATGGAGATGGGTTAAATTAAGATGTAAGAATTAGCCAATAAGAAGTTAGAGCTAATAGTCCAAGCAGTGATTTAATTAATACGGTTTCTGTGTGCAAGCTAGCTGGTGGCCGGGAAGAACAAGTGGCCTTCTCCCTCCAATAACTGTATCAGAGTAAGGTACAAAGTGAGAAGTGACAAAGAGCTGAGAAAAAAAATCAGCACACTCAGGAATGGGACAAATAGCTCCTGTTAAACGTGATGTGTGGCGTGAGGATGGGGTAACACCAAACCTGGAAGATGTGGTATTTACACTGGCCTTGGCTAGCGAATGTCATTGCAGGAAGTTAAACTTGATTACTGGGGATGGGAGAAGAGATCATGCTTGCACTTGGTTTATCTCTTGATCTTCTCACTCTGTGTCCTGGAAGACCGACCTCAATTCACAACCTGCACTTTCAGCTTTTGGTTGGAAGAAGACAATGCTCTTATAGACAGCAGGAGAGGGAGGCAGTGAATATATGATTTATAGGGAAGGGGAAATATGGGCAGGCAGAACCTGTGACCTCTTTGTTGCTGACAGCTCAACTTTGACTTTCTAAATCATACAAACATACTTTGCTTAACTAGGCTGACACATCCTAAAAATGCAGTTAGGTGACTTCGTCTTTGTGTGATTGCCATAGACTACACATGTCTGGATGGTATAGCCTGCTACATACATCTACTGTCAGGAATGTTGTCACTTACCAAACCATGGTTGTGTAGAACATGTCTATATTTTTGTAGGATTATTTGTTCAGCTTCTTGGGACATTTCTCAAGACAATATTCAGTTCTGCAACTAAGTGCTGAAAATCTTAGTTCCAAAGATAATTCATAGTCATATCCTTCCAGTAGTTTGTACATCTGAACGGTCCGTGCTCTTGGCACAAATAAGGGTACAAACAAGAGGATGCAACCACAAAGGAGAAGCAATTATGAAAAGTGTTTTGCGAGGTAAACCCTGTTAGGAGGATGAAGACAGAGCAAACGCTTTCTGTGGAAGCCTACTTTGCTGTCTAGATCATGAAGGGGCTCAACTGGATAATCGGCTCTTGACAAACTGCCTAAAGTTCATCTCCTCCTCCTACTTATTTATTCTTGGCCTACACGTTGAAAGATACATGTAACTGTTTGTAGGGCCCTGGTATACCCCCTGCTTCTGGGGTTCATCTTGAGGACAGTTTCTGGTCAGCCAGCTAAAACATTCTGTTTGTTCTTGTGCTCCCTCTGCCCTGCCTGGTGATTAGCTGTAGGGCATTGTTTACTCCATCTTGGGTGTGGCAATTTCCCACCTGCCTGGGGGGAGGAACTCCTTGTACAGCAGCTAGGTATATAAGGATTTCCGCAAAGTTGAATAGACGGCATTCGACTGATCTCCTTTTAAATGACCCAGGTCTCTTGTGTGTTCTTTCAATCTCCAGGCCCTTGCCCGACTCGCATACGGTACAGTGGTGTGTGAACTGTACCGAGAGGGTAACACAGAATCGGGTGTTACAACTGTTATTTAACAGGCCCTTTCAGCATGCCTGGGGAAGATGAGGTAGCATTCTGTCAAAGACGCATCTGGGTTTTGAGGAGCCCAAATCCACTACACTTCACTCCTACCTGTACAAGCTGTATGAAGAAAGAGCTCTAGAAGGGAGTGGTCCACATACGCAGACAGGCTGCCTGTGGACACACAGCAAAGCCATCATTTTCAAAGCCCTTGCAGTAAAAGCAGCTGGTGATGAAGTCGATGCACATGACAGTAGTGGAAAGCGCTTGGTCCCACTCCTGGAGAGGCCACGCGTGTCAGCACCTCCAATGAGGAACCTGGAGTCTACTCTCCTACCTAGATGGACCAAGGAAGGCTGAGAGAAGCAGTGGAAGTGACGGCACTAACAACGATAGTCTGTGACGCATCTTTTCATCTCCTGCCTCTCTACCTCTTCCAGGACGTATTCTGTCTTCGCTTTCTGTTTGTTCTATAATAACAATAATAGCATTCATAAATTAAATGGAATTCATAGCTTGACCCATTCATAGTCTTAACTGCAATCCTCGTTTTAGAAGCTTCTCACTTGGCTCCTTCCCATTGCTCCAAGAATATACATCAGTTTGTCTCACCTAGTGTCCAGTTCCCCTTCCCATAGGCATGCCTCTCTTTCCCTTCGAAATAGACCAGTGGTCCGTTAGGGTAGTTATCAGTGTTCTATTGCTGTGAAAAGACACTTTTTTGGCTTGCTTCAAGTTTCAGAGCTTTAATCTATCATCATCATGGTAGGAAGCATGAACACATGCAGGTAGACAAGGTGCTAGAAAAGTAGCTCAAAGTTTTACATCTGAATCCACAGACAGCAGAAAGACAGAGATACTGGACCTGACTTGTGCTTTGGAGATCTCAAAGCTCATCTCAAGTGACACACTTCTTCCAACAGGGCCACATCTCCTAACCCTTTTCAAATAGAGCCATTCTCAAATGACTAAACATTCAAATATATAAGCCTATGGAGCCATTCTTATTCAAACCACACATTCCTCTCTCTGGCCCTCATAGCCTTGTGGCCATATCACAATGCAAAAACTACATTCAGCCCAACTTCAAAAGTCCCCATAGTCCATCACAGTCTCACCACTGTTTAAAAGTCCAAAGGTCAAAGTCTCCTCTGAGATTCGTGGAAATGTGTTAACTGTAAATCCTGGTAAAAATTAAAAATCAAAATAAAAAATCAGATCACATACTACTAGCATATAGTGGGACAGGATATAATTACCATTCCAAATGGAGAAAAGCTGTTGGAATACATTGCTGGCTGGTTAGAGGTCGCAGTCTGTTGTGGCCTGGCAGACTTATCTCAATAGCTTGGTAACGTGGAGATGCCTCCCTCCAACAGAGCTTCCTGCTCTAGGCCTACCTACCCTTATCTGGAGAATGTCCATGGGCCTAGAGGACTGACCTTGTCTAAAAGCTGTCTCTCTACCAGATTTCTGATTCACCTTTCGCTTGACCCTTGGCACAGATCCCTGCTAAGAAAGCTTGTACTAGGAGCTCTGCTATAGGACCCCGCTGCCACTTACTAGGTCTTGTGACAGGGGTGCATCACTTAACGTGAATTAGGGTTTCTACCAAGGCTCCCCAGTGCTATATTTGCCTTATACTCTGGAATAAAGTTGAGCTAATTCACCGAAGTCTATCTCCCAGAGGTCTCCCTCCCTATGTGCTCATGAGCCACGTGCAAGGCTTTCCATCATTCCTTCTGTCTCTTTCTCAACTCAACTCCATGGCCAACAGACCAAGAGGAAAACAGGACCCCCACAGAAAGGAAGCATAGTGAGGAAATACCGGACCAAACAAAGCAAGACTGAAAAGCAGCTGGGCAAACTCCAGACTCTGCATCTTCATGTCTGATGTCAAAGCGCTCTTCAGATCTCCAGCTCCTTTCAGCTTTGTTGATCGCAACAGACTTCTTTCTCTTGGTCTGGTTCCACTCCCTATTAACAGCTCTTCTTGGCAAGCTTTGGCATTTCCAACATTTTGTGGTCTTCAAGGCAATTAAGGCTTCACTTCCACAGCTTCACAGAGTGGCCTCTATGGGTCTCTATGCGGGGACACCCCGACACATGCAGGGCCTCAGTGGCTTTCCTTGGTCACAGAGGGAGAGTCCATAACCCCTTCCTTGAACCCTTGATTCTAAAGCCAGAACCATGTGACTGGAGCCACACTCCTGGTGAGACTGCATGAGAATAAAGCTCCAGTCTGATGGAGGAAATTCAAGAAGCCAGATTGCTCCTGTACCTCTAGATATTCCGGTGGTTTGAACCAGTTGAAGCTTGTAGTACTTTGCCTCTGCCCTCCAATAGCTTGAGTCGCTCCCTATAATCTATGACTGGGTTTGTTGTTTTGGTTGCCTCAATAGACTCTGAGTTTCTTCTTTTTCTTTTTACGGAGAGCCTGACACGAACTAGTAGCTGCTTAATAGGGGAAGCAAACATCACACAGAGTCAGAGATGTGTGATATCTAGACTAATTTTTCTCATTTTTTTTTAGTAGCAATAATAATAACGAAGTGGTGGTGGTGAGAATCATGGTGGTAGAGACAATGGTGGTGGTGGAGGTACTGAAGGTCATAGTGGTGATGGTGCTGGTGGTGATGTTGCTATTGTAACTGGTGGTGATGGGAATGATAATGCTTTTGGTATAGTGGTGGTGGTAGTAATGATGGTGTTAGTGGTGGTGGTGGTTGTGGTGGTGGTAATGATGGTGTTAGTAGTGGTGGTGATGGTGTTGGTAATGATGGTGTTGGTGTTGGTAGTGGTTGTGATGGTGGTAATGATGGTGATGGTGGTGGTTGTGGTGGTGGTAATGATAGTGCTGGTGGTGGTGGTAGTAGTTGTAGTTGTGGTGGTGATAATGATGGTGCGGTTAATATGGTGGCAGTGGTAATTATGGTGGTGTTGGTGATTGAAATGATGGTGTTTGGTGGTGGTGGTAATGATGGTGTGGTGGTGGTGGTAACAATGGTATTGTTTGGTGGTGGGATTGATGATGTGTCGGTGGCAATGGTGCAGTAAAAGCTATCAAGCTTAGCACTGTGCTTCTAAAGGCTTTTAAAATGCCTTCCTTATGAAATGTCAGGACCACTGTCTCCAGTACTTCTGTCAAACAATGCTTGACAATAGGAAGGTGAAGCTCAGAGATTTCAAGCATGTCGCCCAGTCATAGAACTGAAAATAGATACAAGCTTAGTCTTCCGAAGTCTGGACTTTTTCCCAGTGTGGGAATAGCAGCTAGAACTTGCCACTTTTCCACTTTTCTGAACGAAACTCCCAGTTCTGACTTGCTACCCTTGACTCTAGCTTGCTTGAGCTCTATCAGATCAGAAAACAGCACTAAACTTATTCCCTATTCCCTTTCCATACCAGGACTGGCTCCTGATAAACAATGTGTCTCTATTCTCAGCTAAGCGAGTTAGGAAATGTGGTGTCTCCTGGACCGTGGAGTTCAGATCCAAGAGCTCAGGAGAATTAAGCCTGACTCTGGCAAATGACCTTATGTACGTGTGCACCCCCGTCAATGCCCAGCTTGTCCTCTGGGTTCAGAAAATGACAAAAAGCATCACAGATCTTGAAAAGTGTGAAATGGGTCTGAGCTCCGGTTTTAGCACAACTAGATGAGAAAGAAAGTCACGCCAACTCGCCCATCTTTAGATCTCGTGAACAATGAGAATTCCAGCCCCAGGGTACTGGGGGGGAGGAGTAGGAGAATGAGATGATGGGACAAACTAATGATATCTGGCCAACAGCAGTAGCTGGATTTGCTGCATGAATCTCAGCTTTCTCATGTGACTAGGAGATAAAAGCATTCCATGTGCCTCATGGGAAGGGGACAAAGGGCAGAGTACCCAGAACTCCACATCCCAACTGCCTATTATCCCAGGCACAGTTTTGGGTGTCAGCATCTTTTTGTAGGTGCGTGTCCCACCCCTGAAAGGCTTTGGATCCTCCTTCCTTGGCAGTGTGAAGACTAGCCCTTACTGCCACACAGAAATATGTGTTACCCACCAAAACCTGAATTACTAACACACAACAAATGCTTATTTTATCACCATACTAAAATTTAACTCAAATTTCATCAACCAAACATTGTTTTACCTGGCGACCCTGGTCCACACAGTCCATAATGCAATGCAACTGTTGTGAGCAGCATTTCCATGGCCAGATGGAGGGAGCTGTCACACATGAGTCAGCAGGTGCCTCTGAAACACTCTGGTACTAAAGAATTCATGCAAATTTTGTCTGGGGAAGTAATGATCTTAGGGTGAGTTTATAAGAACCTTTATCTTTGGAGATATATACTAAAATATTTAGGAAATAAAGAATATGATGTCTATGGTTTGCACTCGGGAGGCAGAGGCAGGCGGATCTCTGTAAGTTTGAGGCCAGCCTGGTCTACAAGAGCTAGTTCCAGGACAGGCCCAAAGCTACAGAGAAAGCCTGTCTCGAAAAATCCCCCAGAAAAATAAAATAAAAAAAAATAAAAAGAACAGAGATGTGGATAAACATAAAATTCAGCAGGAGTTGGCAGTTACTGTTGCTGGGTGATAAGGGCATAAAACTTTACTACAATCTTTGATTACTTCACGTGTGTGAAATTTTCCATCACAAATTTTAGCACTTCCAGGAGAAACTAGTTTTGAAAACACACACACACACACACACACACACACAGAGAGAGAGAGAGAGAGAGAGAGAGAGAACAGCCACTTCACTGGGCAATACCTGTGTGTGAAACAAACAATCCACATTTGATCCTGATTCAATCATTAAACAACTTTTTATTGGATTATTTGTTCTTTTGATGTCAAGGTTCTTGAGTTCTTTGAATATTGTATTTTGGAGATCAGTCCTCTGTCTGATGTGGGGTTGGTGAAGATCTTTTCCCATTGTAGGCTGCTGTTTTATCTTGTTGACTGTGTCCTTTTCTTTACAGAAGCTTCTCAGTTTCAGGAGGTCCCATTTATTAATTACTGCTCTCAGTATCTGCGCTACTGGGGTTATATTTAGGAAGTGATCTCCTGTACCAATGCATTCAAGTGTTCTTCCCATTTTCTCTTCTATGAGGTTAAGTATGTTTGGTTTTATGCTGAGGTCATTGATCCATTTGGACTTGAGTTTTGTACATGGTGATAGATATGGGTCTATTTTCATTCTTCTACATGTTGATATCCCGTTGTGGCAGTACCAATTGTTGAATATGCTTTCTTTTTCTATTGTATATTTTTAGTTTCTTTGTCAAAATTCAGGTGTTTGTAATTATGTGGATTGATAGCCGAGTCTTCAATTTGATTCCGTTGGTCCTATTTTATGCCAATACCAGGATGTAGTTCTATAGTAGAGTTTAAAGTCAGATATGGTGATGCCTCCAAAAGTTCATTATTGTACAGGATTGTTTTGGCTATCCTGGGTTTTTTGTTTTTTCCTAATGAAGTTGAGTATTGTTCTTTTGAGGTCTGTGAAGAATTTTGCATGGATTTTGATGAGCATTGCATTGAGTACAAACAGAGAACTCTCAACAGACAAATCTCAAATGGCTGAAAGACACTTAAGGAAATGATCAACATCCTTAGTTATCAGAGAAATGCAAATCAAACAACTCTGAGATTCCATCTTAGAACTGTCAGTATGGCCAAGATTAAAAATACTGAAGACAGGTTATGCTGGAGAGGATTGGGGTAGAGGGAACACATCTCTATTGCAAATGGGAGTTCAAACCTGTCTAGTTGCTTTGGAAATCAGTATGGCGATTTCTCAGAAAATTAGGAAACAATCTACCTCAAGACCCAGCACTACCGCTATTGAATATATACCCAAAAGATGCATAGTCATACCACAATGACATGTGCTCAACTATGTTGATAGCAGAACAATAATAATAATAGCCAGAACCTGCAAACAACCTAGATGCCCCTCAACAGAAGAATGGATAAACAAAATGTGGTACATTTACACAATGGAGTACTACACAGCAGTAAAAAAAATGACATCTTGAAATGTGCAAGCAAATGAATGGATCTAGAAGACATCATATTGAATGAGGTAACCCAGACCATGAAAGACAAATATAATATGTACCCACTCATAAGTGGCTTTTAGACATAAAGCAAAGGAAAAGCAGTTTACAGTCCACAACCCCAGAGAACCTAGACAACAAAAAGGACCCTGAGAGAGACATATATGGATCTACATAGGAAGGAGAGAAAGACAAGCTCTCCTGAGTAAATTAGGAGCATGAAAGTCACAAGAGAGTGTAGAAGGGGGAAGGAGGGGAAAGGGAGGGGAGCAGAGAAAAATGTATAACTCAATAAAAAACAATTTTACAAAAAACAAAGGTGAGTAACTCACTGAGTGCGTTAGTGACTGTTCTATTGCTGAGAAGAGACACCATGACAACAGCTCTGACAGAGGAGGACATTTATTTGTGGGCTGGCTTACAGCTTCAGAGGTTTAGGTCATTGTCATTATGGCAGGAAGCATGGCAGCAGACAGACAGACATGGTGCTGGAGAAGTAGCTGAGAGTTCTACATCAGATCACAGGCAGAGAGGGAGACATTGGGCATGGCATGGGCTTTTGAAACCTCATAGCCCACCCCGAGTGACACATCTCTTCCAAGACCACACCTCCTAATCCTTTCAAATAGTGACATTCCTTAGTGACTAAGCATTCAAATGAGCCTATGGGGTATTCTTATTCAAACCACCAAACTGAGCAAATCACCTACTCTCTTTGTACCTTAGTTTCCTTATCTGGT
This sequence comes from Myodes glareolus, assembly GCF_982192425.1. Taxonomy (NCBI): domain Eukaryota; kingdom Metazoa; phylum Chordata; class Mammalia; order Rodentia; family Cricetidae; genus Myodes; species Myodes glareolus. The sequence goes on along the minus strand of NC_142030.1, from coordinate 49,116,937 downwards.
TAAAATAGAAAAGAAAAAAAAAATGGATGACTATTTTTACTCTAATATTTAGCATTTTTGTATTACCCATATGTTGCTTCATTCTTAATGAATTTCTGCTTCTTCAAATACTCCGTGTCTCTGTCCAATTTCTGTTGTGGGAACTGAATACCCGAGACTGGATAATTTACGAGGGATGGATATTTATTCTGCACCCAGTCCTGAACTGGCAAACCTAAGCATGGGGTCAACATCTGCTTGGTATTGACCTCATCTCGTCTGCACACGGCAGAGGCCACCATTGGAGGGCGAAGCCAGCATGCTTCCTCAAATCGCTCCCTCTTTTCCCCACTCTCAAGACTTCATTTAGCTCTAATTGCCTTCTCATAGCCCTACCTCAAAATATCATTAACTTCCCAACATCTGAACTCTCTGGGGATGTGTTCAAATTAAAGCACTTGTTAGACTACCCGCAGATTGTTGGAGAGAGCCTGTATTTCACACCGTGTTTCTCAAAGGTGTATTTTTCAAAATTAATAAATTGAAGTCTTCCAAAATTTAACAGTTTTGCTCTTTGAAAAGCAGCAATAGAAAAATAGCGCTTCTAGCTATGGAGAGTGCTCCCAACACAGCCCGACCTAGACCTTGTATTTGGAATAGGTGAGGAACCCCCAAAGAGTGGGTAGTAATATCACAAGTTTCTAAGTAGAAAATGGAATATTTGACCAAGCAAGACATACAAATAGATAATAAGCATATGAAGAGATGCTTGTTGTCTTTAAGCATCTCAAAGTATGAGGTATTCCACCTCCAATCCTGGGAATGTACACTTCAATTTGCCAGGATGGTTGCTCTAGAATTTTTCGGGACCAAATGCATTATTCATCTGTTGATGGTAAGGGGTCAAAGACACAGATTCTTCTTATCACCCTCAGCAGACTGAGGAGGCTCCCTATTCGCTAAGGGGAGTCCAAACTGGAGTCCAAACGGAGTTCAAACTGGAGTTCATGGCTTTGATGCAGAAAAATGGAGTTCAGCATGTTTATTAAAAATATCTTAATAAAGGCTTAAACAAGAAGACTAAAAGAGAAAAAAAGAGGTGGTCAGAAGAAAGTAAAACAAAACAAAACAAAAAAACCCAAGTGTGGGCTCCTCAAAGGAGAGGAAACACTGCCTTATTCTAACCATATCTACAGTTTTTATGGCTATCAAACTATATTCCAAAAGGTTCCTAAAAGAACAAGAAACAGTCTTCCCAGGGGTTGCTTTTCATAGTTCAGAAGGATGTAATGCTAGTTTCTGAATGAGAAAAACAATAATTCTATCTAGTCCTGGACCCTACATGCCACAACACTGACATGCTGGCCATGATGCAATAGTAGCAAGACTGCTCAGTAAGAGGAACTCATCCTGGTATTGTAATGTGGTCAAACCCATGGCTAGGGAGAGCACAGTCCCTAGGCAAGGGTCTAAGTTTTCCCAAGTGGTCACAGCATCAAACTGCCTTCTAAATATTTACCTTTATATCCACAGATCAAGGTGCTCTCAACGTTGCTCAGAAAAGCTCTTCCCTGTAGTAGGTATTGGTTAAGGCAGAGAGGCTCATAACTGTTCAGTGCGTTGGAATAAGCAACCGTGAGTGTTCAGCCATAGAAGGAACACCAGATCAGCCTGCCCCTTCTCCAGTCCCGAGTTTCAGGTAGCAGCTTGGAAAACAAGATGGAAGGAGGATGGGAGGAGGGTTGTGAAGGGCCATGCTTCCAAGATGCTATGGTTATTGCACACATGAACTCACAGCAGTTACAAATTCATCATGGAGTCAGGATTGGCTGCCAAGGCTCCACTCTTGCTATTGGTAGTTTATAGTTACTGGAGAGTGCGAGTCATTTTTTCTTTAAGTGAATGGATGGCCACTGGTAGGCTGTAATGTCCCAACTGATGGCCTAACACCCCTGCCAAGAATAGCAGCACTAACTGGACTCAGTGGATTATAAATAAACAGACAGACAAACCAATAGATAAGTGCATGAAGTTGTGAAGGAAGTTTGTTGGAGGAGGTCTTAGAGGGACTTGGGCAGAGGAAATATAGCGTGTATGTGACCAAGATTATTATATATATGTATATGTATATACACACACACACACACACACACACACACACACACACACACACATATATGAAATTTTCAGGGAACAAATAAAAGCATTAATTATAAAAAAGATTGTTGAACCGGTCAATGGTGGCACATACCTTTAATCCCAGCACTCAGGAGGTAGAGGCAGATGGATCTCTGTGAGTTCGAGGCCAGCCTGGTCTACAAGAAGACAAGCTCCAAAGTTACACAGAGAAACCCTGTCTCAAAGTCTCAAAAAAAAAAAAAAAGATTGCCATAGAAATGACTGAGCAGTTAAGAACACTGACTGCTCTTCTAGAGGACCTGGGTTAGAGTCCCAACATCCACACAGACGCTAATGACTGTAACTCTAGTTCTAGGATATCCAGCGCCCTCTTCTGGCCTCCATAGGCACTGCATACACACATGTACAGACATGGACATGCAGGCAAAATACCCATACGTATTTTTTTTTAAAAAAAGAACATATCAAAAAAAAATTTAAAGGGGGCTGGAGAGATGGCTCAGCGGTTAAGAGCATTGCCTACTCTTCCAAAGGTCCTGAGTTCAATTCCCAGCAACCACATGGTGGCTAACTACCATCTGTAGTGAGGTCTGGTGCCCTCTTCTGGCCTGTAGGCACACATGTAGACAGAATATTGTATACATAATAAATAAATAAATATTTTAAAAAAAACTTTAAAGGTTGCTAAAAAACCCTCTCTCTTTTCTCTTCTGTTTTTGATATGTGTGCTGGCTTTTAGAGAAACCGTGGATACAATCATGATCTTACAGATTGAAGCCAGGAGCCGCTAGGGCCACACAATAGGTACGTGTCTTTTTCCTGTAAATGCAGCTTGTGATGAGATTCCTAGAAAATTACAGGTTTATCACTTTGGGGCACATATCCAAAAGAGGCACAATCACACCACAAGAACAGTTGCTCAACTGTGCTCATAGCAGCATTATTTATAATAGCCGGAACGTGAAATCAACCCAGATGGCCCTCAACCTGAGAAAAGTGTGGTCCATTTACACAATGGAGTACTCTTCAGTGGTAAAACAACAATGATATCTTTATATTTGCAAGCAAATGGTTGGAACTAGGAAAAACCATCCTGAGTGAGGCAACCCAGATCCGGAAAGATAAGTATGTACTCAATCATAAATAGATACCAGACACAAAGCAAAGGATAACCAGCTAACAGTCCACAACCCCAGAGAAGCTAGAACCCTCTTCCAGAATCATATGCGAGCAGTACGGAGATCCACAACTAACCACTGGCTGAGCTCCAGTAAAGAGAGGGACAAGCGGTAATATGAACAAAGGGGTCAAGAGCATGATGGGAAAACCTACAGAATCAGCTGACCCAAACTTGGGGAGAAAACTGACTCCTGACTGACAACTAGGGAACCTGCATAGGACTAAACTAGTCCCCTGAATGCAGGTGAAAATGGTGTTACTTCAACAGTACATAGGGCCACTGGCAGATTCTAACTCTAATGCATGAACTGACTGTGTAGAGCCCACTCTCTATGTAGAGATACCTTGCTCAGTCTAAGCATGGAGGGGGGACCTTGGCCCTGCCTCAATGAGTGAACAAGACAGTCATGGTTGACTTTCCAGAGGAGACCTTAACCTCTCTGATGAGCAGATGGGACCTGGGGTGAGGGGGAGACTGGGAAGAAAGGAGGGAGGGAGAACTGGGATTGGTATGAAAAAAAATAATAGAAGAAAGAAAATTGCAGGTTTATAGCTTGGATGGCAGAAAGGCCTTGGGCATCTGGTAGTTGTGCTGGAATTCTCTGTTAGCAGGGTCTTCAATTAGGGTTAGGGGCCCCTTGCCCTTCTCACACCTTCTGATTAAAGATTGTATCCGGTGCTGTCCTTCAGACCCCAACAACCTGAGCACACGGCAAGGTTTGCGTGTAGATTCGCAATTGAGAGCATTTGGCAAATTCCCCACTGACTCTCCAATTCTGGCTTCATCCGGGTAGGTGGCTTAAGCTGCATCCAGCAAGGCCTCTTGAAGAGGATTTGCTCACCATTTCTGCTTGGCAATTACTCCAGCTCTTTTCCTCCGAGACTGAAAACCAGTTATGGAAATCAGATTTCTGCCTCTTCAAACATGCAGACCCATGCTCCAAACCTCTTGTTAGTGATTGAATAACAAAGAGAAAAGAAGCTGAGAGGATGGAAGACATTTTCATTTCTGAACTCAATTTAAAGCTGGTTTAATTCACCCCAAACCAAGTGTAAAAATATAAGCAGTTCCTCATTAGATGCCAATTAGAATAAACTTCTCTAGAAAGACAAGGCTGAGGGTAGAGATACAGTGTACAAACCGATGAGCTGCTTAGAATTGGGGTTTGGTGTTGCATGTATTGAAATGTTTTTCTAGTTCCTCATATCTAACAACACTTAATACTTTTTTAGCATTTGCTACATATGCCTGTGGGAAACCTTCCATTTAACCCTTTAACAATCCTCAGCTCATAAATTACCTGTGCTAGCTAGAAATGTAGCTAAGTGACTCGCCAACCACGTGCAAAATCCTGCGTCAGAACTCCAGCCCCAAGGTCCATTTTATAAAGTCTCCAAAAGGTTAAGTAATTCTCCCAGGTGACAGAGCTGTAAATAGCTAGAACAGGATTCAAACTCGGGGCGGAGGGGCGTGTTTTGTTCATATTTGTTCATCTCATATAGGGTCCTAATGATGGACCAAAGAAAGAATTCCTTCTAATCGCAGCTTGGTGGGTTGATGAGTTCCTTTGGTTTCCTTACGGGAGCGTGTTTGAATTGATACGTGCAGAATAATGGGTGGCTCAAGAAGAGTGATGTCACTGAAAGAAACCCCATTGCATCACGGGTAATACCTTCAGGGAAGTTGCAGAAAGGGGTCCTGCTTTCAGTTGACCTTCTCTCTCCTATGTACTCTAGCATCTTCCAACACCTGGACCCTCTTTCCATTACCACAAACTTAAGCATCATTTAATTGTGTTGCGCATTTCAATTCCAAGTCTATCTCTGCTTCACGGTGGCTGATGGTCATGTCTGGTCGTGTAGGGCCTGGAGGCTCCAGGGGATGGCTACCATGTGTTTTCTTTTCAAAATGATTCATAATCTTGTACTTTATAGAGTAAATTTTAGTCCCTTTCATGCCCACTTCCCTGCGCCACCTGCACTGGTACCCTTCTTCCTTCCAAGAAGCCTTCCTCCCACTTCCATGTTAAGTAAGTCACTGGGTTTGATTGGCGTTGCCTGCATAAGCTCGAATGGGAGCTTCTTTACTAACACAGGGGTTACTTTTCAGTCATTACATCACTGAAGAAGATGATATCCTTCCCCGGCAACTGTTAGCTAGCCACATCCCTAGGTGAAGGGAGTCCCTCCCATCCCCAGTAAAATAAAGTCATCAGCCCAATATTTTCTTGAACTGTTTTTTATTATTAGAGAAATCTTTATACTCCATCTTGAAGTTTTAATTTTGAGTCTAATGTGAAATGAAGCATAGATATTCTATTTTCCAAAAATGCAACCAATTGGTCAGCCATAGTTAAAATGTTTGAAGTAATTTAGAAAAAGAGAAATAAGTGTGCCTAAGATTTTTTTTTTAAGTAGAAGAAAAAGAACATAGCACGACTAAGTTAGGTATAAAATGCACCATCATCAACATGACAAGTTAATACATCCCTCCTGTTTCTCTTCTTACGTGGAAACATAACCCCAAAGACATGGAGGAATCCGAGCTGAAGAATCTTTTCTCAGACTGCTTGGATGAGTCTGGAACTCCACATCATCTTGAAAATGTTGGTAATATTAATCTTTGTCTCCTGAGGGGGCTAAAAGACTTAAATAAATCAGTCTACAATCAGGATAATAATTAAGCACGCCCAGACACACACATGTGTGTGCACAAACACAGTGCATTTTATAAATATGTCAAAGATTAGAAGTTATAATAGCTGCATGGTGGAATTATAAGAATTTTATTTTTGTATTTAAATGTTCAAATTAAAAATTTTCAAATTGCCATTTATTTTTTATAGGCAGAGGAGAAAGTAGTTATTTTTGTTAAAGTCGGAGACTTTACTGTTCTACTAATGTTGACACCAAGTAGCATGCAGCTTCCCCACTGCTTCAGGGTCTTGGAGAACCTTCTCTCTCCTCCTTGGAAAGCCAGCTTCTCATCCAAACTCTATGGTAATACAGGAAACCGCAGAATAAGAACTCAGTAAAGGAATCTTTAAATAACAATTACAAGTATTTGGCCTTATGAAAACAAGAGACAATAAATGTAAATACCTCCCAGGTAAATCATTTCATTGAGTCCCTGCACGCAGTGAGAACTGGGAATGTGTTAGGCTGCATTATAATTTCTAATTGGATTTTGAAGTCAGTTCAGTAATGGGCCTAGGAACCGGGCTAGAAATCAATCCTCAGATCACACCTCCTTGCCTTGCTGGGAATGTTGCCAAATGGAGTCTTCAGGATATAGGCTTTAATGTGTATAAATTAGAGGGCCAGCCAGGGACCTGAGACTCAGGTACTTTCTTATATGTGAGGAAATGCCTAGTTAGAAAGCTGATCATTCAAAATGATGCATTTCTCTTGCTCAGCTTCCCAAGGCTCCGATGAAATTAATGAAGCAGGATTTATCTGTGTTCCCTCAGAGATGATGGATGGACACTCCAGCTGTGTATAACTAGGGACGGAGTTAGGAGAAAGGCTCACTATGTTTCATATAAGCAAGAGTCTGCCACAGCCTTGTAATTGCTGGTATTCAGAAATACAACCCAGTGAAGGAAGGAAGGACGAGGGCAGTAATTCCAGGGACCTGCTATTCTTCTAGAAAACAGTGTTGTAAGAAAGCAGAGATTGAAAGAACAAAACCCAAACGGGTCTCTATCTGAGACTCTCCATGATACAAACCTGGCCCAGGAACTGTCCCTGACAACACTGTGAAAACAAGGACTTCAAAGGACAAACTGAGCTGTGTCCAGGCTGTCCAAAACTTTCAAGTTAGCTTTAGTCTGAGGAGCCCTGTAGGAATCACAAGGTTGAGCACAGCCAATCAAATTTAACCATGAGCTAGGACCTCAGAACTGCTGCTCGTATACTCAGCCCCAGCTCAGACTCAAACACTGAGCAATCAGAACTGCTCTCATCTACATGGTGGGAACCACCGCCAAGAAGAATGTAGACTCCAAATAAAAACCATGGCAGAATTCCTAGCATCTCAGGGAAGGTGGTCCCTGTTACTGTCCCACTGAGGCTCCTTTGCTATATCTCATATCTGCTCTGTTCTGCCTTGGGTGAATTTTTCCACTGCCAATGACTCTAACCCACCTCACTGGATGGCTCTGATGGGGAGTGGGGAGCTTCAACTCTGAGTCGTGGACAGGCTCAGAGTCAACGGTCCCTGGTTAGGGTGACAGCTTGTTCTCTGTCCTCTGGTGCATGTTCATCGCTACCCTTAAAGATGAGTGCTCTGGACCCTTATAGACTTGGGACCCTCTGAGGACTCCACTGGCAATCAGAGACATTTGACAGCTTCCAGGGATGGCTATTCTCTAGTGGAACCTGAACGCCCCCCTAGACTCTCCAGGAGAGAGGACCTAGTCTTTCTGTAAATCTTTCCTTTGAAGGACCCACCTCTCCTGGAGCCTAACCACCACGGATCCCGATCACACTACTCAACAAATGCCTCTAAAGAACAAATACCTCCTTCTGCCTAAAGAGGCCCAGATGAGGGGGCCAGTGGAGATCCAGATACTCTCAAAGTGCAAGTTTCCTCCTTCCTTTCTAGCCACACCCAGACAGAAGCAAAATGTTATTTTTAATTCAACCCATCATAAAGCACTTCAAGTTCTCACCATCACCTTTGACCTAATGGTAGGACAAGCACAGTATTTTAATTACTTGTCATATCCTTAAGGGAAAAAAACCCTGCATTTGCTCATTTGTTCAGTGATTCTCTTGGGGAAGATGCTGCTCCCACAACAATACATAAATAAATATAATACAATAAATACAGAAATTTGTGTATGGCATGGCATAATTACACACTTTAATGTTTGATAGAATAAAAAGCAATAATAGAACCTGTTGATGACACCAAACTGAGAGAGAGAACCCTGGGCCCCACTGAACATCCTGCCCTGTTTTACTCCAGTCTGGCCAAGGATATGCATACGTAAATATAGCAACTGGACCCAGAGAATTCCGAAGACTTTCACCATCCCGGAAGTCCACTTTTACCAGCTAGACCTCTTTGAACAAAAACTTAAAGACCAAACGAAGAATCCTGAATGTGGCGGTCGTTCCACACCACGGGGTCCTGCATCACCATCCACCAGGTATGGATCGTGATTCCATACTTTTCACGAGCTCTATAGTGTCCTAGGGGTTGAACACAAGACACACACGACACAGACAGAGAGTTCGAGTCATTCTCAGGGAGAATGCCCAATTTTATTCAACTTAATCCAGGGTTAAATACTTTTGCCCCAGAAGTGGAGAGCTCCCTCCCAGTCAGAGGTGAGATCAAGGTGTTGGGCACCTGGTGCCAGTGGCAGGAGCTGCCAGGCAGGGGGTATCGAGCTGGGAACCCTGACAGACAGATAGGAGGAGATTCAGGGCGCCTGTGATAACCCTCCTTAGCAGGTGGAATTACCATAGCAAAGACAGAACCAAGGTTCTGAACTAATCCCCTCCAGCTGGCAGAGCAGGGGAAGCTAAGCTGGTTAGCATAAACATTTCTTGCATCCTGTGCTTGGCCTCAAGGAACAGGGAAGACAAGGCATTACACTTGAAATCCTTCTGTGAAAGAAAGTGAACTCAGTACAACGGATAAAATACAGCCTTTGCCATTCAATAACCAAGCAGGACCAGACGTCTAAGAAGCAAAGGGAGAAACAAGGATCTAACAAGCAACAAGTGTAATACATGTCTATTGCTATGCCCATCGTGGGATGTTGGGATGCTGGGATGCTCTTGGCTGTCTCCTTGATGATACTGCTGGGCTCTCCCTGTATCACCACCCTCCATCTTGGATGGCCAGTGATGGCTATTCCCATGTTGCTTGAGGACTCACCCTGGGCTGCTACAGCTATGGCCAGCTAGGATAATTTAAACAAGACAACGAGAATCCCAGTATCTACTTCCAGAACAATACAGGATAGCTGGGCTGATGTTTTACCCCTTCCCCACTTAAACAAGCTTTGACAACAGAGACGGCCAGCCAACTTCCTCAGACTGAGTTAGTTATTCTGTGGGAGTGGATGCAGAGAGAAGACCACAACGAAGAGACCCAAAGAGGAACAGGTTTCTGTCCAGGACAGAAACCATCCAAGAAGGTTCTTAACAAAAGCATTAAAAAACAAAGACCATCTGAAGAAGGTTATTAGGCATATCCAACTATCTGGGGCATCAAGTCTACCTGAAGTGGTGTGTGGGGGGGGGAATTTTAGCAGCAATGACTGAGCTTGACCAATCAAAATTAACCACAGGCCTCATACCACAGTGCCGATGCCCCAGTCCCAGCCCTGTGTTTGACCAGTCATAGATGACTTATTTGTTTGACAGGAACTAATATTGAAAACAGCGATGCTCCTGAAACCACCGCAGCCCACTGTCGTGGGGAAGTTTATTCTTCTTTTGCTACCCTCGCTTACAGTTCCTTTGCAGCATGGTCGGGCAGCTTGTCTTACTCCACCTTCATCTGACCTGGGTGAACTCTGACTGTCCACAATTCCGACTCATCACAATGAAAAGTATGTTTTCCGGGCGTTTGCATTCTGCTAGGGCCTCAGAAGACTGAGAGGGCAAGAACAGTAGCTCCATGACTTGAGTCAGTTTCTCGACATCTTGGAATTCACTTCATCCATCTGCCCAGTGATACCCCTGACAGCACGCCTGTGAGGACTCATGAATTAGACGCTACTAGGTCCACAGTTGCTCTAAGAATTTTTCACGGAGTTCTAATTTTAGAAGCTTCATTAAAATCTGGACACTGACTAACGTGCTATCTGAATCTTTTAACTGGAGAAAATGTTTTCATTTGACTGTTAAAGTTCAGGTTTAGTGACAAACACCTACACAAGCCTGTAAATTATTCAGGTCAGCCAGGCTATAACAAGTTCCAAAAGGCCAAGAGAGAGAAAGAAAGCTTTGCCCGCTCCAAGCATTAAGTATTTATTTAGGGGCCAGGTTTGTGATGGCTCCCAGCGGTGGAGAAGAAGTCAGTTATGGGCTATGAGAGAAGTAAACCACCTGGCTGGCAGTTCTCACAGTTGGCACAGCACTTCCTGTAGTATATGTGTGCTTACTGTGACCACAGAACCTCCAGGGACCAGATGCATCTGGAATCACAGCACGCTTGTTTCATTAAGCTCTGTGTATATACAAATCTAAGCCTTATCCCCACCAGGCTGGGAAGATCTTAACTACCATTGTTCTCCTACCTCTCAGTCCTTTTAAGGAGAATTTTAAGGTACCCAGAAGACAGAGAAGGTCCCTTGACTCCACATCCCCAGCACCATGGTTACACAGCTAACAGCAGCCTCTGGTCCCTTGGAGAAGTTCTGGGCTCAGATGAGAGCAAAAACATTCTAAGGCAGAGAACTGGTACCCTGAGTCCACTGAGGATTTTGCTGCTATGTCCTATGGTCCTGGACCTCCAACTGAGTCCACAGGCTGTAAAAGCAGACAATGCACAAAGTAAGTGTGGCTGTGTCCCAGTGACTCCGTATTTATGGGCTCTAAAATCCTACTTTTACAAAAATGTTCACATGTCACTGAACATTCTTTGTTTAACTTTTTAACAAACATCCCAGTGCACAAGCCATAGACCGTGGTCTCCACTAGGCACACATACAGGAGCTGAACAACCTGGGCTCTATATTTGACCTCAGAGAGACCTCACATGAAGGACAAAAGGCTTGCATTAGTCACTGGCTTAACAAATTCTCAGAGCACGACCACTTCCCATCCCAGACTGCTAGGGACCTAGGAGAGTCCCAGGATATGGGGTTTTCAGTAAACTACCACCTCTAGGTACCAGGCAATGAAGGTTTAAGAAAGGAGAAGGAGGAGGAGGAGGAAGGAGAAGGAGAAGGAGAAGAAGAAGGAGGAGGAGGAGGAGGAGGAGGAGGAGGAGGAGGAGGAGGAGGAGGAGGAGAAGAAGAAGAAGAAGAAGAAGAAGAAGAAGAAGAAGAAGAAGAAGAAGAAGAAGAAGAAGAAGAAGAAGAAGAAGAAGAAGAAGAAGAAAAGGAGGAGGAGGAAGAAGGAAAAAGGAAGAAGGAGGAGGAGGATGCAGGATGCAAAGCATTCTTGGGACGCTTTGGAAAGCCAGTCAGCTGGAAAGCTGAAGACAAAAAGTCTGCAAGCAGATGCCACACACCACCTTGAGGTAAGCAGCTGTAGAGCCAGGAAGTAAAACCACCTTAAGCCCATCTGCAAAGAGCAGCTTGCCTAGATTGGTTGGGATGCCAAAAAAGCCTTTGTAATTTAGCCCTTTTACAAACCCACCGCTGCCTCTCTCCTGGTTCAGCTGGGAATTGTTAACCAGGTACAGGTGACAAAAATCCACTCCATGTGCAGCCTGCCAGCCCTGCCTGTCAGCCGGTAGTCAGGTTGCCATGTCAACAAGAGCAGACTCTATGGTGGTTTTATTTCCTCGTGGCCTACCTGGTTCTGCCTGAGAAGCTCTTAACTGTAGAAACAACTGCAAAGCTTGAGCCGCGACTCCTGGGCAGCTGCCCTGGGTGCAGGAATCTTTTGACCCCGGTGAGGAAGCCTAGGAATCTGCAAGGCACCCAGAGTGGACGGAGAGTGGAGAGTGAGGAAGGCAGCACCATTGGAGAAAGTTCCCTGAGTGTTTGGTTGATGGCAGCATTGAGATTTGACAGTTTTGACAGTTCTACCCTGTTTCTCGAGTCCTGCTAGACTATGCATAACTGTTTTTATCTTATTTTTAAAACTATTCTGTAGAACTGATACTAGAATATCCATTTTACAGACGAGCAAAGAGAAGCGGAAGTGTTGCGCTTCCGGGCAACAGCTAATTAGGCAACGCCGTGTACACAAGACCGTATTGGCAGCCATGTAAACTATACTTCCCGGCATGTTTGCCTTAGTGCATGGAAGGTGAAACTACAGACTACACGATCCTATCCAAATGATAAAATACTTAAATGAATCAAGGCAAAGAGCAGCAGGCATGGGGAACAGGGTGTGGAACTAAGGGAAGACCGTCCTAATGAGAGCACACAGAGACCATTGAGGGGCACCGAGCTACAGTCAGCGACCACTTTGGACGGATTCAACAGTGAGAAAGCTGGGCAGTGACTACGGGGGAGGCCTCAGGCACGCACTAACGAGACCATGAGACCGCTGGCAGCCACGCCATAGGTGACTGACTAGAAGAGCGATATCTGTGTGGCTGCTAAAGAATACATATTCGGCTTTCTCTGATGGTATTCTTGCATTAGTGTCTACCCATCTCTTCCTCCAGTTGGTTCAGGCAGTGTCTTTGCCTCTTGGTCCAATCCTTGCAGTTGCTCTCCATGTCTCGGGGAAAGGGGACAAAACCTTGACCACTGACAGTCACTGACCAAGTCCCAGCTATATTGGACCAAGTGCTGTGAGGGTAAGTATGGCTTCCTGGGCCTGTGGATACAGGCATTAAGTCAGAATTGCATTTTATATGTAGCCCCACAAAGTTCTATTTAGATGCTTAGTGTCCCCAAAACATAAAATAATAACTGTAATTATCACCAGGGTTAGAGCTATAACTGATTTTTATGTCTATTTTTTAACTTCATATTTTATATGTTTTATAATGCAAACTATGATTTGCACAAATGGATACATTATTTTTCATATGGAAAAAATTAAGATCAGAAAGACTAGGTAACTTTTCTGAAGCAGCACGGCTAAGAACCAGCATGAACTTGAACACAGATCTTTTAGATATTAATAATTTTTATTATTAATATATTAAAATATAATAATATTTTATCCTATATCTTCTTAGGATTTTTCAAAACTCAGTTACTAAAAAAACTGAGAAATCAGATTTACGTTGAGGACCTTGTACAAATTATCTTATTCTGCTGGGCAGTGGTGGCGCACAACTTAATCCCAGCACTCGGGAAGCAGAGGCAGGCAGATCTTTGTGAGTTTGAGGTCAACCTGTACTACAAGAGCTAGTTCCAGGAGAGGCTCTAAAGCTACAGAGAAACCCTGTCAAAAGCAAAACAAAACAAAACAAACAAACCTTATTCTAAGTTAACACTTTAAATTATGTGGTTAAGATTCCCTGAGACCTCAGTGGCTCTCTGGGACACAGACTACATCTGCACAGAGCAGACCAAGAGGTGAGTGACCAGCCCCTCAGCTGAACAACCCAGTCACTAAGCCCTAACCCCGAGACAAAACCTTGGGCCCTCCCCAACCCGCCTCAGCTGCAATAGCCAGGCAGCAGGCAAGCCTCTACAGGCAGGCTGCTCTAACACCCCACATTGGACACTGTAATCTACAAGTCCTATTCCACCCAACCTCAGCGGCTCCCCAAGACACAGAGAGCACCTGCAAGGAATGGACCAAGAGGCAAAGACACTGCCTGAACCAACTGGAGGAAGAGATGGGTAGACACCAATGCAAGAATACATTCAACAACCTAAAGAGCAATATGACATCACCAGAATCTAGTAGTTCTATCAAAGAAGATCTGAACATCCTAACCCAAAAGAAGCAGAAGAAAATGACCTTAAAAATAACTTTATGAAGATGATAGAGACCCTTACAAGGAAATAAAAATTTCCCTTAAATAAATGGAGAAAACGAGAAAAAATTGAAATAAATCAATAAATATCTTAAAGAAAGCCAAAAAAAAACATTAAACAGGTGAAGCAAACAGTTCATGACTTGAAAACTGAAATAGAGACAATAAAGAAAACACAAACAAGGAGATTCTGAAAATGGAAAAGCTCAGTAAACAAATAGAAACTACATATGCAAGTATAACCAATAGAATACAAGAGAAGGAAAAGATAATCTCAGGAGTGGAACATACAATAGAGGAAATAAATCTACCTGTCAAAGAAAATGTTAAATCTAACAAATTCTTAACATAAAACAGCCAGGAAATCTGGAACATTGTGAGAAGACCAAACAAAGAATAACAGGGATAGAAGAAGGAGAAGAACTCCAGCTCAAAAGCACAGAAAATATATTCAACAAAATCATAGAAGAAAACTTTCCCAATATAAAAAAGACTATGCCCATGAAGGTACAAACTTACATAACACAAAATAGACTGTACCAAAAAAATTTTAAAAGTTCCCTTGCCATATAATAATCAAAACACTAAACATACAGAATAAGGAATGTTAATTATATATTAATATTAAACATTAATTTTAATTATAATTAAATATTAAGAGCTGCAAATGGAAAAAGCCAAGTAACATAAAAAGGCAGACCTATCAGAATTCACCTGACTTCTCAATGGAAACACTGAAAGTCAGAAGGTCCTGGACATATATGCTGCATACACTAAGAGACCACAGATGCAAGCCCAGATGACTATCCCCAGCAAAGCTTTCAATCACCATTGATGGAGAAAACAAGATATTTTGTTACAAAACCATATAGGTATCGTTCACAATACCTATTCATAAATTCAGCCCTACAGAGAGTACTAGAAGAAAAGCTCCAACCCAAGGAAATTAACTGCACCCACAAAAACATAAACAACAGGTAACTTCACACCAGCAAACCCCGAAGAAAGGAAACACACAAAAACACTACCACTGAAAAAGTAACAGGGATTAACAATGACTGGTAATTAACATCTCTTAATATCAATGGACTCAATTCACCTTTAAAAAGACACAGGCTAACAGAATGCAGACAAAACCAGAATCAAGCTTCTTGCTGCATACAAGAAAGACACCTCAACCTCAAAGATAGACATTACCTCAAAGGAAAGCATTGGGAAAAGATTTTCCAATCAAATGGGCCTAAAAAACAATTTCCAATATCTAACAAAATAGACTTCAAACTAAAATCAATCAAAAGAAATGGAGAAGGACACTACATACTCATCACAGGAAAAATTCATCAAGATAGGCTCAATTCTGAACATTTATACCATAAATACAAGAGCACCCATATATGTCAAAGAAAAATTACTATTCAAATCCCACACACTAATAGGAGGCTTCAACACCCACTCTCCCCAATTGACAGGTCTGCCAGACAGAAACTTAATAGAGAAATAAGAGAACTAACAGATGTCATGACTCAAATGGACTTAATAGACATCTACAGAACATTTCACCAAAACACACAAAAAAATACCTTCTTCTCAGAACCTCATGGAACCTCCTCTAAAACTGACCACATACTAGGTAACAAAACTAACCTCAACAGATACAGAAAAAAAAATTGGAATACCCCCTGTATCTTATTGGATCACCATGGCTTAAAGTTAGAATTCAACAATGTTAATTGCAGAAAGTCTACAGACTCATGGAAATTGAACAATGCTCAACTGAATCACCCACCCCTACGTAAAGGAAGAAATAAAGAAAAAATTAAAGATTTTCTAGAATTCAATGAAAATGAATGCACAACGAACATACCCAAACCTATGGGACACTATAAAGCAGTGCTAAAAGGAAAGTTAATAGCACTGAATGCCTACATAAAGAAAGTGGAGAAATCTCACACTAGCTACTTAACAGCACACCTGAAAGCTCTAGAACAAAAAGAAGCAGACTCACCCAAAAGTAGTAGATGACAGGAAATAATCAAACTGAGAGATTAAATCAATAAAATAGAAACAAAGAAAAATCATACAAAGAATCAATAAAACAAAGAGCTGGTTCTTTGAGAAAATCAACAAGATAAACAAACCTATATCCAAACTAACCAAAAAGCAGAGAGAATATTCAAATTAACAAAATTAGAAATTAAATGGGACAAAACAACAAACACTGAGAAAATCCAGAGAATTATTAGGTCATACTTCAAAAGCCTGTATATCACAAAATTGGAAAATCTAAAAGATATAAACAATTTTCTGGATAGGTATCACACACCTAAATTAAATCAAGACCAGATGAACAACTTAATTAGACCTATAACTCCTAAAGAAATAGAAACAGTCATCAAAAGTGTTTCAACCATAAAAGCCCAAGACTGTATCATTTCAGCACAAAATTCTACCAGACCTACAAAGCAGAGCTAATACCTATACTCCTCAGACTGTTCCGCACAATAGAAACAGAAGGAACATTGCCAAATTCGTTTTACAAGGCAACAGTTACCCTGATACCCAAACCATACAAAGACTCAACTAAAAGAAAGAATTACAGACTAATTACCTTCATGAACATTGATGTAAAACTGCTCAATGAAATACTAGTAAACTGAATCCATGAACACATCAAAAAAAAATTATCCACCATGATCAAATTGGCTTAATTCCAGAGATGCAAGGATGATTCAGCATATGAAAAAATCTATCAATGTAATTCACCAAATAAATAAACTGAAAGGAAAAACCATATGATGGTCTCATTAGATGCTAAAAAGGCCTTCAACAAAACCAACACCCCTTCATGATAAAGGTCTTGGAGCGATCAAAAATATAAGGAATATATCTAAACATAATACAAGCAATATACAGCAAGCTAACAACCAACATCAAATAAAATGGAGAGAAACTCAAAGTGATTACACTAAATCATGAAAAAGACAAGGCTGTCCACTCTCTCCCTATCAATTCAATATAGTACTTGAAGTTCTAGAGAACTTAGGCAACAAGTTAGAGATATAAGGCAACAAAAGGAGATCAAGAAGATACAAACTGGAAATAAAGAAGTCAAACTTTCGCTATTTGTAGATGATATGATAGCACACATAAGCAACCCCAAAAATTCTACCAGGGAACTGCTACAGCTGATAAACACCTTCAGTAATGTAGCAGGATACAAGAGCAACTCAAAAAAAAAATCATTAGCCCTCCTATATACAAATGATTAAAAGGGCTGAGAAAGAAATCAGAGAAACATCACCCTTTACAATGGCTACAAATAACAAAGTTTTCTTGGGGTAACACTAACCAAAGAAGTTAAAGACTTGTTCAACAAGAATTTTAAGCTTTGAAAAAAGAAATTGAAGCAGATACGAGAAATTGGAAAGATCTCGCATGCTATTGGATAGGTAGAATCAACATAATAAAAATGGCAATCTTACCAAAAGCAATCTACAGATTCAATGCAATCCCCATCAAAATCCCAACGTAATTCTTCACAGACCTCAAGAAAACAATACTCAACTTCATATGGAAAAAACAAAAAACCCAGGATATCTAAAACAATCCTCTATAATAAAGGAACTTCTGGAACATTGCCATCTCTAACATCAAGCTCTGTTACAGAGCTATGGTAATGAAAACAGCTTGGTATTGGCACAAAAACACACAGTAGACCAATGGAACCAAATCAAAGACCCTTATATTAATCCACACACTTATAAACACCTGATTATTTACAATGAAGCTAAAATTATACAATGGAAAAAAGAAAGTATCTCCAACAAATGGTGCTAGTATAACTGGATATCAGCATATAGAACAATGAAAATAGACCCATATCTATCACCATGCACAAAACTCAAGCCCAAATGGATCAAAGACCTCAACATAAATCCAGCCACAGTGAACCTCACAGAAGAGACCACAGGAAGTCGTCTTGAATGCATGAGCACAGGAGATCACTTTCTAAAAATAATGTAAGTAGCACAGGTGCTGAGAACAACAATTAATCAAAAGTTCCTTCTGAAACTGAGAAGCTTCTATAATGCAAAAGACATAGTCAATAAGAAAAATGGTTACCAACTGAGGGGAACTGGGACTTCTATGTAAAAAATAAGTTAATTAATTAATGAAAATAAAATGATCTTCATTAACCCCACATCAGACAGAGGACTAATCTCCAAAATATACAAAGAACTCAAGAAACTAGACATCAAAATATCAAATAATGCAATTAAAAATGGGATACTGATCTAAACAGAGAATCCTCAACAGAGGAATGTCAAATGACCAAAAGACGCTTAAGGAATTGTTCAACATCCTTAGCCATCCGGGAAATGAAAATCAAAATGACTCTGAGACACCATCTTACACCTGTCAAAATGACTATAATCAGAAACACCAATGATAGCTTATGCTGGAAAGGATGTGGAATAAGGGGAACACTCCTCCATTGCTGGGGGAGGGGGGTACAAACTTGTACAGTCACTTTGGAAATCAGTATGGTGGTTTCTCAGAAAACTGGGAATCAATCTACCTCAGGACCCTGTGGATGGATGCTTAAAAGAAATCCCACACTAGCTCAGAATTGAAAAATATATGATTACTTATTTAGGGGTAGACTCACAAATCAGAATCCTCTGAACAGAGACCAGAAAATGAATCCCACAACCAGAACAGAGAGGCTGGAAACAAGGCTGAATGCATGCTCTATATTGGCATATGTAGTATAAGAGGCCACACCCCAGTGGGTGGGTAGCCACTAGCTGTAAGACTTCCTACAGCAGGACACAGCAATACCATTCTTGGGCATATACCCACTGGATGCACACACATACTACAAGAACATTTGCTCAACTATGTTATTTGCATCGCTATTCATATTAACCAGAATATGAAAACAACCTAGATGCACCTCAACTGAAGAATGGATAAAGAAAATGTAGTGCATTTACACAATGGAGTACTACACTGCTGTGAAGATAATGACATATTGAAATTTGCAGGCAAATGGATGGAACTTGGAAAAAAAACTATCATGAATGAGGGAACACAGGCACAGAAAGACAAACACTATATGTGCTCACTCATAAGCAAATATTAGACATAAAGCAATGGATAACCAGCCTTCTATGACCCCACAGAAGCTAGGTGACAAGGAGAACCCTAAAAATAAACATACATGGATGCCCCTGGGAAGAGGAAATAAACAAGAACTCCCGAGAAAAATTGGGAGCATGGGAGTTGGGGAGGGAGAAGGGAAGGTGGAAGGGAAACGGAAAAGGAGAATGGAAAAGGGGGAGTGGGAGAAGTGGATAGAGAGAGAACTAGTATTTGGTATGTGAAATGAGAAAAGATTTCTTTAAAAAATAATTAGTAAAAATTATGTGGTTAAGTCTCAGCACTGAGTAGATAGCAAGGTTTTAAAGTATGGCCACCAGCCATGAAATTTGTCTTTAGATTAAAGTTAATGACTTATACACTAATTCTGGGAGGGGGGTGGAGAACATTCCCAAATATATTCAATGAACTAATAAGCACCTTGTACTAGTTTCCTGGAAATAAACAGGCCAATAAAGTCTTGTTACACAGGTTAAAGGGGACTACTCAGTATTGTAGAGGGATGTGTGTGCATCTCCTGTGGAGATAAGATGATGTTGGAGACAATCAAAGACTTTGTGTTTACTTCACCCTAAAACGGTTTTGCATACTTTGAGGTGTGACTTTAGTCCATACAACTACTGACTTCTCTGCAGTAAATTGAAACTACGGCACCTACAAATTTATAGACACCAGGGTGCCCGGCAGAATTCAGGCTCCAGTGTGAAAGACGTCTCTTAGCACAAGGAAAACTGCCCAACCTGCATGTGAAAAGTAAAATGATAAGCAACACACTGCACACCAAGAACTGAAATGCAAAGCTACAAATCTCCTTATGCAAAGCTATGGGAACCAGAAAAGAGGGGAGCACTTTAAAGGGGAAGAAAGCAAAAGCTGAAGACCCTGATTCTACATGAGCAAAAGCACTCTCAATAATGAAGGCAAGTGTCATGTCTTCAGGTTTAAAAATAAAACCTTTCCCAAAGGCCATTGCAAGTGGAGACTAAGGAAGTGTTGGGGCTGAGGGGAAAACAGTCATGAAAAGAGGACACTCCCGAAAAGAAGGAAGATCATCAAGAACAAAAAGTACTGAGCTCTGCAAGGTAGAGAGCAACACCTCAGCATTGTGGGTGCAGTAGCAAGCACATTAGCCAACCCACAGTGACTATCATGATCAATGGAGGTAAAGTCAGAGCATTTCTCCACAATCAGGTGTAGTAAAGAGGGAGCCGCTTGTAGGTTCCCGGCTGCTCAGACCCAAAATAATCACACAGAAACCATATTATTTAAATCACTGCCTGGTCCATTAGCTCTAGCTTCATATTGGCTAACTCTTACATATTAATTTAACCCATTTCTTTTAGTCTGTGTATCACCATGTGACAGTGGCTTACCAGCAAAGTTTTGGCATGTCTGACTCTGGCAGAGGCTCCATGGCTTCTTGTAACTCTGTCCTTTTTTCTCCCAGCATACAGCCTACCTTTCCCCACCTAGCTCTGTTCTTCCCTGCCATAGGTTCAAAGTAGTTCTTTATTCATTAACCAATAAAAGCAACACAGAGACAGAAGGACCTCCCACATCAATCAGAAACAAAACAAGGATGTCTACTCTCTCTTCCTGTTTAACATACTGTTCCATCTTAGCTAGAGCAGGAAGACCGGAGAAGAAGATAAAGGGGCTACAAATTGGAAAGGAAGAATTGAAAGCATTGTCATTTGCAGATTATATGGTTCTATACATAAAAGATCCTAAGGTCTTGGGGCTGGAGAGATGGCACAGTGGTTAAGAGCACTAGCAGTTCTTCCAGAGGTTCTGAGTTCAATTCCCAGCAACCACATGATAGCTCACAACCATCTGTAATGAGATCTGGTGCCCTCTTCTGGCATGCGGGTATACATGGAGGCAGAATGTTGTATACATAATAAATAAATAAATCTTTAAAAAAAAAAGATCCTAAGGTCTTGATCAGAAATCTTGTACAACTGATGCCTTCAGCATAGTAGCAGAACAAAAAATTAACACACTGTATCAGTAACTTTTTATATACCATCTACAAATATACCAAATGCATATTCTAACTGTTTCTAAGTTTATTGAGTTGTATAGCCTTTGGGTCTGGTTGAATTTGGGGGTACGATGTTTTCATTTATGTTCGAGTTTTTAAACCAACCTTTTAAAAATTTTAAAAAGGAATGAACTCAGAGAAACAGTCCTACCCACAGCAGCCTCAAGAAATATCTTGGAATAAATTTAACAAAAGAAACAAAAGGCTTGGACAGCGAAAACATTAAGACACCAAAGAAAGAAATTGAAGAGGATAGCAGAAGAAAGAGAAACCTTTGATGTTCATGGATGGATAGAATTAACATTGTGAAACTATCCATCCTACCAAAAAAAAAGAAGAAGAAGAAGAAGAAAAGAAACCTATAGGTTCAAGGCAATCCCCACCAAAATTCCAACATAGTTCTCTAAAGAAATTGAAAACAAAGATCGACAACTTCGTAAGGAACACAAAAGACCCAGGACATACTAAACCATCCTGGCCAGTAAAAACCTTGCCAGAGGCATCATCATCCCTGATTTTAAGTTATGCTACAGATTTCCATGGCTGCCAAATAATCAGTTGCTATTCTCGGGGATCTGTTTTATAAGGTAGAGAGATGCTGAGCAGTGTGGGTAGCAACACACAATTAAATCTGGTCCTCACCCTGCATCCACAGCTTTCTGGAAGCTACTGAGGCATGTACAATACCCCAAGCACCAATAGGCAGGCCTGACCTGTTCCTGTTTCAATCACATTGCTTGTGATTAATCTGTTTAAATTTTTATCTCACCTTGGTTTAGCTTTGGTAAGTCATAGGAATTAAGAAATTCATCCATTTCTTCTAGATTTTCCAGTTTAGTGGAATAAGTTTTTGAAGTATGTATGCCTTTACAACCATCCCAACCCTGAGATCTCACTAGTAATATCCTCCCTTTCAGCTCTAGTTCTATTAATGTGTCTTCTCTCTCTTTCATTGGTTAATTTGGCTAAAAGTTTATCAACCCTGAAATTTAACTCTACATTTGGTGGCTGGGCATTTAAAGTTCAACATTTCCCACCATCTTGCCAGCAATAAGAAGGAACCAGAAAACTTTTTTTAGAAGCTGGAGAGATGGCTCGGTGGTTTAAGAGCATTGCCTGTCCTTCCTAAAGTCCTGAGTTCAATTCCCAGCAACCACATGGTGGCTCACAACCATCTGTAACGAGGTCTAGTGTCCTCTTCTGGCCTGCAGGCATACATGCAGAAAGAATATTGTACACATAATAAATAATTTTTTTGAAAAAAAATAAAACTTTTTTAAAATTTCCACCCCCAAAAAGCTGAGACCCAGGTGGACACACACAGAATTCTATCAGAACTTTAAAGAACGAAAACGTATCCTTCTCAAAGAGAAGAAGAGGCACTTCAAAACTCTTGTTATGGTGCTAGCAATACACTGGTACCCAAACAAGATACAAACACAGGAAAGGAAGCTATAGATTCTTTACTTAAACATTAACCTCAATGTAGTGGATCAGCCCCGCTCTGTGTTCTCTTGTGATTTCCGTTTTGCTCTGATAGGCTTCCCCAAGGAATACAGGCTGGTCTGGCATTGTGGGCACCTTTGCCTCAGGCCCCAGAGTGTAGAGATTATTTCAGGTTGCCCATTGGCGTTACTTTACCTTTTTTCTTTTTTTTTTTTTATGTGTAGGAGGAGGCCACTTATTTGTCCTGTCTTTCCAGAACCAAAATAACCATCCAGAAACTCTATCAATCAAATCACTTCTTGGCCCATTAGCTCTAGCTTCTTATTGGCTAACTCTTACATATTAATTTAACCCATTTCTATTAATCTGTGTATCATCATGTGGCAGTGACTTACTGGCAAAGTTTCGGCATGTCTGACTCTGGTGGCAGCTCCATGGCTTCTCTCTGACTCTGCCTTCTCTCTCCCAGCATTCAGCTTAGTTTTCCCCCACCTACCTTAGTTCTGCCCTACCATAGGTCCAAAGCAACTTCTTTATTCATTAATGGAAATCACAGCACACAGAGGGACATCCCACATCAATTATGCCTTTGAACAGAGCATCCCTCCACTCCCTTGTCTTTGTTGTGCTGTCTTCAATTCACTTTGCCTTCTCTGTTCTCCCCTCCATCATCCTCAGATCAGCTCTGCATCAGTGCCCCAGCGACAAATACCCTCGTATACAGAGCGCCATCTATGCGCCCATATCACCCCAAATCCAAACTATTAGAAGTGAAGAGTCAATTGTCTGAACTAAGGCTGTATTTTCATAGCAGGCACATCAATGTTGCTTCTATTGATAATATTCTACTCTCAGAGTGGTACTGCAGACCAGACTTGATGCCCTGAGCCATTAGGCTGAGTATCTTACAACTGAATGATACCCCAGTCAGAGACAAGTGATATCTTTTTTGTTGCTTTTTTTTTTAACATTTTATTGATTCTTTTGGGATTTTACACCATGCATCTTGACCCTACTCATCTTCCCATCCCTTCACAGTCACCCTCTGACCTTGCAACCTCCCCACCCCCAAGATAAAACAAAATTTAAAAGAAAAAGATAAATCTTGTCATGGAAACTGTAATGTGATAGTCCTTTAGTCCATACAGTTCTTTTTGTGACCGTTATCACATTTAGTCATAGGTTTGAGGCCTCTGGTTTCTGCATTTGTCTGGTTTGAGGCCTCTGGTTTCTGCTATGATACTGAGCCCTCACTGGGACTCCTCTTGGATATCCTGTGGTTGTCCTGTGTCCTGGAGATCCTGCAGCTTTAGGTCTACAGGACCTACCCCACATGCTCCAGCAGATCACAGATGGGGTGGATGTTCAGATGGGCCAACTCACAGTCCTGGATCTAGGCCTGGATGGTTGCTGTGTTGGTTATCCAATCCGTTCTCCCTCATCCTCACCACTCTGGTGAGCTCTCCAGCACCACCTCAGCTAGCTCACCCTATGCAGTAAACATCAACTGATAGGGCCAGTGTTTCTGTTCTCATGCTCTTGGGACCAGCTCACCAGCACTTACACCACCAGGGCCAGCTCCACTGTGTTGTTCAGGCAAGGTGCAAGGCCTGTTTTCCTGAGTTCTGTTGTTGCGGGGTGGGGAGAGGTGAGGCAGGGTCAGTTCTATTACCTGCCCCAGGTGACAAGAGGGAGGGGATCT